>NC_135881.1:124927384-126127384 GCF_964194155.1 Cetorhinus maximus | reverse complement strand
CAGTTGCCCTCCACTTCTATGCCTCTGGCTCCTTTCAGGGCTCGGTGGGTGATCTTTGCAGTGTTTCCCAATCAGCTGTCCACACTTGTGCCAAGCAGGTTACAGATGCTCTGTTCAGACGGGTAGCCACCTTCATCCACTTCCGCTGCGACCAGGCAAGTCAGGCACAGTGAGCCAGAGGCTTCGCAGCCATTGCTGGCTTCCCCCGCGTCCAGGGTGCTATAGACTGTACACATGTGGCCATCAAGGCGCCAGCAGGTGAGCCCGGTGCCTTCATCAACAGGAAGGGATTCCACTCCATGAACGTACAGATAGTGTGTGATCACAGAATGCTGATTTTACAAGTACGTGCAAGGTACCCAGGCAGCTCCCACGACACCTACATTCTCAGACACTCCCAACTGCCGGGGGTCTTCAGTGCTCCGGCTCGGCTGGATGGTTGGCTGCTGGGTGACAAGGGCTGTCCCCTGCAAAGGTGGCTCATGATGCCTCGCCACCATCCAAGAACAGAAGCTGAGCAGCGGTACAATAGGAGCCAGGGCACCACAAGGGCTGTGGTGGAGAGAGCCATCAGTCTTCTCAAGATGCGTTTCCGTTGCCTGGACCGCTCAGGGGGCGCACTCCAGTACCCCACAGATCGCGTCTCTCTGATAGTGGTAGCATGCTGCACTCTGCACAATCTTGTGCTGGAAAGGGGGAATGCAGTTGAGGATGAGGACATTGACGCCCTAGATGAGGCTGCACTTGATGAATCCAGCAGTGACTCAGAGGATGAGGAAGCACAGGGCAATGATGAGGGGCACAAAGATGACCCGCATTTACACCAAGGAGGCAGGGACACCTGGGACAATTTAATCCAAAGAACCTTCAGCTAGCTCCACATACATGGATCAGCAGGACCAGCATTGCCTGTCGCTTCCACACGTAGCACTTAGGTGCTACATCTTCCACCTGTTCAGCTGCAACTAAGGGCTTAGTACAGAAACATCAATGTCCACTCAAACACTCATGATAAATATGTGAAAAAGAAAAATGCACCACAAACAAAAGACCCTCAGCCATGGTTACAAAGGTGGACTTTATTTTGTCCAAAACAAAAACGCACACCACTTGTTAGCAATCACAAAAATATGGGTCCCTATTCTAAGGCCAACACAAAATCACCAGTGACATACCCGTTGAGTGCCTAACGTGCCTTATGCTTACGTTTCTGGGCGCTACGTCTAGGTGCCGCCCCATCGCTCAGAGTGGCTTGTGAGCCAGCCCGCTGACCCTGCTGTCCTATTGGGCTCGATGACCTTGGCGGCGTTCTCTGGCCCGTGGAGTCTGTGAACTGTTCCAGAACTGACACCTCCCCAGTTGTCGCAGCCTCAGCGGAAGAAACGTTGACTGGCAGAGGGGCGGAGGAGTTGCTGCCCTCATCCAGAGCGCCCTGAGAGGAGCTCGCAGCGATGACAGGCAGCTGCTGCGTCGACGTGAGGTCCAAATCTACCTCCGGGCTCACCGCAGATGCATGGGCACCGAGTGCTGGCGCTTGGTGTCCACAACATCTCCCACATTGGGAATGACCACCCGTGGCCAGTACCACTGTGAGGGCCCCAATCATATTTTGACCCATTTGGTGGAAGCCCCTCTCTATGAGAGTCGCCAATCTCTCATTGAAGGAAGCCTGAAGCTCTACCCTGAGGGCAAATTCTTCACATGCACTCTGCCTGGATAACTCCGTCGCAGTGAGCAACTGAACCATTCCCTCATGCAACCCTGCCAGATGTAAACGCACTTCCTGCCGCCTTTCCTGCAGCTACTGCGTTGGGGATAACTCCAGAGGCACGTCATCAGTGCCGGACTCAGCATGTGCCTCGCCCCCTGCAGCCTTCCGGCTGCTGGCGCCATCGGCACTCTCTGTCCCTACCATCTCCTCCAGCGACCGTGAAGTGCCCTCTCCACTGTGACCCGGGACACTAGCCGACGGTAAATTCTCCACCGGGGTGTGTGTGTCTGCGCTGGCGCCTGGCTGGCTGAAATGATGTGCCGCAAGTTGCACTTGTTGCCCCTCAGGTTTGGAGGGGGGGCTGCGGGATCGACGTGCGGGTCGCTCTGGTGATGATGCTGAAATTAACAACAAGGACAGTGCATCAGTTAGCGTACATTCAGTTCAACCTTTCATCCCTTTCCCCCCCAGCCTCATAAGTCGCTCACCCTTAAAGACCCTAAGGAGAAGAACATTGGTGAGTTGAAAAAGAATCAAGACGGGCCCCAACCATTAAACGCACATGCAGACAGGCTGGTCAGATGGCCTCATGAATGCCACATGGCTAGGAGTGGGGGGAGTGCAGGGGTACCTGATGCGGATGCATTGTTGCCTGGATAGTTGCGGGGCTGAGAAAACATCACAAACAGTAGTGACATTTGCTGTCAATCACAGGGGATTGAGCGGTCACATTATTGCCCTTCATTCCGTAAGGAGGGGCATAGACCGGGTGGGCAGAAGGCAACATTTCCCCTTGGCGCAGGGATGAGTAACGTGGTGGCATTCATCTAAGTTGATTCATCTAAGATGTTCACAGCTGAGGTGCTGAGGGCCTTTTGGACAAAGTAATGTGGGGCACACTGGCTGAAAGGGTGCTGGAGGTCCCAAACCCCCTCAGATGAAATAAGTCTTTGGCTGTGCAGCAGCGATCCAATGGCATGTTAGACCATGGTGATAGTGATCAAAATGGGATAAGGTGACTTTGGAAGGTGGTGGAGACGCGATTCCTCAAGGGGACGAGGGTCCCTTCTGTACGACCCACACCTCAGAGTGTCTCAGTCTATGAATGAGCAGTGTTTCAGCATTCACAATTGCAGCAACCATCAGTGGTTTGGACGGTGGGCAGACAGAGTGGATGGGACTGTGGACCTCAAATACCTGGCCGCTGGACCCCAGCCTCACCGCCCCCGGCCGCCCTGGCCTCCTGACTCCTGCCCAGCTCCATTGCCTGCTCTTCAAAAGGCGTGAGGCTCTGCAGGAGAGCGTGCCTGCCTCCAGTCCTCTGGCGCTCCCAGGCATTGTGGTGAGTTTTTACCTGCAAAACAGAGAAGAGCATTTATTGGGGTTGATCACTCATGTACTCTGCACGCACACGCCGCACCCCAACCACAGTGGCCCATCTGAGGCCTCCAGCGGCTCCTGTCCACACTACTGGTGATCAGTCCCCAGAAGATCGTACGGCTGGTCCCAACACCCTCGCCCAACGGCCACCTTAGACACATTCAGAGTCCATCACTTTGAATAGCACACGGGTCTTAGCACCCATGGCAAGGAGGTGCAACTAGGTGCGGCGCCAATGCCAGCAGATGGCACTTGCCTAAAACACCTTGAGGCACCACTTGCACCATCTCATTACCATCAATATAACATGTGTTGGAGTTCTGAGTATGTTGCCCCCAGACTACTCAAATGCCACAAAGACCAACATATGCTGTGGGGAGAACCCTTCTTCTCCTCAACCACTAAGGCTGATGTAAGCATAGTCAGTACTCATTTGCCCACCCAGTGTGTGACAGATGCCCTCTGCAGTAACAACAGCAAGACATGGTGGGGGGGCTCAAAGGCTAAGGCTGCCTTCTGGGTCAAATGGCCAAGACAAACATGGTACTCACCCTTCCAGAGCGCAGCAAATCATTGAATCATTTCCTGCATTGTCTGCCAGTGCGCCGCACATCATCATGGGCGCTTACATCGTCACCCACCTCCTCCCACACCTGGCTGATGACATGGGGGGCCCTCCTCCTCTCATCCTCTGGATACAGAAGTTGCCTACGGATGCCCACGTCTTGCAGGAGGACAGCAAGGCATGCATCGGAAAATTGGGGGGGACAGTGGCCCCCCGCTGGCCTCTCCTGCAGCTGGCGCCCCTCCTCCTGCTCATGCTGCTCTGCACTCGCACCTCCCTCCCTCTCTCCACAAGTAACCATGGTGCACTGCCTCAAGCAGGCTGCCTGGCCACTCTTTAAACAGGCTGCCGGCTCCCCATTGAAACCGGCAGTCTGAGGCCGCCCGCCCCTGCAACTATTTTCCCGTTCTCCACGGGAGTCGCTTACCCGCTGGACGGGCCTTAATTGCGGAAAATGGCGGTGCGGCCTGTTTCTACAGCGGCAATCGGTTGCCCACGCGCCGCCAAGTCGGTCGGGCCTGGCCAACCGACAAACGGAAAATCCTGCCCTAAGTTTGCCATTTTTGCATTGCGCGATGACTAGGTTCGATATCCATGGCGATGAGTCGATTCGCTCAATGATAACATCTGCTTCTAGTTGTTTTAGTTCCTGTGACACTTCAACATGGATTGCAAACAACAACTGTCTCAAATTTTGTGAAACTGGTGGAATTGATGCATCAACACGAAGAGCACAACAGTATTCTTTAATCTCCCCAATTCCGGTAAATATGGAAAGATACTGGTGTATTTAGTCTGCATCGTCAATCGCGTTAATGTGTGCTTCAGCAGAGTCTGGAAGTTTGATTCCAAACTTATCGAAAGGTTTTACCCCCATAAGGCTATGTAGAGCATGAGCCTGTCTAGGGTGACATTTTTGTAGAACACTGCAAATGTGATCATTCCCAAAACCAGAATAATAGAGCTTGAAGAGGCAGGAGTGAGAGAAATTTGCAAAAAGATAACTGTGGTAGAGTTTGTCGCTCAATATAGATACTTTAACACCAACAGTGATGAGAAGCAGCATTTAAATGTCTGTCAACATGCCTGAACAATCCTTAAAATGATCCAGTGCTTTACCACCCATGATGGTACACACGCTTTGCTCCTCCATGTATCGGACTGATGAAGCTCTCTTCTTTGACCTACACACCTTTGTGAAGTGGTTCCACTTTAAGCATGAATTATACTTTTTCCTTCAAGCTAGACATGGCGTTGTGAATCAATGAGCACCTCCACAATTTGGGCACAGTTTTCAAGGTATCTGACGTGATGGGGCATGTGTTGTTGGGACTGCTAGGTCTCTTCGCCCATAACCCTTGACCTCGAGTTGGTTGGGTATGCTGTGTCCGCAACCCCGAGTCTGAGGTTGCATTTCGGTGTAACCTCTTTGAATCTAACATGGCAGATATGATTTGGACTGCCAAGGTCATGGCTTTAGATTAATTCATTGTTCTTCATGAGGAGGGGTTTCTGAATTCATGGAATTGAAGTTATTTCAATTAATTGGTCATGAATTAAATTCATATGTAGAAGCCACTTGTCACAACACTGCCATGTATTAGTTAATGGGCTCACCATTTCCTTTGCATCTCCGGTGAAATGTTTATCATTTGATCATCACACTTTTCTTTGGCCCATTGTATTTTTTGAGAGCACTTACCACCATATAAAAGGTTGATGTGTCTTCAGTGAGCTGCTTGAATATGTGCTGGCTTTCTACTCCATAGGTATTGTTTTCTTGTGGATCACTGCTCTTTGTGGGCCATCTATACCCATTGCAACCAAGTAGTTCCTGAACCCCGACATCCATCGATCCCATGCCATTGGTGGATCTCCCAATGGTGAAAAAAGCAGTGTAGGAGCAGTTAAATTTAAACGTGTTTAGATAAAGGGCTGCAATAAGTAGGGGGGCAGCAGGTGCAGTGCCTCTGAGCCTGCAGCATGCCAGGGAGATGGAGGAGAGGCTGTGGAGAGGGCAAACTCTGTGAAATACCCTCGGCCAATTTGGAGCCTGACTCCTTCACAATAACAGGAGACTGTCTGGCAGATCAGCCAATGTACCCAGCATCTCAGTGTGCATGCCCATCAGTGTTCTCCTGTACACAGTCCATCAAAGTCCTATCTGAGTCCCCTGTAGCAGAACTTATCTGCAACCTCATCTTCCGGTGAGCTGGCACATGAACTATCCTTTACCCCTGGACTGGCTGCAGCCCACTCGTGCCCATTGACCCACCAAGTGCTGATCCAAACTCTATTCTTGTCTCTAAGGTACATGCCGTGCTAGTACCTGGGCAGATGACTGAGTGTCAGATCAAGTGATGGTGTTTCTTCATTGGTGCTGCTCCATTGCTCCCACTGTTCCTTTTGGAGCTGCTGTGGCTGGGCAGGTGGCAGTTCCTGGGTGTCTGAAATCAGAAAATCATAAGGGGAAGGTTGGTGTGAAGGAATGGGACCGAGCATGGAAAGCAAAGAGTTGCACTATTAGCAGCTTGCTTATCATGCCAGATATCAGGGATGAGGGTGAGATGGGAATTGGGAAGGGACATAAGACAGAAACATCATCCTCAATGTCCTCAGTGACACTAAATGCAAGGGACACAGTTGCATTCAGTCCCATGATGTGGAACATTATCACCTCAAGAGGACTCAGGTGATGTAGGCATGCCTGTCCCTCATCAGATCTGTCCTGCTCCCTTCCATTGTGAGTCACCTTGTCCTTCAAGAGAGATGGAAGAATGCCAGTAATTGTGCATACTGTGTGTGGGTGGTATGCCTGCCATAGCTGAATAGCTGGAGTTATGTGGAAGCAAGACATGGGTGTAAGGCTGGTAGCATTGGTTGGTGAGTGAGGGTGAGTTGGCGTATCTGGATATTAGGCGTGAGTCCTGAGTGTCAGAGACTGCTGATGGATGAGTGATGGGGTATGATGCATTGAACAGTGTGAGAGGCTGATAGCGTGGTAAGTGCGAGTTGCCATGTGAAGATGTATTCACCAACCCTGACCACGCAACCTTAGGACATTAAAAATCTTGTGACACTGCTGTCAGATCCTCAGGGCCAGACTCCTTGCATTGACCTTCCTTCAGAGCCTCTTGGTTCCCCTGCAGAAACTCAGGCTGGGATTTTCCAGCTCCATTTTAGCAGGTGGGGCCAGAAAATCTCACCCTCAATCTCTATTCTTTTCCACCTCAAACACTAAGTCCTCCAGCTCTGCATCCGTGAACCAGGGACACTCCTCCCTCTTCCAAGTGCTCCATTTGTGCAGCTCCTACCTCTAGTCAGCATCAGTGCAGACAGCAAGCAAGCAGCTCCCTTCCACAGAGTGCAGCTCCCCTTTCAGAGGAACAGGCTAGCTGCACCACGTGCTTTCAGTGCACACCATGCAGATTCCCCTGCTGAGTGCTCAGGCAGCCAGCAGTTGGGCCTTGTTTGGACAATGCAATGATCTTACAAATGAGGTGGCAGCACCAGGTGCTACCCTGCCTCAACTGCAATAGGAGTAGACAAGTCACAAACCACTAACACCACAACCAGCAATAGCCAGTAACCAATTTTTAGCCCAAGAAATTTACATTTACTGTCTTCATAAGGTCATTAAACCCCCTTCACCATCGCAGGTTTGCCTTGCGGATGTTACTTCTGACATTGACCTGCTCTGCTGTCTTTGCCGATGCATGTGGGCAGCTTGTCTTGATGTCTTCCTGCTGACTGGTGAATAGAAGAAATGCCCATCCTCTTGCCGACCTCCTCCACTAAAATCTCCAACGCAGCTCCTGCTAGCTTAGTGTTGTATAGAATCTTCAAATGCTAGTGCCTGCAACCAAAATGCACCTCCCCTTTAAACTTTGCAGGCTGCTTTTAAATGGTGTCAGCAAAGTGTGAAACTGATGCCCTGATTAGGCAAGCTGTCAATAAACAGCACAAGTAGTATTACCAACCCACCCATTTAATTTAAGTTACTGAAGTGGCTGGCTTTAAGGCCTTCTTTGCGGGCATATGATCAGGTAGGAGCTCCAAGCGTGATGCACAAAAATGCATTTATGGTAATTTCTCTCCATAGGGTCAAGATTAAACAGAAATGATTTGCTGTCAGGTCACTGCAGGGATGTAGGGATTTTTTTTAATATAGTGAGTTGTTGTGACCTGAAAGGCACTGCCTGAAATGGTGGTGGAAACAGATTCAGTTGTAACTTTCAAAAAGGAATTGAGTAAATACTTAAAAAGGAAACAGCTGCAGGGCTGTGGGAATAGAGGAGGAAATTGGGACCAGTTGGATAGCTCTTTCAAAGGACGGTATTGGTATGATAGGCCGAGTGGCCTCCTTCTTTCTGCACTCGTCTCAGATTTTAAAGTGTTTTGGTAACTCATACAGAGGCAGACTTCCACTTCTAATAATGGTTTTGTTAACAAGCTACTCGAATAAGAATAAGTTACTTATGCAAATGCTCTCTTGTCTCAGATTGAAGAAATAGGTTGATTGAAATTAAAGAGATTGAAAATGAACCATTTCCTTGATAGTTATTACAACATTCAGCCTGTCAAGTAACTAGTATTGTGAGATAAGAGATTTATTTTTCCAACGCATTCCCTTAATATGTTTAAAAGACAAAATGACACACTGAATAGCAGACATGATAGAGGCTTTCAGCTTTAGAAAGCTACCTGCCTGATTGAAAAACCATGTAAGCCTCCACAGCTATCAGTTTTGTTCAACATCCAGCAACAAAAAGACCCAGAGCTTCCACTTATTCCCCTTGATTTGGTAAAATACTTTTGCTTTCTGATGTGTTTCAGGTTGACAGCTTATTGAATACCTTTCACTTAAAAGTTTTCTTTATAGTTGGACGTGTCAAGGACCAAATGGATATTTTCAATTTATAAAAGTAACGGGTTGATCAGTTGTGAGAAGAATACACAGAAAATGGCAACAAAGAGATTCAATGTGGCTTTTTTCCAATTGCATAGAATTTTAGGCACTCACTTCAGACAGTTAAACAATAGACTGAAAGCAAATGAAAGGAAGTGAATTCACCACCAAAATCGAAACTGTTGCATGGTAATGCTGTCAATGTAGCAGTAACACTGCTTCTGCAGCTGAGAGCCTTTGGCCATGCAGGAAGGCTGTACTGAAAATAAATTTGATGTGGAGGCTGTTGCTGCATAACACACAAACTCAATTGTGGTAAAGTTGTAAAAGCCCTTGTTGGGCACAGATGTGGTGGGAAGGGCAGGGGCATAATGGAGTTGGGTTAAGGGGTGCAAACAAACCCTAAAACCATCAAGAGTTTGAATTCAAATGGCAGCAGTTACCATTATTAGCTCTATATCCATGTTAGTTAGTTTTAAATTTCAAGCAGTATTGTTCATCTTCAACCAGTATCACCCTCAGAATAAAATCATTTATTTAGAGAATCTGTTCATTTAAAGTCCACAATTTAAAGGGGAAATGCAGAAAAGGAGCTTGGAGGAATTGGGAGATGTTTAGGATGGATGCACTAATTTTGAAATGGGTGAAGCTAACTCTAAGTAAGTATAGAATGAAAAATATGTGGCTCGGTGAGGTTGAAGAGGAAGAGGAAGCAGATATAACAATTAGGTGAGCCTTTTGCCACATCATTCTCATACTGGGCTGTACTTATTTCTGTTATTCAGTACAATCCCCACAGAGACCAATCATTTTTAAAAGGAATCTCCATGATGCCAATGGAAAGAAAACCACTGGACAAGATTTCACATCTTGAAACTTTTACTGTAACAAACCAACTAAAATCAGCATAATTCAAACATTGATTAACAGACAAAGGATATTTCAAACAAAAAGGTGAACTTCATTTTAAATAGTCGATCCAACAAAGATACACCTCACATAGTTACAAGAACTCAAATTACTTTCTGCACAAATAATGCACCACGGGAAATCCCACAGGCTTTCCAAATCAGCCTTCACTATGTAGAATCTCTCACTTCCCATTCAATCGTTTTGGCCCTTGAGTCGCATTTACCAGCAGCCATATTCCATCTGAAGCCCCCAAACAGGGTTATCACCGACAAGGTGCACACCTATGAGCATACAGATGGAAGAGATCATTGGGACATCCAAACAGAGGAGCTTACAGGGACATATAAGCTACAGTGAATAGGTTGTTTAGGTGTACTCAGAGGACAATTGATCATAAGATGAGACCTACTATTATATTATGAAAGGTTTGATAGAGTGGATACAGAGAAAATGTTTCCTCTTGTGGGTAAGATCTGAATTATCAGACATTGGATAGGCCTCACAGAATATCATGTCCAGTTTTTGTCTCCACAGATGATAGGTGATCGTGAAACTTTGGATAGTTTGCAGAGGAAGGACACTAGACTATTTTCCAATATAAAGCATCCCAGTTATGAAAACGAGTTGGGACTTTATACTTTAGAGAAGAGTAGATTTAGGGATGATCTGAATAGGAACATAGGAACAAGAGTAATCATTTTAGCCCTTCATGCCTATTCTGCCATTCAATGAGATCATGGCTGATCTGTGACCTAACTTCATATACTCCATTGAAGTCTAAATTATAAAGAAGGGAATATATTGTGTTCCAGTTGACAGTTTGTTCCAAATAAATAGATTAGGCAGGATGAGTGGTCATAATTTTAAGTTGTATAAGAGAAGATCAATCTTGTGGTGCAGTGGGTAGCATCCCTTCCTCTGAGCCGGAATATCTGGGTTCAAATGTCACTCCAGGACTTGCTGGCCTGGGAAGGTGCATTCATATTGTGACCAAACTGGTTGAGGCTGCTGAAAATTCTTCCAGCATATGTGAATGGCAAGTGGTAAGAGCAGGAGAGATTCCTGATCAGCCATGTGATGGAAAGAAATTAAAGTCGCTACCATCACTATTCCTAGCTCCAGACTACAACATGCATGTAAAAGTACAAATTGCCACACTGCCTCGGGCTCGTTGGAAATCGGTTGGCTCAGTTAGTTGGATGGCTAGTGTGGATAAGATTTGTGCCAACAGCATGGGGTTTGATCACCATTCCAGCTGGGTGCATTTGGAACCTGCCTCATTGCCCTATCTGCAGTGGAAGTTGTGGTGCTGTGGGTTGAACCTGCCTTCAAGCAGAGAATTCAAGATGTCAGAAGTTGAATCTTTTCCCCAGAATGTAGTAGATCTGGAACTGGCTGCCATCTTGTGTGGTGGATGTTAATGCTGAATTGCTTCAAGCCAGAGCTGAACCTGTTTCCGGCTGGGGCAGATGTCATCTCTTCCAGAAGGGAATTCTGCAGGGAATTCAAGGGTCATAGTTTTGATCACCTGACTGCATCAGATAGGAAATCCCCAGATTCTTTTCCCTTATAGACCTGGGTTTTTATCTGTATTTTCACCACACTCAGGAGACCAGGAGTATTGGATGGGTGGAGAATGTATATATTGTAATACACAAGATATGATAATTCTGCGGAACAAGCTGGACTAGAGGGCCTTTACCTCTCTCTCAGTCATTGTTTTCACATTCGTAGAAAATGACATGAGAGGGTTTAAACTAATTTGGCAGGTGCAGGGGAACCAGGGTGAAGCATTAGAAAGGAGAAACAAGGCACAGAAAGGGCTGGGAGAGACAAGCAACATTATGATAAAGAGTAGCTCAGAAGTTGAACAGGTGCGGGAGAGGGGGTGTAGATAAACAAAGCAGATGGGGTTAGAGCACATATACATATATGCCAGATGCGCGGGAAATAAAAGGTTTGTGTGCTGCCGGGAGAAGTGTCCATATAAAATTATGGGGTAGAATATCACCTATGTCAGGCGGGCTGGGCGGAGGTAGGCAGGTAGCCAATTGCTGCCCACGATCGGCTCGCACCACCATTTTACATGGGCGGGTCAATTAAGGCATGAGCGCGAAAGAGCGCAGCAATCTCCCTGAGGCACGGAGCTGCCTCAGGGAGATTGAATAGACAATAAAAGTTTTTTAAAATTCAAGTAAAAAATTATCTAAACATGTCCCCTCATGTGACAGTGTCACATGAGCTGGGACATGTTTGGGCATTTTGCAAAATTTATTTAATTATTTTATTAAACCTTCAGGAAACCTCATCCCGCCTGTGGATGAAGCTTCCTGGAAAATGCGGAGGCCGCTTGGGCTCTCTGCCTGCCCACCAACCTTAAGGTTGGATGGGCAATGCTGTTAACAACGTCAATTACTTTTTTAATGGCCTTAATAGGCTTTTGACAGTTCGACCAGCGCACGCCCACTGAACGCGATATCAAAATGACGCGCGATGACATCGGGACGCACAGCCAACATCATCGTGCGTCATTTTATGCGTCGGCGTGTCGGACCCACCCCCGCACACCAACAGCAATATTCTGGCCATGATGTTGTAACAATAACAGAGACCTGGGGCAGAAATTTACGCACGGCGTGTGGGCGCGCGCCCGACATGCCCAAGCGTAAAATGACGTGTGATGACGTCGGGCGTGCACTCATGTGGTATTTTGTTCGGTGGGCGCGCGCTGGAGTCAGCTGCACGCCCACCGATAATTAAAAGGCCTATTAAGGCCATTCACAAACTAATTAAATTTACGCTGCCTGTCCAACCTAACAGTTGGCGGGCAGGCGAAAAGGCCAATTGGCCTTTACATTTTTTAGGAAACTTCATCCACGAGCGGGATGAGGTTTCCTGAAGCAAATAAACATTAAATAAATTATTTATTTTGGAATTAAAAACATGTCCCATCTAATGTGACAGAGTCACATGAGGTGACATGTTTCATGAATTTTTTATTGTCTTTATTAATTTTTTTAAAAAGCGCTTCAATCTCCCTGAGGGAATTGAAGTGCTCTTTCATGTGCATGCATGAACTGTGTACTATCTGTGGCTCTCCCTCCTCCCCCTACCCACACAGGCAGCACTCAGCGCTGACGCTCGTGATCCACGCAAGGTGGGCCATAATTAGCCTGCCCACGTGAAATCACAGAACGGAGCCGATCGCGGGCGGCAGTCGGCGGCCTGGCCACTCCCCGCCCGTCCCCACCGAGCACCCCCGCTAAGGGCAAAATCCTGCCCCTGGATCAAACAGGGGAGTAACAGACATTTAATATTTCTGGCTGCAATATATTCAGGAAAGATAGGGAAGGGTAAAAAGGAGAGGGGTATCCCTTGTCTCCTCCAGCCACCACACCCCTACCTCCCCCCTTTCTTCCCTTCCTTCAACAATTGGCCAGCATTTAAACCAGAAGCTTGGCATCATGCAGGCTCCATCTTTTTTGATTTACCACATAATTTTCACGATGCATTTAAACCTCGGTGGTAAGTTGCACGGTGGACTTCATTTAGGTGTGTCAACACCAAAAAGTAATGGATAAATATATGACCTTCATCAATATGCTCAGAAGTAGCAGGAGAAAAATTGTTTAAAAGGCTTTCCCAGGAGGTAAAAGGGGAGGGCACATGAGTCCAGCTAGAAATGGAATGAGAGTGCACCGACCTCATGGCCTTTTCTCATCCTAGGTACATAACAACCCCAAATTTAGGCCCCTTAGTGCCACTGATGCCAGTGCCATAGAAGCCCCAAATTGAAAACAAGTTGGTCAGAACACCTGCAGCCAGTTTCAATGTGGTTCATGTGGTTTGCCCTGACTAGCGAGGTGGTAGCACGGGCCTGTCATGCATGCATCCAAAGCATATACAGTGGACAGATTTTGGTGGCAAACAGCCTCTAGCACTGATTTGTCACACTATCTGCCATTTTGGACTGCGCAGGCCCAGTTACCATTCTCTCCTATTCTCTCCCAGGCAAGTATGTGTTCAGCTGCATGAGGGACCTCCCACCATTGTTATTTAAAGGGATAGCCATCCAACTTCCAGGTGAGGTACTTCTAACTTAGTTTAGCTGGTGCAGTTAGTGGAAGTACTGTGTTGTGTTTTAGGAAGGGTTTTGCTAACTTTTTGGACTTTCAAGGGAGTGGTGCTGGACCTTGACAGGGAGGTCAGAGGAGTTGGAAGGCCATTCAGGGGAAAACCTGGTTGAGAAATGGATGCTACAGTTCCAATCCCCATTGGATTGATTCAAAAGTGCAGCATAGGCAGCAGAGCAGGGAAACAGTGCGCAGAGTGAGGAGGAGGAAGGCTTTCAACAGAGAGCTCTGCCCACCAAGAATCTTCAGAGATCACTTCCACCTTGACGTCAGTCAAGAGCAGTGTCTGAGGTGCCTACATTTCAGCAAGGAGGTGATGACTGAAGTGTGCCACATCCAACAAGCCAACCTGCAGTCTCACAGTAGAGTGAGTACAGCACTGCCAATAGCCGCCAATGTCATTGTTGCCCTCAATTGTAGTCGTACCTTCCAGGTGGGAGCAGACAACATCAGCACCATCTCACAGTTCACCATCCATTATTCATCAGGGAGGTGGTAGAGCCTCTATATAGAAGGAGAGAAGACTTTATCATCTTCTTACTGACCAGAGAGAAGCAGGCAGAGAGAACACATAGTTTTGCCACCAAGGCGGGATTCTCAATGGTGCAGAGTGCAATTAACAGTGCTCTGTAAGTCCCATGAGTTAATGGCTAGATGTTCCATAAAAGTATGGGCTACCATTCTATTAACGTTCAGTTGGTGTGTAACCATGACCGGGAGATCCTCTTGGTAAATGCTTGCTATCCTGGCAGCAGCCACAGCACATTCATCCTACAGCAGTCAGCCATATCCACCACCTTTGGACCACCACGAAGAACTAGAGACTGGCAGCTGGGGGATAAGGAACACTCACCATACATGTGGCAAATGACTCCCCCTTGTGGAGCAAATCATTGGCTTCCTGAAACAACAGTTCCACTGCACGGACCACTTGGGGGTGAATCCTCCAGTAGGCCATAGATCCAAGTTTGTTGTGGTCTCCTACATCCTCGATAACCTCGCTAATATTAGGGCATGGACCTTGCCAACAGGCATTTGTTTGGAGGCCGCCTTGGGAAGAGGAGGAGGAACAGGAAGAGATGGAGGAACAGGAAGAGGTAGAATAGGAAGAGGAGGAAGAAGTGGCAGGAGGGAGGCACCCTGGGCCACTTTATTCTGAATGGGCTGTCTGTTTATGGATACTGAGATGCCAGTTCCCTGAGATATCATGTCAACAATACAGTTGCTCCATGATTCCCCACCTTTCAACCCATCTGCCATGTACCATCACAACATCCTCTTCATCAAAATCCTGAAATAAAAGTCATTTCCAAAAAAATATTCCAAAATAACTCTATCCAACTAAACTTCCAATAATACATAGAAAAATGAACCATTTACCCTGTGCCTTACCTTAGTGACTGTCTTGTGCTTTTGTCCGACCTTGTGCTCCTGCACAGTGTTATCCCAATGGATGCAGCATGGCTGTGGAAGGCTGATGACTTTCACTGGGGAGCCACAAACATCTTGCAGGGCGTCCTTAAGCAGCTCTGGGCCTTGAGGGCCTGTCTTCAGACTGCATCACCTCAGCATGGACAGCAGCAGTCTGGGTTCACTGGCTGACAGGCAACAGCAAGGGCTCTGACAGTGTGTGAGCATACTGAAGTAAATAAATATGATGTGATAGCGATTATGGAGATGTGGCTGCAGAATGGCAAGAATTGGGTCCTGAAAATTGAGAGGTATATGACATTCAAGAAGAATAGAATGCCAGGTAAAGGTGGAGGGGTAAATGCCATCCTTGATTAACAGTGCTACCCCTCCACCTTTACCTGGCATTCTATTCTTCTTGAATGTCATATACCTCTCAATTTTCAGGACCCAATTCTTGCCATTCTGCAGCCACATCTCCATAATCGCTATCACATCATATTTATTTACTTCAATATGCGCTATCAATTTGTTTACTTTATTATGAATGTGCATTCAGATACAGAGCCGTTATTTTTGTCTTTTTGTTATCTTTGTGACATCTAGTCTTGATTGTTGGTGCATTCTTAGGTTTTTTACTCTCTGTCCCTTCCTGTCATTCTCTGACCCTCATTTCCCATATTGCTATTTTCCTCTCTTGCCTCATCATCACTCTTTGATATACCACATCTTTCCACATTTAATCCCTTCCCCCAACTATTTAGTTTTAAACCCTCTCTAATTCTGTAGTTATGCCAATCACAAGAACACTAGTCCCAGCTCGGTTCAGATGTATACCATCCCAAAGGATGCCCCCAGGACTGATGCCAGTGTCCCACAAACCGGAACCCACTTCTTCTTTGAGCCATGTATTCATCTCTCTAACTACCCTATGCCAATTTGCATGCGGTTCAGGTAATAAGCCAGAGACTATGACCTTTGAGGTTCTGCTTTTTCTGTACTTTTCTCAGCTACTTAGCTACTGCATCATATCTAAACTGTTGCTTTTTAATAAACCTAATAAACTACCTCAAAAATGCCTACGAATACTCGACTGCCTATCTTAGGTATCTGTGGCTCCCAAACCCAAAATCATACAGATTGGTGTCAGAAGTGGAATCCACAATAGTCGAGGTACATTGGCTTGAAATTTAAAAAACAACAGTCTTAGGTTGTAGTTAAATGCACATGGAGTAGTTATCAAGTGAAGCCAGGAGTCACAATGGCATTGGCTAGGGAACGGCTGATAGAGAGTCTGACTGAGAAAACAGGCGCGCCTGGAGCGAGAGATAGCCTGGGAGCTGTTGAAGACTATGATGGAGATTGCGAGTGTATTGCTGATAAACTCTCTAAAGAGGCCTAGAAAGGGAAGAAGATTAAGTTAAAGAAGGCTCAGAATAAGTTAGCCTATGGTACACATGTGTGTGTCTTAGAACTGAATAAAAAGTACAAGGAGTTAAGGGAACAGGTCAATAAATTGCAGAAGAAAAGTGATGGTTGGCAGGAGAGCACTGTTGCTTTGCATGTCAGGTTGGGAACAGGAGGCAGTGATAGAGGTCATGAGAATACGATTGTAGTGTGAGACCAGTGGACTGCACTCTTGATAATTGAGGCCATCTGCAATTAATGTTAATCGACTCTGGCTTCTCCGCCACCACCATCCCCAATCCTCACCGAAAACCCATCAAGTTGTTATTGAAGCATGGCGTTCTTCATAAACATAAAGCTACTGTGTGAAAGTATGATTGAGACCCAACCCTGCCAAGTTGCAGTTAGAGACTGTGATGGAGGCTGTCAGCAATGAATGTTAGTCTACTCTGACTTCTTCACCACCATCCATGATCCTTACCCCAACCCTATGAAGCTGTACTCTTACCCAGCTGAGAGTATACCTAGTCTCCTAGGCCGAACAATCTTCAGCTGCTTCATCAATGACCTTCCTTTCATCATAAGGTCAGAAATGGGGATGTTTGCTGATGATTGCATGTCATAAACCTCTCAATTTTCAGGACCCAATTCTTGCCATCCTGCAGCCAAATCTCCATAATCTCCACAA
Organism: Cetorhinus maximus; assembly: GCF_964194155.1. Classification (NCBI taxonomy): domain Eukaryota; kingdom Metazoa; phylum Chordata; class Chondrichthyes; order Lamniformes; family Cetorhinidae; genus Cetorhinus; species Cetorhinus maximus. The sequence goes on along the minus strand of NC_135881.1, from coordinate 126,110,269 downwards.
TGTTCAGCATCATTCGTGACTCCTCAGCTTAAAGACCTCAGCAGCAGAGCTGTGTATGCTGTGTTCTGCTCACAGGCCAAAGTGAAACTGAGACTGGATCATATGACACATTTCCCTTCTAGTGATGGCATGCTGCTATCCCTTAAAGGCAGATCACAACATCCCCCTTTCTTTTTAAAGATACTTTCACCACTTCTAAAGAAGTAGAATACATGTACAGGTTTAATTATCATTACATAAGTGTATCAAACTGATGAATCTATGAATCTCTAAAGTGTAAAAGTAATCTGCTGCTACACCCAAATCTTGTAATAGTAACATTGTCTGGAGGTTTCTTTAATTGCTCACAGTGATCTGTGGGATTGTCATTTTTGGGTGTTATTCCTGATTTCGTTCAGGATCATGTCCTAGATGCAATTGCACTGTATGGTTGTTGAGGAGCTGGAATGGATTTGAGTTGTCCTCATTTACCTCTCACCATTGTGCCTTTGTGTGCAATTACTTCATAGGACCTTAGTTCTGAACAAATCCATGTCACCTTGGATGGTTGCCACATCCCTTCTGTGGGACCCTGGATGTGAACTTGTTGTCCCAACTCTAAACTTGGCAATTCTGTGCATCTTAATCATGCACGTTGGCCATCTTCTCTTGCAGTTTTAAAAGTTGCTTTCTAGCTTCTAAGAGAGTAGGATGGGTAAGAGTAGGTAAATTGGTATGCACTGGTCTGCCGGCCATGGAATAGTTACACTTAAAGTTGTCACTCTCAGGTGTAACATTGCAATTTGTAGATCTTGCTTGGTCTGTCTACATTTGATAATTAGGGATTTCAACAAGCAAATCATTTGCTCAGCTAAGTCATTAGATCTAGGGTAATGAGCAGAAGAAGCAGCATGATCAATATTCCACTTCTCACACATGTCCTTGTTTTGAAATTCTTTTATGAGTTGTGGGTGTCACTGGCAAGGCCAGCATTTGTTGCCCATCCCTAGCTGCCCTTGAACTGAGTGGCTTACTAGGCCATTTCAGAGGGCAGTTAAGAGTCAACCACTCTGTGGATTTGGAGTCACATGTAAACCAGACCAGGTAAGGACAACAGACAGCCATCCCTAAAGGGCACTAGTGAACCAGATGGGTTTTTATGACAATCAATGATAGTTTCACGGTCACCATTACTGAGACTAGCTTTAAAGTCCAGCTTTTTTTTACTAATTGAATTTAAATTCCACAAGCTGCCATGGTAGGATTTGAACCCATGCCAGCAGAGGATTTGCCTGGGCATCCAGATTACTAATCTAGTGATGTTACCACTACGCCACCATCTCCCCTAGAGTAGTGGCTTACCAATTAATTGCACACTGTTACCTGTAATGATCTCTCTAGGCACAGCAAATAAACTGAAAATAGCACTTAGAGTAGTGCAACAGTTGTGCTTGACATTTTGTGCAATTGTTGAATAATGGAGTACTTAGAAAAGTAGTCAACAATGACGACGAAGTCAATACCATGGACATTGATGTGGTGTCTTTGATGAATGGACCACAGGAGACTCAGGTACAGGTTACAATCGTTTATTTGAGCAATTGCAAGGAGAGCACCTTTTCAATACAGCTTGAGACAGACAGCACTCTGCTAAGCTACAAGTGTTCACCATATTTATACATTATTGGTCACATACAAGAACATCCTCCAGATTCCGAACTTGTCAACATATAGGTTTACATTAGACAGACAAGTCTCTGGTAACAAAGGGTACAAAGGTACATGCATCATCTGACCCTACTTTCACCCTGGCGACCTTTCCCCTATCTCCACTATGACCATCTGTTCTTCCCTTATCTACTACAACCAAACCCAATCTTGGCTGTTTTTCCAACCTAAGGCTCCAGTCTGACTCCCAGAACACCCAATCTATCATAATTGCATTCTTCTTTGTCCAGTGTGGCCTTGCTGGTAATCACAAGCCCTGAGGGTGTGCAAGGTTCAAATCTCTCTCGATCCCAGCCTGACCTTTAACTGTTAATTGCAGGCTTCGCATGCTTAGGTATTTTAAGTAATCCCAGAGACCTTCAGTAGATTCTTACTGCATCCCTATACTTTTTACTGTATCCTTATATTTCTACTGTATCCTTATATTTCCCCCCCTAACAGACATGAAAGAGATCTGATGTGATTTTGGACAAAGCATGGGTAGGGACTTTGGAATGAGTGGTTCTTTGTGCTGACTTGGCATATAATCTTAACATGCCTCACATTTCTTGACGATAGCTTCAATGTCATTGTTCATGCCCAGCCAATAGATTCTCTCGCTTGCCAGCCTTCTCATCTGATCTATGCCCATGTGTGAGTGATGAAGTTTCTGAAATATATCAAGTCGCAAGGATTCCAATATGATAACCTGCCTGCCTTTAGAAATGACTCCCTGGGAGACATCTAGCTCATCCCAATAAGGTCAAAATGGTCTCATGTGCTCGTGGACATGCTGAATTGAATCAGCCCATCCTTTGATGATGGTTTTCAACACTTTCTGTAAGTGGAATCTTTCGCTGTTTCTTCTTGTATCTGCTGGTATTTGCATTGCACAAAATGTATTAGGTCAATTGACGGACTTGCGTTCTCCAACAAATGTAATGTTGCAGTTACCTTCAAACTGACAATTTTGTGGAAACATTCTGGATATTTCGATGGTGCGTCATGAACTGAGGTGATAGGAGTAGTTTCTGAAGTTGATCTGTCATGTGATGTCTGACAAATTCCATGAATTTTCACAAGTGTGAAGTCATGACATGCTGGTAGACCAACAATTGCTGGCCTTTAGTTTCCATGATATAGAACATCTGTGGCATCCAGGAGGATTGATTGTGCTTGCATTCCAGGACTATGGATCCTGCACATGTAATTAGTGAACCATTGTAGCCGAAAGTTTCACAACAGTAGGTTGTGAATGTCCTTCCATGCCTGTAGATACATGTCTTTTAGAATTTACCAGGGTAGCATGTTGGCACATGCCCCTATGTCAATCTTGGCCAATAACGAGTATTTGCCAACTTTCTTAATACAGATCATTTGAATCTTGGCAAACACTTCAGGCGGTATGATGGTATAAATGTTTTCCAGGAGATTGATGGTGTGAAACGTGTTCACTCTTTGTCTCATCATGCACATCATCATCATTTTCTGGCTTGTCAATCACCTCCTGTATATGTTACTGACAGGATACTAGATGGTCATCCTTCTTGCTGGAAGATACCCTGTTGTGAATGGTCTGTTTGGGTCAGTGCACAACCCTTTGTAGCTGCATCACCCTTTGCTCTAGTGCACTACCACTGCCAATGTGCCTTACTGCCATATGCCTTGCAGAATTGGTGGAAAGGTTAACCCTCCCTTGCTCACTATCGATCCCGCCTTTGCCGACTAAGCTAACCCAGTGCTGGTCCTCTCGACACACAACTCCACTCACGGAACTGACAGGCTATGCACTATAATCCCACACGAGGAAGCCATCTGTTTTCCAGCTCTTTACTTGAGTACTAACCCGGCCTGTACCTTCAAAGCTTTTCTGTGCAGTCAGCATGCTACGATTCCAACACTCTCTAAAGCTGCAAACCCATTGGAGTCTGACCAAAATGTCAATGGTTGCCTCATGCCATGTAGCACAATCTAAGGCTGTTCACCATGTCGTACCTGTACTTAATCTAGCTGCTTGGCTGTTTGACCACAGCTGAAGGCCATGTTGTATTTTTATAATGATATAAAGGCACCAATCACTCATAAGAGATTGTGTAAACACATTGTGGGTTCATTTATTTAGGCAAGGCACAGGAGAACATACATACTTGGATAGAATGCTTGAAGACCTCAGCAGCAGAGCTGTGTGTGCTGTTTTATGCTCACAGGCCAAAATGAGACAGAGACTGGATTACAAGACATACTTCCCTTCTAGTGATGGCATGCTGCTATCCCTTAAAGGTATATTACAACAAAGAATGGGTCCCAGACATGCCTAGCTACCTGACGATCAGTGTGACATGAAATGGTTAATATGGTCTGAAGACTAAGAAAACATTTTTCAATGATCGAGGCACTGACACATACTTCATAGAGAGACCGACTTTAAGACAATTAAGTTGAAAATAGTCATAGGGAGTAAACTTAAGTTAAAAGTAAACGGAATTTTGAGTTGGGGCAATTGAAGGTGAAGGAGAAATAGTATTTAACAAGAATTATCCACATGATGGATGTAGGTGAAGGGAGAGCTGGAGAATATTTTAAGTCCATGCACAATCTGTTGTCCTAATTGTATGTACTTACATGCTAATAGCCTAGAAATGAACAACACATGTGCAAAAGAATAAGGAACATCACTGAGTGAGGTGATATGCAGGTGGGGAATGTCAATCCAAGTCAATAGTGATCAGATAATTCTGGTAGCTTTAGTATGTTATCCATGATCCATAATCAAGAAATTAGGGAAACAGTTTGTATTTTAGAAATAACTATGTTAGCTAGAAATTAGTTGTGAGAAGTCAATAAGGATATTCCCTTCACAAGGGAGGAGCTGTAAGAAGTGGGACCTTTAATAAATGATACTTTTCAGAATAAATATTGAATCCTTATGGAATTTGTAGGCATGGCATAAGACCACCTCAGCCGGGAAATTGTTTTCTTTCTATCTGTGGAAAAACCCACAAACAGTCTCTAGAAATGTCGCCTTGATTCAGGCTTCCATACTGACATTCCTAAATTGGTAGGATGAAGCCTTGTGTACCATCCTACCAAAATCCTCCAGAAGGCTTGTAGTAGCTCTCCAAAGGACTAAGTGGGGATGTAATGTCCGGGATGCAAGTAACCCATGGGCTCCACGATGACTCCCTAGATAGTGACTGGAAGGTCACCATTGCAGGCTTATGTTCATTCATGTTTTTGTTCAATGTTTCCGCAGACGCAAGAATGAGTTCCCCATGGATGGAGCAGGCCCTTTGCCACCAGGCTGGGCTGAGGGAAGAGCCTCACCTGATGAACAAGGGGCCCCCCAAGAACCAAAAGCTGAGGCTGACAGAGCCATTGAGCGGAGGTGTCTGGCAAGACCAAGGGTCTACAGAAAACACCCCTCATACTTCCAGATTAGAGAGAGACATGCTGTAGATACCTTCGCACATCTAGGGATATGGTGTCTCACATCTGCCTTATTCTCCAGGAGGAGTTGACGCCACAGGGCCAGGGAAATCATCCATTGCCAATGGCTCTAAAAGTGACAGCCACTCTGAACTTCTTCACCAGTGGCTCATTTCAGGCCTCCACTGGGGATCTCTCACAAGGGATTGCAGGTGCCCTACTTAACAAGGTGCGCAATTAAGTCTGATTCTCCCTAGATGAAGCCGGCCAAGCTTCCAGAGCAATGGGAATTGCAGTGATCTCTAGTGATAGCGGTGCTATCGACCGCTTTAAGAGCTCCCTGAGAATAGCCACTACAATTCGTCAACAGGGAAGGGTTCCAATCTCTCAATGTGCAGCTGGTATGCAACCACCAGAAGCAAATAATGCAGATATGTGTGATATACTGTGGAAGATCCCATGACTCCTACATCTTGAGTCACTTGCAGGTGCCACAGACCTTTGAGGGCCCTCAGTCCATCCAGAATTGGCTCCTCGTTGACAAAGGCTACCCACAAATGACGTGGTAGATGACACCTGTTTGACTGCTACAAAGTGCCTCAGAGGAAAGCTATAACTGCTCATTCTGCAACACGTCCATTGATTGAGCAGATTATTAGAATCTTGAAGATGCGTCCTCGATGTCTGGACTGGTCAGGCGGTACTCTCCAGTACTCTTTCCAGAGGGTCTCATGCATCATCGTGGTTTGCTGTGCTCTACACAACCTGGAGCACCAAAGGAGGGTTGTCCTGCTAGAATGAGAAATGGAGGAGTTGCACATCTCTTCCAATGAGGAGGATGTCAAGAGGGCTGAGCTCAATGAGGGAGAGGAAGCTGAGGCTCCAGAGGAAGAGGCCATAGCACAGGCCAAGCAAGGCAGGCGTGCATGTGACATGCTTATAGCCACCAGGTTCCAGGAGGATGATGATGAATAGCTCATACAAACTTCTTTACAATGTCCTCATCCTTGGAAGGTGCAGCAGCCTTTCTGTTATGAGATAATAGCTGCAACAGTGCTATTTGTGAGCAGAGTTGAGATGGTGCAGCCTCTTCAAGTATCTCATCAACATTCTACTGCCTATCTGTGCAGCACTGCAATCCTCAGTGCACTTGTAGCAGTATGCCTGCAGTCTGGCATGGTGCCTCAAGGAGGACAATCATCACTCAATGGTTCTTTCCTTCGTGTGTAAGTGCGATTCTGAATCTGTATAGTGTTTTGTCCGCACAGGCAATCATTCAGGCAAGAGAAGTGCTCAGGCCTCATCATCATAACTCTGTCCCCAGCACTAGATACATCTTCAGGCTGCAGTCATCTGTAACTCTCAGTAATGGATGTGAGGCTGCACTTCAGCTCACCTTTCAATGGACTACGAAAGCTTCAGGAGCAGCATAGTCTAATACCTGTCAGACACTCATGATCATGCCTCCATCTGGAGTCTCCCAGTGTCCTGTGCTGCCTAGCCATAGCATTTGTGGGCCCGAAAAAAAAATGATGACACTCCTTCTGGACCTTAAGGACCCCAATTGTAGCTAATAAAGAACAGATATCAAGTATCTCAGAGACTCACTCTGATTCCATTTGAGACCTCCACATTTTCATTCCAACAGTCTGACAAATGCACACAGAATGCACACAGGCAACCACTGCAACGGTAAGTTACAGATTACCATGTTGACTGACCCTCTCTGAGCTAGCAGAGGGTTAATGTGATGAGATACTAGCCAGACCTTCTGGCCCAGCACAGAATCCTCCCATGTCCAAGTCAGCCACCTGGAGCCTCTGCACACAGCTCCCGGGTCACACAGTTTTAACCATCTAGCAGGAATCGCAAGGCGCAACATGTGTCAGTGAGGTTCATAGCTCTAAATCATGGAGGTGGGAAGGTGGGGATTAATATTAGGGTGATGTTCAGATGTGCACAAGGCCATGAGATAATGCAGCAGACAGACAGGAGCACATAAGAGCTCCAAGTTTGGGCTCACATAAAAAGCTCACTCAAGGCTTACAGAAAGTACATGGAGGCCAATGAAAGATGCACTGACTCCATGCATATCACCATTCAATCCTGTAAGATCCACATTGAGCATTCTTCAATGCAGAAGCATCAGGGCTAAAGCAGCCTCCAGGTTCTAAACTCACGAAGCAACATTATATGAACCTCTGAAGCAGGCCTCAGAGAAGCCTTGGCCAACCACAACTTTCTTCAAGCCAGATGCTTCACTCGTATTGATACAATGCAGTGAATGGTCAGGCTCTGTAATGAGAGGGTCCCAGACACCATAGAGCTGGGGCAAGCAATGGGACATCTGGGATGAGGGGGGGGCATCTGTGACACTTGACTAACCACAGAGCATATCATCAGATAGAAGAGGTATGAACAACATGAGGAGTGGAAGAGTCAAAACCTATTTATATTTGTGTAAGTTCTATTTGGATACCTATGCTGCTTTTGTGTTCTTAGTATTTCTTTTTTTTAACCTAGTGCTGCGTCTTGGCACTTTCCTGACACCCACAGCAAAGGTGGAGGCAGCATACTGACTGCTACACCCTGTTGTCTGTGATGACCTTGGCGGGCGTCCTTTGGGGGGGCTGAGGCCTGCAGGGTCCTGGCCTGCTTTGAGTCTCCTGCTGTGAGGCAGGTGCACCCTCCTCGGTTTGTGGGGTTGGAGGCGATAGGGTCATAGGCAGAGGGGATTGGGATTGGCTGGACACTCTCAAAGTCACCTATGGATGGCCCCGGGGTGTCCAACTGACAGTCCTCCTCCCCATGGGTGCCTGAAGGCCCCTGCCTGACTCCATGAGGAGAGGGGGCACTTGGAGTGAGGTCGAGTTGTCCGTCCGCCTCTCGCTTAGTCACTGATGGATTTACCTATGGCTAGAGCGGTGAAGTGCAGGTCCTGGCACATACAGGCGCAATGTCCTGGACAAAAATCTCCATGGCGGTTGCCACCCTACCAGTGTTGACCTCCATGCACTGGCATGTCGCTTCAACAACATCACACTGAATACAGACGGACTCCTCCATCTTCTGTTGCAATCTGGTAACGGCATCTGGCAACCCTGCCTGATGTTCCTGTATCTGTTTTTGCAGCTCCAACATCTGTGTGAAGGCCCAGTCCAGAGGCTCATTATTTGACTCGGACTGTGCAGAAGTATGGCCTCCAGCAGCCCTCTGAGTGCCGGTGATCTTGGATGTCAATGCCTCTACCTGCTGTGGACCCGGATCTGTGTTGTGCTCACCAGATCGTGATCCCGATCCTGCTCTACAATTAGGTTCTACTGAGGTGAGTGTGTCTCTGCGCTGGTGGAGGCTGTGGGTGAACGCTGTGATGGGTCTTCATCTAGTGTGTCCTCAGGATCTTCATCTGAGCTGGTGGGGGGCTGGAGCTGAGGGGTTGGCTGCCAGTGGGCCTCCTCCTTTTGCTGCTGGTGTCTGTCAAAGAGAGAAGAGTCAACAAGATTACAAAGCACTCAGTTTTATCAGGTGAATAATGAGCTGTTGATAGGTCCTTACGGGCTTGGGAAACGCTGGTCTCACCAGACAGCTCTGCCACACACTCTTCCTGCTGGGTGAGGGGCCTAAGCTCAGGCATCCCCCCTCCAGCCCCGGATCCCTCCCTGTTTTGTGGGTTATCTTCTCATGCATAAAGACAAATGGACAGACTGTGAGCAGGACAGCTGCCGAGACAGATAATAAGGGTGCCTGCCTTCTTTGGGTGCTGAAAGGACCTATGTAAGGGCTGAACAAGATATGAGAAGAGATGATGTCAAAGTGTGTGTGAGAGAGTCAGTGGTGATGGGCCTTGTGATGGTAGTGTGTGAGATCCCTGTGAACTGTAACCCTGCAAATGTATGATGGGCTTATGAGAGTGTGAGTTGAGAATGTGGAGGAGGCTGAGTTACCCTGGCAGAGCAGATGAGATCATTCATCCACTTCCTGCACTGGATGGAGGTCCTCCTTTTTTTTAAGAATTACCTAGAAAAACTCAGCAGGTCTGGCAGCATCGGTGGAGAAGAAAACAGTTGACGTTGGAACATTCCTTGTTCCAGTCCTACTCCGGCCCCCTCCCACAACTCTTTCTCCGGTACATCGATGATTACTTCGGTGCTGCTTCATGCTCTCGTCGGGACCTGGAAAAATTTATTAATTTTGCTTCCAATCTCCACCCCTCCATCATTTTCACATGGTCCATCTCTGACACTTCTCTTCCCTTCCTTGACCTCTCTGTCTCAATTTCTGATGATAGACTGTCCACCAATATCCATTACAAGCCTACCGACTCCCACGGCTACCTCGACTACAGCTCCTCACACCCCGCTTCCTGTAAGGACTCCATCCCATTCTCTCAGTTCCTTCGCCTCCGTCGCATCTGTTCTGAAGACGCTACCTTCAAAAACAGCTCCTCTGACATGTCCTCCTTCTTCCTTAACCGAGGTTTTCCACCCACGGTCGTTGACGGGGCCCTCAACCGTGTCCGGCCCATATCCCGCGCATCCGCCCTCACGCCTTCTCCTCCCTCCCAGAAACATGATAAGGTCCCCCTTGTCCTCACTTATCACCCCACCAGCCTCCGCATTCAAAGGATCATCCTCCGCCATTTCCGCCAACTCCAGCATGATGCCACCACCAAACACATCTTCCCTTCACCTGCCCTGGTGGCATTCCGTAGGGATTGTTCCCTCCGGGACACCCTGGTCCACTCCTCCATCACCCCCTACTCCTCAACACCCACCTATGGCACCTCCCCATGCCCACGCAGAAGATGCAACACCTGCCCCTTCACTTCCTCTCTCCTCACCATCCAAGGGCCCAAACACTCCTTTCAAGTGAAGCAGCATTTCACTTGCATTTCCCCTAACTTAGTCTACTGCATTCGTTGCTCCCAATGCGGTCTCCTCTACATTGGAGAGACCAAACGCAAACTGGGCGACCGCTTTGCAGAACACCTGCGGTCTGTCCGCAAGAAAGACCCAAACCTCCCTGTCGCTTGCCATTTTAACACTCCACTCTGTTCTCTTGCCCACATGTCTGTCCTTGGCTTGCTGCATTGTTCCAGTGAAGCCCAATGCAAACTGGAGGAACAGCACCTCATCTTCCGACTAGGTACTTTACAGCCTTCCGGGCTGAATATTGAATTCAACAACTTTAGATCTTAAACTGCCCCTCCCCCCATCCCCACCCTGTTTCTTCCCCCTCCCTTTTGTTTTTTCCAATAATTTATAAAGATTCTTCTTTTCCCACCTATTTCCATTATTTTTAAATCTACAACTAACACTTTGTTAGTCTTTCCACCCCACTCCCACTAGAGCTGTACCTTGAGTATCCTGGCATCCATTCTTAATTAGCACTTTTCTTAGATAATATCACCACCTTCAACACCTCTTTGATCCTTTTGTCTGTGACATCTTTTGATTATCTGCTCCTATCACTGCTTGCTTGTCCCTAAACCACCCCACCCTCAACTTCTCTCTCCCCCCGCCCCCCACCTTAGACCAGCTTATATTTCACCTCTCTCCTAACTATACTTCAGTTCTGCCGAAGGGTCATGAGGACTCGAAATGTCAACTGTTTTCTTCTCCACCGATGCTGCCAGACCTGCTGAGTTTTTCCAGGTAATTCTGTTTTTGTTTTGGATTTCCAGCATCCGCAGTAGTTTTTAGCTTTTTTTTTTATCTCCTTTTTTTTATTCATTCATGGGATGTGGGTGTCGCTGGCAAGGCCAGCATTTATTGCCCATCCCTAATTGCCCTTGAGAAGGTGGTGGTGAGCTGTCTTCCTGAACCGCTGCAGTCCATGTGATGTAAGTATACCCACAGTGCTGTTAGGAAGGGAGTTCCAGGATTTTGACCCAGCGACAGTGAAGGAACAACGTGACACAACATGCTTCATAAAAAGTGAGCTGAAAAGCAAACAATCTGGTGTGAGAACTCGCCATGCTGGCCGGCAGGAAACATACCACTTTTCACGCCTGCCACTGCACTTAGTCTCTGGAGCAGAAAATTCTGCCCACAGTCTTCCACAAACAGCCTACAGCAACTTCTGCGCAATGAGTGCTGCTTCCCTTTAAGAGGCAAAGGCTGCCTTTAAGAGATGCAAGCTAACTATGCATTGTGCTAGCCATGCACGCTGCTAGGCCCCCTGTTGGGCATGCAGCCAGTCAGCAATCTGCGCTAGGCTGCACACTGAAATCATGTAGTTGAACACAAAGTTTGCATTCCAAGCCTGAAAACCATCCATGTGATCCCTGCACCTAAAAATGGGCCTGAATAAATATTTCCCCAAACAAGTCTGCATTTTCAGCAAAAAACTGTAAACTCAAGTATGAACAATACAAAGGAATAGCTTGTGTAAGTAAATCCATTACAAAATGCTTTAGAAGATAAGCTAAAGTATAAACCTTGGGGGCAAAATTGGGCTTCATAGCACCTTTGCTTTGGGCACCGTGTCACCCCTTAATTTTTCGAAATAGCATCTGCATCATGTGCACACGTTTCTGATGCATTGTATGTGGCCGGCATATTGCTAAAGGTGTTAGCGGGTGCACTCTTAATGCTTGCCGGCAGCAGGCAGAGCAGGTGGATCATGATATCAAACATTGGGCAATGCTGATTGATGCCAGCATTACCATTTTACAATCCAACCTTCACTCTCTCTTAACCTCACACAGCTGAGCTATGGTTAAGTAGCATGAAGCATCCCATAGCAATTTAAGGGAATCTTCAACAATTCTATTAATTTTGGGTGCTTTTTGATAACCTGTTAAAAGTTTAATAGTCTACAGGGAGATGTCTGGCTGGTGCTGAAGTACTTTCTCGGTGACTTAAAGGCTTGTGCACAATTAAGTTGCCTCAAAACATGGGTGATCTAGTTGGGCTTCCCCTTGGCATTGAGCATGTCTGGAAAGAATGAGCAGAGGTCACACAGAGCAGAACAAGCTGCTGGAAGCAGAAGGGGGAAGAAGGGCCCTCAGCAGGAGGCACATCTACAGATGGCCTTTAGGGAGCAGCTCTGTTGGAGAACAGATTGCAGGAGCGCTGTGAGACCCTGGATGCCCTTTTTCACACTGGTATCCAGAGTCATGATGAGAGCAGTCTGAGCTTCCACTGCAGCACCTAAACGATGGGTAGTTTCCCCTTGTGCTGCAGTGGAAACTGAGGCTTTGGTTATCAGGCAATGCATCATGGCTGGCTCCACAGGCGTGTTGATGAAGGTAGCCATGCATTCCATGTTATGCAAAGCCCTGTGTTAAGTTGGTGCTGAATTCCTCCATGCTTTTGACACTAAGCACATGATCTTTGGCAGATCCTATCTTTGTACAGCCAGCCTTTGGGTGGGTACATCCATTAATTAGCCTTCTTCTTTAACCCGGCCCATCAAAGTCTGAATCCTCTGAAGAAAAACTAATGTGTGGCCTTACTCTTCAGTGAGCTAGCACCTGTGCTCTCCATTCCCTGGCTGCAGCACTCTTGTACCTGATGTCTCGCCACATGCAGATTCCACCTCTATCTTATCTTCTAACTCACACACAGCATCAGTACCTTGTTGGTGACTGCTGTGGTGAAATCGAGTGATATTGTGCCTTCATTTGCACTGACTTCTTGCTCTCCCTCCACTGCCGAGGCAGGTTGCAGTTCTTGGATGTTTGAAAGGGAAAAGGGATAAGGGTTGGATGTGAGGAGGAAAAAAGAGAAAGTAGGAAGTGTTTGCTTACATCATCAGCGGCTTCTCAATCAGAAAAGACTGAGGTGAGGGAGAAGGGGGATGTGAGAAGGAAGAGTGGGCTTGTGGATACCCTCATCTTCAGTGGTGTCAGCTCTGCCATTGGGCACGGCCGCAGCAATGGCCCTTCCCATAATTTCCAGCGCCATCCCCTCCATGTTGGTAAGAACATGCAGGCACATCCCTCCCTCTCTGATTAGTTCATGTTACCTCTGGCTGTTTGCAACCATCTTCTGCAAGATAGAAGGCCAAGTGTCAATGAGTGTGGTGTCATCTGTTTGGATGATGTGGCTGTCATGGCTGAATAGTTGACAGTGTGTTCAAGCTGTGAGATATGGGTTTGAGGCTTGGAAAAGTAAGTGAGGGTGAGGTGAAGCGTCAGCCATGAGTCCTGACTGATAAAGATTGTGGTTAGGTGAATGATGTGGGTGTGGTGAATTGACAAGTGTCTGAGGCTGCTGGTGCAGTTGATAAGATATGGCATTTGAAGATGATTCACTAACTTTAACCACTTGTCTGAGATCATTAAACATCTTGCAGCACTTCATCCAAGTCCATGGGGTTATACTCCTGACTTGACCTCCATGTCTATCTGCTTCCACTGCCTGTTTGCTGTTGTTCTCTTTCCTCCCTGAGGATACAGAACATCTCTCCTCCTTTCCATCTCCTCCACCAAGACCTCCAGTGCAGTGTCCAAAAACCCGGGGCCCACTCTCTCCCATAGTCAACCACTGATCTCTCTTTCCCAGGTTAGATTCAACTGCAGAATGACTCCCAGCTTCTGCTGCAGCAACCATGCACATCTCCTTTAAGAGGGGCAAGATAGCTTCAAAATGTGCTGACTAGCTTTTAGGATCTAGAAAGTCATGTGGCCCAGGTTTTGATGAGAGTTGCAGGTTGAAACCTGTCCGTCACCAGTTCTGATCGAACAGTTTGTAAATTTGTTGTGCTCACCTCATTTGCATTACTATAGGATCTGGCTGACCAGATCCCACACTGCCTCCTTTTCACTGCTGTTGGCTACCTCTGCGCACAGAAGGGGCGCTAAGCAGCATTGTCCAGAAACCAAGTGATGCAGCCAGCCTACTTTTCTTAAAGGCTCTCTCCCTGTTAAAGGGAAGCTACACCACTGAACAAAAGGCTGCTGGTAAATCATTTTGGAAGAGTGAAGTTAGAGGAAAATGGTGCAGCAGCAAGGTAGAGGGCTTGCGGATTTAATGATGCCACCTTGGAGGCACTGGTGATCCACATGGAGGCCAGGAAGGAGGCAATGTTTCCTCAGTGGGCCAGGAGGCCCTGAGAATTACAATGACATCACACGGGTGGTCAAGATGAGGAACTGGATCCTCACATTATATCTCATATACACAACACTAACCTCTCATGCTGCTCAATGCACCACAGCTCCATCAGTCACCTAGCAGCACTCCCCAGCACTCAGGACTCAAGCCTAACATGCAGATACTCTACTACACTCTCACAGACCTTCCAATGATGCCAACATTGCACCGACCTTTCACGGCCCCCACAGGCCTTCAGCTATTCAACTTTGGCAGACACATCAACCAATCACAGTGCAGCACAATCTGCCCTCTCTCTTGCTGAAGAAAGAGGAATGCATGGGTTAGGGAGGGAATGGGGGGCTGGGGTGCTCTGGGGTGCTATTACAGATGGCTTCAGCTGGAAATGCGGTTTCACAAGATCCACTAATTTGTTAAAGGATTTAGAATTGGGTGCGTTCGGTGCCGTTAACCTTTGGATGAGATTGTATGTCTTGCTACCACATACACTCAAAAGGATTGCTTTTTGCTTTTCTTCCGTGGTAATTTCATTCACTATGAAATATAAACCAAAGGGCTCTACACACTGCCTCCAGTCTTTCATAGTCGCGTCATAAAGATTGATTCTGCCATAGGACGGCATGACTGGTGAGTAGTCTTTTCTTTTTTCTTAAGATTTGATATACTCACGTTAACAAGGTGAGGTGCAGCGTCGGAGCTACTTTACCCTCGTTGCCGTTGTAATGACTTGACGCACAGGACAGGTTTCAACAAGAAGCAGTTAAGAGCTTTTCAGATGCTACATGCTTGAACCAGGTCTTCGACAAGGAAGCCCCACCCCCGCATTATCTGCACTTAAGGCTCATTGGTCAGAGCCTCCAGAACAATCACGTGACCCCTGATAGACAGTAGGAGAGGCTATGCCTTCAGTGACTACACACAATTATTTGAGGCCCCTGCCCAAGATCAGGATTGGGTGACAAGGGCTAACTCCTCAGAAGGTGGTTCATGACACCAGTGCGCCATTCCCGCTGCCCTGCTGAGGAGTGTTACAATGCTGCACATGGCTCAACGAGGGAAATCATAGAGCACGCCATAGGATTGCAAAAAATGTACTTCTGATGCCTTGACCAATCTGGCAGAGCTTTACAATATGCACCACAAAAGATGTCCAGGATTGTCTTCATCTGCTCTACCTTGCACAACGTGGCATTGCAAAGCAGAGAAGAATTGCCAATCAAGGACATGGAGCAGCTGCAAACCTCCTCAGATAAGGACAATGGGGGGGAATATGAGGAGGACAGAGATCTTGCGACAGCTCTCCCAGATGCCAGGGCCATGCAGAGACATGCCAGGGCTGTCAGGGACAATCTCATCTTCAATTGTTCTGCCCAGGAATGAGCCACCCACCTGACCATCATTTCCTCACCTGCAAACCTTTGCCTGCTCTGATTGTGCAGCCCACATCTGCCAGCCTCCACCTGGAGCTGCCTCACTACACACGTCCTTTAGCCCCTAGAAGACCAAGGGGACCGGACCTTTCTCACACAGGAAGAAAGGAGGTTACTTCTCCCAATGATATCGGTTTTACACATACTCAAGTCGATGAAACTATCATGAGCCATCTCTCAGCTCCTTGCCCACATTGTCAAGGCCATGGTTGCACAGACAACACATCACTTCTTGCATTCGTCAGCGACCTTGGCCAATCTGCTTGGCAAGTCATTTACAGGGAGGTCAGCAAATGCTTCATGTTCAGCCATGTCGCATTTTCTTGAGATACAATTCATGTGACACACATGACCATCCAATAATGACTGATTTCTGACACACCACCATGTTGTTGCCTATACAGGTGAGATGCCCGTCAATCCCCTTCATTCAGCTACAACTGCCAAACATGAAGCATGAAAGTTCAATATGCCCTCCAAAGGAGGATATCCCAACAGATCCACATAATGCACACCGTAGTCAAAAGATATTGTGATATCGAGATGTATGTGCATACCATAGCAGAGTCTCAACACCCATTTTTCTTGTACGAGCATTATACCTTGTTGCGACCCCAACATTAGCAGCTGATGAGGAGCAGGCTGCTGAGAGCGTCCCCGCCACAGGATTTCCCACTGCACGCACTTAGAATTTGTATTATGATTGCGTGAATTGCAGCTCCTGACATGGTAGGGAGACACATCATTCTTATTAAATTCAGCCCTCAGTATGTAAAATATCATGGACTTTACACACTGACAATTGTTTCTAAAGAGCATGCTCAGTTAATTCAGAAGTTTTTAGTTTTGTATTATATAGTAATAACTACACTCAAGGATACAAAACAACCAAGTAAAATATAAATTAAAACCAAAAAAGCAGGAGAGAACAACATAACATTGTGCTCAGCAGAATAACATTGCAATGAATCCCAGTGCAAGTTCAGAATGCTTAAACACCTGAGGCAAGACATCATCAATAATATCAAAATGTCATGGAATCATTATATTTGAGTGCACAGAATGGGGTCATTCAATCCACTGAGCCTATACTGCATCTCAGGAAGATATGTTCACTTAGTCACACTTCCCTGCCCTTCCCCTCACAGTGCTTCTCACACACACTCAACTTGCAGCAGCATCCAGCCTTCCCTTTCTATGCACTTCATCACCTCCCCAATATGGATCCACCAGTGCAGCTCATCCCAGGCTTATGCAAAGTGATGCATGTGTCTTATGGTCACACCCACCGAATACACTGCATCCATCGGGTGACTACCTCACTGTACCTCAATTACAGGTCTGTATTTTGCTCCTTATAGGAGAAGGGAGTGCAGAATGCAAGGGAAGGGGTCAGGAATAAAGGTCAATTGGCACCAACAATACTGCTCCTAGAGGAGGAGGATCTGGGGATAAATGGCACATCTGCATCCCTGTCAATCAGGGATGGAGAAACAGGGAGCTCACAGATAGCTGGTGACAGATTTACAAATATGCCAACTTCATTTCATCAGTGGATGAGCTATGTGAAGATTGAATATGATGATGAAGATTGTAACTTTGCCATGGCTAAATCATATCCATTCATTTTGTCTTCTAGAGTCTTCATGTGCACAGCAAGTGTCTCAGGTTCCGATGAGAACAATTCCTTAGCAAACATCGTTCCCTCTCAGGGTGCACCATCACAGAATGGACAGCCACACACCAGCACAGACACTTATGCTCCAACACGGTACTCACCCTTGCCGGGCGCAGCAGATCATTAAACCTTTTGTGAAACTGCACCCATGTGCGCCGCACAACATCGTAGCTGCTGACCTGGGCTGCCACCTCCTCCCAAGATCTTTTTGTCAGGTGCGGTGGCCTCCTCCTTCCATCCCAGGGGACGAGGATGTCCCTTCTGGCAGCCACTTCCTCCAGAAGGACCGCAAGGTACTCGTCCGGAAACCAGGGGGGCCACGTGCCCACCCAACCTGCCTTCCCACCTGGCGCCTCCAGCTGTGGCTGAGGCCAGAGCTTCGGTCTTCAGCATGCAGAAGATATGTTCTTCCCAGGCAGCCTTCAAGGAGCTGCCTGTGCCATCTTAAACCACCAGCTGGGTCGCCATTGGACCCAGTGCCCTACAGGCCCCCTCTCCTGCCCGGCCCTTCCTGACTATTGGAAAGACGCATTTCAAGCTGGACAGGCCTTAATTGGCCAGCCAGTGTGAAACCGTGGTCGGGGGCCAATTGTGGGAAGGGGCCTCTTTCCTGACTGGTCCCAGACCCGCCGACCATGTACACCCACCAAGGGTAAAATTCAGGCTATAAATTTGTCTATGGATTCTGCAGGCTTTTGTCGAAATGACATGAACTCTAGTCAATGAATACAGAAATTATAATCTGATACTGAACCAGTCTTCCAATGTAGTCCATAGCTTTTGGGGATCCTTTAACTCTTCTGCTGTTAATCCTGATGTGTTCAGGCTGTGTAGACCTTCATTCCCAATTGCTGGGACAATTTTATGGCTTGTTTAACTGGTTCAGATACACCTGAATCAAGAAACTATACCTCTGTACACTGTTTAAACATTTTGAATTTGGATAGTAGGTCAGCTGCTTCCCAATTCATACTGAGGAACTTTGTGGACATTTTGACAACAGCCCTTTGACATTCCTTCTCCTATACTACTTAAGATGAGGGTTGCTGTAGCTGCTTTTGTGCGCTTTTCTGAAGTTCCACCCATGCAACCTTCTCTGGCTTGATTTTTATGATGGTTTTGTTATTTTTTGCTGGACTCTCCCTCGTTCGCTATCGATCCAGCCCACACCCTGGTCACTTGCCTCTCCTGACTGAGCTAACCCAGTGCTGGTTCTCCTAACATCCTGTCCCACTCACTGAGCTGACAGACTATGCATTGTAATCTCACCACGAGGATCCACTGCTTACCAGCTCTTTGCTTGAGCACTGTGTCTTTAAAGGTTTGCTGCCCTTTCACCACGCTGTGGTTTCAACACTCTCTGATGCTGCAGCTCCATTGTGATCTAACCAGAATGTCAAGGGCTGTCTCATGCCATGTAGCATGGTCAAAGCCTGTTCACCATGTCATACTTGTACTTAATCATGTTGTCAGGCTGAACACAATGTTGTTTATAAGGAATCACTGCTGCATGCCATGTTGTGAGTGTTATAATGATATAAAAGCGCCATTCACTCATAAGGGATTGGGTAAACATGTTGTGGGTTCATTTATTGAGGCTAGTCACATGAGAACAGGTATGGATAGAAAGCTTGGAGATACCAGCTGCAGAGCTGTCTGTGTGTGTTCTGCCTAAAAGCAAAAATTAAACTAAAACTGGCTCACATTACATACTTCTTTTCTAATGATGACATGCTTCAATCCCTTAAAGGCATATCACAACACATTTATAGGATTCGTCAAGTACCAAGCCACTCCCCTAATAGGAAGAGAGGTGTGGTCAAAATGAAGGATAATGACCACATTTGTAATTTTCTTAATTTCCATCCAGTCTGAGTTTGTACAACCCAGGATCTCTTCTGCAACCTGCCTTGTTCCTAAACTTATTTTTGTTATACTCCGAGCGATTTACAGGTACGTGCTTAAAGCAATGTTCCTGTGTTCAAAGTTGGTTTGGTTGTGTATTGTTTGAAGATTTCAAAATTCTTTGGTAAATGGCAACTCCCTTCTGAAAAATGCTGCCTAGGTGTGTACGCTAAGAACTGGAAAGGAGCTGTACAGGCACAAGCTTCTGTGTAGGAGCTTTAAAGAATAACTGACAGACAGCAGTGCTGGGAGCCAAGTCTCATGGGAGCATTAAGTAAATGTTGGCAGTAAAGGATTGAGCAAACCGGGACATTGTTGGTTTTGTATCCAATTTAAACCCTTTATAAATTCATATTATCAGAGCAGCTGGTGCCCAGTTTGTTTCTGTTTACATCATTGATGGCCTGCTACCATTTTACATAGAATTACATGCGGTCATTTATGCTCAACATGACCCTCCTCCCACCCTACTTTATCTAACTAACCCTATTAGCATGACCTTCTATTTTCTCTCTCCTCGTAAAGGAATCTATGTTACTCACCTGAATTACCCTTGTGATAGTGAGTTCCACAATTTATCCATTCTCTGGTCAACAAGTTTCTCCTGAATTTCCAACTGGATTTATTGGTGGTATGTTTCTATTTATGATATGGGAGAGAGCGTAGAGGAGTTGACTAGCACTGGTTTACCTTCAGCCATTGTCCCTTGGTACATTCATAATAGAACATGAGGTACTACCAGACACAAATCTTTTCTTTGTAGTAGCTGCTGGAGTGTGGCAGGGTAGAACTTCTGACCTCACTAGCATTGATGCCTCTGATGTTTCCACAGTCAGTTTAGTTTGAATATATTGGGTGTTAATGGAAGTTTGCCCACTTGAGGGGCAAGAAATGGCACACTGCCATAGGATTTATAGGTTTGCAGCAGCAAAAAAAAACAGAATCATCACAACAAATATTGTTAGAAGTTTATTTTAGACAATTTCAGATAGGCCCCCAGGTTTTTGGAGACTGCAATGAAGCAATGACTGTAAAATGGCAGAGGAACAAAGCTTTATTTTGACCCAGGTGAAAAGGTACCCACAATGGTGTGCTCAGGCCTACTGGAAACAACGGTTATGGAGGTCATCACCATCAGCACAACCCCATGTACTGCAGTTCAGTGCTGCAAGAACTTCAATGACCTTACCGGGTTTAAATAAGGTAAGAGGACCCTTCCAATAAAGTCTCCCCCTCACTGTGTTCAAGTTGGTCGGGGCCTTACTATTTATACTCAGACAGCTCCCTTTCCAGCACCAGCCTTCATTCCAAGTGTTCCTTTACTTACCACTATGCACCTAACATGGTGTGTGATTACTTATTCCATGAGTCTGTCATGACTCCCTCTCTCTGTTGATATCAGTGCCTGACTGATATGCAACCAGACAAAATTCCCATCAATTTTAAACTTCCTTAAAATGAAGGCTGCCCATAAAACCAGAGTGCTTGTTCAAATATGGTAGCCTCACAACTTGTGTGCTCTCACCAAATGTGATGGGAATCTTTGGAACTCCTATGTGGTAGCACACTTTGCTCTGAACCAGAAAGTTATGGGATCAAGTCTCACGCTAGAGATGAGCACAAAATCTAGGCTGACACTGCAGTGTGGAGTCAAAGAGTCATAGAGGCCTACAGCACAGAAAAAGGCCCTTCGGCCCATCGAGTCTGCGCCGGTCAAACAAGTACCTAACTATTCTAATCCCATTTTCCAGCACTAGGCCCATAGCCTTGTATGCCATGAACATCGCAAGTGCACATCCAAATACTTCTTAAATGTTATGAGGGTTTCTGCCTCTACCACCCTTTCAGGCAGTGAGTTCCAGATTACCCTCCCCCCACCACCCTCTGGGTGAAAAAATTCTTCCTCACATCCCCTCTAAACCTCCTGCCCCTTACCTTAAATCTATGCCCCCTGGTTATTGATCCCTCCATCAAGGGGAAAAGTTCCTTCCTGTCTACCCTATCTATGCCCCTCATCATTTTATATACCTCAATCATGTCCTTCCTCAATCTCCTCTGCTCCAGGGAAAATAACCCCAGTCTATCCAATCTTTCCTCATAACTAAAACTCTCCAGCCCAGGCAACACCCTGGTAAAACTCCTCTGCACTGTCTCTAATGCAATCACATCCTTCCTATAATGCAGATTCCAAAACTGCACGCAATTATCTAGCTGTGTCCTAACCAGCGTTTTATATAGTTCCAGCATTACCTCCCTACTCTTATATTCTATGCCTCGGCTAATAAAGGCAAATACCTCAATTGCCTTCTTAACCACTTTATCTACCTGTCCCGCTACCTTAAGGGGCCATTGAATATGCACACCAAGGTCCCTCTGATCCTCAGTACTTCCCAGGGTCCTACCATTCATCGTGTATTCCCATGCCTTGTTTGTCCTGCCCAAGTGCATCACCTCACACTTATCCAGATTAAATTCCATTTGCCACTGATCAGCCCATCTGACCAGCCCATCTATATCCTCCTGTAATCTAAGGCTATCCTCCTCACTATTTACCACCCCACCAATTTTCGTGTCATCCGCGAACTTACTGATCAACCCTCATACCCTAAATCATTTATATATACCACAAACAGCAAGGGACCCAACACTGATCCCTATGGAACCCCACTGGACACAGGCATCCAGTCACAAAAACATCCCTCACCCCTCGACCATCACCCTTTGCTTCCTGCCACTCAGCCAATTCTGGATCCAATTTCCCAAATTGCTTTGGATCCCATGGGCTCTTACC
Source organism: Cetorhinus maximus (assembly GCF_964194155.1). NCBI lineage: Eukaryota > Metazoa > Chordata > Chondrichthyes > Lamniformes > Cetorhinidae > Cetorhinus > Cetorhinus maximus. Next base: position 126,088,291 of record NC_135881.1, on the reverse strand, counting down.
TTCGTTATCAGTCTCCCATGTGGGACTTTATCAAAAGCCTTGCTGAAGCCCAAGTAGTGCTATACAGAAGGAATGCTACACTGATGGATGTGCAGCCTTTTGGATGAGACCCTGTTTACCTCTTAAGCGGACATAAAATATCCTGTAGCACTATTTACATAACGACAGAAGAGTTCCCTCAGATGTCCTGCTCAATATTTATCCATGAATGAACAGCACTTAAAACGGATTATTATCACATTACTGTTTGTGGTACCTTGCTCTGAGAAATTTATTTGCCATATTTCCTAAGTCAAAACAGTTCCTACACTTCAGGTGTAAGTCATTGGTTATGAATTACTTTGGAGCATCCTGAGATTGTAAGAGGCGCTCTATAAATTGCAAGTAATTCTTTCCTTCAACCTTCACATACACTGTTCCTAGAAAGTAAGAGTGCCATATGCAATGCATTGTAGGGGTATTGATACATTGTCCCTCATTTAAGTGCCATAGAATACACTGAATGATATTAGGGCAGACATAATCTATGCCTTCATTAATTCCAGCAGGAAAATCACAGAGATGGTAAGAACCCAGTGGAATGGCTCCCAAAGAATTCTCCACACCCATCAGCTGGTGTTACAACTGGGAGCTATTGTAAACCCAGCTGAAAATCTTGCTCTTCCAGGGCATACTATTGAGCATCCTACACACTGAGCATTTCATATTTCACATCACCGTGTAATACAGGGAGTTTTTTCTAGATGTGCAACAGTGCTGCAGCAGGAGATGAAATTATTGATCCTTACTTATGTTGCATAGGCAGTGGGGAAATTTTTGGTGCCTGTATGTGTCTATGTTAAAAAAGAAAATTAAAATTTTAAAACTTTCTTTTTCTCTGTATTCTTTAGATATGTGGTGGAATGACACCTGTGTCTGCGTGACAGCTTCTCTTTCAAATTGCCTCCTTCTTCTGTCCTGAGGATGATAATTTGATAATTCAGGTTGGTGCTTGATTCACTGGCACCATTCCATATTGTTGCTAAATATGTGAGAGTCTGGACAATGGGACAAATGCGAAGATGGGCGGGTACAAAAATTCATGCTGCCAACCAATGTGCTGGTTTGCTGGCTCCATCCTGCCCCTGGGCCATGTTTCCCAGAGGCAGGATTGAAGGCAGCAGGGCAACCCACCTGCAAGCATTTGTTACTCAATTAAGTGTAAATAAAGGTTTATTAGTGCCAATTGTCAGAGGCTGGCTGGAATTTTCCAGGTAAGAACGGCAGTGTGGGTTTTTAGCGCAATAAAAACTAACCCATTTGTGTCTAAATTCATGAAAGCCTGTCGACTGAGTTATTTCTAATCAGCACGCAGATGGTTAAGTACAGACATTAAATTAATACCTTCATCCTTATAAATTACAAAAAACCCTGTTATGACCAATCGAGGCATGGGAAAGAAAGGCCGAGTCCTGACACGTGTCCTCACCGATCGTAACAAGATGCATTTGCAACAAGTAGATTAATAAGGAGGCGGTTAAACAGGTTTTTCCCTCTTGTTAGTTCTCTAAACACCCCGGCAGGCCCAATCTGGCAGATTTGTCCTCCTGGACTGGGCTAACTTGTTCAGCAGTGGTGTTACCATGCCACTCTTTGTGGTGGACATTGAAGCCCCCTACCCAGGGTACAGTCTGGTCCCTTGCCAAGCTCAATGCTTCCTCCAATTGAGGTTCAACAAGGAGGGCTACTGATTAATCAGCTTAGGGAAGGCGGTAGGTGGTAATCTGCAGGAGGTCGCCTTGTCAACGCATTTTTCCTACTGCTAATTGGCCTATAAATTCCGGTTTTCTCTCTTCCTCTTTTCAAAAGTAGCAGGGCTATGTCTGCTACCTTCCAATTCCTGGGAACTGTTCTGAAATCTAAGGAGCTCTGGAGGATCAAAACCAATGCATCCACTATCACAGAAACTACCTCCTTTAAAAACCCAGGATGCAGGTCATCAGGTCTAGATGAATTATTGCACTTCATCCTAGTCATTTCTCCTGTATTAGTTCCCCAAGTGTAGTGATTTCTTTAAGTTTCTCATTGTCGCTGGACCCTTGGTTCACTGCTATTCCCTGAATGTTTTTTCATCATCTACCATGAATAACAATACAAGGGCTGGATTTTTCTGACTCTGTGGAGATGAGGTTGGAGGCTGGGATGCCAGAAAATTGTTGGATGGCTCCCTGACACGTGTCTGGTGCACTTATGGGGAGGCAGTGGCATAGTGATATTGTCATGGACTAGTAATCCAGACACCCAGGGAAATGCTCTGGGGACCCAGGTTTGAATGTCACCACGTCAGGTGGTGAAATTTGAATTCAATAAAAATCTGGAATTAAAAGTCTAATGATGACCATCTAACCATTGTCAATTGTCATAAAAATGCCCTTACGGGAGGAAATCTGCTGTTCTTACCTGGTCTGGTCTATATGTGACTGCAGACCCACAGCAATGTGATTGACTCATGCCTTCTGAACAAGGGCAATTAGGCCTTCCGAACAAGGCCAATCCCATGATTGGAACATTGCCTAGCCAGTGGTACCCACATCCCTTGAAATAATAAAAAGGTCCCTTCTGGGGGCTATCCTGGGGGAGGAATGGGACCAGGCTAGTTGTCTGCTCCACGGAGATGGCAGCCAATTAAGGCCATACTAAGGGCTCCTTTTGCACTGCACTGGTATTTTACTGATGCAGGAGCAGCCCTCAGCCAATCGAGGCTGCAGTTCAGTGGGAGGCCAGTTGACCATTAAAGGCAGTGTCTCCAGCGCCAATGACGTGCCACAGAGATGAAAGGCTACAGCCTCTTTTATGAATAGGTCTGCAGAGGAGTTTCACCTCTAACCCGATGGCCATTTCAGCTTTGAGTCCATTTAATTTATAACTTCAGTACAGGCAGCCCTCCACAGTTCCCAACTGTCCCAGTGGGGCTACTAGCCTGAACAGCTGCAGCTCCTTGGATTACATCTGCAATATCAAGATCCTGTTTGATGTGCTTAATAGGATAGTGTGCTCCAGTGCAAAGTATTTGTTTAATGTCTCTTCCATTTCCTTATTCCCCATTCTAATTTCACCTGTGTCTGCCTCTATTGAACCCAAATTTACTTTAACTAATCACAAATATTGCTGAAAAGAGAGACATATTGCCAATGCTTTTCATCTTGCACTCATTAGGACAAATGCAAGAATTCCAAACTTCAAATGATCACAACAATTTACCACAGGAGAAAAGGGTGCTGATTATTTGGCAAGTCAACTCTGATTGGCCGAGGCTTTGCCATGAAGAAAGGAACAGGGAACTAGAGGCTCCCCAAGCTCAAAAAAGCAAGGGTTGGACATATTCCTTTTGTTTGCAGAAAACAGGTCATTGAGTATGAATGTATGTCATTTCTAGCGAGCATAAATATGCCAGGTTATGAGCTCAACTGATTATCTTAAATTAGTTGTTAGTCTAGTTATTAGCACACTCAGGATTGTTCAGAAAGTGTTGCCCAATCATGGAATCACATCTAACAATAGATGTTTTGCTTTGGGTTTTACAAGCACAGGCTGGTTGAGTACAGTCTGTACTCTGCCAATTATGAGCAGCTGAAGGAACATGCTGTTTGATTTGATCAGCCAATTGCTGGCATGTAAGCCTACATATCTGGTGTTGCACCAGCACTGAAATTCATACATGATGTTGCTTAATCATGTGGTAGGCAGAACATCTTTTTGGGCTGACAGCAGCAACAGGTTAGTGAAAAATGCCACATGTATAGCCATGCATGGTAGCAGCATGAAATGGCTTGCTTAACTTGTTCAAAATTTTGAGATACTTTGTTTTTCCTGGATAATTTGTGGTGGATTGGGCACCTTTCAGGTCTGAAAGTGGTGGCCTTCGTCCCATTTGCGAGCTTGTGTGATGCACAGTGAACAATGATCTGATCAGGATATCTATTGTCCAACAGGATAGCTTTGATGCACTCTGTTGCCGTGTCAAGCTTGTAAGGTGAGAAAATGGCTAGGGTCCTATCTACAAGATCGCTGATAAAGCCAATCTTATAGCGTGTGGAGCTATATGAATCCTAATGTGTATATTAGCTGGTGAAGGTAGACTTATGGTAGACAGAAGTGGAGAACCCATTAGCAGATTTCACAACTACCACTTTGAGAAAAAGGAACAAGTTAGACTGCTCCATCGCAAAAGTGAATTTGAGCGCGGGTTGGAACATGTTGAGGTGTGTAAGGAAATCCTTTGATTTTGATGGAATAAGCTCTGATCTCCTATCCTGTGCGTATTTCCAATACATAGATGACACATTCACAATCTCCAAATTTGCAGCCAGGGAGTCATCACAACCTTTGGAACTCTTAGTTGCAACTGCAGAGAACAGAATCTAAACCCTTGACTATACTGTATCCAATTCCTATAGCTCCACTTGAATAAACTTCCTACATCATGGTGCTATATGATGAGTTTCATTAAGGTAAGTAAATGGCTAGGGTCCTATCTACAAGATCGCTGATAAAGCCAATCTCATAGCGTGTGGAGCTATATGAATCCCAATGTGTATATTAGCTGGTGAAGGTAGACTTATGGTAGACAGAAGTGGAGAACCCATTAGCAGATTTCACAACTACCACTTTGAGGAAAAGGAACAAGTTAGACTGCTCCATCACAAAAGTGAATTTGAGCGCGGGTTGGAAAATGTTGAGGTGTGTAAGGAAATCCTTTGATTTTGATGGAATAAGCTCTGATCTCCTATCCTGTGCGTATTTCCAATACATAGATGACACATTCACAATCTCCAAATTTGCAGCCAGGGAGTCATCACAACCTTTGGAACTCTTAGTTGCAACTGCAGAGAACAGAATCCAAAACCTTGACTATACTGTATCCAATCCCTATACCTCCACTTGAATAACTTCCTACATCATGGTGCTATATGATGAGTTTCACCATCCAAGCGGGAGAGAGTGGATCCCACTTAACAACTCTGAGCTGAAGTTCCTCGAGCTGCAGAGACTTCATGAGAATATGGTTGTCCGGGTTCTCTACAAACTCCCACGTGCTGCAGTTGCAGCACACCGCTTTCTCAGCTATGTCTGTCTAACCTTATTTACTGATTTGATTAGTTAATTAGCTATTTATTTAATCTATTATTTTAGTTTTCTTAATTAGTTGGTTTATCTAGTTTAAGTTACTGATTTAATGAAGTTACGATAGAAAATTACAGTTTCCTAGCTTAGAGACAAAAGAAAAACTCTCACCAGCTTCTAAAGATTAAAAAGAATAAAAACCTGCACATCCTTCTCGCTTTGTTTCAAATTCCCACCGCACTAAATTTCCAGCTTAAGCACTCTGTTAACAAAGCACTCAGTTCTATTATCACTTTGTGCTCCACCCTGTGTGCGGTAGCAAATATTGTTTACAGTAGTTTCTCACTTAATGTTGTAGTTGCATTCCTGAAAAGTGCAACTTTAAGTGAAACAACTTTAATTGAATCAGATTTTCACATTACAACCAAGGCAAATGCTGTAATTAGGTTCAGTAGGACCTTTCTCATTAGAACAAAAATTAAAGAAATGATACCCTATAAGTTGAAATACAGTGCATTCTGAAATTCCTATATTCATAAAAGAAATAATTTTTCTTAGATAAAGTCAATTTTAAAATATGAAAGAAATATGTTAACTCTATCGACTTACCTCCTACTCCTGTCTCTCTCCCACTCCCCCACTCTCTCCTGCTCATCCACTCTATGTTGCTTCCCAACTCTTTCCTGCTTCTCCACTCTCTCCTGCTCACCAACTTTCTCCCACCCACTAACCCTCTCCAGCTCACCAACCCTTTCCTGCTCCCCGACTCTCTCCCGCTCCCTGATTCTCTGCCACTCACTGACTCTCTCCTGCTTCCCTGTTCCCTGCCACCCCGACTCTCTCCCTCTCACTGACTCTCTTCCACTCGCCAGCTCCTTCCTGCTCACCGACTCTCTCCCACTTCCCCACTTTCTCCAACTCACCAACTCTCTCCCACTCACTGACCCTCTCCCGTTCACTGATTCTCTCTATCACTCCCCCACTCTCTCCAACTCACCCACTCTCTCCCACATACTGACTCCCTCCCGCTCACCAACTCTATCACTCCCTCACTCTCTCTCGTTCACCCACTCTCTCCTATTCACTGACTCTCTCCCGCTCATCCACTCTCTCCCACTTCCCGACCCTCTCCCACTCACCAACCTCTAGTGCTATCTGACCCTTTCCCACTCCCTGACTCTCTCCTGCTCCCCACCTCTCCAACTCGCCAATTCCTATTTCTGAACCCTGGCTGTAAGAGAGAGTTCAGGAGAGGGGTGATGAAAGGGAGGGAGCAAATGAGGGAGCAAGAGGAGAAGGGTTGGGGAGGGAAATGGCAGTGGGAGAGTCGAGGAGAGAAGCAGTGAGCAGGAGAGATTCAGGGAGGAATGCAGTGAGTGGGAAGGTCAGGGAGGGAAGGGGTGAGCAGGAGTGTCAGGGAGGGAAGCAACAAACTGGAGGGCCAGAGAGGAAGCTTCACGCAGCAGAGTGTCATGGAAGGTAACAGCAAGCAGAAGGAAGTCAGGAGTAGGAGAGGCTGCTCCAAAATGGCACTAGTCAGGTCATGCAGAATGACACTAAAGCAGAAGTCCCGATGCTAAGTCCATGTACCTGCCCCATTATATCCACGACTCTGAAGCAAAATGAAGCTGAATGAAGCAACTTAAAACAGGGAGTTACTATATGTATTTGGGGCCTATGACTTACACAGAAGCTATAATTGCTAACTCAGCTTCCTGTTACAGTAATTTACACCTATTCTGACAAGTGTTTTCAGCTAATTGACGGTTAACTACCCCTTACAAGCAATTGCTGTTAACTCGGTAATTTAACCAGTTTGCAGTTTCTTTTAAAGGTTACGAAGTTCTAAGGCAAATTCTAAGTGTTAAGCTAAGTTTCAGAATGAGAAATAGCGAGAATTCTATTTGTATCAAATTCCTGACTTTGGTACTCTGTTAATGAAGCATTCAGTTCTGTGATCACTCTGTGCGGTAGTAAATAATGTTTACTTATATAAGGCTTATAACTTACCTATTAATTATTGCTAATTGTATATGAAGCAGTATTATCAAGTTGGAAGAGCTTGCTTTAGTGAATCACAGAGAAATGTAGGGTGGAATCTTCTGTTCTCGGCAGGTGTCTCGCTCACTGCCTGAAAAAGCTACGAGACATCCATATTAACTCTGATAGGCAGATGATACAGCGGGCTGTGTCATTTGACCATCAGGCAGTTAAATGGACAGTGACGGGACCCTGGATGACGACATCCCGCCTGCCAAGAACTGCTGGCCAATCAGAGGCAGGCAGCTCTTGCACTCAGTAGTGCCACAGAGGAGGCTGTGGCTGCTGCCAGAACAACACCCAACCTTACCTTCACCTGCTCCCCCCACCCCACCACCCGCTGTCCACTCCACAATTGTAGGGTCACCAACCCTCCAGGACTGGTCTGGAGTCTCCAGGAACTGAAATTTAATCTCCAGGACACTATTGTGAGCAAACCTTGCAGAAAAATCATAGCAGCATTAAATAAGTTATATTTTTAAATTTTTCTTGGAACATGTCTGTTATTAGTTATAACAATATGGGACATGGGAAAAAAGGCTGTTTGACAGACAGTTAAGAAATCATCCAATTGGGTCAGAAAGGTCTTCTCACATTCTAATTGGCCATGGGAAGAGGGTGCCATGAGGGTTAATGGCGTGAGTCTTGTGGGGCAGCTGGAGGTAGGAGGTCAAGTTCTGAAACCTCCAGGATTAGATACAACCATAGTTGGCAACCCTAACTCCTGCTCTCCCACCAACCCCACCCCTCCCTGAATCTCAGGATCGTTCAGTGACTCAGGAAAAAGATAAATGCTGTTAGGGCCATGGGGGGGGAGTGGGGGGGGGTCTCACAGGGTGAGGGTCACAGAGAGGGGGGCATGGGGTTGGCAACAAGGGCAGGGGATTGGCTGTCAGTGGCCACCCTTCCCTGCCCCATGTCCATGCCCTCGATCATGCACGGAGTAGTGCAGATTGAGGGACCAAGCCCGCTCCATCTGACGTGCAGCCTGCACAGTTTTACCAGTCACACAAGTTGCATGTTGGCTGGCCCACCTGGAGCTGGGATAATTGCAGAGGAGGCAGAAGAGGCCCTTAAGTGGTTGTTAGTTGCCCACTTAAGGGACTCAAGTGGAGCAGGGTGGGAAGGTCAACCATGGGCCTTCCCACCCAGAACTTACTCCCAGCAGAGGCAGGAGAACTCTCTCCTCCATCCCCACCCCATTTCCATTTCTTCCCCCTCCTTTTTGTTTTTTCCAATAATTTATATAGATTTTTCTTTTCCCACCTATTTCCATTATTTTTAAATGTATTTCCACCCATTGTTTATCTCTACCTTTTATCCCTTTTAGTATTCCCCCACCCCCACCAGAGCTATCTGTACCTTGTCTGTCCTGCTTTATACTCTTAATTAGCACATTCCTTTAGATAATATCACCACCTTCAACACCTCTTTGTCCTTTTGTCTGTGACATCTTTTGGTTATCTCCACCTATTACTGGCTGCTTGTCCCAACAACGCACCCCCCCCCCACCCCCACCTTAAACCAGCTTATATTTCACCCCTTTCCTATTTTTACTTAGTTCTGTTGAAGGGTCATGAGGACTCGAAACGTCAACTGTGCTCTCCTCCGCCGATGCTGCCAGACCTGCTGAGTTTTTCCAGGTATTTCTGTTTCTGTTTTTGTTTAGGAGAACATCGGGTATTGGTCACAACACCAACCCATCAATTTTGAGGCCTGCCCACCTCCTTCTTCACCTCCTGCAGGGGCAGAAAATTCTGGCTGTCATTTTTTTTTAGCTACTGAACTCTGTCTCCAGAAGACTTCAGTCTTTGGAAGCAATACACACAAATGTATTTTACGAATGATGAAGTATATTACTAATAATCATATAATACAGTTATCTACTTATGGGAAGCATTCTTCTCCCACCTTCTCAAGTGAACAAGGAAATAAAAAGATTATAATTTCCAAAACAAACCCAGTGGTATCAGATTAAACTATGGCGCTCTGCTTCTGTCTGTGTCTTGCTTCTGTCTTCTACTTAGTGAAAGATCTGAAAAAGGTCTAATGGTGTCTGCGGAGAGAGAAACATTTAAACATTCGAGTTAACAATTCAGGACTGTGACTTTTCACCAGAACTGGAGAAAGTTAGAAATTTAATAGGTTTTGAGCAGTGAAAGGGCAGGGGAGTGGGAAAAAGAACAAAATGGAAGGTCTGTGATAGGGTGGAGGGCAGGAAAGAATAAATGGCAATCAGGTTCATGGTGCAAGATCGAAGAGTGGCAACAGACCTAATAGAGAAACAAAGAATGTGTCTAGAGAAGGTGTGAATGGCAAGATCATAAATAGCTGCCATCCAAAAGCACAGAAAAGGAAAAAGAGGGCAGAAACAAGAGAGAAAAAAAATACAAACCAAAATTGAAAAAAGAACCAAAAGAGGGGCAGACATTAAAATCTAAAATTATTCTTTCCTCTAGAAAAGAGAAGACTGAGAGGTGGATCAGCCTCACAGAGGCCTTTACAATTCTAAAGGGGTTTGATGGAGTAGCTGTAGAGAAGGTATTTTCACACCATTGGAGTCCCAGGGGCCATCAATTTCAGATAGTTACTCATAAATCCAATTAGGAATTCAAGAGAAATCTTGTACTGAGTGAGAATGTGGAATTAGTCAGCACATGGAGTGGTTGAGGCAATTAGCATAAATGCATTTAAGGGCAACCTAGTACATTAGGGAGAAAGGAATAGACAGATATTTTGATGTGATGAAATAAGGTAGGGCTTGTGTGAAGCATAGGGCTTGTGTGAAGCATAAGTGTCGGATTGATCTGTGCTGTAATATGTCACATTCCTCAGATCCAATTTGACTCCAATCAATTGTCACAGTTTCAAGAGAATATTCTAATGAATTACTCTCGATATCCTACACACAGATCGGAATTATTTGTCCATTCAATGATTTGAGCAGCACTTCCGAGTGCAATGTCATCGCGCTCAACAAATGTGAAAAGCGTTTGCTAGAAATGTGCGGAAACTGTTAGCTGCTTTCAGTTTCGGTGGCTTCCGCAGCAGACTGCGCAGCAGAAACACTTTCTTGTTTCACTGAAATAAATCTCCCCGCTTCTGTCTTTTTCTCCATCCTTTGATTTGTCTGCCGGTGGGAGAAAGACGCGAGGTACATGAGCTGGAAATCCAGAATCCATTGATCAACCGAGAGAAGACATTGGGAGGATCAAATATGTGATAGGTAATAACACCGAAATAGACAGGGCGCTGCAATTAACACCACTTCCGTTTGTCTTTTGTGGGTCATTATTTATCCATTTTTGAAAATCGGTGTTTCTTTTTGAAAAAAAAATCCACCAACAGTGAATGTTTTGGTGCATCGAATTGCGGGCTTTACTTGTGTGTTTTATAATTGGTAGGACAAGGGTGTGGCGTGTGGAATGAGGAAAGGACATCCGATCTGTCAACATGGACATTTTGTCGATTGTGTTCTCCATTTAATTTCCTGACAGAGGCATCCAGCCACCTTTTCTGGAATACTCGGCACTGTTTCAACTAAAACTCCACGGGAGAGAAGGTGGTGACAATTTTCTTTTCATTAAAGGATTGGTACCAAATTTCAATTCAAATATTTTTACACAACCACTAATCTGTTTATCTTGTTACTATAGCAGCTCAGCTTCATGTTGGCACTTGTGGCAGTACCTGCCTGTCAAGGATTGGCCTTCACAGCCATCAGCACCTAATGGAGACACCGCGCCTAAATGTGTCTATCATTTCTCATAGATGAAAGGGTACCAATAACAACAAAAGCAGTCCAGTAATCCTAGTTTAACTCGCCATTACAGGTTAAATGTTGACTTCCTAGAGCAGTGGAGAATGTGCTATCAGTGTATTGTACACAATTTGAAGAAATATCTAACACTGCACATTGATATGTAACTAGTGCTGTTGCTAAATCGTGTATTGTGATCCAATACAGTATCTTGTCCTGGCTATATTATTTATATCCTATTTTTCATTGCATTTTACCTTTGGGAATAAACCAGGTTTACTTTAATAAAAAGCTGGTCAATGCACAACCTTGGAAATAAAGGGTAGATTTGAACATTCTCTGCTGGCCAGTAAACTCTGTGTTGCAGATTTATCTCCCATTATACTCATGGATTTTCCTTGCAGTTAACGTTAATGGAAGGAAAATCGGGCGGGTGTATAACAACCCAATTCGGCACCCAGCACTTGGATTGGAAATCTACCCCAAAGTGTTTGTTCTATGAATCAGAAGTTCTAAAAGTCATTTTATTAACCCTAGAATCATAGAATGATTATAGCTCATTCAGTCCTTCATATCCATGCCAGCTCTCTGTAAGACAAATTCAGCTAGTCTCACTCCCCTGCCCTTTTCCTGTAACCCTGCAGATTTTATACCTTCAGACAATTATCCGATTTCCTCTTGAAATCCATGATGAGTCTGTCTTAAGCAATGCATTCCAGATCTTAACCACACTCTGATAAAAAGGTTTTCCTCATGTCACCTTTGATTTTTTTTTGTCATTCATCTTAAATCAGTGTCCTCTAGTTCTCAACCCTTTTGTGCTCCATACCTCTATTTATAAAGCCCAGGATCCAGAATGAGGACTCAAAACGTCAACTTTGTTCTTCTCCGCCGATGCTGCCAGGCCTGCTGAGTTTTTCCAGGTAATTCTGTTTTTGTTTTGGATTTCCAGCATCCGCAGTTTTTTGTTTTTATCCAGAATGTCTTATTAAGCACATTTTTAAGCTGCCCTATCACTTTAAATGATTTGTTCGCATATACCCCCAGATCCCACTGTGCATGCATCCCTTGTTCTTCCTACCAAAATGCAGCACTTTATACCTCCTGACACTACATTTCCTCTGTCACATGTCTGCTCAATCCACATGCCTGTCTGTGTCCTCTTGAAATCTATCACTATCCTCCACATAGTTTACAATAGTTCACGTTTTATGTCATCTGCAAGTTTTGAAATTGTGCCCTGCACGTATAAGTCCAGGTCATCAATATCAATCAAAAGTACTAGCCCCAGGGGAACCCTATATACCTTCCTCCAGTCTAAAACCACAACTCTGTTTCCTCTCGCTCAGCCAAATTTATAACCATGCTGGCACTGCCCCTTTTATTTCTTGGACTAAAACTTCGCTGACAAGCCTGTTATGTGGCACTTTATCAAACATCTTTTGGAAGTCCACATATCTCACATCAACACATTAGCCTTGTGAAGCCTCTCTACTGCCTCATCAAAAATTAAAGAATTGTTCTACAGAGAAGGGAGAAGTTTCTCCGTCCTTACAAAGTGGAGTTAATTTAATTCTGGAAAGGAACTTAATGAAATAATGACATATAGATATTTTGAAGTCATTTGTCCTGCATTTTGTGGCCTTATCACAGCCTACTTCAGTGAGCTACAAGTACAAATATTCATGCCAGCCGTGCAAATAACCATGTGAGAATATGATGTAGTAGCAATAACAGGAAGGTAGCTTTAAAATGGTGAGGACTGGGTGCTTAATATTCAAGGATATAAAGTGTTCAGAAAAAATAGGGAAGGAAGAAAGGGAGATGGGTGGCAGTAATGATTTAGAGAAGAGATTGTAGTGTTGGAAAGAGAATTGTTCTGGAGGGGCAAAGACTGAATTTGCTTGGTTACAATTGAGAAGCATAAAGAGGTGATCGTATTACTGGTGTTATATTGTAGGCCTCTAAATAGTGAGAGAGAGGTAGAGGAGCAGTCTGCAGGGAAATCATAGAGAACTATAGAGTGGTGATATCAGTGGATTTTAATTACCCAAATATCGATTAAGATAGAGTTAAGGGGAAAGAGGGGGAAGAATTTTTCAGATGTGTTTAGAACTTCCAGTATGTTCTCAGCCCAACTAGGAAGGGAGCATTACTGGATTTTGTGCTGGGCAATGAGGTGGGCCAAGTGGACCATGTGGCTGTGGGAAAACACTTGAGTAAAAGTGATCATTGTATCATAAGGTTTAGATTAGTGACAGAGAAGAGCAAAAACTATCTAAAGCAGAGCTTCTAAATTAGAAGAGAACTAGCTTCAGTGGGATAAGGGTGGATCTAGCCAGGGTAAAATGGAACCTATGAACTGTAACTGAACAACAGATGATCATTAAGGAGGAGATGTTTCAGACACAGGTTAGGTAGGCACAATCCAACAAGAGAGAAAGGTGGGAGAACCAAAACCAGGGTTCCTTGTATGATAATGGAGATAGAGAATATGATGAAAAGAAAAATAAAAGAGTGTATGGTGCATGCCAGGTGAATTTTTCATATGAGAACCAGACCAAATACAATAAGTTGAGAGGGGAAATAAAGAGGAAACTAAGACTGGCAAAGAGAGAAAAAGAGATAGAATAACAGTTAACATGAAAGGTAACACAAAAATCTTTTATTAGCCTGAAAATAGTAAACAGGTAGTGTTACGATCTGGTGAGATGGATTGAATGGCTCCCCTCTTTACCCACTCTGCATTTGGGTGATAATGGGTCAAGTAAAGAAACAAAAGTTTCCTGGATGGTCTCCACATCTTACCCTCCCTAAACTTGAGGTCATCCAAGTCTTAACTCGCAACAAAACCCATTCCTCTATCACCCCTGTGCTCACTGACTTACACTGCCTCACGGTCAAGCAATGTCTTAATGTTAAAGTTCTCATTTTTGTTTTCAAATCCCTCCATGGTCTTGCCCCTTCCTCTCTGTAATCTTCTCCAGTCCTACAACCTTCCAAGCTAACTGTGCTTTTCTAATTCATTGGTGGCTGTGCCTTCATTTGCCTAGGCCACAAGCTCTGGAATTTTCTCCCTACACCTCTCAGTCCCTCTATCTCACTTTCCTCCTTTTTGATCAAGCTTTTGATCATCTGACCTAATATCCCCTAATGTGGCTTGGCGTCATACTTTGTTTTATAATGTTCTTGTGAAGCGCTTTGAGACATATGATTACATTAAAGGTGTTATATAAATATAAGTTGTTGCTGTTGTTGATAAAGGTGTGTCTGGAGATGATGTAAATGGGAAGTGAATCCAAAAACAAAACCTTAAAAACACAAAATAGAATGTGGGCAGAGGTTCTGATCTGAAATTGTTAAACTTATTTGTTATGGACAGGAGGGGAATTAATTTAAACAGCCCTGATTTCTCCTCTCACTACCTGTCCGTAAACAGGGAGGTATTTTTGATTTCTCCCTTTATAAGTGGTGGCATATTTTTCCAACCCCTCAGTTTTGGTTTGATCAGATTTCTATTAACAACTCCACAGCAAACTCAGAGAGGAAGTTTATTCGCACACAATCAAACATGAGAGGAGGGGTCACAACATAGCCTTCTTTTTCACTTATGGGGGATAAAGAAAGAAAGCTTTACAGGCCAAAGACCACAGAATAAAGAGTTATTGTTTCATATGAGTCCAGAGTCCAGAATCAAAAGTTCAGTGGTGTATTCCTTCACAGGGGTCGGTAGGTTGAAGACTGAGGCTGGGTAATTTACTTTTCCAGTAGAGATGGCTTCAGCGTTGGGATAGGTATGTAGAGATGATTTAGTCTTGTAGGCGCTTGTATAGAAGTTCAGAAGTTCCAGGTGAAACAGTGTAGATAGAGACCAAGCATTCAAACCTGGACAGAACCCTTTTTCTGAGCTGCTGCTTGGTAGATGGAAGATGGCTGACTGATTGACAGTACAGCAAGACAGGATAACTGGATTACCCAGCTAGGTGGGGTCTTGTGACATGACTCCCACTCCTCCACCTTGGCTTTGACAAAATATGTATATTCCTTTGAAGAATTTCAAAGGAGGCTTCAGGGTCCTTTGTCCTAGTAGACTGGCAGTCTCCATTTGCCAGGCCTAGCTTAAGAAATGTAAGTGGCCTATATATAATTCACTTGGAAGTTGGTCTTATGCAGCTAACCGGGTCATTAGTGTCTCTTCAGAGAAAATGAGGCAGCAGTTTCTCTGAACAGCAGAAAGTTCCTTTTGTTTGAGTCATAGCTAGCCGTGACTTCAGTCATTTTGAAATCTTCATCCAGTTTTTAAAATTTTATTTATTAGCCATGATGGTGTATATATATTTCTAAAAAGTATAGAGTGAGGTCTTAGCCCCCTGACACATTGGAGAGTGTAGAAGGCTGTAGAGCACCTAATCAAAAGATGAGGTGTTGTTCCGTAAGCTTACATTGAACTCTATTGGAACAGTGTAGAAAGCCAAGGGCAGAGAGGTCAGAATGGCTGTGGGACGGAGAATTCATCCAACAGGCTACTAAAAGCTTGGGGTTACTCCTGAACGAGAGTGTTCCGCAAAGCAGCCACCCAATCTGCTTTTGGTCTCCCCAGTGTAGAAGAGACCACGGTGGACTAAATTGAAAGGAGTGCAGGTAAACCACTGTCTCAACTGGAAGAAGTAATTGTAGCTGTGAATGGCGAAACAGGATAGTGTTGCATCTCCTATGTATAGAAACATGCTGTGGAAAGGGAGGAGAAGGTCAATAGCAGAATGGACCAGGGCATCCTGGAGGGAGCAGTCCTGCTGACAAGAGAGGCAAAAGTAGAATGTGTTGGTGGTGGCATCACAGTAGAGGTGGCAAAAATGACAGAGGGTGATCCATTGTATGTGAAGGCTGGCTGGGTGAAAGGCAACCATGTCTCTTGTATTAGTGATTGGATCAACCCATTTACCTCCATTTGTGCCACTAATTCATGTATCTTGTTTGGAATACTTTATGCATTCAGGTAAGGTGACTCTAATTTTAACTTGTCATAATTTTTCTTGATTTGACATTGTTCACTGATGCATTAGTACTGTTTTTCTGTTCCTTCCTACTTATCTTCGCTCAAATTGCTGGATCATTCCGCAGCCTTGACTTCTCTCTTTAGATTTATAATTTCCCCCTCACTTGAACCCTGCCCACCTTTTTAATTTAAAGCCCTGTTTACTCTGCTGGTTAGATGATTCACCAGGGCACTATTCCTACCCCAGTTTAAATGGAGCCCACCCCAATGAAACAATTCCCTTTATCACCAATACTATTGCCAGTGCCCCATGAATTGAAATAGCTGTCTCCCATACCACTGTTTGAACCACACATTCAACCCTCTGAGCTGTTTGAACTATCATACCTATCTTTCAAATACCCAATTGCCCCCACTCCCCTACTTTTTCTCTATGGCCCTGAACATATTTCCTCTTCAGGTATATATCCAATTCTCTTTTGTAAGTTACCACTGAATCTGCTTCCACAACTCTTTCTAGCAATGCATTCCGGATCAGAACAACTCACTGTGTAAAAATTCTTCTCACCTCCCCTCTGTTTCTGTTGCCAATTATCTTAAACCTGTGTCCGCTGGCTACCAATCCAGCCGCAAGTGGAAGCAGTTTCTCTTTATTATTCTATCACGCTCTATGTTATATATTTCACTATAAATTGGTTGTTTGCCCTTGATACTGTTTGTTTAATTATTTATTGTCAAAACATATATGTATTTAGATGTATATATTTATATCTTGTAGTTTATAGCCTAGACCACAGTTCATCCAATCAATTTTTGAAGCATAGGAGTTCACAAAGAAGCTTGCAATATATCCAAATAAACTGAGGAGTGAGATTCTCCATATAACCCCTGTGCATGCGGCGTTATGAGATACTTGGACATTTTAAGTCATAATCTGACTTGTAGCGAATGAGATCTTGCCAATGGGTGCTGAAGATGAGAAGAATATCAGAGGAAGAGTCCATGCAATGTACGATGGAATCCATCTGAATTATGTAATATCTTGCTTGGATGATTGTAAACCTGTCTGGTGGAAGACAAATGACGCTCTTGAACTGATAGAAAGGCAAATTTTATGCTGGGTACAACTGGGATTTTTTTTTAGCTGATCACAAATTTCAAATGTCGCACTTAACACTATCAGAGAGCTATTTATACACATTTTTGTAAGGATGTTGCAAATACTAGCTATCAAGATATGAGTAGATCTGTAGTTTTTTTTCTGCCTCAGAAAGATTGCCACAGTCAGAAAGCACTTTATAAAGAACCAAGCAATGAAGTCATGCCATGAATGTATTCAGGCAGTGCCTCATGCCAGTGTTGAACTAGAGATACTTCCCATGGGTATTTCCTATCCCAGTGTAAAGACATATACTCATCGAAAAGCAGAATACTGTGGATGCTGGAAATACTCAGCAAGTCAGGCAGATTCTGTAGAGATTAATTGGGTGACAGTGGCTAGTCTGTGTTTTGGCTGCACTGCCTGTATTATCAGCGGATTAGTAAGGTATCTAATTTTTCCCATCAAGATTGAAAGGTTCAGGACCCTGTGACCAAGAGTCACGAGCGAGATTCCCATTCTTATGGCGATCTGCAGTAAGTTCCCGTTTTAAGTTGTCCTGTTTTAAGATGTTCTGTTTTAACGTCACAGATATAAATGAGTCAGTACGTGCGGTTAGCACCAGTCGCGCTGGGCCGGTACCATTTTGGAGTGATCTCTCCCATTCCCTGAGCCTCCCACTCACCAGCCTTCTCCCACTGGCTGCTTCCCTCCCCAACCCTTCAGCTCACCGACCCTCCTGCTCTCAGTTACTGCCTATGTAGCTGCACAACTCTCCCACCTGTCGACCCTCTCACTCACTGACCCTCCTGCTCACTGACCCTCCTGCTCACTGACCCTCCTGTTCACTGACCCTCCTGCTCACCAACCCCCTCACCCACTGTCTATCCAGCTCCAAAATACCCCAGCCTTCGTTCACAGTGAGGGTTTGGGAAAGTGAAGAGGCGAGTGAGAGGGAGTGGAGAGGCGGAGGGGCAGGAAGGTCATGGAGGGAGAGAGTTGGCGAGTAGGAGGATCGGGGAGCGGGATGGGCAGCAAGCAGGAGGGTTGGGAACAGGAGGTCAGGGAGTAGGAGGGTGGCAGGTGGGAGGACTAAGGAGTAGGAGGGCCAGTAAGCAGGATTGGCAGCGAGTGGCAGGGTCAGTGAGTGGGAGGGTCAGGGAAAAGGAGGGTCAGCAAGTGGGATGGGCATCAAGTGGCAGGGTCAGCCAGCGGGAGGGTTGGTGAGCAGGAGAGGCAGTGAGCAGAAGAGTCAGTGAGCAGGAGGTAAGTAGAAAGAGCATTTTTTTAATGTTGTTATGATTGGAATGGAGGAGTGCACAGTTTGTCTGGCCCTACTACTCAGCAGGTCACACCATTAGGTCCAGAACTCACCAGAATGGCCAATTACTTACCTTCACTACTGTTAGACTCAGAATGAAAGAGACTTTAACCAGGCTTCTTTCAATAAACTCAGAATGATTGATTTATTATAAAACAAAACTTTAAAAAAAAGAAGTTACATGTACTGGTTAACAAACAATTGCACTCTGAAAGTATCACTAACCATACACCCCATTTAAAAATACCCCAGCACGGGCAAACACACACACAAACAAACAAAGGACAAACAGATAGGGTCTCTCTGGGCTTTAGAGGATAGGCATTATAAAATATAAAGGATAAAGTTCGCAGTGTCTCAGTACTGTCAATCTGGAGTTCCCTCGTGTGAAGACGGGCCGCTGGTCCCGGTAGATGTCTAAAGGTTCTCACCAATGGAGCTTCAGCATGGTGGAGAATATAGCCGGGTCAATCCTTCTTATCTCAGCCTCTCAGTTTTCCAAAAAACAGACAAGCTCCACTGAGCTGAGGATTCTTAGCTGGATACTGACAACCACTTTATTTCAGACAAGGCAAGAAGGTGAGCTGGGCAGCTTTTACTTTCTTAGCTTAGTCCCAACTGAACTCAAAAACACAAGTCCAAAGCTTAAAGCTCTTTCATGTCATGTGATTTCTAGTAACTCACCAGCTTTTTGCCTTTAAACCAGTTTATTTCCCCTTCAAAGTAAACCAGTTTTTTTTTCCCTTCTCTCCTCAGGTACCATGCTAACAAGGCGTACTTGTTAACAGTTCCAAGGTGAACTTATTACTTTTTTTAAAAACTCCAGGTCAGTATCCAAAGGTCTAAATAATGAAATGTCCTTCCAAATTTTAAAAGAAAAATCCAGTTCATCAAGATATGCTTTTTCCAACAATATTTTTAAATTTATTCTATTTTAAAAGCTATTTAATTTACAAATATAGGAATTTAGGAACATACAATATTTCAACTTACAGGATATAATATTTTAATTTTTTTTCTGACAAGGTAGGTCCTACAGAACCTAACTGCAGCTTTTACATTGGTTTATTGGGAAAATCTGATTCGCTTGACATTGTTTCATTTAAGGATGCACTTTTCAGAAACGCAACTACAACGTTAAGTAAGGAATTACTGTACCTATAATGGGAGAAAGAGTTTAAAATTCTTTTGGCCTGATGGAACACTTCCTGTAACCTCAGTCATAGGCAGGTATAATTTGGTTTAGCTGTAGCATTCCCACCTCTGAGTCAGGAGGTGCACCTTCAGAATTCCATTCCAGATAGTCAGGATGAATTGAGACTGGGGCGGGATTTTCCAAGCCCGCTGGTAGCAGGTGTGATAGGTGGTGTGCGCAGGAAATATGGCGGGATTCACTTCACGACAATGTGAAGGCAGGTCATGATCTTCCGCTGAGCCCACTGATGGCGGGTCACTTTTTCCGCCATTGGTTGGCGGGGAGCTAATTGTAATACATGAGCATATGATTAAAAGTCCATCCTGCCAGGCTCTTGGAACCCCACCGCATCATCCATCCATGTTGGTGGGAAAGCACGTTGACGTGTTTCAGAACAGCATGTGGGCGATGTGCACTTGGCGGCCTTCACTTTGGGGGAACTGAGGTGAGTAAGCAACAGCGTTCTCCACAGCTCACCTGTTATTTACAGGTCTCAGGGTGCTGGGGGCAGGGGGAAACTGATGCTGGTCCCGCAGGTGACTGCTGAGGGGTGGGGAGCGCCTAGGCAAGTGCTGGCCAGCCTCGGAGGTGACTGCTGAGGAGGGGAGGCCAAGTGCTGCCCTGGCACTGCATCAAGCACACAGGTAATCGATGTGTGGGGCAGGGTAAGCCAGGGAAATGGCCACGCATTAGGGGCACCTGTATAAATGACCATGCCTCTGCAACTGAGACAGATCAGGTGCAGCCACAGTGATATGATTGGGGTCAGGCTCCTAGCCTGCCCGCCCATGCAAGCAATGCAGAGGCACCAAAGGGCCACCCAGCACTCCATACCTTACCCCCACCCCCACAACTCCCCGACACAGACTTCGAGTCCACCACCACTTTATTGGACCGCGGAGCAGTTGGACTGCACACATTGTACAATCTCCTCGTCAACACTGGCCATGTAGCAGTCATTGCTGGAGGTGCTCACAGCCCCTTGCAATCTCAGCATCCCAGTTTAAACCAGTGTCCCCCATGTCGCAGGTTGACAGGGCAGCCATGCAGTGCACTCATCTCTGGCCATCCGAGGGGTGACCAGCACACTCTGGGATGCATTAAGGGGCGGTCACACAGGGCCAGGAAAGGTGCTAAGTACAGCCATGATAACCACCTCTCTCTTTCATGCTGCAGGAGGACCATGCCAGGATCATGGATCCTGGTGACCTAGCTGTTTGCCTGATGGCCTACAGAGAGCGAAGAAGATGGAGGAGAGAGCTACTGAGGCGCCTGGCTATGCAAAGGCAGGAGCAGCAACCTCACGAAGAAGGGGCAGCAGGGACTCCTGCACACGGTGCCCAGGAGTGACAGCGAGCCATGGCTGGTTGGCATCTAACAACACCCAGGGTCTATAGACACTGCCTGCCGTTCCTGCAGATGACTGAGAACCAGTGTCACCGACGACTGCGCATGTCTAGGGACCTGGTCGCTCACATCTGCCACTTACTACAGAACTTGGCGCCAAGGGGACATGGAGGACATGCATCCACTGCAGTGGCTGTGAAAGTGACCGTGGCGCTCAATTTCTATGCCAGTGGCTCCTTTCAGGGATCCACGGGTGACCTCTATGGGATTTCACAATCCATCACTCAAAAATGCATCCATGAGATCACGGATGCCATCTACTCCATGGCACATAACTTTGTGCATTTTGCCTGGGACTGGGACAGTCAAGATTCAAGGGCCACTGGATTTGCCCTGATCTTGGGTTTCCCACAGGTGCAGGGTGCGATTGACTGCACTCATGTGGTGCTCAGGTCTCCATCGCTACACTCAATGGACTTCATCAACCGCAAGGGTTTCCATTCACTGAATGTGCAGCTGGTGTGCGACCACCAGAAATGCATCCTGCAGGTGCGCGCACGGTTTTCAGAGAGTGTGCACAACACCTACATCCTGAATCGCTCGCAGATCCCTGTAGTCTTCCAGGCTCCACAGTATCTGCAGGGTTGGCTCCTTGGGGACAAGGGCTACCCACAGGGGCCGTGGCTGATGACACCCATGCGGCTGCCTCAGACTGCAGCAGAGCGACGCTATAATGAGACTCATACAGCAGCTCACAACTTGGTGGAGCAGACCATCAGGATGCTGAAGATGAAGTTCTGGTGCCCGGACCGGTCTGGTGGAGCCCTGCAATACAGTCCACAGAGGGTGTCACACATCGTCGTCACCTGCTACGCCCTTTACAACCTGGTGTTGCAATGGGGAGAGGAGCTGGCTGAGGAGGAGAAGGAGGAGCCGCATGTCTCCTCCGATGAGGAGGACGCTGACGGGGATGAGGGTGAGGGGGTCATAGGTGGTGACGACGATGGGGATGAGGCTCTCGCACTGGCTAGGCGAGGCAGGCGCACTCAGGAGGCCCTCATAGCTGCCAGATTTGTGGAGGATAATGACAACATGCGGTGAGGTGTCTCTGTAGATCTTCCCATTGTGCCTATGAATGTTTGGCTCCAGTCTGGCTTATGGCAGCGCCAATACGCTCTGTGAGAATGCTCCTGTCATGGAGATGCAGTGGAGGCCCTAATAGTCACTCGATCGCAGGAAGATGATGACAACATGCAGTAAGGACACTCCATAGATCTTCACATAGCCTCTGAGAATGTCTGACTCCTGTCTGGCCAAGGGCAGCTCGCTTGTGCTCCATGATCAGGGCCATCCCAGAGTCGCAGCCATGAAACATCAGACGCATCTGATGCTGTGTCCACCTTTAGCACCTCAGCCCTTCAGGAGCTAGTGCACAGCATCACTGGTCGCAGATGCTGGTGTGATGGGGGTCAGCCCCACCTTAAAGGTGCTGAGAGCACACAGAGAGAATGAGAGAAATCTGTGGCGCCTGCCCACTACATTCTGGCAGCAATGACTAGCACTGCCGAGATGCATTAATAATGTTTCCAGGGAGTATGAGGCTTGACCATCACAGAGCACAGGGAAGAGGCACTGGACTGAGACATCTGCCCTTTATCTTGTGCAGAACACTGCTCATCAGAATAAGGAGCCACAGGCAGGGTGACATTCTTAGGAATTTATTGACAGGAGTGAGCAGTATGTACAAGTGGTCAACTCCTGTGGCGAGGCTGTGCAACTACTTTTACCTAACTTTCCTAACCCTGCCTCTACATCTTGGTGCTCCCCGGACACCCAAAGCGGAGGTGGAGGCAGCCTGCTGACTGTGACGCTCTGTCTGTGATGACTTTGGCAGGCATCCTCTGGAGGGCCGAGACTTGGAGGGCCCCTGGCCTGCTTTCGGGTCCTGCTGCGTGGCAGTGGCACCCTCCCCGGCCTATGAAGCTGGGGCTGCAGAGGTCACAGGAAGAGGGGAGTCAGATGGGCCGGTCACTCCCAGAGTCACCTGGGTGGATGGCCCCGGAGTGTGCACCTGCTAATCCTCCTCCCTATGGGTGTGTGAAGGCCCCTGGCTGAGTAGGTGAGCGGAAGGGGTAGCTGGAGTGAGGTCAAGCTGCCCAGCATCCCTCTCATGTACACACTATTTGAGGCCAACTATGGCATCAGCGATTGAGTTAAGCCCATGCAGCAGTGCAGGAGTGATGTCCAGGACCAAGGTCTCCATGGCGGCCGCCATCCTACCAGTGTTGACCTCGGAGCGTTGCAATGCTGGTGCTATCACCTCAGCCTGAAGACAGATAGACTCCTCCATCGTGCCTTGCAAATTGAGGAGTGCAGCAAACATCCCTTCCTGATGTTCCCGAGCTTGCCTTTGCAGCTCCAGCAACTGTGACACAACCAAGTCCAGAGACTCATCATCTGACTCGGACTCAGCAATATTCTGGCCTCTGGCAGTCCTCCGAGTGCCGGGGACCTGGTAAGTCCCTGCTTCCACCTGCTGTGGATCAGAAAGTGCAATGTGCTCACCAGGTTGTGATCCTGAGGCTACTCTAAAGCTAGGTCCCACCAAAATGTGTGTCTCTGCGCTAGTGGGGAGTGTGGGTGAGCGGTGTGACAGGACTTCAGGGAGGGCCTTTAGATTCCTCTTCTTCGGAGCTTGATTGGAGGCCCTGGGTCATGGACTCTGTCAGCTGTTTGGCTGATGTGCCTGCAAAAGCAAGGGGAGATAATTAGTGCATGGCAGTGGCCTGTGAAACAGGGCATATCACTGATGGCACGGTTGTCTGAAAGATGTTGCACTGCTGGATCCTCACTTGGTAGAGCAGCGCTGACCTCACCGTCAGCACAGGACCCGTCCCAGTCATCGCCGGTCAGCTGGATGGCTCTGTTTTTGAAATCTGTCAGAACTTTGATCTCCGGCATCCCTCCACCTGTCTACGACCTTTCCCTCCTGTTGTGAGCCAGTTTGTCCTGCATGGATAGAGATGTGGAGAGTGTATCAGGACGCCTGCCGGGCCAGATGATAAGTATGCCTGGCCTGTGTGGGTGGTGAGTGGTCCCATGGATGGGATGAGGACAATGATGGTGTGTGTGAAAGAGTGACTGGTGATGTCCCTTGTACTGGCAGTTAGTGTGGACCCTTTGGATGTGTGATAGGTTGGTGAGTGTGTGAGTTGGGAGTGATGAAAAGAGTGACTTACCCTGGCGGAACAGAGGAGATCTTTCATCCTTTTGCGGCACTGGGTGACTGTCCTCCTCTGCAGTGTGTTCGCGCTTACCATCAATGCCACCACCTCCCAAGCTGGGTTGGTGACTTTGCTACCCATCCTGCGGCCAGGGTGGGGGTAAAACACCTCCTGGCGGGCCTCCCCAGCATCCAGCAGTCGCTTGAGGGATCCGTCATTGAAGTGGGTGGGCTGCAGTGTTTTCGCCTTTGCTGCCCAACTCACCCACTCACAAACCTATCACACACATGCTGGCCATATCTCCCAGGTAGTGGTGGTGAGCCAGTGGCGATGAGCACTTTGCTGGCAGTTGCCTTCTAAAGATGGCGGCTGGCCGTGATGCAACAGCCAGTGATGGTGAGTGGGCAAATGAGAGCCCGTCTGCCATGGAAACGGTGTGTTTTCAGGAGTGAATATATAATGAGGCAGGTTCGGGAAGATATGACGTGAAAACCCACCATTTTCATGGGCGGGTAGGACTCCATTTTGCCTGCCCGCTTCCGCACTTGGAGCAATTCTGGGAAAATTCAGCCTCAGAACTCCGGTTCTGAATTCTGAGGTGACCTCTGACGGGATACTTGCACCTAGTGGTCTCTCCTCATCATATGGGTTGTGATTGATCCCAGTTGCAAATCAGCCCCAATAATCCTATTAGAGTCCTGTCACTCTCTGACATCGCAATGTTTTGTTTGTTCTAATTTTATTGACATTATTACAGTCATTCTTCTTATTTGCTCTTATACTCTTCCATTAGCTTCAACTGTATTGAAATCAAATCTCATTTGCACCATTTATTGTCACCTCTTCTGCTTGCAGGACCTGAAAGCTAAAATTACTAACCTGCTCAGTTTACCTTTCCTTCAACAATTCATGGTTTCCATCATCTAACTAGAACTTCCTTGGCAGTAATTTCTCTGAGACTTCTCCTAATCTCCTGCTGCAACTCCTATAGAAGTTGGGTAGTAATCCAGGAAAGGTAACATAAATTGCTATTAAAAATGTTTCCTTTGCCAAAATTACAGTGGGAGATCAGTGAAGCCCTATGAAGCCCTGGTTTATCTTGCCACTTCTTTTCAACTTTGATAGTGTCCTGCACTCTCAGTCTTAGAACCACAGCTTATTTTCTCAGTTAATAATATTCTAAAAGAAAGCATGCCATTTGCACGAAATTTATATCTTTGGCAGAGTGAATAATCCTACCACTTGTATTTCTATTAAAGGTGAAGAGCTGAAGATGAGCAGACTGTGCAATTTACCTGATAACTTAATAGAATGGACCAAAGAACATGTGAAAGGCTGGGTGATTGATGGACTGAAACTTGATCAGAAATGTGGGGACATACTGTACAATGAAGATGTCTGTGGAGTGGTATTGAAAGAACTTACTAAAACAGACATAAATGAAATGGGCATAAAGGCTGGACCAGCTGCTGTGATAATACGTAAACGTAATGAATTCATCAAGGGATCAAAGTTGGACCGAAACCTTGCAACTGTCGCCGATGATAAGCAAAAAAATTCAAAAAGATCCTCCTCTCCAGGAGCAAATAGTTCGGATTGTAAGGTGGTTGCCAGTAGTGAATCAGAGGGTCAGACCAGTAAAACAGATTCCATAATATTCACTAGGAACTCTTTACAACCAAAACACAACACAAAGAGTAGAAAAGACAGAACTGAATCTGATAACCCTACCATTAGTTGTCAAGTAGACACAGAAGCACAAGTAAACTTGGCTACTTCTACAAAATCAGAGAAAAATGAAACAAAAGAACAGAAATGCTCGCAGCAGACTTCTGCCATTGATGGAAATATACAACTGCCCACAACATCAAAACCAAGATGTGAAACATATCCATTTGATGAACGTCATGCAGGCACAAGGTACATACAAAACTATATCCTTTCTCCTGAAACTGGACCTTCCAATTTAATTGACCCAGTACATGAGTTTAAACTTTTTAATTTGACGGGGAATGCAACAGAGGAAGATATGATGAAAAAGTTTTCCAATGAAGTTTTTAGATTCTCAGCTGCATGCATGAATAGCAGAACCAATGGTACCATCCATTTTGGGGTAGGAGACACAAAAAGTGGATATGAACATGGTGAGATTATAGGTGTGTCTGTGGATAGCACAGATAAATATGTTGACAATCTTTGTAACAATTTTGCACATTACTTTGAACAAAAGGACATTACCAATGCAAAATCAACCATTAGGCCACCTCGATTTGTGGACGTTTTGAACCCAAATCAAACATCATTAGCAAAGTTTATCATTGAAGTTGATATTGTACCAAACTACAGGATTTGTGGTTCCAAGTTGTATCATATTCACATGATGACTCAGGTCAACCAAAAATGGATGAAGAGTAAAGAGAAACACCTGTTCATACGTGATGGAAGCAGCTCCAGAGATATTCTGGGAAATAAAAATATCACAGAAAGAGAGGCTGAATACAGAAGGTTCCTCACTGAGACATTAAATACCTTGGTGGAAGAACGAAAAATTGCCGAAGAAAAGCCACAAAAGCAGTCAAAAAAACAGGATGGATACAAGCTGGTTCGGATGATTACAGGTGGCTTAGGTACATTAGACACATCCTATTACCAGTGGTACATATTAGTGACAAACAAATCCCAGCAGACTCAAACTCAAAATTTAGAGTTTCTAAAGGAAATGAATTGGTTTTGTGTGCTAGAGTTTGATCCTGAGTCTGTAACCAGTGGCGTGTGTAAGTTGTATCGTGAAGAGAGAGCAGCAAATCTCCATTTCCCTAGTCATTTCCAAGAAATTGATACAGCAACCAGTGAAAAGGTTGAACAACTGAACTTGTACAAGCAAGCAAGCTGGATATTTTGCAATGGAAGGTCAGATCTTGATGATCAGAGGTACAAGCCATTACTGCCCAAAGTGTGGTATAAAGAACAAGCTGCAGATGTTAGGAAATTGGTTTCTTTTCTGTGCCGACCAGATATCATGCCAAAAGGGAAATTTCTGGTAGTATTTTTGCTTCTGTCTAAAGTAGATGACCCAAGAGATCCCTTTCTTGAAACTTTCTGTTCATTTTACCAGGAACTGAAAGGGACAGAAGACATAATGTGCATTTGTGAAAGTGACCAAACATTCTTGCGATGGAAGGACCTCATGCTGTGCACATGTGAGTCACAGGAAGTCACAGAGAGATGTGTTTCTGCCTTAAGCCTTGATGAAATCAATGCTACTGTTCTTAAATTAAAATCTGTTACTCGATCTACAAGACGATTCTTACCCTCTGCAACTTCAGCATCTGTTATTCTTCAGAAAAAAGAGGAGGAGCTCCTGACTGCACTTGAAGTCCTGTGTGAAAATGAATGTGAGGGCACCGACATAGAAAGTGATCAAAACCGTTTTAAGGAATTTCAAAAATCCAAAGAGGAGCAGTTTTACAGAGGTGGCAAAGCATCATGGTGGAACTTTTACTTTTCCACAAAAGTCCCTTTTATCAAACGAGACAGTTACGCAGAGCTTGATAAATTGATTAATGCAAAATCACCTTCTGCAACATGTGTGAAGATTATCAATTTATTTCATCATCCAGGCTGTGGTGGGACAACTTTAGCCATGCACTTTTTATGGGAGTCAAGGAAAAAATTCAGATGTGCTGTATTGAAGAACAGTAAAGAAGACTTTGTAGAAATTGGAAAGCAAGTCATTCACCTGGTCACTTATAAAGAAAACACTAACACAGATTACTTACCTGTATTACTTTTGGTAGATGATTTTGAAGATTTAGAAAATGTGCATGTGTTGCAGAACTCGATTCAGTTTATTGTTGCAGAGAAAGGCCTGCGATTTGAGTGGCCCTTGGTAATCATTCTAAACTGTATGAGATCCCAGGATCCAGACAGAAGCTCAAAAAGGAATGTTTTGGACAGTGTTGCTGTAAAACATGAGCTGTCTGATAAAGAGCAACAATTGTTTGAGTTAAAGCTTGAGGAAATTGAGAAACACCATTCAAAACCTGAAAACTTCTACTCTTTCATGATCATGAAGAGTAATTTTGATGAAAAATACATTGAAAATGTGGTCCATAATAGTTTGAAGGACCTGAACATTGTAAGCAAACAAGGACAGCTGATTTCAATTTTGGCTTTGCTGAATTGGTATGTTAAAGATTCTTCAATGTCAGTTTCAAAATGTGAAGAATTCCTGGGATTAGGACAGGTGAAAACGTCATTCTGGGGTCCAGAGAAGTTTGAAGATGTGATGGGCACATACTGCAACCTTTTTATTCGTTTAGAAGTGGAAGAATATGGAAGATATGAGGGAATTCGAATCATCCACCCATTGATTGCAAGCCGCTGCTTGGAAGAATTGAAACATTTTTACAACCTTCCCAAGAGTGAAATTGCCCTGATGTTGCTCAGTCAAAACATATTTCTCCAACGTAGCATTGGAAGAGAAAAACTCCTGCAAGACACATGGAGTTTGTTGATTACCAGACACCGAAAAGAACATGGAGATGAAGCAGATACTTTGTTCTCCCCTTTAATTGAAGCAATACAGGCGGATGAAGGAAAGGATCAAGTTGTAAAAGTTTTGACTGAAGCATCAAACAGGTTTGACCAAAATCCCTTCGTTTCCCAGGTTCTAGCAAGACACTACTACCTGATAGTAAAGGATTATGAGCTAGCAATTCACTGGGCCACTAAAGCTAAAGATCGGGCAAAAGATAATTCTTACATCACTGATACATTAGGCCAAGTTTACAAAAGCAAGTTAAAGTACAGAATCGAATGTGTTGAAATTGCTAAACAAGCTGTGGTGACTTCTGAGCAATTGAGGGAGTTCCTGGACCTTGCACAATCTGCTTCAGCTGCTTTCAGAGAATCTCAGTGTCTGACAGAACAGAAAGGAGGAAGCAGAATGGAATGGGAAGAACAGAGTTATAAAAGGAAATATGATCTGTACAACACTTCTGGTTATTTCGGAGAGATTGAAGTTGCTCTATATGTTATGGATATCCTCAGAATGGTACCATTCTTCAGTGGAAAGGAAGAAGTAAGTAAAATGCAATTAATGTATTTGCTATCAGGTAACTTGAACCTTGGGCACATTGAAAAGACAAACAGCACTGATGAAGAGTTGTGTTCAGTGGTTGAAGAATACAGCCGATACCTGGTTAATATTCAGACCACTATGAAAACAGCTTTTAACTTTTTTGAAGACTATTATGTCCATTTCAAAACAAAGAACATTGAGAGAGAAATAGCAGAATTTAAGATTCGCAGAAAGGTTTCAGATTGTTTTTCAAGATACACAGAAGTATTCTGTCCATCACAGACTGAAACCAAGGCTGCAAGGAAAAACAAGCCAAAACTCAGTCTGCCACTTGAGTTGGAAGAATGCAGAAGGTTTTTAGAATTCCACAAAGCTGACCGTTTTGCTGGTTTGCTTGAGTTCCTTACAAATAACCATGATGCTGGGAATAGAATAGAAGAAATTGTCAGCAAATACCAATTTCTCCTTCAGAATTCAACAATGAGAAAGCTAGCAAGACAGAAACAAAATTTTATATTGGCAAACATTGTACTTAATTGTGTTAAACCAAAGTCGAAACAAATCGAAGCTTACGATAAACTTAGAGATCTTTTGAAAGAAGTCCTGCAAGATGTGGGGTTTGATTCCGGTCACGTTGAACCATACTTCTTGGCTTCCCTATTATTTTGGCCAACAAAGTATAATGAAATTAATGACGATTCCAGATTTCTTCTGAAGTGCATAAATGCAATCAAACAGTCATTTAGAGGACGTTACGGGCGAATGAGCCGTTCCAAACATCCTGTTGCACATTTCTATCTTGGCAAGAAAGATGGTATGAACAGATTTATTCAGAAAGCAAAAATCGATCAGTTATTTGATAAAGGGCTACGACTGAATACCTTATGGCAATCTGGAGAAATCTGGAAAGAAGAAAAAGTCAAAAAGCTCCTTCTTCGGATGCATGGTCGAACAGGGGAAGATAACAAAGTGTATGTAGAGTTTGACAGTGCTGAAAAAATCAAAATCCCTGTGCGTCCAGTTTATTTGGGCAAGTTGAGAAGTGGTCTAAGTATTGAAAAAATATCTTTTTACTTGGGATTCTCTATGGATGGACCAATAGCATATGACATAGAGAATACAAATTAAAATTGACTGATGGATAACCTTGAAACATAACCGTGTTCCAATGTCTACAGCATACATATTTTTTTTCAGTATGTAAATTTATTATTGAGGTCTTGTACATTTTTAGATTAAACATAGCTTTAGGGAGATTTATTTTTCAAGTAGATTCTGATCCTGAAAATTCATAAGGCCTGTAGTTCACTTCCACCGCTGACCCCACCAAAGTTTGTAGAGTTAAGTGACATCCAGAGGGGGCTATCAAGTTCTCCAGGAAAAAGGCTAAGAGTCAATGGCAGCCCATAATGAAGCTGCTTCAAAAATAAATACCATTTGGTACGCACAGATTCAATGGTCCAGACATCAATCCTAGCCTAGTGCCTACAGTTATCAGTGATTTGTGCTGGTATACCAAATGTAATCAGGTGTTCCTGGGTCAGACATATTTTGGATATTCAAGAAGGTGTGGTGTGGGAACCCCAACTTTCAGAGTCTCAGGCCCAGCTGACCCCTTACATTGATGGCCTTATAATAAGCACCAACACCACATAACCATCCATGACCTTTGGCTCAGGTCTAGAATCTGGCATGAAGGGCTTCCAGCCATGTTTTCAGCCACGCTGTGCATTTTTACCAAAGTTAGGATTTGAGGTTATGGCTGCTCAGCTGTGGCTCAGTTGATAGTACTCTTGCTTGTTGGAAGGTTGTGAGTCCAAGTCCCGTCCCGAAGACTTGAGCACAGAAGTGTAAGCTTGATGCTCCAGTACAGCACTGAGAGAGTGCTGTATTGTTAAAGGTGTCATCTTTCAAATGAGATGTTAAACTGAGGCCTGTCTGCTCTCCCAGGTGGTGGTAAAAGACCAATTGGCATTATTTTGAAGAAGACCAGGGGAGCTATCCCCAGTGTCCTAATGAATATTTATCCCTCAATCAGCATCCCATAATAAAACAGAGTATCTGATCATATCAAATTGCAGTTTGTGGGAGCTTCCTGTACGCAATTTGGCTGTCGTGCTTCATTACAATAGTGACTGCACTTTAAAGTGTACTTAATTAGCTGTAGAGTGCTTTGTGACATCCTGAGGGTGTAAAAGGCACTATATAAATGTAAGTCTTTTTTATATGCTTAGATTTGTATAACTGTCAGGTAGTGTTAAAAAAAATAGGTAGACGTTCACACTAAGTTGGTTAAGGTGTCGAGATTTACACTGGTTAAGGTGTTGGAATATGCAGAATGCATTGTTATACTTAGTCAATTTTCAATACATCTTTCTTTGTTACAATTATATAATTTTCAATGCATGCAACAGATCAGTCAGTATTTGAAGGGGAACAGATTAACGTTTTGCTTGAAATTTTTCATCACAACTTCCTCAGAATTTTTCTGACACAAGGCACAACCAGTCATTCTGTCTGCCTTCAGCACTTTTAGTTTAGATTCCATATTTTTATTTCAGATTTCAGCAGTTTATCAGACTTCTCCACAAAGGAGGTGTAAATGCTTCACGAAGCTGGTCTGGTGGCATTTTTTCCAATTTTCCTGTCCCCCACACCTCCACCTCCAAACCCACCTTCAGGAACCAGGGAAAATTCCCCCCAACGTTATGTGCCTCTGAATCTTATGACTCAGACATTTTTAAAAATCATTCTTACAAACCTTGTACAACTTTCTGGAAAAAAAGGTCAAGAATATGTGCAGTAATTTTATTTTTACAAGAAGTGCACTGAGAATTTTTTTTCTTTTGTGATTTTGTTACAAAATTATCTCAAAATATTTCTTACGGATGTCATATCTTAATATTTTAAGGTTAAAGACAAATACAGCAATTTATGAGCAGTGGTTGAATTACAATATGATTACTTTACCTCTAGATGTCTTTCTCAGTAAGGTCATAAATGCCAAAAAACGCCATGTTCCTTGGAATTATTTCATGCAAGCACTGAACCCCTGGCAGTTCATTTCTTACTCCTGATTGAACTTTTTGTAATTTAGCATGTTTACAGGATTTCTGTAACTTCCAAAAAGTCTGGATTGATGTAAAAATCCAGTGGGGAATGAAGGCCGAGCAAATTGCCAGGCTTTTTATTCCTTAGTGGATAAATCAAAAAGACGTTCGTTTTGTTCATCTTTGGTGACTACATAGTGGCTGTAAATAAAGCATCAGCATAGCTACTGTAAGGAAAGGGTCAATCACACTGGTCTGAAATATACTAACAGTATTCTGTCTTTACATTGTATTACATTGCATTAATGTTAGCCATTAACCTATGTTTATTAAGCCGAGAGGTATGATTCAATTATAACAGTGATTACCGAAGCTTTGAATTGAGGCCAACTCTGTAGCAATGGTCATTTTCAATATAATCACCTGAGTGACGTAGTTAAAGATGTCAACTTGCACATTGGCTTCTAAATTTCAGGGGCATATACTTATTGGTCGTACGTGAGGGAAAATGGTTAATGCTGAAAAAGAAAAAAGATTTAGATATAGATCATCTTTTTTATTTGGCGTTTCTGCAGAATTAGGAGGTTGACTGTTACTGAATGATACAGAATCTAAGGCAGACTTATGACTACTTGGTGGAATAGCAATTGTATGTAACAAGAGCAAAATAGGACAACACAGGGAGTCATACTAATCTCATTAGCCTAATGGAAAATGAGATTGTTAAAGAAGGAAACTAAAATAAAAACAGAAAATGCTGGAAATAGTCACCTGGTCAGGCAGTACTGATGAAGAGAAAAAGAGTTAATGTTTTCGATCTGTGTGAAGGTGTTTATTTTTTGTTTTTATTTCAGATTTCCAGCATTTGCAGTATTTTGCCTTGGTACTAAGGAAGGAAACTAGTTCATTAATTAAGGTTAGTGATAAGGGACAAGTTCAGTTAAACTCTCTTTATATGGAGTGGAATTGAAACTTTTTTTAAAAAGCCACATAATGCAGAAACATGTGGATTGTCAGTTAGAGAAGGTAAGGGAAATGTAAAAAAGTGGCATTTTCTACAGATATTTTGGGTTCAAAAACCTATAGGCTCAGCTTAGAACTGCAATGCATTTGAGTTCCCAATCTAAATATGCCTGAATGAATTTGTAAGTACCATTTGATATGTGTCTGTTAACCACTATTGTATGTACTAAAAGCTTAATAAACTATGAAAAGTGGTTTCAGGTCTGAGAATGTTATTGATTTGAGGAGTGAGTAGAACATCTAATCATTAATAAAAACTATCCTTTAACACTACATAACAAATGCTATTCCTGTCCTGCTGACCAGTCCTTTCGAGGTGACATGGAGCATGTGACGATGCCTTAATTAAACTTCTGGTCAGCTGGAACTGCTTAATGATGTTTAAAAGCCAGCTACTCATTGTATTGCACAACTGCTTTGCTTCACGCTCAGCTCCTTCTTTTCCTGCTTGTCCTCTTATCCCGATTGCTCCACAACCAGACCAAAGTGTTGGACAAATTTGTGCCATAGCCCTAAGCTCTGGATATCCTTCCTATACCACCCACCTTGCTATCTTTTTCCCTTTACAATGCTCATTAAAACTTATATCTTTTCCACTTTCCTAATACTTCCTCTTGTGGCTCTATGTCAAACTTTGTTTGATAATACTCCTATGAAGCACCTTGGGATGCTTTACTCTGTTAAAAGTGCTACATAAGTACAAGTTGTTGTTGTTAAGCATCCACTCCCATCACAAATGACATACTGTGGCTGCAGTTTGTACTATCTACAGGATTCTCCGCAGCAACATGTCAAGGTTTCCTCTTAAGCACCTCCCAAACCCGTGACCTCTGCCACCTAGAAAGATAGGGGCAGCAGATAACTAAGGACATCATCGCTTCCAAATTCATCTCCAAGTCACACACCATCTTGACTTGGACATGTACCACCATTGTTTCTTCATCGGCCACAGCTCAAATTCATGTAACTTCTGAACAGTGCTTTGTGGGAACTATCATCACACAGACTGTTTTCATTAGAAAGGCTCGCCACCAATTCTCAAAGGAAACTAGGAATGACCTTACTAGCAACTCCATGTCCAACAACAACTAAAATTTCTATAGTGACATTAATGTATTGAAATGTCCCATTATAATGCAGGAGCATTATCAAAAAAAGTATGACACCGAGCCACATAAGGAGATATTGGGTCAGATGAGCAAAAGCTTGATCAAAGAGATAAATTTCAAGGAGTGTCCTGAAGGAGGAAAGTGGGGTAGAGAGGTGGAGATATTTAGGGAGGGAATTCCAAAACTTGGGTTCCTGTCAGCTGAACACATGGCCATCAGTGGTAGAGGAGTTATAATTGGGAATACACAAGAGGCCAGAATTAAAGGAGCACAGATATCTTGGAGCGTTCGGGGCTGGAGGAGATTTTAGAGATGGGGGGTCAAGGCCAAGGAGGGATTTGAAAACAAGGATGAGAATTTTAAAGTCAATATGTTGCTTGACCAGAAGCCAATGCAGGTCAGTGAGCAGAGGGATGATAGGGGAATGGATCTTGCTGTGAGTTAAGACACAGGCATCAGATGACCTCAAATTTATGGAAGGTAGAATGTGGGAGAGCAGCCAGGAGTGTGTTGGAATAGTAAAGTCTAGAGATTACAAAGGCATGGATGAAGTGAGACAGGGGCAAAGTCTGACGATGTTACAGAGGTGGAAATCGGCATTGTTAGTGATGCCACAAATATGATTTTGGATGGTCATCTTGGGGTCAAATATGACACCAAGGTTGTGAACAGACTGGCTTAATCTCAGACTGTTGCCAGGGGGAGGATAGAGTTAGTCGCTAGGGAACAGAGTTTTGAGCGGGGGTAAAAAAACAATGGCCTCAGTCTTCCCAACATAGAGGGAGAAGTTTTTCTGAAGAGTGTTCAGGAAAATGTTCTTGATCAGTAAGTTTCTGGACCAGTGAGGAAGGATATATTTAATTGGAAAAAAATTCTGCACATATAGTACTGGGTGTTGGATAAGCAGTCTGATAATTTAGCAACAGTGGAGGAGTTGAGAGAGGTGGTGAGGTACGGTTGGGTTTCATCAATGTACATGTGAAAATGAATGGTGTGCCTTCAAATGATGTCACAGAGGGACAGCAAGTAGATTAGAAATAGGAGGGGACCAATGATAGATCCTTGGGGATAACAGAGTTAATGCTATGGGAGCAGCAAGAGAAGACATTGCACGTGATTCTCTACAATTAGGTAGATAAGAATGGATTCAGGTGAGAACAGTCCCACCCAGCTAGATGATAATGGAGAGGCGTTGGAGGAGGATGGTGCGGTCAACCATGTCAAGGGCTGCAGGCAGGACAAGAAGGTTGAAGAGGGAAAGTTTATCTTTGTCACAGTCATAAAGGATGCCATTTAAATTGCAGCAGGGGCAGAAACCTGATTGAAGGGATTCAAATATGGAGTTCCAACAATGAATAGAAAAATACCTAGAAGTCACTGATGGTTGCTTCAAGTAATTTAAGAGATCCGTAACCTTTGTACATGGCCCTTAGTTCTACAGATAGCTCAATAGAGACTGTCCATCATGGATAGAGTTTGGAAGCCTTGTAGTTGTTACAGAATCACAGAATAGTTACATCACAGAAGGAGGTGATTTGATACATTGAGTCCATGTCTGTTTTCTGTAAGAACAATGTAGCTAATTCCATTCCCTTGTCCCTTCCCTATAGCCCTGCTATGCTTTTTTTTACACATCTTCAGGTGCTTATCCAATTCCCTATTAAACTTCATGATTGAGCTTACATCTACCACCCTTTCAGGTACTGCATTCGAGATCGTGACCACTTACTGCATTAAGGGAGTTTTCCTCATGTTACTTTTGGTTCTTTAGCCAATAACCTTAAATCAGTGGCATCTGGTTCTTGAGCCTTGCACTAATGGGAACAGTTTCTCTTTATCTACTTAGTTTAGATCTCTCTATCAAATGTCCTCTCAGTCTTCTGTAAGGATAACCCAGCTTCTCCAATCTATTACATAACCAGATTCCCTCATCCTCAGAAGAATTCTTGTAAATTTTTTTTGAACCCCCTTTGAAGCCTTCACATCCTTCCTAAAGTGCAGTGCCCAGAATTGGATACAATACTCCAGTTGAAGCTAAACCAGTGTTTTATAAAAGTTCATACTTTCTTGCTTTTGCATTCTTTGCCTCTATATATAATAACATCCACACAAGTGCCAGGAAATGACCATCTCCAACAAGAGAGAATCTAACCAACCCCTTTGGCATTCAGTGGCATTACCATTGCTGAATCCCCCACCATCAACATCTTCGGGGTTATCATTGGCCAGAAACTGAAC
The DNA here is from genome assembly GCF_964194155.1 of Cetorhinus maximus. Taxonomy (NCBI): domain Eukaryota; kingdom Metazoa; phylum Chordata; class Chondrichthyes; order Lamniformes; family Cetorhinidae; genus Cetorhinus; species Cetorhinus maximus. The sequence goes on along the minus strand of NC_135881.1, from coordinate 126,051,703 downwards.
TGGGCCAGCCATATAAAAACTGTGGCTATAACAGCGTGTCAGATGCTGGGAATTCTGCAGTGAGTAACTCATCTCCTGGCTGCCCAAAGCACGTCTACCACCTACAAGGCACAAATCAGGAGTGTCATGGAATTTTCTTCACTTGACTGGTTAAGTGCAGCTCCAACGACATTCAAGAAGCTCCACACCACCCAGCACAAAGTCGCTTGCTTGATTGGTGCTCCATTCACCACAATAAATGTCCACTCCCTCCACCAATGATGCACAGTGGCAGCAGTTTATACCATTTACAAGATGCGCTTCAACAACCCACCAAGGCTCCTTCAACAGAACCTTTCAAACCTGTGATCTCTAGCATCTAAAATGACAAGGGCAGCAGATGTGTGGGAACACCACCACCTGTAAGCTCCTGAACAAGTCAAACACCATCCTGATAAAAACAAAAAGCTAAAAGCTTTGTTCTGCCGAAGGGTCGTGAGGACTCGAAACGTTAACTGATTTCTTCTCCACCGATGCTGCCAGACCTGCTGAGTTTTTCCAGGTAATTCTGTTTTTGTTTCAAACACCATCCTGACTTTGAACTATATTCCTGTTCCTTCAATGTTGCTGGGTCAAAATCCTGGAACTCCCTAACAGCACTGTGGGTGTACCTACACCACATGGACTGCAGCAGATCAAGAAGGGGGCTCACCACCACCTTCTTAAGGGCAATTAAGGATGGGTAATAAATCCTGGCCTAGCCAACAATGCTCAATGAAAGAATAAATTTAAACAATTATAAAGCCTAGGATCAACAGTTTGTGCACATATAGCCCCAGGTCTCTCTGTTCCAGCACCCTCTTGAATATCTACAAATTTGCAGATGACACAAAGCTGGGTGGGAGGGTGAGCTGTGAGGAGGATGCAGAGATGCTTCAGTATGATTTGGACAAGCTAAGTGAGTGGTCAAATGCATGGCAGATGCAGTATAATGTGAGTTTATCCACTTTGGTAGCAAAAACAGGAAGGCAGATTATTATCTGAATGGCTATAAATTGGAGAGGGGAATGTGCAATGAGACTTGGGTGTCCTCGTACACCAGTCGCTGAAGGTAAGCATGCAGGTGCAGCAGGTGGTAAAGAAGGCAATGGTATGTTGGCCTTCATAGCGAAAGGATTCAAGTACAGGAGCAGGGATGTCTTGCTGCAATTATGCAGGGCCTTGGTGAGACCACACATGGAGTATTGTGTGCAGTTTTGGTCTCCTTATCTGAGGAAGGATGTTCTTGCTCTAGAGGGAGTGCAGCGAAGGTTTACCAGACTGAATCGTGGGATGGTGGGACTGACATATGAGGAGGGATTGAGTCGGTTAGGATTATATTCGTTGGAGTTCAGAAGAATGAGCGGGGATCCCATAGAAACCTATAAAATTCTAACAGGTCTAGACAGGGTAGATGCAGGAAGGATGTTCCCGATGGTGAGGGAGTCCAGAACCAGGGGTCAGAGTCTGAGGATACGGGGTAGACCATTTAGGACTGAGATGAGGAGAAATGTCTTCACCCAGAGAGTGGTGAGCCTATGGAATTCGCTACCACAGAAACTAGTTGAGGCCAAAACATTGTATGTTTTCAAGATGGAGTTAGATATAGCTCTTGGGGCGAAAGGGATAAAAGGATATGGGGAGAAAGCGGGAGCAGGCTATTGAGTTAGATGATCAGCCATGATCATAATGAATGGCGGAGTGGCCTTGACGGGCCGAATGGCCTACTCCTGCTCCTATTTTTTATGTTTAGAATTGTACCTTTCATTTTATATTGCTTTCATTTTTCCTTCACACTTTTCTGCATTAAATTTCATCTGCCACATTCATCCGCCCATTCCACCAGCCTGTCTATGTCCTTTGAAGTCTACCACTATCCCTCTCACAGTTCACAATACATCCAAATTTTGTGTCAGCTTCAAATTCTGAAATTCTCTCCTGTCCATCCAAACCTATATATCAAAAAACACAAAGATCCTAGTATCGATCCCTGGAGAACACCACTGTATACTCCAGCCCATAAACCAACTGTTCACTAAGAACATACGAATAGGAACAGGAGTAGACCATTCAGCCCCTCGAGCTTGCTCCACCATTCAATAAGATCATGGCTGATCTGATTGTGGCCTCAACTCCACATTCCCATCTAACACCGATAACCTTTGATTCCCTTACCTAACAAGAATCTATCTACCTTTGCCTTAAGAATATTCAATGACCCCGCCTCCACTGCCTTCTGAGGCTGAGAGTTCCAAAGTTGCACAACCCTCTGACAGAAAACAATTCTCCTTATCTCTGCCCTAAAAGGGCAACTCCTGATTTTAAATCGGTGCCCCCTAGTTCTGGACTCACCCACAAGAGGAAACATACTTTCAAAGTCCACCTTGTCAAGACCGTTCAGGATCTTGTATCATTCATTCAAATCACCCCTCACTCATCTAAACTCCAGTGGAAACAAGCCCAGCCTGTCCAACCTTTCCCCATAAGACAACCCGCTCATTCCAGAATTCAATCTAGTAAACCTCCTTTGAACCGCCTCCAATGCATTTACATCCTTCCTTAAATAAGACCAAAACTGCACACAGTATTCGAGGTGCGGTCTCATCAATGTCCTGTATAACTGAAGCATAACAACCTCATTTTTATGTTCAGTCCCTCATAATAAAGGATAGCATTCCATTAGCCTTCTTAATTACTTGCTGCACCTGCATACTAACTATTAATATTATTATGTTTTGTTATGACCAGGTCCCGCTCCCCTTCTTCACACTCTCCTTGTTTGACCGCAACTGGTTTTTTTTATTTGAAACGGATATACTTGCCAATTCAGTGAGTACTTAACTATTTAGATGCTGTGATAATAAAATAACTAATTGGACAGGTTTTCTTGACTTTAACAAAGAAAGAGGTTTGCTTTATTATACTTAAATCGATCCAGGTAAAATAATAAAACATGCATCAACTTTCACACACTCAAAGTTCACATACATACACACACACTCACACAAAAATACAGATTACAGAATGGGGAAGGACAGGTTGGCCAAATTCGAGTCTATGGGCTGAAATTTGCGCTGAGCGATGCTCAATCCACTCGAGGGTAAAATGACACAAGATGACGTCTGGTGAGATGATATCGGGGTTAGGTGGGCATGATATTTCGGTTGGCGGGCGAGCGCAGGAGTCGGCAGCACACCCGCCTACAATTAACAGGCCTATTAAGACCATTAAAGTTCTAATTGAATGAAATTTTCCGCTGCCTGTCCAACCTTATGGTTAGCAGCCAGGCGAAAAGGTCAAGCGGCCTGTAGATTTTTTAGGAAACCTCATCCACGGGCTGGATGAGGTTTCCAACAGCAATTAAAAATTAAGTAAATTTTTTAAACTCATTCATAAAATGTCCCTGCTCATATGACAGAATCACATGAGGGGACATGTTTTTAACAGTGGTAAGTTTATTATTTTTGATTTCACAAATCTTCAGCTCCCTGAGGCAGCTCTGTGCCTCAGGAAGCTTCCATTGTGCTCACTCATGTGCATGCGCGAACGTCCACACTCGCCCTCCTCCCACCCCCACCACAGCAGCGCTGAGTGATGCAGCGCACGTTTCACGCTGATTGGCCAGACAGCGTGAAATCGATGTCGGGGCCCGATCGCCGGCGGTGGTTGGCTTTGCAACTGCTACTGGGCCCGCCCGCCGCGCCTGCCCAACAAGGTCATGACCCTGGCCCATAAAACAAAGTAAAAGAATATAAATTCTGTCGTTTGGTGACTCGGCTGGCTTCAGGCTAAATTTGATGGTCTTGATACTTACATTTTAAAGACGGAAGGGGAGGTGAAGGCGTAATGGTATTGCCGCTGGACTAGTAATCTAGAGAGCCACAGTAAAACCTCTGAGGACCAGGGTTCAAATCGTGACAATGGCAGATGGTAGAATTAGAATTCAATAAACATCTGGAATTAAAAAGTCTAATGATAACCAGGAAACCATTGTCGGTTGTTGTAAAAACCCATCTGGTTCATTAATGCCCTTTAGGGAAGGAAATCTGCTGTCCTTACCTGGTAAATTTGACTCCAGACCAGTAGGCTTGGCCTGGCCTACATGTGACTCAAGACCCACAGCAATGTGGTTGACTCTTAAATGCCCCCTGGGGCTGGGCAATGCTAATGATGTACACATCCCATGAATGAATAAAAAAAATAATTGGTTGTTCTTTGGGAGACAGTAGTGTTGGGTTGGGTTCTTATAAGAAATCCCTGCCTGCAGCAGAGTGTCCCTGGATGGTCACTGTCAACAAACAGGGCTCAAAACTTACCAAGTGGGTTGGAGAAAAAAGGAGGCAAGAGGGATCCTGCTCTGTCTTCTCCCTTAGCTGCTTTTCCTCAGTTCTGCTGAGAAAACATGGATTTTGCCCTTGGCAGGAGTGCTCGGCAGGAGCGGGTGGGGGCGGGTGGGGGCGGGCGGGAGCGGGCGGGGGTGGGCAGGGGCGGTTGGGGGCGGTCGGCTTCCGCGATCGGCTCTGCACTGCAATTAAGGCCTTCCCTGCGTGGATCGCGAGCAGCATGCATGCCCGACATCATTGCGCGTCATTTTACACTTGGGCGTGTCGCCGATCGTAATATTCCACCCATGTGCTTCAAGCATACAAGCTTGTCCTGTGACCTTCCTTCTCCAACTGCCAGGGGGATTCCAAAAAAGACATTGTCCATGTATTCCAAAGGTGACTTGATTAGCTCAAGCCTGGAAGCTAACTTAGGCAGGGTCCCATTGTCCAAGCGATTATTCTTACTGGCCCGTTTCCAACAGTTGAATAACCTCAGATGATTGCCATTGATACTTTGCTAATGAGACAGGAGATGTGAACCTTCACACTCCCCTGAAGGCATTGGACGGAACCGTCCCGGATTTGCACTAAGAGCAGTAGTGGGTAGGTAAAACAACATTTTACCCGCCAGCAGCGATGGCAGGTTTGCACACCGTATCGTCCCAAACCCACCACATTATTTATGCATTCCCGGGAAACACGATGTTTCCATGGCGGACGGACTCTCGTTTACCCACCCGCCATCATCCAGCCACTGCATCACACCGAGCACCATATTTAAAGTCCTGCCACAAGCAGACAGCTCAGTGCTTCCAGACTACCACTACTGCATGGAAGACGTGGCCCTGAAACTGAAGAAGACTGCAGCTCCCAGGTTCAGCAGATCGTCCGTCGAGCACCTTTTGGATGCCATGGAGGCTCGCTGGGGCGACCTATGCTCCCACTCTGGCCACAGGATAGGTAGCAACAGCATTAATCCGGCTTAGGAGGCGATGGCAGCAGTGGTCAGTCAATGCCCTTCAAAAGAAGACAGCCACCCAGTGACGCAAGAGAATAAATTGATCTCCTCCATTCTGCCAGGGTAAGTCACTCTTCTCATCACTCTCAACTCACACACTCACAAAGCCATCACATATCCACAGGGCCTTCACTCACTGCCAGTTCAAGGGACATCACCACTCACTGTCTCACAAATACCTTCATTGCCCTCACCCTGTCCATGGGACCACTCACCACCCACACAGTCCAAGTATACTTATCATCTGGCCTGACAGGCGTCCTGCTTACACTTTCTCCATCTCTATTCATGCAGGACAAGCTGGCACACAACAAGAGGGAGAGGTCACAGACGGTGGTGAAAGCCTGAAATCAAGGTCCTCACGGACTTTGAAAACAGAGCCATCCAGCTGGCTGGTGAGAATCTGGACTGTTCCTGTGCTGACGGTGAGGTCAATGCTGCTCTACCAAGTGAGGATCCAGCTGTGCAACATCCATCAGACAACAATGCTGTGAGTGATGTGCCCTCTTTCACAGGCCACTGCCATGCACTAATTATCTCCCCTTGCTTTCGGAGGCACATTTACTAAACAGTCAACGAAGTCCACAACCCAGGGCCTCCAATCAAGCCCTAAAGAAAGAAGGTAAATGTTGCTAGCCAGTAGGTATACTTTTATACAAGTTTACCACACTGCACAATATCAAAGGCTAATTCTCTCAATTTCCACACTGCACAGTATCAATAGAATTTCAACTTCCCCTTGAGTGCGATGGCTGTCTTCAGAAATCAGTTGAAGGACTATCCTTCAAAGAAGGAAAATTACTCCTACGTGACATTGATTCCCGTTTTTCACCACCTTTTCCTGTTTAAGTTAGCCAATGATTCTACCATACAATCTGTACCACTTTTACGTCATGTTTAAAAACCTTGATGTTTGCAATGCCTTTAGTTTGTGAAAGCCTGTGTATTTTTATAAGGTATCCAGTTCTGCTCAATATGTTGACTTCCTCTTATTAGTTTATTAGCAAGTACATCCTTCCTCAGATAAGGAGACCAAAACTGCACACAATATTCCAGGTGTGGTCTCACCAAGGCCCTGTACAATTGCAGCAAGACATTCCTGTTCCTGGACTTGAATCCTCTGGCTATGAAGGCCAACATACCATTTGCCTTCTTTACCGTCTGCTGCACCTGCATGCTTACCTTCAGCGACTGGTGTACAAGGACACCCAGGTCTCATTGCACATTCCCCTCTCTCAATTTATAGCCATTCAGATAATAATCTGCCTTCCTGATTTTGCTACCATTTTTAGTTTAATCATTTTAGTTTAATCCCAAAGGAAACCTGAAACAACTGCCACAACTGTTCTGCAATTTGTATAAATTTTGAGATACGGGCCTTGAATTCAGTAGGAATAAGACTACCGAGTCATATCGGTTTCTTACAAATCTAAATTAAACCTTTCTTAAAAGAAGAAATGATTTTAAGCACAAACATAGATCTACAAACTACTACTATGATAACTTCTAAATCCCCTAGTTATTCTAACTCCCAGTTACACTTTCATTAAGGCAACAGTAAGACGCATAGATTTTAAAAAACCCAGGCAAAGAAACATGATACCCTAAACAATCCAATTCAAAGTGAGTTTTTTAAACTTCAGTTCTTTATAGACAGCAGCTTGAGGCTTAGATGCTGGAGACTTTTTCACACTTAGTTTAGATCTTAGAATGCCCACCCTTACACACAACCTTCACTCCTTTATACATATTTTCCCCTTTGAATGCAAATTCCCATTGTTTCACTATGTCTTTGGACTTCTACTTCTCTAATAATAAAACCTATCGTGGTACAAATATTACCAGTAATCTTTGGGAGAAATAAACACACTGTTTCTTAACTTCTCTTGGCTGGATGTAATATTTCACTCCCTCTTTTAAATTCAAACTAGTCTGGTTTATTTTAAAATGCAAATGTTCCCTTCATACCTATGTTCACCTACTTGACATTTCAAACCTAGCTTATCTTCTGTTACATCAAAGCCTTCAGGCCAGCTGCCTTTAATGCAATTAAGTCCCACATTCACACACACATACATAGACACAGACCCCACTATTACTCTATTTACAATAAATTCCAATAACATTATGAAAACTATTATATCTTCCTGACACCATGGAGAACTTGGTCCAGGACTTCATTCCTGCACTGTTGCATGGGCTCAACTCCATCACTGATGCCATAGTGTCCTCCAAGAGTGTGTACATGAGAAAGGAGCTGGGCAGCTTGATCTCACTCCAGCTACCCCTGACTCCTCAAGGAGTCAGCCTGGGCACTCATAGGGAGGAGGATCAGAAGATGCACACACTGGGCCCATCCATCCAGGTGACTCCGAAAGTGTCCAGCCCATCCTGGTCTCCTCGTCCTGTGACCTCAGCAGCTCCAGCTATGCAGGCTGAGGAGGGTGCCACTGCCACACAGCAGGACCCAGAAAGCAGGCCGGGGCCCTCAAAGTCTCAGCCCTCCAGAGGACGCCTGCCAAGGTCATCACAGACACAGCGTGACAGTCAGCAGGCTGCCTCCAGCTCTGCTGTGGATGTCCGGGAAGCACCAAGATGTAGCGGCATGGTTAGGAAAGTTAAGGACAATGAGTTACACAGCCTGGGTATGGGTGTTAATCACTTGCACATACTGATCACTAGTGTCAATAAACTCCCCAGAATGTCTCCCTGCCTATGGCTCCTTGTCTTGATGAGCAGTGTTCGTGTCACTCAGATGTGAAACCTTTCTGCACAAGATAGAGGCAGGTGTCTCAGTCCAGGGCTTCTTCCCTGTGCTCTGTGCAGCCTTCAGACCAAAGTGACAGTCTGACCTTACACTCCCTGGAAACATTATTGATGCCTGCACCTCGGCGGTGCTGGTCATTGCTGCCAGAGTGCAGTGGGCAGGCACCACAGAGTTCTCTCATTCACTCAATGTGCTCTCAGCACCTTTAAGGAGGGGCTGGCCCCCCATCTCTTCAGCATCTGTGACCACTAATGCTGTGCTCCTGAAGGGTTCAGATACTGAAGGCAGACATAGGACCAGATGCTTCTAAAGTTTCATGGCTGTGTCTCTACGATATAGCCCTAATCACAGAGTGCAAGAGGACTGCCCTCGGCTAGACAGGAGTCAGACATTCTCAGAGGCTATGTGAAGATCTATGGAGTGTCCTCACTGCATGTCATCATCATCCCCCTGCGATCGAGCAACTATTAGGGCCTCCACTCTGGCTCCATGACAGGAGCATTCTAACAGAGGATATTCGCACTGTCATAAGCCAGACTGGAGTTAAACGTTCACAGATGCAATATGAGGATCTATGGGGTCACCTCACCTCATCATCCTCCACAAATCTAGCAGCTGTGAGGGCCTCCCAAGCGTACCTGCCTCATCTAAGCAGTGCGGCGGCCTCATCCCTGTCGCATCCCCATCACCATCCTCCTCAGCGGAAGAGACCTCCAGCTCCTCCATCTCCTCCTCAGCCATCTCATCTCCTCATTGGAGTGCCAGGTTGTAAAGGGCGTAGCAGGTGACGATGATGCATGACACCCTCTGTGGACTGTATTGCAGGGCTCCACCAGACCCGTCCAGGCACCAGAACCTCATCTTCAGCATCCTGATGGTCTGCTGCACCAAGTTGTGAGCTGCTGCATGAGCCTCGTTATAGCATCGCTTTGCTGCAGTCTGAGGCTGCCGCACGGGTGTCATCATCCACGGCCTCTGCGGGTAGCCCTTGTCCCCAATATGCCAACCCTGCAGCCTCTGTTGTCCCTGGAAGACCCCAGGGATCTGTGACCAACTGACAAATCAGGCATTGTGCACATTCACTGGAAACCCTGCGCACGCCTACAGGATGCATTTCTGGTGTTCGCGCACCAGCTGCACATTCAGCAAATGGAAGCCCTTGCGATTGATGAAGTCCACCATGTGGAGATCTGAGCACCACATGAGTGCAATCGATCGCACCCTGCACCTGTGGGAAACCCGAGACCTGGGCGAATCCAATCGCTCCTGCATCCTGGCTGTCCCGTTCCCGGGCGAAACGCACAAAGTTGTGTGCCCTCGCGAAGATGGCATCCGTGACCTCATGGATGCATTTGTGGGTGGAGGCTTGTGATATCCCACAGAGGTCACCTGTGGAGCCCTGAAAGGAGCCACTGGCATAGAACTTGAGCACCACGGTCACTTTCACAGCCACTGGCAGTGGATGCCTTCCATGTCCCATGGCACCAAGTCCTGCAGTAGCTGGCAGAGGTGACCATCCAGTTCCCTAGACAAACGCAGTCTTCGGCGACACTGGTTCTCAGTCATCTGCAGGAATGGCAGGCAATGTCGATAGATCCTGGGTGTTGCTAGGTGCCAACCAGTGAGGGCTCGCTGTGGTTCTTCAGCAGCATGTGCAGGAGCTCCAGCCGCCCCTTCTTCCTGAGGGTCCTGTTCCTGCCTCTGCGCAGCTAGGAGCCTCAGTCACTTTCTCCTCCATCTTATTCGCACTCTGTAGGTCATCAGGCATACAGCTAAGTCACCAGGCTCCTTAATCCTGATGTAATCCTCCTGCAGGATGTAAGAGAGAGACACATGGTTAACACGGGTGTACTAAGAACCTGTCCTGGTTAAGTATGAAGGCCCTTTAACACTTCCCAGAGAGTGCTGGCCACCACTTGGATGGCCAGAGATCAGTGCGTTGCATGGCTGCTGGATACCCCACTCACCTCCGCCTCATTCCACCTGACTGATTGGTGGCAGTTTCACCCATTGGACTGCATGCTGTGCTCTCAGCTCAGGCACAGGCATTCTCCTAACCCACACTGCAAGACTGCGCTGTTAGCTTGAACCATGGGGGAGACAGGTCCAAGCAAGGGTGTCAACATTGCAAGGGGCTGTGAGCACCTCCAGCAGTGACTGCTCCATGTTCAGCTTTAGCGAGGAGATTGTACAACGTCCCCAGTCGTCCAATTGTTCTGCCATCCACTAAAATGCTCATGACTTTGCAGTCTGTCCCTCCTTTCCCCACCCATACAGGTAGCACAGAGCGCTACCAGCCGTGCGTTACGCTGGGTGGGCCTTAATTAGCCCACCCGCGTAAAATGGCGGCATGCAGCCGATTACGGACAGCGATCGGCTCCGCGTCCTCCCATGCCCATTCCCACCCAGCCCACCCGCCATAGGAAAGATTCACCCCCATGTGATCTTACATCACAGGACTATTCTCAATATTTAACAAAACCATAATTACTACATTTCTCCCCCTTTAACTTTGCTGTACATATTATATTTACCAGTATATTTATCTCATGACATTATAATATTTACACCAGTCATGAAATTTACAAGTTCAGTCTTTCAGGTGGTTTCCTGTTTTGTGTGGAAAGTTGCAGCTCCATGACTTCAGATTCTTTTTCAGGAACCACATCTTATGGAACTGCATGAACATCAGGTACCTCGGTGGGCACCTGTAGTTCAGTGTCTTCCTCTCTAATAGAGATATCAGACATGTCAGTCCTTGGTTGAGCATCTTCAACAGGAAACATTGGTTCAGCAATGGTTACAGGTGGAACCATATCTTCTTATGGTGTCTCTCTTTACCTTAAATGGTCCATATGCTCATGGGTGATCTGGCCTTCCACTTCCATGTGATGTGATAAGTCACTGAACTTACTTTACCCGGTAACCACTTTGGTCCTCCATTGAAATTCTTCACACATACTGCTTCTCCAATGGTAAATTGTCTTTCACGACTATGCAAGTCATGCACAGCTTTTTGGTTTCTTTGACTTTTCTCCACCTTCTCCTCCAAGTTTAGAAATATTAGGCTCAGTCTTGTCCTAAGATGGCATATCATCAACAATTCTTCAGGTGTTGCTCCTGTCATTGTGCGGGGGGTTGTTTTGTAGTGAAAAAGAAAATGTGCAAGCTTGGTCTCCAAAGAATCACTAATTAACTTCCTCATATTTGTCTACAGTGTCTAGAATTCTTTCCAGATAAGGCTTTGGAAGTAACTTGTACCTTTTTGATTTTATCTTCACCATCATCATCCAGCAAACCGTTGTGAGGGACTGGAATAATATCAAAGTAGACACAGTTCGATCATTTGTTTATTGCCTCCTTCGAGTGTTTACAGGTGCTATCAGACACTATTTTATTGTCTTTTCAGAAACTTTTTCCTTTTTGTCTTTTTCTTTCTACCAGAGTTTAGTCTCGTCCTTCATTTTGACTTCACTGTCGGCCAGACTTCTCTCAGGTGAAATCTCAACTTGGCTTAGTTCAGTAGCTGAGTCTCCCAAAACTTCATTATCTGCTGGCCTCTTGGGAAATTCTGGGATTTTTGTTTTCAAAGCTTCTTTGGCTTCATTTAGCTGATTCTTCAGCTCTTCCATCTCTTTTTGGACTTGTTGGCTGCCGCCTGGAAACTTGAACATTGATGTGTCTTCTCTGCCAACTGTTTCTTCAGTTTGTTCAGAGAGGTGCTGAATTCTTTCTGTTTCTCTTCTCACTGTTCCGGAGGTACAAACTTTGACCTGAGGGAATCTTGTAGTGTGTGAATGTTTTTCAACAGGTTTTCCTTTTCCTTACGAAGGTTACTCTCTTTGTCTTGAACTCTGTCATTCAGCAGGGTCTCCTGTTCCTTCTGTTTCTTCTGCTGTTCTTCCATGCTTTTGTTTGAGATAGGCTACATTTCTTCAGGTTGTTGAATCCTGTTGCGGTCCTTGAACTCTCCAGGCTCTTTCTGAAGTACTTTGCCTTGTTCCTTTTTCAAGATATGAACTCTCCCAGCTTCCTTTTGAAATCTCACTGGCCAATCAAGGTTAATTTCCCTTAACCAGTTTCGCCCTAGAAGGTTTGATCCTCTGCCTCTCAATACCAACACTGGTAACTGTGTTGATTGGTTTCTATAATGGACAGTTACTCTGCTGATACCTTTTACTTGGATTTCTTCACCTGTGTACATTTTCAACTTGGCAGATGTTTGTTCTAAATTTAATTGATGTTCACCATTATTTTAACATCTGAAAGTGTGTTCTCCATTTACAGTAGTGGAAGCTCCTGTGTCTACTTCCACTTTTAAAGGTTTGCCATTCAATTGTTCTGTAACAAATATTGGCTCTGTCTTCCCAACTTTCATGTTAACCAATGAATACATGTCAGAATTTATTGTTTCAGGCTCTTCTACACTGTCAATTTCATGGACTTCTTCTGTTGTTTGCAAGCCTTTTTAAATATCTCTTTGCACTGTCTCATTATGTGTCCACTTCTGTGACATAAGTAACATTCTACTTTTTCAAACTGCCAGTCGCTAAAAGACAGATCGTTTCCACATCGATTATAGTTGTTCTTCGATTTAGCTGCTAAATTATTTCTTATCTTTCGGTTCACAGGGGCTGTTTCCCACTTAGCGGCGGAGTCTCGCTTTTTTGCGCCACTTTCGGCTGACTGTTCTCATTCGATTTGGAATATGGTCGCCATTTTGCACCCCTTGTATTGCTTGTGAAACTAGCGTTTTCCATGTCAGCACTATTTCTAATGCCTTCTTAAAATCCAGATTCACTTCAGCCAGCAATCTTCTCTAAATAGTGTATTTTTCACACCACACACTAAACGATCATTGAGCATGTCATTCAGAGTCTCACCATTAGTTGCTTCAAATTCACCATATAGCATGCAATTGTCTCACCCAGGGCTCTATTTTGCGAATTGAACTGAAACCTCTGCATCATGACTGAGGGCTTGGGTTGAAAATATCCCTTCATGAGGTCCACCAATTCTCCGAAATTCTTTGAATCTGGGGCACTGGGTGCTGTCAAACTTCGAATCAAACTGTAGGTTTTGCTCCCACAAGTACTCAAGAGGACTGCTCACCTCTTCTCTTCCCCTGTGATTTTGTTCGCTTGAGAGAAGAACGCGAGGCGTTCTATATACTGAAACCAATCATCTGTGGCTGGCTCAAAGGGATCAATTCTACCAAGTTGTGGCATTTTGGGTGAGTATACCATCTGTTATTTTAAACAGACGTTAATACACACAATCGCTGCGCAAGGTACAGAATCGATTCCAATTCTTGATTTATCCTGATTTATCCTCATCGCCAGTTTGTTGTAGTGTGGCCGAGTCACCTATTTGTAATAGAGTTGATCTGCAGACAACTTTCTAAGTGGAAACATTAGGTTTATTTACGATACAACCAGCAGCAACTACACGTGTGCTTTCAACTCCATTTCTATCTCTATACTGACTGTGGAGGTAGTCCACTCTGCTAACACATTGGTTTACACAGATCATGTGATCTTATATCACAGGACTATTCTGAAAGATACAATCCAACATTTAACAAAACCATAATTACTACACCAACTGAAGGGCAATTGTCCATTGATCAGTTCTCTGTTCTTATGTAGTTCAGGCTGAGGGGCACTTGGGGAATCTATCAAAGTGAATAAACCTGAGATGGAAACAATGGTTGATGTGAGAACTTTAATAGCTGCGTTTCCTGGGGGAGCCACTTGGTGGGAGCACAATTCTGAGTCTGATCACTGATATTAAGCACCGGCTTTAGTTCGTGTGAGTCATTTTATTAGGGCCGCTGCACTATGGACCCCTAGTTGAGAACTCCTGGTTTAGATAGCTCCAGTAGTCTAAATAACATTAAAGTAACATAATAATTTACCCAAAGCTGGCCAATCTGCAACAATTATCTATGCTGTATTGGTAAGGGTTAAAAGTCAGTTTTTGTTGCCAATTTAAGAAGCTGAATTCTTTTTAGGTTCCACTTTTGGTGTAAAGAACGGGGGGAAAAGAACAGTGGTAAGGAAAGGGACATCAAAAACCATTTGCAGAAGTTCAGAAAAATAATTTTTATTTGAACATCATTAAAGTTGAAAGGAACAAGCAAGAGAATTAAAAAAAGACAGAGGGCGGAATTTTCCATTCCATAAGTCCGGTGGCGGGTGGAAAAATCGGCATGATTCCCGCTGGGCAGCGGGTCAGGTTTATCTGCCTGATTATCTGATTTTCAGCTCATTAACTATGCATGTTGGGCAAAGCTTTCTCCACCGTGCCATTACCTCATGGGGTCGAAGGTCCTGGCACGTATTTAAGTGGCAACCAAACCGACATTCACTCACAATAGGCCAGGTGTATTGTAAAGTTCAGCTTCACCTAAAAGGACAAACCCTCCACTTCACATTCCAGTGAAGTGTCCCGGGGATTCTCCTCCAGGCCGTCCAGGAAAGGTGGAGGTCCTCTTTATGAGGGATGGGAGCAGGGGGTCCTCCCAGCTGACCACGCTGGCCTGGGAGAAGGTCGCCAGGGAGGTCAGTGTCCGTGGCCAACAGGAAAGGACCATCCTGCAGTGCAGGAAATGAATGAATGATCTGATGCGTTCCTCTAGCGTAAGTGAAATTTCTACTCACCCCAAACTCACACTCTCATAAAGGTATCAGGCAGTCGAAGGGTTACAGCCTTCAGGGATGTCACACATGACCAGCAGATGGGGCATCAGCACTGATTGTCTGTCAGCCACTTTAAGCTCACAGTCTCATGCAAGATCCTGCACAAATGTCATCTTAACCCTTGCTGGGGAGGGCTCAGCAGGCACAACAGGCATGCAAGCTTCTGAAATGCTCTTTCATCCATAGTGCTCACAGTCAATCCATCTGTCTTTATGCAGGACAGGAACACCCACAACAGAAGGGAGGCAGCAAAGACCGGAGGTGGGACCCCCTGAACTGACACTCTCCTCCCATATGGAGCAGATGGCAGAGGTCACTAGCGAGGACAGAGATCATTCCTTCATGGGAGGTGAGATCAGCCTCCTCCAAGCCAGTGAGGGTCCATCTATTATACATCAACAACATGCAGACAATGACTGTGAGTGGCCTATAGTGTTATAGCCTGCCTAGTCAATCACTAATTATCTCTTCTCTCTCTATTTCAGCAACTAGCAAGAAAAGGAAGAGCTCCAGCAAATGCCTCAGCTCAGCCCCCAGGCCACCTCAGATGAAAAGACAGAGGAACGATCCAATGAAGACCCAATACTGTGTACACCTGCACCTCCACCAACTCAGATACACACACCTCGGTCAGTCCTAGTCCTAGAGCAGGCTCGGGGTCACAATCTAGTGGTCGCCTCACTGTCACGGGTCCACCGCAGGTGGAGGCGGTGGCAGCTGAAGTCTCTGACACTCGGAGGACTGCTGGAGACAAGGCCCCTGCTGAGCCTGAGTCCAATGACGAGCCTCTGCAATTGGCCCTGAGAGAAATGTTGGAGATGCAGAGACAGGAGTGGAGAGTGCAAGAGAAGGAACCTAGGACAGGCAGTCTCCTAGAGGAGCTATAAAAACACCGCGAGAAGCAGTGAAAGTTCGAGAGCAGAGGTGACTGAGGGAGTTCAGTGAGGCGGGACAAGGTGCTCCTTTCCTTTTCTACATTTCCTCAGAAAGAAGAGCGGCGGCCTTGGTAAGTAGGACCTGGTGAATAAATTAGAGAAGTGTAATATTTTTAAACAAGTAGCTATACTTGGATTTAACTGAGAAGCACCAGGCATAGGGGAAATTTAGGGCCAATATAATAAAGTAATATAAATAATCCAAAGTAGAATAAAGTTAACGTAAGGGAAGTAGAGTTAAGACATAGCAGGGCAGCTCAGTCAAGTGGAATGCGTGACATGTAAAATATGCAAAGTCAGGGCACTACCGGTGTCCTAGACAACCACATGTGTCACCAGGTGCAGAAACTTGAGCTCCGGGTTTCAGAGCTCGAGCGGCGGCTGGAGTCACTATGGCACGTTCACCAGGCTGAGAGCTACGTGGATAACATGTTCAGAGAGATGGTCACACTGCAGCTTAAGGGCCTGGAGACAGAGGGAATGGGTGACCATCAGGCAGTCCAAGAGAAGTAGGCAGGTAGTGCAGGAGTCCCCTGGGGTCCTGCTCACCAATCAGTTTTCCGTTTTAGAAGCTAGTGAGGCCACTGGTTCCTCAGAGGAGTACAGCCAGAGCCAAGTTTGTGGCACCATGAGCGGCTCGGCTGTACAGGAGGGGAGGAAGAAGAAAGGAAGAGCAATAATGATAGGGGATTCATTGGCTAGGGGAATAGATGAGTATTTCTGTGGCCGTAGACATGACTCCAGGATGGTATGTTGCCTCCCTGGTGCCAGGGTCAATGAGGCCACAGACCAACTGCAGGACATTCTTCTGGGGGAGGGTAGTCCACATTGGCACCAATGACTTAGGTAGGAAGGGGGATGTGGTCCTCCAATCAGAATTAGGGAGCTAGGTAGTAAATTAGCAAGTAGGACCTCAAATGTAGTAATCTCCGGATTACTTCCAGTGCCACGTGCCAGTGAGTACAGAAATAGGAGGATAAGGCAGATGAATGAATGGCTGGAAAGATGGTGCAGGAGGGAGGGCTTTAGATCCCTGGAACACTGGGACTGGCTCTCGGGGAGATGGCACCTGTACAAGCCGGATGGGTTGCACCTGAACAGAGCTGGGACTGAGTTCCTTGCGGGCGTTTTGCTGGTGCTGTTGGGTGGGCTTTAAACTAACTCAGCAGGGGTGTCGGAACCAAGAGAAAATATTAGAGAGGAATACCAGGGCACACAAAATACTGGGAGATGCGGATAATACTAGAATAGAGAACAGTAAGTTAATAGGTGGAATCGGGGTGAGGGAGAAAATAACAAATTCTAAATCAGGGCTACTATGCATGTATGTGAATGTATGGAGTATAGTAAATAAGACTGGGGAGTTACAGGTGCAGGTTGCCATGTGGAAATATGATGTTGTGGAGATAACAGAGACCTGGCTCAAGGAAGGGCAGAACTGGGTGTTAAATATTCCCAGGTACAAGGTATTCAGAAAAGATAGGAAAGGAAGGAAAGGAGGAAGGGTGATGGTATTAGTTAAGGAGAGCACTGCAGTGCTGGAGAAAGAGGATGTCCCAGAGGATTCAAGGACAGAATCAATTTGGCTAGAGCTAAGGAACAAAAAGGGTGCAATTTCATTGCTCGGTGTAGTCTATAGACTGCCAGCTAGTGAGAAGGAGGAGAAGAGCAAATCTTCAGGGAAATTGCAGAGAGATGCAGGCATTATAGAGTAGTTATAGTTGGGGACTTTAATTACCCGAATGTAGACTGGGACAGTGATAGTGTAAAGGGCAGAGAGGGGCAAAAGTTCCTAGATTGTGTTCTGGGGAATTTTCTACAGCAGTGTGTAGCAGTAAGAAAAGAGACACTGTTAGACCTGATTCTCGGAAATGAGGTAGGCCTCAGTGTCAGTGGGGGAGCATTTAGGAGACAGAGATCATCGTATTGTACATTTTAGGATAATGATAGAAAAGGACGATAGGTAATCCAGAGTAAGAATAATTAACTGGACAAGAGCCGATTTCGATGGGGCAAGAATGGAGCTTGGCCAGATAGACTGGAATGAAGGATTGGCAGAAATGAACAATGGGCTACCTTCAAAAAAGAATTGGTTCAGGCACAGTCAAGGTATATTCCATTGAAAGGGAAAGGTAGGGCAAACAAATCCAGAGCTCCCTGGATGAAAAAGGAAATTGAAATTAAGATAAAGAAGAAAAAGTGTGCTTATGGCAGGTGTCGGGTAGAAAAAACAGTTGAGAACCAAGAGCAAGACAGTAGGTTCAGATGGGAGGTGAAAAGGCATATTAGAGAAGTGAAGAGGGATTATGAGAAAAGACTGGCAGCCAACATAAAGGGGAATCCCAAAGTCTTCTATAGGCATATAAATAATAAAAGGCGGTAAAAGGAGGTATAGGGCCGATTAGGGGCCTAAAAGGGAATTTACACATGGACGAAGGGGCCATGGCTGAGGTATTAAATGAATACTTTGCATCCATCTTTACCAAGGAGGTTGATGCTACCCAGGCCATGGTGATAGACAAGGAAACACTGTCACTAGAAGGGTTCAAGATTCACAAAGAGGAAGTGTTGAAAATAATGTCGGTACTTAAAGTTGACAAGGCACCGGGACCGCTTGAGATGCATCCAAGGATATTGAAGGAAGTGGGGGTAGAAATTGCAGGGGCCATAATCTTTCACCCTTCCTTAGACTCAGGGGTGGTGCCAGAGGACTGGAGAATTGCAAACATTACGCCCTTGTTCAAAAAAGGTTGTAAGGATAAGCCCAGCAATTACAGACCAGACAGTTTAACTTCAGTGGTGAGCAAGATTCTAGAAACAATTATTCAGGATAGAATTTGTCATCACATGGAAAAATGTGGGTTGATAAGGAAGAGCCAGCATGGATCTCTAAAGCGGAAATTGTGTTTAACTAACTTGCTGGAGTTTTTCGAAGAAGTAACAGAAAACGTCGATGAGGGTAATGTTGTTGATGTGGTGTACATGGACTTTCAAAAGGCATTTGATACAGTGCCACACAACAGATTTATGAGAAAAGTTATTGCTCATGGAATAACAGGAACAGTAGCAACGTGGATACAAAATTGGCTGAAAAATCTGAAGCGGAGAGTGATGGTCAATGGATATTTTTCGGGCTGGAGGAAGGTTTGTAGTGGAGTTCTCCAGGGGAATTGGGACCCTTGCTTTTCCTGATATATATTAATAATCTAGACCTTGGTGTGCAGGGGACAATTTGAAAATTTGTGGATGATACAAAGCTTGGGAGTGTTGTGAACTGCGAGGAGGACAGTATGGAACTTCAAGAAGACATAGGCAAGTTGGTGGAGTGGGCAGGTAGGTGGCAGATGAAGTTCAATGCGGAGAAGTGTGAGGTGATGCATTTTGGTAGGAAGAACATAGACAGACAATGTAAAGTGAGGGATGAAATTTTGAAGGGGGTGCAGGAGCAGAAAGACCTGAGTGTATGTGTGCATAGATCATTGAAATGGCAGGGCAGGTGGAGAGAGCAGTTAATAAGGCATATAGTATCCAGGGCTTTATTAATAGGGGCATAGAGTACAAGAGCACTGGGGCAGGTGCATCCTCCTTAGCCTGACCAGCTGGAGTTAATAGGGTCACAGACAGAAGGGAGCTTGAGCAGCAGGGCACCCATGAAGGATGGAAGAGTCTGTCCATCTTCTGTCTGGTGTTGTGGCTCCAGCATGTGAGTACATCGAAGTCTCCATGGGAAAGGTGGTAGCTTCTTTGGAGATCCAGGTCCATCAGTTTCTGTAGGATTTGTACTCGGGCCTGCCCACCATCGCTCTAGCCATGGGTGCATTCTAGCAGTGGCTAGCTGAGAGGAGGATGGGGCACCTTGACCTCCCTCCAGGTGCCTCTTCTGCTCCAGGAGTCAGGGAGGGGCCTTTAGGCACCCAAAAGGGGGAGGAGTGCCAGCCAGGCACAGACAGCGAGCAGCCAAAGTCTTCTCAGGCAACAGGGCATAGCAGTCAGCAGGCTGCTTCCACCTCTGCTGCAGATGTAGGGGCAGCACCTACACTTAGTGAAAGGGTTAGAAAAATTAGGTTTTGAATGCACAATGGTAGCACAGGACTTCATTCACTATATATAATCTGCACCATTGTAAATAAAGTCCACATTTATCCCTCTACAATTCTCAGGTAGTGAATGTCGAATCAATGTGTTGCAAGGTCCTGCCTGCATTCAAGGGTACAAAATGAACACTTTCCAATTACCTCCCATCAGGTCCTTCAGTTCCTTTAAGTTTCGCTCAATCTCATCATGGTGAATTGCCTTTACTTCCACATCTGTGACATTAACAAAGGCACTTTATATGTGAAAATGATGACTGGACAATACACATGTGACCCTTGCATCTCAGGCAACATTATTTGATCTCATGAGAATTGGTCATCGAGCTTAGCAATTATCCTGATGCTGTTGCACTGAAGTTTGTAGTTTGTATTTGTCACTATCAACGTCAGAGCCTTTTCTCCAAAGTACACTTTGCAATGGCATTTATGTTGTAACTGTGATTTTTAAGGAAATGTATTCATTGTTGAAGTCCCACCCTCTCCATGCATCTCGCTGAATGATGCAAGTAGGGTTCACTGGCTGACATTGGAAATGTCTGTTAGAGAGGAGTGAGTGTGTGATGTCAGAAGTATGTGCTCAGCCGGATGAAGCCGTCCACTTACCTGTGAGGGTTGCACTTTGCTTCCTAAGTTGTCGTACAGGCATGAGTGCATCCACGTGTGCAATGGTGGTTCAGCCTCTTGAAGGATGCCTTGCCCACTGACTTGTTGATGCCATGATTGAAAGGACTGCAATTGAAAGCACTGTCGTTGCTTATGGAGATGCGCTAGTGGAGTGCTTATCATATTCCACAACGGCCACATGTTCCCTAGGCTACCGTGCCTTCCAAGGGTGACCCCATCATTATGGGCGAAGGTGACTTGTGCTGCCTCCATGATCATTGTGAGATTGATGACTTTTCATGAAACGTTGATGCTGATAATGAAGATTTTGTTGTGTCCCCTACATCGAAGCCTGAAGAGAACTTTGATCATGAAAACTTGTCTTCACCTTATTCTTCTTGAAATCCTGTAGATTTGAAGTTGTCACAGGCATGTCTGCTGTGTCATTCCATGCAATGGCATCCTCACATGACCCGCCTGAATCCTCGCCCTCTTCAGATTCATCTCCTTCCAAATCCTCCTCATCCAATGAGACGTCTAGCTCCTCCATATCTCCCTGTGTCCTTTGCAACACAAGGTTGTGCAGGGCACCACAAAAAACGATGATGCGGGACACTCCCTGTGGTGAGTATTGGAGAACCTCACTTGACTGGTTCAAACATTGGAAATGCATCTTTAAGAGGCCAATAGTCTGCTTTATTAAGGAGCTTGTGGCTGAATGTGCAGCATTGTATCCCAACTCAGATGCACTTTGTGGCTAACAAACAGGCATCATTCGCCATGTTTTCTGGGTATACCCCTTATCATTGGGGAGCCAATCCTCTAAGCGTCGAGCTCCCTCAAATATTCCTGGCATCTGGGAGTGAACTAAAATGTATGAGTTATGTGAGCTCCCTGGGTATCTAGCACAAACATGCTGGATCTGCTTTCTGTGATCACAAATTAGCTGAACATTCAGAGAGTGAAATCCTTTTCTGTTAATGAATCTCACAGGCTGCTGCCAGGGAGCTCTTAAGGCCACATGTGTGCAGTTGATAGTGCCCTCCACTTGTGGGAACCCTGCGAGCACAATGAACCACACAGCTCTAGCAGGCTGGCTCACTTCATCAAGGCAGAGCTGCACGTAATGGTGAACTTTATTGAAAAGAGCATCTGTTGCCTTTCTTATGCATTTGTGGGCAGAATTTTCCCAGATTTGCACTAAGTGCGGTAACGGGCGGGTAAAGAAACATGTTGCCCGCCGGCCGCGATGGTGGGTTTTCATGCCATATCATCACAAACCTGCCACACTATTTATGCTGTCCCAGGAAACACACTGTTTCCACAGTGAGCAGGCTCTCATTCACCTGCCTGCCATCGCCTCACCGCTGCATCACACTGGGCGCCATATTTAAAGTCCAGCCGCCCTCACACATCCCAGTGCTTCCAGACCACCACTGCTACAAAGAGGACAAGGCCCTGAAAGACAAAAAGACTGCAGCCCCCCGGTTCAGCAATGCATCACTTGAATGCCTTTTGGCTGCTGTGGAGTCCTGCTCAGATGACCCCGGTCCCGGCTCTGGCCACAGGATGAGCAGCAACCTCACTAATCCGACATCAAGGCCCTTCAAAAGAGGACAGCCGCCCAGTGCTGCAAGAGGATGAATGATCTCCTCCATTCCGCCAGGGTAAGTCACTCTTCTCATCACTCTCAACTCATACACTCACAAACCCATCACACATCCACAGAGCCCTCACTCACTGCCAGTGCAAGGGGCATCACCATTCACGCTCTCACATAAAACATTATTGTCCTTATCCCATCCATGGGACCACTCACCACCTGCACAGGCCAGGTATACTTGTCATCAGGCGTCCTGCTTACACTCTCTCCATCTCTATTTATGCAGGACAAGTGGCACACAACAACAGGGAGAAGTCACAGACTGGTGGAGGAATGCCTGAAACTAAGGTCCACACGGACTTTGAAAACAGGGCCATCCAGCTGGCCAGTGAGGATCTGGACTGTTCCTGTGCTGACAGTGGGGTCAGTGCTGCTCCACCAAGTGAGGATCCAGCAGTGCAACATCCATCAGACAACCATGCTCTGAGTGATGTGTCCTCTTTCACAGGCCACTGCCATGCACTAATTATCTCTCCTTGCTTTCGCAGGCACATCTGGGAAACAGCCGACAGAGTCCAGGCCCTCCAATCAAACCCCTAGGAAACCTCTGAGGAGGAATCTGAAGGCACCTTTCTTGAGGTCCCATCACAGCGCTCACCCACACCCTCTACCAGTGCAGAGACACACACTTCGGTGGGACCTAGCTTTAGAGTAGCCTCAGGATCACAATCTGGTGAGCACAATGCACTGTCTGACCCACAGAAGGCGGCGGAAAGGACTTCCGTGGTGTCTGGCACTTAGAGGCATGCTGGAGGCCAAAGATTTGCTGAGTCCGAGTCAGATGACGAGCCTCTGAACTCGGTCATGTCACAGTTGCTGGAGCTGCAAAGGCAAGCTCGGGAACATCAGGAAGGGATGTCCACTGCACCCCTCAGATTGCAAGACACAATGGAGGAGTCCGTCTGCCTTCAGGCTGAGGTGATAGCGCTGGCATGCCAACGCACCAAGGTCAACACTGATAGGATGGCAGCTGCCATGGAGACCTTGGTCCAGGACTTCGCTCCTTCATTGCTGTGTGGTCTCAACTCCACCGCTGATGACATTGTTGGCCTCCAACAGTGTGTACGCAAGAGGGGTGCAAGGCAGCTCGATCTTACTCCAGCTACCCCATCTCCTCAAGGAGTCAGGCCCGGGCCCTTGGGCACCCATAGGGAGGAGGATAAGCAGGTGCACACTCTGGGCCATTCACCCAGGTGACTCCAGGAGTGTCCAGCCCATCCAACTCCCCTCTTCCTGTGACCTCCCCAACTCCAGCTCTACAGGCCGAGGAGGATTACACTGCCATACAGCAGGACCCCAAAAGCAGGCCGGAGCCCTGCAAGTCTAAGCCCTCCAGAGGACGCCCACCAAAGTCATCACAGACAGAGTGTTGCAGTTGGCAGGCTGCCCCCACCTCCACTGTGGATATCCGGGGAGCACCAAGACATAGCAGCAAGGTTAGGAAAGTTAAGAAGAATTAGTTGCGTAGCCTGGGCACGGGTGTTAATCACTTGTACATAACGTTCACTATTGTCAATAAACTTACAAGAATATCTCTGCCTGTGGCTCCTTGTTCTGAAGAGCAGTGTTCTTGTCACTCAGATGTGAAACCTTTCTGCACAAGGTAAAGGCAGGGGCCTCAGTCCAGGGCCTCTTCCCTGTGCTCTGAACAACCAAAGTGATGGTCCGGCCTCACACCCCACTCTGACCCCAATAGGGAGGCAATGGTATAATGGTATTGTCGCTGGACTAGTGATCCAGAGACCCAGGGTAATGATCTGGAGAACTTATCTGGAATAATTAAAAAATTAAAAATCTGGAATTAAAAGCCTACTGAAACCATTGTCAATTATTGTAAAAACCCATCTGGTCCACTTTACAGAAGGAAATCTGTTGTCCTTACCAGGTCTGGCCTACGTGTGACTCCAGACCCACAGCAATGTGGTTGACTTTTAAATGATCTCTGAAATAGCCTAGCAAGCCACTCAGTTGTAACAAACTGCTACAAAGACACAAAAGAGGAATTAATCCAGACGGTCCACTTGGCATCGACCTAGGCACCAGAAATGACAACGGCAAACTCAGCCCTGTCGACCCTGCAAAGTTGTCCTTACTAACACCTGGGGGACAGTGCCAAAATTTGGAGAGCTGTTTCACAGACTCATCAAGCAACAATCTGAATCATACCTGACAGATAATGTCCCAGACACTACCATCACCTTCCCTGGGTATGTCCTATCCCACCGACAGGATAGACCCAGCAGAGGTGGCAGCACAGTGGTATGGAGTTGTCCTCAGAGTCCTCAACATCGACTCTGGACCCTATGAAGTCCAATGGCATCAGGTCAAACATGGGCAAGGAAACCTCCTGCTGATTACCACTTACTGCCCTCCCTCAGCTGATGAATCAGTGCTCCTCCATGTTGAACATCACTTGGAGGAAGCATTGAGGGTGGCAAGGATGTAAAATGTACTCTGGGTGGGGGAACATCAATGTCCACCACCAAGAGTAGCTCAGTAGCACCACTACTGACCGAGCTGGATGAGTGTGAAAGGACATAGTTGCTGGGTCTGTAGCAGGTGGTAAGGGAACCAATAAGAGGGAAAAACATACTTGACCTTCATCCTCACCTACCTGCCGCTGATGCATCTGTCCATCACAGTAATGGTAGGAGTGACCACCGCACAGTCATTCTGGAGACAAAGTCGCGCTTTGACATTGAGGGATACCCTCGATAGTGTTGTGTGGCTCCACCACTATGCTAAATGAGGTAGATTTCAAACAGTTCTAGCAACTCAAGACCGGACATCTGTGAGGCACTGTGGGCCATCAGCAGCAACAGAATTATACTCAAACACAATCTGTAACCTCATGGCCCGGCATATCCCCCACTCTACCATTACCATCAAGCCAAGGGATCAACCCTGGCTCAATGAAGAGTGCAGGAGGGCATGCCAGGAGCAGCACCAGGGATACCTAAAAATGAGGTGTCTATAACACAGGACTACTTGTGGTGCCAACCAGCATAAGCAGCAAGTGATAGACAGGGCTAAGCAATCCAACAACCAACGGATCAGATCTAAACTCTGCAGTCCTGCCACATCCAGTCGTGGATGGTGGTGGACAATTAAACAACTCACTAGAGGAGGAGGCTCCACAAATATCCCTAACCTCAGTGATGGAGGAGCCCAGCACATCAGTGCAAAGATAAGGCTGAAGCTTTGCTACAATCTTCAGCCAGAAGTGCCAAGTGGATGACCCATCTTGGCCTCCTTTGGAAGTCTCCAGCATCACAGATGCCAGTTTTCAGCCAATTCAATTCACCCCACGTGACATTAAGAAACAGCCGAAGGCACTGGAAACTGCAAAGGCCCTGACAATATTCCGGCAATATTACTGAAGACTTGTGCTCTAGAACTTGCCTCGCCCCTAGCCAAGCTGTTCCAGTACATCTACAACACTGGTACCTACCCGGCTATGTGGAAAATTGCCCAGGTATGTCCTGTACACAAAAAGCAGGACAGATGCAACCCAGCCAATTACCACCCATCAGTCTACGCTCGATCATCAGTAAAGTAATGGAAGGGGTCATCAGCAGTGCTATCAAGCGGCACTTGCTTAGCAATAACCTGCTCACTGATGCCCAGTTTGGGTTCTGCCAGGGCCACTCTGCTCCTGACCTTTGGTTCAAACATGGACAAAAGAGCTGAACTCCCGAGGTGAGGTGAGAGTGACTGCCTTGACATCAAGGCAGCATTTGACTGAGCGTGGCATCAAGGAGCCCTAGCAAAACTGGAGTCAATGGAAATCGGGGAAAACTCTCCGCTGGTTGGAGTCATACCTAGCACAAAGGAAGATGGTTGTGGTTTTTGGAGGTCAGTCATCTCAGCTCCAGTACATCACTGCAGAAGTTCCTCAGGGTAGTGCCCTCGGCCCAACCATCTTCAGCTGCTTCAATAAATGACTTTCCTTACATCGTAAGGTCAGAAGTGGGGATGTTCGCTGATGATTGCACAATGTTCAGCACCATTTGCGACTCCTCAGATACTGAAGCTGTCTATGTCCAAATGCAGCAAGACCTGGACAATATCCAGGCTTGGGCTGACAAGTGGCAAGTAACATTCACCCCACACAAGTGTCAGGCAATGACCATCTCCAACAAGAGAGAATCTAACCATCACCCCTTGATATTCAATGGCATTACCATCACTGAATCCCCCACTATCAACATCCTGGAGGTTGCCATTGACCAGAAACTGATTTGGACTATCCATATAAATACTGTGGCTACAAGAGCAGGTCAGAGGCTAGGAATAGTGTGACGATTAACTCACTTCCTGACTCCCCAAAGACTGTCCAACATCCACCATTTGGAAGTTCCCCTTCAAACACTCACCATTCTGACTTGGAAATATATTGCCTGAAACTCCACCCTCCTCCGCCCCACTCCACCTGACTGATTGGCAACAGCTTTGCCCATTGGGCTACATGCTGTGCTCTCAGCTCAGGTGCAGGCATTCTCCTAACCCACACTGAAAGACTGCACTGTTAGCTTGAACCATGGGGGAGACTGGTCCAAACCGAGATGCTGACATTGCACAGGTCTGCGTGCACCTCCATCAGTGACTGCTCCATGGCCAGCTTTAGCGAGGAGACTGTACAACGTGTGCAGTGGGTGGGGACGATTCCGGTGGGCTGGTCTGATAATGATATGTTGGTGTATTAAAATGAGGTTCCCAACATCAGATGGCGGGAAATGCGGCCCACCATCGGCGGGCTGAGTAGACAATCGTGAACTGGCTTCAGGCCATCATGAAACTGATCGCACCATATTGCCAACTCACTCATGGAAACTTCTGCCCTGCGTGTGGCCGACTGTGAGATTTCACAAAGGTCTCCAGTGGAGACCTGGAAGGACCCACTTCCAAAAAATTTCAGTGCGGTGCTAACCTTAAGGGCAACTGGCATTGGATGCCCTCCAAGTCCATGTGGCGTGAGTGCCTCTTGTAGAATGTGGCAATTATGAGCTACCACTTCCCTAGGCAAGCAGAGGCACCTTTTGCTCAACTCCATGTATGAGCTGCGTCTTCTGTAGACCCTTGGTTGCGCCAGATATGACTGCATATTCACAATGAGGGCCTTAACTAGGGTCAAAAGACCTAAATCCTAGGATCCCCAGTCAATCTTGTGTTGGTTGGCCTCCAGTAGCCTTGACAATAACTATTGATATCCAATCCTTACACTTACTTCATGACTGCAAGCAAGCGAATGCCATGACCAGTGCACTGGGAACATGGAGGCTTGTAGGGCCCATGCTGCCTCTGCGCAGCAGATGATTGTTTGACTCTACAGCCATTCTGACATGCCTCTTTAAGGGTCAGATGCCAATTAAGACGATATGCACCGCAGCATCTAAACTTAATGGATTCTTGCCTGAATGCGCGCCATAAGGAAAGGAGCAAAGCTTGTTCATTGTGCATTAGACCCTCGAGTCCTGCACTCAGCAGAGACATGCTTTCCATGGTTTGAACAGGAAATTTATGGGGTGCCACATCAAATATTGGCCAAAAATTGCTAAACTGAACTCCCACATGCCTGGAGACCCCTCCCCGATCAATTGCTTTCGAGCTTGTTTTTCAAACTGTGTCATTATTAGCAAGATCAAAAATGGTGCTGCTGACTTTCATCCATGAGACCAGCTTCCAACCTCCCCCATCACCCACCACATTCCCCCTATCCTCCTTTATATTCACTACCTCCTAATTCTCCCTCCTAATTCACCTAGTTCTTTAATTTAGTTCCTAGTTCCTGATAATCCCCAAACAGGTCCTCTTTCCTAGTCTTATCTATGTTATTTGTCCTGACGTGGACCACAACAACTGGATCCTCCCCCTTCCTCTCCAAAATCCTTTCAAGCCGTTCAAAGATGTCCCTCACCCTGGCACCGGGCAGGCAACATACCATGCGGGACTCTCGATCCTGCTTACAAAGGATACTATCAATTCCCCTAATTATAGAATCCCCTACAACTACCACTTGTCTCTTTGCTCCCCCCTCTTGAATGGTCTCCTATGCCATGGTGCCGTGGTCAGCTGGCTCATCCTCCCTACAGCCCTGTTCCTCATCCACACAGGGAGCAAGTACCCCGTACCTGTTGGACAAGGTCAAGAGCTGAGGCTCCTCTGTTCCTGAACACAGGATCCATCTACCTGCCTCACTTGCAGTCACACCCTGCTGACTCTGACCACTGACCGAATTTGAGGATTTGAGGTACTTAATCTACCGGATGTGACCGCCTCCTGAAACAAAGCATCCAGGTAACTCTCCCCCTCCCGGATGTGCTGCAGCGTCCGGAGCTCGGACTCCAGCTCATCAATTCTGAGCCGGAGTTCCTCCAGCAACCAACACTTGCTGCAGATGTGGTCACTGCGGCTTGCAATGGGATCTGCCAGCTCCCAGATCATACAGCTACAGCACATCACCTGCCCAGCCATCTCTACTTAGATAATTAATTTATTAATTAGCTTTGCAGTGTTTTTTTTCAAATTTGGTGCAGATTTCCTACCAACCAACCAGGTCACAGCTTTCCTGTGACGTCACTTTTTCACTTTTATCCTGTGTCTCCACCGCTCTCCTCGTTCACTTTTATCCTGTGTCTCCACCGCTCTCCTCGTTCACTTTTATCCTGTGTCTCCACCGCTCTCCTCGTTCACTTTTATCCTGTGTCTCCACCGCTCTCCTCGTTCACTTTTATCCTGTGTCTCCGCCGCTCTCCTCGCGATCTTTTATCCTGTGTCTCCGCCGCTCTCCTCGTTTACTTTTATCCTGTGTCTCTGCCGCTCTCCTCGTTCACTTTTATCCTGTGTCTCTGCCGCTCTCCTCGCGATCTTTTATCCTGTGTGTCTGCCACTCTCCTCGTGCTCCTTTATCCTTGACCACCCCCAAGTCCTGCCTCTGTCTCATCCCTCTGCTCTTATTTTCCACACACCTCCCCAAGCCCTGCTTCTGTCTGCACACCTCCCTCTCATGCTGCACACAGCCCCCCTAGTCCTGCCTCCATCTCCCCTCCTCTCTCTTGTTTTAAAACTCCCCCCGCCTCTGTCCTGCCTCCGCCTTCCCCCTCCCCGCTGATCTTGCCTCCTGTGCCCAGCCTTAGTGCAGCTTGTAACACAGGCACCCTCACAGCAACCTCTTAAAGGTAGGCGAAAGCAGCATCTACATACCTCCAAGTTGGTGCTGAAGCGAAGCTCGCTCAGTGGGCGCCACTTATGTACAGTGGGGAAACAGACCGTTCTAATTATCTACTGGCTGGCCATTTAATTTGGAAAGAGAGCATAATTCCAGCGAGTTGGCCTTTTAGTGAGCATTTATGAGATGCAAATGAATGAAAATATGGTTCCTAACATAGATCATCAGGAAACTCGACCCGCCTTTAACCTGTCATCAAACCTGAGAGAATAAAAATCCAAACTAATTTCCCGCCGGCTGGGAAACTGGCTTTTTCTATCCCGTCAAATTTAGTGCCTCCACCCACCATGATTCCCACCACTGGCGGGAGTGGAAAATTCTACCTGGGGTCAAGCTAAATGACAACCATTTACATTGTTTATAGATACCACGTTTATCGGGTTCATCAACAGACTCTCACTTAACTTCACCTTTTTTGAAAAATGAAATGTAAAATTGAAGAATCTGACCTATAAGTTCTATAGACCCTAATAAGGAAGTGACATTGCAGCAGAACCAGACTTCCAACCCATTAGGGCCTCACTCGGACCGTATTCTAAATTACAGGTACGTGTTATGTTAATAGTGAGGGAAGATACATATTTGCTGCAAACCTATGTAAATGATGCTGCATCAACAGCGAATTTGTAAAACCTACCCTTTAATATATTGTCATTTTCAATGGGCTGAAAATAAATTGCCAACCTATTGTCTGGGCAAAGAAGCAGTACCCGGCTCTTCACAGGGAAGAAATGAAAGTAATTTATGCACTGCTTCTTCCAGCAACACCTCCCGAGTAAAACTGCTTAGCTCATCTTATTTCAGTGCAATTTTAAAAATTAAGCAAAGCTCACTACCATTCTAACTTCACTAACTATTTTGTTTCCAAAACCTTGACAATACGGCAAATGTAGTGACAGGAATGCTCAAATAAAGCTAATTATTGCTTTTACATCAGAGGAAGTTTTGTTTCTTAAGTAACTAAAACTTCCCATAAAGCTGCACCCCAAAAAGCTCCTTGGAAGAGACTTTAAAATTTTTTAAAACTGTATTTTTGCTGGTTTTCCTCAAGAAATACTAGAAAACTAACAATGGTTTGAAACCTTGATGTCTGCTCAAAATGTTTACTGTTGGGATGTAGGACTGCGAGTTCATTCCGCAGTTGCCCATCTGATTCTGTGAAACAGAATTTTAAGGGTCTACAGCTCTTTAAAAAATGCACTAGATGGCAGCAACATTACAATCAAAACCAATAGTTCGAACCAGTTTGCCAAATACATATATATATATATACATATAGCATAAGGGTAAAGTTTACAAATTTGTAAACAGGATAAGCACATCAGGAATTTGCGCAGAGAGGTCAGTGAGCCATGTAAGAGCTTCTGTCCATTAAGATTAGCGACTGGAATATCTTGTGGGCTTTGCTTAGGTCCTCACATATATATGGACAGCATGTAAATTTGTAAGACCTACCCTATGGGGCCCATTTTGTGAAATTCTGCTCCGGCGGCCACAAGTTGCCTGGGCTGACCTCGCTGCCCTGTTCTTTGCTCTGCGCTCCTGTAAAAATGAAGCTCTGTGTCCTAGGAGCAAAGTCTGCAAAATTTATTCTTATACTTCTCACAAGCACCTTTGTGGATGTGAATGTTGGCAGCCATCGACAAAATAATATGATGCTCCGTCTAGTAAGGAACATTGCTAAGTATGTGTTATGGATCACTGTTTAATATTGGATACATTCCTCTTGAGCTCAGCAGTTTTACTCGGGAGGGTGTTGCTGAGGAGAAGCAGTGGATGAGTTACTTAGATTTCTTCCCTGTGAAGAGATGAGTACTGTTTCTCTGCTCAGACAATAGGCTGGCAATCTATTTCCAACCCTTTGACAATGACAATATATTAAAGGGTAGATTTTACAAATTAGCTGTCGATGCAGCATAATTTACATAGATTTACTTAGATTGCGTGGCACCAAAACAGCCCATTCGACCTAATTAGTCAATAGTGGTGTTTATGTTCCACATGAGCCTTCAATCATTCCTCTTTATCTAATCCTGTCAGCAGAACTTTCTATTCCTCTCTCCCTCATGTGTTTATTCAGACTCCCCTTACACGCATTTATGAAATTCTCATCAATTACTCCTCGCGGATGCAAGTTCCATATTTCTACCATATTAGGAATTCAGGTACGGAAATAAGTCTGCCTCGCATGGCTTTCTCTCCATTAATTTGAAATCTGAAATTAAATTAATCATGATTTACTGCCATAGGAAATCTAACAGCTGGGCAGAACATGTCCAAAGTGCCTAGCTTCATATTCATGGATCAGCACACTGAACAGAAGCAGCTGAAACAGGAGGACCAGCTACTGATTAAGGAGATGTGAAGAGCAGAGCAGGTGCTTGGGAACCAGAAAATCCGGCCTCGATCCATATAGCTGAGAAGTGCTATTTTAGGGCCAAACATATTTTCGGCAATTTGTTTAGACTGCCCAAAAGGTGTCAGCCATGGCTCAGGGGTAACATTTTCATCTCTGAGCCAGAATGTTCATATCCTATTTTCATGCACAAAATCTAGACTGGTACTTCAAGGCACTATTGAATGGGTAGAGCACTGTCAGAAGTGCTGCCTTTCTGATGAGACATTAGATCAAGGCCCTCATTGTAACAACTCTGTCGGTCCTTGAACCTCTCTGTATTTTTCCTGCAAATTTGCTCTCCTACATCTTTCCTGATATTCACTCCCTCCACCACTGATGCACAGTAGCAGCAGTGTGTACCATCTACAAGGTGCATTGCAGGAATTCACCAAGGTTCCTTCGACAGCACCTTCCAAACCCACGACCATTACCATCTAGAAGGACAAGGACAGCAGATAGATGGGAACACCACCACCTAGAAGTTCACCTCCAAGTCACTCACTGTCCTGACTTGGAAATATATCATTGTTCCTTCACTGTCGCTGGGTCAAAATCCTGGACCTCTCTTCCTAACAGCACTGTGGGTGTACCCACACCACATGGACTACAGCGGTTCAAAAAGGCAGCTCACCACCACCTTCTCAAGGTCAACTAGGAATGGGCAATAAATGCTGGCCTCCCAGTGAAGCCCACACCCTGTGAATGAATTTTTTAAAAATTGGCTATTGTGATGCAATGGCACCTCTACTGACTCAACTTTATCAAAATTAGTAAAAACAAAAAACTGCGGATGCTGGAAATCCAAAACAAAAACAGAAATACCTGGAAAAACTCAGCAGGTCTGGCAGCATCGGCGGAGAAGAGCAAAGTTGACGTTTCGAGTCCTCATGACCCTTCAACAGAACAAAATATCAAAATAGGTTCTGTTCCTGATCCCTCCAAGACATTCCCTCTCTCCTCAGTGCTGTAATATTCTCCTTAATCAATATTGCCATCCCTCCTCCTTTCTTCCCGCCCCTGTATTTCCTGAACACATAGTGGAGAGGGAGTATTAAGGGCCTAAACATCTTTGAAAGTTGATGAATCCCCAGCTTCGAATAAATGTATCCTAGGCTTTTCAGGCAAACCAGAGAAGAAATAACATAGGTTCTGACTATTATTTTCCAATCCTCCCTGGCAAGAGGTGTGGTGCCAAAGGGCTGTAGTACAGTTAACATTGTACCATTGTTTAAAAAGGGAGAAAGGGATTGACCAAATAATTACAAGCCACTCAGCCTAACCTCAATGGTGGGAAAATTCTTAGAAACAATTACAAGGGACAGGATAAGCCTTCATTTAGAAAGACACAGTTTAATCAAAGACGGTCAGCACGGATTTGTTAAAGGAAGGCCAACTTGATTATATTTTTTGAGGAGGTAATAAGGCGGGTGATGAGATTGGTGCATTTGGTGTCGTCCAAATGGGCCTAGATCTTCCAGGCAGCAGGGCACATTGCCAATGCATGCACGTTTTTTTCCAACCCAATGATACTACTCATTTCCTCGGGATCTTGCGATCCCAGCTGAAGCAGAAATGGGTATTGCAGACAATCCAGGGTAAATGCAGCGAGCATAGACGACTTGGGTAAAGGAAAGGACATGCCCCCTTTTTACAACAGTAACTGCCGTATTCAGGTAAATTCCTAAATGTCACAAGTTTTTTAATGAATGAGTGTGGGTGAGTGAATGCATGAGTGGGTGAGTGAGTGATTGAGTGAGTAGGTGGGAGAGTGGGTAAGGTTAGTAGGTGGGTGAGGTGGGTAGCTGGGTCAGTGGCTGAAGTGGGTGAGTGAGTGAGGTGGGTAGATGTGTAGATGGGTGAGGTGGGTGAGATGGGTAGATGTGTAGATGGGTGAGGTGGATGAGATGGGTAAATGGCCAAAGTGGGTTGGGGGATAGGCAGGTTTGGTTGGGGGTGGGTGGGTATAGTTTGGACTGGACAGGAGATAGCAGGTCATTAGGGGTTAGTCAGGCAGCTGGGGGGTGGGGGTAGTCGGGTCTGGTCAAGGGGGAGTCAGGTCAAGGAATAGTTGAATGATCAGGGGCTAGTCGGGTGGTCAAGGGTAATTGGGTGATGGGGGGTAGTTGGATCTGGCCAGGAATTGGTAATCGGGTCCAGTTGAGGGTAGTCAGGTGGTCAAGGGGTAGTCGGGCGGTCAGGGGGTAGTCAGGTGGTCGGGTATAGTCGGGTGGTCGGGTGTTAGTCTGGTGATCATGGTGTAGTCAGGTCGGGCTAGGCAGTAGTGGGAAGGAGTCGGAGGTGTAGTTGGGTGGTCAGGTGTTAGTCAGGCGGTCAGGGGTATAGTTGGGGATGGTTGGGATATAGTCGAGTTAGATTAGGGGGGCAGTTGAGGGGTAGTCAGGTGGTTAGGGGGTAGTCAGGTCAGGTCGGGGTGTAGTCAGTGGGCACGGGGGCTAGTCAAGTCAAGTTAGGAGGTAGTTGGCGTGGATAGTCAGGTCATCGGGGGTAGTAGTCATGTGGTCAGGGATGTAGTCAGGTTGGGACTGGGGTAGTCTGGGGGTCGGTAATGTAGTCTGGTGGTTGGAGGATAGTCGAGTCGGGTTGGGGGGGTAGTCGGGGGGGGCGTAGTTGGGTGGTCAGAGGGTTAGACGAGTGGTTTGGGATAGGTGAGTTGGGTTGGAGGCGTAGTTGGGTCAGGTCAGGGGGTAGTCAGGTGGTCAGGGGGTAGTCGGGTGGTCATGTGGGGGTTGGGGGTGGTGTGATTGGGGGGGAGCTGGATGTGGAGTTACACAGCTGTTAGACCAGGTATTAAACTGTCCAACATTTCCTGCGTAAGTAACCAGGTACGTCCCACCTTATCTGGCCCTAGCCTCCAGCCTGAGCTCATGGTCGGAGAAATTCGCAGAGAGTCCCGGGCAGCAGGGAATCAGCCCATCGGAGGTTTAAACTTCCTGGGCAATTTCCGCATATGTCTGTGCGGTAGGACTTTTGCAGGGTCCTGACACACATTTCCCAACATGTGTCCCATTCCCAGTGAGCTAGAGTCTAGAAGATTTGAGCCATGGATTTTAGCAAAGCTTTTGATAAGGTCCCACATGGCAAACTGACCACAAAAGTAAGAGGCCACGGAAGCGAAGGCTAAGTGGCAAACTGGATCCAAAGTTGGCTCCCAGACACGAAGCAAAGCGCAATGGTCACTGTATGTTTTTGTGACTGGAAGACTGTTCCTGGTGAAGTTCCGCAGGGGTCGGTACTGGGTTCTTTGCTTCTTGTGGTATATATCAATGGCTTGGAATTGAACGTAGGGGGAATGATTAAGAAGTTTGCAGACAATACAAAAATTCGCCCAGTGAAAAAGAAAGGTGAACTTGTCCACTTTGGTAGAAATAATAAAAAAGCAGAAATATTATTTAAATAGGGAGAGGTTGCAGAACTCTGAAAGACAAAGGGATCTGGATGTTCAGGCACATGGATCACAAGAAGCTAGTATGCAGGTACAGCAAGTGGTTAGGAAGGCAAAAGGAATGTTGTTGTTTATTGCAAGGGGAATGGAATATAAGAATAGGGATGTTCTGCTACAGTTGTGTAGAGTATTGGTGAAACCACATCTAGAGTATTGTGTACAGTTTTGCTCTCCTCATTTAAGAAAGGACATAATTGCATTAGAAGCAGCTCAGAGAAGGTTCACTCAACTGATTCCTGAAATGAGGGGGTTATCTTACGAGGAAAGGTTGGACAGGTTGGGCCTGTATCCTTTGGAGTTTAGAAGATTGGGAGGTGATCTTTTTGAAACATATAAAATCTTTAGAGGACTTGACTCAACGGATGCTGAAGGGATGTTTCCCCTTGTGGGAGAGACTACAAAACAGTTTAAAAATAAGGGGTCTCCCATTTAAGACAGGGATAAGCAGAATTTTTTTCCTGCAGAGGGTCATGCATCTCGAACTCTCTTCCTCAGAAAGCAGTGGAGGCAGGGTCATTGAATATTTTTAAGGCTGATTTAGGTTGATTCTTGATTGGCAAGTGAGTCAAAAGGTATAGGGGGTAGGAAGGAAAGTGGAGGTCAGGCCGCAATCAGATCAGCCATGGTCTTATTGAAGAGCGGAGCAGGCTCGAGGGGTCAAAGGACCTACTCCTGCTCCCAATTCACATGATCGTAAGAAAACTATAGACTGCAAGAAGATATCAATGGACTAGACAATGGACAGAACAGTGGCAAATGAAATTCAGTCTGGAGTAGTGTCAGTTAATGTATTTGGGAAGTCTGAAAGGCAAGGAAATACAAAATTAATGATAGCATGAGGAGTGTAGAGGAATGGAGCGACCTTGGAGTGCACGTTCACAGATCCCTGAAGATGGCTAGACAGGTAGATATGGTGGTTTAGAAGACATAGGGGATACTTGTCTTTATTACCTGGAACCTGGACATAGAATATAAGAACAGTGAGGAGCTAAAACATAAGTTAGGCCACAGCTAGAATACCACATGTGGTTCTTGTTGCTGCTCTATAGGAAAGATGTGATTACACTACACAGGAGATTTAAGACTGGAGAATTTTAGTTATGAGGAGAGATTGGATAGGCTAGGGTTGTTTTCTTTGGAACAGAGGGGAAGGCATACACAGTAATGGTGATTGGAAGAGTCTGGAATGTTGGCTGAGGGGTATGATTCTTTGAGTATGACTTATTTTTATTCATTCATGGGATGTGGCTAGGCCGACTTCCATGACCTATCCCTAGTTAACCAGAGTCAATCACATTGACTAGGGTCACATGTAGGCCAGACCAGGCAAGCAGATTCCCTTCCCCTAAAGAACACTAGTGAACCAGGTAGATTTTTATGACAATTGGCAATGGTTTCATGCTCATCATTAGGCTCTTAATTTCAGAATTTTTTTTATTGAATTCAACTTCCACTATCTGCCATGGTGGTATTTGAACCCAGGTCCCCAGAGAATTGCCCTGGGTCCCTGGATTAACAGTCCAGTGATAATACCACTATGCTACCTCCTCCCTTTATCAGGCTGTTGCTTGACTAGTCTGTGGGGCAAGCTCTTCCAATTTTGGCACAAGTTCCCTAACGTTAGTGAGAACTGGACAGGGTGTCAGGTAGACCATCCTGCTTTATTCTTATTATACTTTGTTTTAGAGGTTTGATATGAATGAATAGCTTGCAAGTTCACTTCAGAGGGCATTAAAAGTCAACCACATTGTCAAAAGTCATTTATTGAGAAATGGTTCATACATATAGTTATTGCAAAGTACCATTTACTCTATTTTTGTAATAGCAAATGGTAATATTCACTGAATATAACACAACAATCTTTTTAAGGACCATCTGTGAGGCTATATGCAGACCTGAGTTCTCTGAATGAAGCCACCTCAGCTTCAGCTGCCTCAGGGTAAACCAGTCTTGCAGCGGCTGCTGGTTTTTTGGCCTTTACCAATATGGCTAAAAATTCCATATACAGGCCAGTAGATCAAAGAAGTGCTTGAAATTCCAAGAACAACAATAACTCTAAAAAGTGACATCTGTAGAAGAAGATGTCAGTATTTTGGCCATTTGATTAGAATCAAAAAGCTACAGAGATCTTTCCTAGAGGGCAAAGTGGAGGGCAGCAGAAAGCAGTATTGTCCCAGATGTAGTTGGATGATGGATTCGCAGAGTAATTGCAGATGAGCTAAAGTGGATATGTGAGGATGGCACAAGACAGACGAGTGTCTCATACCATGAGAGCAGATCTCGTGGCAGGGGTAACAACAAGCGTCAGCAGCAACCAGCTCATAATGTTTGAGCAGTCCCTGCCCACTATATTGAATGCTTTGGAGATCATTTAGGACCCCATAAGTGGTGTTGTGTAGCCAAATTGTATGTTGCTACATTCTATATAACGTGACAATGCAGAAGGAATTCTGTATAGGAGGACAGTTCCTGATTCCTTTTTCAGGAGGAGAGCACATAGTGAGGAGAGAAAGGGAATAGACAAGTTATCAGCTTGCAGCCAGAGAAAGAAAACAACAGCTTATTGTTGACATATTCCAACTCATTTGCAATTGTACTTTCTAACTGCCAACTGCCTAACCTTTGGTCCTCCATTTGCCACAATACATTTGCAACCGTTGGTTTGCTCAACCACTTCCTCATCTTCACCTTCGCTTCTTTGTTTCCATGGGATGCAGACTTGAGCTTATCAGGTGCACATCTGGCAGAGCGAACCATTACTGAGCTTGGCTGGATCATATCAAGCGCTATTGGACCTCATGCTAACCTGCCAAAACCACCCACTCTTTCAGGATCATTCTGTACAGCAAAGATAAGTCCAACTTATTTTCTCCAGTGCCAACTATCTCTTTAAAACCCCTCTGCCCTATCCTTCCTCCCTCACCCCAAGCAAAAAGTGTGATGGGCTATGGACTCCTTTATCATGAAGATTCAGGTTGTCCATTCAGCTAGATCTGCCTTCCTTTCCCACCAAGTCAGAGATGCCCCTGGACTCCCCCATGCCCAAC
The DNA here is from genome assembly GCF_964194155.1 of Cetorhinus maximus. NCBI lineage: Eukaryota > Metazoa > Chordata > Chondrichthyes > Lamniformes > Cetorhinidae > Cetorhinus > Cetorhinus maximus. The sequence goes on along the minus strand of NC_135881.1, from coordinate 126,013,443 downwards.
GGAGCAACCTATATACTTTTCCTCAAAAAAAGAGCCACTCTAAAACAGCCAAAATCATTTAACATTTTAATCTTGTGGCACACTCCTCCTAGCCCTACAAAAATACCCTGATCTACTGCCCAACTATAAGAATCTCACCAACCCAGGATTGCCTCTCTTTCACCAAGGCTCAGAGTATCACCCACCCTTTCCAGCTGCTAAGCACCATTGGAATTCCAGTTTGACATGCAATGCTCGCCGGATCATTGCAAATGAAGCCTGGGCCTTTACAAGATGTTCAAGGCACATGATAGCAACAACAGGCAGACAACAATGGGGGTCATCCTACTAATGGTCCATTTATCACCAAATATTAAAAGCGGATTCTGTGGGAGATAAATCTGGCCATGTAGCACCTGTTTTTCCAGTGCTACATACCTCCTAAAGCTCCAAAATGCAAGTGTGCACACACGTCAAGTGCGCCATCTGCCATATTGAGCAAGGAGAAATAAGAGGCATCTTTTAGCCACATCTGAAGTAGCTATTAATTGATTTGCATTTAGGAGCCTAACACCTGCTTTAGATACCTGCAGAAACTTTCCCTGAGGCCCCCAAACATGCCAGTGCTGACTGCACTCAGGGAAAACAACTCTGAAGGTTGCCTGCAGAGAAAGGTAAGTAACTGCCAGCTCCAGATGCCTAGGTCCCTGATGTCCGACAACCAGGTCCCCAGACCACCATCCCCTGCCCCCACTACGATCCCCTTTCACCACACCCTTCCAATACCCAGACTACCAGGCACTCTGAGACCATGTATTCCTACCTGACCCCTGACCCTGAGTTCAAACACTTACTGACTACCCACCCCTTGATGACTCCCTCTATCATCCCCAACGTCTCCACAAACCCCACAATCTATCCCAAGCGCTTGCCCAAACTTGAAGTACTTGCCTGTGCGATCTCCAACCATGGTGTCAGATCAGTCTAATGAGATCTGAGGCTCAATATTGCAGGCTCCTTGGACCTCATTATTTATATTAAATGTTTGTGGAATGGAGTAGGGAAAGGTCGGAGGGATTGGAACTGCTCAAAGACTTCCTAACTTAACCCCCTTTGAGTTTGAATGATGCATCATTAGTTCCAGAAGTTTTCTTTCACCCACTTATAGATATGACAGACAAGGGGGAAATAGTCAGAGCTCTATTATTATTATAAGAAGTACACAGTGAATAGTACCTTTGTTATCATGGCCAACTTCATGATGTCATTAAATCTCTTACTGCATTATGTTGCTTTTCTTGGGGTGATGGAGGTCGCAATGACTGTCTCAATTAGCAGCTTCTTTCCACAATGCATTTAATGGGGCTTCTTGCCCACAGTCCCCAGGAATCCTTCCACTTCTTGTCCTCACTTCAATGAGTAAAATGTCCAAGGATGCGTCTGAAAACCTGGAGAACCTTCCAGCTGCTGCCCTTTCAGACATTCTGGCTGATTTTCTCTTCCTCTGTCTGCTTCCAGAAATCCCACAAGAATTTGTCTTTTTAATCTGTGTTTTAAATGCCGAAGGATAACTTAATTTCCATCCCTCCCTCACTCCCAGCAATGGTAAACCAATCAGCAGAGGTTTTCCTGCTCTAAATCAACCCTGTATATATACATAAATAAAGCCAGCTGCCTAGTGGAGGTGTGGTGTGGGTGGTTGAAAGTTCTGTTCCCGGTTACGCTGCCAATTTGAGGGAAATCCAACCCATGTTTGCAAAAATGTGGCCAGATTGAGAGGTGTCCAGGAAATTTCATCACCTCCACGTTCCCTCCAAATCACACACAATGCTGGCATAGATATATATTGCCATTCCTTCAACCTGGCCAATCCTGGAATTCTCTATCGAACACCATCCTGGGAGCACTATCATAAAGTCTACAACAGTTTAAGAAAGGTATCCACCAGCATCCTCTTAAAACAACTAGAGATGGTCGACAATTGCAGCCTTGTCAGCATCATCCTCAAATTTTAAAAATCTGGAAATTAGTCAGATGCTCATCTTTTGTTCTCACTACAAATGGAATTTAATTGTCAATCTAGGTATTGACATGTGTTTGAAATTCAAACAAAGAGGTGGCAAATTGTGAATCAGCTTATATATAATGGCCCCTCTGACTAAGTCTTTGATCATGAGTAATTCACAGCATTGTTTGGGAGATCTTTAAAATTCTGTAATCCAAAGGTTTATCGAGCTTCCAAAATTCGCAACTGGAGTGGAGGAGGGCGAGGCGTGCTTGGTGCATCACAGCTTAAGTGCTGAAATATGCTAGCCTGGAACTATCGCTTCTGACATCTATAAAGCTTGCGGGATCAGAGAAGGTCCCTTCATTTGCTTAGCATTGACAAGTGCTCACATCATTAGGAGTGCATCTCCAGTGTAGCTAGCCTAACCAAGGGGCAAAGCCAGGGCTGCATATAAGAAAGAAAGCTTTACTGTGAATTCATTTTCATTTTTCTGGAGGGATATCACGAGCAACAGAGAGAGAACACTTCCATAATTTTTATGTTGCTCAGTCAGATGTCTGAAACACACAGAAACAAATTTCAGTAAAATTCCCAGCTCCTTAAATGATGTCTTCCATCATTTCTCCCCCTATGACCCGTCCAACCTTCCCCTGGGAGATTCTGCAGCAGACCAATGCTCAGTGCTGATCCCATCAGATTTCCTACTCTCCCAGAATATTGAAGCTGCTTGCCAGAGTTCAAATCACATGGGCAGCTTGCAAACACACTAATGAGGCCCAATCATCAAAACCATTCAGTCCTCCCACCAACATCATCAGGCGAACACTGAGATCAGTCTGCCCACTAGCCGCACAATATACCCCAAAGACTAAAAATTTGGCTGATGACTTTTAGGGCTCTCCAAACCAAGCTACTAATAAATCTGCACAGGTGGAGTTTATAGGTGGCTGAAATGGTATTCAAGCTCTCCTCTTCCCCATAGAGGCATAACCCACTTACCTAATTCCATAGAGCTCAGGCAAAAGTTAGCAAGATCCAAGGCTTATGATCGCATATTATATGCTGGGGTACTGGTGCAGTTTAATTAGTTAAAGCCATTCAGATTATCAGATTCTCACTTATAATTTCCCCACTGTTAAGCTATTGGCTTCCAGGGTTATCTGGAATCAAGTGATTGAATTTGAGCTCCCAAGGACTGACCCAGGTCAAGTTGATTGCTCCTGCTGCTGATCTCTAAGATCAATGCCATCATTACCCTTATCTCTTGCCTGGAACAGCTATTGTTCATCAGTTTTGCACTAAAAGCAAACCCAAGCATTAGAGGTACAGTAAAGGGTTAGCTGACTTCCTTTCCCATAAAGATTGTTTTAAGTACATTGTTTATTAATGTAGCCTATGTTAAACAAAAAAGAATTAAATATGAAAACCATCTCTACTGAAGATAACATGATTTCAACCTGCCCTGAGCAACATTTATTTACTTAGGCTTTTGTATGATCACATTACAAACATGATTCTGAGCTGTCTTTTTCTACTTGACAAGACTTGCCCAGCTGCTGCTTCTAACTCTTTTGAGAATTTTACTTGCAAATGCATCTTGACATCATATGGCTGGCCCAAAAATGAAACACTAAATTCAAAATTGCAACTGATATTTATTCTGCCAACTATTCCACTTATGGCACGTGAGTATATGCTGCTTCTTGATATTCCCTTCCCAGCCCTTGGGTTTAGTATTATAATGCTGCAGCATCTTACAATACTGAGCTTCATGTGAAATTCATTTATAATTAAACTGTATGGAGGTATTGGCGTTTAATTTGTTGAATTAGTCCACCTGAAAGGAAGAAAGGTCTGGCAATGTGTTCCAGGCACCATGACATCAGGACCATTGCCCTTTAAGTGCTGCAAACAGCAGAATGCCGTAGCTGCCCTCATAATGTTACATGGTGTCAGCTCCTTTACCTAGTATCGCAGTTCTCTGAGTGAATGAAGCCAAAGTCCATACTGTGAATTATGTGTTGCCAGCTGTTCTCATAGGAATGTTGGTAACTATTTTACTGCTACTGAGATTAGAAATTATTGCAACAAGGCCAAGACAATGAATAGCCACCTTCAAAGGATATAACTTTGGAGATCCTTTCGCAGTGAGTGCTGGAGAGAGCTCTAACCCTTTTAGGAGTAACCAAGGATTCCCCATTGAAGAGTAGCATGGAAGCAGCTGGATGGAATAAACATAAAGATAAAATGCTTTCTCGCCTGGGATCAGACCCTGGGACTGTGAGCAGGTGAGGAAGAAATTTGTTGGCATTCAAAGGGTTGCAAAGGTTAACATGTTCACAATTTTACAATGATTCTTTACAAATCATCTTCACAGCACTTCACTGTAAGCTTGCTAGAGAATCAGAAAGGGAGAATTTATAGCCCTCAGGCAACAAGTTCATGCACATGCCAAAACTCTTATTTTGAGTTGCTGCCATGTCAATGTATTTTGTCCTATGTTCCATGAAGCGTGGCAAGAAGCCAAACATGCAGCCATTATAAGGTACCCACTTGCTACAAATTAACAGACTTATATGAGGTGGCTGATTGGGATTCTGTTCTGCTACTGGCCAATGCAGGTACTCTTCTTCTCTGCCTGTTCCATAGCAATAGTTCATCCCAAGGCATGGTTGTGCAGAGCAACCATGGCTTGATCAGTAAAGGGCCTGCAAGGAGACAGGCAACTACGCCAGAGTGAGACGGAGACAGAGTGAGTAGTAAATTAGCCTCATGTGGGAATTCAGTGCATGAGGGAAAGAGATGTGGTAAACATAGGAATTATTTGATTTCGGGAACAGGAGCAGCTGAGCAGAAATGGACCTGGGTGTAAACCTCACATTTGGAACTGAGGTTGAAAAAAAAATCGACAGTGACAACACAGGTAAACTGTAAGTTCATTGGTTGGTAAGAAACTGCTGTAGGGAGTGTCTTTAAATAGCTGTGAATTAGTAAAGCATTATTTTTAAAGAAGCAGCTACTTGGATTTGAGTAAGAAACACTAGGAATAAGGAGAAGTCAGGACCAGTAATGTAAAGTAATATAAGTAAAGTAAAGTAAAGTTTACGTAAGGGGAGTAAAGTTAAGACATGGCAGGGCAGCTCCAGTGTGTGGAGTGCGTGTCCTGTAATATGTGGGAAGCTGTGGTCACTACTGGTGATCTAGACTGGTGACATGTGCAGGAAGTGCTGCCAGCTACAGAAACTTGAGCTCTGGGTTTCAGAGTTCGAGAGGCGGCTGGAGTCACTGCGGCACATATGCGAAGCTGAGAGCTACACGGATACCATGCTCAGAAAAGTGGGTTTCGGAGTTCGAGAGGCGGCTGGAGTCACTGCAGCACATCCGCGAAGCTGAGAGCTACACGGATACCATGCTCAGAAAAGTGGTCACACCACAGGTTATGTGCATGGAGGCAGAAAGGGAATGGATGACCACTAGGCAGCCCAAGAGAACCAGGCAGGTGGTGCAGGAGTCCCCTGGGGTCCCGCTCGCTAATTGGTTTTCTGTTTTGGATAATGGTGAGAGTGCTGGTTTCTTAGAGGAGTGCAGTCAGAGCCAAGTTTATGGCACCATGAGTGGCTCGGCTGTACAGGAGGGGAGGAAGAAGAAAGGGAGAGCAATAGATTAGAGGACTCATTAGTTAGGGGAACAGAGAGGCGTATCTTCGGCTGTAGACGTGACTCCAGGGTGGTATGTTCTCTCACTAGTGCCAGGATCACAGATGCCATTAAGCGGGTGTAGGACTTTCTTCTGGGGTAGGGTGAATAGTCATAGGTCGTGGTCCACGTTGGTACCAATGACTTAGGTAGGAAGGGGATGTGGTCCTGCAGGCAGAATTTAGGGAGCTAGGTAGAAAATTAGCAAGCAGGGCCTCAAATGTAGTGATCTCCGGATTACTCCCAGTGCCACATGCAAGTGAGTACAGAAATAGGAGGATAAGGCAGATTAATGTGTGGCTGGAAAGATGGTGCAGGAGGGAAGGCTTTAGATTCCTGGAAGATTGGGACTGGCTCTGGGGAAGATGGCACCTGTGCAAGCCAGGTGGTTTGCACCTGAACAGAGCTGGGTTTGAGTTCCTTGGGGGGCAGTTTGCTAGTGCAGTTGGGGGGCCTTTAAACTAACTCAGCAGGGGTATGGGAACTGGGCGAGAATATTAGAGAGGAATACCAAGGTGCACAAAATTCTGGGAGGGACAGATAGCACAAGAATAGAGAATAGTAAGTTAATAAGTGGAGTCGGAGTTAAGGAGGAAGTAATGAAGTCTAAATCAGGATTATATTGCATGCATGCGAATGCATGGAGTATAGTAAATAAAATTGGTGAGTTACAGATGCAGGTTGCCATGTGGAATTATGATGTTGTGACGATGACAGAGACCTGGCTGAAGGAAGGGCAGGACTGGGTGTTAAAGATTTCTGGGTACAAGGTGTTCAGGAAAGATAGGACAGGAAGAAAAGGAGGAGGTCTGTATTGGTTAAGGAGAGCACTGGAGAAAGAGGGTGTCCCAGAAGGTACAAAGACACAATCAATTTGGCTAGAGCAAAGGAATAAAAATGGTGAAATTACATTGCTCGGTGTAGTCTATAGGCCATCAACTAGTGGGAAGGATATAGAGGATCAAATCTGCAGGGAAATCACAGAAAGGTACAAACATTATAGAGTAGTTATAATGGGGTCTTTACTTACCCGAAAGAGACTGGGATAGTGGTAGTGTGAAGGCGGAGAGGGGCAAGAGTTCCTAGGGTATGTTCAGGAGAATTTTCTACGGCAGTGTGTGTCCAGTCCAACAAAAAAAGAGGCACTGCTAGGCCTGGTTCTTGGAAATGAGGTGGGTCAAGTAGATCAAGTGTCAGTGGAGGAACATTTAGGAGACAATGATCATTATATCATAAGGTTTAGGACGACAGTAAAAAAGACAATGGGCAATCCAGAGTAAGAATTATTAACTGGGTCAGAGCTGACTTCAATGGGCTGGATAGACTGGAACCAAAGATTGGTAGGAAAAACTGTAGCTGAACAATGGGCTACCTTCAAAGAGGAAATGGTTTAGGCACAGTCAAGCTATATTCCCTCAAAAGAGAAAAGTAGGGCAAACAAATCCAGAGCTCCCTGGATGAAAAAGGAGATAGAAATTAAGATAAAGAAGAAAAAGTGTGCTTATGACAGATGTCGGGGAGGAAATACAATTGAGAACCAAGCTGAATACAGAAGGTTCAGAGGAGAAGTAAAGGAGCAAATAAGAGAAGTGAAGAGGGATTATGAGAAAAGACTGGCAGCCAACATAAAGGGGAATCCCAAAGTCTACTATAGATGTAAATAGCAAAGGGTGGTAAAAGGAGTGGGGCTGATTTGGGCCAGAAAAGGGGATTAACACATGGAGGCAGGAGGCATGGCTGAGATGTTAAATGGATACTTTGCATCTGTCTTTACCAAGGAAACAGATGCTACCCAGGCCATGGTGACAGAAGAGGAAGCTCTGTCACTAGAAGAGCTCAAAATTGATAAGGAAGAGGTATTGTATAAACTGTCGGTATAAAGTTGACAAGGCACTGGGGCCAGATGAGGTGAATCCAAGGATATTGAAGGAAGTGAGAGTTGAAATTGTAGGGGCACTGGCCATCATCTTTCAGTCTTCCCTAGACTCAGGGGAGGTATCAGAAGACTGGAGAATTGCAAACATTATGCCCATGTTCAAAAAAGGTTGTAACGATAAGCCCAGCAATTACAGACCAGTCAGTTTAACATTGGTGGTGGGGAGACTTCTAGGAACAATTATTCGGGATAGAATTAATAGTCACATGAAAAAATGTGGATTGATTAGGAATAGCCAGTGTGGATTTTGTAAGGGAAAATCACATTTAACTAACTTGCTGGAGTTTTTGAAGAGGTAACAGAGAGGGTTGACGAGGGTAATAATGTTCATGTGGTGTACATGGACTTCCAAAAGGCATTCGATACAGTGCTGCACAACAGACTTGTATGAAAAGTTATAGCTCATGGAATAAAAGAGACAGTAGCAACGTGGATACAAAATTGGCTGAGTAATAGGAAACAGCAAGTAATGGTTAATGGATATTTTTCAGGCTGGAGGAAGGTTTCTGGTGGAGTTCCCCAGGAGTTGGTATTGGAGCCCTTGCTTTTCTTGATATATATTAAAGATCTTGATCTTGGTGTGCAGGGGACAATTTCAAATTTTGCAGATGATACAAAACTTGGAAGCATTATAAACTGTGAGGAGGACAGTGCAGAGCTTCAAAAGGACATAGACAAGTTGGTGGAGTGGGCAGATAGGTGGCAGCTGAAGTTCAATGCAGAGAAGTGTGAGGTGATTCATTTCGGTAGCAAGAACATGGACAGACAATATAAATGAAAGGATACTATTCTAGAGGGTGTGCAGGAGCAGAGGGACCTGGGAGTATATGTGCATAAGTCATTAAAAGTGATAGAACAGATGGAGAGAGTTAATAAAGCATACAGTATTCTAGACTTTATTAATAGGGCATAGAGCAAAAGAACAAATAGGTTATGCTGAACTTATATGGGACACTAGTTAGACCTCAGCTGTAGTATTGTGTACAGTTTTGGATGCCACACTTTAGGAAGGATGTGAACACATTGGAGAGAGTGCAGAAGAGGTTTACAAAAATGGTTCCAGGGATGAGCAACTTAAGTTATGAAGATAGAATGGAGAAGTTGGGACTGTTCTTCTTGGAGAGGAGAAAGCTAAGAGGAGATTTAATAGAGGTGGTCAAAATCACGAGGCAGCTGGACAGAGTAGAGAGGGATAAACTGTTCCCACTTGTAAAAGGATCGAGAATGAGAAGGCATAGATTTAAAGTGATTTGCAAAAGAAGCAAATGCAATGTGAGAAAAAACTTTTTCACAGCAAGTGATTCGGGTCTGGGATGCACTGCCTGGAAGTGTGGTGGAGGCACGTTCAATCGAAGCATTCAAGAGGGCATTAGATGATTATTTAAATAGAAACAATGTGCAGGGTTACAGAGAAAAGGCAGCAGAATGGCACTGAGTCATAGTGCTCATTCAGAGAGCCGGTGCAGACACGATGGGCCGAATGGCCTCCTTCTGCACCATAACAATTCTGTGACTCTGAGCACATTAGACTGCAATTATGTTTTATATGTAGGCAGTCCTGTACTACTTCTCAGACTGGGTCCTCCCCCTTCCAGAATAAACAGAGACAGCCAACAGGACATCTCTTGGTCCTATTTAGCTACAGCTCAATAACAGTTCCCTCAGATAGCACTCACAGAGGCAGGAAGAGCGCAGCTTTAAGAAGGCATAAGTAGGTACATGAGTGCAACCCAAAGACATCATGAAATTAACAGTGGCATTTCTGGGATGACTAACAAAGAAATTCCCCTATAAGTAACAGGATCTAAAATGGCTGAACCAGGCAATGCCCCTTTTATAATTCTAGCAGCAATGTTTGGGCAGCCAAACCACACTAAAGCACAAAGAACTTTTTGTAAGCCTTATTGTGCCTCATAGTCACAGTTCTTTGTCCACAACATTATTTTTACCCTGTGTGCTCAGGGGCTTTGGTGAACTTAGTAAATCAAATTTAGTTACAAGTTAAATAATACATAGAGAAACAAAATGTATTGCAATATTCTGAAACAACACAAACTTGAAAATAATAATAAAGAGCCAATTGATAAGGAGTTAATTTATCACTTTTTAGCATGTGGCTCACAGAGTCTGATAGTCATTAGAATTATGGGATTAAAAAGGCTTCATCTCCTGACAATATGAATTGCTGACACCAGATGAACATTGTTACTCTTGGCATAGTTCTACGCATTAACAGATTCCAATATTTTTATGCCATTTTAGAAAAAATGCATTCATTAATTGGACAAATGGGATTGATATCATAGTGCAATAACTCAGTCGCCTTAAACTCCTGACATCTGTGGTACTTGAAAAGTTACTTGACTTAATTTAATTTTGTAGTGGGTTTCTCAGTTATCCACTGAATCTAAAATAGGAACACTGCCTGCTGTGGTCAGCAAACAGAATACACTTTCCTTAATTCTTCAGAAGTTGCACAATGTAGGGCTTGTTCTGATATTTTAAAGATGCCAAACACTGACGTGATTTGGAGGTATCAAACAATATATGGATTTTACACCCCATTATTAAAGAAAATCTGCTCTCAGTAGGACCCATCTTTTCAGAGGCCACTATGTTTTTGGCAACTGAACCTTCACATCTTTGAGTTAGCGTTCCTTCACAGCACAGCCATTTACAGCATTTAGGTTTCTCCCCACTTACATGGAAATCACATTTCTATCATGTGCAGCCAGTCAGCTGTTAGTGTAGGTCAAAGAAATACAAAGCATGATTCTCATCCTTTTGCTGAAAGCATTAAACAGCTGTAATCAATGGCATTCCCTTACTCACTAAAATACTATTTCAGCAAATTTCAGTGTTTCACTGAAAAATGTTCTCATTGCAAAGGACACCAGACAAAACATGAGGGAGTTTTTTTTAACCTTCGCTACAAGAATGCATCATCTTGTTTTGCTTGTTTTCCTCATAAATATACAATGGTTAACATTAAAAAAAGCAGGATATAACATTTTGATGTTATTCCTATTTCTGAAAAAAGACATTTTGTCATAATTTTTCATCTTGCACTCATCAGGACAATCACAAGAATACCAATGTCAGGGGAAGCAACAACTTTATACTGTATGAGAAGAGAGTGCTGATTGGTTGTCAGAATTGACCTGATGAGTACAAAATGAAAAGATTTGACAAAATGTCTTTTTTCAGCAACATTCAAATTCTGTACTGCTATTTATTCCTATTTCTTGTTTTCTTCAATAGGACCATAAAACGCATGTTGCCATGTACAAAACGGATATGAACTTCACTTACACTGTGAGATTCAAGTTTTTGTTAGCTGAGACTCATACCATTTTTGTAAAACACTCAAAATAAGTTGGATATCACTCACATCGCTACAACAAAAATTGACATTTATATACTACCTTAAACATAGATGAAAATCCCAGGATACTTTATAGAGGTATTTGGAAAGTAGATGTCAAGCCAAAGAAGAAGAGATTAGTGAGTTAAGTGAAATAAGTGCGTTTTAAGGATGTTATTAAAGGAAGTGAGGTGGAGGAATTTTGGAAGGTAATTCCAAACATTGGGAGCCAGTCAGTTGTAGACAGCTACCAATGGTGGGATGAAAGAATGGGAAATGAGATGAGACTAGATTCGAAGGACTGGGAGTTCAAGGTGGATAGTTAGGTTAGATGTAGTTATAGGGATAGGGAGGATGGGACGATGGGCTGGATTATATGGAGCACCGTGGTGCCCAGCTAATAGGTTTTGGCGGGGTGCCAGAAGAACAGCTGAATTGCAGCTATTTTTAACACCTGATTGGTCATTAACAGACTGGAGGCGGAATTTCTGCAGTAAGTCCCAGTCAGATGCCGGCAGCTCTCCAGTACTGGCAGCACCACGGGAGCGGTGGTAAAATTGTGGTGGGGCAGAAGTGGACGGGTAAGCAATGGACATTGAATTTTACATGTCTCTCACTTTCAAACCTGTCAGCAGGGCAGCATAAAACCCAGCCCCATGAAGGAATTTAAAGACAAGTGCAAGAATTTCAAGTCTGAGATCATGAGACGCCAGGGGCTAATGTAGGTTAGCAACGATGGGGGTGGCAGGTGAGTGAGACATGGGGCAGAATTTTCTCATCGGTATGCATGGGCAGGCCCCACATGCCGACACGTGAAGTGACGCACGGTAACATTGGGCAAGCACCCCGGCATCACCGCGTGGCATCGCGATATTTCGGTGGGCAGGTGTGCAATGATATCCGATGAGCGCCCGCCATTAATTAACAGGCCACTTAAGGCCCTTAAGACAGGAATTGACGCTGATTTTTTGGGTCGTCGCATGGGCACAACGGGCAGACGGGTAGGACACATTTGTATAAACCTCATCCATGGGTGGGATAAGAGGGGTCAGTGGGGTCACGAGTGTTATTTGTCAGACAGTTAATGCTTAAAGTTATTGATACTTGCCTGTATGAGCAGAAATACTTCAAAACTCTTCACAGCTGCTTGGACAGGAGTAACAGGCTTCAGGTCAGGACTCTGGAGTAAACATCATTTCTGGGGCCTTGCTGGTTTCAAGAAGCCTTCCCTTAGCATGGGAATGGGAGTTGTGCTTTCCACTGGAGGCAGCTCCTCTGAGGAGGAAGGGAGGGCCAGAACAGGGAGGAGGCCAGGAGTCCACATTCAGCCTCCAGGGGAGACATCTTTGGGAGGAGAGGCGCAGGCACAAGGGACGCAGGACCAACAGGAAGTCCAAGGCAGAAGGGGCCACAGAAGATGCCACTATCCTGCTGCCAGTGTTTACAGGCGGCGAAGAAGCTACCTCAACATGTCTGAGGTGCATTGCCGAAGGAGGTTCCGTCTCTCAAGGAAGACAGTGACCTCCATTTATTAGGTGATGGGCCCTGAGATCTGCGCCAACTGTGTGGATGGGCATCCCATGCCAGTGGCGTTGATGGTCATGGCTGCCCTCAACTTCTATGCCACCGGCTCTTTTCAGGGGTCAGCGGTGATCTTTGTGGAGACTCCCAGTCAGCTGTCCACACTTGTGTCAAGCAGGTGACAGACGCTCTGTTCAGATGGGCATTGACCTTCATCCACTACCGCTGGGACAGGCCAGCCAGGCAGAGCGAGCCAAAGGCTTTGCGGCGATTGCTGGCTTCCCCCGTGTCCAGGGTGCAATAGACTGTACACATGTGGCCATCAAGGCGCCAGCAGGTGAGCCCGGTGCCTTCGTCAACAGGAAGGGCTTCCACTCTATGAACGTGCAGATAGTGTGTGACCACAGGATGCTGATTCTGTAAGTTTGTGCAAGGTACCCAGGCAGCTCCCATGACGCCTACATCCTCAGACACTCCCAGTTGCTGGGGTTCTTCAGTGCTCCGGCTCGGCTGGATGGATGGCTGCTGGGTGTCAAGGGCTTTCCCCTCAGAAGGTGGCTCATGACACCTCTCCGCCACCCAAGAACAGAGGCTGAGCAGCGGTACAATAGGAGCCACGGCTCCACAAGGGCTGTGGCAGAGAGAACCATCGGTCGTCTCAAGATACGCCTCCGATGCCTGGATCATTCAGAGGGTGCACTCCAGTACCCCCCAGATTGTGTGTTGCTGATCGTGGTTGCATGCTGCACTCTCCACAATCTGGTGCTGGAAAGGGGCGACACAGTGGATGAGGAAGACAGAGATGCAGTTGCTCCAGCTGCACAAGATGAGTCCAGTAGTGAGTCTGAGGATAAGCGCGCACAGGAGAATGCTGAGGGGGTAGATGCTGACCCGGGCATACTCCAGGGAGGCAGGGACACCCGGGAGGCTTTAATCCAATGAACCTTCAGCTAGCACACCACAGATGGACCTCCAACACAAACCAGGGCTGCAGCTTCCATACTTGCTACCTGAGAGATAAATCTGCCTGGGTAGGAACATTAACTAAGGCCCTTGTCAATAAAGCTCAATGACAAACAACTCACTCATAACATCTTGGCTTCCCGTCCACCTGCAGAAATAAGGAATCACCCTGAGCCATGCTCACATATCAAAATTTAATGAAGTAACAAAATGAAGCAAAAAATAAAATGAATGCAAAGGTGTTATGCATCACACCAACATGTCATTAACTAATAGCGGGGCAACATAAAACTACCAGTGAGAAGCCCATGGTGCGCCTAAGGTGCCTTAAGTTTACGTTTTCAGGTGCTGCTTCTTGGTGCTCCCCTTTCGCTGGGACTGGCATCTGTGACAGCCTGCTGACTCTGCTGTCCTGTTGGCCTCGATGACGTTGGTGGACGTCCTCTGGCCCGTGGAGCTTGTGCTGGCCCCGCCTGGGAGGGAGCGGCCAGTTCCACAGCTGGCATCTCCCCAGTCGCTGCAGCCTCATCGGATCCCACAGTTACTGGCAGAGGGGCAGAGGAGCTGCTACCCTCATCCGGAGTGCCCTGAGAGGAGCCCGCAGAGACAACAGGCAGCTGCTGTACTGACGTGAGGTTGCTTCAGACCTCCCTGCTTACCATCGATGGATGGGCACTGAGTTAGGATACTTGTTGCCCAATCCATCTCCCACATTGGCACTGACCAGCTGAGGTCAATGCCAATGTGAGGGTTTGCAGGTCCGGGTGCAACCCCAGGAAGCCCTGATTGTTCTCCTGGAGGAGCTTCTCCACGAGGGTCACCACTCTCTCCATGGAGGAAGCATGGCACTCAGCCATGAGGCTCATTGCATCGGTGGTGCTCCGCATGGACTCCCCCAGCATGGGCACCATGCCACTCATAGCCACATGTATCTCTGCCAGATCCTCCCGCATACTCTGTTGCACTTCCAACATCTGCTGCCTCACGGACCACTCCAGAGGCACATCATCAGCCACCGACTGAGCGTGTGCCTGGTCCCCAGCAGTCCTCCGACTGCCCATGCCATGGGCACACTCTGTCTCCGCCCGTACCTCAAGCGAGTGTGAAGTGCCCTCACTGCCGTGCCCCGGGACACTAGCCACCGGTGGACTTGGGCACGTGGCGCATCTCCAGATCCAACGCCTCCTGCTCGTATCTGGTGATTGTGGGCAACTAGGCCTGGCCTCCGCCAGCCTGCATCCGCTCGGCGGAATTGTGTGCAGTCTTCTCCTGAAAAGGAGAGAGGAGCATTGATTGGTCCAGCCTGTCCCTGAATTCCCATCGCATCCCTGCCAACCCAGCCAGAGTGGGACACTGCAGGACTCCAGCTCTTCATCACCTGCAGCTGCCCCACACTCACACAAAGAAGCCAGGGCTGACCCCCTCACCTTGCCCACATGCTGCCTCCATCACATTTGCCACCACACGGCCTAAACTTGCAAAGCAAGGAGGCACAAGCACGTGGAACACCAAGGGCAGCAGATGGATCGGTGCCCCGTCACCTGGAAGCTCCCCTCCCAGCATGTCATCAGCCTGACTTTGACATATCCTGGAGTTCCAGCACTGCGCCTGGGTGCAGCTCCTCCAGGTTGCCCCAAAACAGTAATGTGGGTATCACTGTACCACATGCTGCAGGTGCAGAACCCATCTCTTCACCGCCCTCTCAGGGTGACCTTGGCATGGGCAATATCTGCTGGCTCACCCAGCGAGAGACACATGCCATCAATGATTCAATGCAGTCACTACACTCAGAGTTGGAGGGGCGGGCGGGGGGATTGGCTGGGGGGAAAGCCTACCTGCTGTGTTAAGTGACCTCTGCCAACATGGTACTCACCCTTCCCAAGCGCAAGAAGTTATTGAATCGCTTGCGGCACTGGACCCACGTGCGTCGCACAGCATCATGGGAGCTGCCTATGTCTGCCACCTCCTCCCAGGCACGTCTGGCCAGGTCGGTGGGCCTCCTCCTCCCGCCCCTCGGAATGAGGACTTCCCGCCGCGCTGCTGCCTCCTCGAGGAGGACAGCTAGGCACTCTTCAGAAAACCACAGTACCCTGCTGCCCTACCCTCCTGCCTGGCCTGCTCCACAGCAGCGCTCTGGGGAGATCTTCTGTTGGCCATGATGAACAACCTTTGCAAGGCTGCCTGTGCGCTATTTGAACAGGCTGCCAGGTTGCTATTGGACCCGATGGTCATTGCTTTCCCGTCACCACCCACCTACTCCTGCTGTCCTTGGGAGCCGCTCTTCACGGTAGGCAGGCCTTAACTGGCCCGCCAACGTAAAATGGCGGCGCGGAGCCGATCACGGGCGGCAATCAGCTCCACACCCACCCACTCTCACTCCCGAACGGCCCGCCCAACAGGGAGAAAATTCTCTCCATGATCCTGGATAGGATACAACAGGAGAGCGTTGGTCAAGTTTAAGTTTATGAACAGCACGGCACATGAAACTACCAGGAAGAAGGCTGGGCGTG
This sequence comes from Cetorhinus maximus, assembly GCF_964194155.1. Taxonomy (NCBI): domain Eukaryota; kingdom Metazoa; phylum Chordata; class Chondrichthyes; order Lamniformes; family Cetorhinidae; genus Cetorhinus; species Cetorhinus maximus. The sequence continues at coordinate 125,997,467 of NC_135881.1, read as the reverse complement.
ACAAAAACTTGGTTAAGGGTTGTAGAGGCAGATGGGATGTCATGTTGGCAGAAACAGATGCTGTTGTGGATGTAGAAGCATGCTGTGTTTGTGTTGGAGAACATATGAAGTTGGAAACTCAGCTCAAGGCATTTATGTTAGGGACTAAAAGCCAGCAAATTCTCTGGACCGGATAACTTACATCCGAGGGTTCTAAAGGAGGTTACGCAGAGGTAGTGGATGCACTAGTTGTGATCTTCTAAAATTCCCTAGATTTTGGAATGATCCTAGTAGGTTGGAAGGTATCAAATATAACACTACTATCCAAGAAAGGCAGGAAAGAGAAACCATGTAACATCAGATCAGTTAACCTGGCATCAGTCATTGGAAAACATGCTGTAATCTATTATGAAGGAAATGGTAACAGGGCACTTAGATTTAGCACAGTCAACATGGTTTAATGAAAGGGAAATCAAATTTGACAAATTTATTTAAGGATGTAACTAGCAGAGTAGATAAAGAGGATGAAGTCATGTAGTAAATTTGGATTTTCAGAAGGCCTTCAATAAGGTGCCACACGAAAAGTTGTCGAACAAGATAAGGGTTCATGAGATCAGGGGCAAAATATTAGCAAGGATGGAGGATTGGTTAATGGACATAAAACAAGGAGTAGGAACAAATGGGTTATTTCCAGTTGGCAGGCTGTTGTAGAGCACCACAAGGATCAGTACTGGGGCCTCAGCTATTTACAACCTTTCTGACTTAGATGAAGAGACAGTGTATAATTTATTCAAGTATGTTGATGATACAGAGCTAGGTGGGAAAGTAAGCTGCGAGGGGGATACAAAGAGCAGAGGCGGCTTTGAAGCAGGGTCGATAGTAAGTTTGGAAAGGTGCATGTCAGCATTGGAAGGCTTCTCCTCCTACTTCTTATGTTCCTCTGTTCTTATAATTACCAATGTTAGAATTTTGCTTCTCTCATTACAAGGTCCTCTTTCCTCCTTGATTAAACTACCAAGAATCAGTTTAACATATTATCATCAAATAGTTACAGATACACAAAACAAGAAGTTGCAGTCTGGCAGGTTGGCAGGAATCAATAGCACTGAAATTCCTGTGTTTGAGAATGGTATAAGTTGACAAATTACGTCTTTGTGGGTAGAATTTCTAGTGGGATTCTAGTAGGAATTCTAATGTATGCTGGTATTTTACTGGAGAAACACACAGATGTACATTCATTTTCAGGATACGCCACTCTGTAATTTCCTTGCAAATTTACTCTTTTATATCTTTCCCACTAGTTGGTGGCCTCTAGAATACACTCAGTAGTGTAATGGTACCTCTATTGTTTCTTAATGCTTCTTAACAGCAGAATTAACCTCAAGGGCTTGGGGCACATCCCTCAATCCTTGATCATCATCAAGCCAAGCAACTAACGTTAATGACCCTGCTTCATTGAAAAGTATAGAAGAGCATTCCAGGAGCAGCTTCAGACGTCCCTTTGACTGAGACATGAACCTTGTGAAGCTACCACACATGGCTATCTGCATGCTAATTTTTTTCATGAATTTACAGGATGTGGGCATCGCTGGCTAGGCCAACATTTATCGCCCATCCCTAATTGGCCAAAATCATAAGACCACAGACAGAGCTAAGCTGTCCCTCAACTACCGGAAGAAAACATATGCACAGATGAATTAGGAGCAGGAGCAGGCTACTCGGTCCCTTGAGCCTGCTCCACCATTCAATAAGATCACGGCTGACCTGATTTTAACCTCAACTCCACATTTTTTCCTAATCCCGATAACAAGGGGTCGATTTTAACTTCCAGCAAAATGCACTTGTATGCCTAGGCCAGAATTATTACCTCATCGGGCGAGCGCATGCCCAACCCGAATGAGTATAAAATGACACGCGATGATGTCAGGCAAGCATCCGACGTCATCGCACACGCCGACAATTAACAGGCCTATTAAGGCCATTAACAATCTAATTGGATAAAATTTTTCATTGCCTGTCCAACCTTACAGTTGGCAGACAAACGAAAAGGCCAAGCGGCCTTTGGATTTTTTGCGAAACCTCATCCACGGGCTGGATGAGTTTTCGATCCGTCATTAAAAAATTAATTAAAAATGTCCGTACTAATTTCTAATATGTCCCTGCTCATGTGATGGAGTCAAATGAGGGGACATGCTTTTTAACATCTTAAACTGCTTTATTTTCATTTTTTTATATCTCCATCTCCCTGACGCAGCTCTCTGCCTCAGGGAGCTTTTCCTGCGTGCACTTGCATGTATGTATGAAGTTCCCATTTCGCCCTCCCCCCCCCAACACAGAGGCAGCGCTGAGCGCTGCAGCATCCGTTTCACACACGCGGGCCGTAACTGGCCCGCCAGCGTGAAATCGCAGTCCGGTCCGAATAGCGGGCAGCGGGCAGCGGTTAGCTTCCCAATTGCTCCCGCCCGCCCCCACACAGCCTGCCCAACGAGGTAAAAATTCGGGCCCTAGAATCCAAGCTCAGGGCCAGAATTTTTATCTCATCGGTTGGGCACGCACCAACCTGAACAAGCATAAAATAACACATGATAACGTCGGGCGAGTATCCCTGCATCATCGGGCACTCATGCGATAGTTCGGTCGGCGGGTGCGCACAGGAGTTGGCAGTGCGCCTGCCAACAATTGACAGGCCTTTTAAGGCCATTAAAGTACTAATTAAATGTAATTTTTTGCTGCCTGTTCAACCTTACGGTTGCCGGGCAGGCCATGTGGCCTTTGAATTTTTTAGGAAACCTCATCTGTGGGCAGGATGAGGTTTCCAACAGCAATTTAAAATAAAAATTTTAACTTTTCATTAATAACATGCCCCTGTTCATGTGACAGAGCCACATGAGGGGACATGTTTTGTAACATTTTTAAAATATTTATTTTTGATTTTTTATATCTTCAGCTCCCTGAGGCAGCTCTGTGCCTCAGGGAGCTTTTCCTGTGCTCACTGCGTGCATGCGCGACGCTCCCCACTCGCCCTCCTCCCACACAGGCAGCGCTGAGCGCTGCAGCACGCATTTCACACTGGGTGGGCCTTAATTAGCCCGCTTGCATGAAATCGCAGTCAGCCCCGACCGTGGGTGGCGGTTGGCTTCCCACCTGCCCCTGCTGAGCCCACCCGACAAGGGCAAAATCCTGGCCCAGGAGATGTTGGCACAAAGAGACTTGATTTGCATAAATCATTCAATTTTTCTTGGGTGCATTTTTGGGGCCAATGGGGCAAAGACTACGCCCATTAAGCAGATACATCAGTGGCAGATCTCTTCCCCAGAGTGTCCAGTTTAAATTGGGAGTTTGCAGCTTTTAACCTACATTTATTTAAATGATCTATAAATGGTTACCAAAATTAAAACAGCTGCTAGAGCCACCTAAACTGTTAGTCAGTGTTGATCAAAATAGACACTGGATGAATCAGAAGGAAACAGGAAAAGGGAACACCAGACATTTTATGTTGGTGGAATTTTACACGCATAGCTAATTGTTTCCCTACATGTAGATATGACACTCCTTGAACATAGTGCTTTTTAATGGAAATGCCTGTTGATCTTAATTATAAATTTCCTGCACCTCATTATCAAAACCATGGTACAATGAGTTAGTGAATTGAGGTTAAGAAAAACCACAAGAATCTGGGAATTTCCCAGTGAATTCTGCAGAATTTAACAAAAACTCATTTATAAAAAACTTGGGAGTTTTTTTTCAACCACTGTTAAAAATAAAGCTGACAGAAAAAGCAGGAAAGGCTTTCCTTGCAGTTTTCATTCATTGTTTTCCGATCGTTAATTTCAGTTTTCAGCAGCAATACATTCTTGACTAATATCAGGGTTGTCAACTGTGATTAAATGCATTCCTGGCGGTTTCATCACAACTTGTCCCCACGCTCCAGCCATTCATTGGCCAATACATCCACGCTTGAAATGCGCTGCTTTCTTACGTCAATTGGAAAGCAAGAAGATTCATTACACAACTGAATGATGCTTGACTGTCAGTCACACAGCCTTTTATTCCCATTTTCAATATTTTTATATCTGATAAAGAGAAACATTCAAAGAAAAGTACAAAAAGGCAATCTTTTTTTAATATCCCAATGATTTTCCTCCAGGGTCGCACACAGCAGTGTCATGGAGATTGGTCTTCAATTTTTGGAGACTACAGGTCAATCCTGGAGGGTTGGCAACCCGAACTAATACAGTGAGGATATTTGAAACAGGGTTATGGGAGCAATGTAGGGCCTACAGACCTTAGTTATACTGCCAACCTCACATTACTCTGCAGCCAGGGAAGTCTGAGCTCTCCAAATGGACAACATTTTATCAACATCTGAATGTCAGTCCAACCTCCAATGTTAGCAGACAGCCTGGTTCTATACTACATTAATTACCTCCGGAGAGTGGTCTCAGTCCAGTAGAGCTGACAACAGAGCAAAAATTCTGAGGGTGAAACTTCCGCTCGCGTTGGTGACGGGCGTGTTTGGCGGCGTGAGTGGACAACATAGCGAAAAGGCCAGAAATCGGTTTTATGCTGGTGTGAAACAAGTTTGCAATCATCCGCTCCACCCGTCAATGGCAGGCGGCATTTCCATTGCATGTTGAGAACCTAATTTCAATGCTTTAGTATCTCACTATAATCCCTGCTCGCCGGGGTCACCCCGAACTGGATTGAACTGGATTGTCCAGGCATATCAGCATGACTGCACGCCGAAGTGTTTCACAACTGTAAGGCAATCTTCCACTCCACCCATCAATGGCAGCCCACAATTCTCATCGCCACATGTCATGAACCTAATTTCAATATTTTAACGTCTCATTATAAGCCCGGCTCGCCAGAATCATCCCCCAACGCTGGATCACCCTGGCAAGTCGGTGTGATTGCGCATGGATGTGTTTCTCAACTGTACATAAGCGACATGCACCTGGTGGGCTGCACTTCGCTCAGGACTTCGAGGTTTGTTTGCCTACCTTGCTTCGGGCAGCACTTGAGGTCATCAGCGCCAGGCTTCGCAGGCAGCACCACAGCACTTTTAGGGGGTCTTATGGGCAACTGACCTGATAAGTTGTAAGGCGAGGGTGACTTTTCAATGGCTGCAGGGCTAGAGCTAGCTTGGGGAAGGGGGAGAAGTGGCCTCAGAAAAGGGTAAAGGCAGCAGGGCAAAGGCTGTACTGGGGAAGAAGAGTATCCCAGGGTGTGTGCGTGGGCACATGTTGATCTGTGCAAGTGGCCTCAAGGTGATGAAGGCTGAGGAGGCAGTCTCCAGAGGAAATGAAGCCAGATGGAGATGTGATGGTGTGCGTGAGAATGAGTGATGATGTCCCTTGAGCTGGCAGTGAATGAGATGCCAGTGAATGTGTGATGGGCTTGTGAGTGTGTGAGTTTTGAGTGATGAGATGGTTGCCTTATCCTGGAAGCACAGATGAGATCATTCATCCTCTTTGTGCACTGGATGGCCAACCTCTTCTTCTTCTGTGCAGCGTTGGCACTGACCACCTCCTGCCACCACCTCCCAAGCCGGAGTGGTGAGATTTCTGGACCTCCTGTGGCCAGAGTAGGGGTGGGGAACATCACGATGGGCCTCCAAAGGGCATTCCATGGGTCACTGAACTCTTCTTGGATTTCAGGGCCATGTCTTTACTGGACCAGTCCTGGGCTTCAAGCATTGAGATCTGTGTGCACAGCTGCTGCTTAAATATGGCACTGGGAGTGAGGAAACAGTGAGGCAACGGTGTGGTGGACGATTGACAGCCAGAGCAACCCTGGACATTCAGGACCATCATCCGTATTGACCAGCACTGTTATAGTACATTTAAGTATTCTCACAATTGTCATGAAAAGCCGATTACAACCACAAATTACTGATCATTTTAAGGAAGATGTGTGTGTTTTTAAAGAAATATAAGCAAGGACACTGAGCAAAAGATGGCTGATAATGTAGAGTGACCACTTTCTGGAAAATTCAATGTGGAATATATTGACAGAGCTGTCCTGAGAGAACATGGAATGTCGCACCTGAAAAGACGTCATGGCCTTCTTCAAGCAGAGACACTTAAAAGAGAGATAGGAAAGATACAAAAGATTGAACTTTAATTTCCTGTGGTTACAGAGACAAAAAACTGATAACCGCATCTGGGCAGTCATCTAAAATCTATCTCCTGTTGATTCATATCTCAGAATGTGTAAAATGGTCAGAGATCAAAGGAAACAGACTCTGGGCACAAGACATGGGCTGGAATTTTCTACTCCAGTTGGCGGCAGGCATCATGGTGGGCATAAGCAGACAATATAATGAGAAGGCCAAAAATCAGCTTTGCGCCATTGTGAAACCAGTTTTAGAGTGATGAGATAGTTGCCTTACCCTAGCAGAATCACAGAATCACACAGTGCAGAAGAGGCCCTTCGGCCCATCGAGTCTGCACAGATGAGATCATTCATCCTCTTTCTGCACTGCGTGGCCAACCTCTTCTGTGCAGCATTGGCACTGATCACCACTGCCACTGCCTCCCAAGATGGAGTGGTGAGACTTCTGGACCTCCTGTGGCCAGAGCATGGTTGGAGGACATCACGGCAGGCCTCCAGAAGGCATTCTAGTGAGAGGCTCACTGAGCTCTTCTTGGCTTTCAGGGCCATGTCTTCATTGGAGCAGTCCTGGGAACATCGCACATGGCTGCAGTTTAGATATTGAGTGAGGAAACAATGAGGTAACAGTGTGGTGGGCGATTCAGAGGCCGCCCGCCAGCGGGACAGCATGTTTACTGTGGCTGCATAATTAATGAGGTGGCAAGCAAAAGATAGGGTGTGAAAGCCTGCCATTGCAGCCGGTGGGTAAAACATCTTTTTTCATGCCTGCTACTGCACTTATTGCAAATCTGGGACGATTCTGCCCCTTACAGGAATACACAGGGAAAAATGGGTTAAAAAGCTAGCTGCAGAGCAGTGGAGAGTGTGCTAGTGTGCTGGTGCGCTGTGTGTGTGACAGCAAAAAGAAGACCCACTAGTCTCCCCTGCAGTTGCAGGCAAAGTCTCTTCCTCTCTCCCTCTCTCTCTGTTGCTGGAGGTAAAGCTCAGTGGAAGCCACAATCAAAAAGGAAATAGGACAGCTTCTAGGCTAACCTGCAGAACCAAGTGTCTCCAAACCCACTGCAAAACTGCCAAAGTCAGCTCTACCAGAATCACCCAACTTAACAGCCACCGCGTTTCACCATCTACGCCTCACGGCCAAGCCAAAGACTGATTTGTATATCGTTTTTAACTTTTATTTGGACTCTTAACTTCTCAATTCTCATCTGTGTATATGTGTGTTGCATTTTTATTATTTTTCTCTGGTTTTTAGTAGCTAATAAGCTTACTCTTTCTTTGACTGAAGAAGACCTGGTTAATTTGGCTCTTTCTAAAAAAACTAAACTCATTTGGGCAGAGGAAAGGTATTCACGGGGAAAGGGATCCCTTTTAATGTAACTTTGTCATGACCAACTGAGGAAGCCAGTTCATTCCTCCTCACCCAGGAGCATAATAAAATTGATGTCCTGTTTGGGAAATTAACAAATTGGGGGGGCCTCACCTGGGGACTGCTGTCTGCCCAGATATAGATGAATGTAGCATATGTCACCTGCAACTTCTGATGGAAATAGGCAAGCTGCAAAAATTACCAGAGATGTAGAGGAACAGACTATGAACCCATTTTCCACCCTTTTCTGCTTGGCCCAAGCTCTGGCTGTGGAAATGTCACCAGATGGAGAGTGGAAAGGCCTGCAAAGGAGTCCACCTGTAGCAAAACATATAAACTTGACGAAAGCCATAATCTGTATCCCTTGCAGTGTTAGCCATTTCAAATTACCATATTTTTTCCACTTTCTCAATCTCTTTTTTCTTGTCTTTCTCTTTAATTCCCTTCCTGAGGTGTGAAAATAAGTTTAGCCCAGCATTCTTAATAAAACGGGTAAAACCTCAACTAAAACTAAAGAGCCTAGTATTTGACAGATTATTTTTATTGTGCATTAAATGCTGGGATAGCTTCCCTTCCATATTATCCTCATTTGTCTTGTTCTCCAGCAGCAGAATGCAATAGAAATGCAAGCCATTGCTTGCACAGTTTACATTTAAATTATGATCCTGAGGCGGAACGAATGTGATCACCCATGGGAGAGTTGGTAAACCTCCAAACCATTTGCTTCATCTCAGTTTGTGCAACTGCATGTCAAAGTTACACTATAAGTGATGCTATTTTGCATGAACACAAATTGTGTTGTATCATGAGCTTATCACTAATTAACAAATAGCATTTACTAGCAATTTGAATCTCTGAGATATATGATAATTTGTAATTGGTAATTGTTTTCAATTTACGTAAATATTATACTTTTCTAAATCTTACGCCATGCTTTTAGCAGATTTAATGTAAGCTGTCAGCTTCTTCCCAAACATTGCACTGAATTTAGCATCCAGGTCCTGTATATTAGTATGCAAATTTCTCTATTTCAAGCCTTAAAGAACAAATTTGTTTTCAAGTTAACATTATCACTTTCAGTTTCGATTTAGTTTTAAACGAGTACAGAAATGATTTCCTTTTCTCATTTATGTAAACAGGATATCACTTTCATTAAAATAACCAAAATTTCATGTGAATGGGTTAATACTGTATATGCTGACTTCACACAGTTGAACTTCACCCCCTAAGAACCTTGTGGTAGTTTGCCAAATTTCAGCCAAAAATATATTTCAATTATAGAAAGTCAGCAGAAATAGTAATGAAGAAAAGAATTTACAATTATATATCACCTTTCACAAACTCAGGACACCCCAAAGTGCTTCATGAAGAGTAGTTACTGTTGTAATGTTGGAAATATATGTATATCGGGAACAGTAGCTCAGTAGTAATGTTACTAAGTGGACTAATAATCCAGAGGCCTGGACTAGTGCTCCAGAGACTGAGTTCAGCTGGTGGAATTTAAATTCACTTCCTTAATAAAGTTGGAATTAAACTATTGAATTGTTGTAAAAACCCATCTGGTTCACGAATGTCCTTTAGAGAAGAAAATCTGTTGTCCTTATCCAGCCTGGCCTGTGCATGAATCCAGTCCCACACCAATGTGGTTGGCTCTTATTTGCCCTCTGAAGTGGGTAAACCACTCAGTTGATCAAGCCACTACAGAACAACTGGAAATGACAAAGGCACATCTTGCCCAGTCAGCTCCGCAAAGTCCACCTCAGCAAAAGCAGCATGCCATAGTCAGAGCTCAGCAATCCCTTAACAAACTAATCAGATCAAAGCATCCCTATCCTCAATTATAGGACAGCCCAGCACGTCAATGCAAAGGCAAAGTTGAAACATTTGCAACCAGCTTCAGCCAGAAGCGCTGAGTGGATGATCCATCTCGGCCTCTTACCTAGCATTGAATCGACATCAAGGAATGACTGAAAGCACTGGATATAGCAAAGGAGATTGACTCTGACATCATTCCAGCTGTAGTACTGAAGATTTGTGCTCCAGAACTAGCCGCACCCTAAACCAAGCTGTTCCAGCACAGCTACAATACTGACATCTACCTGACAATATGGAAAATTGCCTAGCCATGTCCTGCCACAAAATGCAGGAAAAATCCAATCTGTCCAATTACCACCCCATCAATCTACTCTCAATCATCAGCAAAGTGATGGGAGGTGTTGTCAACAGTGCCATCAAGTAGCACTTACTCACCATTAACATGCTCACCAATGCTCCAGACCTTATTATGACCTTGGTCCCAACATGGACAAAAGAGCTGAATTCAAGAAGTGAGGTTTGCTCCCTCCACCACTGACATACAGTGTGTACCACCTACAAGTTGCAATGCAACAACGGAGATGGTGGCATAGTGGTATTGTCACTGAACAGAGGCTCAGGCTAATGCTCTGGGTACAAGGGTTCAGATTCCAACATGGCAGATGGTGGAATTTAAATTCAATTAATAAATCAGGAATTAAAAGCCACTCTAATGGTGAACACCACTATCAATTGACGTAAATACCCATCTGATTCACAAATGCCCTTTAGGGAATGAAATCTGTCTTCCCTACCTGGTCTGGCCTCCATATGACTCCAGACACACAGCAATGTGGTTGAATCTTAAATGCCCTCTGAAATGGCCTAGCAAGCCACTCAGTTGTATCAAGCCATTACAAAGTCTAAAAGGAATGAAACCTGATGGACCACCGGCATCAACCTAGGCACCAGAAACGACAATGGCACACCCAGCCCTGTTGACCCTGCAAAGTCCTCCTTACTAACACCTGGGGACTTGTGCCAAAATTGGGAGAGCTGTCCCACAGGCTCATCAGTCAATTGCCTGACATTGTCATCCTCATGGAATCATACCTTACAGACAATGGCCGGAATTTTCCGGCCCCATTGACTGCGGCTGTCATGCGAGCAGTGGACAGGGTTGGCAATTCAGTGTGAGGGTCAGGAATCTGATTCACACTAACATGAATGCACAGTGAGGTCATCCAATGGCGTCTGCCATGGGAGAACACAAATCCCACTGGAGGCTGGCATGAACCCAATTTGCATCCCAGTAATGGGATGCAAAGTAAGGCCTGGCCGGAATCGTCCCCCCAACACCAGATTTTCCATTATGCCAACAGGAAAACATGCAGGCCCAGAACACATCTGGACAAATGTGACGTGCAGAAGTCGGGGCTTACCGTTAGGGCCTTGCTCAGACCACAGGCATCCGGGGAGAAGATGCTGGAGCCCTACAGCTACTGGACCTAGGAGGAACATCCATCACATGCTGGGTGGAAAGATCCAGCTGTGGGTGGGACATGAAGATGTTCGGGGCAAGGGCAGAGGGGTGCAGGTGGTGGTGGTGGTGGGAGAGAAGGGTCTTGGTTTGACTGGGAAAGGAAGGTGTACCGGAGTGGGGGTGGTGAGGATGGGGGGGAGCACAAAGCTGTCAGGGGGGTGAGGTTGGGAGGGGGAGGAATGAAGGTGTCAGGAAGAGTGAGGTTGGGAGGGGGGAGGAGGCAGTACAGGAGGAACGAGGGTGTAATGGGGAGAATGCAGCAAGTGAGGAGGTAGGTATAAAGGCAGTAGTTTGGAGGGGGAAGGAGTTCAGTGAGGGAAGGAATTCAAAGAGGGGTAGGTGTCTGGCGGAGGAATGTGTGCAGGAGGAGGGAGTTCAGAGGCGGGAAGGTGACCGGGGGCGAGGAAGGTGTCTGAGGGGGAGAAGGGAGTAAGGGTGGAGGGGATGTCCAGGTAAACGTGCAAGGGAGGGGTCTATGGAGTCAATGACTGCCTCCAGGGGAGCGAACTGAGGGTGGGAGTGGTAGGAGGGAATGGTGAGTGTGAGGTGGGGCAGAGAGAGCCAGTCGGGTGAGAAGTTGAGGGTGTGTCGGTAGCAGTAGAAGGGACAGCGAGGGAGGTTTCTGGGACTCAGAGGCAGACACAGACCCTGGGAGTGGGCAGAAGGAGGTCGGGGAGGTCAATGTGGATGGGATTCTCAGGAAGGTAGGTAACGTGCACGTTGACCTGGACATCCTGAAAAGGCAAGGGTTCGGGTTGGCGTTGGGGATGTGGAAGGTGGGGTCAACAGTGATGGGGGAAAGGACATGGGTGACTGGAGAAGGGGAAAGGATGTGGGAGCGGATGATAAACTTGACAACTACCATTTTTCAGAAATCTAAAGTGAGCAGAGCCTCATGTTGGATGGGCACAAGTGCTGCATAGGAGTGTGATCAGTGGGTGGGCCAAGATACAGGTCAGCTGAGATGGACAACTGGAAGAGAACCCCAGCAGGCAGCATTGAAAATACTCGGGACAATGAGATGAGTGTGATGGAGTGTGAAGGCTCCACAAGCGTGGGAGAGTGCTTGTACGAGGCTCCGAAAGGCCCTGCCACACACGCACATTTCTCCCTCCAGAATCACTCATGGTCCGGCTGTGTGCAGCTGAACTGCTAGTGAGGAGCGGGGATGGGATGCAGGGCAAAGCCTGTTAATGAAGCTAAAAGGCACCATTACACATTACTCAGCGAAAGTAAATATATTTTCAGATTGTAAAGTGATGAAATGTGTTTACCTGTGAAACCAATTATGATTATAATTTCTTAATTTTTCTAGGCCTTCCACTTCTTCTAGGTGCTGCCCTGACATGCGCAGCATGGGTGGAGACAGCTTGTGCGATGGTTGACCCTGTTGCCTCTGATGACTTCAGCATGCGTCCTTTTGAGAGCCGAGGCTTTGAGGGCCCTGGCTTGTTTTGGACCAGCTGCCTGCTCTGCGGTGACAGAGGATGAGGTTGAGGGGGTTACAGGCAAAGGGGACTTGGAGGGAGTGGACAAGCATCTGAGGTTCCTGAGCAGATGACCCAGCAGTGTCCAGCTGCCGCTCCTCCTCCCTTCGGGTGCCTGAGGGCCCTGGCCTCACTCCTTGAGGGGAAAGGGCACCTGAAGGGACTTTGAGCTATCATGTTTCCCTTTTAGAGTTGCCACTGCAGGAACTTACCCATGGCTACCGTGATGGAGTGCAGGTCTGTGCGCATCTCTGTAATTTACTGGACCAGGGTTTCCATGGCGTCTGCCATCCTTCCCATCCTATCTTGACTCTGTTCTCTCTCCCTGTGTCGAGTCTCTTCCTACCTACATCCGCAATTCCTCTGATGCCCTGTCATATCAACAATTCCCAGTTCCCTGTCCCTAACCGCCTCCTGTTCACCATGGACATCCAATCCCTCTACACCTCCACCCCCACCAAGATGGTCTGAGGGCTCGCCACTTCTTCCTTGAACAGAGGCCCAAACAATCCCCATTCATTACAACTTACCTCCATCTGGCTGAACTTGTTCTCTCACTGAACAATTTCTGCTTAAACTCATCTCACTTCCTCCAAATCAAAGTTGTGGCTACGGGTACCCGTATGGGCCCCAGTTATGCCTGTCTCTTTATGGGGTATGTGGAACATTCCTTGTTCCAATCCTACTCAGGCCCCCTCCCACAACTCTTTATTCGATACATTGATGACTGTTTCGGTGCTGCTTCATACTCTTGTCTGGACCTGGAAAAATTTATCAATTTTGTTTCCAATTTCCACCCCTCCATCGCCTTCACATGGTCCATTTCCGACACTTCCCTTCCCTTCCTTGACCTCTTTGTCTCAATTTCTGGTGATAGACTGTCCACCAATATTCATTACAAGCCCATCGACTCCCACAGCTACCTTGACTACAGCTCTTCACACCCCGCTTCCTGTAAGGACTCCATCCCATTCTCTCTATTCCTTCGCCTCCATCGCATCTGTTCTGATGATGCCACTTTCCAAAACGGCGCTCCTGACATGTCTTCTTTCTTAACCGAGGTTTCCCACACACGGTGGTTGACAGGGCCCTCAACCGTGTCCGACCCATCTCCCGCACCTCTGCCCTCATACATTCCTCTCCCTCCCAGAACCATGATAGGGTCCCCCTTGTCCTCACTTTTCACCCCACCAGCCTCCGCATTCAAAGGATCATCCTCTGCCATTTCCGCCAACTTCAGCATGATGCCACCACCAAACACATCTTCCCTTCACCGCCCCCTCGTCGGCATTCCGCAGGGATCGTTCCCTCTGGGACACCCTGGTCCACTCCTCATTAGCCCCTACACCTCAACCCCCTCCCATGGCACCTTCCCACGCAATTGCAGAATGTGCAATACCTGCCCCTTTTCCTCCTCCCTCCTCACCGTCCAAGGGCCCAAACACTCCTTTCAGGTGAAGCAGAACTTCACTTGCACCTCCTTCAATTTAGTCTACTGCATTCCCTGCTCCCGATGTGATCTTCTCTACATCGGGGAGACCAAATGTAGACTGGGTAACCGCTTTGCAAAACACCTTCGGTCTGTCCACATGACCCAGACCTCCCTGTCGCTTGCCATTTCAACACACCACCCTGCTCTCATGCCCACATGTCCGTCCTTGACCTGCTGCAATGTTCTAGTGAAGTACAACGCAAACTGGATGAACAGCACCTCATCTTCCGACTAGGCACTTTACAGCCTTCCGGACTGAATATTGTGTTCAACAACTTCAGACCATGAGCTCTCTCCTCCATCCTTACTCCTTCTTTATCTCCTTTTTTCAATATTAATTTTTGTTTTTTTTATTTTTATTTTTTATCCACTTATTTTTATTTTTATTTATTTTCATTTTTATTCATTGTTTTAACCCCTCTTTTTATCCTATTTCCGATCATTTTTCCCACCACCCCATCTGTCATTTATTCATGTTGTTCTTTCCAGAGTTTTTACCCTTGTCCTGCTATCCTGCTTTCTTACCTTAATGCCACCATCAGCACCTCCTTTAGCCAGTACCACTACCATTAACATCCCTTTGTTCTTTTGTTCATGACATCTTTGTCAAACTCTCCTTTGCCTCTAACTATCACTGGTCTTCTGTCCAGCATCACCTGCCCCACCCCCTTTAAAGTGTATACATTTCATCACATTTTTACTTCTCTTTAGCTCTGAATAAGAGTCATACGGACTTGAAACCTTAACTCTGTCTTTCTCTCCACTCTCTTCAATGTCCATCACCAAAAGTGGATCAGTAGCATTAATATTGACCAAGCTGGCCGAGTCCTAAGGGACATAGCTGCTATACAAAGTCTTTGGCAGGTGCTGAGGGAACCAACAAGAAGGGAAAATCTACTTGACCTCGTCCTCACCAATCTACCTGTCGCAGAGGCATCTGTCCGTGACAGTATTGTTAGGAGTAACCACCGCACAGTCCTTGTGGAGATGAGGCCCTGTTTTCACATTGAGGATACCCTCGATAGTGTTGTGTAGACTTCCAACAGACCTAGCAATTCAAAACTGGGCATATATAGTGCAGTGCAGCAACTTGCCAAGGAACATTAGACAGCACCTTCCAGACATATGACTTCTACCACCTAAAAGGACAAGGGCAGCAGATGCATGGGAACCCAACTCCCAGCAAGTTCCCCTCCAAGTCACACACCATCCTGACTTGGGACTATATCACTGTTCCTTCACCGTCACTGGGTCAAAATCCTGGGGCAGAATTTTCCCGTTGACCCCTCACGCGTGCACATAAAATGACCCGCAGTGACGTCGGGCGAGTGTCCCGACATCACCGCGCACCATCGCGACATTTCGTTGGGCGAGTACGCAATGATATCCGATGCGCACCTGCCATTAATTAATGGGCCACTTATGGCCCTTGAGGCGCCAATTGATGGCGATTTTTAGTGCCCGTGCAATCTTCAGGTCGGTGCACGGGGTGCAACGGGCAAGTGGGTAGGAGAGATTTGTATAAACCTCATCCACAGGCGGGATAAGAGAGCTCACTGGGGTTGTGAGTGTGCTCAGTCAAATATTTATTTTTCAAAGTTACTGATACTTGCCTGTGTGAGCTGCAATACTTCAAAACGTATATCAGCTGCTTGCTCTGGACTCATAACCTTCAGGTCAGCTCTCTGCAGTGAGGAATCTTTTTTGGGCCTGCAGGTTTCAGGAAGCCTTCCCTTAACCTGCGAATGGGAGCTGAGCTGACCACTAGAGGCACCTCCTCTGAGGAGGAAGGGAGGGCTAGAAAGGGGAGGAGGCCAGGAGTGCACATTCAGCCTCCAGGGGAGCCACCTTTGGGAGAACAGGTGCAGGCACAAGGGGCGCAGGGCCAAGGGGTACTCCAAGGTGGAAGGGGCCGCAGAAGATGCCACTATCGTGCCAGGGTACACAGGCGGCGAAGCAGCTACCTCAATGTGTCTGAGGTGCAGTGCCGAAGGAGTCTCCGTCTCTCAAGGGAGACAGTCAACTATATCTGTCAGATGATTGGGCCTGAGATCTCCGCTAACTGTGTGGGTGGACACCCCATGCCAGTGGCTTTGAAGGTCACAGCTTGCCCTCAACTTCTATGCCTCTGGCTCCTTCCAGAGGTCGGTGGGTGATCTTTGCGGTGTCTCCCAATCAGCTGTCCACACTTGTGTCAAGCAGGTTGCAGACGCTCTATTCAGGCGTGCATTGACCTTCATCCACTACCGTTGGGGCCAGGCAAGCCAGGCAGAGCAACCCAGAGGCTTCGCGGCCAATGCTGGCTTCCTCCGTGTCCAGGGTGCAATAGACTGCACATATGTGGCCATCAAGGCGCCAGCAGGTGAGCCCAGTGCCTTTATCAACAGGAAGGGCTTCCACTCCATGAACGTGCAGATAGTGGGTGACCACAGGATGCTGATTCTATAAGTCTGTGCAAGCTACCCAGGCAGCTCCCATGATGTCTACATCTTCACACACCCCCAGGTGCCGGGGCTCTTCAGTGCTCCAGCCAGCATGATGGATGGCTGCTGGGTGACAAGGGCTATCCCCTCAGAAGGTGGCTCATGACGCCTCTCTGCCATCCAAGAACAGAAGCTCAGCAGCGGTACAATAGGAGCCACGCTTCCACAAGGGCTGTGGTGGAGAAAACCATCGGTCTTCTCAAGATGTGCTTCCGATGCCTGGACCACTCAGGGGGCGCACTCCAGAACCCCCCAGATCATGTCTTGGTGATAGTGGTTGCATGCTGCGCTCTGCACAATCTTGTGCTGGAAAGGGGGGCGCAGTGGACGATGAAGACGTCGACGCAGTGTCTGCGGCTGCACACAATGAGTCCAGCAGTGAGTCCGAGGCTGAGCAGGCACGGGGAAATGCTGAGGGGGTAGACGCTGACCCAGGCATACTCTAGGGAGGCAGGAACACCCAAGAAGCTTTAATCTAATGAACCTTCAGCTAGCACACCACATATGGACCTCCAGGACAAGCCTGGGCTGTAGGCTCCATACTTGATACCTAAGTGCAAAATATGCCAGGTTAGGAACATTAACTAAGGGTCTTGTTAATAAGATTGAATGTCCCACAAAGCACTCGTAACATTTTTGGAAACCATCCACCTGCAGAAGAAAAGAGGCACCCTCAGCCATGGTCACATGTTTGAATTTAATATCACAAGAAAAGAAACTTTAGGAAACAAAATGACAATGGTGTTCAAAATCAAAGCAACTCATAAAGACCTCATCTTGGGCCAACACAAAAGCACCAGTGATAAACCTGTGGTGTGCCTAAAGTACTTTATGTTTACGTTTCCGGGTGCTACGTCTTGGTGCTGCCCCCTCGCTGGGAGTGGTATCTGAGCCAACCTGCTCACTCTGCTGTCCTGTTGGCCTCGATGACCTTGGTGGTCGTCCTCTGGCCCATGGAGCCTGTGCTGGCCCCGCCTGGGAGGGAGCTGCCAGTTCCACAGCTGGCATCTCCCCAGACATCGCAGCCTCACCGGATACAATGGTCACTGGCAGAGGGGCAGATGAGTGCTGCCCTCATCCGGAGCGCCCTGAGAGGAGCCAACAGAGATGACAGGCAGCTGCTGCGCCAACGTGAGGTTGCTTCGGACCTCCCTGCTCACCGTGGTTGGATGGGCACCAATCTGGGAAACTTGGTGCCCAGGATATCTCCCACACTGGCACTGACCAACTGATGTCACTGTTGATTTTAGGCTTGCTGGTCAGAGTGCATCCCCAGGAAACCCTGATGGGTCTCCTGGAGTTGCCTCTCCACGAGAGTCGCCACTCTCTCCATGGAGGATGCATGGTGCTTGGCCAAGTAGCTCATTGCATCGGCGATGGTCTGCGTAGATTCCTCCACCACGGACACCAAGCCAAGCATAGCCTCATGTATCTCCCCCAGATGCTCCCGCACATCCGGCCGCATTTCCTGCACTTGTTGCATCATGGACAACTCCAGAAGCACATCATCAGGCACCGACTGAGCATGTGCCTAGCCCCCTACAGTCCTCTGACCGCTGGCGCCATGGGAACTCTGTCTCTGCCAGCTCCTCCAGCGACTGTGAAGTGCCCTCACCGCTGTGCCCCGGGGCACTAGCCGATGTTCTAATTCCCATTGAGGTGCTAGTATCTGCACTGGTGCCTGACTGGCAGAGATGGTGTGACGCTGGTGAGGCTTCAGGGCCCTCACGTGTGAGAGGGGGCCCCTCCTCCTCCCAGCCCTGCTCCACTGATGCTGAAAGGAAGAACAAGGACATTGGATAAGTTAATGTGGAGACAATGTCAATGTGCATCCCTGTCCCCCAGATCAATATGCGCTCATCCTTCCATAAGCAATGGTCAAGCCATGTTGTAAACTTCAATCACTGAACATTCAGCACTGCCATGGCTGTTGAGAGAACAATGGTAACCTCAGTACTGGGCAAACATACCTGCCTGTGGCACCCCAGCCTCACCGACACTGGTGGACCTGGGTGCATTGTGCCTCTCCAGATCTAGGGCTTCTTGCTCGAAGCGGCTGAGAATCGCTAACTGCACGGGCCCTCCGCCAGTCCTCACCCGCTTGGCGGCATTATGTGCATTCTTCTCCTGAAAAGGAGAGAAGAGCATTGATTCGTGCTAATTGTACCTGGATTCTCTTTGCGGATGACCCACCCCAACCAGAGTGGGACATTGCAGAGCTTCAGTGCCTCCTCATCCCACTGCTGCCAAACACTCACACAAAGATGCCAGGCCTGTTCCCTGCTGCCCCCCTCCCCCCCCCACCCCCTCCTTGGCCAAATGCTGCCTACATCACATTAGGCACCAAATGGTCTAACCTTCCATAGCAAGGAGGCGCAAGCACATGGAACGCAAAGGGCAGCAGATGGTTCAGTGCCACGCCACCTTGAAGATCCCCTCCCAGCATGTCATCAGCCTGACTTTGACATGTCCTGGAGTTCCAGCACTGCGCCTGGGTGCAGCTCCTCCAGGTTGCCCCCAAAACAGTAATGTGGGTATCACCGTACCACATGCTGTGGGTGCAGAACCCATCTCATCACCACCCTCTCAGGGTGACCTAGGCATGGGCAATATCTGCTGGCCCACCCAGCGAAGGACACATGATGTGAATGATTCAATGCAGTCACTACACACAGACTTTGTTGGGGGGGTGTGGGGGCTGGCGCCAGGGGGAGAAGCCCACCTACCGGGTCATTGAAGCGCTTGTAGCACTGGATCCACATGAGTCGCACCGGGTCATGGGAGCTCACTATCTCCCCCACCTCCTTCGAGGCACATTTGGTCATATGGGGGGGCCTCCTCCTCCCGTTCTGGGGTACCAGGACCTCCCGCCGTGCTGCCACCTCCTCGAAGAGGGCAGCAAGGCAAGCATCGGAAAAACGAGGGACACAGTGTCCCTCTGCCCTACCCTCCTGCCTGGCCTGCTCACCAGCAGCGCTCTGGCCAGCCCTTCCACTGGCCATGTTTGACAGTCTTTGCAAGGCTGCCGCAACTTTTTTAAACCACTGGGTCGCCATTGGACCCTGCAGTCATTGCAGTCCCACCCCCGCCCGCCCACTCCCGTTGCCCTCGGGAGCGCCATTCACGCTGGGTGGGCCTTAATTGGCCCACCCGCGTTGAATGGTGGTGCGGGCCCAATTGCAGGCGGCAGTCAGGTCCACACCCGCCCACGCCCGCTCCTGCTCCAACCTCCCCGCCAGCCAGAAAATTCTGCCCCTGGAACTCCCTTCCTAACAGCACTGTGGGAGTACCTACACCACCTGGACTGCAGCAATTCAAGAAGCCAGCACACCACCACCTTCTCAAGGGCAATTAGGGGTGGCCAATAAAAGCTGGCTTAGCCAGCAATGCCCACATCCCATGAAGGAATATATTTTTAAAAATCACTAACACTCCTTCAACAGCACCTTCCAAACACACAGCTTCTAATACCTAGAAGAATGGAGCAGCAGATGCATGGGGCCACCATCACCTGTAAGTTCCCCTCAAGCGACATACCATCCTTATTTAGAACTGTCCTGCTGTTCCTGTTCCAGTTCGCTGTTACTTCATTCTTGCTGGATCAAAAGCCTGGAACTCCCTCCCTAATAGCACTGTGGGTGTACCTCCATCACTTGGACTGCAGCGGTTCAAGAAAGCAGCTCACCACTATCTTCTCAAGGGCAATTAGGGATCAGCAACAAAGGCTGGCCATGCCAGCACTGCTGACATCCCATGAATGAATAAAAGGAAATGGCAGCCAACTTGCACACAGCAAACTCCCATAAACAGCAATGTGATAACAACCATATAATCTGTTTTAGTTTTATAGGTAGGAGGATGAATATTGATCATGGCACTGGGGAATTCTTGCTCTTCTTCAACTGGTGTTATGACATCTTTTATGCCCACTTGAGAGAGAATACTGGGCTTCAGTTTGACACCGCAACCAAAATACAGCATCTCCAACAGTGCAACATGCCCTCAGTACTGCACTAAACTGTCAGCCCAGATTATGTACTCAAATCCCTGGAGTGGGATTTAAATGCAGAACCTTCTGACCCAGAGGTTATAGTTTTACCACTGAGACGCCGGATAAGTTAGATTAGAAACAGCATCAAGCAATACATTGGAAGCTAGCATGTTGCAAACCACAGTGAGAGACTGTATGTTTAGAAGTATTGGTAAAAATGCAGAATTGGTGTAAGGACTAGTTTTCAATTACATAATTCAAAACTTGAGGAAATGGCTTAGTGCATCCTTTTTATCTGCCTTTACACACTGCATTCATATCCTTTTCTGCAGATAGTCTGCAAAATACAGCAGTGAAAGTTTCATCTCCATATTGGGCCCCAACAGCTCATGTAAATCCTGGACAAGTTCCAATCAGAAGAAACTTTGAATTCAGTTTATTGCTAGGCCAATGTAAAAATGCGTTGTGCATTTCCTGGTGATTGATAGGTTCCTAGAAAAACTTATTGGAGCTTCTAAATTCATTCATACCAAAGCAAATGGACAAAGAACCATTGACAATTTGTGTGCTCTGCACTTTTATGTTGTTACATAGAAACCAATGTCACGCTTAAGTGGCATTTTAGAAAGAAATTCTGATTTTCTAATCCTTCACTAATTAAAATAGTATTTTCCCTATATTAAAGACTACACTAAACAACTGTATTCCATCTAGTTCTGCATTTAATTGCAAGCATATGTTATCTTTTCTGTCAAATGCTGATCTTTGCTATTCCGGAATACAGGGCAACTCGATTATAGCATTAGATTAGAATGCATGATATAATATGGTGTAGTCTTTTATTAATTATGATGCATTCTTATGTTTGGCTTTTATTAAAATATATGGTTTAAAATAATGACCTAATTCCTAAAAGGTGGGACTTCCAAATCTAGACACTCCCTAGATGTCAAGATATATATAGGGGTAAGATAAAGTAAAAAAGGGAAGCTTATGTCAACACCAAGTGCAGAATTTTGCCCTTGGTGGGTGGGCTCGCCAAGGGCAGGCAGGGGCGATCGAGAAGCCGACTGCCGCCCGCGATCAAGGCCGGAAGAGGATTTCACGCTGGCGGGCCAATTAAGGCCCACCCAGCGTGAAATCCGAGCAGCAGCGCTCAGTGCTGCCTGTGTGGGCAGGGTGGGGAGGGCAAGCGGGGCGAGCACGAACTTCGTACTGCGCACAAGTGTGCACTTCTGAAGAGTTTTTTTTTAAATAAAGAAATTAAAGATGTTATAAGCCATGTCCCCTCAAGTGACTCTGTCACATGAGCAGGGACATGTTATTAATTAAATTTTAAAATTTTTATTTTATTTTTACTTGCTTTAGGAAACCTCATTCCGCCCGTGGATGACGTTTCCTAAAAAGTGCAAAGGCAGCTTGGCCTTTTCGCCTACCCATCAACCGTAAGGTTGGACAGGCAGAGAAAAATTTAACTTAATTGATTCTTAAAGGCCTTAACAGGCCTTTTAATTGTCAGCGGGCGTGCTGCCGATTCTGGCAGGCGCCCCCCCCAGCCGAAATATCACACGATTGCGCATTGACGTCGGGACACTCGCCCGATGTCAACACACTTCATTTTATGCTCAAGTGGGTCGGGCGCGCGCCCTCCCACTGAGCTAAAAAATTTGCCCGAACTCATACTGCAGAAAGCTGAGAGAGTTCAGAAAGTGCAGGAGTGAAATTGAAAGAAATTAAAAAACAAAGTGAGGACAGGTAAAATATTGATAACTCAAATCAAGGTAAACCTTTGGCGTTTTATAAACATAAAGATCAGGAGGATAACCAACGAAAGAGTAGAGCCTATTTGAGACCAAATAGATAACCTGCATATGAAGGCAGAAGACATGGGCATGGTTCCTCATTAATATTTTACTTCAGCCTTCAGTCGTGAAAAGTGTAGACATTTTGATTAAGGAGAAGGAGTGTGAAATATTGGATGGAATAAACATAACAGAGAGGAAATATTAAGGGGTTCAGCATCTCTGCAACTGGATAAATCACCAGGCTCGGAAGAAATATATCCCAGGCTGTTATGAGAAGCTGGGGAGGCGAATAGCAGAGGCTCTGACCATCATTTTTCAATCCTCCCTGATTACAGGTGTGGTGCTGGGGAACTGGAGGGCTCTAACATTATACTGTTGTTTAAAAGTTGCTCAGCAATTGACCAGATAATTACAAGCCAGGCCATCTAATTTCAGTGGTGGACAAATTATTGGATCAAAAATATGAGGAACAATATTAATCATCATTTGAAAAAGCATGGATTAATCAAATTTAATCAGCATGGATTTGTAAAGGGAAGATCTTGTCTAAAAAACTTGATTGAATTTTTTAAGGACAATTGATGATGAGGGTGGTGTATTTGATGTGCTCAACATGGATTTTAACAAGGTTTTGACAAGGTCACACATGGCAGACTGGTCAGAAAAGTAAAAGTTATCAGATGCAAGGGAAAGTGACAATTTGGATCCAAAATTGGCCAAGTAGCAGGAAGCAAAGGGGAATGGTAGACAGAAAGGCTGTTTCCACTGGGGTTTTGCTTTGCTCAGTACTGGGTCCCTTGTTTTTATGGTATATATCAATGATTTAGACTTAAATGTAGAGGTCATGTTAAGAAGTTTGCATAAAATATAAAAGTTAGCTGTATAGTTGAAAGTGAGGCAGAAAGCTATAGACTGCAGGAAGATATCAATTGATTGGTCAAGTGATAGCAAAGTGACAAATGAAATTTACTCTGGAGAAATGTGAGGTAATGCATTTGGGAAGGGCAAACAAGGCAAGGGAGTGCACAATAGGATACTGAGAATTGTAGAGGAAAAGAGGGATCTTGGAGGCCACAGCAGGGCCAGGGAGAGAAATCATGGGCCCCGGTGCTTCTCCTGTTTCCAGACCCCTTATTCCTCTTCCCCACTTTAATCCTCCCCTTTAATCATGCATGATAATTTTTCCCCTTTCAGGATTCACCAATCAATTCACCAATCGCAGAAAGATCCTAATAAAGTGATAACACCCATTGTTGGCATCTGGTTACAAATATGGTCCAATATGTATGCAGCATTAGTCATTTATATTAAGAGCAGCAACAATACAATGCAGTGGTAGTTTGTGTGCGCCCTATAGGTGATCCCACCGTGACTATTAAACAACCAGAAAGTACAAATTTTATTTTCACAGCATCATGCACTATTATTAAATTGACAGTAAAATATCACATTAGTTATTTATAACACTGTGTAGACAAAAACATTGGTTTTGGTGACTGCCTCAGCCCTCATTAACATGTTGTGAATATTGCACCATATGAATGTGGTGACAGTACATTCATATTTGGGGGAAAGATTCAATACTTGCAACCTAGATAAACTGCACAAGATCTCTTCCATTCTGCAGAAGTAGAAGGATACTTTCCTCTGCCTAGGAGCATGATATTATTCAATATAATTATTTCATGCAAGGGAGGTAATTAGATTCTATTTTATCAGTAATTTCACAGGGTAGGAATATAAAATGACTCCTGTGCAACAAAGTGGAATGACTGAACAACATAGGGCTTCACTCTCAGTGAGAAGCGTTAGAGCCCTCAGACGTCTCTGCAACACAACTTTTAAGAGCCCAGAGGAAAAAGGCTGAATGATTCGCAATTGTATCTGTGGCCAGGATTTTCCAGTCCTCTCACGGTGGGACCCGTTGTGAGAGATTCAGCAGCCCAGCCATAAGTCCATTGGCTTTTGGCGAGACCAGATGATCATGATGGCGGGCAGAGTTGGAAAATCCGACCCTGTGTGTTCTTGATCAGAAAGCCCGAAGTATCTGCTAATTGCTGCTTCTCACTGCAATATATTTGCAATGTGTACTATGTAACACTGCTTTATCATGATATTCCAACACCTCAAAAAACTCATAAAAAGCAGAAAGATAGAATGGGATAATAGGTAAGGAGACAAAAGGACAAGATTGAAATCAATGGAAAAGACTCTTGAGAATCATGTGCAGTGTAAAATAGGTTACTGGTTCACTATGAGCCTGATACGCACTCCTGTCCTGGCATTTTCCCCACAAAGCCCGTTCACAGTAAATTAGCAACAAAATGAACAGAACTCCAGCCATGATTCCACTCTCTATCTGCAAGATCGTTTAGGATTACAAAGGCCATCTAGCCCAGTTCATCCTATCCACCCCAGAATGACAAACAAACGTACATATTAGGAGCAGGAGTAAGCCATTCAGCTCCTCGGGCCTGCTCCACGATTTGATAACATTGCCTCCATTACACCAGTGACCACAACTCAAAAGTACTTAGTTGGCC
This sequence comes from Cetorhinus maximus, assembly GCF_964194155.1. Lineage (NCBI taxonomy): Eukaryota > Metazoa > Chordata > Chondrichthyes > Lamniformes > Cetorhinidae > Cetorhinus > Cetorhinus maximus. Next base: position 125,972,867 of record NC_135881.1, on the reverse strand, counting down.
GTATAGTGATTTGGGACATTGTGAAATGTGCTGTATAAATGTAGGTTTTGTCATTCTTTCATTATACCTGCATGCAGTAAGCAGAGTGACTGTAACAATGGTGAAATTGGAGACCCAATCCTGATTCTCTGATATCTGCATCTAATTATAAGCCCTGCTAACCGGAATAAACCGCCCACGCTGAATCATCCGGGTACATAGGCAGGAAAAAACGCCGGCCCAGGACAAGTATGATGTGCAGAAGTCGGGATTTACTGTTAGGGCTTGCTCACATTGCGGACACCCAAGGAGCAGAAGATGCTGGAGCCCCACAGTTCCGGTTGCTGAAGGAACATGTGCAGCATGGATTCTCATGAACATGGCTCTGCCACGAAACAGCTCACGGTAGGCAGGAGGTCTCCGTTGATGTCTGGGGTCTGCTTCGGGACATCAGAGTTTTGGCAATGGGCTGTTACAGATGATTGTCAAGGGGATAGAGAGAAAGGTCTTGGTTTGACTGGGAGAGGGAGGTTTACGGGGTCCAGGGTGGGGGGGTGGGAGGAGGGTGAAGTTGGAAGGGGGGACTGATGGGGGGGGTGATGTTAGGAGGGGGAAACAATGGTGCCGGGGGTGAGGTTGGAAGGGGGCAACAATAGTGTCTGGGGGTCAGGCTGGGAGGGGTAAGGGAGTACGGGAATGGAGCATGTAATGGGGGAGAATGCAGTATCTGAGGAGGTAGGTGTAAGGGGGGAGGAAGGTATAAGAGAGGGAGTTCTGAGGGTGGAAGGAGTTCGGAGGGGGCAGGACTTCGGGGGGGAGGAAGGAGTTCGGAGGGGGACAGGACTTCGGGTGGGGAGGATGGAGTTTGGATGGGGACAGAATCCAGGGGACGAAGGAGTCCAGGGGCAGGAGGGAGTTCAGAGGGGCGAAGAAGTCCAGGGGGATGAAGGAGTTCGGGGGAGGAGGGAGTGCACAAAGGAGTAAGGGTGGGCAAAGGAGTAAGAGGGAGGAAGTCCAGGCAAATGTGCAAAGAGGGGACTGTGGAGTCGATGACTGCCTCCCGGGGAGTGAACTGAGGGTGGGCATGGGGGGAATGGGGAGTATGGGAAGGCAGAATGAGCTGGTAGGGTGGGAGGGTTAGGGTGAGAAGGTAGCGGTAGAAGGGACGGCAAGGGTGGTTGGTGGGGACTCAGAGGCAGACATGGACACTGGGGTTGGGAAGTAGGAGGTTGGGGAGGTCGATGTGGATGAGGGCGGAATTTTCAGGAAGATAGAGAACCTGCACATTCAGGGCATCCTGGAAAGAAAAGGGTTCTGGTTGGTAGGTGATGGTGGGGAGGTGGAAGGTGATGTCAGGGGGCGGTTCAACAGTGATGAGGGAAAGGACATGGGTAACTGGGGGAGGGGAAAAGATGGGGTAGCTGAAATCATACTTTGCAACCACCATGTTTCTGAAATCAAAAGTGAGCAGGGCCCCGTGTTGGACGGGAACAGGTGCTGCATGGGAGTGTGATCAGTGGGTGGGCGGAGATACAGCTCAGCTCAGATGGACAACTGAAAGAGACCCCCAGCAGGCAGCATTGAAAATACTCTGGACAATGAGATGAGTGCGATGGAGTGTGAAGGCTCCACATGTGTGGGAGAGTGCTTGCATGAGGCTCCGAAATGCCCTACCACACACACACTTGTCCATCCAGAATCACTCATGGTCTGGCTATGTGCAGTTGAACTGCTAGTGGGGGCAGGGGGTCGAGGGGGGGGTTGGGGTGGTGGGTGGTGGGTGGGGAGCGGATGCAAAGGGAGGACTCGCGAAGCGTGTCAATGGAGCCAAAATATACCATTACACATTACCCAGTGAAGGCGAATATATTTTCAGATTATAAAGTGACAAAATGTGTTTTTCCGTGCAGCCACTTGTGATCAGAAATTCTTAACTTTTCTAGACATAACATTTCTAGGTGCTGCCCTGACATCTGCAACAGGAGTGGAGACAGTCTATGCAATGGTTGGTCCTGTTGCCTCTGATGTCTTTGGTGTGAGTTCTCTGGAGAGCCGAAGGCCCGGGCTTGCTTTGACTGTCCTCCTGTGGGCCAGCTGCTCCTTCTGTGGTGACAAAGGACAAGGTTGAGGGGGTCACAAGCAAAGGGGACTAAGAGGGAGAGAACAACCTCTGAGATTCCTGTGTGGATGACCCAGGGGTGTACAGATGTTGCTTCTCCTCCCTTCAGGTGCCTGAGGTCCCTGGTCTGACTCCTTGATGTGAAGGAGCACCTGGAAGGATGTCAAGATGCCCTGTTTCCCTCTCACATTGCCACTGCAGGAACTCACCCATGACTGCCGCAATGGAGTGTAGGTCTGTGCGCATCTGCGTTCTGTTGGACCAGCATCTCCATGGCATCCACCATACTTCCCATGGGTACATCCATGCACGCACATGTGGGCACCACTTAATCAGAGAGCATGCAGGCGCACTCCTCTGACTCATGTGCCACTCTGTTCAGGGCTTTCAACAACTCTGCGTGATCCTCGGCCGCCTTCTGCTGATTCTCCACAATGAGTTGGAAAGCCAAACCCAGAGGCCCATCATCTGACTCGAACCTCACAGGTGCCTCTTCCCAGCAGTCCTTCAAATGCCGGGGAGTTGGGCTGAACCTGCTTCCTCCTGCTGCGGACACGTGTCCATGCAGTTACCACCAGATTGTGAACCCGAGCCTGCTCTAGATTTGAGCCCACTGAGGTATGTGACTCTGCACTGGTACAGAATGTGGGTAGGCACTGTGATGGACCTTCCAAGCTGCTTATTTCCAGCTCTTCAATGGAGGAGGCTTCCTCTTGGCTGGAGCTGAGGATGTGGATGGAGCTGGGGGACTGGCTGGGCTGAGGGTGTCAGTCGCTTGGCAGATTTCCCTGTGAACCAAAGTAGAGATAATTAGTGCATGGCAGTGGAGTCAAAAGTAGGAGAGAGAGCACTCACAGTTACGCTGAGAGAAGGATGATGTGGTGCAGAATCCTCACGTGGGTGTTTACTGTCGACCTCACTGTCACCGCAGGCACAGTCCACATCCTCACCAGTCAGCACGATGGCATGCTCCTCAAAGTGTGTGAGGCTCTAATATGGGCCACTCTACCCCCAGTCTGGGACCTCTCCCTGCTGTTGTGAGACAGCTTCTCCTGCATGGAAACAGACAGAGAGAGTGTGAGCAGAACACATGCCACTGCATGGAGTGTTTGTGTGGTGAGCAGAGCCATGGATGGGTTGAGGATGTGAGCTCCAGAGGGTATGAGTCTGATGGAGATGTGAGGGTGTGTGTGAGAGTTAGTGATGTTGGCCCTTGAGGTGTGAGATCCCTGTGGATGTGTGATGGGTTGGTGAGTGTGTAATTTGAGAGTGATGAGATTAGTGACTTACCCTGGCGGAACAGATGAGACAATTCATCCTCTTCTTGCATTGGGTGGCTGTCCTCTTTTGCAGGGCATTGGCGCTGACCACCGCTGCCACCACCTCCCATGCTGGATTGGTCACCTTGTTTGCTGGTCTTCACCCAGAGTGGTGGTAGAGGACATCGCAGTGGGTCTCCACTGTGTCCAGTAGGTGCTCAAGTGGGGCATTACTAAATCTGGGGGCAGCATGTTTCCTTCCTTTGGCAAGCATCAGTTCCCAGCAGCTTCCTATCCCTTAAAGAGTGCTAGCTCCATGCAGGGGCGGCTTTTAACTATGGCACCCGGTTTACTGAAGGCTTGAAGTGATGGCAGAGTGGTAAATCAGAGGCCACCCTGCCAGTGACCTGGTGTGTTTCCCGGGAATGCATAATTAATGAGGCTGGAACGGGAGGTTACAGTGTGAAAAGCCCCATTGCAGCCGGCAGGTAAAAAGTTCCTTTCCTGTCCGCTACCGCACGTAGTGTAAGCCTGGGACAATTCTGCCCAGGATTTCTGCCCCTTGCTTGGGAGGAAATCCTGCCTCAGAAAGCTGTCAATCCAACCTGTACTCCCAACAGCACCAGAAATTGCAGTGCCCAGAGTCTATAGAAAAGTCATATTGGACTCAAAACATTAACTCTGTTTCTCTCTCCACAAATGCTTCCAGACTTGCTGAGTCTACATTCTCCACGATGAGTTGGAAAGCCAAACCCAGAGGCCCATCATCTGACTCGGACCTCACAGATGCCTCTTCCCAGTAGTCCTTCAAATGCCAGGGAGCTCGGCTGAACCTGCCTCCTCCTACTGTGAACATGCGTCCGTGCACAGCCCTGAACAGTGTGGCTCATGAATCAGAGCATGCAGACGCACGGTCTCTGATTAAGTGATGCCCATGTGTGCGCGTGTCGAGATCTCCGTGGGAAGTATGGTGGATGCCATGGAGATGCTGGCCCAACAGAATGCAGCATTTTCTATTTTTGTTCCAGAGCGTAAGTCCCAGAGTCCAGGGCCAGTCAGTGCAGAGATCTCAGGGCGGGGAAGAGAGGGGAGGCCCAGGAGGGTGGGCAGGGGAAGGGGCGGGGGTCTAGGTAGAGAGGCCAGGGTTAGAGGAAGCTCCTGCAGCCTGTAAATCTTGTGTGGGGGGAGGGGGGTGGGTGTGTGTGTACCCGATGTCGAAAGAAGGCCATTGATGGAGGCGGTCCCCCCTCCCCTCCCCAAGCCCAAGCAGGATGACTTTCCAGACGACACCCCGCTGCTGACCTTCTGCCTGTCTAAAAATTAATTACCCGCTTAAGAGCCTCAATTGGGACAAGGGTGGGCATGTTGGCCTAGGATTCACCCATCCCACAGTAAAATTGCGGACAGGTCGGGGCGGGCAGGATGGTGGTGGGAGGGCCATCCAAGGGATTTTACAGGCCCCCATCCCCTTCTGCAAACCCACCGGCAGGGCACTGTAAAATTCTTCCCTATTATTCCTGTGCCTGAATTCGAATGCTTTAGGCACAACTATTTTTAGGTCTCATTCCTCGTTACAACAAACTAACAAGCTGGAGATCCCTAATGGTCTTTCCCAAACAGCCTGCCAGAGAAGGCTCAAAGACCAGGCTATTACATTGCCAACAGTGTCCCTCAGGTAAGTCTCTAAGGAAGGTTGGGTGAATTGTGACTACTAGTTGGGACAGCAGGCAGGAGAAATGGGTGAGCAGGAGGGACTATTGATAGAGAGGTGATTAGAAGGATGGCAGTCAGGATGATCCTCAGAGAGCGATAAGAATGGGGATGGAAGGGAGGGTAGCCTTGGCCAATCAGAGAGGGAGGGTTGTGGCAGCGACCTGGAGGGGTTGCGATTGTGATTGGGGTCGGCGGGGAGTGCAATGGATTGCAGGCAGTAGCCCACGGTTTTAAAGTGGAGTCATGCCGAACATGCCTGCTCCTCCCACCTTACATTTGCTTAAGTATTTTTAGCAAACATATTTTTTCGGTGGCAGCCTGCAGTGCTCCTTTTAACAAGTATACATTAGGCCACATGAAGACCTTGTTTTCCCAAATGCACCCAGCAGTGGCAGCCTCAAGGCAAACAGTATTGCAGAGGAGACCTTAAACAAATGGTAAGCCCCTTGGGCTGGATTTTCCCACAGCCTTTGTGACCCCAACCTTGGGACCAAATGGGGCTCCCGAGACCACAATTGCCGGCAGCATTATTTTACTGGAGGCGGCCTCCTCATTTGCCATCTCCAAGCTCGCTGTCCTATTGAGGCGATGGGCTCCTGATGGTACATGTCCAATCAGAGGCCTGCCACCCCAGGGACCTTGGCAGCCCTACCAGGAGAGATGGGAGCTGCTGAAGCAGGTCAGGTTCTGCATGAGCACCTCAGAGTGGAGCTGCACTCATTGGACAACACAGAAGGGCTGCACTGAACATTCTCAGAGGTGGTAGGGCCAATGGGATAGAGAGGAAACTCTCACATAGGATTGGACACGGCTCCAAATGCGGCCTTTCATCGACGTGGTCCTGTGTTTGGGGCATGGAGACTCCATCTCTGATGGCCCATTGGCCTGCTGTAGGGAGGCTGCCTCCAATGTGCTGGCAGTCTCCACAGGTGGCGGGTTTGGGGGGGCACTTTGCTAGTGGAAGTTCTGGAGACGCTGCAAAATTGCCCATAATTGTGCCTTAACTACCTGTATAGTCTGCCTCATTCCCTAGGAAAGACCCCCGGGAATGGGAATGTGTCGGGGAGCCATCCCAACTTGTTCCACCCATTTTCCTGCTCCATCCACCTCCAACCACATCTCAGGGGCTGGGAAAATCCAGCCCAGTGTTTGCATATGTAAAGATTCTCACACCTTTTTAGGGGTGGGCCCTGGATGACTATTTTTCTGTCTATAAAAATATGAGCGGAGGTCACAAACATATAGTTCATAATGAGTGTGCGCGTCCTACCTGCCAAATTGGAGATTTCAGCATCCATTTAGCGCCTCAGAAACGGATACTGTCCCATCGAGTTTCTAGGCCAAGGCTTCAAAATAAATGTACTCACTCTTTTGTTCAATTCTATTGATGAAATACAATAATTTTAGATCAGCAAAAGACTTAAATTTAATTTCCGAAAAAAACATTTCCAAAAAGTTTTATTATCATCATTTCAGTGGTGAATGGAATGAGCATTTGGGCCTTGGTTATGGAAAGGGAGTAGACGACAAATAAAGTCAAAAACAGCCACAATAATATTTTTTAATATGCTGTTACGCTTCCAAATTATGCATAATAATTTTAACCTGGTAAGCAAGATCATAAGATACATAATCAGCTAAATATTTCCCACACCCCACGTCACCAATGGGGGTCTCACATGCAAGAGGCAACTCATCAGAAAACCTCAGGCACATATAGCCCATGATTTTCCCTTGATTAAAGTCAATGGACAGAAAACTGTGATTTTCTAATAAGCCACTTGCTGCAGATGAGACCCAGATGTTGGTGTCGATCGAGTCTCCAGTAATTTAGTGTATGGATGAGAAAGAGCATTCTGCCTAAACTACATCATTTATCCAGAAAGAACCCAAGGGATCCTGTTAGTAACTTGGAGGCACATTGGGCACAGGAGTGTCCAATATTGTCTGGGAAACACAGAACTAATTTTACTGCATGTGTCATTGGATTTTAACATGGACAGCTCATTATCATTTCACACAGGGGGCTTGGTGGGGACCCAAGTGCCAACCCAGTGATGGAATTTGGCATAGCTTGGAGTAAGAAGCAAGAGAAGGCAAGGCGTGATAATGGATTCAGGACGCTCATAGTCTGTGCCCCATTTCAGTGACAGCTCCCCTAATGTGATGCTGGGGGCAGTGAGGAGTCAGAGGGAGATACTCTTCACCAGCAATGGGAGCCACAAACATGTCATGGATGGAGGTAGCCCCAGAGATAAGCAGCAGGAGCATGATGCTACACTCCTGCACTCAGTGCAGGAAGCGCTTTAATAACCAGATCAAGAAATACGAATAAATTGCATGTTCACCTACATTCTGCTGTTGGCATCACCCCACCCCCTCATTCTGCCTTCTCAAACCTATTCGATTACATCATTCTTCACAGCCACTTATGAGCCCACTTATCCTTCTCTTTTGATGTATCACATCCCCATCCATCCATCCTCCGCTCCCATTCATCCCAATCCTGAAAGTACATTCCATGTCTTGATCTTTCATTGTGGGATATTTTCACTTTTGGCAGAGGCAAAAATCAGGTGGTAATAGATTAGTTGCCCCTTTCATTCCCCCATTCAGTCGTCCTTTTCATTGTCTTCAATCAGGTGTCCAATCCACTAGCACCCAGTTCCCACCATCGCAGAAAGTGACAATCTACCCCTTTGTACAAAGAAGAATTTCCTGCCACGAGCCATAAATTTGCCTTTTGCTAGCATGAGATTATTCGTCTTTATGTATTCCCATAGCCTGTAATGTGAGGTGGAGTTCTGGGTTTACCTTTTCTACACGATCTATTTACTATCTTGTATGCATTAAAGAATCTTCCTTTCAGTTGTCTCCTTTCAAGACTAGAAAGACAAAGGATGGAATTCTTTTGCAGCAGCGAGTGTCCTGATAGCGGGACCGGAAGTGCAAGGGGTTTCCTCTGGGAGATGGAGCAGCAGGCCAGGTGCAATCACAGGTGTGCAGAGTTGAGGGGCCAGGCCAATTGAATGGCAGGGATAGGCAGGAAGTTGCCAAAGCCTCTGCTGTCTTATGGGGTCAAAGGTCTGGTCACCATATTTGAACGACATTGAGATAGGCATCCACTCTCTGCAAGTCAGCATCATTATTCTGCCTGTCTCAGATTTGGACTTTGACCTTGAATTGCTGCCACCCCTCTCTTTATCTGCCACATTTGGACTCCTGGTGCTGTTGCCGTTCACTCCCCAGCTGCAGACCCCGATCACCTGCTGTCACCACCCCCCCCATTCAAAAGTGGACACAAATCTCAGCACAGACAACGAGTGGCCCCAAAGTCTAGCAATGTCTCCCCGCAGGCTCTCCTCCAGGCCATTTGGGAATGGCAGGAGCTCCTGCTTCATAGTGGTGGCAGCAGGAGACCCTCCAGCCTAAGGCAGCTTGGATGCAGATTGCAGCAGAAGTTAGCAGCCATGGAGTCCAAAAGCGAAACTGTGTCCAATGCCGCAAAAGGGCCAAGACCTCCTGAACTCCACAACAGTAAGTGGCACGGTGCAGTCACTGCAAAGTGGCACTCATTGCAGTTTAAATGTGCAAGTGCAGGGGGATGCCAGACAGGAGTTTGGGTTCTAGGCCTCATTACCAGATGGATCATGTGGACTGAATGTAGGGGAGTTAATTCATGCTGTGAAAGTTGTACTAGTTGCAGGAGAATGCAAGTGTGTGGAACACTCACTAGAGAGGACACAGGAGGTGTCACTGGCCTGCATGCTCTCCCCTCACCACCCAACCCGCCCCCCCCCCCACTGACCACTCGGCCCGCTCTGAACGCCTGACCCCCCCACCCCACCAATGACCACCAGCCACCCTAAACACCCGAACCCCCTGACCACACGAAGACCCCCCCCGAACCATCCGACCCCATCCACTGACCACCCGACTCCCCCTGAACACCCAACCCCCTACCTGACTCCTTCCATCAACTGACCCCCCCAAGACTGACTTTCCGATACCCCCAACCGAACCCCCACCACCTGATCCCCACCCCATCACGGACCATCTAACCCCCAGCCCCCAATGACCAACCTCCACCCCACCACCCCCCACAACCAACTGATCCCCACCACCGACCACCCTGGCCAACCCCACAACCCCACCCCCAACCACCGACCGAATCCGCCACCTTCCAATCCTACCCATTTAACTGGCAAACTTACCTTCTCCCTGGCTTCTGAAAGAGGCTGTACCTTTAAACTTACCTGCTTTACAGCAGCCAGTGCTGTAAAAAAGGGGGGGTGTCTCCCTTACCTCTGACTCAACACAAGGCCTCAAGAACATGCTGCACTACACAGTTCTCGCCCGGCCTGAGTCAGAAGGTCAGGCGAGGAAGGATTGGCTAGATTTCGAGGTAAGAAACTAGGAACAGAGTGACAATCTGACTCTGATTGCCACTTCGTGGACGTTCAGGCCCAATGCATTGCACTTCAATGTAATGGCCACTCCACCTAATCTGGTTTACACCTGGCTCTGGAAAGTGTCCTGGTAAATGCACCTGCATTTAATATTCAATGGGTTAAGAACCAGAATGGCCCACTCTTGGCAACATATTAATAAAAGTCTCATAAAAGATCACAGAATAGCAAAGCATAGAGGGAGACCATTCAGCTCATCAAGATCTTTTGAAGGCCAGTGCAGTTAGTCACTCAGCACCTCTTGCCTCAAATCCCTGCAATGTTTTCTCCTTCGAGTTTTTATCCAACACCTCTATCAAATCTCCTCAGAGCTTTCTCTGCTCTAAGAAGAACAACACTAGCTTCTCCAGTCTATCCATGTAACTATAATCCCTCATCCTTGGAACCATTCTAGTAAATCTCATCTGTACCAACTCCAAAACCTTCATGTCCTTCCTAAAGTGAGGTGCCCAGAATTGGACGCCTCACTTTAGGAAGTTGGGGCTGAAATAGTGTTTGGTGTATATTGCCTTCCCTGTGATTTTTATTCCCACACCATTTCTCAATTCCTAAGTTCCCAAATTTTACATTAGGTTTTTGGAGTATTGCTGCCTAGACTAGAGGTAGATATTCAAGAAAATGAGTCCCAGATTGATAAATTTTGGTGTTGATCTATTTCTAATCAACATTACTAGAAATGTTAAACATTAGAGAAGTGCCTTAAATAATCAAAGGATGCTTCATAGAAAAAACAAGGTGAATATTTTTGCATTTTGTAACTTTCTGATATTTATTGTGCTTAAAAGAACATGTTTAACAGGACAATATGCAAACTCATCACCTATCACCACCTAATAGATTCAATAGTAACTTTCAAAAAGAAATTGGATAAGAACTTGAAGGAGAAGACATTGCAGGATTTGAAGCAAGAGGTGCTGAGTATGCAAACTATAATAGAGTTTTAATATCAACAATAACTGGCTACAATTTGAAAGCTTTGTTTATTTAATGATATAGTGGTAGAAATTGTGTTAGCATCTTTCAGACAGGCTTGCTTCAGTGATTAATAAACATCAGACTATAAGACTACATCAGAAATATGTAATTATTAAGGATTCTATTCAGATCAAATCCTACCTACAAAAAGGATGTTCTGGTTTACAATGATGAAAACAATAATTGCAATGGCTGTAATATCCCAATTTCTGGTGAGAAATTTTGGAGCAATAGCCTACAGATAGAACATTATTAGAAACATCACCATCGCTGCTTTAGCTCCATGCAACCAATAACATGATGGCAGACAGCCTGGTCAGAAAGCGCTCGTGTTGTTTGCCTCCTCGCTTCTTACTGTTCCTCCTTCTCTTCTTCCTCCTCTTCCTCCCCCTCCTCCTCAGCTGCTCGCTGTAGAGTTGGCAACAAGAACTGTGCCCTCATGATAATGAGGTTGTGCAGCATACAGCAGACCATCATCAATCTTGCTGCTCTGCTGAGTACTGTAGGACTCAAGGGTGGTCCAGATAGTGGAATCATTGTTTAAACAGCCCAATGACTTGCTATATCACTTTCATGCGGCAGCATGGCTTTCATTATATGCATGCTGTCCACCTGTATATGTGCGTGTGTAAGGGTTGCAAGCAGAATCATAGGCCAAGTCGCCCAGTAGCCACCCTCTGGTTACTCATGGTTACTGAAATGCAAATGCATAGAGAACTGTAGCTGAATTAAAGAATGCCCAGTGACCTGCGTGGAATACTGCTTAAGGTTGCACAGCAGCTGTACGTTGTGGAAGCAGACCCCAGTTCGATTTTTACATCTCAGAGTTGACATAATGGTTCCCTGCACCATGGGGAAGCCTGCAATCCTCACTCACCTGCTCGGTCTACCTGTTTCTCTCTGGCAAGGCAGAAGGAAATGTTTTCAACTCTTTTGGAATACAGAGACTCAAGGTGGCAGTGGATGCAAACTGGGAGATGTTGCAAATTTCATGTGCTCCAGTCTGAAATGAACCCAATGCAGTAAAGTTCATGGCAATGGTCATCTACATAGCAACTGGCAATGCCATTGTTGCCCTGCTTGGAAGTTTCTGTTGTGGCTGCAGCAAGGGGGTGATTTCAGTGAGAACGTCCTTAAAATGAAGTGGAGATGTTTGACACAATTTTCCTTGCTGAGGTTCAAAAAAAGAGAATTGCCCCCTGAGCACCCCAGATGGATATGGTCTTCTGCTGAGAGTCCATCTTCAACCTCTTCCTCCTCCTCCTCCCTTTTCCAGCAGCTTGTCCTGCTCTGTGTCATCTCTGCTCATTCTCCCTGTCATGTTGCAGTCTAAGGGATATGGAAACGACTGCACTGATGTGTAGGAGCAACTGGTTTCTGAAGAATTCTTGAAGTCTGACAAAGTCCTACCACTCCCTGTAGAGCTTTGCAACTTTAAACAACACTGAAAGCTACGAAATGCTTCTTTGATCTCAGCAAGGCCCAGTAGAAATCAATCAGCAACAAACCTTTAAGTAGCACTGCTGAACACATGTTCAGCTATGCAAGGTTAACTGGTGTTAGCTGGAGTGTTGAGCTGCAAAATGGTTGCATTGGCAGCAAATCAGTGTTGCACACTGACTCACATAATAACCTGCCTATTCTGCATACTTCCAGAAGGCCATCCCTGTGCACTGATAATGTTCTCACCGAAATGAAATCCAATGTGGCTAGCACTAGAAATATGGGGGCAGACCACAGACACTATTATAGAGGCAACACGACACCAGTAGCGCCAAAAACCCAGATGCTATATGGAGCCGTATTTCATATCCTTTGCTTGAAAATCAATAAGCTTTAGACTTTAGGGGCTGAATTTTAAGATCCAGATCTTCTCACAATGGGAGAGTCCACAACAAGTTAGGAACCCAAAGGTTCATGGAGTCTTTAACTGAGCCACAGCATTAGCATCCTGCTTCTAGGTTTTCCAACCCATTGGAGTGGGCAGACGTGATCTGTTGAAGTCTCAGTAGTTAAAGATATCCCATGAAGGGCAGAATTGAAGTATTCAAAACTGACAACTGAGAGACAAATCGAGTGATGGAGTTTCAAAACGGGAAGGCTCCCCTCTCCACCATGTTTCTCTGAGGCATTTCTGGACATCATGCTGAAGGCTATAAGGGCCTGCAGAGATATTTTGTTCCCATTGGGCGGGAGGAAGAAACCTGTCTCTGAAACCAGGCAGGCGTGGTTGGAAAATGGCTGAGGAGTTGAGCAACAGGAGTGAGGTTCCTCGCTCTTAAATACAGTGAATCAAGAGTTTCAGTGAGTTTATCAGGGCAGGAAAAGAGAGTGACATGCCATAGTGCAAACCCCCTCAGTCTTACTTCCCCAGCCTTTGCCTGCACAGCACTCCTCAGATCAACACACCTTGCAGCTCCACTCAGTCCTCTTTTTTGTTGCACCTCCTCAAATCCCCATTGAAAAGCCCCTTCTATCACTCACCATCAGTTTAGTGCCATTATCCCTCACAGTCACCCTCTCCACACAATCCATTCCTCACACTTATAATTCTCTTCATTTCCTTCTTGCAAGAAAAGAGTGCAATACACCAAGGAGAGGCAGAGAACCGGGGATGGCCCTCCAGCCAAAGCCATCCATATCACTGCTGAGGACAACACACTGGAGACAAGTAGAGCTTTGGCATGCATCACCATTGGTGACTGCATTAGATAGCAAACTGCCACTTGGCGCACCACACCCACTCATGTTGGCTTGATGTCAGCAACCAATGAAAAATGATGATCTGCACAATGATGATTCATATTGTCAGTTCTAATTCATCTGCCACTAATCCTGCAGGTGTTCTTCAGGAGCTGGTGCTGCAGGAAGAGGAAGAGTACCCAGAGGAGGTGGTGCACAGTTAGGAAACACCATCACATGACTTATTCAGCCTCCATCGGCTCAGATAAACACGCCTCGCTGAGGCCCCCAAGGCAGATAGTTGGGTTATCACATAACCACTTATCATAAGTGAGCAGAAGCAGGTATTGGAAACAGGGAACATTTGTAGAGAGTTCTCGTCAGAGGGCGCAGGACCGTCCAAGTTCTGCTCGTGGACACAGGGGTCATCAATGAAGAGGATAACTCTGGAGCAGCATCAGAAAATGTATGAGGCTCTGTCAACATTTCCAGAGACATTGCATGCCGTTGGAGAGATTGGAGGAGTCCGTCTCTCTAGCAGAAGTGCCAAGTTGTTTCGGCCCTTTGCACTGTTGTCTATCCCTGTGGAAACAGCACCACCTGCATGGAACAGTAGGCAACCAAGTGGATGCTAGCCCTGACCAATGATCTCTCCAGCTCTTCACTAGCAGGGAAGTGTGGGTGGTCCATGAAAGGGAATATGGAGACTGGGGACATTGAAGTGGGGGCTCTGTTCAAACCATTCTCACTCTTGCCCCTTGCCCCCTGCCTCAGTCAAAACCCCACATGCTACCCCCTGTCCCGATTGATGTGTCTTCACATGTACACATGCAAGTGAGGCAGTCTTTGGCAGGGCCCTAACTGGCCCCAAAACCCAAAGGGCGTTGGCCATGAGCATCTCAGCAGTCAGAGCAGTGGAGCAAGCAGCCTGCCTCGAGAACTGCTGATGTCACAGGGTTAGCACCACCATAGAAGTAATAGGAAAAGGAAAAGAAAGACTTAATAGTTTCACAAGGGAAATCACTTGGGTGTTTGAAAGTTTGTTAAAGTGCCGCTTTTATTGTCAATGTTTATGTAGTATAAACTTCTTCTCAAAGCTCCATTGTCTAGTCAATCCCATTGTTACCCATAGCATGTGGCCTTCAGCCTTGAGGACAATGGTTTGACAAGAGCAGAAGATGAACAATGGGTATCAGTGAGAAGAATAGATTGTTGACTGTGGGACTGCTTTGGGCTGGGGGCAGACACAGTGGGTTCAGCATTTGTGTGCTATATGGTCGCACTGCTTCAGGTTGGGTGAACCTGCCTGAATGATTCCATCCTTGGCATCCCTGGCAGTTAAGTGAGCAGCTGCAAGTACCCTGGCCACATCAAGCTCCTCCTCCTTCTCTTGCTCCTCCTGTAGCCCCTCCCTCTGCTCCTCCTCCCCATCAGGTGCAGAGCACTCATCACTTTCTTCCTCCTGCAGCTCCATCCTCTCTGCTGCACTATATTGTGCAAGGTGCACCTCACCACTACCATGCCGGACACCCTTTCTGGAGCATATTGAAGAACGCACCAGGATCTGTCCAGGAATCACCTCTTCACTATCACAATGGCCGGCTTATTGACCACTCTTTTTTTCATGTGGATCTTGTTGTGCCTTTCCTGTTGGGCGGTGATAGGTCTCCTCACAGGTGTCATCAGCCATATCCCTGGAGGGTATCGCTTTTCTTCAAGGAGCCAACTGCTCACTCTGTTTGGTGATACGAAGATCTGTGGGACATTTGACTGTTGCAGAATGACAAAATCATGGCATACTCCATACAGACAGGAAAATAGTGGAAAATGCCTTTGGGATAGCTCCTTGTCATGGTCCCTCCTCTGGATGAGTTTCCCAGGGCAGGCTGCCAACTGGAATCAACCTGCTCAACGGAGGCAGGCAGTATTCAAAGTAATAAGGTTTCAATCGAGCGTCAATTTCTGATATTAATGCTGTATCAGGATATTAATGCTGTATCAGGATATTAATGCTGTGTGACAGCAATGTTTTGGAGGCAGCATTTTGATGTGAGTAGGCCATCAGAGGCTGAATGAAATGCTGGTATCAGGGAGCCGCAAGGCTCAAAGAGTTTCAATCACAGCTGCAGGCATTCCAATGGAGAGTTTTTCCCTCCACACTGAGACCCCCCCGCAGTTCTGGGTCTTGTTTTTTTTAAAGTGACTTTGGAGCCTTTTGTGAATGCTTCTAACTTGAAGCAGCCCCTAGGTCTCTCTCTTCTTCAGCAGCGCTCACTTGTCTTGGTCAAGCTGCTAGTGGGACATTTCTGCAGGCCCTCCCAGTGGCGCGCCACATTCTTGTTCAGGCCTCCCCCATTCTTAATTGGACAGTGGAGGCAGCCTGCTAATTTGTCAGCCTCCTGGACAATCTCCCCTGCTGTTGCACCGTTGCACCATTACCCCGAGTGGTGTCAGGACCCAAATGCCTGAAAAAGCGCAGAAGATTTTGTCCCAGCACTCCCTGCACCTGGAGGGATCCAGCCACTACAGCAAATTCAAGGGGCCTCTCATTCTGACTGGCCTCATCGATAGTAAAGTGGACATAAGGACAGTCCTGACAACCATGGTAGCCATCACTTAGGAATGCATTTGTGAGCAGCAGATTATGGGATTTTGCATGTCACCAGCAGCTGCTGACCTAGTGATCTAGATCGCTGGAAGGAACTGAAGGAAAAGAAATTTAGGACTGCAGTGGCCTTGATGGCCACTGGCAATGTGTGCCCAGTTAGATCACATGGCAGGTGTCTTCTTCCAACAGGCCGCAAATGTTACCGTACAAGAAAGACTGAGGCTGGTGAGGTACTGGTGCTCATTCATGTCCAGAAAGAATAACAGTGCAAATTGGGAAATAAGAATGCTGGTCCGAACTGGTCTTGTATGCCTTAAAATGGAACACCAGTAAAAACTGGGAAATAAGAGTACTGGTCTGAACTGTTTATTTTCCCTCTGGGTGGTGCTAGGAGTAACACTTCTTGTGAGGTGGAGCTCTGTGTTCTTTCCCTCTGTCCTATGGAGCAGCAGGTATCGGAGGGAAAAGTTGCTGCTGCACTTCTGCTAATGATGTTTGTGTTGCTTCTCTTGTCCCTCATCGGAGATCCAAGGTAAAGTTGCATTAGCTGCTCCCATGCTGCTGTGAAGTGCAGGTCAAAGACAGAAAACTCCAAATTAGCAGAAATGAACTCCAAAGCACTGGAAATCATCTCCAAAGCAGTGAAAGCACACTCTCAGAACAAGCCCTGTGAGCAAAAGCCTTTCACCTAGGCAAAGAAGCAACTGTCATGTTTGAGTAATTAAAGGCTTTCCAGCCTGCCCAATTCTCAGATCCATCAATCCCCACTGTACTCTCATCTTATTGAACCTGGCAGGTTTTGGGCTGTCAGGGAAACACATGTGCTGGCTGTGAAAGCTAGAATCCAAGGTTAAAAATGCAGTCAAGTGCCTTTTAACATATGCTAATCGCAGATCTGTCTGTTAGACAGGAGTTTTACTTGCGTTAACAAACATGCACAAGTTAAATGCGCAAGTCGGTGGGTTCTTACTTTGCAAAACACTGGTATTTTTTGCTTCTTTAATGGCCCCCCCACAACAACCCCCTGCCCATCAGACACACTTGCCCACTCTATCAGTTTAAAATTCAGCCCTAAGTTTTTGCCAATAATTTTCAGACAACTTGGTTCATAGGTGTCCTAGTTCTTTCCCTGCCAACAAAAGACAATGAATTATTAATAATCGAAGCTTAGAGCTTAGAAGGAAGTCGCGCAGCACCTTATATCAGTGCTGGCTTTTCATTAGAGTAATGTAAAATGAGTCCCACCACTCCATGCTCTCCCCATGATTCTGTATATTGCTTCATATGATTATCACTCCTCCCAATCCCTACTCCATTGTTCCTTGTCACAAAGTAAACCATGCTTTAATCACCTCTCCATAAAGAAACTTCTTTCAACCCCTTCCACCATTCTTTAATGCCAGGATTTTTCCCTTGTCAGTCGGGCACGGCAGGCGGGCCCTGGAGTGGTCGCAAAGCTGATCACCACCCGTGACTGGGCCCCGACATCGATTTAACGCTGGCTGGCCAGTCAACGGCCAGCCAGCGTGAAATGCGTGCGGCAGCACTCAGTGCTGCCAGGGTGGAGGAGGCAGGAGTGCGAGCGCAGAAGTTCGGGCACGGGCACAAGTGTGCACAATGAAACTCCCTGAGGCACAGAGCTGCCTCAGGGAGCTGAAGATTTGTAACATTAAAAATAAAGAAGTTAGCAATGTTAAAAACATGTCCCCTCATGTGACACTGCCACATGAGCAGGGACGTGTTGTGAATGAATTTTGAAACATTTTATTTAATTTTTAATTGCTGTTGGAAACCTCATCACGCCAGTGGATAAGGTTTCCTAAAAATTCCAAAGGCTGCTTGGCATTTTTGCCTGCCTGCCAACTGTAAAGTTGGACAGGCAGTGAAAAATTTCATTCAGTTACAACTTTAATGGCCTTAATAAGCCTGTTAATTGTCGGTGGGCGCGCTGCCAACTCCCGTGCATGCCTGCCGACCGAAATATTGCACAAATGCGCGATGACATCAGGACATTCGCCATTTTACGCTTAAGCAGGTCGGGCATTTGTCCACCTGCTCAGCGCAAATTTTTACTCTAAGAAACAATTTTACATTGATGATTCCTCATTTTTGACTGTCAAGTTGCCCACGTGACTATATTTTCTTACCTCTGGTATTGTCCTATTGAATGTCCCTATAATCTGTAGCTTCCATGTGCCCTTGCTATAAAAGGGTGCCCAAAACTGCATATGAATATTCTGTACCTTAAACATTGCCTTGAGCAAATTTATCATAACCTCTTGCATCTCCACTTTTATTTATAAAACACAAAAAACAATTGTCTCTTTGTAACATTCTATACCTGAACTGACACTTCCAGTTGAGGTTTTTCATATTCCTCCATACTCTGCAGCTATACTCTAATGTCTTGAATTTCTTCTCATAGTGCATCACCACTATTTCTCTGCATTAAATTCCATTTGCCTCCTATCATCCCATTCCTCTAATCCAGCTGCCTTCCTGAAGTTCTTTACAGTTTTCCTTGCTGTCTCCTAAACCTCCCTACTTTTGGGTCAGCAACAAGTTTTGAGTTTGTGCTTTATGTGTGCATGGCAAGATCAGTTGCACATGCGTATAGCGGCTTGATCAATTCTTCCCCTATAGTGATGCATCTTATGGAATATAAGTATACTATCATACCTATTGACTGGAAAGATGGCAGGTTCATCGCTGGTGACAGGCCATTTAAATGCTGTGCAAGATAGCACTGCACTTGAGTCCTGAATCTTGCTGACAGAAGGTTTCCTCAATATTTCTGTATTTTTGGTTGTCTTCATTTTATCATTATCGAGCAGTTGCAGACACATCCCTTGACAATTTCAGAAACATCAGCTCCAAGGTCTTTTCATACAGGCTTATAGATTACTAATTGTATCCCTAACATCTGTGCTCTAAAACAAGCCAACAGTGCTTTAATAAATATAACATTGTATAACTTCCTCAAGATACGCCATTCTCTGTCCTTAATTGACACAGCTGTGTAGTAGGTCATAACTTGGAAGACATTTCACATTTTATGCATTGGTATGTTATGACAGATTAGCCAGAGGCACTTCTCCCACCTCTATTTTTTATATAAATACGCATGTATTACACATTTTATTTTGCTGTAATTATGGCTTTTCTTAGACTGGCATTACATTTTATTAGACAAACCAGAATCTGCTTCAAACTATCTGTTGATTACTGTAGTCACCAATGTTTTGTGTAATGTTTTATGTTATCATTTGTAAAGCAAACATTTTCTCAAGGATACTTAGTTTATATGTTCACTGGATCTTTTATTCCTCTGGCTTGCTCCAATGGAGTAATTTTCAAAAATGTCAAAAATCTTTGGTTGCACTGGGGTGAAATTCATCTTGGGGAGTCAGTGCAAACAGCAGCATTAGCAAATCAGGAGACCAGTTTTACATTCCTTATGAAACGTAAAACGGGCTGCAGATTTCCTATTGCCCATTTTGCACTAGTATTAATTAGAAAAAAATTGTCACTTTTGATCATCCTTTGTCATCAGCGTTGTTGCATTTTGAAAGTAGGTTCTGGAGGCAAAACAATAACCTGGCATGTTTTTGTTTTATTCATCAATGTCACCAAAACCTCAATGTAGGAATTTAACTTTCTACTCATGCCAATTTATTTTGCTAACATTAGTGAATGGCAGAATATATACCCAGTAATTTAACCCAGCCTGCCAGCAAGCACCTAATATGCTTTTCTAATTTTCAGCTTGTGTAACCTTATGTATTACTAATAAATGAAAAAGAAATAGTAACATGTAGGAAAATATGTAACAGCTCATTCGGTTTTGAGAAATCAAAATATACCTTTCTTGTCTTTTTTGGGCAGTTTTTGTAATTTTACTCCATAACATATCATAAATCAACTTGGTGGCAGCTAACATAAATTATAACAGCCCATTTATACATGCACCAGAAAAGCCCACCATCAAACTCAATGTTGGTGCCAGGCAGTAGGAGAAGCCCAGAGAGCACACTGAGAGGACCCAATGTTCTTCTGAGAGTTGCACTCAGATTTTCCATGCAGAGATCTCCATAGAGGGATTGGCTGGGCCACTGGTTTCTGTTTCTACTCTGAAAAGCATGTTTACTCATCTGAAGTTGCCACATACCCAGGCTTTTTTCTATGAACCTAGGCTCTCTTTAAACTGGTCTAAAAGCAATTTCACATTGAAAACTGGGTATTGTTTGTGCATTTAGATTTTTCAACTTCTGAAGGTGCTGGGAAACATTACTTGCAAATATTAAGAACAGTTGTTTAGTGGATATGGTATACAACCCAGATGTTGGGAACTCAAATCCCATCATGGCACATTGTGAAAATAAATTCAACAAATCTGGCTACTTATGGAATAGCAGCCGGAAAGAATTATCATTAAAACCTGCAGATTGTCATAAAAAACTGAATTGGTTCATCCATGTCCTTCAGAGAACCTGTTGCGACATGTGGTTCACTCTTAATGCTTTCCATGTGACCTAACTGACCACTCAGTCATTAAAAAATATTTGCTAGAGAGCAGAATCATAAGGCCTATCACTGCTGATCAGCACAAGACTTAGGTAATCCCAGTACAGTGAACTCTCACTATGGACTGGTATTCAATTGAGAAAACTATACCGTGGACTGTACAAGTAACAGGTAACAGTCATATTCACAGAGTCATATATATGATCCAAAGTCCCAAAGCTGTACAACAACATCCCTGAATAAGTCATGTCCCACCAGCAGAATAGAGCTACCAAAGCTAGTGGAACAATGGCTTACAGCCAGGTGGGTTTTGCCCCTGGAGTACTTAGGATTGACTCTGGAATCCTGACTCCTTAGCATCAAGTGAAAATAGCCAAGGAAACCTCTGGCTTATCCCTGTCTTCTACCACTGCACCAGCCCTCCAACATCACCACCTTCCCCACACCACCACTCCCACCCCCTGCTAAAAGCTCACAATTTAGTGCTCATCCTTGCTGAACATCACTATGACTAAGCCCAGAGTAAAGCATAAGCACAGAATGTACTCTGGGTGGGGGACTTCAATGGTCACCAAAGAGTAACTTAGCATTACCAACTGTGACTGAGCTAGCCGAGCCCTGAGGGAAGCAGCACTAAGTCTAGACCTGTCTCTGATTGTGAAATAATGAACATGAGGGAGCCACCTAACATCATCATCATCCGCAGCAGTCTACCATCATAGGCACATCTCTTTACAGCAGCATTAGTGGCAGCCTGTGGATATGTTGAGCATTTCCCATATTCCCAGCCATCTCTCTCAAAAGGCCACATTGGCGAGGAGATCCAAAATCGGATCAGCTGCACCAGCTCAGCTTTCTACAACCTACAGCAGTGAATGCTTGACAACAAGGAGCTCCACAAGTTAACAAAAGTCCTAGTGTACAGAGCAGTTGTTGTCATCACACTCCTGTAATGTAGTGAGACCTGGACTGTGTGTCAGTGACACATAAGAGCACTAGAGAAAGTCCATCAGCAATGCCTCTACCACATTTCCCGGATTCAATGGGAGGACTGTCAAACAAACGCTAGTGTCCTTCTTGACAGCAGCTCCACAGGCATTCAGGCAAAACCCCTGCAAAATCAATAGAATGGACAGTGCGCCTGGATGGCCAAAAACTGTCCCCACCAACTCTCAAATAGCTAATGTTCCAGGGGAGGACAGAGAAAACACTTCAAAGACACTACGAAGCATGGTATCATTGACTGGGAGGAGCTTGCTACCAATCGTTCAGAAAGCAAAAGCAAAATACTGCGGATGCTGGAAACCTGAAACAAAAACAGAAAATGCTGGAAAAACTCAGCAGGTCTAACAGCTTCTGTGGAGAGAAAAAAAAACAGAGTTAACGTTTCAACTCCTTATGACTCTTCTTCAGAATGGTGACAACTTGCCCATCAAGCTTTATCACACTCTGAGTCCAAAGAAGAGAAATCAAAGAAGAGGCAATGCAGTGACAGAGAAGGAAAGAAAAGGAAACTAGTCCTGCACTCCAGATCCCATTGCCTCATGGGATGTTCTGCCCCATGTGCCCAAAAAGATATGGGTCAAGAATCAGCCTTTTCAGTCATATGAAGACCCATGGCAGAAACCCACGGCCCTGAGTAGGCGTCATCCTCAAATAGAGAGACAGCCAATGACGGTAGTCTACACACAAAACATGCTTTCCATCATGTTTTGTGAAACTGACACCATGCTAAGTGGAGTAACAGACATAGTGTAAAATAAGGAACAAATCTAGTGAAGCTACTGCACATGCTAACCATCAAAAACAGTAGGTTACAGGTGGATCTAAGCCATCTCAAAACCAAAAGATCACAGTAAAGCTTTATAGCCCTACCACATCCAATCATGAATAAGGCAAATAATGAGAGGAGCAGGCTCCAGGAACATCCTCAACCACAGTGGAGACCAGCATGTGCATGAAAGACAAGGCTTCAGTGTTTCCAGTTTCATCAGTAGACAATTAAACTCAATCCCCTCCCAGAACCCCCACAAGTATAGGCATCAGTTCTCAGTCAATTCAGTTAATTTCAAATTATTCTAAAAGGCAGTCAAGTGCACTGGACACAGCGAAAGCTATGAGTCCAGACAATATCCTAACCAAAATGCTGAAGGCCTGCACACCAGAACTTGCTGCCCCCAGTGCCCTCCCCACCCCCAAACTCCCATGAATGTCAAGTTGTTCCAGCACAGCCAATAATACTGACACCAACCCAACAATGTGGAGGATTGCTCAGATATGTTCTATCTACAAAAAGCAGAAAAAACTTGACCAGCCAATTAGCACCCTGACAGGTTGCCCCCAATCATGAACAAAGCAATGGATGAATTATCAAAATGCCTTGTAATGACACCGGCTCACCAATAAACTGTTGACCAACATTCAGTTCGGGTTTCAGCAGAACTACTTGGCTCCTGACTCCTTCTCACTCTTTGTTCCCAGAAACATTGGGGTTAATGGGGGAAAATGGATTGAAGGAGAAAATCCTTTAGTCATTGGTGTCACATCTGAGATTGTCAGAGACAATCACAATGCCAGGATAGTCCTGTAGGACACCCTCAGGGTAGCGTCCTCAGCCCAACCATCTCCATCTGCTTTATCAATGACCCTTTCGTCTGCTATAAGTGGGGCTCTTTGCTGACAAAGTAAAGTGAAGGAAAATAAGAAATATTACCCATTGGAACCTCTTCTGATCCCGGCTCCTCTTTCCCACCATCTTGAGGGAAAGCCACAGGCCACCAGTTAAAACTGTTGTCAGGTCTCGTTGATGTCATTGATTCTTGACATGTCTATACACAAAGGACCCCTTTGGGTGCACTTGCTGCCTAGTAGAGCTGATTAAAATCTAGATACTTTCCAACAGATAAGCAACATGCATGATTTAAACTACCTACTTTCCCAGAGTCTGCTGAACAGAAAGTGTTAAAATCACCCCTGTACTTTAGCTCACTTTTTCTAGCCATTACACTTCTGTACTAAGAACAAAAAAATTACTTCAGATTTCCAGCATTTGCAGTATTTTGCTTTCATATTACTCTTTCCTATTAAATGTTAGTTATGGAGTAAGTCACTGCAGCATTAAATTTCAGCGGCTTCTTCCAGGGCTCCATAGGCCTCCGTGGGGAACATGTGAGCTATCTCTGGCAACTGTGCATTTCTGCATCAAAGAGGTGACCAATGCCCTCTTTAAGAGGGCTGGAGAGTTTTTCAACTTCAAAATGGATCCAGAGAGCCAGGCCAAATGATTTGTGGGGTTCAAGGCCATCACAGTCTGCCCACAAGTGCAGGGGGTTATTGACTGCATGCATGTGGTGATCAGAGCCCCCTGGGGCCAGCCTGCAACCTTTATCAACTGAAAAGGGTTCGACTCTATTAATGTGCAATTGCTCCATGACCACAGCTGACGTATCCTCCAGGTGTGTGCTCAGTTTCCAGGAAGCTCTCATGATGCATGCATTCTTAGCCACTCCCAGGGTGACACAGCTATTCGAGGCCCCCTCACGCCTGCATGGATTGATCCTGGGTGACAGGGGCTATCCACTCAAGACTTGGCTGATGACATCCATCAGAAACCCTCGGGCTCCAGCCGAGGAGTGCTGTCTCATGATTCCACAAGGGCTCCGATAGAGCAGACCATTGGATTGCTGAAAATGAAGTTCTGCTGCCTGGATCGCTGTGCCGGAGCTCTCCGAAATGCACCTCAGAGTATTGAGGATTATAGTCGTGTGCTGCACACTGCACGACCTCACGCATCAGTGGGGGGAAGCCTTTCTAACAATGGATCTGGAGGAGCCATATTCCTCATCCAATGAAGAGGATGGGGAGGATGGATCAGAGCAGGCAGACTTACATGTTGGGGCTCCAGCACCAGATGCCAGGGTACTGGAGAGATGTGCGAGGGAAGTCCGTGAGTTCCTCATTCTCAACAGTTTCCAGCAGGCACGGTGTCTTTGAGAAGCCTTTAGCTCTAGGTCTTACACCCATAAGACCCCTGCATCTCCACCCAACATGAACCTCCTGTGTACTCTGACGAGTCACGCCATCCATTTTATAGTCAATGCTCCCTCTTCACCCCTAAAGGCTTGAAATTTATTATGCAAGCGATCACACTGCTCACCAGGTCCCAACAATAAGACCATCCACCATAAATGAATAAAGTGAACAAGACTATTTAATCACACACTAACATGGAGTGCAAAGCAATATTTGAACAGCCATGCAACCATTGTGCACCAAAAAGCTCTTTCATTAATGCTCACAGTCACTACAATGTGGTGTGATGCCGACATCTACAGCTGAGGTGGAGGCGGGCTGCTGAGTGTGATGACCCATTGACTGTGATGACCTTGGTGGCTGTCCTCTGTTTGCCCAAGGCCTGGAGAATCCCAGCATGCTGAGGGGCTCCTGCACAAGTCTAGGTGCATCCTCTTAGGCCTCGAGAGTCACTGCAGAGGGGCTGAGGAGCAACTGCTCACACTCTGAGTGCCTTGAAAGGAGTTCCAGAAGAGGTGCTTCTCCTCCCTCTTGCTGCATGATGCCAAATCCCTCACTACCTAAGGAAGAGGGGCACCTAGAGGGACGTCCAGGCACCTCGTACTCCTCTCACCTGGCCACTGCTGAGTATAGCTCACGGTCAGAGCAATGGCATGCAGCTCTAAGCGTTTGTCCAGCAGCCATTGAGTAGTTTGCTGCACCTGGCTCTCCAAATGACAGTTGCCAACCTCTCTATGAAGGAAGTGAAGTGCTCATCCACCTGAGATATGGCAGAACTCATGGCCTGGATGCACTGTGCATGTCTTCATATCCACAAGATGTTCCCCCACCTGTCACCGCATCTCCAGTTGGCTTCATGTGGCCATGACCAGAGGCCTGTCATTAGATTGGGCCCAGCATGGGCCTGGCCCCCAATAGCCCTTCCACTGTCAGGTCCTTGATCTGTCACAGCTTCCATCAGCTGCTCTGGCATGTCTGTGATGTGCTCACCAGGTTGTGAACATAAATCTAACTGTGGTCGCTTTCCCACTGAGGTGACTGAGCTGGTGAAGAGTGCAGGGATAAAATGTGATGGTTCACCCTCTGAGGCTTCGACATCTGTGATTGCCTGGCTGCCTCTGTTCTCTGCTTAGCTCCACTGCCTGCTCCTTGCTGGCGGGCGTCCTTATGTTGGGCACTTCTTCATCAGTCTTTGCATGCTCTTTGACACTATGTGCCATTTTCTCCTACAGACAGAAGGTGAGAATGAGCTTCAGCTCAATGGGCCTGCAAATTCTTTCCCACGTACACTGAGGCCTCATGATACATCTGCTAATGTGCCTTACATTATCTGCTTACATTCATCTGCTTGCCCACTCCATCCCCTCGCTGAGACACATTGTTGCTGCCCTCATGAGAGCCGCATTGATCTAACTCACTGTGTTGTACTCACTCTGGCGGTGCAGAGGAGGTCATTGTCCCTCTTCCTGCACTGGAGCCAGGTGCTCCAGTGGACCCCATGACTGCTAATCTCTGCTGCAATCTCTGCACAGGCTTCCTTGGTCAGGTGGGAGAATCATCTGATGCTGTCAATGGGGAACAGCACCTCCTGCCATTCCGGGGCTGCCTGCAGGAGGAACTGGCAGGGTGGCATTGCTGAACTGTGGGGCCATACATTGTCTGCTCTGAACCATGTGCCACCTGGGTCTGGAGGTGAAGCTATGATCCTGAGGTGCTGTATCAGAGTGGAGAACTGAGTCTAGACTTCAGAATGATGATTCTGGGGCCCTGTGTAAGAGTCCGCAACGCAGATGCTGCTGTCTTGTAGGCACAGAAGGCATGCCCGGGTGCCACTTAAAAATAGCATCCGGACTTCTGACCCCATTAGCTGACAGTGAGCTTGATGACAGTGGGTTTGATGACCTCCTGCCTGTCCCCCACCACATAATTCGCCAGGCCCTGTGCCTCTTGTGATATCTTTGCACAACAGAAACATGGAGCACGCACATAGGCCTGAATTTACCCATCAGAGATTTGGGGGCAGGGCCCGTTCGCAGACGGGAAAATGACGCAGGATGACGTGGGGAAGAACCCCCGACGTCGTCCCGGACCCTTTAAATTTTTAGGAAGGTGGGCGGACAGCAAAATCAGCTGTCTGCCCGCCGACCTGTCAATGGCTAATTAAGGCCATTGACAAGTTAATTAAGATAATTAAAAACCTGCCCAGCCAACCTTAAGGCTGGCGGGCAGGCCAGGAGCCCCAGCGGGCTTCTGATAATACATGAAACCTCATCCACTGGCGGGATGAGGTTTCATGTCCATTTTTAAAAAGTCTAATAAAGTTTATGTTGTTTTTATTAACATTTCCCATCTCGTGTAACATTGTCACATGACGGGGACATATTAATAATTTTTTAATTTTTCTATTTTTTGACTTTTCTTACCTGTCACTAATCTCCCTGAGACAGGACTTTGCCTCAGGGAGCAGTGTGCTCTTTCGCACGCATGCGTGAAAGTGTGCATTTTGATAGCTGGGGATTCCCTCCCCCCCCGCACAGGAAGCACATAGCGTTTCCTGTCGGGCAAGCCACTGGGCGGGCTTTAATTGGCTGGCCCATTCAAAATGGCGGCGGGCCCCGTTTCGGTGGCGGGGGTCAGCTGTCCGCCCGCTGCCGAGCCGTTGGGCCCGCCCGCCATCCGAGGGCAAAATTCTGCCCATAGAGTTTTAATACCAACTGAAACTGGTTTATTCCAGTTTGCTTATGTACATACTTACGCATATGGCCATATGAGGGTGCTATTACACTACTCCCTCCTTAATGAAAAAGTTAAACAAAAGAACTCATAAGCAGCAAACAAACTACACAAAATATTGAGAGTATTGCTAGTTGGTTTCAATTCATTGGAAACCCCTCAAACCACTTCAAATGGTTATCTATCACAATGAAGATCTGTTGCCCTTCAAATTCTGCAAAATCGATGTGCAGCCTCTGCCACAGTCTAGCTGGCCATTTCCATGGTTGCAAAGCTAGTGATGGTGGCTTCTTTTCTACCGCTTGGCATACCCTACACTGTTTCACTATCCTTCCATATCCTTGTCTAACCCTTGCCACCAAAGATAGCTCCTTGCTAGACTCTTAGTCAAACTCATCCCCCAGTGTTGATCATGAAGATCACATAGCAACTGTGACCTATACTTTTCAGGAATTACAGCTTTGGCTCCCCCATTACAAAACCTTAACAACTGACAACTCATTCTTACACATAAAAATGGCCTGATTTCTACATCCAGTATCTGTGTTGCCCACCCATTTGCGATATAGTTCTGCACCCTTGCCAATACATGGTACCTATGAATTATTCTATCAATGTCATCCCCTGTAACTGGCAACTCATCTACATGTGAAAAGAAAAATACTTCCTCCCTGTCAGGGTCTACCTCTGATGGTGATGATAATATAGACACCATTTCTGCATTACCATGATCTTCTGATTATCTGTATTCAATGTCATACTGAAAAGCAGATAAAATCAAAGCCCATCTTTGCATTCAGGCTACAGCTAAAGTGAGTACTGGAGACTTTGGATTCAAAATAGCTGTCAGTGGCTCATGATCAGTTTTGATCATGAAACTACGACCAAACAATTTATGAAATTTCTTACTCCAAAAATCAAAAACAATGCTTCATGTTCTATCTGAGCATAGTTTCACTCACTAGTGCTGAGGGTGCATGAGGCAAATGCAATCAGTCTCTCCTCACCATTATCCAATGCATGAGAGATCACAGCACCTACTCCGTATGGAGAGGCATCACATGCTAGCTTAATCTTTTTGGACACATCGTAATGTACAAGCATTGTACCATCTACCAATTTATTTTGCACAACTGGAATGCTTTGTCACACTCCTTTGCCCAATTCCACAAAACACCCTTCCTCAAGAGTTAATTCAATGGATGCAATAGGGTTGCCAAATTTGGCATAAATTTACAGTAGCAATTCATTAAGCCAAAAAATGATCTGAGCTCAGAGCTATTTTGTGCACATTTCTTACTGTTTGAACCTTACTCTTGGTAATATGTAACCCATCTTTGTCTACCCTTTGACCCAGATATTCTACAGAGTTTTGAAACATTTCACACATGTGTGGCTATGCCTGAACGCCATGCTTTTCCAAATGTTAGAACACCTTTTTCAGCCTGTCATCATGGAGCTGTCTGGTTGTTGCTGAAATAAGTATGTCATCCAAATAGCAAACGATTCCGTGAATTCCTTGCAAAATTTGGTTCCGGGGCTGAAGAAACACCAGTGAAACTGAAAAGACCCATGTATGTATTAATAGTCAAATATGACTTTGATTCATCATCTAACTCAAGTTGCAGACAGGCGTTTGTTAGATCTAACTGAAAAAATCTGGCCTCCTGACAACATTGTGAACAGACCCTCCAAATTTGGTAAAGTATCGGGGGGATTACATTCTGGAACCTGATTTGTGGTTACTTTATAATCTTCACATATTCTTACACTGTCATCTGATTTTGGTACTATCACTATGGGAGTAGCTCAATTATTCTGTCCTAGTTTAGAGATAGTGTTCTCAGTCTCAAGTCTTTTCAGCTCTTGCTCTACATCTTCCTGTAGAGCATAGGGTACTGGACAAGGCCTGCAATAAACTGGTCTTACGTTCCTCTGAACCCATATGTTGGTCTTATATCCTTGAATTGATTTTCTGATTTCACTAAACACCCGAGGGTACTTGTTGATCATGTTTTCTTGTGATGTGAATTTCACTTCTATGAGAAAAAGCTCAGTCCGGTTTAACTTAAGTGCTGCTAACCAGTTTCTTCCTAACAAGGCTGGTTTTTCTCCCTTCACTACAATGATGGGCAATTTTTCCCATCATTCCTTGTATGTGACTGGAACCAACATTCCTCCCATTATGGGAACTTTCTCTCCTCCGTAACTTCGTATTTCAATGCATGATTTCTACAGTTGATGTTGACTCAACCTTTCACGGTATAGCAATTCAGGGATCATGTTAACTGATGCCCACGTGTCGACCTCCATGTTTACTGGAGCTCCATCCAATTCTACTTTGACTACGATTCCCTGAAAATTTCCACTGGACATCTTGTGCTTCAGATCATATGGATCGCAACCAACCCCTCATTGTCCTAGAGCTGTTCAACAACTGTATGCAGTGACTGCCATTTCCTCCAGACAGTTTTTTCTCCAATTACCTTCTTTCGACATGCTTTGGCAAGATGACTTTTCTTCTTGCAGCTGTAGCACTCACAAATGGGCAATTCTGTGCCCAATGTTGGCCCATGGACCGATAACAGGGCTTTGTTGTACCAATGCTACCACTAACTGCTGTCGTTCGGGTTTTGGGTTACTCAGCTGCAGCTTCTTTACTTCAGCAAACAACTTGTAGTTATTAACTATGGCTTCTCTCGAGTCACATTCCGCCATGTCCATGGACAATGCTGTTTGGCAGGCTATATTGAAAGTTAACTTTGGCAATGTCAGCAACTTACCACAAGTGTGTTCACTTTTTAAACCACACACAAGTCTGTCCCACAGCGCTGTCTCTTGAAATTCTCAAAAATTACAATAAATGGACAGTTTTTTCAAAGCCACGATAAACTCTCCAATGTCCTCACTGGGCAACTGATTCCTTGTTCCAGATTGATAGTTTTCTACAATGTCCCAACAGTTTTGGATTATTGTGCTGCACAAGTTTACACAAAATGCCTGACAGCAGCATGTATTTTGGCTTTGCAGGCTCAAGCAAATTCTTGAGCATTTCAAACAATTCTGGGCCTGTTTCCATTGAAAACTTTCCCCTTTTCATTTACCCACTGATTAACAGCTGGATTATTAGGATCATCAAGGGTATTTTTAGCAGTGAAGTACATCTCTAGTTGCTCAATATATGCACCGAATGACTCTCAATCATGACTATACTCTCCCAGTCACCTAATAATACCTGTTCATTCAGCCACTTTTGAATGTCAACATCCACTTGTACAAACAGTCTTTTCTCCAAGATTGGATTTTTAAGCCTATTCCCCAGCAAAAAAACAACTCACAGATGCACTGCAGGTTTGCTGGAAGCTCCTCCAACCAAATCTGTTCAGCTAGAGAATCCGTAATCCTATCCTTTTTGAAAGACTGTGATATCTTTGCAAGACAGAAACACTGGAGCACAGACATTGGCCAGGATTTTACAGCCCCACCGCAGCTTGTCTGCCCTGGGAGAATGCAGCGAGCCATTTAAATCTCCATTCAGTTTGGCAGGACCGTAATATCCCGCCGGGCGAAAGGGGCTGTAAAATTCTGGCCATTGAGTTCTAATAAGCAACTGAAACTGGTTTATTCCATTTTGCTTATATACATACATATACAAATGGCCACAAGAGAGTGCTATTAACCTCTACAGCGTTTAGTGGTCTGCGCTGCGTAATCGCAGCTGGCCATCCATTCCCGACTCAAGCAGAAGTGGTGTCCGCTTTCAGGTCCACTATTGGAACCCATACTGGTACAACAAAATCCCACCCATAGTACATAGCTCACAAATGTTTCAGGTAGATGTTCATTTCTTTAACATGATTTCTGAAGTAAGTCGGTTTAGCTCTTTCCCATGATCATGTTTTCACTCACACAATCAGCTAGCTGTACCAGTTTTGATGAAGAGTCTTACGGACTCAAAACATTAGCTCTGTCTTCCTCTCCACAGATGCTGTCAGACCTGCTGAGTTTTTCCAGCAATTTTTGTTTTTGTTTCAGATTTCCAGGATCCGCAGTATTTTGCTTGTATCTTATTGTGCCAGCATGCCTGTTCTCACTTTTCTATTCATCATCCTCCTGTGCACAGACCCACCATCTCAGCTTTGATCTTTTACATAGTTCTGCTCCTTTGACCATTGTGGTTATAAGTCTTCAGCTATTTGACAAATCTGCCATCCACCACAATGGGGTAAAAATTCATTGTGTGTACTGGCACGGCAAATGCCTTTTGAAGATTTCCACTGGTCAGAATTTCTAGTGAAATTGTAAATACTTTCTTTTAAAACATGCTAACAATTTTGCTAACCGTAGCAGTCAGCGGAAATATCGCTGTTACGTTACTGATGTCAATGCACATATATGACCAGAGAAACTTATCACTTTGTGTCTTAACCCATTAACAGAGTACATTTAACACTTAAAAGCGATCTTTTATGGAAGAAATTAAATATGTCATCATTACCAATGCATTGGTTTATATTATTTCGTTTGTGAGGAAGATTGTTAGATTAAAAAGCGCTTGTGAGTTTTACATTTTCACACTCCTAAATAAATGATCATAGTCACCATTGTAAGGCTGTTAGCTATATTTCCATAAAGGAGACCTGTATAAATTTGATAGAAGTTACCGCCTGCCCACCTTCAAGCAGTTTACAATTTCTGTAGTATGAGATAAGTGAATTCAGTGGACCTGTTTTGTCTTGAAATATGGATAAATGCTCCTGTATAAACCAAAGCAGAGCATAGCTAAATGTCAAAAATTAAACAGGAAACCAGCTGTTGATTCTAAATAGGATTATTTCCCCACACTGTCATGTATCTTCTTACTGATTCTTGGACAGGTGCTATCATCTGGAATTTACTTCAGACATAGTTTACGTTTTTGACAGATAAGGTCTTATGAAAACAGGCCAAAGCATGCAGTCAAACATTTTAAATACCGTTTCCCACAGCAAACCATAAAAATAGACAAAATTAAAGGAGATATGATGCACTGCCAAAATAAATAATTTAGTAAGTGTATACAACTTGCAGTTGTTTTTTATCATTTATAAATATATGTTGACTTCACACCACACTAACTAATGTTCCACACTTAGTGAACATTGTCATCCATTGCACTGTGAACTATATAATTCTGGGGCCTGAGCCTCGATTTTTATGGCGGGAGGTGTGGTGGTGGGTGGTGTGGAAAGTCAGGCCTACGGACTCTATGCAGGGTTCAGGAAAGCCTTCCTGCTCCTTTTGTCCCAGAAGGATTTCAAAGAGAGGGAAAGTTTCAAAACTTACCTGAACTTCTCACCAGCCAGTTCTATCTGCCTTGTCTGAGCAGTAGGTAATGTGGGATAGCTCAATGTGAACATTAAGATTACACTATAATGCCAATTACATCATCTGGCCATAAACTTTGAATCCTAAATGGGGCATAGCCTGCTTTTGGACTGAGCCTCATCCAGTATCTGAATTGCTACTGTGAATGTTAGGGTGACCACTGTGGAGGTTAGGAGGCAGAATCTTGATTTTTTTTTTAAATTTTAAACCATCACCTTTTCCTTTGCTGCCTGTTGGAGCGGGGTTAAAATCGGTAGCCTGGACTCCCCTCCTATTGACAGGTTAGCAGTGGGTGTGACATCCAAACGCTTATGTGACACTACCGCTAACCTGAACTGTCTCATTAGATCTGCAGTAATAGAACCACTGCTGGATAGGAGGGAAAATGATTTTTTCTGCAGCTTTTAAATTTCCTCAATACTGACAAAAACTGTTCTAAGATGTTTCAGAGGAGGAAGCAAATGCAGCTCACACCAGCAACAACAGTAGTATAGCAGGCACAGTCCACCCAGCTGGGGTATGTCTAGGGCAAAATCCAGCCCTGTTGTGTTACTCAGTGCTAATCTTTAAGTATAAGATATCACCGATGCCTTTGGATATCTTCTTTATTTTAAAAAATGGTGCTTTTTGGGACATATTAGTAAATTCATATGAGGGCCTTAAATAACTGAAAAGCGCTCCTTCAACTTCCAGGAGGTAATGCGAATAAAAATGGTTAAAGATATAAAATGGATTGCCAATTCACGATCGATTGCCTGTTTTACACTATTTCGCAAGGTCAATATTATTCCCGTTGAGTGAAGGGGCTCCAGACAAAACAATAAGGAATACACAGAGACTTACTTCATAATAATTCCTGAATTGTAAAATGAATTGCTGAATTTTTATCTCCAAAATTAATAGAGTTGAATAGATTACTTTTAATTTTTAATTCAGTGTACATTCCAGCAAACCTAGACCACTTACACCAATTGCTCCCCCGAGTTTCCGCCAGTGTCAGCCATCAGCAGCTCTGTAAAAATCTAATGACAACTCCCCCTTTGAGCTTTCCTTCTGGTAGTGAAAAAAAACTGCCCGGGCTTTGCCTGATGCCATTCCACAGCAGCACATCTGAGACCAGCAGGGTGACCGATCCAGGTCTTTGTGACACCATCGTCTGAACATCCATCCAAACATTGCACTATACCATAAAGCTCATTTAAAGCCTATCAGCAATGATCTAAGCCTCAGGGTCAGAATTTTACATTCCTCCGCCAGCAGGTTTATAGGCAGGAGGTGGCCGTAAAATTCTTCAGGTGGCTCCCACTGGGCTCTTACTTGCCCCAACCTCGCTGCAATTTTACGAATGCAAGTCTGGCCCGCCAGCCTTTGCCACAATTGAAGCCCTTAAATGGCCAATTAATGACCACCTAAGGGCCATTTCCCACCCAGCCTCAATTTTCAGGCTGGCGGGAGAAGTTTGGGAGCAGGAGAAATCCTGGAAAGTGATAATTCTCAGGCATGAGGCGGGGGGCAGAGGGGAGTACCCCCATCAACAACCTCCTTTCAACATCAGGCACCACCCACCCAAAAGGTCTAGCTCCAGCCCTCCCAACCTCTCCAACAACACCCTCACTCCCCTCTGTCCACCCACTCTGATCCTTACCTCCCCTCCCTGCCCTGAGACCCAACACTTACCTCCAGTCAATTAATGCTCATTCTGCAACGTGTTCACCTCCAACCCCTCAAGTGGCAGGAAGGGAAACTCCATCATCTGAAAAATCCTGGCCCAGGTGTCCAGATGCAAAGCTTTCTCGTCTTGTATTCAGGTAATAGTATACACTATTAAATGGTAGTAAAGCAATCCAAACTGTGAGCAAAAGTAAACAAAACCATGCAAAAGTAACAACAAGCTGCAACCAAACACTAGCAACACCAAATCAGTCTTGGGAAAAGAAAATATCAGAAAATTGAAAGAAAAAAGGGGCCAATATTTTTAAAACAACCATGGTAAGAATAAGCACTCCAAAACATTATGAATATTTTGCTAGGTCAACAATTCTCTCTGTTACAGCAATTTCATTCAACAGGCCCTGAGCTCAAACCTTGAGTGACCTACAAGGCCATAACATGATACCTTAAATGAAACTGTGCAAATCAACTTTTATTTGGTGAGGCTAAAATCAGATCTACCAGAAGACCTGAATTTTCGCAAAGCCTGAACGGTTCCATGCCTTAGCCAAAATGGTCCCTGCCCTGCCCCTGTATCCACCATTTTAACCGGGGCTGGGGGAGTGGAGGTTAGAACAAGTATTTCACAAATCTGTGGTTCATGAAGGGAGCTGCACATTTATAAGTGCAGATGCCTACAAACAGAAGCAATTTTCATCAGCTAGCTTTCTGAAACATGACTCATGGGCTTTATATCTTTGAGGGAAAGGTCTAAACCTCGTGGAGCTCTTTGGAGAGGTAAGGTGTGGTTTGGGGGCAGTCAGGTACCCTTTGGGCGAGGTCAGGTACCGTTTGGGATTGAGCAGACATGAATGTGCGTAAAAGGTGGATAAGGTGTATGGAACTGTCAAACTGTCAAGTCATTTAAATCTCTTGCTCTTTAAAGTTTTGGGGAAAAAAACAGTCTGCAATTGAAAAATGTTAGTGCTTGCAACAGTGTTAGCTGTTTGTTGACATAAGCCTGAGGACTATCATTATAGAATTAGCACTGCTTGACTGCTTCCGCAATCTATCATTATCACAGTGGGTGGGGGAGAGCGGCCTGTAAATTCACAGTTTAATTGACAGGCTTAAGTCATCATAAAGGAATTAGCTATCTTTGATGTGGAGCTATGAATAAAAATGTTTGTTTTTAGAAGGGATTAAGTATTTGAAGGGTATGTTTGTTTTTATAAAGGATTAAGTACTTAAAGGAAAAGTTTATTTTTATAATGGATTAAGTGCTTCAAGGGGTTTAAATGTATTGAATGGGCTTTTATCAATGTAAATGTTTCTTTCAATATGGTGGAAGTCTGTAATAGATACTTATTTTATTTCATCTCAGCATGGTCCCTGAGGTCTATCCATGGTGGGCGCTGGGTGAATTGGCAAGGGGGTGTAGAAGCAAAGGATGGTGGGTTGAGGGAATGAGGTAGCATGAGTTGGCATGGATGGGGAATGTGGAGTGTGTGGGGGTATTAGAGTGTGTGAATGGTTAGAGCTAGAGTGCTGTTTTTTGTTTTACTGTTCTTATTACAACTGGGATGAAGACCCAGAGCACTAAGGTAGGCCTTTTAAACAGCCCTCCTCAGCACTGTTTCTGGGCCCAGCTAGCACCCGTTCCATGCCCCCAGAATGAAAATCTAGCAGCTCAAGGCAGTTACTTCCAAGTTGGGTTTGGAGAGCCAAGAAATTTCCAATTCTGCACACCTGAGTTGGGAGTAAAAATTCAGCCCTAAGGGAATCTATATTAAATAGACCATTCCGCTTCATTATGAGGCCAATGAATTAAAGTGGAACCCTGTATCAGAGAAGTACAGTACTCAGGTAAAACTCCATGTTATTTTATACACTTCCCAGTTACAAAGTAAAAAGTGATGGCATCTTTAACAAGAGAAATGAAAGCAGTCCCTTCATTGTTGACAAACATTGTCTATGTGCTTGACTTCATAAGGTTTCATTGCATTTAGACAGAAAAGTTGGAAAGGATCTGGTTCAGATTAAGATCCTTAATCTGTTCAGGATGGTTTTAAAAGCACCAGATAATCCTGTTATGGCACAGTCGATGGTAAATACTGAGTTGTTCAAATCCCAGAGGGAAACATGAGACAACTGCCACAACTATTTTTGCAATTTGAGCATTTTGAGATGCTTTGAATTCAGTGGTTATAAGACCCACTGAGCCATATAGGTTTTTACAAAACTATTTTAAACAGTTATTAATATGAGAAATGATTTTAAGCACATACATAGATCTACAAATTACGACTATAATAGCTTCTAAATCCCCTAATTAATCTAATTCCCAGTTACACTTTTGTTATGGCAACAGTTAAAACACATAGATTTTAAAAGACCCAGGCAAAGAAACATGTTACCCTGAAAAATCCAATTCAAAGTGAGTTTCCTTAACTTCAGTTCTTTGTAGACAGCAGCTTGAGGCTTAGATGCTGAAGGTGTTTCACACTTGTTAGATCTTAGAATTCCTGCCCTTACACACAGCCTTCACATATTTTCCCCTTTGAATTCAATTTCCCTTTGTTTCACTATGTCTTTAGACTTTACTTCTCTGATAATAAAAATCTCTTACAGTACTAATTTTACCAGTAATCTTTGGGAAAAAATAAACACACTGGGTGGGATTTTCCTGTCCCGCTGCCGCCAGGATCCTCCGGACCCGCCACAAGTCAATGGACTTCTGGCTGAGTCACCGCCTTGCTTGTGGCGGGTCCCGCCCACAACAGAGCTGGAAAATCCTGGCCACTGTTTCTAAACTTCACCTGGCTAGATGACACATTTTTCCACTCCTTTGAAAACAATCTAGCCTGCTTTATTTAAGAATGTAAATGTTCCCTTTACACCTTACATTCCAAACTTCCCCATGTTTACCCACTTAACATCTCAAATCTAGCTTATCTTCTAATACATCAAAGCCTTCAAACCAGCTTCCTTTAATCCAATCAAGTCTCTCACACAAACATAGACACATATAGACACAGATACCATTATCTCACAATAAATTCCGATAACATTATTATATCTTCCTGACAATCCTGAAATCTGCTACTGGTGGCTGTGATCATGGCCAGTAATAATAAATAAACAGGAAGAATCAAAGATCACATTGCACAACCTTCAGTGAAAGAAAGGACATTTATTTTCCATTTGGGATTTTGTCGGCTGAGCTTTTGAGGACCATACTCCTTATCTTTCCTTGATTCAGCAGGTTAGAGGTATGTAAGTGCAACAGATGTTGAACAAAAGAATACATTCACATACTGATATCACAGGAGGCTGCACTGACAGTGAATGGAGTTATGCACAGCTCATCCATAAATGGTGATTGCTCAGTGTAATAGGCTCTGATGTCTTCTCTACAACTAGAGTTACATTCGTTGTCTTGCATGGTGCTCAGTAACCTTTATTGCTATCGTAAATTTTCTGACTCAAATAAAACTAAAACATCGTTAAATCAAACATGGCAATGTTGGCCAACGTAATAATATTAACATGAGGAATTATGGAAGTTCACATGAGATACGGGAGGTATACAAGCATAACTAGATTGAGAATTTAATGAACTCAGCCTGGTGACATATGATCTATGAACTTTAATACAAAACGTAGAGTGCAATCGACTTTACATTTTCATTCTGTAAATTTAGGAGACCTGCATTTCGTAACATATTGCAATTATTTGTGTATTGAAATGATCATAATTCTGCAATCCTTTTATTTCTTTTATATTTTATTTTTATTTTAATGATTATCTATAACTATGTTATGAATTATAATTGTTTGTTTTATTTATATTGTCATCACAATTCGACAGCTGCCACCTTGATGATTTTTCAATAAACCAATTACCTAGCTATCTACTTCCCTACCGACCTATTTGCCTTGATGGTAATGCCATTGAATGTCAAGGGGTGATCGTTAGATTTTCTCTTATTGGAGATGGTCATTGCCTGACACTTGTGTGGCGCAAATGTTACTTGACACATGTCAGCCTAAGCCTGGATATCGTCCAAGTCTAGCTGCATGGACATGGACTGCTTCAGTATCTAAGAAGTCGTGAATGGTGCTGAACATTGTGCAATCATCAGTGAACATTCCCACTCCTGACCTTATGATGGAAGGAAGGTCATTGATGAAGCAGCTGAAGATGTTTGGGCCTAGGACACTACCCTGAAGAACTCCTGCAGTGATGTCCTGGAACTGACATGATCGACCTCCAACAACCACAACCATCTTCCTTTGTGCTAGGTATGACTCCAACCAGCGGAGAGTTTTCCCCCTGATTCCCATTGACTCCAGTTTTGCTAAGGCTCCTTGATGCCACACTCTGTCAAATGCTGCCTTGATGTTAAGGGTGGTCACTCTAACCTCACCTCTGGAGTTCAGAAACTTTAAACAAGATAGACCCACAGCCTGAGCTCCGGGCGGCCTTTATGAGATGAGAATTGGACCTATGCTCCTTAGTGAGAGCAAGTCCCACCCTCCAGAGCTGCCAGCCAATCTGATCCCAGCAGTGTTAGAACCAGGTTAGAATCACTGCTGGGACTGCAACGAGTCCCCAGGATAAAGAGGACATGGCCACCCAATTCAGATAAGTCCAGAGTTTTGCATGGGGAGGGATTGGGAGCCTAGGGAGATATGCGAGCAGGTTTGGGGAAGAAGAATCTGCTCAATGGAACTCAACAGCTTTCTATGTCCCATGCTCCAGCCACTGGGGAAGAACCACTTCAGAGTACCAGAATAGGAAATGTTGTATAAAAGATAGACTCTAAGGGCGGAATCATCCCAGATTTGCACTAAGTGATGTAGCGGGCAAGGCAAAGAAAGTTCGCCGGCCACAACGGCAAGATTCCACGCCATATTATCCCAATCTTGCCTCATTAATAATGCATTCCCAGGAAACATGCTGTTTTGATGGCGGCTGGGCTCTTATTCGCCCGCCACACTGTCACCTCATCGCTTCCTTACACCAGGCGCCATATTTAAAGTGCAGCTGCGCGCACACCTCTCAGTGCTTGCAGCACAGGACTGCAGCAAAGAAGAAATAGCCCAGAAAAGCAAGAAGACTGCAGCCCCCACCCAGTTTAGTGACACTTTCCTTGAGCGCCTGTTGGACGCCATGGAGGCTTGCCATGATATCCGCTACCCTCATTCTGGCTGCAGGATGGGCAGAAAAATCATCAATCCATCTTGGGAGGCGGTGGCAGCAGTGGTTAACACCAACACCTTGCAAAAGAGGACAGCCAGTGCCGAAAGAGGATGAATGGTCTCCTCTGTTCTGCCAGGGTAAGTCACTCTTTTCATCGCTCTCAACTCACACTCACAAGCCCATCACACATCCACAGGGCCTTCACTCACTGCCAGTTCAAGTGGTATCACTATTCACTCTCTCACACACACCTTCATTGTCCTCATCCTGTCCATGGGAGCACTCATCACCCACACATGCCAGACATACTTATCATCTGGCCTGGCAGAAGTCCTGCTTACACTCTCTCCATCTGTATTCTTGCAGGACAAGCTGGCACACAACAAGAGGGAGAGGTTGTAGACTGCTGGAGGAATGCCCAACATCAAGGTCCTAACAGACTTTGAAAATTGAGCCATCCAGCTGGCCAGCGAAGATCTGGACTCTTCCTGTGCTGGCACTGATGCCGGTGGTGTTCTACCAAGTGGTGGAACTTGCAACCATGCCATGAGTGATGTGTCCTCTTTCACCCTGCTTCACTCTACAAAGGCAAGCTCGGAAACATCAGGAAGGGGTGTCTGCTGCACTCCTCAGATTGCTAGGCACGATGGAGGAGTCTGCCTGCCTCCAGTCTGATGTGATAGTGCCAGAATGCCAACGCACCAAGGTCAACAGTGACAGGATGGCAGCCGCCATGGAGATTTTGGTCCAGGGCATCAGTTCTGCACTTCTGCGTGGGCTGAACTCCATCGCTGATGCCATAGTTGGCTTCCAGCAGTGTCAACACAAGAGAGGTGTAGGGCAACTCAATCTCACTCCAGCTTCCCCTTCTCCTCAAGGAGACAGCCAGGGGCCCTCGAGCACCCATAGGGAGGATGATCAGCAGGGGCATACCCCAGGGCCATCTACCCAGGTGACTCCAGGAGTGTCTGGCCCATCTGAATCCCCTCTTCCTGTGATCCCATCAGCTCCAGCTCCACAGACCAAGGAGGGTGACAATGCCACACAGCAGGACCCCAAATGCAGGCCAGGGTCTTACAGGTCTCGACCCTCCAGAGGGCACCCATCAAGGTCATCACAAACAGGGCACAGCAGTCAGCAGACTGCCTCCATCTCAGCCGTTAATGTCCAGAGAGCACCAATATGTAGCGGCAGGGTTAGGAATATGTAGTTGCACAGCCTGGGCATGGGTGTTAATCACTTGTACATAGTGTTCACTATTGTTAATAAACTACCAAGAAAGCCTCCCTGCCTATGGCTCCTTGTTCTGATGAGCAGCGGTGTAGCTCTACCACTTGACGATCCTCAACAGGATCAACATGATTGGGACCTGCAGCACGAGACAGATCATTAGAAAGTAGCAGTTCTAGGTCTGGTAACTGCACAGAGACATTGAGCATGTCTATTCTAGGTCGATCTGTCACCTCGGGAATTGATGATTCGAAGTTAATCACAGGCGGAATAGTTGGTTGTTGGAATGTCTCTCTAACATGAATATGATTTATGTGCTTACATCCAATTCTACCTTCCACTTGTACTTGGAAAGATAATGGACCAGTCTCTGAGACAATGGTTTCAGGAACCCAAAAAGGTCCAATTCCAAAATTTTGCATGAATGCTGTGTCATCTACACTGAATGTGTGAGCTTTGCTGTGTATATCATGGATCAATTTTTGATGACCCTGATTCCTCTCTACCTTGCCCTCTAAATTTGAAACACCAGACTTAGCCTTGTATGTAGGCGGCATTTCATCAATAATTCAGACAGTTTTGAACCCATAGTCAAATGTGGCATTGTACGATAACTGAGAAGAAAGTGAGCAAGTCAAGTTTCTATAGTACCTTCCGATAACCTCTTCATTCCAGATTTGAAAGTTTGCACATTTCTTTTGGCTGAACCATTTGATGAGGGACGATATGGGGCTGCCTTAATATGTCTGATTCCATTCCAATTCATGAATCTCTGAAACTCTGTTTCTCTGTGCTGGTAAAGACTGTACCATTATTAGAAATGATGATTTCAGGTAGGCCATGTATGCTATAACAGTGACGCAGCTCCTCGGAAGTTGTGCTCGATGTTGGTGATTTGTCTTCGTATACATCCATCCATTTAGAATGTGCATCTACGATCAACAAAAAACATGGTACCTAAGAATGGTCCTACATAATCGATATGTAGTCTAACCCAGGGTCAACCAGGCCACTCCCATGGATGCAGGGAGCTGAAACAGGCAACTTCTGTTGTTGCTGACAATGGAGATAGTGCTTGACCATTCTTTCAATGTCACTGTCAATGCCTGGCCACCAGGCATAGCTTCGCACAAGCATTTTCATCTTTAATGTGCCTGGATGCGCACTGTGAAGCTCTGTAAAGAGTGGTTCTCTACCTTGTGAACGGAAGACAACTCTTGATCCCCAGAACAAAATGCCATCTTGACAACTTAACTGTTTTTCTAGCCTGGAATGGAATGGTCTCAACTCTCCAGATACAAGTGAATTTACCCTTCCTTGCAAAACAAGGTCTCTGACTTTCAACAATATTGGATCTCTGTTCATCCAATTTCTAATTTGCTTCACGCACACAGATGAAGAATTCAAGAAATTCAGTAATAGCACAACTTCTTGTGGCACTGGAGCACGTACAATGCTATCTGGTAACGGGAGATGACTGAGTGCATTCACATTTTCAAAATGTAAGCCAGAACGGAGCATAAAGGCATACTCATATGCAGATAATATGAGAGCTCAACGTTGAAT
Organism: Cetorhinus maximus; assembly: GCF_964194155.1. Classification (NCBI taxonomy): domain Eukaryota; kingdom Metazoa; phylum Chordata; class Chondrichthyes; order Lamniformes; family Cetorhinidae; genus Cetorhinus; species Cetorhinus maximus. The sequence continues at coordinate 125,930,755 of NC_135881.1, read as the reverse complement.
TCTTGCTGATGCTATTGGCAGAATGGCCTTATCTTCTCTGAATAAACCCATTAACGGTTTATGGTCCGACACAATGGTGAAAAGTCATCCATGCAGGTACTGGTGGAATTTCTTCACTCCGAATACCACCGATAAACCTTCCTTTTCTAGTTGGAAATAACCCTTCTCAGCTGTGGAGAGAGTTCTTGAGACATAGCCAATGGGCCTTTCTGATCCATCTTCCATTCTATGTGATAACACAGTTCCCACACTATAAGGACGGGCATCACGTTATTATCAACTCTATTGATGGGTCATAGTGTATCAATAAACACAACAAATGCAACAGTTTCTTTACTTTCACAAAGGCTTCTTCCTGTTGTGAATTCCAGGACCAATGATGATTAACAACAAGCGTAATGGTGCCAACACAGTTGATAAATTAGGCAAGAAACGGCCATAGTAGTTAATCATATCCAGGAAAGACTTGAGTTCAGTTACATTGGACGGTGAGGGCACATCCTTTATTGCCCGAACTTTCTCTTCTGCCAGATGCAAACCCACGGCATCCACCCTGTGACCCAGGTAAGTAACTTCTGGCGCTTGAAATGTGCACTTTTCCTTCTTTAACCATACGCCAGCTTCCAGGGACCTGCTTAGTGCCTCCTCCAGGTTGGCCAAGTGTTCGGTTTCAGTTGGCCCTGTGATCAGGACTTCATCTAGATATACTACCACTCAGGGAAGTCCTTGCAAAAGACTCTCCATTGTATGTTGTATGTGTTGCAAAACCTGTGAGTCTATTGCAGCACTTTCCATGGCGAGGGAGATTTCTAGGGTGGGCTTAAAGTCGATGTTGCCCTCAGTGAGTGAACGGCACTGAATTGCGTTGTTCTGAACTCCACAAACAAATCGGTCCCACAGCATATATCATTTATTGTGTCCCCAAAGTTGCAGTGTTCTGTAAACTGTTTCAGGTTCGCTACATAGGAGGGAATCTCCCGGGGCCCTAACTCTGGAATTAAATTTAAGACGTGGCATTATTACGGATGGCTTCGGCTGGAAATGCGTGTTCATGAGATCCACTAATTCATTAAAGGACTTAGAGTTGGACACGATCGGAGCCATCAGGCTGCAAATGAGATTGTGTGTCTTACTATCACATGCACTCCAAAGGGTGGCTTTCTGCTTTTCTTCCGTGGTAATTTCATTCGCTATGAAATAAAAACCAAGGTGCTCTACATACTGACTCCAGTCTTCCATAGTCGCATCATAAAGATTGATTCTGCCGAAGAGTGGGCATGACTGGTGAGTAGTCTTTCCTTTTCTTAAGATTCAATGTACTCACGTAACAAGGCGAGATGCAGCATCGGAGCTATTTTACCCTCGTCGCCAAATGTAATAACTTGACGGAGGGGACAGGTTTCAACAATAAACAGATAAACTTTATTACAGAGAGCTTTTTAGGTGCTACATGCTCGATCAGAATTCTCGTCAGGAAACCCCAACCCTCGGTTTTCCCGCTTTTAGGGTTCATTGGTCAGAGCCTCCAAGAACATCACATGACACCTGACAGACAGGAGAGGCTGGACCTTCAGTTGCTACACACATTTTCTGTTTTTAGTTCAGATTTTCAACATATGCAATATTTTGCTTTTAATTAGCTTCATTTTGCATGCAAAAAGCAATAAACGCTTCCATAAATTTGGATTTGATTTTGCATTTTTTTTTATTTCTGCAGTTAAGTGAAGGAAGCACCAATAATTGTTTTCAGAAAGAGGATGAGGTGATGGTATTGAAAGAGAAAAGGCAAGGAGTGTGGTGAACGAGATGCAGTTGCGGTTAGTGGAAGTTCTCCTCAGTGAGGTGTTCATATGCAGCCCTGGCAGAAAAAGTTGCAACCTTTCTTCCTCAGTTTGTCAGCTGGCAGGCAGAGTGGCAAGGCTGGCCCCTCACGGTGTGAAGCATGCAGCAGACAACCACAAACCTGGTGCACTCAGTGGTGTCATGCAGGGGTCCTCTTGAAGATTCAAGCAGCGTAAACATTGTTTGAGGATGCCAATTGCCTACTTGAACTGATGGCAACATGGCTGTCACTGTACTCCTGCTGGGCTGGTATACATGATACACTAACTGGAGTTGTGAGCCATGTCAGGCAGGACCAACTCTTGTCAACCATTGGCAGCTTTTAACTTGGAGGTCTTGTTGGAATATGGGGAGCATAAGGGGTCAGAAGAGAATGAAGGAGGCATGACTGCTGTCAGCATAGTGAGCACAGATATGCATGATACAGTGACTGTGCTCTCAAATCAGTGGAATACTGAGAGAGTGCAATCCCTTTCTAGGAGGTCTTGTGATGCAGTGAATAGCAACCCTGCCTCTAAGCCAAAAGCTCTGGGTTCGAGCTCTACCCCAACACTTGATGGCCAAGGAAGGTGCATTCATAATGTGACCAATCAGGTTAATTATCAACCTGAAAATCCTTCCATTCTCACCAATAATAGGCGCTAAAAGTGGGAGAGACTCCTGATTAGCCATGTGATGGAAAGAACACTGGAGCCTCTACCATCACTACCCATAGCTCCAGGCTACAACATGCAAGTAAAAAGTGCATGTTACCACAGCACCTCGCACTCCCTGAGTGATCTGTAACACACCATTCCCTTTCTACTTTTTTTCTTATTCATTCATGGGATGTGAGCATCACTGGCTGGGCCAGCATTTATTGCCCATCTCTAATTGCCCTTGAGAAGGTGGTGGTGAGCTGCCTTCTTGAACTGCTGCAGTCCATGTAGTGTAGGTACACCCACAGTGCTGTCAGGGGGGGGGAGTCCCAGGATTTTGACCAAGCGATAGTGAAAGAACAGTGATATATTTCCAAGTCAGGATGGTGAGTGGCTTGGAGGGGAACTTCCAGGTGGTGGTGTTCCCATGTATTTGCTGTCCTTGTCTGTTTAGATTGTAGTGGTCATGGATTTGGAAAGTGCTGGCTCAGGAAGTCTACTGATAAAGACTGCAGAGTTGTCATGGGGAGCACAGAAGGCCTTGTGTGTGCAGTCAATAGCATGGGGAAGCCTGCCTGAGGAGCGAAACCTCATACTCACTTTTCCTGTTTCTCATTGGCAACAGGGAAGGAGATTAACCATTTCTGTTGGTGTAGCAGTGACCTCTCTGATACATCAGTGCACTTTTGCTGTAAAATGCTGCTAATGTCACCTGTTACAGTCTGAAAGGAGCTGGTTGCATTGAGCTTGAGAGTCACAGTGACTAGAAAGCCACAGGCAGTGCTGTCCAGCCCTTGTTTTGTGACTGCAGCAGCTGAAGAATCTCAGTACAACCTCTTTGCAAAGTGAAGATGCCTCATCCATTGTTCATCACCAAGATTGAGGTAGGAGAAATGCTCCCTGAATACCATTGTTGTTATGGCCTCCTATGGAGTATCCTACTCCTCCTCCTCCTCCTCTTACAGCTTGTCCAGCTTTATGGTGTCTTCTTTCATGCACCCTGTCATGCTCTATTGCAAGAGGTAGCCCAGCTGCCAAGTCTCCAAAGTCTGGAGGTGAATAATTATGACTTGCACCTTCCAAGCAATAAATGACTGCACTACTTTACCTACTGAAATATACTACCTCACATGTATCTGTGTTGAACTTCATTTCCCTATTATTTTCCCATTCTGCAAGTTTATTGATGTCCTCCTGTGATATTATCCTATCTATCCCATAACAGTTCTTTTCCCATTGCAGTCTTCAATCCTTTTTATTGATGTGTCTGTAAAATATTTTACAATTTTGTTTTGTGTTCCTTGATAAGTCAATTTCATTGTTCCTTTATGCCTTCCTAATTTTTTTTATTTCCCTCCTAATCTATTCACATTCTCTCTTATCCTGCATAACTCTGCTGTCTATATACTTAATGTAGGCCTTTTTCCTAACCCTCAATGGTTCCCTTATGCTCTTATTCATCTATGGAGTCCCATCAGTGTTTAGTTCATTCTTTTCTTCTAGTGGAATATATATTTCCTTGCACCCTGTGGAACATTCTTTTAAATGTTTCCCATTGTTTTTCTATACCACTGTTTGTCAATATTGTTCCCCATTTTGTTTCTCCAAGTTCTATTTTCAGCCCCTCAAAATCAGCTTTTATCTAATCTATTATTCTGGTTTTCATAATGTTTATGTTCCTCTCTATAATCATCTTAAAGGATATATTATGGTCACTATTGCCTAAATATTCCCTTACTTTTATTTCTTTTATCTGCTCTGGTTCATTTCCCATTGCTAATTCCAATAGTGCAATGGACAGAAACAAATGTGACCAGGCATGGGAAGGTAGAAATCTGGCACATTAACCCACAGCTATTTAAGGACAACATTGACATTTGTGTTGCTATCATGCCATTATGGAAGGGGTTCCCAAATTGTGGGTCGTGCCATCTCCCCCGCCCCCCTCAACTACCCCCCCCCCCCCCCCCCCCCCCCCACGGTGGCGTTGCAGGATGACATTTTGGAGTCATGAGCTCCAAGGCTGTAATGGCGGCTGTGCAGTGGAGATTCTGTCTGGAACATCCTGGACCAGCTCCAAGGTCCCATGATAGTGCACCTGTTTTTTTTTGGATGCAGTTCACTAGAAGGGGAGGGAAGTAAACAAACTTTGCACAACCAGTCTCAGTGTCTGCCATGTGTTGCCTGATTTTTTTTTCTGGATCACAGTTCATGCAAGGGCAGTGGAAAAGCTTAACACAGGCACAGCCTCAGAGATGACACATTAGAGATTAGATGTGCATTATCACCCACACTGCCAGATTTTGAGAGACTGTGGTACAACATGCATGTCCATGTGGCTCATTAGGCCCAGTGAGTAAGGCAACATTTCACAAAATAGTTTAAAGTTAAAAACACATGATTGTCATGTGTGTAAAGTTAGTGTGCACTTTCATAATAAAGGAGCAAAGGTTACTTTCCTGCTGCTCAGTTTTATTTTGGCACCACCCCTGCCCCACCATCCTGCAACTGAAGAGCACTGCCCACTCAACAACTAACTCTCTGGGGCATTAAAACAGAGTCACATCGGGATAAAGTTTGGGAAACATTGCACTTTAGACCTTTGTAGTTGCTTCCCAAGGAAAGCTTCTTCAAGGTGTTGAATGTCTTCCCCATCTTGGAGATGGTCTCTTGACTGTAGAAATTGCACATGTAGAATCAACTGTTTCCATACAGGAGGGATGCAGCTTTATATGGAGCGTAAATATAAAATAAAAGCAAAATATTGCGGATGCTGGGAATCTGAAATAAAAACAGAAAATGCTGGAAAAACTCAGCAAGGCTGGCAGCATCTATGGAGAGAGAAACAAAGTTAACGTTTTGAGTCCGCATGGACCATCCCACCTCCCTCCAATCAAGTCCGGTGCAGCAAGGCTTGAAGATGATCTTCCACCCACCGGAGGTCAAATGAGGCCCTCAAATGCTCAGATAAGGGCCACTTAAGGGACTCTCCCAGCCAATGCTGGTATTCAAGCAGCAGCAGCAGAGTACATATGGACTCTAAACATTAACTCTGTTTCTCTTTCCACAGATGCTGCCAGACCTGCTGAGTTTTTCCAGCATTTTCTGTTTTTATTTCTAACCTAGGTGAGGTCAGCTGATATTTCGACTTTAAGTTATCGCTTCTAATTTTCACAGTTCTGCAATTTCACTTTTATCAAAATTCACACCCATATAATAAATGTGCAAGTCTCCCTTATGTCACTTTTCAATACAATGTTATCTCATTTACAATATTGTTTATGACTAACTCCCAATTATTTCTCTGATCTTCTGATACCACACATCCGGAATTGGAAGATCAAAGGAGCAATCTCATATAATTACAGTAGCTATAACACAGAGAACACAGAAGCCTTCCCTGCTTTTTTGTTTCATAGATTAAAAGGTAAGTTTCCATTTCTCTGATCTCTCCGTGTCCCCTAACTAAATATTTCCTGACAGTCCTAAAGGACAGGCAAACAGACCTGGGCAGATTTAGGTGCAGTTGGCAAAAGGACAATTGCGGGGCAAAGTTCTGAGAAAATATAATTTTGCTTGACTTAACATGCTTGGGAAATTAGTAACTAGTTTCTGAAGCTTTTTAATTTTTAATGTTAAACATTATTTTATTTAACAGGGGTTCTTTTTTTCACCCTGCATCTAAGGTTTCTGCTCAATGTATCATAGTGGTAAAAACTTTGGGCAGAATCTAATGCCCACCCCCTAAAAAGTATAGTTTCAGAGGTCGGAGTTATGTATGTGATTGGGCAGGAAGGCGCAGGGCTGAGATGCTGCCACCATCCCACCTCCCTCTGATTAAATCAGGTGCAGCAAGGCTTGAAAATGATCTTCCACCCACCAGAGGTCAAATGAGGCCCTTAAATGCTCAGATAAGGGCCACTTAAGGGACTCTCCCAGCCAATGCTGGTATTCAAGCAGCAGCGGGATATCCTGGTGGGTAGGCCTGGGGCCTGGTTGGGAGATGATCCCTCCTTGCCAAGCACTCCGTGCCTGACAGAGGCACCTGCCAGTGGGAATGGAGGGACCTAAAGTAAGAGTTCCCCCTGCCCTTCAAATTGACCCCCCTCACCCCCTCACTGAGGCTTTCCTGTCAACCGTCCCACTCGCCTGTGTCTTGGGGCTCCAACGACGATCCCTGGTGCAGGCTGCACTGTGATACTGGCAGTGGCCAGTGCTCCAGGTGATGCTGCCAGTGCTGGAGGTCTGCCAGCCTCTGATTGGGACATTCACGCCCCACCAGGTTTTCCAGAAGCTAAATCATCTCGCAAGAGCCGGGAAGCCCGATGGTATGTAGTTAAGCATTTAATCCCATTGGGCATGCCAAAAGTAGGCATGTGGGGTGGCCACCAGTTTTCCAGTCAGTTGATGGGCTCCCCGCTGCAACCATTAAGTTCTGACATTGTTACTTAAAGGGATCAAGAACTTCAGGTTCAGCTTCTTGAAGTGCTGAAATATGATGAACTCTTGCGTTTGGTTCAAAACTGTTTGATAAACTGACTATGTAGTTCATATCATGTGGATAATAAGAGAAAACTTCAGATTTTCCAATCCTTCACCAATTCTACATATCTGTCAACAAGCAGATCTATGCCATACATTTCTAATATGTTGAATTTTGACCCCCAAGTGCCAAAAGGAAGTCAGTTGGAGACAAGAGGAGATGTGGAAGATGGAAGCTGACCCAATATAGCCGTAGCGAGTGGAAACTTTACAGGCAGGATGTAAAGTTTAACCAGGAAAGCATATTTACCTAACCCAGTGGCGAATTTCATTAAGCTGGAGGTACTGGCCATAAAAGCAGCAATGCACATTCCCTAATTTGTATTTAATTTAACAAGACTGGGAGGGTGTCACCAGTTGGCTGAATGTCCTGTCCACGACCCATAGAATGAGGCATGAAATTGGCACTAGGTTACTGGCAAGATTTCCTTCCTTGTGGGACTATGAAACTTCTGTCCACCCCTCCAACCCTGGCTTAACCCGAAGTGTTTTCCTCGATCAGGTTACCATGCATGATAGATTTCCCAGTGGGAATCCTACCTTCAAGCAAAAGTATGTCGCTGCATTAGATTGTAATGGGTTACTGACCTCCCATCACAGGAAACCATAGGAATTCTAAAACAGGGCTGGAACCAATTGTCGCTGGGTCCTGTCCCAAAGTCTTCCCTCTACATCTTGATTGCACCAAATATGCATCTTCAATATTATAGATTTCACAGTATACAGATCTAAGGACACAAATTCCATGGGGTCACTGCACATTCAGGGCAAGTACTCATGTGTGAACAACCCCAGCTAGAATTATCCTCAACTTGCACCATTTGTTTTGTCCAAATCCTACTCTTATTGTGTAATGCTCTGTTAGGGCATAAAGGTTAATAGAAAACTTCTACTGCAGTACAGTTTGTTGCAATGGTGACCTAAGTGTCCAGAGGTTAAAGGAACAGTATGGCTCAAGCCTGAAATGGCACATGATGATGTTGGGTGCGGACCCCGACGTCATCACGCGATATTTCAGTCGGAGGGCACGCGCTAGAGTCGGCAGCACGCCCGGCAACACTTAAGAGGCCTATTAAGGCCACTAATTTTGCAATTACCGGGGATTTTTCGTTGCCTGTCCAACGTTACGGTTGGCGGGCAGGCGAATTGGGCGGCAGGTGAATTGGCCAGACAGCCTTTGCCTCTTTGAGGAAGCCTTACCCAAGGATAGGGTGAGGTTTCCGAGATTAATTAAAAAAAAATAAAAATGTTTGGACAGAATTTTCAGCATCCATGTATTTAGGTGATGTGTGGCCATTTTATTCGGCATTTTAAAATCTTTATTTATGGTTTTTGGGTTCTTCAGCTCCCTGAGGCAGCTCTCTCTCTGCCTTCAGGGAGCTTTCTGTGAGCGCTCCCCCACGCCCGCTCTGACTTCAGTACTTGCCCTCCTCCAGCTCCCACCCCGGCAGCGCTGAGCATTTCAGCGTGCCTTTTACACTGGCTGCCCGTTAATTGGCCAGCCCGCGTGAAATCACAGTCCGGGGCCAATCACTGGCTGCGGCCCATTTCCCAGCCACTCCCGGGCCCACCGACCGTGCCTGCACACCGAACTCAAAATGCTGCTCCATGTGTAAACACTCCAGCTTTATTTTGTTGTCAGGCTTGCCTGGGTTTGTTCATCTGGATTCATGGTATTGCAGTTACAAAACTCTCACCTCATGTGTTGTAGGTCTAAAGTGTTCAGTGCTTTTTTGCTACGGTCAGGTGACCTGTTTCTGTTACCACTCTGCAGCATGGCTTTAAGAAGACTAGTTCAATAGTTTTTACTGCTCAGTGGAGATGAGCTCACATTAAGGCTCTTGTGGCCTGTCAGAATAATAAATCCTCTTTTTTAAATATGATCCAAGAAACCTGAAAAAAATTCTGAAATGCAATACAATAAAAAGGAATTTAATTTATTCAGTCCGTTTTCAACAATGGCCTTGGACATAACCCTCTTCTAGCACAGCTTCATGGTTGTATATTGTTTTATGAGTTGTCAGCTTCCCTGAGTTTTGTAAATTGACATGTATTGCATCCGCCCTCACGCCTTCTCCTCCCTCCCAGAAACATGATAGAGTCCCCCTTGTCCTCACTTATCACCCCACCAGCCTCTGCATACAAAGGATCATCCTCCGCCATTTCCGCCAACTCCAGCATGATGCCACCACCAAACACATCTTCCCTTCACCCCCCCTCTGGCGGCATTCCGTAGGGATCGTTCCCTCCGTGACACCCTGGTCCACTCCTCCATCACCCCCTACTCCTCAACCCCCACCTATGGCACCTCCCCATGCCCACGCAGAAGATGCAACACCTGCCCCTTCACTTCCTCTCTCCTCACCGTCCAAGGGCCCAGACACTCCTTTCATGTGAAGCAGCATTTCACTTGTATTTCCCCGAACTTAGTCTACTGCATTTGTTGCTCCCAATGCGGTCTCCTCTACATTGGAGAGACCAAACGTAAACTGGGCGACCGCTTTGCAGAACACCTGCGGTCTGTCCGCAAGAAAGACCCAAACCTCCCTGTCGCTTGCCATTTTAACACTCCACCTTGCTCTCTTGCCCACATGTCTGTCCTTGGCTTGCTGCATTGTTCCAGTGAAGCCCAACGCAAACTGGAGGAACAGCACCTCATCTTCCGACTAGGCACTTTACAGACTTCCGGACTGAATATTGAATTCAACAACTTTAGATCTTGAACTCCCTACTCCATCCCCACCCCCTTTCCGTTTCTTCCCCCTCCCTTTTGTTTTTTCCAATAATTTATATAGATTTTTCTTTTCCCACCTATTTCCATTATTTTTAAATCTATACCTGTAATGCCCTGTCAGTCTTTCTACCCCACCCCCACTAGAGCTGTACCTTGAGTGTCCTGCCATCAATTCTTAATTAGCACATTCTCTTAGATAATATCACCACCTTTAACACCTCTTTGGTCCTTTGTCTGTGACATCTTTTGATTATCTGCTCCTATCACTGCTTGCTTGTCCCTACAACCACCACCCCCCCAACTTCTCTCCCCCCCTCCCCTTAAACCAGCTTATATTTCACCCCTCTCCTAATTTTACTCAGTTCTGTTGAAGGGTCATGAGGACTCGAAACGTCAACTCTTTTCTTCTCCGCCGATGCTGCCAGGCCTGCTGAGTTTTTCCAGGTAATTCTGTTTTTGTTTTGTATTGTCTTTACATCTACAGTACAGATGCCTTCAATGTGTCTTCCCTTGACCCTCCCTCTTAGTATAAAAGTGTACAGTGTGTGTCTGCTGCATTGAAACAGTGGGTTTCTTTTACAATTTTCCACATTGTGAAGACAAGTGATTATCTGTTGTGTGTCAGTGTTTATCTCTAGCGATTAAGGTGGTCCTAGTGCCTCATTGTGCTGGATGGCCCTGCAGCTACAGATGCCGCTTGGTTTGGAATACAGCCTGAATCTACATGCTATGTGGCTGATTAAGAGTGATTGCAGTGAAACAAATGGGTGCTACTAATGTGGAATTACTCTGAGAGATAGCTCCATCATGCTTGCAAGCCCTTGTTGATACAGAGACTTCAGTCGACATGGCCAGAGATCTGTGTCAGTTCATACTGCTGAGCAGCAATAGCGCTGTCAAAGCTTTCTGTTATCTGGTGTTTTTTGAACTCCAAAGGCTGCTTGGCATTCTTAACATGGCAGCATGAAATGTTGATGCTGAGCCACGTTGCTCTATTTGCAAGCAGATCCTCTGAGGTCCAATTTCTTGCTGATTAAGGAGACTTCAATCAAGCCCTTGAGCCAGTAATGGTGGGGGCACCTGCAATTCTGCCAGGACTTGCTCCTCTTTGATATGCCCTGTGCTTCATTCAGTGTCTGTAACCCATTAACTAAGCCCTGTAGAGAGCATTTATCTATGATGCTGCTTGCCAGTGTACAGTTGTTTGATCCAGGTACTGTGGAATGCTCAGTTAAGGCTTGACAGTCGGTTCTGTCTCTTTGTTGCCCAGAGGAGCAGAGAAAGAAAACAGATTTTACAATTCTAGCAGCAAGACACCTCTTGAAACAGAGCTTATAAGGGTAGGACACTCCAGCACACCATGCTACAGTATGAACCTGTGGGTGGAAGCTTTTGCTCTCTCTGGAGACAAGCTTAGACATGGGAAGGGCATTTAATTAAGCATGGTGGTGCTTCCCGTCTCTGCCAGGTCCATCTAGTCTGTCCAACATAGCTGTAATGCCTTTTAAACCACAATACGAACAGTCCACACCCACACAAAACCATGTAATCTCCAGGGAGGGATGAAAAAGGCAGATAAAAACCCAGGCCAATTAGGGAAATAATCTGGGAAGTTCCTTTCCTATCTCTTTGGTGATCATAACTAGTCCCAGGTGGAAGGTTCCTGGGTCCCGTCTCCACCAGAATTAAGTTCTGGATGGGAAGCCCATGGCCGAGCTTCCCGCCCCACTTCCCTTAACCAATTAACGACCACTCAAGGGCCTCATCCCACTACCGCTGATATTAACCCAGCTGCAGGCAGGCCTGTTGCTACGCAGCGTGTGAAGCAACTAAAACCGTGGCCAGCTTGTCACCTCCGGCCGGGTAGGGGGGCGCGAAGCGTCCCTCAATCAAAGGCACTCAGTGCCTGATCGAGGGACCAGATATCAGGAAGAGGGGAGCTCGCTGAAAACTCCCCCCCATATTACTTAGCTGTAGTCCGGGTCGCTCCGCAATCGTGGGACTCCAGTGCCTGTCCTCCAAGCATCAACTACAGCCTCCCTAGTGGCACTGCTGAGCACAAGAGCACCAGCCTCTGATTGGCTAGCAGTTCTAGGTATGCGAGACTTCTGCCTCTGGTGTCTTGATTCTAGGGGAAGGCCCACAGCTGGCCTGGCTGATCGTGCCCGCACGCTGAACTCAAAATCCTGCTCCATGTGTAAACACTCCAGCTTTATTTTGTTGTGAGATTTACCTGGGTTTGCTCATTTGGATTCATGGTATTGCAGTGACAAAACTCTCATCTCAAGTGCTGTAAGTCTAAAGTGTTCAGTGTGTTTTTGCTACTGCCTGATTGGCTTGTGGCTCAGTGGGCCTTCCCAAAAAGAGGCAGCACGGGTCTCTCACTGGGTCTCCAGGTGGCAGGCAAAACCCCAGGCATGTCAACAGAATTCTGCCGTGTGTGTGAGAGAAAGAAAGAGTAATAAATGGAATAAAAAATACAGATTGTAAAGATAATACCACTGGGTGGGGGGGGATTGCTTCCAGTATCTCTGTCTCTCACTCCCTTAAATGCTTCTGAGATCCCCTGTACAATCATTAAGGGTCAAGGGTTGTGGGTTATGTAACCCCCCCCACCTTTTATACAAACATGCAGAGATGACAGGTCCATCTAACCTGTCCAACATAGCTGTAATGCCTTTTAAATCTCAATACAAACAGTCCACACCCACACAAAACCATGTAATCTCCAGGGAGGGATGAAAAAGGCAGATTAAAAACCCAGGCCAATTAGGGAAATAATCTGGGAAGTTCCTTTCCTATCTCTTTGGTGATCATAACTGGTCCCAGGTGAAAGGTTCCTGGGTGCTTTTTTAAATGCATCAACCTCTAAGTGAAGATATAGGCAATTCACTACAAAACAGACCATATAATTTTATCCTTTTACAAGGCTTCCACGCACCCCCCCAAAACTGCACCACCCACCCCGTGCCCACACTTTCTGGGGACCATTTTCCAATCGGGTCTCCGAAAGCAACCTGCAACCACAAGATATCACACTCCTACCCACCAGCCTCCATGGTTTCCGTGGAAGTTGGCATGGACCAATTTACTACAGGTCATGCTATGCCCAAAGAGCCACAGTGCCTTTGCACTAAGACCACATGATCCGTTTAAGGTGAATCTACATAAGGGAGAAAGAAATAGAAGGTTATGCTGATAAGGTGAGATGCAGTAAGGTAGAAGGAGGTCTGACAGCATCTGCGGAGAGAAACACAGTTAACGTTTCGAGTCCGTATGACTCTTCAACAGAACTAAGGAAAAATAGAAGAGAGGTGAAATATAAGCTGGTTTAAGGGGGGGTGGGACAAGTAGAGCTGGATAGGGGGTCAGTGATAGGTGGAGATTGCCAAAAGATGTCACAGACAAAAGGGCAAAGAGGTGTTGAAGGTGGTGATATTATCTAAGGAATGTGCTAATAGGTGACATTAAGGGTAGAAAGCAGGACGAGCAAGGTACAGATAGCCCTAGTGGGGGTGGGGTGGGGGGAAGGGATCGAAATAGGCTAAAAGGTAGAGATAAAACAGTGGATGGAAATACATTTAAAAATAATGGAAATAGGTGGGAAAAGAAAAATCTATATAAATAATTGGAAAAAAGGGGTATCGGAAAGGGGTTGGGGATGGAGGAGAGGGTCATGATCTAAAGTTGTTGAACTCAATATTCAGTCCGGAAGGCTGTAAAGTGCCTAGTCAGAAGATGAGATGCTGTTCCTCCAGTCTGCGTTGAGCTTCACTTCCAGTGACGCGAAATGTTAACTGTATTCCTCTCTGCAGATGCTGTCAGACCTGCTGAGCTTTTCCAGGTATTTTTATTTTTTGTTTTTGTTTTGGATTTCCAGCATCCGCAGTTTTTTGCTTTTATCTTAAGGTAGAAGGAGGCTTGAGTGGTGCATAATCACTGGCATTGGCCAGCTGGCCTGAATAGCCTGTTTCTGTGTTGCAATTTCACAGTATTCAATTCAGGTGTCTGTATAAAAGTATTGCAGTTATAAACATTATTTTTTTATAGTTGTTTTTGTTTTGGTTGCAGTGGCTTAAAACTGAGACATTGACCTGACTAGATGTCAAGTTGCATGGCCCATTTGTGTTTCAGTTATATTTAAATGCCACAGCATTAATAATAGAAAGTCAGTGAATTGTTTGCCAATGTTTCATTTGTGCAGTTAGTAAAATTACAATAGGGAAGCACCTGGCCACACTTGCAACAGATGTGAACTGTTATGCGTCAAAACATGAAGTATAACTAGGGAATAACCAGAATACTGTAAGGAGCTGTATGAGAAATAGTGGCCAAAACTCCAGCATGTTGGCAGACTGGAGAGCAAATGAGGCAGTCAATGTATCAGTTTTACCTTAAAATGCTGAATGTAATCTGTGATCTTTGTTTATTTCTACTTTGCCCACATATATACCAATGTAATTAGAGGTGTTAGCAGGATGAAATTGACTGAAAGACACAAAGCTCTAATTGAAACCTTTCAGTCATTTTGGCTTCTGATAACTGTCCTGCTAATTGCTGCACTGCATAGAAAATTCCCCAATGGCTCAGTAAATTTACCAAAGGGTGTCTGAGCTGCACAGGCTGGCAACATTCCAGGTTTGATACCAATCCACACTGAGCTCACTAGTCTTAGGAGAGGTGGCAATAGCAATGTTGCAAATAGCCTCACCATTCCTGAGCTCCTGCTTCAGATTGCTGTGTAATTACCCCTGGAGTGGGCACATGATTTTGTTCTGATGCTCAAGTGTCAGAACAGTCTCCCAGCATTTGCTGCCAATATGCAGGACAAGGGCAGCAAATACATGGGAACACCACCACCTGGAAGTTCCCCTCCAAGCCACTCATCATCCTGACTTGGAATTATATTGTCATTCCTTCACCGTCACGAGGTCAAAATCCTGGAACTCCCTCCCTAGCAGCACTGTGGGTGTACCTACACCGCAGGGGCTGCAGCGGTTCAAGAAGGCAGCTCACCACCACCTTCTCAAGGGCAATTAGGGATGGGCAATAAATGCTGGCCTAGCCAGCGAAGCCCACATCCCATAAATGAATTTTAAAAAGGCAGTTTCATAGGGTAGGATCTTCCAGTCAGCGAGTGGGGGCGGGGCCCGCTCGCCAACGCGTAAAATGACGCGGGATGATGTCAGGTGGAACTCCCAATGTCACCCTGCGTCATTTCGATTTTCAGGTCAGCGGGGGTGCAGCCGAGTCAGCTGCGCGCCCGCCAACTTGTCAACTGCCTATTGAAACCATTGAGACACTAATTAAAATCATTAATGGACCTGCCTGTCCAACCTTAAGGTTGGCGGGCAGGCCGGGAGCCCTGGTGGGCTTCAGAAAAAGCATGAAACCTCATTCACGGGCGGGATGAGGTTTCATGAGGGTATTTAAATTTTTAATAAAGGTTTCAGTTAAAGTTATGGACAAGTCACAACTCATGTGACAGTTTCACATGAAAGGACATGTCAGGGAAATTTTCCTATCATTTTTATTGCAAATTTTAATTCGGAGCCGATCTCCCTGAGGCAGCACTTAGAGCGCGCAGATCTCCCTGAGGCTTTCGTGCGCATTCATGAAAGAGCGCGCTCTCGGCTAAGGGAATCCCCCCTGCCCGCACAGGGAACGCATAGCAGGACATCACACTAGGTGGGCCTTAATTGGCCCACCCACGTAAAATGGTGGCACGCCCCCGATTGGGGGCACCGATCGGAGGTCCACCCGCCCGCACCTGCCCCTGCACTTCCCCCCCCAACGGGGGGAGAATTTTTCCCATAAGGTATTGGATGGTAGCTAGTGCCTGAGGAACCTTATTCCAGCACATATTTAACATGTTAAGGGGAGGAAGTATGTGCAAAAACTGCAGATCTAAAGAAAATAGATAAACCACTTTTGCTTTGTTAATATGGTAATTATTAGCCAGTTCTACATGAAAAATTTCTAGGAAAGTCACACCCATAGAAAAACAATGTCATACACATCCATCTATCACAAACTACTCATTCAATATTATTGCAAGCTGTACGTTTACCCCACACTAAGAAATGAAATGGATCTGCAACTTAAGTTATGAAAAGCTCATGTCCTATTGCACTTTCAATCTAGCTTCTTGTCCTCATGCGCCAAAGGATCTATATTCAGGTCTGTTTTTGAATTGACCATTTTTGAAGGGGCACATCAGTGTTTGGAAGCTGAAGCAAAAACAGAAAATGCTGGAAAAACTCAGCAGGTCTAACAGCATCCACGGAGAGAAAAACAGAACCAACACCTCGAGTCCACATGACTCTTCTTCGGAAGCTGTTGTTTAGTTCCCCCTAGTTTTCGGGTGATGTGTATGCAAGGTTTCAGTGGTTAAATACACCATCAGCTGTACTACTGAGGCATATGAACCATGAAAGTTCACGTTCAATCCTTGTCTATTCCAAATGTATTGACCTCAGCCAGGACAAAGGGCCATAGCCTTAAAGTTAAAATTAGGCCATTCAGGGGTGATATCAGGAAGTACTACCCCATATACAAAAGGTAGTGAAAATCTGGAAACTTCTCTCAAAATGTTATTGAAGCTAAGTCAATTGAAAATTTCAAAACTGAAGTTGATAGATTTTTGTTAGGTAAAGGTATTAAGAGATACAAAATCAAGGCCAGTAAGTCAAGTTTGGATACTGATCACCCATGAATTAAATGAAATGTGGAACAGGCTTGAGGGACTGAATAACCTACCCCTGTTGCAATGGCGATGCTGCTCCAAATCACCATTCCTGTCTCCATGGGATGGGAAAAAAAATTAGCCAGAATTCTTGCTTTTGATTGGTTTCGGTGACTGCATCCCTCCCAATCCATGCACACCTCCACCCTGACCCTTACCTCCACCTTACTGGAAAATTGATATGTTCAGGTTTTGATGAAGAAAGGCTTTGGCTTCCTGTATGGCTCTGTGCTCAAGAAACAAGCCAATACTCACTGTTTAAACTCGAACATGAAAAATAGTAGTAGAGGGCCGCCGAGGCATTGGAACCATACCTCAAAATGAGCTACTTGCCTACAGGGGGAGAGGGGAAATTGGGGATGCTCTTATTAAAATTCAGCTAAGAGATTTGGTATAGTAGAGACTGGAGGCAGATCTGGACTAGAAATATAACCAGTCCCGTCTGAACCAATTTAAACCAGACAGAATGGGAAATTACCTCAATGTGTGCTTAGGTCCAAAAATATCCAACAAGAAGCAGAGCATAAGCTGCATCGGGCAAAATCCAATATTATATAGCAGTAGTAGCAGTTACAGAATGCACATAACATAAAAAATAGCTTTCAACATGTTTATTTCTTCAGCGATAGCAATAAAATACAAGCAAGACAAGTAGTGGGTAGAAAGTAAAACCTCCTGTCTGTGCACAGTTCTTTCCAAGTTTGTAGACAAGCCACCACATACAAACACTGCACATTTCTTGGTAATTCTGTGGACTAAGCAAAACCACACATAAGTCTGCATCATGTAAATAGTGGAAAGTAGGGTTTTTGCTTCTAAGTGCAAAGTAAATGGTGCAACTTCTAGAAATATCAATACTCTAACATTTAAACCTGCTGTCTTTTTGGATCCATTTTGTTCATTAAAAAGAAGATTGGCCCAAAGTTTGCTGACAAAATAACAATGTGTGAACAATGCATGCTGTTTTTAATGTGTCAGCAACTTAAGGTGAGGAATAGTCTGTGATTTGAGAATTGCCACAACAATTTGGGCAACTCTGCTGTTAAATTCACAGAAATGGCCTTTCATTCATAACCTCCCTTTAAGTTTCATGGTGTTGCTGTATTTGCACTTTAATTTCCCATTAAACACATTTCAGAAATTTAAGTCTAGTAATAATAGCATAAGTGCTTTTTTTAATAGCATGATAACTATTAGTGACTGCCAATCCACCTCTCCATCCTAGAAAGTGAACAATTGAAAATGTGGTAGTGAACTGTTGGAAATTTTGAAAAATTCAAATTTCAAATGTTTAATTTTTTGAGAACAATTCCAACTTTAGCTTCCCCCCCACCCCCTCCACCTCATTTTTTTCTACTTCTATTCAATGGTCTGGAGCCCAGCATAGTCACTGTTTGGCTGCCACACAATTTGACAGCTCTTCCTGTGACATCAACAGCTCATCTTAAAGGAAATTAATTCTGCAGTCAAACCATTCACTAGAGTGTAACCTTCAACTGTGTTCAATAATAGAGAGCAATCAGGCAAAGGTAATGGCCTCCCATGCAGCTGGATTAAAAAAGAAAAATGAATAGACTTAAACTGTTTAGTTTGAAGTACAGAGGAAGTAAAAGTTTCCTTCAGTACTTGCAGTGATACTAGCTTATTTGCATTTGCTACTGTCTCATGGGGGAGATCTTAATCTCCCACAGTCCCACCTAAGAGTTGTAAAGTCATTTTAGTATTTACTAGCATTTTTCCTGCTCTCTATGGTTGATTCATGTTAAGTGCAGTTCCCTGTGTGCCAGTCGCCTTCCTGAACCAACTATTCTTCATGTATGTGCTTAAGCAGTCAGCAGAATTTATTACCATGGGAAGTATCACAGCTATGGCTGCCAACTCTGGTTGGACATATTCCTAAGGGTATCATCCTATGATCAAGAGCTTCAAACTACCTGACTGCATTTTCCCGCAGATGGTCACCCAACATGCCCATCCTCGCGGTACCTGGTCTTTTATGCCAGTCTGAATAGACACATAGGGCAGGATCTTCCAGTTAGCGAGCGGGGGCGGGGCACGCTCATAGACATGTAAAATGACGCGGGATGATGTCAGGTGGAACTCCCAACGTCACCCTGCGCACTTCAATTTTCAGGTCGGCGGGGGCGCAGCCGAATCAGCTGTGCGCCCGCCAACCTGTCAACGGCCAATTGAGGCCATTTAAAAAGTACTTAACGTAATTAATGGACCTGCCCGTCCAACCTTAGGGTTGGCGGGAAGGCCGGGAGCCCTAGCAGGCTTCAGAAAAAGCATGAAACCTCATCCACGGGCTGGGTGATGTTTCATGAGGGTTTTTAAATATTTAATAAATGTTTCACTAAAAGTGATGGACATGTCCCAGCTCATGTGACAGTGTCACATGAGGGGACATGTCAGGGAAATTTTGTTTTCCTCTCTTTAACATTTTTAAATTTGGAGCCAATCTCCCCGAGGCAGCACTTAGCCTCAGGGAGGTCAATGCGCTCTTTCGTGCACAAGCGCGAAAGAGCGCACTCCTGGCTGAGGGAATCACCCACATCTGCACAGGGAGTGCATAGCACTTCCTGACAGACGTCACGCTGGGCAGGCCTTAATTGGCCCGTCCACGTAAAATAGCGACGCACCTCCGATTGGGGGCGCCAATCGGAGGCGTGCCTGCCTGTGCCCACTCCCGCACCTCCCCCCCCGACGGGGGAAAAAGTTTTCCCATAGAAACATAGAAAATAGAAGCAGGAGTAGTCATTCGGCCTTTTGAGCCTGCTGCGCCATTCAATATGATCAGGGCTGATCCTCTATCTCAATGCCATACTCCCGCTCTCCCCCCCCCACCATTTCCCTTGACGCCTTTAAAGACTAGGGGCAGGATCTTCCGGTCAGCGAGCAGGGGCGGGGCCTGCTCGCCGACATGTAAAATGACGCGGGATGATGTCGGGTGGAACTCCTGATGTCACTTACTGTCAACTGCGCGCCCACCAACTTGTCAACGGCCTATTGAGGCCATTGTAAATCAAATTAAAATCATTGATGGACCTGCCCGTCCAATCTTAAGGTTGGCGAGCAGGCCAGGAGCCCTGGCGGGCTTCGGAAAAAACATAAAACTTCATCCACGGACAGGATGAGGTTTCATGAGGGTATTTAAATTTTTATTAAAGATTTCAATAAAAGTTATGGACATGTCCCAACTCTTGTGACAGTGCCACATGAGGGGACATGTCAGGGAATTTTTTTTATTGTTTGTATAACAAATTTAAATTCCGAGCTGATCTCCCTGAGGCAGCACTTAGCCTCAGGGAGAGCTGTGCGCATTCCCGGCTGAGGGAGCCCCCCCGCCCGCACAGGGAGCGCATAGTGCTTCCGAGCGGAGGTCACACTGGGTGGGACTTAATTGGCCCGCCCACGTAAAATGGTGCCCGCTCTTGCACTTCTCCTCCCTAACGGGGGGACAATTTTTCCCTAGAAATCTATCTATTTCCTTCTTAACTATATTCAGCGACCTGGCCTCCATAGCCTTCCGTGGTAAAGAATTCCATAGGTTCACCATCCTCTGAGTGAAGAAGTTTTTCCTCATCTCAGTCCGAAAGGGCCTACCCCGTACACTGAGAATGTGACCCCTTGTTCTAGACCCCCCAGCCAGAGAAAACATCGTCCCTGCATCCAGTCTGTCCAGCCCTGTCAGGATTTTATATGGTTCAATGAGAAACCTCTCATTCTTCTAAACCCCAGTGAAAACAGGCCTAGTCGGCCCAATCGCTCCTCGTACGACAATTCTGCCATCCCAGGAACCAGTCTGGTGAACCTTTGCTGCACTCCCTCTATGGCAAGTATATCCTTTCTTAGGTAAGGAGACCTAAGAGTTATAAATTCACTTAAGTATTTACTAGAATTTTTCCTGCTCTCTATGGCTGATCCATGTTAAGTGCAATTCCCTGCAGACTCTTCATTACCTGATTAGATGATTCATGACTGTCAATCAAACAGCCTGCTTTTCGCCAGTTTGATATTTCTATAACAGATAAACAAGTTTTCAAATTTTAAAAAAATATAAACATCACTTTTTTGCCCTTAAGATATTTCTCTTGGGTTGGTTGCAGCAGTGTACTAGAGATTAATCTTTAATTCTTGACAGTTCCAGAGCAATCCTAGAGCTTTGGCAATCACAGCCTTACCCAAGCCTGCTCTCACGTCCACACAAGTGCACCCTTCTGATCATTAGATAGTGATTTGAAACAGGACACCCTCTGATTTTCCCCCTTCCTAATACAGGAGGCCTAGTTGAGCTCAGCGAAGTAGAACCTTCCTGTACTGTAGATTCAAAAGCACATTGAGCAGTGCATTTGTGCATCAAGTCACTGGAGAAGCTCTCTGATAAGCACAGTCTAAGTATATTTTACTGCTTTATCGTTTGTGGTTGCACAAGAGTACTTAATACTATTTGCTCCTATTTAATGACATTTGTTTAATGATTCGGCTATGATTAATTTTCCTCCTTGTTATTTGGATAACCTAAAATAAATTCAGAAATATTGAAGCCATGGAATCCACTCATTGGACAGCTTGGGCGGGATCGTCCCCTCCCACCATCAGCAGGAATCGTGGCAAGCAGGGGCAGGAAATGTGGCATGAGTCGAAAAATCAGTTTCCTAACGTCAGGAAATCAGATCGGAATCGTGTTCTCCCAACTTTTATGCTGGGTTAATGGCAGGTCAACTTTCCCACTGTTCGTTGGGAACCCATTTTGCATCTCATGGATGCTCATTACCAGGACAATAGACTGGAAACTTGTGTCAAATCTTCCGCCCTGCCAGCGGAAATTTCTGCTGCTCAGTTACCCAGCTTAACAAACGTAGTGTGTACCTGGCGAGGAAAACTTATAGGACTTAGCTCTCAGTTGACGCTACCTGCACTATTGGTAGGGACCACAGGTGATGGTACACAAGGGGGATGGGAGGATTGAAGGTACAAAGAGAGAGGGGGTGGTTGAATGCTCAAAGAGAGAGGGATTGAACGCTCGAAGAGAGAGGTGGCATTGAAGGCACGAATAGTGGGGTGGGTGTGAGTGGGGAGAGGGGTGTGTGAGCAGAGAAGGTGGGTGTGAGAGGGGAAGAGCGGAGTGTTTTATAGGGAGGGGTCATTGGAGTCTTGGAGGGAGAACTGAGGGTATTGATGGAACGGGGCAGTGACAGTGAGGGGGGGAGTGGGATGCAGCCGGGTGAGAGGTTTAGGGTGTGAGTATAGTGGGTGTAGTTCTCATTGGGAGGGTCATCGAGGGGGACAAGAATGGTGGCATGGATGACAGGAGTAGGCAGGATCAGGGTGGGCATGTGCACTGTGACTGGTGTGGGCTCATCGTGAGAGGGTAGGAATGTCCAGGTTAATAATTATAGGGTCCAGGGTGACAGAGGGACAGTCAAGGGTTAAGATGGGAGAATAAAGGTCACTGGTGATGGGGGGAAGTTGGTGGATGACAGGGGCTGGGTAAAAGCTGGTGGAGACAGTTTAAAAAGTGACACGAATCATCACGAGAGAAAGGCAGCTCAGCAGCAAGGCAGCACCCTCGACGTCCAACTGCAAAACGGCGAGGTGGGAGGAGGGTCAGCTCGGGTGGATGGAGCTGAAGGTCAGCACAACTGGACAGCTATAGGACACCCTATTAATCATGGGGAGACAGTATGTGAGCTTTGCTCTTTTGAAATTCTCACTGTATGGAGAAGCCCACACACCAGCAGGTCTGGCCCAGAGGCTTCTCATTACAATGAGATCCCAGCAAGGTGTAGAGCTGCTGTTCACTCTGAGACACTGGCAATTGGCTCCAGTCAGAGTTAGGGATAAAGGGAGGGAGGGAGGTGGATACCTACAGGGGCATGTAGGTGAATGGCGGCCAACTCCTGACTGCACCTCCATCCTCCCGGGGAGTGGACCTGCTTGACAAGGAATCTATTCTATTGTGACAAGGCAAAGGCCTCTCTATAGAGTCTCGAGTGCAGTGCAGGCAAGCGGAATAGTGTGAGTGGGCAGCTTCTCGCACATGGTTCTCATCACGCTTGTCAAAGAATGATGTCTCCATGCACAGGCATGATTTAGGTGCACGAATACCCATCCTTGGTCCTCTAGGATACCCTTTACCTGAAAGGGGGGCAGTGCACGAGACTATTAAAACAGCTAGCAGCAAGAATGAATCCAGGAGACTGCCAATCAGTGAAAGCTAATATATATTTGTAAGTGTAAAACTGTATACAATGATTGTAGACCCGTGCCAAAAGTGTTTGTTTGAAACTTCTTAATTTTTCTAACTCTATCACTTCGTCTGGGTGTGTGCCCAACATCCAAAGTAGAAGTGGGGGCAGCCCACTGACAACTATACCTGTGATAACTTTGGCAGCCATCCTCTGGAGATCTGAGGCCTGGACAGCCTCGGCCTGCTTTGGGTCTCCTGCTCAGGGGCAGGTGCACCCTTTGTGACCTAGAGCAGCTGGAGCTGATGGGGCCACAGGCAGAGGGGATTGGGAACACCTGGATATCCTTGGGCTGTCCTGGGTTGATGCCCTCGGGGTGTCAGCCTGATGCTCTGCCTCTCTTTGGGTGCCCGAGGGCCCCTCTTTGATGAAAAGGGGCACTTGGAGGGAGTTGAGGTGCCTCGTTCCCACCTCGCCTAGCCACTGCTGAAACACACCCATAGCTATAGCGATGAAGTGCAGTTCTGAGTGCATATCCAACAGGAACTGTGTATTCTGCTGGACCTGGGTCTCCATGGCATCCACCATCCTCCTCATTGATTCTTCCATGCACTCACATGCCAAAGCCATGACATCAGAGAGCATGCAGACAGATTCCTCCACCTCTCATGACACGCTGTTGAGGGCCTCTGACAGCTCTGATTGATGTTCCCATGCGTCTCTCTGAATCTCCAGCAACTTTTCTATGATTGCTTCCAGAGGCTCGTCATCTGACTCTGACTTAGCAGGGGCCTCATTTCCAGCAGTCCTCCGGGTGTCAGAGACCTTATCAGTCACTGCCTCTGCTGGCTGTGGATATGTGTGTGAGGTGACCACCAGAGTGCGACCCCGAGCCTAAACTAGATCTATGACCCACTAAGGTGTGTGTGTCCACGTTGGTGGAGGGTGCATGTGAATGCTGTGACTGCTCTATAGGTGTGAATTCTGCATTATCTTCTTCCTCCAAAATGTCCTGGGAATTTCTTCTGTGGAGGACGCTGGCCTCTCCCTCTTCCTGCTGGCACTGAGAATGGAGAAAAGATAGAATGAGTGACTGCTTTGGCTGGCTCAAACATTGCATGCATCAATCACCTTGATTTTCCGAAGTTCTCGGAATAACGCATGCTTCCTTGCTAGATTCTTGGAAGAAGCAGACCTCGCCCTTGGCACAGGCACAGTCTCTATCCTAGCCTGCCAGCTCAGTAGTCTGTTGCTTAAATGTAGTGAGGGATTGGAGCTCAGGCATCCCACCTCCCGGCTTCTCTCTCTCCGGCGCCATTAATGAAAGGCTGCCCGGGTGCCTTTTAGATATGGCGCCTGGACATGACGGCGGGGCAGCCAACTTCTTGCCCGCACCGCCATGAGGCTCGACGTGAACCATGCACATGCATAAATAATGAGGTGGGCAGCGCACATTTGCACATAATCACCCACCCCGTTCACCAACGGAAGTCACTCCGACTTCCCACTCCCGCCACAGAACTTAGGCCAGGAGTGGAAGATTCTCCCCTTGTTTTTGTTAATACGTATATGATGTGGTATTTCTCTCAGCTGCTTCCCAGCACCAAAACCTAGCGTTACAAAACACAGAAGTGGATTGTTTTAACCTGACCCAACCAGCAGGAAACTGATGCAATCAGACTGTGTGTAAAACAGGCAGCTCATTAAAATTGCCCCCTAAGTTTCACCTGCTCATAATACAACTGACAAAAAGTAGAAAACTAGACGGGCACAATTCATTCATGATGATAGGTCCTTACATGCTGTTGTTACCATAAGACCATAAGACCATAAGACATAGGAGTAGAAATTAGGCCATTCGGCCCATCAAGTCTGTTCCGCCATTCAATCATGGCTGATAAGTTTCTCAACCCCATTCTCCCGCCTTCTCCCCGTAACCTTTGATCCCCTTACCAATCAAGAACCTATTTATCTCGGTCTTAAATACACTCAATGACTTGGCCTCCACAGCCTTCTGTGACAATGAATTCCATAGATTCATCACTCTCTGGCTAAAGAAGTTTCTCCTCATCTCTGTTCTAAAAGGTCTTCCCTTTACTCTGAGGCTGTGCCCTCAGGTCCTAGTCTCTCCTACTAATGGAAACATCTTCCCCACATCCACTCTATCCAGGCCTTTCAGTATTCTTTAAGTTTCAATCAGATCCCCCCTCATCCTTCTAAACTCCATCGAGTATAGACCCAGAGTCCTCAAACGTTCCTCATATGTTAAGCCTTTCATTCCTGGGATCGTTCTCGTGAAACTCCTCTGGACCCTCTCCAGGGCCAGCACATCCTTCCTGAGATACGGGGCCCAAAATTGCTCACAATATTCTAAACGTGGTCTGACCAGAGCCTTATAAAGCCTCAGCAGCACATCCCTGCTTTTGTATTCTAGTCCTCTCGAAATAAATGACAACATTGCATTTGCCTTCCTAACTACCGACTCAACATGCAAGTTAACCTTAAGAGAATCCTGGACTAGGACTCCCAAGTCCCTTTGCACTCCAGATTTCTGAATTCTCTCTCCATTTAAAAAATAGTCTATGCCTCTATTCTTCCTACCAAAGTGCATGACCTCACACTTCCCCACATTGTATTCCATCTGCCACTTCTTTGCCCATTCTCCTAACCTGTCTAAATCCTTCTGCAGCCTACCCGCCTCCTCAATACTACCTGTCCCTCCACCTATCTTTGTATCATCTGCAAACTTAACCAGGATGCCCTCAGTTCCTTCATCTAGATCATTAATGTATAAAGTGAAAAGTTGTGGTCCTAACACTGACCCCTGCGGAACTCCACTAGTCACCACCATCCTGAGAAGGACCCCTTTATCCCCACTCTCTGCCTCCTGCCAGACAGCCAATCTTCTATCCATGCTAGTACCTTGCCTCTAACACCATGGGCTCTTATCTTACTGAGCAGCCTCCTGTGCGGCACCTTGTCAAAGGCCTTCTGGAAGTCCAAGTAGATAACATCCATTGGCTCTCCTTTGTCTGACCTACTCATTACCTCCTCAAAGAATTCTAACAGATTTGTTTATAATGATGTTTATAAAATTATCATAATTTGGGACTGTAGCTTTGAATTTAGGGGAAATGTGACCTGTTCTGCTTGACAGTAAGCCTGGGCAGTTTGATTGTTAGAGATCAAAGGAAGGTTTAGATTGTTTTACTGAGAAGAAGGTGCAAGGTATTTATGATTAGAGACAATGGCAACAATCTCTAGATTGTGATGAGTAGACTCTAATTCTCCCAAAGAGGCAGAAAGGCATTGAAGTTATTGGGTTGTAAACAGTTGTGCTGTAAATGGTCAATTCACTTCTAAGATGAAAAGGAGTTGAGGTCAAGGGTAGCTAATTCACATTTCTACATAGAAATAAGGTTAATGAGTTTCATGCTGCCATGGGGAAGAGAACAGAGGAAGCCATTTTTGAGATCAGGTTACAGGCTTCTCCATAAATCAATTAATATCTCAGACAGACAGCGGAGGTTCTATGTAGTCAGCAGGGAAAAAAATCTGCTTGGCTTTGTGAGTTACCACAGCCAGATGCAGGGTCGGGTGGAGTTGATGTTTTGTCAAAGAGATACATCCTATAGTTTTCTATCGAATCTGGGAAATTTCTTCTGGCAGAGCCAGGGGGAGAAGAAGAATCATTAGAACTGGCTTTACCAGTGATGGTGCATTTAGGAAACTCTCCAAAAACTGAGGAAAGTACCTGAGGTTACTACTCGATGAAAGAGGAATACCAAAACCTATTAGAAGCAGGGAGCAGCTGTTTACTGAAAAGGCTGTAATTCTGTTGACGGTACTCTGGGTGATAAGTATACAAGGGGAATGTCACTTTCTGTAGTTAAGGTATACTTGCCTACAAAAAGAAAATAGTGTTTAGTTAATAGTACTTTTTTTAGTCATTTGTTACAATAAAAGTTTTAAAATATGAAATCTTGCCAGGTCATTCTTTCAGCTAATAACTGGAAGTTTGGATCCCTTTTTAAAAGTTATCAGCCTCTATGGAGACTGTAACAGTGTCAGGAAAAGAAAAAAATATGTGTTTGAATTTTTAGAACACATGCCTGCTGACTCCAGCTGCTCTGCAGCCATTTTACACGCAGTTGAACATTGATTGGCAGTAGGCTGGACTTCCACCTCACTCGGGAGGAAGTCCCGCCTTGGAGAGCTGCAAGCCAATTTGATTGGCACCTGCAGTAGGTCCGGAGGGCACCAGGCCTTAAGGGGAGGTCGCCTCCAGTCAGATATGGACTCTTGATGGACGCAACCCCCCATCCACCCCACCGCCACCCCACCCCCCGCCGACCGCCCCCCCCCCCCCCCCAACCCTTTCCTGCCTGGGATCTAACTTTCTTTATTCTTCGGTTTTCCCCACAGAGCTTCAATCCGCCCGCCAGCCTAAACATTGAGTCTGGCTGGGAAACCGCCTTTAAGTGGCCATTAATTGGCACTTAAGGGCCTCAACTGGGGCAAGAGCGGACTTTTCGTCCAAGGCCTTGACCACTCCAGCATAAAATCGCTGCAAAGTTGGGATGGGTGGGAACCCAGAGAGGATTTCATACTCCCCACCCCCCCCCACCACAACCCTCAACTAAAAACCCACCTGAGGTGGCGGGGAGGGGGGCTGTGGCGGGGAGCATAAGCTTCTGGCCATGAGTTTATTTTTAGAATATATATATTTATTTGCAGATTCATTTTTATATCAGTTTTGATGAGTAAGCATTGACAGATGTCATGAAGGTAGCGATTTTTAATTTACTGGATGGAAACTTGAATTTGAACTTCTAAGAGTAGAATTTTTAAGACAACAGCCTGTAAAAGATGACTGGAAATAACAGCCAAAACTGACTGCCCCAACTTGCAATACCATACAGACCATATTCCACTTCATTGGGATGGAGACTGAGGGTCTGTGAAGACCCCACCAGAGACAGTGAGCCCCTGAGGAATGAGGAAGACCCTGGCCTGAACTGTTCCCCTGGCAGGCGCACACGATTGGTGGCCCCGGGACCGGCCAGGAAACAGGTCCCGGCTATGATCGGCCCATGGCCGCGATTTCATGCTGGCTGGCTAATTAAGGCCTGCCCAGCGTGAAATGCGTCTTCCCAGTGGTTGGGAAGGGGAGGGGGCCTGTTGGACACCGGGTCCAATGGCGACCTGGCGGACAGTTTAAAAATGGCAGAGGCAGCTCCTTGAAGGCTGCCAGGGAAGAATCGTATTCTGCGTTCTGGAGACTGAAGCTATGGCCTCAACAGCAGCTGGAGACGGCAGGTGGGAAGGTAGGCCGGGTGGGCACTCCACCCACCCACCCGATTTTCGGATGAGTGCCTCATGGTGCTGTTGGAGGAGGTGGCTGCCAGGAGGGACACCCTTGTCCCCAAAGATGGAATGAGGAAGCTACCGCACCTGACAAAATAAGCTTGGGAAGGGGTAGCAGCCGAAGTCAGCAGCCACGACGTTGTGCGGCACACATGGGTTCAGTGTCGCTAAAAGGTTCAATGACCTGCTGCGCTCGGGAAAGGTGAGTACCGTGTTGGCATGGATCAGCATGGAGAAGTGTTAAGGGCTGGCCATCCCCCCATGGAGCTCAGGGGTGTTAAAGTCTGAGTGCCAACTGGCAATGAAACCGGAGCTGGCCAAGGGGGTGACCCTGGCTGCTTGGACTGAGTGCCTTGCTGAGGGTCACGACTCGGATGTGCCCTGCGAGGTGCTCCTCACCTGGGCTGGCCAGGCTACAATGGCACTGCAGGTAGAGAGTGGACGAATAAATGTTCCTCTGCCCTTTCAGGAGAAGATGAGCCATAACCAATCGGAGAGGTCACGGAGAGGCGGAGGCCCCCCAAACCTCTTAATATTGACGAGATTTGAGAAGGACGCCTTGGAGCTGGAGCCAGTCATGGAGAGGCTGGTGTGTCAGACGAAGGTAAGAGTGCAGTGCACAGAGGTGAGAGTTTCGGATGATGCAAACATTCTTGTGTAGTCTGTTCATTGATGGGACCCTCAAACCTGGAGTCCCTATTGATCATTCAAAGACGATGGCACCATGATGCAGATCTCCATTGTGTCACCAGGGTGCCTGACATGCACAGAGACAGTGTGATGACTTTAACTAATGACATGTTGTTGTTCTCCATTAGATTTGCCAGCATGCACTCATTCACAGGACCCCGAAGACCCACCCCTGATGTCAGAGGACCACCGGGCTTCCACTGCACCTGCGTCATACCCGTTCTCTGAACCAGGCACCAGCGCAGATACCAGCACCTGGGTGGGCATTAGATCTTCGGCTAGAATGTCAGTGCAGGGCGGTGAGGGCATTTCACACTCGCTTGAGGGCAGGTGGAGGAAGGGAGTGCCCAGGGCACCGGCAGTCGGAGGACTGCTGGGGACCAGGATGTTGCTCAGTTGAAGGCTGATGATGAGCCTCTAGAGTCGTCCATTAGGCAGCAGATCCTAGATGTCCAGCAGAATGTGCGGGAGGATCTGGTGGAGTTCCATGGGGGTATGCGTGCCATGGTCTGTTGTGGAGAAGTCCAAGAGGAGTATGAGCACTGCGTTGATCCACATGGCCGAGCGCACTGCCTCCTCCATTGAGAGAATGGCAACACTCATGGCGAGGCAGCTACAGGGATGGAATCAGGGGTGCCTGGGGTTTCACTTGGACCTGCAAGCCCTCATACAGACAATGACCTCAGGTGGTCATTGCCAGTGTGGGAAATGGATGAGGCACCCAGTATCCCAGCTATGTGCCTGTCCATCAATGGCGAGCAGGGAGGTTCAGAGCGACCTCACATTGGCACACGAGCTGCTTGTCGTCTGTGCGGGCTCCTCTCAGGGCGCTCTGGGTGACAGCAGCAGCTCCTCCACCCCTCTGCCAGTGACTGAGGTATCTGATGAGGCTGCAGTGACTGGGGAGATGTCAGCCATGGCACTGGCCGCTCCATCACAGGAGGGACCAGCACAGGCTCCACTGGCCAGAGGACAACTGCCAAGGTCATCAAGGCCAACAAGACAGCAGAGTCAGCAGGCTGTCTCCAATGCTGCTGCCAGCAAGGGGGTGGGTGGGGGCACCAAGATGTAGCACTCGCAAACATATGTTTAAGGCACCATGAGCACAAGAGGGACTGGTCATGAGTGATCTTCTCATTTGTAATGTTTTGTTTATATGTTTACTGGTGTGGAAATGAACACCAGAGATGGTGATGTTAATTTGTTTTGAGTGTGAAAATTACATAAATTTTGTTTTTGTCACAATGGCCTGAGTATACTTCATTTTTCTTGGTGCAGGGCATGCCAAAATGTAATGCTGGATGTGGGTGGCTCTAAACTTTATTGCACAGGCATTGAGTGGACTTTGGGTTCAAAGGAAAGGGTCACTTCAGACATCCGGAATGGAGGCGGCAACCCCGGCAGGTGGTGGAAACAGATATTTGGTAGCCTAGCTGAAGGAATGTTGGATCAAGTTGTCCCTGCTGTCCCTGCCACCATGCCCTCAGCGCTCCCCTCACCGTGCTCCTTTTCTGACTCACTACTGGATTCATCCCCTGTGGCCTGTGAAACTGCCTCAAGATCCTCTTCCTCCAGTGGGTCCCCCCTTGCCAGTGCCAGATTGTGGAAAGTGCAGTACGCAACCACTATCAGTGACACCTGCTCTGGGGAGTATTGTAGTGCACCCCCTGAATGGCCCAGGCATTGGAAGCGCATCTTCAGAAGATCAATGATCCTCTTTATCACTGCCCTTGTGGAGGCAGGACTCCTATTATAACGCTGCTCTGCCTCTGTTCTTGGGGGTGGAGAGGCATCATAAGCCACCTTTTCAACGGATAGCCCTTGTCACCCAGCAGCCATCCATCCAGTCGGGCTGGGGCACTGAAGATCCTCGGCACCTGGGAGTGTCTCAGGGTGCATGCATCATGGGAGCTGCCAGGGTATCTTGCACAAACTTGCAGAATCTGCGTCTTGTGGTCACAAAGTATCTGGACGTTCTTTGAGTGGAATCCCTTCCTGTTGATGAAGGCACCCGGCTGACCCGCTGGGGCCTTGGTGGCCACATGTGTGCAGTCGATTGCATCCTGGATGTGAGGGAACCCAGCAATCACTGCAAAGCCTCTGGCTCGCTCAGCCTGGCTGTCCGTATGGAAATGAATAAATGTCAGTACCCGCCTGAACAGAGCTTCTGTCACCAGCTTGACGCAGCTGTGGACAGCTGACTGGGACATTCCACACAGATCCCCCACTGACCCCTGGAAAGAGCTGAAGGCATAGAAGTTGAGGGCCCCTGTGACCTTCAGAGCCACTGGTATCGGGTGCCCACCCACATAGTCGGAGCTGATCTCAGGCCCAATAATCTCACAAATG
The DNA here is from genome assembly GCF_964194155.1 of Cetorhinus maximus. Classification (NCBI taxonomy): domain Eukaryota; kingdom Metazoa; phylum Chordata; class Chondrichthyes; order Lamniformes; family Cetorhinidae; genus Cetorhinus; species Cetorhinus maximus. Next base: position 125,899,657 of record NC_135881.1, on the reverse strand, counting down.
GAAGCCACTGTCTCCCTGGAGAGGCAGAGCCTTCTTCGACTTTGCACCTCGGACATATTGAGGTAGCTGCATTGCTGTCTATAAACCCTGGCAGCAGGATAATGGCATCTTTTGTGGCCCCTTCCACCTTGGACTTCCTGCTGGCCCTGCACCCCTTGTGCCTCCCACAGGTCGCTCCCCTGGAAGCTGCATAGGGACACCTGGCCTCCTCTCCCTTCTGCCCCTCTCTTCCTCAGAGGAGGAGGTGTCTCCAGTGGAGACCACAATCCCTATTACCAGGGTAAAAGAGGGCTGTCTGATACCTGGAAGGGTCCCGACAGTCAAAATCTTCCAAGGGCCTTGGAGACACCAATGAGTCCTAAAATGAAGCCTGGAAATGCTGAGAATGAAGCTCAGAACTGAGATGAAGCTGCTAAGTTCAAATAAGCAACCAGCAGCAATCTATCTCCGAGACTCCTCATTACTCACACTGACAATGCTGCTGACCCTTTATCCCACCTTTGGATGAGGTTTTGCAAAATGTGGGCAGCCCGCCTGCCAGTTTTTCCCATGCGATGAGCACGAAATCACATGAGCAATGTAAAATCAGGATCCATTGGGTTTTTAATGGCCTTAAATGGTCTTTTAATTAATGGCAGGCCCAGCTCCAACACCCATATGCGCCCGCCGACCTGAAGATAGCCCGCGTGCAGGATGACATCGGGATGCTTACCTGATGTCTTCTTGTGCAATTTTATGCCCGATAGGGTCGGGCCCATGCCTGCACGTGAGGCGTAAAATTCTGTCCCCTATCTCCTGTGCCATGAACAAGGCATTAATACAAGCATCTGAGATTCAACTGTTGGAGATGGGACATTAAATCTAATCACCTGGGCCATGAGGCAACTTTGCAGACATGTGCCAATCAAGCCACCTTTTGGAATGCATGAGCAACAGTCTTACTTGAACTCCCCCACCTGATAGTAGAGAGAGCAAGTCACATGACCAGCAAACTTTTTGCATGTAATAAGACATTTTGTAGAGACTTGATGCTGATGAACTGAGGATCAGCAGCTGAAGGTGTTGAGCCTTGCCCTCTCTCCACCCTTTCTGGCAGGCTGTGAGCCCTGTTTGCCGATTGAGACCAGCCAGAGGCAGACCTACAGCAAACAGAGACCTTTTAAAAGAGAAATTCTGCTCAACCCTACTATCTCCAGAGGAACAACCAAATTAACCAGCTGAAACTTTAAATCAAAACATCACGGCAACTGAAGGAGCATCTGACCAGCAGAGTCACTGACCATATATTCCTTTTACTCCTGGATCCGAACAGCCTAACCCTCCTCACTCTGTAATTTGTATTACATGTGTGGGCCCTCCAACTATGTGTGTACATATGAAAGTTGGTGTATATTTTATTATTTTACCCAGATCGGTGTAAGTACAATAAAACTAACCTCTACTTTGTTAAGCTCAAGAAAACCTATCTGATTGGTCCTTTTATGATCACAGCATGTAAACAGTTAAACACCTACAGGAATAGCAAGTATATCCTTTTAAATTAAAAAGTATTGTTATTATCAAATGAGGATTGGGAAAGGAAGGAACCATTTCACCTCTCCTGACCCGGTTGTAACACAGTAAATAGATTCTAAGAACATGGGGCTGGGAGGATTTCCTTTACATTAAGTGTAACAAAATAATGTGTGTGTTTATAAAAAATGAATTTGCAATTTCACTCCAAATCATGCAGAAAGGACTTCTTTATCCACAGTTATAAAAGATTTTTTTCTTTGTCTGACAGCAACCGCGGATTCATTTTTAAAAATGAGCAGATATTGTCTACGTACCTTCTTCTAATCAGACCAGTTTTATTGAGAGTAGGTGAAACTGCCCAATCAATGTATTCCTTCCTTCATTTCCTACATCACAACGGTGACCACACTTGAAAAAGTACTCCATTAACTGAATGCCATGGAAAGTTGTGAAAGGTGCTATATAAATGTACGTCCTGCTTTCAATAATCTTGGATGGAATCATTTCAGGTTGGCCAGATAATAGGGAGGAAAATATTCCACAGCCCACCCGTTAAACTAATCTAATCATGCTACTAAATAGATGTAAATCTTATTAATTAATGCTCTGTGCAAATAACGATTACACTGTTGCACTGAGAATAGTGATGTACAAAATGTAATATCCTGCAGGTTTCTGAGGGCCTGAGTAATTTTGGAAAAAACGTTTCTTTCAGTATGTAATATCACTTTACAGCCATTAAATATGAAATAAAAATGCAAGCAAAAATATTTGTCTATCCCATGTTATTATATTCCTCTACTATCAATCTTTGCCCTGTCTAAGCCTCATGCTCAGTTACTAAGCTTGAATCTAATGCTACGACTAGTATGAAAACTGTTAGTTGGCGGCACTCCCCGTCTGGGAGCCTGGTATGGCCAACAGCACTGGAGCGTGTCCAAGCTGAGTGGATGATTTCTCCATTGCTGCATTACCTGAAGGTCCTCAGGCGAGGTTTGGCAAAGAAACATCGTGGGCAGAAGTAGCACAATGTGTGGCCTGGATCTGAGACACCATGTCGACACAAGTGGCGACACACTGGCTCAATCCAGCCACATGTTTATTCAATTCTGCCAATCTAAACTGTATGGAGCCTTGTAGAAGATCAACTTCAGTATGGAAAGAGATTAGTAGGGCAGATTTTCTGTTGCTAACTTTTTTTTAAACCAGAATGCTTAAGCCAGGGCATGGCTGACCCTGCAGAATTTCTGGAGTGAGTCCGTATTTTATATTCAGACTGAGTGCCTGGTCGATATCAGGGTTCCCACTAGTTTGATAAGATGGGTGAAATTTTGGGGGCTCCTGCAACACTTAAAGGAACTGGAGCGGCCACCTAAAGAGGAGAATTCTTATTGCAGCCGAAATATGCATTGATTTTGGAAATACCACAGTGACAGGCAGGAACCACACAGATGCAGATATGGAGCTATTGTTTCAGAAACTGGACAAAAGGAGGGTTGCCTGTTTGGGATGGCATCTTTCTCATAGGGGCGTGGAGTAAACTGTGGGGAGATGTGGCAGGAATAGCGAATGCCCAGGAAAACCGATGGAAGTAAGAAATAGGTTTGCTAATCTGAGAACTTTGCCAACATAAGGCTACCGAACATTTCCTTATACCAAGTAGGGGGGTGTAAAGTTTGTATGCCATTAGGTGTTTCCTCTTAACTTGTTACACCTTGGCTCTTCACTCACAAGCAACTCAGACAACCACATGGCTCTTCTGTAACTTCACACAGATGCCCCGACTGCAGCAGGACACGTTTTTGTGCTGCAACTAAAAAATGGGACCACAGTGTTCCCCATAAACCCTAACAGGCGAACCTCTAAGAAAACCTACATGCTCGCTGTAAGATCATTTGCTCACACCGAGAGCTCAGATCCAGGATGCACATTCGGGTGCTACTGTCTGTGTTTTCAAACTTCTAATGCCTCCATTCAGTCCTCTGTTTATTGGAGAAAGCGCCATGCAACATAAGTAGAAAAACCCAAAGGAAAGAAGGGTTCAGTAATGCCAATCTCTTCAATTTCTTTGAAAACATTATTCTCAAAATCAGAGGGGTGGAGTGCATAAAAAGGCAAAGCTGAGGGCCTCCTCAAGTTCATTGCTAATACCAATTTTTCTGCCTCAGACAGAAATTCTATTCAAACAACATTTATAGTGCACTGCCACCATTTTTAGGAACATATTGTAGCCAGCACTTACTTCCTTTATGTTCCTCTTCTGTTTCTGCAAGCATCAGCCAAATACTAGGCTGAGCTCTTACTGAAATACCTTGGGATGTTTTACATTAAAGGTGCTATATAAATGCAAGTCATTGTTGTTGTTGAAATGTACCATCGGAGTCCAGTCTACGTAAATTAAAGAAGAACCTCTCTAGTTGCTGGTAGATATGCTTCCTGCTTGCTCAGGAGAGCCGGTTAAATTCAGAACCTGTGGAAAGACAGCAGGACCTCAGCAGATAAATCCCACTTGGGATTTTAACCACTCGCCCATCCCGTTTACATTGGGTGGGCAGGATTAAAATTGCCTTTCAAAAATATTTTGAAACTAATGCATTCCCTAGGAATTAAACCTAATGCAGGAATCAATCTGTAACAAAATATGGGAGCCAAACTGATCTCACTCAAATATGCCATGTGTTCCAATTTCCAGTGCATTCAACAAAGGGAAAGGGAGACAAAAACCTCTTTGCACTAGATCTGCATTTCCAGAGGAATCCCTATATAAACATGTGGGGGCATTGAAAATCGATGCAATTAATACGGGAGTGGTGCCTTAACACTTCCTCCATCACTTTTCTGGAGCTCTGCCAGACAGGCACTCAGAAACTGATGGTTACAGGTTGTGGGGCTACCTCTACAAATCAGAATATGTAAAGGGAAGGTCACTAACCTCCTGGGACCTCAGCAAAGACAAGTGCAATACAATATGGCTGCACTTTCTGTTTGGAATGTATTCAGTTGCTATTATCGACAGTAGTTAGCAGGCTTTCCATGCGCTGCCAGTTAGTGCTGCTATACAGACCTTCAAACAGCACATGACTGCCCTGCCCTATTATGGAGTGAGTGCCAATTCCCAGTTACTAGACGCACCTGGTACTTACAAAAATATTTAAAACACCTTAGCAAAGGGTGGGGTTCAGCCAAGGTCAATTTGGAAGCTTGCATAAAGCAAATACCCCCAAGAACACTGGCATAAGTAGTGATGAGGGTGGGGAAGGTTGGCAGAAAATCATTTCCCAGGACTTTAGTTGAAAATACTTTCAACCAGATTCAGCAGCAATGAATCATAGTTTCAGAATCTAAGAGGAGAAAGCATAGCCACACGACATCTTGCAAGATTAGTTCATGATCAGCAAGCTTAGTGGAGGTGACCTGCCTCAGCCCCTAATGTGATCCACCCCTGCAGCTCCAGAAACCTTCCCCATAAGATGTGTTCATGATTCACTCCCAGCAGATGGGTTCATGTTCCAGATCGTCCCTGTCCCCAGTGTGTTGTTGCTGCATGAGATGTACAGAAGAAATGTGGTGACATCAAAAAAGTCACTAAGATATATGATGATCTCGATGGGAACTGCACACTGCAGAACATGATATAGAGATCTGTTTCTTTTTATTTTGCTCAGCCAAGAGGGTCACATAAGTCCTGCTGTTATAACCACTGCTGTCTAATATGGTAAGTCTTAAGGGAAAAAAAGGGAGTGAGGCTGTCATCTCAAAAGAATACCATATAAAGAGACGGATTCAGCATTTATAAACGAATGTGCAGATAAGCTATGGAAACCTGCAGCAGGAAACAACTGAACAATTTGTGCATATATGGGAGCACAATATGATGAAGACATTGGAATGTTTTATTATGTTAAAGGCACTATATAAATTCAAGCTGTTGTTGGAAAGGACAGCTAATCTTCTTCATTATATGTGGAATTATAACAGGCAAAACGGAACTGCTTTAGAAACCATGGCAAAGCTTGTGTATAAGAATGTCTGTGGCATTGTCAATCTGGCACCCATAGTGTGGGGGTGGGGCACTCCAGATTTTGTAATATTAGATCCACCATATGCCTGGAACACACGTGCACAGAATCAGGCCTGCATGTTGATGAGCTGCCAAGAGCACATTTGGACCAGTCAGCTGGGCTTATAGGAAGGTGCTGATCATTAAAGCTGTGATAGGTGTGTCAAGCAGCAACGCTGTTGCTGAATCATGGTTAGAAGGAGTAACATGGGCAAACTGCCACATTGTTTTCTGAAAACCTGGAGGCCCCTGCTTTGGGAGGTGGGGCAGGGTGGGCTCTCTTATGGGCAGTGAGTAGCCTTTCTATAAAGACAGTAGTGCAAGCTGTGTGGAAGAAGGTTGCAGAAGCAGGGGCTTGGCAAACCTGGGAGCAAATGAGGAAAAGTTTTCTGGATATCGGCAGAAGTGGGCTCTCCACTTTACACATGCAGGCCACAAAATTTGATTCCTTAGTGCCCAGTTTACAGCATCTTGAGTGCCATTTTGGCATGCACGCATACATTTCCAGTGTGAGCTGCGCTGGACACCATTTTGGTGAGGGTATTAAAATATGCAGGGTGCATCTGTCAGAAATTTGCAGAGTAGGCAGATCATTATCAGCAATGCTGATTTGACACCAGCACTGCTGTGTGGAGCTCAACACTCGGGTTAATGTCTTTGCTTAAACACATATAGATGAACACACATTCAGCAGCGTGAAGGCCTCCCCACCAGTGTTATTTAAAGGCATCATCAATTACTTACATGTTCGTTGCTGATTAATTACTACTGGCTGTTGCTACAGTTGTAGAAATGTGTAGGGGTTTCTGGAGCTCTTTAAAATTATTAAAGTCTACAGGGACTAACATGATACATACTAAAAAACATTGTTCTGACTTCAAGGATTCTGCACAAGCCAGTTGTTCCCAGTCATGGATGCAGTAGTTTGCATTTCCTTTGGAATACAATGTGACACGGAGAAAGAGCAGAGGTAACATGGAGTAGAACAGGCTGCTAGAAGAGGGAGGAGGGGGTTTCAGCAGTACGTCACATCCAATCATGACCTTCAGAGAGCAATTTTCTGACCTAAACCTCAATGAGGAACAATGTGTCGGACATCGCTGCTTCAATAAGAATGCCCTCAGTGAAATCTGCCACTGGTTACCACAACTGCAACCGCAAAGCAGGGCAAGGATGGCATTGCCAGTGCCTGTGAAGGTGGACGATGAACTGATGAGCTTTTAGGCCTCTGACTTCTCCCAGGCTGGAATAGGTGATATTTGCAACATCTCCCAGTGTGCCATCCATCGTTGAATAAGGGAAGTCGCTAAGGTTCTATATTCCAAGTGAGCTGAATATGATTCATTCTCTCATGCCAGGTTTCCCTATGCTGCAGAGTTCCTATTGACTGCATGCAATTTATGCTTATCATGCAGGTCAGTGCCCAGTATCCTGGCAGCAGTCATGATGTCTTCGTCCTGAGACAGACTGCTGTTCCATTTGTATTTGAGTCACCACAACAAAGCAAAGGGTGGCTTATGGGCCACAAGGGCTATACTGGCTGTGCTGCACAACCCACACACACAAAGGTAGCATGCATGTAATGAAAGCTATGCACCCATGCAAAATGTGATCAAACAGGCCATTGGGGGGCTGAAAGAATGGGCAGAATCATCAGCAATTAGTTCCTGCAGGGAGCAATTTCAGGTTGGGAACCAAATTTCCTAATATGCTGGCTTTGCAGATGGCCTTTCCCAGAGAACCTGCATGAGCATCTCACTTCCGGGCTCCCTGACTAATTAGGGAAAGCAAATGAGATAAGGCGCCTACTCTGTCAAAGGAAGGTTTTTCTAATTAAAGGGACCATGACATGTGTTACAAGGGTTCAGCAGCACTTGGATTCTTGAAGCTTCAGCACACGTGGGAATAGAGAGGCGACCTTGGAAGGCTGCTCCTCAAGTCCCTCACTCTTACCTGGAGGCCCTACTTCAGGATCTGGGGACACTGCAGTGAGATGAGGTCTTCCAAGGGCGGGGCGAATAGGACAACTTCTCCAACCAAGCAGGTGTGGATAGAAATGGCTGAGCAATTGGACAGCAGGAGTGTGGTGCCTCCAACCTGGAGACAGTGGACCAAGAGGATCCTGGAACTCAAGAGAGTGAGAAATTGAGTGGTGTAACAAATTTCAGGTACCAAACCCCACACTCTGCCTTTTCCAGCATTCACCTGCACAGCATTCCCCAGGACAGGACGAAGGTTTACCAAACTGATTCCTGGGGTGGCAGGACTGACATATGAGGAGAGATTGAGTCGGTTAGGATTATATTCGCTGGAATTCAGAAGAATGAGGGGGGATCTCATAGAAACCTATAAAATTCTAACAGGACTAGACAGGGTAGATACAGGAAGGATGTTCCCGATGGTGGGGGAGTCCAGAACCAGGGGTCACAGCCTGAGGATACGGGGTAGACTATTTAGAACTGAGATGAGGAGAAATTTCTTCACCCAGAGAATGGTGAACCTGTGTAATTCGCTACCACAGAAAGTAGTTGAGGCCAAAACATTGTATGTTTCCAAGGAGTTAGATATAGCTCTTGGGGCGAAAGGGATCAAAGGGTATGGGGAGAAAGCAGGAGCAGGCTATTGAGTTGGATGATCAGCCATGATCATAATGAATGGCGGAGCAGGCTCGAAGGGCCGAATGGCCTACTCCTGCTCCTATTTTCTATGTTTCTATGAAAACACACCTAGGAGTTCCACTTATCCCTCTCTCTGTAAGCACCTCACATCCCCACCTGAACAGCCAATACTCACATGGAGGTTGCAGGTGTCAGTAACAACCTGGCATGAAAGCCTGACTCTTCTGAGACACTGGTGCTCACACATGTTGAGAGAGCTGATCCTCTGCCTATAGACCAAGTGTTGGCGGTGTCACCTCCTTCCAGCTGGATCCTCTGTGTCCATCCCATCTACCCTGTGAAGGGGCATATAGCTGAGGCGGAGGGAGCTGCTGTTGGTGGTCTTGCTCCTGCTGCTTCTGGAACTGTTGGTGCTATTGTTGCTTATGCTCTTGTCCCTCATCAGAGATGTAAGGTAAAGCTACATAAGCTGATCCCCAGTGGTAGCAAGGAAGTGCAGCTGAATGTGAGTGAAGTGCTGGTCAGATGAAGTGTCTTCCAGGAAGTTGGCAATCACCTGTCAAGCAGTGAAAGCAGTTACTGAGAGAAGAAATGCTTTGAATAGGAGCCTCTCACCCGGCCATGGCTGGAGCTCTTCAATGTAACTGATCAAAGTCTTCCCAGCTTTTTAAGTTTCAATGAAGAAGATTTTCCCACTGTACACTTGCCTTGTTGGCCTAGACAAGTGGCTGACATGTTGGGAAGCAGAACGTCTGGCTGGGTAATCAAGAATTACGCTTAAAGCAGGTTTTAATTGACATATTAACTGCCTTAAGTACTTATCTGACATGTCCAAGGGGGTTCCCCATTCAACTTCAATTCTGTCCCAGGGAAAGCCAGAAGAGGGAAGGATGTCATCAGGATCCAACATCAATTTCAGGGCTTTACTCCATTCAGACATTGAAACCAGCATCCGCTTGACTGGGAAAGCTACCCCCCATTGCATCCACTCCACTCTCTGGACCACATTGGAGGCACCTTGCAGTAGTTGGCAGAGCAATGGTGATCCAATGCACGCTGAACAAGTTGCCATCATAAGAACAGAACCATGTCACCAGCAATATGGCAACCAGCTGAGGGGCAGGAGGAGGAGGAGGAAGGAAAAGGGAGGAGGCAACCAACACATCCCCTTCCCATGTCCAAGTAACAGTGCAGCTCCTTCCATTTCACTCCACACTTTGAAAGCTGCACTCATTTAGAGCCTGATGTTGCCATATTAAATGAATGCATTCATTTTGCAGAAATTCAAACAAGCAACAAGTGGAAGCACCCCTGACATGTGACATTTAACTCAGCAAGTGGAAGAAACCATGGAAATCTTGGAAAGCAATTCTTCCCAAACTATGGCAGATAGAAACTGTGAAGTCCACGTGTTGATAGTTTTTGATGACCAAGAGCATATGTGAAAAACCAAAATGACAGAAATAAAATAGTCCTGAGGCGGCACAAAACATTTGGCTGAAACTCAACTGCAGAGCATCTTTTTAAACCTCTCTCCCTTATCTCCTCCACGCTCATCTCCAACAATCAGTGCAAGGAGCTAATACATTTCTTTGTCACTAAGAGCAAGACTATCCAATCAGTTGCTTCTGCTGCCTTCCTCCCTTCCACCAGCCAACAGGCCAAACTTCCTGTAAAGATCCTCCTGTCCTAGCACTGAACTTGTATATTTCTCTACTTTCTCTCCTAATTCCCCTCATGCCCTCTTCTGAGTTCATCTAGTCCATGAGGCCAACCTTCTGCCCATCAACCCAATTCCCACTTTTTTGTAATTCATTCATGGGAGGTAGGCATACCTGGCTAGGCCAGCATTTTTTGTTGCCCATCCTTAATTGCCCTTGCAAAGGTGGTGGTGAGCCACCTTCTTGAACTGCTGCAGTCCATGTGGTGTAGGTACACCTACAGTGCCGTTAGGGAGGGAGTTCCAGGATTTTGACCCAGCGACAGTGAAGGAACGGCGATATATTTCCAGGTTAGGATGGGGGGTGTCTTACAGGTGGTGCTGTTCCCATGCATCTGCTGCCTTTGCCTTTTTACGTGGTAGAGGTCATGGGTTTGGAAGGTACTGTTATAGGAGCCTTGGTGAGTTGCTACAGTGCATCTTGTAGATGGTTCTGCTGCTACTGTGCGTCAGTGATGGGGGGAGTGAATGTTTACAGTGGTGGATGGGATGCCAATCAAGTGTGTTGTTTTTTCCCAGAATGTGTCGAGCTTCCTGAGTGTTGTGGGAGTTGCACTCATCCAGGCAAGTGGAAAGTATTCCCTCACACGTCTGACTTGTGCCTTGCAGATGGTGGCCAGGCTTTTTGAAGTCAGGAGATTAGTTACTCACCTCAGAATATTGACCTGCTTTTGTAGCCACAGTATTTATATGGATGGTCCAGTTCAGTTTCTGGTCAATGATAACCCCCAGGATATTGATAATGGGGGATCCAGGAATGGTAATTCCATTGAATGTCAAGGGCAGATGGTTGGATTCTCTCTTGCTGGAGATGGTCTTTGTCTGGCACTTCGGTGGTGCAAACGTAAATTGCCACTTATCAATTCAAGCCCGAATGTTGTCCAGGTCTTGCTGCATATACACATGGACTGCTCAAGTATCTGAGGTGTCGCGAATGATGCTGAACATTGTGCAATCATCAGCGAACATCCCCACTTCTGACCTTATGATGGAGGGAAGATGAAGCAGCTGAAGATGGTTGGGCCTAGGACACTACCCTGAGGAACTCCTGCAGTGATGTCCTGGGACTGAGACTATTGACCTCCAACAACCACAACTATCTTTCTTTGTGCTAGGTATGACTCCAACCAGCGGAGTGTTTTCCCCCCGATTCCTTTTCACTCCAGTTTTACTAGGGCTATTTGATATCACACTTGTCAAATGCTGCCTTGATGTTAAGGGCAGTGGATACTGACACTGCTGACTCTGCTCTGAATAGAATTATAGCATTTTAACTCAGTTTTTTAGCAGCATTCAGGCTGCCTATCATAGGCTACCAGAGGCCTCAGTAATATTGAAATGTTGGATCAGAGAAGGCAGGATTTCCAAAAGGGGAACCCAAGTCCAGAAACAGGCCAAAGAGATGTCAACGAGTTTTTAAATTTTCCTTTTACCTTCTGGGCACTCCTCTTAAAAGCTGAGGCCTTCTCTCTACAAATAGGGACCCACAACTGTTCCAAGCAGGCGTAAGATCTACTGGCTCTAGTAAAGATAAGGTGAGCAAATTTCCCAAGGTAGGTTGGAGGCGTCCACAGAATTGCTTCCAAAGCTGGATTGTAATTGGTCAGGTCTAAGAAATGGGCACCTCCCTGCTCAATGTCCTGGGGAACTGCGAAGGGTACAGAACCTGACAGGTTTATGCCCCGACAATCAAAATGCCTGCTCTTTAGTTGCTAAGGATTCTATCATTTGTTTATATATAATCACAGGATTCCAGCTCTGTTGGTCATGGTGAATTGGAAGTCTTATAAAAGAGAAAGGCATTATGCCAAGTAATCTTATCTGAGATGCAGATTTATCAGCACTCAAGTCAGCCCAGAGATCTGAGAGCATTTGAATAGGGGAATTCAGGTGTGACTGTACTAGCATGTAATCTTAGGGTCTAGCAGTGCTTTGAAGTGGTCCGAGGATCTGGGCACCCAGTGTTTCAGTAACAATAGACAGAAACATTCTACCTAAGATATGGGAGAATCCTAGATTAATGACTACTGGGAATATGGTTTAGAGGTTTGAGGGCACAGGGAGGTTCCTGGGAGTAGGTGGGGAGGGGCTACAGTTCTGAGTTCCAGCTGAGCTGGCATGGGGTTTTTGGAGCATTGTGGGTGTTGAGGAGCGTGCTGAATCTGTCTATATTAGGGGATTGATGAAAATTGGAGGGGATAGAGTCTCAGAGGTCTGTGAGTGAGAGGGACCCAGGAGAATAGGTACCAAACTGCTCTTGGACCATGAAACGACATACTTCATCAGCATTCTCTTCTAATCCAGCTGTAGTCCCTTTTGCGCCCTAACCCTCCACTGTTAGCAGCTCCTGCCTTTATATTCCTGCTTGTGAAGCATTTAAGAGTAAATTCTCTGCTTTTGCAGTCCAGGTGCATGTTGGCAGCACATGTTGAAAAATTGCCCACGTTCACATTGATTTTCCAAACTTTAAAGTTTCCTACATTGGGGCTAGGATTCAAAAGGCAAATAGCCTTTGATCCCAGAAGGATCATGTGTAGTTGTGACACTCTTCCAATGATTCAACCTTATACATTTCCTGTTGCCTCTGCTAATGGATCATCCTTCACCGAGTATAATCCTGATTTTGGAAACTCACCAATATATCCTACTGCCTCTTCCTCCCTTTCTTCAAAAATCACTTTAAAATCTATCATTTCAACTGTCTTTCAGTTAATTCCCATCATTTCCTGGTTGTCATTCTTTTCTCCCTATGTAAGATGCCCTAAGTGATCTTCTACCTGAGAAGCATTATAAAAATGTGGCTTGTTTTAAGTGATGAAGACATCACAATGAAGGCAGTCAATGCACATGCAGCAATGTCTGTTGAAACATGCTCAGGAGGAGGATAGTTAGCAATAAAAGGTTTTAAAAGCAAAACTCAACAAAAGTTGCAGGTCTAGAAATTCAGCCATGCAGTGCTTGTTTTCCTATCGTTAAATTGCCTCCTAGGCTTCCAATATGATGGCAGGAAGTGCAGGTTCATAATGAGGGGTCCACCATACTGGTAAAGGCCAAAAAATTTGTGTGCAGCACAGGCCTTAAACATGACTTGGGGCTCTTGCATGTGCAACTAAGGAATCTACCAACTGCTGAGGTCACCTCTGTAGAAATGTTTTTGCCTGAGACAAAAGGTGGCAGCTGAACTCAGGAAAAGCAGGTGTATATGTAAACACATATTAGATCACAATCAACAAAGTAAAGTTAAAATATACTTATCTTCAAGTGGAGCTGAGATGACTAAGAGTGATCAGCCCGCTAAACCCATGTTCAAAGAACACAGACTGCTACCTCCCTCAATACCTCCTGTTCAAATTGCCCCCTTTCCTGGTCAATTCCTCCATCCCTTTATTACTTTCTTGAGAGTCATTGCTGGCATCCTAGTGCCCTGATATTCTAGTCCGCTGTTACTGTCCACAGCTCATCAGTTCAATGATAATGTGCTACATCCCCACTGGGCCCCAGTTGAGGCCACCTATCCCTAGTTTTCCTTCCAGCCTGGGATCCAGCCAGGCTATCAAATTGACTGGCTCCTTGGATAGAGACAAGCCAACAATATTTTCACAAAGTCCTTCTATTACAATTGGAGACAATGGTTTGGTGGTAATATCACTGGACTAATAATCCAGAGGCCTGGGCTAATGCTTTGGGACATGAGTTCAAATCCCACCATGGGAGCTGATCGAATTTAAATTCAATTGATAAATCTGGAATATAAAATTAGTCTCAGTAATGGGAACCAAGAAGTTATCATTGATTGTCATAAAAAAAACTCATCTGGATCACTAATGCACTTTAGGGAAATCTGCCATCCTTACCTGGACTGGTCTACATATGACTCCAGACCCACAGCAATATGGTTGACTCTTACCTGCCCTCTAAAGCAGCCTGGCAAGCCACTCAGTTCAAGGGCAATTAGGATTGGCAACAAATGCTGGCCTTGCCAGCGATATCTACATCTCATGAAAGGATAAGTAAAGGGTTTCCATATTCTCAGCCTTGCCTGTTCTTTGCCCGATTTTCGGCTCTCCTGAACCCTCCTTGGGTCCCTATTAATATCAGGGCAAAAATTTCTCATGTCTCCATGTATAGAATTGAAGTAGAACTCCAGTAGCTAATTATTGGTTTGTGCTGGTTTAAGGCCCATGCCAACTTTGACACTGCACCTTGTCTGCTTTAAATGACAAGGTCAGATATCAAGCAGGCAACAGCCTTTGGGCCACAGTTGTGGAGTAAGGAGGAGCATTCTTCCGGCTTCTTCTGGTTTCGCATAATACAAGAACATTAAGAACTGTTGATTAAGTCGCTTTAGACCTAGAAGAACTAGTTGGTCCTTGCACCATTAAAACTCCGTCTAATTGTCAATTCACATCAGGGTCCTAAAATCATTGGTACACATCTGGGCCCCGATTTGAGTAACCAAATCAGCCTATCCCCTATGACTAAAAGGTGTCCTTTTCCATTTTGCATGAGGTGTAACTCCATGGTCAATTGGGTACTTGAGTTGACAATCTGATTTTTGACTTCATTCACCATATTCCATACCTAAAAAATGGCCATATAGATGTCCAATTTCTTCCCTCCACAAGTCCAGCCCCTGATGACAATATTTAAAATCAGTTATCCCATCTTTCCATGAAAGCAATTTGCATCTGTTGAGAGCAAGCAAGTTACTTCCACTAATCTAAAGGAGCATAAATAAATGTGAAGTTATTTTTTTTCCCCTGCCAAGTTACTGTAATCATGGGCCTCTCAGGCTGTGTAGTGCAAATGGAAAAAACGCGTATGCCATATAAACTGAAAAGTGGAAAAGGTAGCATTAAAGCAATCTGAGGTATTTGTCTGACTTCACGATGAAGGGTTCCTTGTTTCCAGAGTGCCCAACAGAAAATGCAAAGTTCCCAGTGGCTATAATCTCCATTTGGCTGATCATTTTAAGGTTAATGTCAAGCAATTGGCCTCATTCCCAGCCACTGCCTTACCCTGAGAAAATAGATTTAGTCAGACATACAGACATCATCACTAGCCCGCGCATTCCTAGCATTTCACTCCAGATTAAGGCGAAATGGTTCTAGTGTTTACTGAAATCTCCTAGGTGTTGCATTTTTCTCATGGTTTTATTCATCCAGGTCAACTGCCTAAGGCCAAGACCTCCGAGAAGCGAGTATTCATTCAAAGCAAAGAGAAGAAAGGTATAGTATTTAGGCAAACCTTGCATGTAAATGCATAACAATGGCACTTGCACTTATCCAACAAAACAGGTAATTCAGCTGAAAATCTGTTTCCCTGAGCACATAACTAGGAAGAACAAGCAATACTGACCACATAATATTTCACTTTTCTGCAGAAAGTATGTCAGAATACAAATTCACAATTGACTGTTCTTCACATCATTGAGAAACCAAGGAAATAACTGGGAGAATATGAATCCTTATTCTTACCCTACTGTGAATGCATAGTAAACCCTCAATATGGATCCCCTGAGCTTTGCTCTGTTTTTAATGTTGACTCCCCACTATTGAAATTCATGCTTCCCAGTGCTATCACCAAAGGTCACTGCCACATGCTGGCAACAGCTCTTGTGAATCCAGCTCAGAAAAGAAATCTGGAATATCTGGAAAAACATGTAGCAATTCAAAAAGCTGGAAGTTAATTTTATAAATTAATAAACTGGATAGAACATTGTGCAGAGTTCTTTAACTTCTGTGCCTGCGTAAATCACTGCCAGAGGAGCACTAATCCGTCAAATCAATCTCTGCCACTGCAGCTCTTTGTTTGGTGCGAAGGAAAGCTGGGAATTCTAGAAATATGAGTTAAAAGCAAAAAATACTGGAAAGGCACAGAAAATCCTTCAGTTGATAAAGCGTCTCGATCAAAACATGAATCTATTTTCAAAACAAAAACAAAAATACCTGGAAAAACTCAGCAGGTCTGGCAGCATCCACGGAGAGGAGTACAGTTAACGTTTCGAGTCCGAATGACCCTTCAACAGAACTCGGACTCAAAACGTTAACTGTGCTCCTCTCCGTGGATGCTGCCAGACCTGCTGAGTTTTTCCAAGTATTTTTGTTTTTGTTTTGGATTTCCAGCATCCGCAGTTTTTTTGCTTTTAATCTATTTTCAAATGCTGGGGCTGACAATGAGCTCAAAGTGTAAGGGCACTGGGACACCTACCGTTTGGGCACAGTGCACCTTTGTGACAAATGCAAAGTTGTCTTTGCACTGTGCAAGGTCAGCTCATTAAGATATTATTGGGACAACCGAGGCACACAGCGGTAAATGTGTTGGGTTTGCACCAGGGTCAGTGCGAGGGTTTATCTAGTTCCAGCAGGTCTAAAAGGGCTGCTGGTCACCATTAAACCTGTCCTTTTAATAAAGAAAGGGAGAATCGCTGCAAAGGCTTGCATCAGAGCAGCTTCATTCAATTAAATGCCTTTGAAGATCTTATTGAAAGAGTATCCAGAGGGAAATGTAGGCCAGAACTCATTGGGCACACGCAATCGGCAGGGCCAGAAGTGGACCAGAAATGTGCTCCTGCCTGCAATCAGCCCCCAACCGCGATCTTATGCTTGCTGGCCAATTAACCGCCAGCCAACATGACACGCGGGTTGAGAAAGGCTCAGGACTGCCGGTGGGGGCAGGAAGAGGGCGGGCGCTGACATCACCGTGGGTGCTGGTGAGCACTTCCAGTGAACTCCCTGAAGGCAGACAGCTGCCTCAGGGAGCTGCAGACCTGCAAATAATTAAAGAAAGCCCAAAAATGCTGCAAAAAATGTCCATGCAGCGCAATCAAACACCTGAAAGCAGATCTCATTAAAAAAAGTCCCCAGATATTTATTTTTATTTTAAATCCTAACGGAGATTTCATCCCGCCCTTGGATGAGGTTTCATCAAAAATGTAAAACCTGCCTGGCCAATTGGCACGTCCACCAACCGTAAGGTTGGTCGGGCCACGAAAGATTGCTGACAATTGCGCCATTAATGAGCATAATTGTCCTCTTAATTGTCGGCGGGCGCTCTTCTGACTTTAGCCCGCGCCTGCCAAGTGAAATATCGCGTGAGTGCACGATGATGTCGGGATGCTTGTCTGACATCATCTCCTATGATTTCACACCCGTTCGGGTCAGGCGCACGCCCACCTGCAGGACGTAAAATTCTGGCTGTAGTCTTTAGATTTTTATGGAGCTGCAGGGACCACTTTCCAGAGAGGTCAACACCCAAGCAAGCTGGATGGAGATGATTAATGACTAAATGCTGCCTCACCTATGCTAGCAGGTTGCCATGGTTAATGCTTCACTTTATTTATACATTTTAACTGCCCTCCAAAATGACCTAACAAGCCACTCAGTTGTATAAAACCACTACGGAAAAGCCTTTTAAGAATAAAACTGGATGTATGCCCACAGTGTCAATCTAGGCTCTTGACATGACAAAGCCACACTCATTTCAGTCAACCCTGAAAGGTCTTCCTCACTAACGTCTGGGGGCTTGAGCCAAAATTTGAGCACTGTCCCTCGGACTAGCCTGACATAGTCATTTTTTTCAAATCTTACCATTTGTCCAACATCTCAGACTCCTCCCTCACCATCCCTGAGTATGTCCTGTTCCACCAGCAGGGCAGGCCCACCAGTGGTGACAGCACAGTAGTTTGGAGTCATGAAGCAGTGGCCTTGTGAGTCCTCAACATTGTCTCCAGAACCCATTAAGGTCTCATGGCACCAGGTCAAACATGGGCAAGAACACCTCCTGCTGATTACCACCCACTGCCCTCCTTCAGCTGATAGATAAGTAGCCACCATGTTAAACACCACCTAGTAGAAGCACTGAGGGTAGCAAGGGGATAGAATCTATTCTGTTTGGAGTACTTCAGAATCCATCACCAAGAATGGTTCAGTAACACCACTACTGAGAGAGCTGGCTGAGTCCTGAAGGACATAGCAATCAGACTGGGCCTGTGGCAGGTGGTGAGAGAACCAACATGAGGGAGAAATCTACTTGACCTTGCCCTTACCAACCTGTGAGGAGTTGTGGGACATCAGCAGCAGCAGGATTGCGTTCAAACACAATCTGTAACCTCATAGGCTGGCATATCCCTCACTGTACCATTACCATTAAGCCAGGGGTTTAACCCTGGTTCAATGAGGAGTATAAAAGAGCAGGCCAGGAGCAGCACCAAACATACCTAAAAATGAGTAAGATTACCTGATGAAACTACATCATAGGACCACAAAATTCCTAACAGTGGAAGTAGCATGCTAGATGTAGAGTTATGGGATCCCATAATCAATGGATCATATCAGAGCTCTGCAGTGCTATCACATTCAGTTGTGAATGGTGGTGGAAAATTAAACAACTAATCGGAGGAGGAGGCTCCACAAATATCCCCATTTTCAATGATGGGTTAGTCCAGCCTGTGAGTCCAAAAGACTAAAATAAAGAATTTGCATCTATCTTCAGCCAGAAGTGCCAAGTTAATGATCAATCTCAACCTCTTCCTGAGGTCTCCAGCACCACAGATACCAGACTTCAGCCAATTTGATTCACCCTATGTGATGTCAAGAAACAGCTGAGCACACTGGATCCAACAGAGACTATGAACCCCAACAGCATCCAGGCTGTGGTGTTGAAAAGCTGTATTCCAGTACAATCAACACTGCTAGCCAAGCTGTTCCAGTACAGCTACAACACTGGCATCTAGCCGACAACATGGCAAATTTCCCAGGTCCAATCCAACCACTTACTATCCCATCTGTCTAATCATAATTATAAGCAGAGTGATGGAAAGTGTCATTGACAATGCTATCAAGTGACACTTACACAGCAATAACATGCACACCAATGCTCAGTTTGGGTCCTGCCAGGCCGCTTGGCATCAGATCTCAATACAACACCAGTCCAAGTATGTACAAAAGTGTTGAATTCCTGAGGTGAGGTGAGAGTGATTGCCCTTGACATCAAGGCAGCATTTAACCAAGTACAGCCTCAAGTAGCTGATTAAGGTCATATCTAGCACAAAGGAAGATGGTTGTTGGAGGTCAATCATCTCAGGTCCAGGACATCACTGCAGGAGTTCCTCAAGTCAATGTCCTCAGCCCAATCAACTTCATCTGCTTCATCAAAAGTCAGAAGCGAGATGTTTGCTGATAATTGCACAGAATTCAGTTCCATTTGTAACTTCTCAAACACTCAAACATTCAGGCTTGGGCTGATAAAAGCCTAACTAAGTAAGTTAAGGGTGGTATCAAATTGAAACTAAAGAAGCACGATGCTGCGAAGATTATAAGGATATAGATAGGATAAGGAAGTGGGCAAAAGTTTGGCAAATGGAGTGTAATGTGAGAAACTGTGCACTTTGGGAAGAAGAATGCAAAAGCAGAATATTATTTGAAAGAATAGAGAACGTATAATGCTGCAGTACAGAGAGATTTGGTTGTCCTCATACATGAATCACAGAAAGTTGGTACGCAAGTAATTAGGAAGACAAATGGAATGTCGGCCTTTATTTTAAGGGGGATGGAGTATAAGAGTAAGAATGTCTTGCTGTACAGTGCATTGGTGAGACCACATCTAAAGTATTGTGTACAGTTTAGATTCCATACTTAAGGAGGGATATAGTTGCATTGGAAGCAGTTCAGAGAAGGTTCACTTGGCTGCTTGCTGGGAAAAAGGGGTTGTCTTATGGGGAAAGGGAGAGCAGGATGGGTCTACACTCATTGGAGTTTAGAATAAGAGGTGATCCTATTGAAACATATAAGGTTCTAAGGGGGTTTTATAGAGTAGATGCTGAGATGATATTTCCCCTCATGGGGGAATCTAGAACTAGGTGGCACAGTTTAAAGATAAGGGGTCTCCCATTCAAGACATAGATGAGGAGGAATTTGTTCTAGCTCATTAATCTTTGGAATTCCTTTCCAGGGAGCAGTGGAGGCTGGGTCGTTAAATCTATTCAAGGCTGAGTTTGACAGATTTCTTATCTACAAGGGACTCAAGGGTTATGGGGGATAGGCAGAAAGAGGAATTAAGGCCAAAATCAGATCAGCCATATTCTCATTGAATAGTGGAGCAGGCTTGATAGGCCAAATGACCTACTGTTGCTCCTATTTCTTATGGTCTTATGATCTTATGAACATTTACACCACACAAATGGCAGGCAATGACCATCTCCAATAAGACAGAATCTAACCATCTGTCCTTGACATTCAATTGCATTACCAATTGCTGAATCACCAATGATCAACATCCTGACAGTCACCATTAACCAGAAGCTTAGTTGGACCAGCCGTATATATACAATGGCAACAAGAGTAGGTCATATGCTGGATGTTGTACTGCACATGACTCAATTCCTGAATGCCCAAAGTTTTTCCACCATCTACAAGGTACAAGTCTGACGTGTGATGGAATACTTCCCACTTGCCTGGATTAATGCAGTTGCAACAACAGTCAAGAAGCTCAACACCATCCAGAGCAAAGCAGCCCACTTGATCAACTCCCCATCCACCAGCTTAAATCTTCACTTCATCCATCATCATTTCACAGTGACATCAGTGTGTACCATCCACAAAATGTATTACAGAAACTCACCAATGCTCTTTCAACTGTGCTTTCTTAGTCCGTGCCCACTATCGCATAGAAGGACAAGGGCAGTAGATGATGGGAACAGCAATGCCTGTAAGTTCCTCTCAAAACCGCCACACCACCCTGACTTGGAACTATAATTGCTATTAGGAGCCAGCCGGAGCAGCAGTGGAAGCGGAGCAAACCTAGGGGTGAACGGCGCAAGCAGAGCTTCTCAATAAAACCCTGAGGATTGAGGCCCAGATCAAGCCGGTCGGAGCAGCAGCTAGCCCCAACAGGAACTCTGCCAGAATTCAAAAGGGCTGACGAAAGTAACATCAGCGCAAAGCAGAGAGCTGATTGGTAGGTAGGGGGTAAGGTGTTTTTCTCCACTTTAAAGCTACATTAAGGAAAGATAAGAGTTCTAGCCTTTTATTTAAAAAAGAAAGAAGCATAAATAATTTTCAACTTGGCTTAAATTTAGGATAAAAGTATTTTATCTAAAGGTATGGCAGGGGAGCTCAGTCCCGCATGTTGCACAGCCTCCAGAATGTGGGAAGTCTTAGATGCTCCTGGCAGTCTGGATGACCACATCTTCAGGAAGTACCACCGGTTTGATTAGCTTGAGTGCCGGGTTTCGGAGCTTGAGTGTCGGCTGGAGGCACAGCAGTGCATCCGCGAGGCTGAGAGTTACGTGGATAGCACATTTTTAGGCGTGGTCACCCCACAGCTTAAGGAAGTGCAGTCAGAGAAGGAATGGGTGACCACCAGTCAGAAGAAGGAAGGCAGGCACGTAGTCAGGAAAGCCCCAGTGTGCATCTCACTCAAGAACAGTTTTTCTGTGTTGGAAAACAGTGAGAGTGACAGTTCCTCTGGGGAGTGCAGCCAGAGCCCAGCTGCACAAGGAGGGTGGAGAAAGAGAGGGCGAGCAATAGTGGTAGGAGACTCAATAGTGAAGGGTACAGGCAGGCATTTCTGCAGCCACAGATGTTGACTCCAGGATGCTGTGTTACCTCCCTGGGGCTAGGGTCAAGGATGTCACTGAATGGCTGCAGGGCATTCTGAAGGGAGAGAGCAAACAGTCAGAGACCGTTGTTCACATTAGTACCAACGACATAGGTAGAAAGAGGGATGAGGTCCTGCATTGAGAATTTAGGGAGCCAGGTAGCAGATTGAAAAGTAGGACCAGTACATAGTTAAGGCACAAGGGAGCATGGCAAGGCTGGATGGCATTTACTTTAATGCAAAGAGTCTTGTGAGTGAGGCAGATGAGTTGAGGATGTTGATTAACGCATGGGGATATGATATCATTGCTATCATGGAGACATGGTTAAGGGAGGGGCAGGACTGGCAGCTCAATATTCTAAAGTATAGAATCTTCAATGAAATGGCGGGGTTGGTGTAAAAGAGGTGGGATTGTAATTTTGACCAAGGAGTCAATTACTGCAATAAGGAGGGATGATATCTTAGAAAGTTCCTCAAATTATGCCATATGGGTAGAACTTAAAAACAAAAATGGGGCAAATGCATTGCTGACAGTGTACTATAGACCCCCCCTAAACAGTCAGGGAGAGATAGAAGGGCACATATGTAGGCAAATCTCAAAGAAGTGGAAAAAATAACAGAGTAATAAAGTAGGGGATTTCAACTTCCCCAATATTAACTGCAATAGACAAAGTTTAAAAGGCTTAGAGGGGGTGGAATTCTTAAAATGTATCCAGGAGAGCTTCTTAAGCGAGCACGTAGAAAGAGGGTGTTATGACACAGCAGTTTGTAAAGGCTAAGTTATTTAAAATCCCAGAGGGAAACTTTAAACAACTGTCATAACCTATATTTTCAATTGGTATGTTTTGAGTTGCAGCTCTAAGTTCAGGAATAAGACCATCAGTTCTTGAGAGGTTTTTATATCAAACTAAATGAAATATTTATTAAGTTACAGCAAATTAAATACATACACATGACTACAAATTACTACTATCATAGCTTTTAACAAATTCCCAAATTAATCTCCACTGAGGCAACAATAACCAATAGACTTAACCAGACATCAGGCAAAGCGTTTTCACCTTATGAATTCAAAATAAGGTTCCTTTCAATTTGGTTCCTTTGGCAGAGAGTTGTAGGCTTACAGTCACTTTGACGTTACATGTCTCTGCTCTTCACACACAAGCTCCCCTTACGTTATACCCAGCACTTCTCTTTCATTGCAAATTTTCATTGTATCACCAGGCCCTTTGAACTCCACCTCTTCTAACAATAAAACCCCTTTCATAGTACCAATTTTATTAGTAATATAAACATATTGCTTGGTGTCTCCAAGCTAGCTAGGTGCAAGATTGCACTCCCATTCTTGAATGCTTTGTTCAACAAAATGCAAATGTCTACCTCTGTTTACATCCAGCATCCAGACTAGCTGGCTTTAATCCACTTAAGACACACACAGATAAGCCCACAGGCTAAACCTCTATTTTTAAAAAATAATTTACAATAACATTATATACATTGATAGCTTCATGACAACCCCCTTCCTATTGAGAAATGAGCTGTCATAATTCTAAAAGATGGCTTCATTTTTTAAGAATCTCACACTATCTCCTATGCTTATTACCCTATTACATTACCAGGTGCATGCATTAACATAACAATATATATACACAAATCCTTCGTATCAACAGAAATCACTCCAGTTCAGCGTCCAGGTTTTTTAAAATGTCCAATTTTCCTTTAAGCTTCAAAGTCTTGATAACGCACCTGTGAACAGATTTTCTCTTCCAGCAATATGTATACTCCATAGGTTAAATGGTTGTAATAATAGACTCCGCCTGAAAAGCCTTGCACTTTTCTCTTGAAATTTGTCCAAAAACTTCAAAGGATTATGGTCTGCAGAAACAATTGTTTCTGATGAAGTGTTTGGAACATAAATTTCAAAATGCTGCCATACTAACACCAAACCCAAAGTCTCTTTTCCGATCATTGAATATCTTCTCTGTTGTACATTCAGCTTCCGTGAAAAATACCCTATCAGTTTTTCAATTACAGTGTCATCTTCTTGTAACAGTACAGCCCCAATGCCTATATCGCTTGCTTCAACAGGCAACTTGAATTGCTTGGCATAATTGGGTACTGCCAAAACTGGTGTCGTAGTTAATACAGTTTTCAAACTATCGAATGACTTCTGACACTCTTGTGTCCATTGAAATTTCTTATTCTTTTTTAATAGTTCAGTCACTGGAGCAACCACACGGCTAAAATTTGGTACAAATTTCCAGTAAAACCCAATAAGCCCAGAAATCTCAAAACTTCTCGTTTTGATGTAGGCACTGGGAAATCCACGACAGCCTTGACTTTCGCATCTCTTGGAGCCACCTTACCATGTCCAATGGTATGGCCTAGATACGTAACTTGCGCTTTTGAAAATTGACTTTTAGCCAAGTTAATCAACAAATTAGCTTCTTATAGTAGAGTAAATAATTCCTCCAGTTACTTTTACATGTCTGACTGAAAACAATTAGATCATCAATATAAACAGCACAATTGCTTAGACCCGGAATTACTTTGTTTGTCAGTCTTTGAAATGTCACAGGCGCATTCTTCAAACCAAATGCCATAACTTTAAACTGATATAGTCCACTTGCCATTACAAAAGCTGATATCTCCTTTGCTCTGTCCGACAACGGTACCTGCCAATACCCTTTTAGCAAGGCAATCTGTGATAAATTTTGATTTTCCCACTTTCTCAATGCAATCCTCCATGATATAGGATATGAATCTGCTTTTGTCACCGCATTCACTTTTCGATAGTCCACACACAGTCTTTGTGTTCCATTCGGTTTCAGGACCAGTACAATAGGCGAACTCCAGTTACTGCAACTATACTCAATGATATCATTTTGAAGCATGAAATCAATTTCTTTTTGTACTTGTGATAACTTTGCCTTATTTAATCGATAAGTATGTTGCCCTATTGAAGATGACATTTCTACATACACATCATGTATAGCTAAATTTGTCTTTCCCAATGTATTTCCACAAATAGGTTTGTGTGACTGCAATAGCTTTTCCAAATCACTTTGATACTTGTTTGGAAGGTAACTCAATATTTCATTTAAATTTTCAAGCACCCCCTCATTATCTAATTTGATTGGAGGAAAATCAATTTCAGAGTCCTGCAGTTCTACCTCTTTCTTATCAGCCGCCATCATTATATCTCTTTTTGTTCCTCTTGCCTGTCAAAGAACTTTTTAAGCATATTTACATGACACAGCCTCTGCTTCTTTCTTCTTTCTGGAGTATTTATTAAATAACTTATTTCACTCAATTTCTTTTCAATCCTGTAAGGCGCACTAAATCTTGCATTTAATTAATCACCTAGTACTGGTAACAAAACTAGAACTTTCTCCCCAGAAACATAAGTGCGAGTTTTAACTTTCTTATCTGCCTTCACTTTCATCACTTGCTGTGATGTCTTTAAATGTTCCCCAGCCAACTCAATTGCCCTGTTCAATGTTCCCTGAAATTTGATACATAATCCAGGAGAATAGTTTCTGAATTTTGACCCACCAATTTCTCATGAATCAATTTCAGTGGTCCCCCTACCTCATGACCATAAACAAGTTCAAAATGCCTAAAACCAGCCGATGCATTAGGAGAGTCTCTTAGCAAATAACAAAAATTGAATTCCTGTATCCCAATCCTGTGGATAATCCTAACATCATAGTTTTAATTTGATTCCATCTTTCCAAAGCTCCCAGTAACTCCAGTTGATAAGCTGTTGACTTAAACTGTTTTATCCCCAAACTGTTCATTACTTCCTTAAAGGGCTGTGACATAAAATTTGTACCCTGACCTGATTGTATTTCCTTAGGTAAACCATGGGCTACATTTTCCCTGAATTGCACTAAGTGCGGTAGCGGGTGGGTAAAACAGTGTCCTACCCGCCGATGAAAGTGGCGGGTTTTCACACCATATCTTCCCGAGCCTGCCTCATTATATATTAATTCCTGTGAAACACACCATTTCCATGGTGGGTGAGCTGCCATTCGCCCACTCGCCATCACCCCGTTATTGCATCTCCACGGCTGCCATTTTAAAAGGCAGCCACCAGCAAAGCGCTCATCACCACCAGCTCACCACTGCTGCCTGGGAGACATGGCTAGCAAAGGCAAAAAGACTGCAGCCCCCCCGCTTCAATGACAGGTCCCTCGAGCAACTGCTAGATGCCATGGAGGCCTGCCAGGAGGTGCTCTACTCCCCGCACTGGCCGCAAGATGAGCAGCAATGTCACCAACCTGGCTTGGGAAGCGGTGGTCAGCGTCAACACCCTTCAGAAGAGGACAGCCACCCAGTGCAGCAAAAGGGTGAATGATCTCCTCCGTTCCGCCAGGGTAAGTCACTCTTTTCATCACTCCAAACTCTCACTCTCACAAACCCATCACACGCCCACAGGGATCTCACTCACTGCCAGTGCAAGGGACATCACCATTCACTCTTTCACACTCACCAGCATTGTCCTCGTCTCATCCATGGGACCACTCACCACCCACACAGGCCAGGAAAACTTATCATCTAGCCCGGTAGGCGTCATGATGCACTCTCGCTACCTCTATCCATGTAGAACAAACTGGCTCACAACAGGAGGGAAAGGTCGCAGACAGGTGGAGGGATGCCAGAAATCAAAGCTCTGACAGAATTTGAAAACATCCAGCTGGCCGGTGATGACCAGAACCAGTCCTGTGCAGACGGTGAGGTCGGTGCTGCTCTACCAAGTGAGGATCTAGCAGTGCAACATCCATTAGACAACCATGCTGTGAGTGATGTGTCCTCTTTCACAGGCCATTGCCATGCACTAATTATCTCCCCTTGCTTTCACAGGCACATCTGGGAAACAGCTGACAGAGTCCACGACCCAGAGCCTCCAATCAAGCGCTGAAGAAACCTCTGAAGAGGAATCTGAAGGTACCCTCCCTGAAGTCCCGTCACAGCGCTCACCCACACTCTCCACCAGCGCAGATACACACGCCCCAGTGGGACCTAGCTTTAGAGTAACCTCGGGATCACAATCTGGTGAGCACATCGCACAGTCTGATCCACAGCAGGCGGAGGCAGGGACTTCCCAGGTCCCTGGCACTTGGAGGACTGCTGGAGGCCAGAACGTTGCTGAGTCCGAGTCAGATGACAAACCTCTGGACTCGGTCATGTCACAGTTGTTGGGGCTCCAAAGGCAAGCTCAGGAACATCAGGAAGGGATGTCCGCTGCACTCCTCAGATTGCAGAGGAGTCCGTCCGTCTTCAGGCTGAGGCAATAGCGCCGGCATCGCAACACACCGAGGTCAACACTGGCAGGATGGCAGCTACCATGGGGACCTTGGTTCAGGTCATCATTCCTGCACTGCTGCGTGGCCTCAACTCTATCGCTTATACCATAGTTGGCCTCCAACAGTGTGTACGCGAGAGGGATGCTGGGCAACTCGGTCTCACTCCAGCCACACCTTCTGCTCACAGGGTCAGCCAGGGGCCCTCGGGCACCCATAAGGAGGAAGATCAGCAGGTGCACACTCCGGGGCCATCCACCCAGGTGACTCTGGGAGTGACCAGCCCTTTTGACTCCCCTCTTCCTGTGACTTCCGCAGATCCAGCTTCACAAACTGAGGAGGGTGCCACTGCCACACAGCAGGACTCTGAAAGCAGGCCGGGGCCCTCCAAGTCTCTGCCCACCAGAGGACACCCGCCAAAGTCACCAGAGACAGAGAATCACAGTCAGCAGGCTGCTTCCACCTCCACCGTGGATGTCCAGGGAGCACCAAGCCGTAGCGGCAGGGTTAGGAAAGTTAAGGGGAATTAGTCGCACAGCCTGGGCACGGGTGTTAATCACTTGTACATAATGTTCACTATTGTCAATAAACTCCCAAGGATGTCACCCTGACCATGGCTCCTTGTTCTGATGAGCAGTTTTCGTGTCACTCAGATGTGAAACCTTTCTGCACAAGATAAAAGGAAGTTGTCTCAGTCCAGAGCCTCTTCCCTGTGCTCTGTGCGGCCTTCAGACCACAGCGATGGTCCAGCTTCACACTCCCTGGAAACATTACTGATGCCTGCACCTTGGTGGTGCTGGTTATTGCTGCCAGGATGTAGGGGGCAGGTGCCACAGAGTTCTCTCATTCACTCTCTGTGCTCTCAGAATCTTTAAGGTGGGGCTGGCCCCCATCACACCAGCATCTTTGACCAGTGATGCTGTGCACCAGCTCCTAAAGGACTGAGGTGCTGAAGGCAGACCCAGCATCAGATGCATCTAAAGCGTCTGAATGCGTCTCTGAGATGGCCCTGATCATGGAGCGCAAGTGAGCTGTCCTCGGCCAGACAAGAGTCAGACATTCTCAGAGGCTATGTGAAGATCTATGGAGTGTCCTCACTGCATGTTGTCATCATCCTCCTGTGATCGAGGGACTATTAGGGCCTCCACTACATCTCCATGACAGGAGCATTCTCTCAGAGGTTATTGGCTCTGAGACAAGACAAACTGGAGTCAAACGTTCACAAATGTGATATGAGGATCTATGGGGACACCTTACTGTATGTCGTCATCATCCTCCACAAATCTGGCAGCTGAGGGCCTCCCGAGTGCGCCTGCCTTGCCTAACCAGTGTGAGACCCTCATCCCCATCATCATCACCACCGAGGACCCCCTCACCCTCACCCCTGTCAGTGTCCTTCTCATCGGAGGAGACCTCCATTTCCTCCATCTCCTCCTCAGCCAGCTCCTCTCCCCGTTGCAGCGCCAGGCTCTAAAGGACGAGGATGCATGACACCCTCTGCGGACTGTATTGCAGGGCCCCACCAGACCGGTCCAGGCACAGGTACCACATCTTCAGCATCCCAATGGTCTGCTCCATCAAGTTGCGAGCTGCTGCATGAGCCTCATTATACCGTCGCTCTGCTGCAGTCTGAGGCCGCTACACGGGTGTCATTAGCCACGGCCTCTGCAGGTAGCCCTTGTTCCCAAGGAGCCAACCCAGCAGCCTCTGTGGACCCTGGAAGAACACAGGGATCTGCAAGTGACTCAGGATGTAGGCGTTGTGCGCACTCCCTGGAAACCGTGCGCACACCTGCAGGATGCATTTCTGGTGGTCGCACACCAGCTGAACATTCAGTAAGTGGAAGCCCTTGCAGTTGATGAAGTCCATTGAGTGTAGCAAAGGAGACCTGAGCGCCACATGAGTGCAGTCAATCGCACTCTGCACCTGTGGGAACCCCGAGATCAGGGCAAATCCAATGGCCCTTGCATCCTGGCTGTCCTGGTCCAGGGTGAAATGCACAAAGTTGTGTGCCATGGAGAAGATGGCATCCGTGACCTCATGAATACATTTGTGGGTGGCGGATTGTGAAATCCCATAGAGGTCGCCTGTGGAGCCCTGAAAGGAGCCACTGGCATAGAAATTGAGCACCACGGTCACTTTCACAGCCACTGGCAGTGGATGCCCTTCATGTCCCCTTGGTGCCAAGTCCTGCAGTAAGTGGCAGGTGTGAGCCACCAGGTCCCTAGACATGCGCAGTCATCAGCGACACTGATTCTCAGTCATCTGCAGGAATGGCAGGCAGCGTCTATAGACCCTGGGTGTCACTAGGCACAGACCAGCCACAGCTCACTGTCGCTCCTGGGCAGCGTGTGCGGGAGCCCCTGCTGCCCCTTCTTCATGAGGTTGCTGCTCCTGCCTTTGCACGGCCAGGTGCCTCAGTCGATCTCTCCTCCGCCTTCTACACTCTCTGTAGGCCATCAGGCATACAGCTAGGTCACCAGGATCCATGATCCTGACCTGGTCCTCCTGCAGCATGAAAGAGAGAGAGAGACGTTGTTATCATGGCTGTTCTTAGCACCTTTCCTGGCCCTGTGTGACCGCCCCTTAATGCTTCCCAGAGAGTGCTGGTCACCCCTCGGATGGCCAGAGATGAATGCACTGCATGGCTGCCCTGTCAACCTGTGACATGGGGGACACTGGTCCAAACCAGGATGCTGAGATTGCAAGGGGCTGTGAGCACCTCCAGCAATGACTGCTACATGGCCAGTGTTGCCGAGGAGATTGTACAACTTGTTCAGTCCAACTGCTCCACGGTTCAATAAAGTGGTAGCGGACTCGAGGTCTGTGCCCGGGGTGGGGGGGTGGGGGGGGGGGGGGGCGGTGGGGTGGAGGTGGGGGTTAGGATATGGAGCGCTTGGTGGCCCTTTGGTGCCTCTGCATTGCTTGCATGGGCGGCAGGCTAGGAGCCCGACCCCAGTCATATCACTGTGGCTGCGCCTGATCTGTCTCAGTTGCAGAGGAATGGTCAGTTTATATACGTGTCCCTAATGCGTGGCCACTCCCCTTGGTTACCCTGCCCCCCACCTCGACTACCTGCAGCGCCGGGGCAGCACTTGACCGCTCCACCCACCCACCCCCCAGCAGTCGCCTCCGTGGCTGGCCATCACTTGCCCCCAGATACCCCGCCCCTCAGCAGTCTCCTGCGGGACCGGGTATCAGTTGCCTCCCACCTCCGGCGCCCCTGAGGCCTGCTAACAACAGGTGAGCTGTGGAGAACACTGCTGCTCACTCACTTCAGTTTCCCCAAAGTGAAGGCCGCCAAGTGCACGTCGCCTGTGTGCTGTTGTGAAATACGTCGACGTGCTTTCCTGTCCACGTGGATGGAGGATCCGGCAGGATTCCAAGAGCCTGGCGGGATGGCCTTTTAATTATATGCTAATGTATTACAATTAGCTACCTGGTGACCAATGGTGGGAAACACGGCCCGCCATCGGCAAGCTGAGCGGATGATTGCAACCTGCCCTCACGCCGTCGTGAAGTGGGTCCTGCCATATTTTCCATGCACGCCACCTATCACGCCCGCCGCCAGCAAGCTCGGAAAATTCCGCCTCATATCTTGTAAAAAATGTAATTAACTCCTCTACAATTTTCTTATTTGTAATATTTCTTAAAGGTATCGCTTCAGGAAAGCGATAGGCACATCCATTCTTGTCAGTAGATACTAATTTCCACTTTTAGTCTTAGGGATGGGTCTTACACAATCAATCATGACCCTGGTAAAAAGTTTCTTCAAATGCTGGTAATGGGATTAAAGGTGCCAGCTTAATCACTGCTTTGATTTTCCTGTTACTTGACATGTATGACAGGTTCTACAGAATTTGACTACATCCCTATGCAATCCTGGCCAAAAAAAAATCCTCTGTATCTTTTCCTGTGTTTTCCTAATTCCTAAAAGTCCCCCTATTGGAATTTCATGAGCAATCCTCAGGATCCCATTTCTTGGCCCTAATGGGATAACAATCTGATGCACCTCCCAGATATAAAAACAAAAAGCTGAAAGCTACTGCGGATGCTGGAAATCCAAAACAAAAACAGAATTACCTGGAAAAACTCAGCAGGTCTGGCAGCATCGGTGGAGAAGAAATCAGTTAACGTTTTGAGTCTTCATGACCCTTCGGCAGAACTGAGTATAGTTAGGAGAAAGGTGAAATATAAGCTGGTCCTCTCCCCCCGCCCCCCCACCTTAGACCAGCTTATATTTCACCTTTCTCCTAACTATACTCAGTTCTGCCGAAGGGTCATGAAGACTCGAAACGTTAACTGATTTCTTCTCCACCGATGCTGCCAGACCTGCTGAGTTTTTCCAGGTAATTCTGTTTTTGTGATGCACCTCCCTCCAGCTTTCATTTGTTGAAACACGATTCGACCTCCACTTTCTCATTAAAATATCTCCCCGCAGGTAATAATATACTGGAATAGATTTTGCTTTGGTTTCTGAATAAGCTTTCTGATATAACAGCTTTAATTGCAAATCATTTTTCTGTAACTCCACTAACCTCCTTGAGTTAAACACTTCAGCTAAATTCCTTCCTCCTGAACAATGCTATCAAACATTAGCTACTGCCAGCTAATTGGATTTCAACACCTTCTTCTTGCCTTTGAACTGCCTGCTTATTCTGTTTGTCTTGTTCTTCCCTATGAGCCTTTGACCTCATTGCAACACAATCAGAAAACAAGCCAGGATGTTCCTTCTGTAGCACTTCTGTTGAAAATATTTCTACAGGCTGCTCAACTACCATAGGCATCTCCCACATTTGCGATCCACCTATATCATTACCCAGAATAAATTGAACCCCTGTAATGGGCAATTTTTCCATCACTCCAACTATAATTTCACCTGTCTTCCATTTGCTCTTTAAATTTACCTTCCACAATGGAATGGATTTAGCATTTCCATGAAACCCATTTATTATTACTTGCTTCTGCAATACTCCCTTTGAACAACAAATATCACTATCCCACAACATTAAGGATTGACTAACACCTGTATCTCTTAAAATTCTAACATCTTAACCTACTCCACTCTGTAACATGGAAAGACTTTCTCTTCACACACAAAATCTTTAAACATTTCTGCAACCTGCTCCTCAGAATTCTGTTGAGTAATCTGTGAACACATTCCCACTTCTTTACCTTTCATTGATTCTCCATGTTTCACCTATACACAAACCACTGGTTTCTCCTGTGCCTGAACCTCAGAAGCCACAGTACTTTTACTTCCAGAGCTTTTCTGTACCCCAATAATTCCAACAGCTTTTTCCTGCAATTTCCAACACACTGACTTTGTGTGCCTTGCTTCATTAAAATGAAAACACCTCAATTTATGAATGTCATTTCTACCTTCAGCACCTTCCTTTTTATTCTGAGAAAAAAACTTCCTGAGAACTTCTAGCTACTCCTCTTCCCTGACTACCTCCCTTCCTTCCACCTTCTCACTTTTTACCCTTTTCCGATTCGAAAGGGTGACAATAAAAAGGTTTAGTTCTATGAACTAACTCATAATCATCATCTGCCGCTTGTCTTACATAATCAACCCTCTGTTCCTCCACATGAGTTCTCACTAACAAAGGGATTGAATCTTTAAATTCTTCCAAAAGAATTACTTCTCTAAGAGCTGCATAGGTTGTCACTATTTTTAACACCAGTGTCCACCGGTCAAAATTACTTTGTTTTACTCTTTCAAACTCAATATAAGTTTGCCCAGGCTGTTTTCTCATATTCCTAAATTTCTGCCTGTATGCTTCAGGAACCAACTCATATGCATTCAAAATAGCCTTTTTCACCACATCATAATTTACCGACATTTCTTCTGATAGCGAAGCGTCTACCCACTAACTTAGATTGTAATAATAACATCCAGTTTTCCTGTGGCCATTTCATCTGTTTAGCTACCTTCTCAAATGAAATAAAGAATGCTTCAAATTTTCTTCCTCAAACTTTGGAAGAGCTTGTACAAATTTAAGAATCTCCCAATTGGGTTTTAGTCTGGAGCTAAGTCCTTCCTCACCTCCTGGTGTCTCTTTTTTAACTGCTAACATTTTCAGTTGAAATTTTCTCTCTCTCTCTCTTTCCCTTTCCGCCTTCTCTATCTTCACAATTTCTAATTCCCTTTCCTGTTTTCTTTCTCTCTCCTGCCTTTCTACCTGTTCCCTTATAAATGCCATGTTGCTGTCCTTTGCTTCTAATTCAAGCTTTTTCAGTTCCTTGGCTTTTCAAATTCGAGCATTTTTATTTGTAACTGAAGTCTCGCTACCTCCAGCTGTGACTCACTAGTGTCTGGTTTCACTTCCAATAGTAGATGCTGTGCTATACTTTTAACTATATCTGATTTCCTAGCACCCTCAGGTAACCCCAATTTTAACTTATCTGCCAACTCTGTTAACTTACTTTTTGTTATTTTTTCCAACCCAATCAGAGTTATATCTTCTACTCCCAGACAAGTCATAGCAATTGCCAAAGCCACCTTGCAGTCTCACTACTTCTAAAAAACCTCACCAACTCCTGAATTCAAAGTGCTCCTCGTACTTGTAAGTTTAAGATTCATCAATTTCAAACCAATCAAGGAAATATAAAGTTTATCCCAGAAAAACCCCCAATTGTTATGACACAGCAGTTTGTAAAGGCTGGTTTATTTAAAATCCCAGAGGGAAATCATAACCCATATTTTCAATTGGTATATTTTGAGTTGCAGCTCTAAATTCAGGAATAAGACCATCAGTTCTCAAGAGGATTTTATATCAAACTAAATGAAACATTTATTAAGTTACAACAAATTAAACACACATGTGGCTAAAAATGACTACTATCATAACTTTTCACAAATTCCCAAATTAATCTCCACTAAGGCAACAATAACCAATAGACTTAACCAGACATCAGGTAAAACATTTTAACCCTATGAATTCAAAATGAGGTTCCTTTCAATATGGTTCCTTTGCAGACAGTTGTAGGCTTTAAGCTGCTTTGATTTTAAATACCTCTGCTCTGCACACACCATCCCCCCTCAGGTTATACCCAGCACTTCTCTTTGAATGTAAATTTTCATTGTATCACCAGGCTCTTTGAACACCTCTTCTAACAATAAAATCCCTTTCATAGTACCAATTTTATTAGTAATATAAACATATTGCTTGGTGTCTCCTAGCTGGGTGCAAGATTTCACTCCCAGTCTTGAATGCTCTATTCGACAAAACACAATTTTACCTCTACCTCTGTTTACATCTCAAAACTACTATATGACAAAGCACCCAGACTAGCTGGCTTTAATCCACTTAAGACATACACAGGCACACCCACAGACTAAACCTCTTTAATAAAATAATTTCCAATAACATTATACACATTAATTGTTTCATGACAGAGAGGTAGTGCTGGACCTAATTTTAGGGAACGAAGCCGGGCAAGTGATAGAAGTGTCAGTGGGGGAGTATTTTGTTGATAGTGACCATAACTCAGTAAGATTTAAGGTAGTTATGGAAAAGGGCAAAAGTGGGCTGAAAATAAAAGTCCTGAATTGGGGGAAGTTCAATTTTAATATGATAAGACAGGATCTGGCCAAAGTGGACTGAGAGCAGTTACTTGTAAGAAAATCTACATCAGGGAAGTGAGAGTCACTCAAAAAGGAAATAGTGAGAGTGCAGGGCCAACATGTTCCCGTAAAGGTGAAGGGTGGGACCAACAAGTTCAGAGAGCCCTGGATGTCGAGGAATTTACAGGATAAGATAAGGGAAAAAAGGGAAGCTTATGATAGATACTGAGGACTCAAAACAGTGGAAGCCCTAGAGGAGTATAGGAAGTGCAGGGGGCTACTTAAAAAGGAAATTAGGAGAGCGAAGAGGGGGCATGAATAAACACTGACAGGTAAAATAAAGGAAAATCCAAAGGCATTTTAGAAGAATATTAGGGGCAAGAGGATAACCAGGAAAGAGTAGGGCCCATTAGGGACCAAAGTGGCAATCTGTGTGAGGAGCTGGGTCCCTTGTTGTTTGTAGTGTACATTAATGATCCAGACATGAATGTAGGAGGTATGATGTGTAAGTTCGCAGATGACACAAAAATTGCTGGCATGGTAAATATCGAGGAGGAAAGCCTTAGACTACAAGACGATATAGACAGGCTGGTCAGATGGGTAGAACAGTGGCAAATGGAATATAATCCTGAAAAGTATGAGGTGATGCATTTTGGGAGGACTAACAAGTCAAGGGAGTACACAATGAATTGTAGGGCCCTAGGAAGTACAGAGGATCAGAGGAACCTTGGTGTGCATGTCCATAGATCCTTGAAGATAGCAGGACAGGTAGATAAGGTGGTTGTGAATGCATATGGGATACTTGCCTTTATTAGTCGATGCACTGAATACAAGAGCAGGGAGGTTATGATGGGGCTATATTAAAATTTAGTTAGGCCACACCTGGAGTACTATGTGCAGTTCTGATCACCACACTATAGGAAGGATGTGATTGCACTAGAGAGGGTGCAGAGGAGATTCACCAGGGTGTTGCCTAAGCTGGAGCATTTCAGCTGTGAAGAGAGACTAGATAGGCTGGGGTTGTTTCCCTTAGAGCAGAGAAGGCTGAGGGGGGACCTGATTGAGGTGTACAAAATTATGAGGGGTATAGATAGGGTAGACAGGAATAAACTCTTTCTCTTAGTGGTGGGGTCAATAACCAGGGGGCATAAATTTAAGGTAAGGAGCAGGAGGTTTAGAGGGGATTTGAGGAAATTTTTTTTCACCCAGAGGTTGGGGCGTATCTGGAACTCACTGCCTGAAAGAGCAGTAGAGGCAGGAACCCTCACAACATTAAAGAAGATAAACACTAGGTGAACATTTGAAACTCCATAGCATACAAGGCTACGGGCAAAGTGCTGGAAAATGGGATTAGATGGGGCTTGATGGCCGGTGCAGATGCGATGGGCCAAAGGGCCTCTTTCCGTGCTGTAAAACTCTATGACTCCATGACTCCTTCACTGTCACCGGGTTAAAATCCTGGAACTCCCTCTCTAATAGCACTGTGGATGTACCTACACCACATGGACTGCAGCGGTTCAAAACTTGCTCAAGGCTCACTGGGCCAATAAATGCTGGCCTTACCAGGGATGCACAAATCCCACAAACAAATTAGAAAAGTCAGAATTTTGCCTTTCGCAATGCATGCTGACAGGAATGTACTGCATGCTTGGTGACGCATCACGCAGGAAAAATGTATAAAATCCTAAAAACTGTTCATGTACTTTCAAAATGCATAGGCATGTCCACATCTCTGTACAGCTGCCATGCCAATGAATTGCCTGTGTCACATTAAATGTGGCAAACAGCAAACACCAGGCACATTGCCATGTAAAGTTCTGCATATTCACAAGCTGTTAAGGCAGTCGCTAAGCCATGATGATATACATCTTCTCATTCTATAACCAGCTTTCCATATACACCCCTCTTTTAACGCCTCCATTGCTTATGTTACCAGACTGTTTGTCCAATAACTGATCCCCAATATACTGCTATTTCCTCCAGTTAAGCATTGGTCTTCAATCCCTGCCACAAACTCCCTACCCTTACTGTTGATTTCAACCCCTTCCCTGGGCACTGTTTTAGGATTAACTGGACTTTTTATAACCTTTTATGATTTGGTCCTGTGCTGAATTTTCCACCTCCTATCCTCTTTTTCACACAGACTCCCTACCTCCACCTCCATGACATTGCCTGCCTCTGCGCTTACCTCATCTCATTGCTGCTGAAACCTCTATTCATGCCTTTGTCGTCTCCAGCCTTAACTATTCCAGTTCTCTCCTGGTCAGCCTCTCCTCATCCACCCTCATTAAACTTCAGCACATTCACAATTCCCCCAGTCACATCCTGTCCTGCACCTAGTCCCACTAAACCATCACCCGTGCACTTGTTGATCTATATTAGCTCTGAGCCCTCAATGCCTGACATTTAAAATGCTCATCCTCGTGTTTAAATCTGCCGTGGCCTCGTCCCTCCCTATTTTTGTAACCTTCTCCAGTTCTACAGTTCTCCATGAATTCAGTCTTTTTAGTTCTAAATTCTGTAAATTCCTTGCTATAACTTTCTTATTCTTCTTCAATAGATGGCTGAGGTGGATCATCCACTCGGCACTTCTGGCTGAAGATGGTTGCAAATGCTTCAGCCTTGCCTTTTGTTATTTACCATTTATTGTGTATTCCCTTGTCTTGTTTGCCCTCCCCAATGCAAACTTCTTACTCATGGCCCCTATATTTAAGTCCAAGTCATTGCTATCATAAAAAACAAGAGACTTAGTACTGAGTGCTGCAGATCCCCACTAAAAACAATCTTCCAGTCACAAAAACACCCTCCAACAATTACCCTTAGATTCCTGCCACTGAAACAATTTTGGATCCAACCTGTTACTTTCCCTTGAATCTCATGGGGTTTCACTTTTCTGATCAGTCTACCAAGTGAAACACTTACTGAAATCCACGTGTACTACAACAAACATACTACCTCCATTGGCCCTGCTCCTTAACTCCTTAAACATTCAGTCAAGTTAGCCAGACATGAAATAAAAACAAAAATGGCTGGAAATACTCAGCACGTCAGGCAGGAACTGTTGAGAGAGAAGCAGAGTTAACATTTCAGATGATTAACTTCTTTTCAGAACAGTATTTTGCTCTTGTAGTCAAACATGACATGCCCTTAATAAACCCGTGCCTTTCTGAATGATGGTTAGTACTGTCCCTCAGATGTTTTTCCAATAACTTGTCTACTGCCAAGGTTGCACTAACTGATCTGTAATTACTCGGTCTATCCCTTTCCCCATTTTTAAATACCCACACCATGTTAGCAATTCTCCATTCCCTCCACCATGCCTGTTGCCAGAGAAGATTGGAAAATGATAGTCTCCACTATTTCCTTCCTAGCATCTCTTAACAGCCTGGGATACATTTCATCCAGGTTTAGTGATTTATTTATTGTCAATGCTGCTAGCCCCCTTAATATTTCCTTTCTCGCCACATTTATCCCATCCAATACTTCACACTCCTCCTCCCCAAACCCAAAATGGCTGCATTGCCTCCTCTGTTGTGAAGGCAGGCACAAAGGCCCAGGTTTTCGTCCCAGCTCTGGTTTGCCGGAACGAGTGCAGCGGCTTCGAGTGTGGAGACTGCCTCTGTGCCCCGGCACTGTGTTTAAATAAATAAAAAGTAATAATAAAACAAAAAACATTCCTCCTGCCCTCACCCCTCAAACTCCCACATGCTCCCTCTGCCCTTCCAGGCCAACCTATACCAACCTATGCCTCCCACCCACCACCCTTTGTCCTTACCCCCCTCCATACCAACTCATCTAGTATCCTTGCACAGTTTCTTAACAGCTTTGATACTTCCTGGATAGCTTTGGCAGCTTTGACGTTTCCTGGATAACTTTGATAAGTTTGACAGCTGGACAGCTCTTTAACAATGCCTTGACAGTTGAACAGTTCCTTGTCAGCTGGACAGCTCTTTAAAAGCTGCTCAATAAGTGAACAGCTCGTTGACAGCTTGACAGGTTCAATTATTTTGTGCATAAAAAGTGCATAATAATGTTCACTTTAGCAATCCCAAAAGGTGCCTCACCTCTCCCAAAGGTGTCCCAGGATCCTATCCAAAGATGTATCTTACCTCTCCAAAGTGGTACCCTACTTATCCATACTTAATGTAAGTTAAGACCTCCTCTTATCTATTCTATTTTGCACACTCCATATTCCACCCTCCTGTTCTTTGAAAACCCCACCTCAGTGGAGGCAGCTGGTGATTTAAATGGCCAGCTGCCTCCATGAATCACACATGCGCGAACTCCAGCCCAACTCCAGTCCCACCCCCACGAAGATGGGAAATGCTGGGTTCGGGGGCGGGACTTAGAATTTTCAGCCGTTTCCAGGCAAAAATCCAGAAAAAAGTATTCAGTCAGAACCATGCTCAGATCTTCCATCTCCAGGTTACATTTTTGATCTCTAATAGGCTCTACTCTTTCCTTAGGTATCTTCTTGCGCTTTATGTATTAATAAAATATCAATGAGATTTTCTTGATTTTAGTTGCATATTGGTGTTAGACTAGAGGCACATACAGGCCAGACTGGGTAAGGGCAGTGGCTTTCCTCCCTTAAAGGACAAGGGTGAATCAACTGAGTTTTCTACAACAAGCCAACACCTTCATGGGCCGAATTTCTCGTCCCACTGGCTGGTGCGTGCCCAACCCGAATAAGAGTAAAATAGTGCACGATGATGTCAGGCAAGCGTCACGATGTCGTCGCGCACTCTTGTGGTCTTTTGGTTGGTGGGCCATGCGAGAGGCAGCAGCGTGCCCGCCGACAATTTAGAAGCCTATTAAGGCCCTAAAGTAATTAATAAAGTTGCATTTTTCACTGCCCGCTCAACCGTTCGGTTGGCAGGCGGACAAATAGGCCTGGTGGCCTTTGCATTATTAACAAAACCTCATCCACAGGTGGGATGAGGTTCCCAACGTTTACTAAATAAAACAATAAAACATTTTTAACATCCTTTTTTCATGTCCCTCTTCATGTGACTGAGTCACACGTGGGAACATGTTTATATCGTATGTAAAATGTTTATTTTTCATTTAAAAACCGTTCAGCTCCCTGAGGCAGCTCTGTGCTTTCAGGGAGCTGTCAGTGTGTGCTCCCCTGCGCATGCGCACACTTCAATGCTCACGCTCCTCCCGCCCCCGCCCCGGCAGCGCTGAAGCTCTTTGCGTGCCTTGCGCGCTGGCTGGCCGCTAATTGGCCAGGCCCAGTTTCCAAGCCCACCCACTGCGCCCGCCCGAGGGGAAAATCCTCCTCCATGTTCTCTTATACTGATATCATCTTTTTATTTACAGATTTTTTATTAATAAATACAAGCTGTTGTCGTAATAGAAGGTATCACGGAACAGCACGAGCCTCCTGTTCCCCAAGTGGAAAATCCCAGGCAGTGCTTTTTGAAAGTAGATCAAGGACAAGTTTTCTGCCCTTGCATTTGGCCCATGCCCCGATGGGCACACTTATTAGAATTTCATCTCCCTGGCAGTTTTGGGCTGGCCTTGATGAAACCATCTCTGTCACTGAATAGAAGTAATTGTTTTAAAAAGGGCTTATTTCTGCATCCAATCGTGTGTGTGCAGCAGAGGAAATGTTCAATCACCCAGGCCTTGTCCTGTTGAGGCAGGCAGCACGCAAACGTGATTTCAGCATATAGCCCAGCAACATGTATCGCTCCCATGCCACATGGCTAACATGCACCTTTTAAAGGCAGCCTGTCCCTTTTAAAGAGGAGCTGCACTCATTATACAGAACCTGGCACAGGCTATCTCTGGAAAACGAATAGAAGGAAAGGCACAAGCGACAATGGTGCAAAGGGCAAGAGCGAGGGCTCCCAGGTTTCTGATGTGACACTGAAGGCGTCAGTCTAGGAGATGGAAAGGAGGGGAGACATCATTTAACCTGTGCAAGTGATGGGTATTGAATGAGTTCAAATCCCACCACACGTTTTCTCAGGGGGTTGTGAAATTCCTGAATGTTAGGCATGAGTCCTGATTTCTGATGGATGAGTGATGGTGTTGCGGTGCATTGAGCAGTGTGAGAGGATGGTAGTGTGGTGGGTCAGAGGTGTCCTGTGAAGGTGCATTCACTGATCTTGACCAGCTGTGAGAGGTCATTGATCTTCTTTCAGCCAGGTCCTTGGAGTCAAACTTTGGGAACTGGCCTCCCTGGCCACCTGCTCCCATTTTCTTCTCAGGATGGGCCTTGAAAGCCAACTAGCCCCTAGTGGACATTAGTGCTCAAAGAGGTAAGCAGGATCACACAGAAGTCAAGAAATCTACCCTCCAATAGTTTACAAAGATTGCTAATGCTCTGCCTCAGGGAAATGCTAGTG
Source organism: Cetorhinus maximus (assembly GCF_964194155.1). Classification (NCBI taxonomy): domain Eukaryota; kingdom Metazoa; phylum Chordata; class Chondrichthyes; order Lamniformes; family Cetorhinidae; genus Cetorhinus; species Cetorhinus maximus. The sequence continues at coordinate 125,858,911 of NC_135881.1, read as the reverse complement.
GTTCTGCGGAAGTGTTAGTATGAACCTGCTGCCCTCTCTCAGGATGATCGCATTCATGATCCCACTGCTGCCACTCTCCCAGTGCCTCTGCTGTTGCTTCTCAGCCAGTCAGCCCACGCTTCTGCTGTCAATGTTCAGGTGCTGCAGCCTAAACGTGTGCCCTCAAGGCTGAGAGTTGGTCGAGGGTGTCCTGCAAGAAAATCTGCAATCCTACAGTGAAAGTCAGCAGCCATGCTGCAGCCAGTGAGGTAGCACTGCATAGGACTAGGACAGGCAAGGGTACCTGCAAGACAGGCATTAAGGGAATACACAAGGGCAAATAGTTCAGTTTTTAATGTATTATTGAAAGTATTGCTGGATAAGGTTATTAAGGAATTTTTTTTTGTCGGTTTTTTTAATTCATAATTTTGGCTAAGGAGGCTATGATGGTCCATTGCAGAGGGATTGAAAGGTAGGGAATTGTGGGACAACTGTAATCTTGGGATGATAACTTAAGGGAACCAGAGTCTCAGTATCTACTCAGGAACAGCCCATCCAGAGTGAAGTAGTCCTGGATGTCTCCTTCCTGCCTTGTCTTCTTTCTTCTCTACCTCATACTCCTGAGCTGGCATCTAAATGCCTGGTAGCTAGGACTGCACCTTCATGATAGTGAGATTGTGGGGGATGCAGCAGACCACAATGAACTTGGGCACTCACACTGGTTATTGATGGAATATGCTCCCCCATGTAGCCCAGGCAACAGAACTGTTGCTTCAGGAAGCCAATGGTTTGCTCCATGGCATTCATGGTGCTGCATGACTCTTGCCATAGGCACACTGTCCATACATTATCAGATGTCAGAGGGGAGTCATTAAGCACATATATGGCGGATATCCTTTGTCATCCAACGCCAGCCTCTGGCTCTTGGCAGATACGACTGACTGCATTAGGATAAGGCATTCGTGGCTGCTGACAGGATAGCAGGTGTTCACTGAGACGATCTTCTGGTCATGGTCACACACCAACTGGACATTGATAGGATTGTAGCCCTTCCACCCCATTAACATGTGTGGCTTCCAGAACCACATGTGTGCAGTCATTTGCACCTTGTACTATTGGGAATGCCGCCAGCCTGGCAAATCCACATGCTCTCTCCTCCTGCTTCTCTCCTGTTAGTCAGAAAGCAGAGGGCCACTGTCACCAATGAACAGTAAGTTGTGAGATGTTACTGCTCCTGCCTGGGAGGATCCACTGCCATAAAGATTGAGGGTGACAGTGACCTTGGCAGCCACTAGCAGCGCTGTCCTGGCCCTGTTGTGAGGCTACAGGTCAGGCTAGTTCAGTGACCACCTATTTGTTGAAATGCAAGTGAATCACATACTGCTGCTATGTGACAAGGAGGTAAGAGAAGTGGTCCATTAAGATTCTTGGTGAGTAGGGTCTTCGATTGAGACCCTCATTCTCCCCTGTCTGTGAATGGCTTCCCCTCTCTGCTGTCTGTGCTGCATCTCCAAGTCATTCTTCAGCCCAAGAGAGACTGCAAATACAATCCCACAGGCTTTCTCCTGACAGAACAACCAATTCCTCTGACTACCTTGTTAGCAGTACCATTCCCTTGTAAATACAAAATGTTTGCAAAACTCTTCCAAAGAATATTGGACAAAGTACTTCCACTAACTCTGCACCAGCAAAAGTAAATGAAAAACACCTCACCTGTAAGTTGGATGGTTAGCCCTTTAAATAACACAAGTGGCAGGTCCCTTGTGTAGCTGAACGCATGTTCACCTGAGAGTGATTTGAAGAGTGTGGTAACTGGGCCTATGTGATCGCAATGGCAGATTATGTGGCAAATCTGTATTAGAGGCTGTTTGACATCACCATTCTCTTCATGCTTATGGCATGCATGGCATGCCCGTGCTTGTGCCCTGAAGCGTTCTGGCCAACTATTTATCGGTCTTCTACAGCACTGGCACAAATGATGCTACAGAGCCCAATTTCACGAATATATAGTTTAGGCATAATAATCAGAAATCATAAGATAAGCAACTTCCTAAGCAAGGGAGCAGGGGTGAGCCATTCAGCCCCTCGTGCCTCTCCAACCATTCAGTTTGATCATGTAGGAGCTCATCTATCTAATATTGTCCTATAGGACATTTCATTGCAGCAACAGGTCCCCCTTTCAAGCCCAGTTTCCCAGAACCACAAATTCCAAATCCAACTAGTCACAGATTAGGAATTCTAATCAAATTCTAATATGCCATATTAGAGAAGTTATTTTAATTTAAGAGCATATTTAAAGGTTTCAGAGCATTATTTATGTATCCTTAACCATATCAAAATTATTTGCCATTCTATGCCCTTTTGCTTATTGCATAGGATTTCATTAGATAAATGGCACAGAGACAGGCCATTCGGCCCGACAAGTCCATGCCAATGCTTATGCTCCACTTGAACCCCCTCCCATCCTTCCTCAGCTAAATCTATCACAGTAACCCTCTCTTCTCTTCTCATATACTTGTCCAGCTTTCCCTTAAATGCACTGTATGATACAATCTTATTATAACCATAAAGCTTAGTCCATATCTGCCTGGCACATTAATATTTTTAACATTGCTAGACAATAATAAACTGGAATAAAAAATGTAATTAAAATATCTTGTGCACAATTGCAAATACTATATTGGGATATAGAAGTAGGTCAAAGCCAGATGTAGTTTCATAAGATCTGAAGTCTAAACATCTGGAAGCATGCACATCCCAGACAGCATGTGTACACACTTAGTAACCTGTAAAATTTTTTAAAATGCGCAGTTTTGAAAAAATGACATATGGAAATATATTGTGCCACTAAAATTCGGCAAGAGGCCCAAAATTTGGTTGCACGTCAGCATGAATTATCAGCGGGATCTTCTGATGTTGCCCACCATGGCAGATCGGGAATCCCGCTGGAAGCCAGCGTGAAGCCAATTTGCTTCCTGCTATTGGGATACAAATTAATGCCCAACCGGAATCGCCCCCCACGCCCTATTATCCGTTATTCCAGTGGAAAAACATGCTGGTCCAGAACACGTCTGGACAAGTGCGACGGGCAGAAGTTAGGACTTAACTTTAGGGCCTTGCTCAGATCGCGGTTATCCGAGGAGATGATGATGCTGGAGCCCTGCAGCTACTGAATCCTGGAGGAACACGTGGCATCACATGGTGGGTGGATCCTCATGCACATGGCTCCTCCATGAAGCAGCTCTCGGAAGGTGGAAGGTCTCCATGCAGCTGCTTCGTCTTCATTGAGGCTTTGGATCTTCGCCGTGGGCTGGTAAGGATGCGGGTGAGGGGGGCAGTGAAGAGGAAGATTTAGGTCTGAGTGGGAGAGGAAGGTTTGGTGGAGAGTGAAGATGGGGGGAGGTCAAGGGTGTCAGGGAGGAGTGGGGATGGGGGTGCAGTGAAGGTGGCAGGGAGTTGAAGGTGGGAAGGCGGAGGGAGTTCGGAGGGGGGATGGTGTAAGGGAAAGAATGGTGCAAGTGGGGAGGTAGGTGTAAGGGGTGAGAAAGGTTTAAGGAAGGGAGTTCAGAGGGGGTTAAGGTGTCCGGGGGGGAAAGCGAACATGGGGTGAGGAAGGAGTGAGATTGGAGGAAGGAATAAGTGAGAGGAAAGTGTAGGGGGGGTGAAATGGCCAGGTGAACATGCAAGGGAGGGCTTTGGGGAGTCAATGGCTGCCTCCTGGGGAGCGAACTGAGGGTGGGTGTGGTAGGAGGGGTTGGTAATTCACGCTGATGTGCAACCAAATTTTGGGCCTCTTGCCGAATTCTGCCCCCCCGCCCACCATTGATCCCACTGGCGAGGGCATGGGAGAATTCCGGCCTATAATTGGGAATGCACAAGAGACCAGAATTAGAGGAGCGCAAATATCTTGGAGGGCTATGGGTCTGGACAAGATTACAGGGATAGAGAGGCGCATGGAGGGATTTGAAAACAATGATAAGAATTTTAAAGTCAAGAAGTTGCTTGACCAGAAGCCAATGTAGGTCAGCAAGCACAGGGGTGATATGGGAATGAGACTTGTCGTGTGTTTAAACACAGAAAGCTGAGCTTTGGATGACCTCAAGTTTACAGAGGATAGACTGTGGGGAACCAGCCAGGAGTGTGTTGGAGTGCGTCGGTAATGGTAGAAGGAGTGGCAAGGATTGTTGGTGGGGATATGGAGGCAAACACAGACTCTGGGGGTGGAAAGGAGGAGGTCAGGGAGTTCAATGTGGACCGGGGTAGGGTTCTCTGGAAGGTAGGGAACATGCACGTTCATCTAGACATCCTGGAATGAGAAGGGTTTGGGCTGGAAGATGACGGTGGGGAGGTTAAAGGTCATGCCAGGGGATCTATTGTTATGGGGGAAAGCACATGGGTGACTAGGGGAGGGGAAATGGTGGGGGAGATCATTAGAAACCTGACTACTGCCATCTTTGCTATATTGAAAGAGCCTTGTGTTGGACAGGCACAGGTGCTGCATGGGAATGCGACCAGTGGGTGGGTGGAGATGCAGGTCAGCTCAGATGGACAACTGAAAGAGAACCCTAGGCAGCATTGAAAGTTCTCAGGACATTAAGATGAGTGTGATGGATGAAGCTCCGCGTGCGTGGGAGAGTGCTTACACAAGACTCCAAAAGGCCCTGCCACAGACACTGTGGTGGGGGCGGTGGTCTTGCGAAGCCTATATAATGATGCTGAATGACAAAAGTAGGTATTATTTGGTGAGAATGAATATATTTGCAGCTAGTACAGTGACAGTATTCACCCGTGAAACCACTTGAAATCAAATTATTTTGATTTTATGTTGCCTACCACATCTTCTACGTGCTACCCTGACATCCGCAGGAGGAGTGTAGGCTGCCTGTGGAGTTGTTTGACCCGTGCCTTTGATGACTTTGGCAGCCATCCTTTGGAGACTTGAGGTCTGGAGGGCCCTGACTTAATTTAGCTGTCCCCCTGTGGGCCAGCTGCTCCCTCCACAGTGACAGAGGACAAGGTTGAAGGGGTCACAGGCAAAGGGGAGTCAGAGGGAGCATCAACCTCTAAGAGTCCCGAGTGGATGGCCCATGGATGTCCAGCTATTGCTCCTCCTTCCTTTGGATGCCCGAGGGCCTTGGCCTGACTCCGTGAGGGGAAGGGGCACCTGGAGGGACATCAAGGTGCCCTGTTTCCCTCTTGCGTAGCCACTGCATGAACTCATCCATGGCAACGGCAATGGAGCGTAGGTCTGCACGCATCTCCAGCAGAAACTGGGCATTCTGCTGGATGAGGGTCTCAATGGCGTCTACCATCCTCCTCATGGGGATGTCGAAGTGCGCACATATGGGAACCACTTCATCAGAGAGAGGTGGATGCACCCCTCTGACTCATGTGCCACTCTATTGAGGGCTTCCAACAGCTCTGCGTGATGTTCCCTCGCCTTCTGCTGACTCTCCACCCTGAGCTGGAAGCCGATTCCAGAGGCTCATCATCTGACTTGAAGCTCACAGGTGCCTCTATCCCAGCAGTCCTCCGAGAGCCAAGAAGCTCAGCTGAAGCTGTCTCCTCCTGCTGCCAACATGGGTCTGTGCAGCGATCACCAGACTGTGAGACCCTTCCTAAACTAGCACTACTTCCCACTGAGGTGTGTGTTCCTGAGCTGGTGGAGCGTGCTAGTGACCATTGTGATGCCTGTACAAATGGGGAGCTCTCCTCTTCCATTTCCTCCTGGCATATCTCTTGGCAATTGTGACAGAGCTTCTCTTGCTCAAAGAAGAGAACATGTTTGAGGGGAGTTGCTTGTTGCATGGATTGGAGCAGTGGAAATTGGTGCATTTATCATACCTCCCCTAGTAAGTTAGTCCACTTTTGTGGCACATCATTACTGATGCAAATTGGGCAGAAGGGTTGTGGACCAGCTCGCTCAAGAGTGCTGAGCCCATCCTCATGCAAAGGGAAGGCTTAGACAGGCATCTGATTTGCAGAGGTTGCTGGTTCCTTCTGTGCATAAGCCAGTTCCTCTCCTTCACCCCCACTGCATGAACTCATCCATGGCAACGGCAATGGAGTGTAGGTCTGCACGCATCTCCAGCAGAAACTGGGTGTTCTGCTGGATGAGGGTCTCCATGGCGTCTACCATCCTCCCCATGGGGATGTCGAAGTGCACATATATGGGAACCACTTCATCAGAGAGCAGGTGGATGCACCCCTCTGACACATGTGCCACTCTATTGAGCCCCCTTCCATGCAGAGTTCCATGCTTGCTGAAGGGTGAGGAAGGCACAGTGGGCACTCCACTACCATGTGGATGCACTGAGGTAGGGCTGTGAGGCAGGACATGCCATTGCTATTGGGCCTTGGACCCTGGCAAATTGGAGTCTTTGTGATTTATGTGTCGATCTGATGAGGCTTACCCTGGCAGAGCGAATAAGGTCGTTCATCCTTTTCCGACGCTGTGTTGCCGACCTCTTGTGCACCCCCGGACACTGACGTCATTGGCCACCTGCGCCCCTGCAGCATTGGTGTCCCTGCTTGGTCTCCTCCTCCTGTCGGGCGGGTAGAGTACATTCCCGCGCACGTCCACATGGTCGAGGAGGACATGAAGGGAGGCTTCACTAAATTTCAGAGCGGGGCTGGCAGATAGCCTTGCAGATATCTCTCTGTTTTTGGTCTGACATTGTGGATGTCTGGTGCCTTTTAAATATGGTGCCCAGATATAACGGCGGGACGCATGGCATCAAACCTGCCCTGCAACGGAAGATGGTGCGAAACCCCCAGATGCATTATTAATTACCTAGGGGCCAGAAGATATGGCATGGTTTCCCATTGACCTCCACAGCCGGAGACGCTCCCCACCCCCATCGCCGCCACGGGGCTTAGTCCCGGATGGGAGAAGTCCGCCCATAATTATATTACAATTGGTAGCCATGCCTTCAGTTGCCTTGGTTCCAAGATCTGAAATGCCGTCCCTACACCTCTCCCCCTCTCCATATTGCTTTCCTCCTTTGAGGCACTTCTAAAAACCTAACTGTTTGACCAATCCTTTGGCCATCTGATCTAGCATCTCCTTATGTGGCTTAGTGTCATACTTTGTTTTATAATGCTCCTGCTAAGAGCCTTGGGACATTTCATTATGTTAAAGGCGCTACATAAATATATATTGTGTTAAAATCTAACACATCAACATAGAGGAAAGTTGTTCCAGTACAGCGATGACGCTGGCATCTGATTGACAATGAAGAAAAGTGTCTTGGTATGTTCTAGCCACAAAAGCAGGATAAATCTGGACTAACCAACTACTGTTCGACCTGCCTCCTCTCAACCATGAGCACGAGGATGGAAGTATTCAAATGTAGCATTCACCAAAAGCCTGCTCAACAAGGCTTGGTTTGAGTTCCACTGAAGCAATTTGACTTCAGACTTAATCGCAGCCTTGATCCAGAAATGAATGCCAGCAGAGAGATGGCACCAGCTGCCCTGATAAGCTTGAGGTTCACCTAAAACTAAGGGCAGAAATTTCACCCCCATAAGGCGAGGGCGAATATGGCGGCAGGCAGGCGTTAAAATGCACACTGCCAACTAGTATGTGAGATTGCCAGCACCATCCCCACCCCCGTAACCATTTTCCCAGAGGTTGGATCAGATGCAGAAAGGGTACCACCCACACAAGACAGGTAGTCAATCAAAGTAGGTAACACCAATGAAGGTCAATTATCAGAGGCTGTCTGAAATTTTCCAGTTAACCTGTGGGCCCCTGTGGCAACAGGACCTAGGTTGGTTGTCTCTAGGCAGCCTCCTAATGGTAGGCAGGGGGACAGCGCTCCAGGCTTTGAGGCCCTCGCTGCTTGCCTGAGTGGAGCTCTGGCCACAGGCTGCCTTGTGGGGGTGGCTCATTCCTACCACCCCCCCCCCACCCCCCCCGTCCCCACCACCCCCATGGCCACCAATTTGGTGGTCCAGTGGCTGGGGCTATTTTTAATTTAAAAGTTTTAAAAGTTGTTCAGAGGGTGCCTCAGGATGGAAGCGCCCTCTCTCTTCCTTAACTGACATGGCAGACTGCAGCTCCTATTGGCCCTCCAGCTTCAAGAGCCCACCCATCATCCCTAATTGGATGGCGAGCACACCCTCTCGCCGCAGTGCAGGGTCAGGACCCCCACTCGATCCTCACATTGGAGTCCTGACCCAAAACCCAAAATCCTGCCCTAAGTTTCTAATCACAATTACAGCACACCAGCAAGGTGCAGAAGCCTGCTGGGAGTCCCGAGGCAGCCTGTCCGCGAAGACCATAGGCATTTTGGATCACTGTTCACCAGCAGTGGCTCTCAGATGTGTTTTAACTAATGTCTGTTTCAGGCTGGGTCCAGGGGTTTTTTTGTTATATTTTTTAATTCATTCATGGGATGTGGGCATCGCTAGCTGGGACAGGATTTATTGGCCATCCCTAATTGCCCTTGTTCAGAGGGGCAGGGTCTGGAGTCACAGGTAAAGATGGCAGATTTCCTTCCCTAAAGGGCATTAGTGAACCAGATGGGTTTTTAAGACAATTGACAATGGTTTCATGGTCATCATCAGACAAGCCCAATTGACCCTTGATTATTCCTTTAAATATGGCAAGCAACGCCCCCCTCCGCCCGCCACCCCCCCACCCCATGTTTTCGGAGCGAGCTCGGGGGTGGGCGGGAATTTGGTGGGGTATTCACCTGCTGTATTTTACATGACCACCTGCCAACAACAATCCTGGCAGGGGCATGTAAAATGAAGGACATTATGTTACTGCCCCTGTTGGTGCTCCTCTTGATTCTTGTGTGCAGCATTTTCCTGTGATGTAGACATGAGTGGATTATTAGTAGGATCATTCAACAAGACCTATTTCATGCTGCATTATATTTCCTGTACTATCATAGCACATATCTTGCAAATTTTATAACATCTTTTTCATTTGTATGTCTACATGTGTGTCAATGCATAGCTAAATGTGGCTTTTAGTGACAACATTTTCAGTACCTTAAGGTATCAGCTTGAACTATGTGTATACAATGCATTGTGATGGCAGCAGCAGTTGCAGTTCCATTCTCTTTGTGGCTATCCTGAAATGATACTCCTTCACATCCTGCTATGACTTTTTGTTTCTAAGCCAACATTGATATGCTTATAGAAATGCACAAGCTGACAACCTAACTCAAACTTGGTTAGTGACCAAATCCTGGATTCCAAACAGTGCATCCTGTTCCTTGTGCATGTCTTCTAGAGTTCATGATTACAAAGTTGTGAGCAGCCTTTGTTATGATTTCTGAACTCCTCCCTGTCTGTCTATAGATTTTTGTTAGGTTAGGATATCAAGACATATGGAGTAAAAGCAGGTAAATGGAGTTAAGGTGCAGATTAACCATGATCTAATAGAATGATCTAATGTGCTGATGTGGAATTGCTTGTCTGCAAATCCTCCTGTAAACTGGAAAGTAAGGAAACAAGCATCAGTCCTGGTGCACACTGAATGGTCATTTTCTGTTCGCCATGATTATTGATTTAGGCACTAAATCATCTGGAGGCATGCCAAATACTGCTTGTATAATTGAGATGTGTTGAGAGAATTGGGTGACAATATTTCTAGAGGAAAAAGATATATCTGAACGTAAACCTCTAACGAAACAACTTGTAGCGTATTTTATCGGACTTATAGAATCATAGGATCATAGAATAGTTAGGCTACAGTACAGAAGGGCCCATTTGGCCCATCATGCCTGTGCCAGCTCTGCAAGAGTAACTCAGCTATTCCCACTCTCCCTGCCTTTCCCTGTACCCCTGCAATTTATTTCTTTTCAGATAATTACCCAATAGCCTTTTGAAACCACGTTTGAATCTGTCTCCAACACCCTGTCAGACAGTGCATTCCAGATCCGATTCAAATGCTGTGTCAGATAAGATTTTCCATGTGAAGCCTTTGGTTCTTTTGCCTTTCTCCTTAAATCAGGTTGCCTGGTTCTCGACCCCTTCACTAATGGGAAGTTTCTCACTCTTTACTGTCTAGGCACCTCATCATTTTGAACACCTCGATCAAATCTTGGCTCAACCTTCTCTTTTCTAGGGAGCACAACCCCAGCTTCTCCAGTCTATCTATCTGAGTGAAGTCACTCATCCCTGGAACCTATTGTGATATTGTGTGCATACCAATGCAGACAATGACATGTACTTTTGAGAAGCTGCATAGTGATGCCAATATGACATCACCATGTGTAAAGCTGGAAGATAAAAGGTATAGCCTCCATGTCAGATGTTCACTATTGCCTGTGATCTCTACTGCAGATGTTCACTACTGACTGACTCTGTATCAGTAAGACTTCATGTATACCTTATGAGTCAGACATATAGTCAAGTAATCAGTTTATGTAACTATTAGGGCCCAGACTAGATCAAGGCCTGTGAGAGCTGTGTACAGTTATAATAAACTTCATGTAATTGTGATCGACCAGAACCCTCATCAGACTCAATATCTTGCTTAGCATAGATAGTATAGAGACAGATCCCTTGAGGTCTACATCAAGACCCTCAACATATATGGTGGCAGCAAACCGTGAGACACCACAACAGAACCATTCTCATAAATCTTTTTTGCATCCTCTCTCCCTTACCATAAAGTGTGGGGCCCTAAATTAGACACAAAATTTGAGGCTGAACCAGTTGTTAATAAAGGTTCACCATAACTTTCTTCCTTTCGTACACTATTCTTCTATTTACAAAGGATTCCATCTGCCTACTAACCGCTTTCTCAACCTGCCCTGCCACCTTTAATGATTTGTGCACATATACTCCCAGCTCCTGCACCTCTTTAGAATTGTACCCACTATTTCATGTTGCCTCTCCTCATTCTTCCTACAAAATGTATCACTTCACTCTCCTCTGCATTAAATGTGATCTGCCACGTGTCCACCCATTCAAGCGGCCTGTCTATGTACTCTTGAAGTCCATCACTATCCTCCTTCAAGTTTTGTATCATCTGCCAATTTTGAAATTGTGCTCTACACACCCCAATCTAGGGCTGGGATTTTCCTGTGCCACCAGTAGAGGGTATCATCGCGGGCAGGACCGGAAAATTTAGAGAGTGGCCAAAAGCAAATGAATTTTCGCAGTTCTCCAAATGTTGTCGTCCCGCCCGCGACAATGCCCGCTGCTGGCAGACCAGAAAATCCTGCCCTAGGTCATTAAAGTGTAGCAAGGGAAGCAGTGGTGCGAGTACAGATCGCCGGGGAATCCCACTGCGTATCTTCCTCCATTCTAAAAAACAACTGTTCACCACTACACTTTCTCTCTCGTCAGCCAGCCAACTACATACTATTGCTGCCACTTATGCTTTTATGCCCTGGGCTAAAACTTTGCTGACATGTCTATTATGTGGAACTTTATCAAAAGCCACCTGGAAGTCCATTTACACTACATGAACCACATTACCCTCATCAACCCTCTCTGTTATCTCATCAAAAACTTCATCAAGTTAGTTAAACACAGTTTGCCTTTAACAAATCCGTGCTGGCTTTCCTTAATTAACCCACATTTGTCCAAGTGACCATTACTCTTGTTCCAGATGATCATTTCTAATAGCTTTCCACCCCCAAGTTATTGGGTTTGGTCTTGCACCCTTTTTTGAACAATAGTTTAACTGTTGCACTTCTCCAGTCCTCTGGCACCACTCCTGTATTTAAGGAGGATTGGAAGGTTAAGGCCAGTCCTTCCATAATTTCCATCCTTACTTTCCTCAGTATCCATTGACCAGAAACTAAACTGGACCAGCCATGTAAATACTGTGGCTGCAAGAGCAGGCCAGAGGCTAGGAATCCTGCGGTGAGTAACTCACCTCCTGATTCCCCAAAGCCTACAAGGCACAAGTCAGAAGTGTGATGGAATACTCCCCACTTGCCTGGAAGAGTACAGCTCCAACAACACTCAAGAAGCTTGATGCCGTCCAGGACAAAGCAGCCCATTTGATTGACACCGCATCTACAAACATTGACTCCCTCCACCACCAACACACAGTGGTAGCAGTGGGTACCATCTACAAGATACAAGGTGCAAGTTGCAGGAACTCAGCAAACCTCCTTAGACAGCACCTTCCAAACCCATGATCACTACCATATAGAAGGACAAGGACAGCAGATAAATGGGAACACCACCAGCTACAAGTTCTCCTCCAAGCCATTCACCATCCTGACTTGGAAATCTATCGTCGTTCCTTCACTGTCGCTGGGTCAAAATCCTAGAACTCCCTCCCTAACAGCACTGTGGGTGTACCTACACCATGTGGACTGCAACAGTTCAAGAAGGCAGCCCACCATCACCTTCTCAAGGGTAATTAGGGATGGGCAATAAATGCTGGCCTAGCCAACAAAGCCCACTTCCCATGAATGAATAAAAAAAATTAATGACCTAGACCTTGGTGTACAAGGTGCAATTTCAAAGTTTACAGATGATACAAAACTTAAAAGCATTGTGAACCGTGAGGAAGATAGTGTAGCACTTCAAAGTGACACAAACAAGTTGGTGAAATGGGCAGACAGGTGGCAGATGAAGTTCATTGCAGAGAAGTTTGAAGTGATTCATTTTGATAGGAAGAGCATGGAGAGACAATATAAAATAAAGGGTACAACTCTAAAATTAGACTGTTATCTGAAAAGCAAGAACGTGCAGGGTTACGGGAAGAAGGCGGGGGAATGGTACTGGTTGAGTTGCTCATTCAGAGAGCTGGTGCAGACACAATGGGCCAAATAGCCTCCTTCTGCATCATAATAATTCTGTGATTCTGTGACAGATTTGTCTGCCAATCTTCGATTCCAATTTACCTCGTTCAGATGCGTTCTCACCCTACTGGAATTGGCCCTCTTAAAATTAAGCATTCTTATTCCAGATTGATCCATGTCCTCTCCATGGCAAACCTAAACCTTATGGTTACAGTTCCCTAAGTGTTGCTTGGCTGACACTTGATTCGCTTGACCCACCTCATTCACCAGAACTATTTCTAGCAATGCCTGCCTCATTCAGCTGGAAAAGTACTGATCAAGAAAATTCCCCTGAACACACTTCAGAAACTTGTTTCCCTCTCTGCCCTTTACACTATTACTATCCTGGTCTATATTAGGATAATTGAAGTATAATCCAGGGCAAAATTAACAGTCACTTGGACATGTGTGGATTAGTTAAGGAAAGTCAGCATAGATTTAATGTACAATTTATCAACTATGTCTCCTTTTGTTTATTTTTGTGCCTGTGGTTGTAGTGTAATCGGACTATTTCCTGTAGGGATTTCCTCCAGCTCCTGAACTCAAACTCACATTGGTGAGGAATTCACTGGTAATATGAAACAGATTTTTAATTTATCCCAGTTGAAATGTTCATCCTGCCATGAAAGAAAATGTCTGACTCGGTAATAAAGCTTGGTGCCAATTTGTCTCTTGAGTTAAACAAGCAGGGACCAATACCCCAAAACCACAGCTACTTATTGTATTTGATTTGGCATAACAGCAAACTACAGTGCCAAGAATAAACAATGAAACTGAGCCCATTAATATCGGTCGTGCGTAATGGTATATAGCAGGCACTAGTAAAGCAGGACAATGGTCAGAACAGGACATTTTGGCTAATGCCTAGTATATCTCCAATTGCCAACAGGGAACTTTGATTAGCAATCCTTTCTATTGAAAGCCTGGAAATTTCTTTTCCCCAACTGGGGGTAAATGGTGTCCTGTATGTGGTCTCCATGACTGCATACACATGGTTCACAGCCACACACAAACAGATGCCCATCCTGTGACACGTTTGCATGAGGTCAAAGTTCCTGGACAATAGCACCTTATTGATCAAGCAGCTAATGTTGCAAGAAGTGAGGGGAAAAGGACCATCCTCTGGTACTAAAGAAGGTAGTGGAGGATGAGCAAAAACTTATTGAAAGAAAATAAAGACTTACATTTACACAATGCCTTTAATGATCAGAGGACGTGCCAAAGCACTTTCCAGCCAATGAAGGACTTTTGAAGTGTAGGCACTGCTTTAATGTAGGGAACTCAGTAGTCAATTGGCACACAAGTTCCTACAATCAGCAATGTGATAATGACCAGATAATCTGTTTCTGTGATGTTGCTTGAGGGATAATTATTGATCAGGACACCAGGGATAACTCTGCTGCTCTTCTTTGAGTGCCATGGGATCTTTCACATCTGCCTGAAAGGGCAGGCAGGGCCTCAGTTTAATGTCTCATATGAAAGATGGAGCCTCTGACAGTCCAGCACTCCCTTCAGTACTGCGCTGGAGTTTCAGTTTTGATTTTTGTGCTCAAGTCCTATTGGCCCAATGAAGTTCATTACCTACCATAGCTCCAATGGATTCAGGCCTCATGGAGTTTGCTTAAAGAAGGCGATGGCTGAGCAGGATTGACACTGAGGTTTGTCTGAAGTACCCTTCAGAATTCGACCAAAAGTGGAAGAGTCCATTAGTCACATCTCTTCAATCACACAGGAAGGCTTCACAATATTGCAGCCTGCAATGGAATATATAGCAACTCAACAGGGGTACCTTCCTCAGAGGCCCACTGACACAGGCTTTAAGCCCAGCGGACTATTTCTTGTGAATGTTCAGACTATTGCTATAAAGGCTTTAGCCTCCAATTTACAAGAGGGCTTCTTGTCCATCCCTTACAGCTTTGTTTTTAAATAGCTTGTCATTGAGTCTCTCTGCCTTTGTAGTTGAACATGGTGTGAATGTTGTATGGTGTAGATTTGGAATATTTACAATTTCAACACCTCCATTTGAATTTGAAAAGCAAAAATAGTGCTGGTACTTCTAGTATGAGGTCTGAAATTCTTACTGGAATAGCACTATATATATATACATATGGTATAATATAATGATAATGATAATGAATAATATAATTGTTATCTGTAATACTTGGTGGAAAGTGCACTTGCATGAACATTGATTGTGGCGAGTACAGGTACTTGCTATGCTAGCTACTTAAGTTGAATAGATAGACGTCATTCATTCTTTAAACTCATTCATGAAGAATGGTCACTTTGGCATGGTAGCAGGGGGCTGGTTGGCCCTTACCACAGCTTAAGTTACCACATTTCAGAGAGAACAGGAAAATGGTGCAATATAACAATATAGTTAAGAATTAAATGCTAAAGATAAAACCTCATTATGGGATGGAATTGTATACTTAAGTCATTGAACATTTTCAGTACTCTCATGTAAAAGATTTTTTTTAAATCTAGCTCTTGTCTAGTTTCTTAAAGATAATTTTCTTCTCGTCATGTCTCGTTATATAACACACATATGCTGAAACTGATACCAGTTCTTGATATTTTTACAGAAGTCTATGTACCAGGTACATGATAAAGCCCAGCTTTCCTCAGGTCAGTGATAAGATCGTGTTGTGGACTGTTGACAGATGGTTTTTATAATTCTATCATTATGTATTCGAATCCCTCCCCCATTCCGGGTGCCAACTGAGGGAGCCAGGGGATTAAAATTTTCCTAAAGGCATCTCCACTTACCAGTTCCTTTGAATCTAAGAGTAGGAAATCATGTAACATTTGGAATGCCAAGTATTTTCTCTGGGTTTTGTGTTCTATTTACTTATTTTTGCCTATAGGGGATCCTATTCAAATTTTAAAGTGCCTTGTAAGATAGGGGAGAATTTTCTCCCTGTCCTGTGGGCTGGGCGAGAGCGGGGGGGCGGGCAGGCGTGCAAAAGAGCGCAGAAATCTCCCTGAGACACGGAGCTCCCTCAGGGAGATTATTTTCATTATGAACACTTCAAAAAAAAATAGAAAAATTATTCAGACATGTCCCCTCATGTGACAGTGTCACATGAGCTGGGACATGTCAATGAATTTTAATTAAAAAATTTTTGATTTATAAAGCTTTCGTGAAACCTCATCCCGCCCGTAGATGAGGTTTCATGATAAATGCGAAGGCTGCCTGGGCTCTTCGCCTGCCCGCCAACCTTAAGGTTAGACAGGCAGCCCAGTTAATTATTACAATTGGTATTTAAATGGCCTTAATACGCCTTTGACAGTTCGGCAGGCGTGCAGCCGACTCCAGTGTGCGCCCGCCGAACTGAAGATCGGAATGACGCGCGGTGACGTCGAGACGCATGCACGACGTCATCGCGCATCATTTTACGCGTTGGCATGTGGGGCCTGCCCCCACAACCCGACCAGAAGATTCAGGCCATAAACTTAGGTAAAACTATTGTTAATTCTTTCTATCTAAACTGTTTTCCACTAGGTTGTTAAAACAACTCATTTTTGTTCAGTGAGTTGGTAGCCTAGATAGTGTCAAAATTTTCCAAAAAAAATCTTTCTTTCACATGTGTGCCATTCGTCCTTTATGGAACTTGTGTTCCATTTCTTCAATAATGAGCTGAATCTGAAGTCTCTTTGTGGAGAACAATTGATGTAATGACACCAAAGCAACGGAACTACATATATCTGATCTGGGGATTCCCTCTCTCACACACACAAGCGTTTTTGTTATTTATAAACTTATTTCTGAAGCCAATAATTTTAGTTATCATCATGTAGGACAAACTAGGCAAATCAAGCAATAGAATAACTTGGACTCTCCTCTGAATCATCACCTGCTTTGGGCAGGAAGCAGAGAAATTGTGTTTTTAAAACATTACTACACCAAGTGACTGACAGAGATCTGCACATCTAGCAAGAGGCTCACACTGACTGAGATATAAATACTGTGGCTAAAAGAGCAGGTCAGAGGCTAGGAATCCTGCAGTGAGTAACTCACCTCCTGACTCCTCAAAGCCTGTCCACCATCGACAAGGCACAAGTCAGGAGTGTGATGGATACTCAACACTTGTCTGGATCAGTGCAGCTCCAACAATACTCAAGAAGCATCCAGGACAGAGCAGCCCACTTGTTTGGCACCCCATCCACAAACATTCTAGGGTAAGTGATGGTGTAGTGGTATTGTTGCTGGGTTAGTAATCCAGAGGTATCCAGGATAATTCTCTGGGGGCCTGGGTTCGAATCCCACCATGGCAGCTGGTGGAATTTGAATTTAATAAAAATCTGGAATTAAAAGTCTAATGATGACCATGAAACCATTGTTGATTGTTGTTAAAAACCCACCTGGTTCACCTGGAAGGGAATCTGCCATCCTTACCTGGCCTATTTGTGACTCCAGACCCACAGCAACGTGGCTAACTCTTAACTGCCCTGTGAAACAGCCTAGCAAGCCACTCAATTGTATCAAACTGCTACAAAATGTCAAAAAAGGAATTAAACCAGACAGACCACCCGGCATTGACCAAGGAACCGGAAATGACAACGGCAAACTCAGCCCTGTCGACCCTGCAAAGTCCTCCTTATTAACATCTGGGGGCTAGTGCCAAAATTGGGAGAGCTTTCTCACCGGCTAGTCAAGCAACAGCCTGACAAAGTCATCCTCACGGAATCATAGCTTACAGATAATGTCCCAGACTCCACCATCACCATCCCTGGGTATGCCTTGTCCCACCAGCAGGACAGACCCTGCAGAGGTGGCAGCACAGTGGTATACAGTCAGTAGGGAGTTGCCCTAGGTGTCCTCCACATCAACTCTGGACCCCATGAAGTCTCATGGCATCAAGTCAAACATGGGCAAGGAAACCACCTGCTGAATCAGTGATCCTCCAAGTTGAACATCACTTGGAGGAATCACTGAGGGTGACAAGGGCACAGAATGTACTCTGGGTGGGGGACTTCAATGTCTATCGCCGAAAGTGGCTCAGTAGCATCACTACAGACTGAACTGGCTGAGTCCTAAAGGACATAGCTGCTAGACTGGGTCTGCAGCAGGTGGTGAAGGAAGCAACAAGAGGGAAAAACATACTTGACCTCATCCTCACCAACCTGCCTGCCGCAGATGCATTGTCCATGATTGATATGATGGCACCAAAGCAAAAGAACGACATATACCTGACCTGGTGATTCCCTCTCTCAAATACACAAATGTTTTTGTAATTTATAAACTTATTTCTGAAGCCAATAATTTTGGTTATCATCATGTAGGGCATATTAGGCAAACCAAGCAATAGACTAACTTGGACTCTCCTCTGAATCATCACCTGCTTTGGGCAGTAAGCAGAGAAATTGTATTTTTAAAACATTACTACATTGGGGCAGAATCTTCTGGCTGGCGTGCGGGTGATGGAGCCCGCACGTCAGCGCTTAAAATGTCGCGCGCTGACGCCATGCGATGTCAGCGTGCGGCATCGCGATATTTCGGTCGGCAGGCATGCCTGCCATTCATTAAAGGCCTCGTTATGGCCCTTAACTTGCCAATTGTCCAGGATTTTGAGGGGCCCGTGCGAACTTCAGGTCAGCGCACGGGCCCAACGGGCAGCGGGTGGGAGATTTTTAAATAGAACTCATGCACTGGCGGGATATGTGGACTCAGAGGAGTTGTTCATGTTTTCCACGAAGTTTTAATTGCAGAAAGTGTTTGAAAGTTGCCTGTGTGATTGTTAGCAGTTCACATCGATTTCCAAGTGCTTCTTGTGTACTTTGAAACCAGTCTGCAGACAGTAATCTTTCTCGGGCCTGCAGCTTTCCGGAGGCCTCCATTTAGCCTGGGGGTATGGGTTCTGAAATCACCACTGGAGGCAGCTCCTCTGAGGAGGAAGGGAGGGATAGAATAAGGAGGAGGCCAGGATTGGACAATCAGCCTCCAGGGGAGCCACCTTTGGGAGGCCAGGCGCAGGCACAAGGGGCGCAGGGCCAAGAGGTTGTCCAAGGTGCAAGGGGCCACAGAAGACACCACTATCCTGCTGCCAGGGTATACAGGCAGAGAAGCAGCTACCTCAATATGCCTGAGGTGCAGTGCCGAAGGAGGCTCCGACTCTCAAGGGAGACAGTCAACTATATCTGTCAGATGATTGGCCCTGAGATCTCCCCTAACATTGTGGGTGGACACCCCATGCCAGCGGCTCTGAAGGTCACCACTTGCCCTCCACTTCTATGCCTCTGGCTCCTTCCAGGGCTCGGTGGGTGATCTTTGCGATGTTTCCCAGTCAGCTGTACACACTTGTGTCAAGCAGGTTACAGACGCTCTGTTCAGATGGGCATTGACCTTTGTCCACTTCCGCTGTGACCAGGCAAGTCAAGCACAGCAAGCCAGAGGCTTCACGGCCATTGCTGGCTTCCCCCATGTCCAGGGTGCAATAGACTGCACACATGTGGCCATCAAGGCGCCAGCAGGTGAACCCGGTGCCTTCGTCAACAGGAAGGGCTTCCACTCCATGAACGTGCAGATAGTGTGTGACCACAGGATGCAGATTCTACAAGTCTGTGCAAGGTACCCAGGCAGCTCCCATGATGCCGACATCCTCAGACACTCCCAGGTGCCGGGGCTCTTCAGTGCTCCAGCCCGGCTGGATGGTTGGCTGGTGGGTGATAAGGGCTGTCCCCTCAGAAGGTGGCTCATGGCGCCTCTCTGCCATCCAAGAACAGAAGCTGAGCAGCGGTACAATAGGAGCCATGGCTCCACAAGGGCTGTGGTGGAGAGAACCATCGGTCTTCTCAAGATGTGCTTCCGTTGCCTGGACCGCTCAGGGGGCGCACTCCAGTACCCCCCAGATCGCGTCTCTCTGATAGTGGTAGCATGCTGCATTCTGCGCAATCTTGCGCTGGAAAGGGGGGATGCAGTTGACGATGAAGACCTTGACGCAGTGGAGGAGGCTGCACATGATGAATCCAGCAGTGGCTCAGAGGATGAGGAAGCACAGGGTGATGATGAGGGGCAGTACACCAACCCGCTATTACACCAAGGAGGCAGGGACACCCAGGACAATTTAATCCAACGAACCTTCAGCTAGCTCCACACACATGGATCAGCAGGACCAGCATTGCCTGGCGCTTCCACACGTGGCACTTAGGTGCTACATCTTCCACCTCATCAGCTGCAACTAAGGGCTTAGTACAGAAACATCATTGTCCACTCAAACACTCATGATAAATATGTGAAAAAGACAAATGAAGCACAAAGGAAACACCCTCAACCATGGTCAGAAAAGTGGACTTTATTATGTCCAACATATAACAGGAACGTCTCTATTGCAAACTTAAGTATATTTTTCCCTATTCTAAGGCCAACACAAAATCACCAGTGGCATACCCATGGAGTGCCTAACGTGCCTTATGCTTATGTTTGCGGGTGCTACGTCTAGGTGCCGCCCCATTGCTCGGAGTGGCTTGTGAGACAGCCTGCTGACTCTGCTGTCCTATTGGGCTCGATGACCTTGGCGGGCGCCCTCTGGCCCATGGAGCCTGTGATGGCCCCGCCTGGGAGGGAGTGGCCAGTTCCAGAACTGGCACCTCCCCAGTTGTCGCAGCCTCAACAGAAGCAACGGTCACTGGCAGAGGGGCGGAGGAGCTGCTGCCCTCATGCGGAGCGCCCTGAGAGGAGCTCGCAGCGACGACAGGCAGCTGCTGCGCTGACGTGAGGTCACATTGGACCTCCCTGCTCACCGCAGATGCAGGGGCACCGAGCGCCGACACTTGGTGCCCACAACATCTCCCACATTGGGAATGACCACCTGTGGCCAGTACCGCTGTGAGGGCTTGCAGGTCAGAGCGTATCCCAATCATAAGGTGTTCCATCCGATCAAACCCCCTCTCCATGAGAGTCGCCAATCTCTCAGTGGAGGAAGCCTGAAGCTCTGCCCTGAGGTTCATGCCTTCACATGCACTCTGCCTGGACTCCTCCATCGCAGAGACCAACTGAAGCATATCCTCATGCAACCCTGCTAGATGCAAATGCGCTTCCTGACGCTTGTCCTGCAGCTGCTGCATTGGTGACAACTCCAGAGGCACATCATCAGTGCTGGACTCAGCGTGTGCCTCGTCCCCTGCAGCCCTCCGGCTGCTGGCGCCATCGGCACTCTCTGTCCCTACCATCCCCTCCAGCGATTGTGAGGTGCCCTCTCCACTGTGACCTGGGACACTAGCCGACGGTAAATTCCCCACCGAGGTGTTTGTGTCTGCGCTGGTGCCTGGCTGGCTGAAATGATGTGCCGCAATTTGCACATCTTGTGCCTCAGGTGTGGAGGGGGGGCTGCGGTGTCATTGGGCGCGGCCATGTGGTGGTGATGCTGAAATTAACAACAAGGACAGTGCATCAGTTAGCGTTCAGTCAGTTAAACCTTTCATCCCTTTCCCCCCCAGCCTCATAAGTCACTCACCCTTCAAGACCCTATGGAGTCAAACATTGGTGGGTTGGGAAAGAGTCAAGAGGAGGCCCAACCATTAGACGCGCATGCAGACAGGCTGGTCAGATGGCCTCCGGAATGCCACATGGCATGTTATGTACCATCGGAGTGAAGAGAGTGCAGAGGTACCGACCTGGATGCATGCTGGCCTGGAGAGTTGTGGTGCTGAGGAAGCATCGCAAACACATGCGACATTTGCCGTGGATCACAGGAGATTGACAGGTCACATTATTGACTTTCATACCGTTAGGAGCGGCATAGACCGGGTGGGCAGAAGGCAACATTTCCCCTTGGCGCAGGGATGAGTAACGTGGTGGCATTTATTTAAGTTGAGTGCCATGAGGTTGACAGCTGAGGTGCTGAGGACCTTTTGGACAGAGTAATATGGGACGCACTGGCTGAAAGGGTGGTGGAGGTACTAACCCTCCTAAGATGCAATAAGTCTTTGGCTGTGCAGCAGCGATGCCAGGGAACGTTAGGCCATGGGGATAGTGGTCACAAATGGATAAGGTGACTTTGGAAAGTGGTGGAGACGCGATTCCTCAAGGGGACGAGGAACCTTTGTGTATGACCCACACCTCAGAGTGTCTCAGTCTGTGAATGAGCAGTGTTGCAGCATTAATGACTGCAGCAACCATCAGTGGTTTGGATGGTGGGGAAACAGAGTGGATGGGACTGTGGACCTCAAATACCTGACTGCTGGACCCCAGCCTCGCCGACACCTGCTGCCCTGGCCTCCTGCCTCCTCCCCAGCTCCATGGGCTGCTCCTCAAATGTTGTGAGGCGCTGGAGCAGGGCGTGCCCACCTCCAGTCCTCTGCCACTCCCACGGATTGTGTTGACTTTTTGCCTGCAGAACAGAGAAGAGGATTTATTGGGGCTGATCACTCATGTAGTCTGCACGCGCACGGTGCACCCCAACCACAATGGCCCATCTGAGGCCTCCAGCGGCTCCTGTCCATACTAATGGTGATCAGTCCCCAGAAGATAGTACGGCTGCCCCCAACCCCCTCCCCCAACAGCCACCTTGGACACATTCGGCGTCCATCACTTTGAATAACACATGGGTCTTAGCGCCCATGGCAAGGAGGCGCAACTAGGTGCGGCGCCGATGCCAGCAGATGGCACTTGGCCGCGACACCTTGAGGCTCCCCTTCTCATCACCATCAGTAAGATATGTGCTGGAGTTCTGAGTATGTGTCTAGCTGCCTCCCCTGCAGGTTGCCCCCAGACTACTCAAATGCGACAAACACCAACATATGCTGCAAAGAGAACCCATCTTCTCCTCAACCACTAAGGCTGATGTAAGCATGGTCACTATCTGTTTGCCCACCCAGCGTGCACCAAATGCCCAATGCAGTAACGACACTAAGATGTGGCGGGGGGGGTGTTCAAAGGCTAAGGCTACCTGCTGGGTAAAATGGCCAAGGCCAACATGGTACTCACCCTTCCAGAACACAGCAAATCATTGAATCTTTTGCTGCACTGGGTGTCTGTGCGCCGCACATCATCATGGGCACTGACAGCGTCACCAATCTCCTCCCAAGCCTGCCTGGTGACATGGGGGGCCCTCCTCCTCCCATCAGCCAGATACAATATATCCCGACGACTGGAAACCTCTTGGAGGAGGACAGCAAGGCAGGCATCGGAGAAGCGAGGGGCTCTGTGGCCCCCCCCACCCTGCTGGCCTCTCCTGCAGCCTGCCCCCCCTCCTCCTGCTCATGCTGCTGTGGAACCTCAGCTGCCTCTCTCTCTCCCCGAGTGGCCATGGTGCACTGCCTCAAGCAGGCTGCCTGGCCACTCTTTATACAGACTGCCGGCTCCCCATTGGAACTGGTGGTCTGAGCACGCGACTATTTTCCCATTCTCCACGGGAGTCGCTAACCCGCTGGGCGGGCCTTAACTGGCCCACCCACGGAAAATAGCAGCGCAGCCCGTTTCGGCAGCGGCAATCGGCTGCCCACTCGCCACCGAGTCAGTCGAGCCTGCCCGCCCGTCAAGGGCAAAATTCTGGCCCAAGTGACTGACAGAGATCTGCACATCTAGCAAGAGGCTCACACTGACTGAGATACAGTTAAACATGATCTACACAAAAACTGGGAGAAAGCTAAGCAGCAACTGAGAGAGAGCAGAACATCTATTGCAAGAGAGTAAAAATAAACTGAGAAAAAGTGTAACATGAATAGGAGAAAGCTACGTACTCACTGTGAAAGGGCTACACTTTGAGAGAACTAACAACTGATTGAGAGAAAATTAAACATCAACCAAGACTAAGCTACATACCCACTGAGAGAAAACTTAAGAAAGACTGAGAGAGCTAAACAGCAACTGACAGAGGGCTAAGCATGACTGAGAAAGAGCAAAAAGTCAACTGAGAGCGAACTGAACACTGGAGTAGACCTAGCCTATCAAATCTTGCTTCAGCTAACATTCTCCATTCTTGCAGCATTCTCGTAAATCTCTTTATCATCTCCATGTGATCACATCCTTCCTGCAATGTGATGGCCAAAACTGGATGCTCAGCTTCAGCTGTGGTCTAGTCTTTCATATAGTTCTAAGATAACTTCCCTTTTCTAACATTATATGCCTCAACTAACTATCCCATATGCCTTCTTAATCACCAAATCTACCTGTCCTGCTACCTTCAGCGGCCTGTGGACATGCATTCCAATGCTCCTCTGCTCCTCTACACCTCTCAGTATTCTCCCATTTATTTTGTATTCCCTTGTCTAGTTTGCTCTCCCCAGCTGCATTACCCCACACTTCTCCAAATTGAATACCATTTGCCACTTTTTTGTCTGCCTGACCAGTCTATTGATATCTCCCTGCAGTCTATCAACCACATAATCATTTTTTGTATCATCTGCAAATTTCTTAATCATGCCCCCTACATTTAAGCCTAAGTCACTGATACATACCAAGAAAAGCAAAGGACCCAGTACCGAGTCCTGTGGAACCCCACTGGAATTAATCTTCTAGTCACAAAAGTACCTGTCAACCATTACCCTGTGTTTTCTGCCACTGAGCCAATTTTGGAATCAGCATGACATTTTCCCTTGGATCCTATAAGCTGTTACTTTTTGTCCTGTCTTCCATATGAGACCTTGTCAAAAACCTTGCTAAAATCCATGTAGACTGCATCAAATGAGCTACCCTCATTGTTACCTTCTTAAAAAAGTCAATCAAGTTCATCAGATATGACCTTCCCTTAAGAAATCCATCCTGCCTGCCCTCGATAAATCCATATCTTTCTCAATGACTATTTATAAATTTCAGAAATAATTTGTCTATCACTGAGGTTAGGCTGACTGATTGTTAATTACTCAGCCTATCCCTTCTACACTTTCTAAACAATGGTAGAATGTTAGTGTCCTCTGGCACCACACCTGTAACCAAACAGAATTAAAAAATGATGGTCTGAGCTTCTGTCAATTCCTGTTTTGTTTCTCTTTGCAGCCTGGGATACATTTCATTCAGGCCTGGCAATTTATCCACTTTCAAAGATGCCTAAATACCTTAGTATTTCTTCTCTCACCATGTGTATCCCATACATTATTTCACATTCCTGGGGCTGAATTTTCCCCCCGTTTTGGAGTGGGGGGGGAGTTGATGGATGGGCGCGCAAAAGTGCACTTCCGATCGGTGCCCCCAATTGGAGGCGCGGTGCCATTTTACGTGGGCGGGCCAATTAAGGCCCGCCCAGCGCAACGTCCGCACAAAAGCGCTGTGCGCTCCCTGTGCGGGCGGGGGGGAATCCCAAAATCGAGAGCGCGCTCTTTCGAAAGACATGAAAGAGCACACTCATCTCCCAGGGTCTAAGTGCAGCCTTAGGGAGATCGGCTCAAAATGTTAAAGACCTAAAAATAGTAAAATAAAATTTCCCTAACATGTCCCCTCATGTGACAATATCACATGAATTGGGACATGTCCATAATTTTTACAAAACCTTTATTAACATTTTTTAAAACCTACATGAAACCTCTCACGCCCGTGGATGAGGTTTCATGCTTTTTCTAGTTCCTGCCGAGGCTCCTGGCCTGCCCGCTAACCTTAAGGTTGTACGGGCAGGTCCTTTAATTACTTAATTGACCCTGTCAATGGCCTCAATTGGCCATGGACAGGTCGGCGGGCGCGCAGCTGATTTTGCTGTTGTTCTGCCTTTCACACTCATTTACTAATTTTCTGCATTCCCTTTCAAACTTTGTTTTTCTCCCTTCTAATTCTATACACACATTTCCATGCCCCTACCACACTAGTTTAGAGCCTACCCAATAGCACAGCAAACCTCCCTGTGATGATACTGGTCTTGGTTCTATTGAGGTGCAACCTGTCCGACTTGTACAGGTCCCATCTCCCATGGAACCGATCCAATGCCCCAGAAATCTAAAGCTCTCCCCCCTGCAGTATTTGTTGAGTTACATATTCCGGTGCTGCATCCTTCTATTTCTGTAGTCATTAGCGTGCAGCACTAGGAGTAATTGGAGATTACTGCCTTTGAGGTCCTGCTTATTAATTTCTTTCCTAGCTCCCTAAAACCTTTCTGCATGACCACATCTTTCTATCTATGTCTTTGGTACAGATATGGACCATAATTCCTGGCAGTTCACCTTTGCCCCTCAGAATGTCCTGTAGCTACTCAATGACATCCTTTACTTTGGCACCAGAGGGGCAACAGTACCATCCTGGAGTCATGTCTGTGGAGGCTGCGGAAATGCCTGCCTGTTCCCCTGACTATTGATTTCCCTGTCGCCTTTTATCGACGTTCACAATATAACTGCGTTGTAGGTTGTTAGGTTAGCTAACAGGAAACAGAGGGTAGCCATAAATGGGTTCTTTTCTCTTTGGTGGGATGTGATGAGTGGTGTGCCACAGAGATCAGTGCTGGGGCTTCAACTTTTCACCACTCATATAAATTACTTTGATGAAGGGACCAAAGATATGGTTGCTAAATTTGTTGATGACACAAAGATAGGCAGGATAGTAAGTTGTGAAGAGGATTTAAGAAGGCTACAAAGTGACATAGATAGATTAAGCGAGTGGGCAAAGACATGGCAAATGGAGTATAATGGGGGAAAATGTGAAATTGCCCATGTTGGCAGGAAGAATAAAAAAAAAAGTATATTATCTAAATGGTGAGAGTTTGGAGAGCTCTGAGATTCAGAGAGATCTGGGTGTCCTAGCGCATGAATCTCAAAAGCTTAATATACAGGGACAGCAGGTAATTAGGAAAGCTAATAGAATGTTATCATTTATTGCAAGGGGAATTGAATGCAAAAATAGGAAGGCTATGCTTCAGTTGTACAGGGCACTGCTGAGACCACATCTGGAGTACAGTAGTGGTCTCCTTATTTAAGGAAAGATGTAAATGCGTTAGAAGCACTTCAGAGAAGGTTTACTAGACTAATGCTAGGAATGGGCAAGTTGTCTTGTGAGGGAAGGTTGGACAGATTAGGCTTGTATCCACTGGAATTTAGAAGAGTAAGAGGTGACTTGATCGTGATTTGATCGAAACCTTTAAATCCTTGGGTGTCTTGAGTGGATGTGGAGAGGATGTTTCCTCTTGTGGGAGAATCTAGAGCCAGGGGTCACAGTTTAAAAATAAAGGGGTCGCTCATTTAAGACAGAGATGAGGAGAATTTTTTTCTCTCTGAGGATCCTGAGTCTTTGGAACTCTCTTCCTTAAAAGGTGGTGGAAGCAGAGTCTTTGAATATTTTTAAGGCAGAGCTAGATGGATTCTTGATTAACAAGGGGGAAAGGTTTTCGGGGGTAGACAGGAGGTTACCATCAGATCAGCCATGATCTTATTGATGGCAGAGCAGGGTTGAATGGCCAAGTGGCCCTACTCCTGCTCCTAGTTTGTATGTTTGTATGTATGTAAGTGCTGTGTATTCGTCTTTGTGGCTATTACAGACAAGAGTGGGGTTAAATTAAACAGCACTAATTTCTCTTCTCACCACTCATCTGTAAACAGAAAGATTTTTTGATTTGTTTCCATCTTTATAATCAGTGGCATATTTCCCAACCCCTCGGTTTTGGTGTGATCCAATTTCTATTAATAACCCCACAGCAAACTCAAGATAGGGTGAACTAAAAAAGGGTTAGTTTATTGCACACATTCAAATGTGAAAGGAGGGTCACGATATCACCTCCATACTCAGATGGTAAAGAGAGGCTTAGAGAAAAGGTTTTACAGTATAGAGACCACAGAGAAATAAATATTGTTTTACATGGATTCCAGAGCCCAGAATCAAAGTTCAATAAGATATTCCTTCACAGAGGTCGGTGGGCTTAAAACCAATGCTGGATAATTCACTTTTCCAGTGGTTTTGTCTTCCCTTGATGAGATAGACATGCAAAGCCATTGGTTTCAGAACTCTGCCTGGCCAACTCCTGATTAAGTGTCCTCTAAAGAGTCGGGGGATTTTACAGGGTGGTTAGCACACAGTGGGTGAGTTGTAGCCCAGCTGCTCAGGGCTATCTGCAGGGGAATGCCAGGTATCTCACTCTGAGTGCCAGATCCCTTGATCATAGGGCTGAGCGGCTCTGGTCTAAGTTAGTTCCTCCCCCTCTACCTTGGTAACCTGTAGGTTCAGCTGTTCAAACTCAGGGACTGTGGTTAGGCTGATTGTCAGGAGATTGGGGTGTTTTAATGGGACTTTGGCATCTTTCAGGGATTTGCCTTTGGGGTCCAGCTCAGGCGCTCACGCCATTGGGGTTTCCCAGTTACTGTTGCTAGGTGCTATGTGTTGGCACAGCAACAGGCGAACAATCTGCTCATGAACCTGGGCCAGCCTTTCTTAGCCCAGGCGATAGGAAGATGCCTTCTGTTCGGGGCCTCTGCTCATCCATACTGTGAGGGGCTACAGTGCTGTAGCCTGGTGGGTTATTTACACATCATTTTAAAAGCAGTGGACAGCTCTGTCAGGTTGCCTCGTGATTCTGCATTAAGGTGGATGGGTATGGGATCCAATCTGGTTGGAATCTCTCTGCTGGTCAGTTGGGTGGTAGGCTCCATGTCATAGGGAGCATTACTGCTCTCTGGTGGATAGTCAGCTTTTGCTGTGCATCCCAGTAGCTTTTTAACTAAGTAAGTCATCACCCTCACTCTTCCTAGGCCAATTTGGGAACAGTCCTGGTTTGCACTTAAATTTGCCATAAAGCTGCCAGCTAGGCCAATCAATGGCTCCTTAGCTGGTGCCTTTGGATTGGGAGTGGGCTCTCTCTAAACTTGTTCCCTGCCCCCTGGAACACCCATGCCCTCAAGTGGAGGTGCAGTTCTGGCAACTTTCCTTGTGGCATTTAGCTGGGTGAGGCATCTCACTCCCTATCCGCTCATCAGTTTGGGGACTCGCTTTGTCCCTATTTACATTCAGAAAGAAGGTTTCTGCCAGCCATACATAAGGGGTCTTTCCTGGTTTAATAACTTGTCTTCCTTCAGGCACTTACACTACTTGGGGCATCTCCCTCACTATCTCTTTCCCTGCTGTGGGACTTCTCTGGTCCCTGTTTAATTCTGGGATATTCTGAGAGTTTATTTTAAATTCTAATGGCCCTTCCTGCACTTTTTAAAATTCTACTGGCCTGGCTTTGGCTGTGTTACATTCAAGCAGCTCTCACTCAATGGGCATGGGTTTTACTTCACCCTTATGGGCCTCTAAACATTCCTCAGCCTTCTGCACTACTGCAGATTCCTGCTAGCTAATGTGGCCTCTTGTCTTTCACTGGCTAACACACTGCTGCCAGCAAAATCGTTTCTGAGGAGGAAATCGATTGCTGCTATTGATAGTGACAGGGCCTGAAACATTCTAGGTGGACCATATGGAGGGGTGCAAACACAGATCCTCCCCCCTCTCCGCTGATCGGAGCGTTGACCTTCAGGGAGGACTCGGCGGGGGGTAGGTTTAGGTTCCCTTCCAACATGAAGGACTGGGTGAATGACCCGTGTCCCAGAGCAGTACAAGACTTGCTCACATTTTGTGATGGGTAGGAGGACACTGTTCCTGAAAGGGCAAAGCTCCGGGATCTATCTGAGAGTTTGTCTGGTTCAGACACACGTAGTGCCATGTCCTCCAAAGGGTAAGGTTCTGTAGCGAGAGTCTCTGCCTGCTCTGCCATGCTACCCATTGAGGGATCCTTCAGGAGACTACCCATATGGAGCCCTATAAGAGCTATTGGCTTTCCTCACAATTTTCAGCACTCAGGCCTGGAATGGCCTATTTTGTTACAACTGGAACACACCAGTATCTGGGGGTTCTTCTTTCGGGCTGCAGGAGGCCTTCTCGCACTCATAGGTGCGTGAGATCTTAAGGGGCCTTACCCGTCGATCAAACGCAATTTGCTTCAGCCATTCAAACTCGAGGTTGGTTTGTGTGGGTTTCTTGCGAGCATTCTGGAATTTCTGGCGGTATGCCTCCAGGACTGACTTGTAGGCACTTAGGATGGCAGCCTTGGTCTGCTCATAATTCATGGACACATCAGGAGTCAGCATGGAGTAGAACTCTTGGACTCTCCCTTACAAAATCATAGAACCATAGAAAATTTACGGTGCAGAGAAAAGTCATTCAGCCCATCGTGTCTGCTCCATTGAATTAAAATTGTCCAGATATCTGATGGTAGTTTTAACTGTCCTGTTACTTTCTCAAAAGTGGCAAAAAATGACTCCACATCAGTCTCTTCAAATCTGGGAATGAATCTAGCATACTTGAGGGCCTCAGAGAGCAGGTTTGGGTTATGGAGGTCAGGGACATTGCTGGGTACAGAGAGATTTTCCCTCCCAGCTTCCAGCTGTCTGGTCTCTCTCTACCTTTGAGCTGCTAGCTCCATTTCCAATTTTCAGAGCTGGAATTCTTCCCTCTTCCTTTCTCTCTTTCTTTTTCTCTCCTGTTCCCTTGTTCTCTCTCTCTCTTTCCATTTGTTTCTCTCTTTCTCTCTCATGCTTCCCTTTCTCTCTGTTGAAGTTCTAGCTGCATTCTGAGCTTTTCCAGCTTGAATTTGGCTAGGAGAGGGGATTCAGAGTCATGGTTGAGGCATTCATCCACCTGTTCTATCGGATATGTGAGACCTAAATTTTCTACCAAAAACTGGATCAGTTCACTTCTTTTCACTTTACTGGGTAACTTTAACTGTATCTTCCTACCTCCAGCTTTCAGTTGCTTCTGTGCTAACGGATGCTAATGTTTCACTGTTCAGATCTCCTTGCTTGACCCACATTTGGGCATCAAAAGTTGCCATTTTCTTATGTTAGGGAAAACAAATTTTCTGTGGTAAGTTACTTGAGTTTTAAAATTCATTCCAGCCACTGAGTTTTTCCTTTTGGTTTCCAGTGGGCTGTTTTATATCAGGTTTGGCTCGTGTCTTACTTGGGCCCTGGTCACATTCAAATTTGTGATCCCTGATTTGAGCTCCCAATTTCTGTTATGACAGCAGTGGGGGTTAAATTAACAGCACTAATTTCTCCTCTCACCATTTCTTTCCCTCTTTATAAGTGGTGGCGTACTTCCCAACCCCTCAGTTTTTGTGTGATCCAATTTTCTATTAATAAACCCACAGCAAACTCAAGGTAGGATGAACATAAAAAAGGGTTAGTTTATTGCACACATTCAAAACGCAAAAGGAGGGTCGCAACATTGCCTCCACACTCATACAGTAAAGAGAGGGATAGAGAAAAGAAGATTTTACAGTACAGAGGCCACACAGAAAATAAATACTGTTTCATGTGGGTTCCAGAGTCCAGAATCAAAGTCCAATGAGGTATTCCTTCACTGAGATAGTGGGCTTAAAACTGATGCTGGATAATTCACTTATCCGGTAGTGTTGACTTAACATGATGAGATGGACATGCAGAGATAAATCAGTCTTATAGGTACTGGTGCAGAATTTCTATCAGAAGCAGTGTGGATGGAGCTAAGTATTCCACCTGAGCTGAGCCCCTTGTCTGTGAGGCTGGTAGTTAAATGGTAAACAGCAGACTGAGCTATGCAGTTCAGCAAGGCAATATTACTTGTTCCACAAGCCAGAGGCCCATATTGCATGATTCCCACCTGTTCACCGGGTCTTTGACAAAGGATGGGTATCCATCATCTGGATTCCAATGACTGGTAAATGTCTCAGCCATTAGGAATTGAAACGAAGGGTGTGGGGCCTTTGTCTTAGCAGACAATCCACCTTCCTCTGGCCAGCTTGGGTTCTTAAATGCTTCGTATAGCTTTGTATATCTCTCCATGAAGTTGTGCAGTACAGTCAACAGGCGGTTGTCAGTGACTCTTCAGAGATAAGTAGGTGCGAGTTTTTCTGCAACTGCCAAGTGGCTTCTTTTGTTTAGGAGCCACAGATAATTCATAGGTTCGGTCATTTTAAAGGTCTGAGTTCAGTTTTAACATTTTAGAAATAGCAATGAGCATATTTATTTATATTTTATAAAAGCATACATTATGAGGTCTTAGTCCCTCACAGTGACACAGATTGAGATTATATAAATCCTCAGCCTAGGGAGACCTGCAGATGCATATTTTCTTAGCTTATCATTGCTTGCAAAGGAAAAGTTGCCCAGGGTGACCTACTCTAAGGGAATAAAGGACATATTGCTAAGCCCCCCACCATTTATTTTTATTCTTTCATGGAAGGTGAGCATCACTTGGGGAGGCGGAGGCATAGTGATATTGTCGCTGGGCTAGTATTCCAGAGACCCAGGGTAATGCTCTGGGGACCAGGGTTTGAATCTCGCCATGGCAGATGGTGAAATTTGAATCCAATAAAAATCTGGAATTAAAAATCCTTTACAAGTCCTTAGCCTGGGGAGACCTGCAGTCTAATCGTCACTAGTGATGACCATGAAACCATTGTCAATTGTCGTAAAAACCCATCTGGTTCACTAATGCCCTTTAGGGAAGGAAATCTGCTGTCCTTACCTGGTCTGGCCTACAGGTGACTCCAGACCCACAGCAATATGGTTGACTTTTTAAAAAATGCCCTCTGAAGAGCCAGCGATGACCACATCCTGTAAATAACTAAAAATAAAAGCAAGGTCAACAATTGTTGTTCATCTCTAATTGCCCTTGAGATCAAGTTCCTCCCTTGTACACATGCAAGCAAACTATATTTTAAAGAAAGGAGTAGACATGCTGAATATGAAAGCTTTTTGAAGTGTGCCAAGACTTTCAATTATAAGTTACTGTTATAATACGTGCCCTATGGGTTTGCACAGTCAGCAATAAAGAGTGGAGGATTGTATGAATGAATGCCATGAGCCAACAGTTCCATCAGGACAATAATTCCACAAGGAACGCCCAGCTCCACATTTAATTTCTGCCTTCAACCAAATATGGACAAAAGAGCTGAATTTCATAGATGAGGTCAGAGTGACTGTCCTTGATGTCACAGAATCACAGAGTGCAGAAGAGGCCCTTCGGCCCATCGAGTCCGCACCGACATATGAGAAACACCTGACCTACCTACCTAATCCCATTTACCAGCACTTGGCCCATAGCCTTGAATGTTATGACATGCCAAGTGCTCATCTAGGTACTTTTTAAAGGATGTGAGGCAACCTGCCTCCACCACCCTCCCAGGCAGTGCATTCCAGACCGTCACCACCCTCTGGGTAAAAACGTTTTTCCTCACATCCCCCCTAAACCTCCTGCCCCTCACCTTGAACTTATGTCCCCTTGTGACTGACCCTTCAGCTAGGGGGAACAGCTGCTCCCTATCCACCCTGTCCATGCCCCTCATAATCTTGTACACCTCGATCAGGTCACCCCTCAGCCTTCTCTGCTCCAACGAAAACAACCCAAGTCTATCCAACCTCTCTTCATAACTTAAATGTTTCATCCCAGGCAACATCCTGGTGAATCTCCTCTGCACCCCCTCCAGTGCAATCACATCCTTCCTATAATGTGGTGACCAGAAGTGCACACAGTACTCCAGCTGTAGCCTCAACAAGGTTCTATACAACTCCAACATGACCTCCCTACTTTTGTAATCTATGCCTCGATTGAAAAATGTCCCATATGCCTTTATCACCACCCCACTAACATGCCCCTCTGCCTTCAGAGATCTGTGGACACACACGCCAAGGTCCCTTTGTTCCTCAGAACTTCCTAATGTCATGCTGTTCATTGAATACTTCCTTGTCAAATTACTCCTTCCAAAGTGTATCACCTCACACTTTTCAGGGTTAAATTCCATCTGCCACTTATCTGCACATTTGACCATCCCATCTATAACTTCCTGTAGCCCAAGACACTTAACCTCACACCCGGCCAATCTTTGTGTCATCCACAAACTTGCTAATCCTACCCTCCACATAGTCATCTATGTCTTTTATATAAATGAAGAATAATAGGGGACCCAGCACAGATCCCTGTGGTACGTCACTGGACACTGGCTTCCACTCACTAAAGCATCCTTCTGTCATCACCCTCTGTCTCCTACAACTAAGCCAATTTTGAATCCACCTTTTCAAATTACCCTGTATCCAATGTGAATTTGCCTTCTTTATAAGTCTCCCATGTGGGACCTTGTCAAAGGCTTTGCTGAAATCCATATAAACTACATCAACTACACTACCCTCATCTACACACCTGGTCACCTCCTCAATAACCACCACAATAACTGAGACACTTGCAGGAGAGTATTACAGTGCCCTCTGTCCATGATGCTCCATCAGTTCTGATCCTAATGTGCCGTCTAGCAACATTAAAGAGAGTCACCTGGGTAATGCACCAGTGTGCCGCTGCTTGTGAGATGCCCATGACAAGGACGCAGATGCCTGTGACCATCTGCCTAGAGACTTGCAGCCTCCTTTGGCACTGGTTCTGTCATTTAAAGGTCTCTTTACCTCTGCCTGTAGATTCTGTGCTCAGGCTGGCACCTTCTTCTCTTTCCAGCCCCTCATCCCTCTCTTCTGGTCTCCTGATGCTGGGTGCTCTGCCATCCCCGTGAAGGCTGGTGTTTTTTTTTTACCTCTAATGGCCTAGGTTTCAGAGGGTGCAGCACCCATTCTGTTGAAGAGTCATTCGGACTCGAAACGTTAACTGTGTTCCTCTCCGCAGATGCTGCCAGACCTGCTGAGTTTTTCCAGGTATTTTTATTTTTGTTTTGGATTTCCAGCATCCGCAGTTTTTTGCTTTTATCCAT
The DNA here is from genome assembly GCF_964194155.1 of Cetorhinus maximus. Lineage (NCBI taxonomy): Eukaryota > Metazoa > Chordata > Chondrichthyes > Lamniformes > Cetorhinidae > Cetorhinus > Cetorhinus maximus. The sequence continues at coordinate 125,824,548 of NC_135881.1, read as the reverse complement.
CTGCACCCTTCCTGGTTCTCAGCTGGAGGGCAACTAGCCTTGCCCACTCCACCAATGCCTACTTAATGCCAGCTGGGTGTCTGCCCTTGAACAACAAAATTCTTAATGCTGACTTCACTTCTGATGGGCTGTTGCAACTTTAGCTTCAATGTGGTAAGTCCTTGAACCTATATGAAGCATGAAAACTTACCTTTTGAAACTTTTTCTGGCCTCCATACATGGTCCTCAGGCAGGCAGCTGCTGAGCACTGGCCACTTCCTGGAAAATGCAGAAGATTTCTAGAGACGGGATTTTAACAAGCTCTTAAGGAAATTAATTGGCCTGTTTAGTAGCATGGGCGAGTATGGAGGCCAGAGCCACCGCCTCACCACCTCGCCCTCACAAATATCGCTGATGCCAGAAATAAAGGCAGGATGTCCAGCTGCACATCCTCACACTTTTCCCAGCTGTTGGCCTCCATTCTGGCCCAAATTGGGCCATGAAAATCCAGCCCATGGTTTGGAAATATTTGGAGGACAAGAGCCTTGAAATCTATCTTGTGAGGCGTGAGGAGATGGTGGCGATTGGTTAGAATGAGTGGCAGCATTTTGTACAGATGCATTTGTCCACATTTTAATTCTCTATGATAGAGCTTCCATTCACTCCTTCCTTGAGCAATGATATCAGGGAAGGATGGGTGGAAGTGGACACAGTGTCATCCTCTGCTGAAATTTCCCAACTTTGTGACTCAATAAAGATTGAGTGAGAAGTGAAATGATCCATGGCATCAAGGTGGGTACAAGTGGACCCCTCTTAGGAGGACGGAGGGTCCAAGCAAGGGATGCAGCCTTAATGTCAAAGAAAGGCTATTTTATTGTTAATTGGATTGGCCCTTTGTGTAGGAGGATCAAGGTGGGCATAATGTGGTTTTGAAGGGAGTCTAGGCAATTCCCTCCAACTCTTGGGTAACCATACAACTGATCCCTCCAGTCATTCACACTGACCGTTCCCTCCCCCTGACTACCCCACCCAAACCGCCGACCATTTTTGAACAAGAGTGTAATTGAAATTTTCCAGTCCTCTGGAGCCACTCCCATATCTAAGGAGGATCGGAAAATTATGGCCAGTATCTCAGTGATTTCACACTTATTTCCTCTACCATCTGCGGATGCATCCAACAGGTTTGGATGACTTATCAACATTAATTACAGACAGCCTTTCAAGTAACACTTTTTCATCAATTTTGAGCACATTCAGTGCCTCAACTACCTATTCTATAGCTTTTGAATCAGCTCAGCAAGCACAATGAGAGCAGTGGGAAGACAAAAGAGAGCAGCTGCAGTACCGAGGGTGAGAGCACAACAAGACCAGTGGGAGGACAAAAGAGTGGCTACAATACTGAGAGTGAGAGCAGAGTGAGACTGGGAAATGGATAAAAGAGCGACCGCAGTGCCGAGAGTGAACACGCAGTGAGATCAGCAGAAGGATAAAAAAGCAGTACCGAGAGTGAGGGCACAACAACTGCAGCCGCCCTTCGATCCTTTTCCTGGTCTCACTGTGCTCTCGCCCTAGGTAGTGCAGCCGCCCTTCGATGTGGGAGGACAAAAGAGTGTATGCAGTACCGAGAGTGAGAGCGCTGTGAGACCAGGAGGAGGATAAAGGAACAGATGCAGTACAGAGAGCGAGAGCACAGTGAGACCACAAAAAGTGCAAAAGATCAGATGCAGTACTGACAGCCAGAGCACAGCAGACCAGAATAAAGATAAAACAGCAGCTGCAGTATTGAGAGTGAGGCCAGTAAAAGCATAGAAGAGTGGCTGCAGTACAGAGAGCGAGAGCACAGTCAGACCAGGAAAAAGATAAGAGTGTGTCTGCAGTACTGATAGAGCGGCTGCAGTACTGAAAGCGAGAACAGAGTGAGATCAGGAGGGGAAAAGAGCGGCTGCTGTAGCGACAGCAAAAGCACAGTGAGACCCAGAGAAGGATTAAAGAGCGGCTGCAGTACTGATATCGAGAGCATTGTGAGAAGAGGGAAAGGATAAAAGAGCAGCAGCATTACTGAGAGTGAGAGCACAGGGAGACCAAGAAAGTGATTAAACAGCAGCTGCAATACCAGCAGCGAGAGCACAGTGAGACCAGCGGGAGGGTAAAAAAGCGGCTGCAATACCAGGAGTGAGAGCACAGTGAGACCAGCGGGAGGGTAAAAAAGCAGCTGCAATACCAGGAGCGAGAGCACAGTGAGACCAGCGGGAGGGTAAAAGAGCGGCTGCTGTAGCAACAGCGAGAGCACAGTGAGACCAGCGGGAGGGTAAAAGAGCGGCTGCTGTAGTGACAGTGAGAGCACAGTGAGACCCAGAGAAGGATTAAAGAGCGGCTGTAGTACTGAGATAGAGAGCACCGCTAAAGCAGGAGGATGATTAAACAGCGGCTACAGTACCGAGTGAGAGCACAGCGAGACCAGTAAAAGCATAGAAAAGCAGCTGCAGTACTGAGAGCGAGGGCACAGCAAGATGAGGAAAAGGATAAAGGAGCAGTGGCATTACCGAGAGCTAGAGAACAGTGAGATCAAGGAAAGGATTAAAGAGCAGCTGCAATACCAAGAGCGAGGGCAAGGTGAGTCCAGGAAAAGGTTGAAAGAGAGGCTGCAGTACTGAGAGCGAGAGCACAGTGAGACCAAGGAAGGGATAAAAGAGCGGCTGCAGTACTGAGAGCGAGAGCACAGTGAGACCAAGGAAGGGATAAAAGAGCAGCTGCAGTACTGGGAGTGAGAGCACAGTGAGACCAAGGAAGGGATAAAAGAGCGGCTGCAGTACTGGGAGTGAGAGCACAGTGAGACCAAGGAAGGGATAAAAGAGCGGCTGCAGAACTGGGAGTGAGAGCACAGTGAGACCAGAAAATGGATAAAACAGCGGCTGCAGAACTGGGAGTGAGAGCACAGCGAGACCCAGAAAATAGATAAAACAGCGGCTGCAGTACTGAGAGTGAGAGCACAGTGAGACCCAGAAATGGATAAAACAGCGGCTGCAGTACTGAGAGTGAGAGCACAGAAAGATCAAGAAAATGATTGAACAGCGGCTGCAGCACCAAGAGCGAGAGCACAGTAAGGCCTGGAAAAGGATAAGTGTGCATCTGCAGTACCAAAAGTGAGAGCACAGGGAGGCCAGTGGGAGGATAAAAGAGCAGCTCCTATATCAAGAGCGAGAGCACAGTGAGTCCCGGAAAAGGATCGCAGGGCGGCTGCACTACCTAGGGCGAGAGCACAGTGAGACCAGGAAAAGGATCAAAGGGCGGCTGCAGTACCTAGGGCGAGAGCACAGTGAGACCTGGAAAAGGATCGAAGGGCGGCTGCAGTACATGGGGCGGGAGCACAGTGAGACCCGGAAAAGGATCAAAGGGCGGCTGCACTACCTAGGGCGAGAGCACAGTGAGACCCGGAAAAGGATCAAAGGGCGGCTGCAGTACCTAGGGCGAGAGCACAGTGAGACCCGGAAAAGGATCGAAGGGCGGCTGCAGTACCTAGGGCGAGAGCACAGTGAGACCAGGAAAAGGATCGAAGGGCGGCTGCACTACCTAGGGCGAGAGCACAGTGAGACCCGGAAAAGGATCGAAGGGCGGCTGCACTACCTAGGGCGAGAGCACAGTGAGACCCGGAAAAGGATCGAAGGGCGGCTGCACTACCTAGGGCGAGAGCACAGTGAGACCCGGAAAGAGATAAGAGTTCGTCTGCAATACTGATAGCGAGAGCAGAGGAAGTCCAGCAGGAGGATGAAAGGGCGGCTGCAGTACTGAGAGCGAGAGCACAGTGAGACCACAGGAAAGGCAAAAGATGAGATGCAGTACAGACAGTGAGAGCACAGCGAGACCAGAAAAGAGATAAAACAGCAGCTGCAGTTCAGAGAGCAGGAGCACAGAGAGACCAGGAAAGGGATTATCAAGCAGCTGCAGCACTGAGAGCAAGAGCACATTGGGATCAGGAAAGGAGTAGGAGAGCGACTGCAGTACCAAGAGCAAGGGAGAGCGCAGTGAGACCATGAAAAGTGTAAATGATCAGCTGCAGTACTGAGAGTGAGAGCAATGAGACCACGAAAAGGGTAAAGGATGAGATTCAGTACAGACAGCAAGAGCACAATGAGACCAGAAAAAGGATAAAACAGCAGTTGCAGTATTGAGAGTGAGAGCACAGCGAAACCAGTAAAAGTATAGAAGTGCGGCTGCAGAACTGAGAGCAAGAGCACATTGGGACCAGGAAAGGGATAGAGGAGCGACTGCAGTACCGAGAGCGAGAGAGAGCACTGAGACCAGGAAAAGAATAAAAGATCAGTTCCAGTACTGAGAGCGAGAGCACATTGGGACCAGGAAATTGATAAAAGAGTGGCTGCAGTACTGACTGCGAGAGCACAGCGAGACCAGGAAAGGGATAAAAGAGTGGCTGCAGTACTGACTGCGAGAGCACAGCGAGACCAGGAAAGGGATAAAAGAGTGGCTGCAGTACTGACTGCAAGAGCACAGCGAGACCAGGAAAGGGATAAAAGAGCGGCTGCAGTACTGACTGCAAGAGCACAGCGAGACCAGGAAAGGGATAAAAGAGTGGCTGCAGTACTGACTGCAAGAGCACAGTGAGACTAGGAAAGGGATAAAAGATCGGTTCCAGTACTGAGAGCGAGAGCACATTGGGACCAGGAAATTGATAAAAGAGCGGCTGCAGTACTGACTGCGAGAGCACAGTGAGACCAGGAAAGGGATAAAAGAGCGGCTGCAGTACTGACAGCAAGAGCACAGCGAGACCAGGAAAGGGATAAAAGAGCGGCTGCAGTACTGACTGCGAGAGCACAGCGAGACCAGGAAAATGATTGAACAACGGCTATAGTGCTGAAAGTGAGAGCACAGCAAGGCCAGGAAACGGATAAAGGAGCAGCTGCAGTACTATGAGTGAGAGCACATTGAGACTGGTGGGAGGATAAAAGAGCGGCTGCAATACCAAGAGCGAGAGCGCAGCAAGACCAGGAACAGGATAAAAGAGCGGTTAGAGTACTGAGAGCAAGGGCACATAGAGATCGGTGGGAGGAAAAAAGAGCGGCTGCAGTACCAAGAGCGAGAGCACAGTGAGACCAGCAGGAGGGAAAAGAGCGGCTGCTGAACAGCGAACGTGAGCACAGTGAGTGCAGGAAAAGAATAAAAGAGAGGCTGTAGTACTGAGAGCGAGACCACTGTGAGGTTAAAACTGTACTTAGAGCGAGAGCAAGAAAAGGATTATAGAGCAGTTGTAGTATCGAGAGTGAGAGCACAGCGAGACCAGCAAAATGATTCAACAGGGACTATAGTACCGAGAGCGAGGGCACAGCGAGACCAGCAAAATGATTCAACAGGGACTATAGTACCGAGAGCGAGGGCACAGCGAGACCAGCAAAATGATTCAACAGGGACTGCAGTACCGAGAGCGAGGGCACAGCGAGACCAGGAAAATGAATGAACAGCAGCTTCAGTGCCAAGAGCGAGGGCACAGCGAGACCAGGAAAATGTATGAACAGCAGCTTCAGTGCCAAGAGCGAGGGCACAGCAAGACCAGGAAAATGGGTGAACAGCGGCTTCAGTACCAAAAGTGAGAGCACAGCGAGACCAGGGAAAGGATAAAAGAGTGGCTGCAGTACTGAGAGCGAGAGCACAGTGAGACCAGGAGAACGATTAGAGAGTGGCTGCAGTACTGACCAGGATTGCTTGGATGCACTTTTCCCTTTTAGGGACATGTGCCGGTTTCGTATTGCATTAACTTTGAATTGTTTGAATTAACATTCAGCCAGTTTTACTGTGGTTGTTTTATGTTTTGTCCTTAGAACTTCAGAAGCTGCAGGTAAGTTTGCTGTTTCATTTTCTTTCAACTTTGCTGAGGACTGGGTCTCAGGAAGCAACAGCTTCCCTTTGACATCTCCAGTTTTTCTGCATGAGGATAGGACGATCAGCCACACCATCTGGGCTGAATAGGTGGTCTCGACTGCTGGTATCCAGGCCTCCCTCTCTGCAGATCTAAGCAGGGTTACTTCACTATGACCCCTTGGCAATGCTGAAAAATGTCATTCCTTCAAGAGGAACGAGTTACTGAGTTGTGCCAGCTGCTAGACAGATGTGGGCATAGCTTATAGTGAGTACTTCAAAAGGATTTTTTTATTATTTGTTCTTGAGATGTGGAAGGGACTGATAGGGCAGTATTTACTGCAACTCCATAGTTGATCTGAGGGCATTTGAATTAACTGCATAATGTGGAACTGAAGTCATGTACGCCCAGTCAGGTCAGGGTGGCAGGTTCATAAAGGAATCCATTGGGCTTTCAAGACAATCTCACAGTTTTTATCATCATTTTCCTGCTGCTAGCCATAATTTGATAGATTTGTTGAATTTAGTTTCAGGGTGCAAGGTGTCACAGTGGGATTTTAATTAATTTCCAGCAAGATACTTGAGACATCCCAAGGATGTGAAGGATGCTTTCGTTTTATTCATTTATGGGATGTGGATGTCGCGGGCTGGGCCAGCATTTATTGCCCACCCCTAATTGCCCTTGAAGGTGGTGGTGAGCTGCCTTCTTAAACCGCTACAGTCCATGTGGTATAGGTACACCCACAGTGCTGTTAGGGAGGGAGTTCCAGGATCTTGACCCAACGACAGTGAAGGAACGGCAATATAGTTCCAAGTCAGGATGGTGAACAGCTTGGAGGAGAACTTCCAGGTGGTGGTATTCCCATCTATCTGCTGCCCTTGTCCTTCTAGATGGTAATGGTCATGGGTTTGGAAGGTGCTGCCCAAGGAGCCTTGGTGAATTCCTGCAATGCATCTTGTAGATGGTACACACTGCTGCCACTGTGCATTGGTGATGGAAGGAGTGAATGTTTGTAGATGGGGTGCCAATCAAGTGGGCTGCTTTGTCCCGGATGGTGTCAAGCTTTTGAGTGTTGTTCACGCTGCACTCATCCAGGCACGCAGAGAGTATTCCATCACACTCCTGATTTGTGGCTTGTAGATGGTAGATAGGCTTTGGGGAGTCAGAAGGTGAGTTACTCAATGCAGGATTCCTATCCTCTGACCTGCTCTTGTAGCCACAGTATTCATTTGGCTAGTCTAGTTCAGTTTCTGGTCAATGTTAACCCCCAGGATGTTGATTGTGGGGGATTCAGCAATGGTAATGCCATTGAATGTCAAGGGGTGATGGTTAGATTCTCTCTTGTTGGAGATGGTCATTGCCTGGCACTTGTGTGGTGTGACTGTTACTTGCCACTTGTCAGCCCAAGCCTGGATATTGTCCAGGTCTTTCTGCATTTGGACATGGGCTGCTTCAGTATCTGAGTCATCGCAAATGGTGCTGAACATTGTGCAAACGTTAGCAAACATCCCCACTTCTGACCTAACGATGGAAGGAAGGTCATTTATAAAGCAGTTGAAGATGTTTGGGCCTAGGACACTGCCCTGAGGAACTCCTGCAGTGATGTCCTGGGACTGAGAAGATTTACCTCCAACAACCACAACCATCCTCCTTTGTGCTAGGTATGACTCCAACCAGCGGAGAGTTTTCCCCCTCATTTCCATTGACTCCACTTTTGCTAGGGCTCCTTGATGCCACACTAGGTCAAATGCTGCCTTGATGTCAAGGATAGTCCCTCTCACCTCACCTCTGGAGTTCAGCTCTTGTCCATGTTTGAACCAAGGCTGTAATGAGGTCAGGCACTGAGTGATCCTGGCGGAACCCAAACTGAGCTTTAGTGAGCAGGTTATTGCTAAGCAAGTGCCGCTTGATAGCATCGTTGATGACTCCTTCCTGGTGATCAAGAGTAGACTGATGGGGCAGTATTTGTCCAGGTCAGATTTGTCCTGCTGTGTGTGTACAGGACATACCTGGGCAATTTTGTGCATTGCCGGGTAGATGCCAGTGTTGTAGCTGTAATGGAACAACTTGGCTAGGGGCACGGCAAGTTCTGGAGCACAAGCCTTCAGTGCTATTGCTGGAATAGTGTCAGGGCCCATATCCTTTGCAGTATCCAGTGCCTTCAGCCAATTCTTGATATCACATGGAGCGAATCGAATTGGCTGAAGACTGGCATCTGTGATGTTGGAGACTTCCAAAGGAGGCCGAGATGGGTCATCCACTCGGCACTTCTGGCTGAAGATTGTAGCAAATGCTTCAACCTTATCTTTTGCACTGATGTGCTGGGCTCCTTCATCATTGAGGATGGGATATTTGTGGAGCCTCCTTCTCCAGTGAGTTTCATGACTGGATGTGGCAGGATTGCAAAGCTTAGATATGATCTGTTGGTTGTGGAATCGCTTAGCTCTGTCTATCACTTGCTGCTTATGCTGTTTGGCATGCAGGTAGCCCTGTGTTGTAGCTTCACCAGGTTGATACCTCATTTTTAGGTATGCCTGGTGCTGCTCTTGGCATGCCCTCCTGCACCCTTCATTGAACCAAGGGCTGATCCCCTGCCTTGATGGTAATGGTAGAGTGGAGGATATGCCGGGCCATGAGGTTACAGATTGTTTAAGCACAATTCTGCTGCTGCTGATGGCCCACAGAACCTCATGGATGCCTAGTCTTGAGTTGCTGGATCTGATCAAAATCTATTCCATTTAGCACAGTGGTAGTGCCACACAACACAATGGAGGGTATCCTCAATGTGAAGACAGGACTTTGTCTCCACAACGACTGTATGGTGGTCACTCCTACCGATACTGTCATGAACAGATGCATCTTCGGCAGGCAGGTGGGTGAGGATGAGGTCAAGTATGTTTTTTCCCCTCTTGTTTGTTCCCTCACCACCTGCCGCAGACACAGTCTAGCAGCTATGTCCTTTAGGACTCTGCCAGCTTGGTCTGTAGTGGTGCTACCGAGCCACTCTTGGCGATGGACATTGAAGTCCCCCACCCAGAGTACATTCTGCACCCTTGCCACCCTCAGTGCTTCCTCCAAGTGGTGTTCAACATGGAGTAGAACTGATTCATCAGATGAAGGGGGGGCACGGTACGTGGTAATCAGCAGGAGGTTTCCTTGCTCATGTTTGACCTGATGCCATGAGACTTCATGAGGGCTGGAGTCAATGTTGAGGACTCCCAGGGCAACTCCCACCACCTCTGCTGAGTCTGTCCTGCCAGTGGGACAGGACACACAATTCACCATCTGCTGTGGTGGGATTCGAATCCAGGTCCCCAGAGCATTACCCTGGGTCCCTGGATTACCAGTCCAGTGACAATACCACTGCCACACCGCCTCCCCTAAATAAATGCAATTCATTTCTATATGTTACATATCACTTTCTGCAGTGTTTCTCCAGTACTGGTGGTGACTGTTGAGGTTTCATGTTGCAAGACATTTTCTACAAATGGTCCGTTCTACTTTTAAAACAATTATACATGCACAATAAGCCTGTTTTCCCTGGGTCTGTATTTTCCTCATTAGCTAGGAAGCTTTCTACAGGCCAGATATAGCGATTTAACCTCAGCCAGAGCCCAAGTTATTTTGCCGTATTTTCTTCCAACATCAGCATTTACATTTGCGCCTGGGGCATGGCTGAAAGTAATCATTTAAATTGGTGCACTCTCCTTCAATGGGAGGAGTACCGCTTTGCTAGGTTCACCACCGACACTGGAGATGCTGTCAGCAACAAATCTCAAATATAAACATGCTAAAAGATTGTATTTCTTAATAAATAGCAGCTGGATATTAGTGATGATACGAGTATCAAAACCTTAACCACCATTTAACCACCCAACTACAGAATTCAGCCTCAGTAGAAACATTCCTCGTTAATGACTGGAATCCAATGACTAAAAACTATAACAGATGTGTTGCAGAATTAGGGTCCTGTCCTACTTTCTGTTTGTATTCAGGACAAGCCCCCACAAGCTTCTGCAGCTCTGCATTTATCCGTCACATGATACAATGATCTCTATCACAGGAAGTATGATTACAGAATTAAACAAATATAATTTCAGAAACTTGGCAAGAAAGTCGATCAATATTTTAATGAATCCTCTGTGCCAGGAAGAGCTTTCAAATGGTTCAGACACATTTTCAAATCCAGCAAAGTTTTCAACAATCTATCTCTCATCTCGAGTAAGACAGTTTGAGGCCTATCCTCTAGTGTTATTTATTAACTGCAAACATTATAAAATCGGTCAAAATGACTTGAAGACCAAACATGCCATCTGTTCACCTTATAAGAGAGGATTCAATCCAAACACATTTTATTTAACAAAAAAAAAAAAATCCTGTTTTTTGTTTCTGAGTGTAGCACGGACAGCAAAACGACTGACTTGTTAATGGAGAATGACCTAATTGTAGTTGCATTGTGAGCTCTGTGGGAATTTCTGTTTGACATGTGGTTTAAATTGAATAAAGAAATCCCTGTTTACTGGTAGTAATTACTGTAGGTTATGGATTTCAAAGAATGCCTTGATGATCAGTTACATGCTTGCCAAAGTGACATTCCTTAAAATCCATAGCCGACTGCTCCCCATCAATAGGGCTACATGTAGTATATTTAATTGAAACGTTGTAAACATTGATAAAATAGAATGTAATACAACAAGCTGGACAGACACCTGTAAAAATTGATTGAGATTTAGCCTCAAAAATAAATTTTAATTTCCCTTTTAACCGTACAATTTATTAATTACTATTTTTCTCCTCTCGGCTCCCATTATGCGTTTTAGAGGTGCAATAAACATACTTTTTAATAAAATACAGTTTTTCATTGCCTGAGAACCAGCTTTTGAAGATGGTTTTGCAGCCAATGAAAAGCCTACAAAAGCCTAGATGAGGTGATTACATCATTGATATGACGATTGTAGCTAAATAAATCAAATATTTCTCAGTTGCCCCCATGACATCAGTGTATCTGTGATAGTTAAATAGTTCACTAAAGCTATTCCACTTGCCATACTTTACACTGTTTACATTTTCATTTGATGAAAAACATTAGTTTCAGATTAAGAAATTGGCAATTATTTTTGAGGAAAACTTGAATAAGTCTGGTCAAATAACTAAAATGATGACGCCATGTCTTGTTTGTTTAAAAATAGAAGAAAAACACTTAAAGAGCATGTAGGAAGTCAAAATTGTTACAACCTTTACCAAGACTGTAATTATTTTAAACATTTTAAAATGTTTATACTCCGGCCTTTTCAAGGCTACCTGGAATAAAATTAGTCAGGAGGCAGGAGACAGAGGGTTGAACTTTCCCAGAATTGCACTAAGTGCGGAAGTAGGCAGGTAGAATGGATGAAAATGGCAGGTTTTCACGCTGTATCTTCCTGAGCCCACCTCGTTGTTTATTCATCCCCGGGAAACACGCTGTTTCCATGGCAGGCAGGCTTTCATTTGCCAGTTCCCAATCACCCCGCTTTTGCATTATGCCAGCCATCTTTAAAAGGCAGCCACCAGCAAAGCGCTCATCACCACCAAGTCACTACCACTGCCAGGGAGACATGGCCAGCAAAGGCAAAAAGACTGCAACCCCCACTTCAATGACGGGTCCCTCGAGTGACTGCTGGATGCCATGGATGCCCACCGGGATGTGCTCTACCCCCACTCTGGCCGCAGGATAGGGAGCAATGACACCAACCCAGCTTGGGGGGCGGTGGCAGTGGTGGTCAGCGCAAACGCCCTGCAGAGGAGGACAGCCACCCAGTGCCGCAAAAGGATGAATGATCTTCTCCATTCTGCCAGGGTAAGTCACTCTTTTCATCACTCCCAATGCACACACGCACAAACCCATCACACACCCACAGGGCCCTCACTCACTACCAGCGCAAGGGACATCACCATTCACTCTCTCACACACATCTTCATTGTCCTCATCCCATCCATGGGACCACTCACCACCCACAAAGGCCAGGCATACTTATCATCTGGCCTGGCAGGCATCCTGGTACACTCCCCCCATCTCTATCCACACAGGACAAACTGGCTCACAAGAGGAGGGAAAGGTCGCAGACAGGTGGAGGGACGCCGGAATTCAAAGTTCTGACAGAATTTGAAAACAGAGCCACCCAGCTGGCCGGTGATGACCGGGACCGGTCCTGTGCTGACGGTGAGGTTGGTGCTGCTCTACCAAGTGAGGATCCAGCAGTGCAATATTTATCAGACAACCATGCTGTGAGTGATGTGTCCTCTTTCACAGGCCACTGCCATGTACTAATTATCTCCCCTTGCTTTCGCAGGCACATCTGCCAAACAGCCGACAGAGTCCACAACCCAGAGCCTCCAATCAAGCTCCGAAGAAACACCTGAAGAGGAACCTGGAGGCACCCTCCCTGAAGTCCCATCACAGCGCTCACCCACACCCTCCACCAGTGCAGAGACACACACCTCGGTGGTACCTAGCTTTAGAGTAGCCTCAGGATCACAATCTGGTGAGCACATTGAGCTGTCTGATCCACAGTAAGACAGCACTCGGAGCAGTCCTGTCTGGCGCCGCAGGCAAGTGGTGACTTTGGCCTCCAGCTCCAGCCAGTTCGCCGGCCAGGATTCCTCAGCAGGGCAGAGATGGACCCCCAGGTAGAGGAGGCTGGTCCTGCTCCAGGTGAAAGGCCTGAGCTCCTCGGGTAGGGGATCCATCTTCCACGGACCGACCAGGAGTCCAGAACACTTGTCCCAGTTGATCCTGGCAGAGGACAGGACAGGGCAGACGTCCTGGCACTTGCGCATCCTCCACAGGTCATCCGGGTCAGTGAACATGAGGAGCACGTCACCAGCTAAGCCAAGAGGATCACCCCGATGCCCGGCCTGCGCAGAACCAATCCCGACAACCTCCTCCGCAAGAGGCGCAGGAAAGGCTCCACACAGACGGAATACAATTGGCCAGAAAAGGAGCGGCCCTGACACACACCCCTCCCAAAGTGAAGGGGCGCCGTCAGGGACCCGCTAACCTTAACTAGACACTCTGCAGCAGTGTACAGAAGTCAGATCTGGGCAATGAAATGAAATCTCCCCTCATTCTTCTACGCTCCAAGGAATAAAGCCCTAACCTGTTTAATCTTTCCCTGTAACTCAACTCCTTAAGACCCAGCAACATCCTAGTAAATCTTCTCTGCACTCTCTCAATCTTACTGATATCCTTCCTGTAGTTAGGCGACCAGAACTGCACACAATACTCCAAAGTTGGCCTCACCAATGTCTTATACAACTTCACCATAACATCCCAACTCCTATACTCAATACTTTGATTTATGAAGGTCAGTATGCCAAAAGCTTTCTTTACAACCTTGTCTACCTGTGATGCCATTTTCAGGGAATTATGTATCTGAACTCCCAGATTCCTTTGTTCCTCCGCACTCCTCAGTGCCCTACCATTTACTGTGTATGTCCTACCTTGGTTTGACCTTCCAAAATGTAACACCTCACACTTTTCCGCATTAAATTCCATCTGCCATTTTCTGGCCCATTTTTCCAGTTGGTCCAGATCTCTCTGCAAGCTTTGAAAGCCTTCCTCACTGTCCACAACGCCTGCAATCTTAGTGTCATCAGCAAACTTGCTGATCCAATTCGCCACATTATCATCCAAATCATTGATATAGACAACAAACAACAATGGTCCCAGCACAGATCCCTGAGGCACACCACTAGTCACAGACCTCCAGTCTGACTCTAGGTCGTTGGTGGTGCTCGCTATTGACACCCCATCCTCTTCCGGGTCGTCACCCCCGGCTTCCGACCCCTCCCCCTCATTGAGTGCGGAGGCTGATTCAGAGCCGCCAGCTGGCTCCACCTCTGCCTCGATCCCACCTCCAGGATCAAGGCCAGAGGGGTCCTCTCTGGTCTCCTTTTCAATGTCTGGGTCAGAGGGCGACAACGGCTCAGAGCCCCGCTCCGCCTCAGGCACCAGGCCGCCAGCGAATCCGGAAAAAGTTCCGTGCCCAGGACAGTAGCGTCCGGTGCCAAAGGTTGAGACGGAGCGGGGGCACCCTGCTCACCACCACCCAATGACTCAATTGTTGGGGCCAAGAACAGAGTGCCGCAGTCCCCTGGTGGGCCAGATGACATTTCAAGGGTATAAGGTGGGTCGGGGTGAAGCACCACCGCAAGAGCGGTACCCTCACTGACCCCCAAGGGGCCCTGCTCAGAGGACTGCAGCAAGGCAACAGGGGGTATGAGGGTTAACAGGGGTTTGGGCCCCCTCCCAGAGGGCAGAGCGAGGACTTGCAGGGTGGAGGTGCCACCAGCTCTTCACCGGGGGAGGGGACACATCCAACTTCACTCATCAGAATGTCCTCCCCCCTCCGAGGGGCGTCTCTTCCCCCTCCGCCTCATCCAGCTCTCCCGGGCGCTCCACCCTCTGGGGTTTGGGCAGGCCCACCCTTTTCAATAAGACGAGCAGCTCGGGGACGCGTGCCTCACCGCCGCCGGATCCGGGAACCCGTGCGGGGACGACGCCAGGCCCAGCACATGGCGCTGAAGCACACACCTGCCCAGGAGCACGCGCCAATATGTCGCCAGGGCCGGACGATGTTTGCTCCCCCAAGCTGGAGTCATCAGGGGTTCCCATGTCATGGTGATCTGGGGGGGTCCGCCCCCAGATGGCGGGTCTTCCTCCACGTCTTCCTAAGGCGCGGGGCCTCTCCCCCACCGGCCTCACCAGTAGCCGAGATGGCGGTGGCTGCCAGCAGCACCTCCCCTTGCGGAGGGGAAGATGGAGTGGTGGCGGGGGAAGGGGCGGCAGTGCCAGCCGTGGCCGCTTGAGTGACATTGGCAGTCTTGGAGGCAGGGCAGTTCTTTCAGACGTGCCCCCCTCCTTGCAGGCATGGCACCACACGCCGTCTGCCGACCAGAAGACACGGTAGGCAGCCCCCTCAAAGCTGACATCAAAACGCCCCTCCGTGCACTCCTCCTGGGCCAGGCGAACAACAACCTGCCACCGAAAGGAGTATACGTGGCAGAGACTGGGCTCCCTGAGGCCGAGCGGGAGGACCTGACCTCACCCTGGTCTCAGGATTCCCACAGGTTCAGGGTGTGATTGACTGCACTCATGTGGTGCTCAGGTCTCCATCGCTACACTCAATGGACTTCATCAACTGCAAGTGCTTCCACTCACTGAATGTGCAGCTGGTGTGCGACCACCAGAAACACATCCTTAAGGATGGTGAAGGTGGGGGAGGAGGAGCTCACCGGGAACGAAGGACGGGACGTTGGATAAAACAAGCCTCTCCGTGGTGGCCTCAAGAGGATCCCCGCCAGATAGGTCCCACCTATGGTGAGCCCCTTGGCCAGGGACAGGTGCACCGCCTGCTCAGACCTCAGGAAGAACACGGCCTTCCCATACATGCGCGTGGCTGCAACAATGGCTGAGGGGCCGACAGCCTTGGCCAAAGCTTTCACACATATTTCTATAGTCATCTCGGGGTGAATATAGCTCTTCACCCTCATGGCCCCGGTCAGGAGGTGGAATGGTGACGGGGCCACGGGAGCAGTCACTCCTACATAGGTCTTCTTGGCGGCCCCACCACTGGTGATAACACCACCTCCACACCTGCCCTGGAGGCTCCAGCCACCGGTGACCCCATGGCAGCCATTAGGGGATGAGCCACACCCACCCCGAGCTCTGTTGACAGGAGCAACAACGTTTAGAAAGGGGGAGAGGGAAAAAAGAAGGATTAGCCTCTCCCTCCTGATGGTGTGTAAGGACAGACAGGGAGGAGAGAGAGAGGGAGAAAGGCACAGAAGGGGAAAGGGCAATGAGTGCAGGGTGGGTGGGTGTCACTGGGTGGAGTGGAGCAAGATGGTGGGGTCCTAGCTGTTCTTCCCATAGAGGGAGGGCAATGTCTTCGCCAGGTAGCTGGTACTGCCTGGCACACGGAAGTCATGTCCATCCCTGTTCACCAGGCAGCACCTGCTACCTGGACTTGGACACGGGTGGGGTGAGTGGAGGGGTGGTAGTCGAAGATGCTAAACAGACACACGCCTGCACCCCTTCTCCCTGAGTCTCTTCAGTAATCTTCTCCCCCGCCTACAGAGCACCACAGTCTTCACAGCTCACACCAAACAAAAGTCCAAACATCCACTGCAGATGTACTGAAAAAATCCTTGCCTCCTGGCCTCCCTGTCTTGCAGCACCTCCTCTTTCCTCCAACTCTTCAGGTGTCAGGCATAGCAGGAGTACAGCAGCCTCAGGAGTACAGCCACACTGGAAATCCCACTGCAGAAGGAATACAGCAGCAAGACTGCACACAGCAGTCAGGAAATCCAGGAGCAACAAGACAGGAGACAGCACACAGCAGCAGCCAACACCCAACTCTCCACACTCCCAGAGGGCAACAGCAGCAACAAGCCACAAGTGAAAGCAATTGGGAGAATTAATTGCACAGCCTGGGCACGGGTGTTAAACACTTGTACACACTGTTCACTATTGTCAATAAACTCCCAAGAGTCTCTCCCTGCCTTGCCTATGGCTCCTTGTTCTGATGAGCAGTGTTCTTGTCACTCAGATGTGAAACCTTTCTGCACAAGATAAAGGCAGGTGTCTCAGTCCAGGGCCTCTTCCCTGAGCTCTGTGCAGCCTTCAGACCACAGTGATGGTCCAGCCTCACACTCTCTGGAAACATTATTGACACCTGCACCTCGGCGGTGCTGGTCATTGCTGCCAGAATGTAATAGGCATGCGCCACAGTGTTCTCTCATTCTCTCTGTGTGTTCTCAGCACCTTTAAGGTGGGGCTGACCCCCATCACACCAGCATCTGTGACCAGTGATGCTGTGCACAGCTCCTGAAGGGCTGAGGTGCTGAAGGCAGACACAGCATCAGATGCATCTAAAGTTTCATGGCTCTGTCTCTGAGCTGGCCCTGATCATGGAGCGCAAGCAAGTTTCCCTCGGCCAGACAGGAGTCAGACATTCTCAGAGGCTATGTGAAGATCTATGGAGTGTCCTCACTGCATGTTGTCATCATCCTCCTCCGATTGAGTGACTATTAGGGCCTCCACTGCATCTCCATGACAGGAGTATTCTCACAGAGGGTATTTGGCGCTGAGATAAGCCAGACTGGAGTCAAACATTCACAACTGCGATGTGAGGATCTATGGGGGCACCTCACTGCATGTCATCATCATCCTCCACAAATGTGGCAGCTATGAGGGCCTCCCGAGTGCACCTGCCTTGTCTAGCTAGTGCGAGAGCCTCATCTCCGACATCGTCACCATTGAGGATCCCCTCACCCTCAACCCCGTCAGCGTCCTCCTCATCGGAGGAGACATGCAGCTCCTCCATCTCCTCCTCAGCCAGCTCCTCTCCCCGTTGCAACACCAGGTCATAAAGGGCACAGTAGACAACAACGATGTGTGATACCCTCTGCAGACTATTTCAGGGCTCCACCAGACCGGTCCAGGCACCGGAACCACATCTTCAGCATCCCAATGGTCTGCTCCACCGAGTTTAGCATCTCTCTGCTGCAGTCTGAGGCCACCGCATTGGTGTCATCAGCCACGGCCTCTGCAGGTAGCCCTTGTCCCAGAGGTGCCAACCCTGCAGCCTCTGTGGACCCTGGAAGACGGCAGGGATCTGCGAGTGACTCAGGATGTAGGTGTCGTGCACACTCCCTGGAAACTGTGTGCACACCTTAAGGATGTGTTTCTGGTGGTCGCACACCAGCTGCACATTCAGTGAGTGGAAGCACTTGCAGCTGATGAAGTCCATTGAGTGTAGCGATGGAGACCTGAGTGCCACATGAGTGCAGTCAATCACACCCTGCACCTGTGGGAATCCTGAGACCAGGGTGACTCCAATGAGCCTTACACCCTGGCTGTCCCGGTCCCAGGCGAAATGCACAAAGTTGTGTGCCATGGAGAAGATGGCATCTGTGACCTCATGGATGCATTTGTGGGTGGCGGATTGTGAAATCCCACAGAGGTCACCTGTGGAGCCCTGAAAGGAGCCACTGGCATAGAAATTGAGTGCCACGGTCACTTTCACAGCCACTGGCAGTGGATGCCCTCCATGTCCCCGTGATGCCAAATCCTGCAGTAAGTGGCAGATGTGAGCCACCAGGTCCCTAGACATGCGCAGTCATTCATGACACTAGTTCTCAGTCATCTGCAGGAATGGCAGGTGGCGTCTATAGACCCTGGGTGTCACTAGGTGCCGACCAGCCACGGCTCACTGTCACTCCTGGGTAGCGTGTGTGGGAGCTCCTGCTGCCCCTTCTTCATGAGGTTCCTCCTCCTGCCTTTGCGCGGCCATGTGCCTCAGTCACTCTCTCCTCCGCCTTCTACACTCTCTGTAGGCCATCAGGCAAACAGCTAGGTCACCAGGATCCATGATCCTGACCTGGTCCTCCTGCAGCATGAAAGAGAGAGAGACGTGGTTATCATGGCTGTACTTAGCACCTTTCCTGGCCCTAAGTGACCGCCGCTTCCCAGAGAGTGCTAGTCATCCCTTAGATGGCCAGAGATGAGTGCGCTGCATGGCTGCCCTGTCAACCTGCGATATGGGGGACACTGGTCCAAACCGGGATGCCGAGATTGCAAGGGGCAATGAGCACCTCCAGCAATGACTGCTACATGGCCAGCATTGGCAAGGAGATTGTACAACGTGTGTAGTCCAACTGCTCCGCGGTCCAGTAAAGTATTGGCCCAAGTGCAGTAGATTCCAAGTCTGTGCCGGGAGGGTGGGATCAGGGGGGTAAGGTCTGGAGCGCTTGGCGGCCCTTTGATGCCTCCACGTTGCTTGCATGGGCAGGCAGGCTAAGAACCTAACCCCAATTATATCACTGTGGCTGCACCTGATCTGTCTCAGTCGCAGAGGCATGGTCAGTTTATACACGTGTCCCTAATGCTTCCTTCGCTTACTCTGCCCCCAAGCTGTGCGCGGGATGCAGCGCCAGGGCAGCACTTGCCCCCCCCCCCCCCCCACTCAGCAGGCACCTCCAAGGCTGGCCAGCACTTGTCCCCAGACACCCCCCCACCCCTCAGCAGTTGCCTGCGGGGCCAGACATCAGTTTCCCCTACCCCCCTGGCACCCTTGAAGTCTGTAAGCAATAGGCGAGCTGTGGGGAACGCTGCTGTTCACTTACCTCAGTTCACCCAAACTGAAGGCCGTCAAGTGCACATTGTTAAACACGTCGGTGTGTTTTCCCACTGACGTGGACGAATGATATGGCGGAGTTTCAAGAGCCTGGTGGGATGGCCTTTTAATTATATGCTGATTTATTACAATTAGCGCCGCGCTGATCAATGGTGGGAAACGCAACCCACCATCGGCAGGCTGAGCAGAAGATCGCAACCTGCCTTCAAGCCGTCGTCAAGTGGGTCCCGCCATATTTTCCACGCACGCCACCTATCACGCCCGCCACCAGTGGGCTTGGAAACTTCCGCTGGGTGTCTGTGGACAATTGTTGAAATGGTGCAGCATCTAAGTAGATTGCAAAGCGAGGACACAAGGAGGAGTGCCCTATTGGAGACTCCAGAGAACACTACGTAGCAGAACAGTGCAACCTGTCAGAAGAAACATGGTGACCAGGCTAATTGCTACATGCACTACTACACATGATTTGGGAATAGGTTTGTTAGGAGAAAATTGGGAGATCCTAAATAAATTGCCATGTATGTACTGCTGGCTCATGCTAAGCCCTCACACAAAATTATAGTTTTATCTTCGTTTATCATGGATGTCAATACTCCAGTATGGCAGGCACTCAGAAGCAATTTACAACTGGCATTTGTAGGTGCATGAGAGTCCCTTGTGGGGTCTCAGTTAGGCTCGCAACCGTACTCTGGATGTAACAGGAATAAACATTCAAGCATATGAATTAGGAGCAGAACTACACCACACGGCCCCTCGAACCTGCTCTGCTATTCAGTAAGATCATGGCTGATCTGATTGTAACTTCAACCCCCCATTCACACCTATCCCGATAACCTTTCACCCCCTTGCTTACCAAGAATCTATCTACCTAATGCCTTAAAAGTATTCGAAGACTCTGCTTTCACCACCTTTTGAGGAACCCTCAACCCTCTGAGCGAAAAAAATTTCTCCACACCTGTCTTAAATGAATGACCCCTTAATTTTAAACAGTGACCCTGAGTTTTAGGTTCTCTCACAAGAGGGAACATCTTCTCCACATCCACCCTGTCAAGACCCCTCAGGATCTTATATGTTTCAATCAAGTTGCCTCTTACTCTTCTAAACTCCAACAGATACAAGCCTAGCCTGCCCAACCTTTCCTCATAAGACAACCCACCCATTTCAGGTATTAGTCGAGTAAACCTCTGAACTGCTTCCAATGCATTTACATCCTTCCTTAAATAAGGAGACCAATAGAGTACACAGTACTCCAGATGTGGTCTCACTACAGTGTCCTGTACAACTGAAGCATAACCACTATACTTTTATATTCAAATCCCCTCGCAATAAACAATAAAACTCCATTTGTTTTCCTAATTACTTGCTGAACCTGCATGCACTAGGACACCCATTTCCCTCTGCATCTCAGTGCTCTGCAATCTCTCACCACTTAGATAATATGCTTCTTTTTTATTCTGCCTGCCAAAATGAACAATTTCACACTTTCTTATACTCCATTTTCCAGATCTTTACCCATTTACTTAACCTGTCTTTTTCATTTTGTATCCACCTTATGTCCTCTTTCCAACTTATTTTCCTACCTATCTTTGCGCAATCAGCAAATTTAGCAACCATACCTTCAGACTCTTCATCCAAATCATTTATATGAATTGTAAAAATTTCAGGCCCCAACACTGATCCTTGTGGCAGACCACTTGTTATATCTTGCCAACCAGAAAATGACCCATTAAGCCTACTTTCTGTTTGTATACAGACCAATATGTTACCCCCTATGCCATGAGCTTTTATTTTCTGCAATAACCCTTGAGGTGGCACCTTATCAAATGCCTTCTGGAAATCTAAGTTCAGTACATCCACCAGTTCCCCTTTATCCACAGCATATGTTACTTTTTCAAAGAACTCCAATAAATCATTTAAACATGATTTCCCTTTCACAAAATCATGTTGACTCTGCCGTATTACCTTGAATTTTTCTAAAACAAAAACAGAATTACCTGGAAAAACTCAGCAGGTCTGGCAGCATCGGCGGAGAAGAAAAGAGTTGACGTTTCGAGTCCTCATGACCCTTCAACAGAACTGAGTAAAATTAGGAGAGGGGTGAAATATAAGCTGGTTTAAGGTGGGGGGTGGGGGGAGAGAAGTTGTGGGAGGGGGGTTTGTAGGGACAAGCAAGCAGTGATAGGAGCAGATAATCAAAAGATGTCACAGACAAAGGAACAAAGAGGTGTTAAAGGTGGTGATATTATCTAAGAGAATGTGCTAATTAAGAATGGATGGCAGGACACTCAAGGTACAGCTCTAGTGGGGGTGGGGTGGAAAGACTGACAGGGCATTACAGGTATAGATTTAAAATTAATGGAAATAGGTGGGAAAAGAAAAATCGATATAAATTATTGAAAAAAACAAAAGGGAGGGGGAAGAAACAGAAAGGGGGTGGGGATGGAGGAGGGAGTTCAAGATCTAAAGTTGTTGAATTCAATATTCAGTCCCGAAGGCTGTAAAGTGCCTAGTCGGAAGATGAGGTGCTGTTCCTCCAATTTTTCTAAGTGTCCTGTTATAATATTTTTAATAATAGCTTCTAACATTTTCCCTATGACAGATGTTAAGCTAACTGGTCTGTAGCTTCCTACTTTCTGTCTCTCTTTTTGAATGAAAGAGTTACATTCGCTATTTTCCAATCTAATGGAACCTTCCCCAAATTGATGGAATTTTGGAAAGTTAAAACCAACAGATCAACTATCTCACTAGCCACTTCTTTTAAGACCCTAGGTTGAAGTCCAACAGGACCTGGGGACCAGTCAGCCCATAGCTCCAATAATTTGCTCAGTGCCACTTCTCTGGTGATTGTAATTTTCATGAGTTTCTCCCTCCCTTCAATTTCCTGATTTATAGCTATTTCTGGGATGTTACTTGTATCCTCCATAGTGAAGACTGATGCAAAATACCTGTTCAATTCATCTGCCATCTTCTTATTTTCCATTATTAATTCTCCAGGCTCATTTTCTATAGAACCAATGCTCATTTTGTTAACTCTTTTCTTTTTTAAATAGCTATAGAAATTCTTACTGTCTGCCTTTATATTTCTAGCCAGCTTTCTCTCGTACAATAATTTTTCTGTCCTTATTAATCTTTTGGTCATTCTTTGCTGTTTTTTATATCCTGTCCAATCTTCTGACCTGTCACCCATCTTTACTTCATATGCTTTTTCTTTAAGTTTGATACTGTTTAACTTTTTTTAATTAACCACGGATGGTGAGTCCTACCCTCGGAATTTTTCTGCATCTCTATTGACATATCCCTTAACCTAAGTTGCCAGCTCAGTTTAGCTAGCAGTTCTGTCATGCCCTCATAATTGCCTTATTTAAGTTTAATATGCCAGTCTTAGGCCCATTCTTCTCTCCCTAAATGTAAAATTCAATCATATCACTGCTATCCAGGGGCGCCTTCACTATAAGGTCATTAATTAATCTTATTTCATTGCACAATTCCAGGTCTAGCATAGCCTGCTCTCTGGTTGGCACCAGCATGTGCTATTCTAAGAAACTATCCCAAAAACTTTCTATGAATTCCTCATGTAGGCTAGCTTTGCCCATTTAATTTTTCCAGTCTACATATAGATTAAAATCCCCCAGGCCTTACCTTTCTGACAAGCTCCCGCTATTTCTCCCTTTAAACCCATCCTACCTTGTGGTTACTGTTATGGGGCCTATACACCACTCCCACAAGTGACTTCTTGCCTTTATCATTTCTCATCTCTACCCAAACCACTTCTACATCCTCATTTCCTGGACTTAAGTCATTCCTCTCTATTGCGCTAATACCATCATTAATTAACAGAGCCAGCCTCCAGCTTTTCCTAGCTTCCTGTCCTTCCTAAATGCCATGTGCCCTTCAATATTCAAGTACCGATCTATGTCATCCTGAAGTCATGTCTCTATAATAGCTATAGATCGTACTCATTTATTTCTATTCGCGCTGTCAGTACATCTATTTTGTTTCGCGTGCTATATGCATTCAGATATAGAGCCTTTAGTTTTGTCCTTTTATTATTTTTGTAGCATCTAGCCTTATCTGCTGATTTATTCTTAGATTTGTACTCTCTATCCCTTCCTGTCACAGTCTGTTTATCCTTTCCCATAGTAATACCTTTCTCTCTTTGCCTTGTCTCTACTCTTTGATTTACCACATCTTCCCAAATGTGATCCCTTGCCTCTACTATTTAGTTTAAAACAATTTCTACTCCCCTGGTTATGCGGCTGACTAGAACACTGTGGCATGATAATGAAGGAAAAAACACCAAATTGCGTCCAGAAATACTGGACTTTAAAAAATAAGACCTGAGCTTTTAAAATGCACACAAGCCACTGGTTGGAATGCTGCAGGGTGACTCCCTAAGAGGTAATGGAATCCCACCCTGTTGCCAGACAAGATAACTCCTAAAGACATCCAGAAACTAATTGCTCCCTCCAGTAGAGACAATGGGACATAATGGGAGATGAGCATCATCTCATCAAGAAATCCTGTGAGCAATGCTAAGACAGATTTGTGAATTGGCTTTCCACTTGGAATATACAAAGAAGGAGTTAAAAGTGAACTGAAAAGCTTCCCCGGCGTCTGTCTGTTGGTGGGTGTTCTGAGAGAGAGCAAGTGCTGGAGGTTTGACCCAGAAGTAACGGCCACACACTGTGGCCCTGCAAATCGCCATTTTGTAGGTGCCCTGATCTCTCTCTAAATTTACTCTTACCTTTAACTCAGAAAGTCCGATCAAATTGGCTCCTTCAAAAACAGAACGGTTGGGTCTGGGAAAAAGGTATCTATGAAAGGGGTCATTTTTAGATTAAATCTTGTTGCAACCAACAGATGTGGGGCAGGGGGCAGGTGCTGAATAAAGAGAGGGAGCCAGTTCATCCCTCCTGCCCAGGGGCATAACATTTTGGGGTGTCTCAGCCAAACAGTGACAAATTGAGGGGGGTCTCGCCTGGATCAACAACATTGGGGAACCTCACCTGGGGGTGGATCATAACAACCAGCCTCTGAACAGTTCAGGTGTAGACTGTCCCAACAGTACAGCCACCACTTTCCCCAATATTGGTGCCAGTGCCCCATGAACCGGAACCCACTTCTTCCACACCAGTCTTTGAGCCACGCATTCATCTCTCTAATTTTATTTACCCATGCCAATTTGCACGTGGCTCAGGTAATAATCCAGAACCTTTGAGGTTCTGCTTTTTAATTTAAAGCCTAGCTCCTCATACTCTCTATGCAGAACCTCTTTCCTAGTCTTGCCTATGACATCGGTACCTACATGGACCATGACCACTTGTATCCTCCCCCTTCCACTGCAAGTTCCTTTCCAGCCCTGAGCAGATATCCTGAACTCTGTCATGGGTGGCAACACAACTGTCTGGACTCATGCTATCGACTGCAGAGAAAAGCACCTATCACCCTGATTATGCCATCTCCTATCACTACCACATTCTTCTTTGCTTCCCGCACCTGAATGGCATCCTTCACCATGGTGCCATGGTCAGTCTGCTTATCCACCTTGCAGTCTTTCTCCTCCTCCACACAGGTAGCAAGCACCTCGTACCTGTTGGACAATATCAGGAACTGAGGCTCCTCCATTACTACATGCTGCTTCCCCTTACCTGCCTGACTCACAGTCACATCCTCTTGTCCCTGACTATTTACCAACACTAAAGTTCTGCCTAACCTAAAGGGAATGGCTGCCTCCTGGAACAAAGTGTCCAGGTAACTCTGCGCCCACCTCCCTGATGCCCCACAATGTCTGCAACTCAAACTCCAGCTCAGCAACTCAGAGCCAAATGTGCCGAAGCGGCAGGCACTTTCTGCAGATATTCTTGTCCGGGATTGCAGTGCATTCCACAGATTCCCACATGCTGCAGTCATGGCACTCCACTACCATTTCTGTCCAACCTTATTTACTTAATTAGTCAATTAGTTAATAATTTACACAGATGAAATAATAGAAAGTTGCACTCACCTAGCTTGGAGTCAAGGAAGGAAACTCACCAACCACTGCAGGCTGAAAGAAAGTAGAAAAAGGAGCACCTTTTTGTCCCTGTGCACTGAATTCCCACCTGAACCATATTCCCAACTCCTCATTCAATCTACATCTCACTCAGGCATAGTCCCTTGGCCACATGCCCCTTTCTGCCTGAATGAGTGACTCAATACCAAACAATGTGTGAAAACAACTATTTTTATTAAACAATTATTAATGATAAAAAATGAGAGAAGGATAACTATTAAAAAAGGAAGAAAAAAAAACCACTTTGTATAAAAGAAAAGAAGAAAGACAACTTTATTGTAGCACAAATATTAACACCAAATTGGTCTGTTGAAGCCAGTTCTCCCAAAATGGTAAAACAACACAAATTAGTCTGCTTGAGTTCCCTAAAATGGTATAGTTTCCCTTAGTGCATACATCAACAAGCCTCCAAATAACCTTGCATGGGGGTTATGGAGTCTCCGGTCAGTCACTCCATCGATGTCTCTTCTTCCATAGTCTTCAGTGGTTGACCAATCTGCTCTGGCTTCAACCCCAAACATTGGATGCTTTGCCCTTTAAATCCAATTTCTGGCTGCATTCCAGCCTTCTGAGGCTTCCTCAAAACAAGAGTCTGGCATCCATGAGTCCATATCAAATTCTTCTCACGGGCACTTGCGAGGCTTGCAGGACTCAGGCTGCTTACACATCTTTTTGATGGTGTCTCCCATCTTCCATCAATCAAGCCATATTCTCCATCAATCAAAACCCATAGCCTGACTCCACACCATAGTTGACCACCCCATGTGCAAGGTTATCCATTGTCCTGGCTTGTAGTTCAAAGGTCATCAAAAGCAGGAAGAACCGATTCCTATTAATCAATAGAAAACAACTTTTATTTTAGAAAATCTAGCAAGAAAAGGGAAATCAGTAGTTTAGACAAAACAACAGCTGTGAAATCAAAATCTACAAAGTAACTTTTAAAGGTTACATACAGGCTTCTCTTCAAATCAAGAGCAAAGCAGAAATAAAATACAAAAATGGCAAAAAATTAGGCCTACACATTTTGGCATATTTACATCTTCATTCTGACTGGTCATTTACTGATATATGGGATGGGCTATCAGAGGTCAAATGGCGGTCATCAATAATTCCTTTACTTTGGGAAATGCAACACTGAGGCAATATAGGGAAGCCATGTCAGACTGCCATTGCTATTCAGTGAGAAAAGAGCTGAAAATATTAGCCATTCCAACTAATGCAGCAGTTGCTTGATTGACACATGTGGAAAGATGATTTATGTGCCAACCTAGACAGAAGTGGAGGTAAGAAAGTTAAAGAAGATAATCTTCACTTCCCCATGCTACCATTTTGCTACATATGATCTTAAACCAGGGTCAAAGATTTGCTGCTCACCTTGTGCTGATAATTAGCCTGTGGAGCTATTTCTCTGCAGTCTCTTCCAAGTAATTGTGTCAAGGCTGACAAATAAAATTGTGGCCTAATAGAGACATAGGCCTGAATTTTTACTCTTGCATCCGGTGCGCAGAGTCAGGAGAATTTCTGGTTCCGCCAACCCGACTTCTGTAAGAGTGTCCTGGAGCTTCCGATTTTCAGTCCAGGGGAGGCGGGGTGGGGGTTGTAGTGTAATGGGAGTAGTGACAGGGAATCCCAGAAGTTGTGTGGAGGTGGAGACGGGCTCAGCATGGGTTGGGCATTTCAGTCAGGTATAAGGAGTGGGTATAAGGAAAGCCCTTTTGTGAGCAAAGAGTCGATGGTTCGATGCAGTCATGCATCGGAGGAGACATCACTGAGCTGTCAGGTGAGTACAAACTCTCTAAATGTTGTCCAACTGGTTGCTGACTCTGATAAAGTGGAGTACCATGTACCTTTAAGAGAATGCAAGTGAACTAACCATATGACAGTACTGACCAATCACTGTATAGCACGAGCTACTGGTTAACGAAGTCTAGAGCTGGAGGTGGTTGTGGGAGCACACAAGGATTTAGTGCTCTGCCTTCTGTTGCAATAAACAATCAGTTTGTTCTTATGTCTCTCTCCGTTATTGATAGCGAGCATCAACTAACAAGTGTATTTGAAGGTGTGCAATTTGAGTTTACTTCAACTAGTGAACTTATAGACTCAAGACATAAAACTGACCCTGGAACAGATGACCCATTATGGGCTTTCCACAGGAAAACATTGTCATTGTTGCTGCCTATTCACATTGTACTGAAGGAGTAAACTGAACTCTTAAAGCATCGAGTGGCTTCACAGGATAGAGTCATGGAGATGGAAGTATCTTGGCACCACCAACTCCTAAAGATATTCTGGAGTATTGTAGTTAAATATTATGCCTGGATGGATGTATATATGAAAAGTGCCACAGTCCCTAGCCCATCCACCTGCCCCCTTGCTACCTGTCTGTCAAAATGTTGACCCTCCACCAGGTCCCTCACATCTGCACACTGACATGGCACAACAGTGTGACTAAGGGGGAGTAAACCAGGAGGATATTTAGTGGGCGGGAGCACAGCATGCTATCTGGGAGTGACAGCCGTAACATCCATGCCTCCATGCATTTTTGTAGAGCCATTTCCTACTCTACCCTTCAATAGTACTCATTGATGATATGGAGAAACATGTAAGCACACACATGTGATTGAGAGCACTGTAAGATGCATGGCTCACAACCTTTTTTCCTTTTACATTTGTGTTGCCAGGATGTCACACAAAGGCGAGATTGGTGAAGGAGTTGGTGCTGCAGCACCAAGGTTCAGTGACCAGGACCTGCAGATTTTAGTGAAGGAGCCCTCACATCTCAACGAAAAAGACATGGGTCGAAATATCTGCTGCGGTAAGCAAGAAAACACAAACAATCCTGGATTCGGTTCCGGAAAAGGTTTCATGATCTGCTGCGTTCCAGCATGGTGAGATGTTTGGATCATCCACACAGAGGTCCAAGTGAAGGGTCACATCTGCATGCTGCAGCTAAGGTGCAGGATCTGTCACTTATCTCTGCTATAGCATTGAGTCTTGTATGTCCAAGCTGCTGATGCAGGTCCACATGGTATAGATGTGAATGAGCACTGTGATGCACTGACATATTAAAGTGAATTCTCCACGCATGCTCTATATATCAGGCTAACATAAAACTATGTTGTCTTTTCAATCTAGAGGGCCCAATATGCCAGGGAGATGGCCCCGACTGGGAGTGGTTCAGTGAGGCTGCAGATAATTTGTTCCGCCGAGCAGACAGCCATGGAAGCAGCCAGGATGCCGGTTCAGCTGGCTGTCGGTGATAGTGAATCACTCATAGCAGATGATAAAGGCAGCAGTAAATGCACTTTGCAACATTGTGGTAATGGTGGAGCTAAGGCTCCGTTTATTGAGCACAAGGAGACGTTGGCATGAGAGGGAGTGTAAGGAATGGTTTGCTTCTTATGGGCATTGCAAGCATAGTTAAGGACAATGGCGTGCATCAGAGCGTGCTTTCACATTGTAATAGGCTATACCTGCATAGCTCCCTTTGTGTTTCACACAGGTCCCAGCTCTGCTCCTTCACCCCACAACCCCCATCATCGCTGCCAGCTCATCCCTTTGGCATCAGGAGGAGGAAAAGATGTCTGAGGAAACAGCGTCACATCAGACAAGCCCATACTCCGTCAACACAAGTACCAGCACATTGGAGGGATGTAGCGCACGTATAGAGTCAGTGGCATGCGGTGAAGTGCAGGAGGTGTCAGAGTCAGAGACATTTGTGCACAGTTCCCCTCGGAGAGGGGAGGAAAGTCATGATGATGCTCCAGTGGGCAGGAATGTGGAGCTTCGAGAGTCACCTTTTGGGGCACAGTATTTGTACAATCAGATGCAGATGTGCAAACATCTGGCAGAGTTCCCTGAGGCAATGCTAGCTCATGCACTGTGAATGAAGGAGTCCATCACCATGGTGAGCTCCACATTGTTCTGGCAGCTCAACTGCATCAGCTCCAACCATGAGAGATAGGCCACTCTCATGGAGAGACACATGCTGCAGCACTCGGAGTGGATACAAGAATAGTGTCTTGCCCAGAAAACAGTGTAAGCCTCCATCAGTAGTCTGGACCATTCTGCTCAGAGTATGAGCACCGACATCCATGGAATACATGAGGAGATGCGTACCCTTGAACAGGACGGTCACACTGTTGGCACAGTGGTTGCTGCAATGGACAAATGCTGCGCAACAGCAGCCAGCCCCATCACCCCCACGTAAAGGCCAAAATAGGGCAGTGGAAGTAACTGAGCAGAGTGAAGTTTTTGAGAGTTTCTCAGCATCATCTCCTTCCGCCTCCCCAGCCTCTCTGCCAGATACCTCACCTGCTCCACAGGTGCCAGTGACCATGGCTGCCCATGCTGAGTTACAGAGGTTGCAGTCTAAAGCCTGGCCGCCACGCTCCTCATTGCCATTTGGACAAGAAGTGAACAGCCCGCTTCCACCTCCTCCGAAGCAACATGGAGGCACTTCGTAGGATTGTGCCCGAGCACAGGGTGCCATCTCACCTACAGCACGAATGAGTTCACCATGGTTACACTTTTCACATTGTACATTTCACGATTAAGCATTTTTTGAATACATGTACATACACTCTTAGATACAATACAAAACTCAATAAGAATATTAATATAATGAAGAACGTCCTTACCAGTGACACTGAAGGTGGTATGCTGAGGTCCGTCTCACATTGATGTCATCAGGAGCAAGGGTGTAGCCATAATTGGGTGGCAGTGGAAGGATTCCTCCTTCTCTGGTCTTTCGCATAAGGTAGTAGTGAGCAAAGGGTCAAGGATTGAGAGGCTCCTTGCATCATTCATTGTCCATCTATGCTTGACTTTAAGTGAGTCTCAATAATCAGACTCAAAGACCAGGGGTTTATCAGGTGCATTTTAGATATGAGTGCTGGGTGCAAGGCAGTCTTCCTCATGTCAATGTTTTTAAAATTATTTGTTCAGGGGATGTGGGCGTCACTGGCTAGGCCAGCATTTATTACCCAACCCTAATTGCCCTTGAGAAGGTGGTGGTGAGCTGCCTTCCTGAGCCGCTGCAGTCCATGTGGTGTAGGTATGCCCACGGTGCTGTTAAGGAGAGAGTTCCAGGATCTTGACTCAGTGACAGTGAAGGAATGGCGGTATATTTCAGGAAGTTGAGTGACTTGGAAGGGAACTTGCAGGTGGTGGTGCTCCGATGAATCTGCTACCCTTGTCCTTCTAGATGGTAGCGGTGGTAGGTTTGGAAGGTGCTGTCTGAGGCCTCTTGGTGTTACATTGTGACATAAGTGTGTGCAACGCAGGTCAAGGTGCCATGTGTGCTCCAAGGAAGATTGCTCATTTGTTTCCCTCACTATGGATGCCATTACTGTCCAGGTGGCAGAAGCTGTAGTTTGTAAGGGAGCTGGGGTTTATGGGAGCAATGCATGTTGCATATGTTACCCACTCCTGAGACTGGACCATGGGGTGAATGGATGATGCACAGGTCTTTCAAAGAGCTTGTCTTGTGCCGCTGTCGCCTCACCCTACGTAAGTTGCATTAGCTGCATGTATGTTGGCAAATACAATCATATCAGCAGGCATTGGATGCAAAGTCATAATTCCTACTGACACTCTTAGCATTGTGGGCATGGTTTGAGTAGGCACACGGTGGTGGTGGCTTTGGCGTCTCATTGACAGCCATTGGCAGTCATGTAAAGGGTCCAGCTCACAAAGGACTTCTCTTTGTGTTTGCAATATTTTGAGGCCAATGGTTATGATGGTTTTAAAACCATTTTTATGATGGTTTTAGCCTTATTTATGTAACTGAGTCAAACTCATTGATGTTGCTTTTCTCTCTTGCCGGGGATGGGCATTTCCCTGAGTAACTGGGGCTTCCATGTAAAAAGTTCATAATATGGAACTTGCTCATTAGGGGGTGTCCGATGACAAATGTTAGATCCTAGGTGAATCTGTTTTGTACTAGGATGGATCTGACACATACTTGAAGGAAATCTTGGTTGTGATCACAAACTACCTGGACATTAAGGGAGTGGAAGAACTTTTGGTTGACAAAGGTATCCGAATGTTGATTTGGAGTCTTTATGGAAACCTGGGTGCAGTCGACAACACCCTCCGCTGAGGAAAGCCTGTTAATTGCACAAAAGCTGTGGCTCTCTGCATCTGAGACACCAAACTAATGTGTTTCCCCACACAAACAGGGCATTAGTTTCTGCCTTGATGCAGCTGTGTGCAGAAGACTGTGATATTCCAGATAGGTCCTCCTGCTGAGCCCTGGAAAAAGGTTGATGCATAAATATTTAGAGTCATGCTAACCTTTACAGCCACTGGCATGAGGATTGACAGACTGTGGTTCAAGATGATGTTACTGCACCATGCCATATATGTTGGTGGCCACTTCTCAGCTTAACCTCAGCCACCTTCACCTTCAGTCATATTGAGGTATGATCTCCAAGATCGGTACACCTTTTCCACCGGGTAAAACCGGGTTGTCATCCTTCTCCTTCTCCTCTTTCCTGGTGCACATGGCACTACCTCTACTTCAAGTCCTGGTGCCCTCCCTCCAACCTCGGGTTGGTAGCATTCACTTTCCTCTATGGCGCCAATGTGCCATGCCGATGTTGTTCCTTCTTTGGCACAATGTGCAATGCTCCCTTCACTAGCATTCTCTTGTTCCTGCCAACTGTACACCCAAGTTATGTGAAGGAATGCAACTATAAATGAGTTATAAGATAATCCAGATATAAATACAGAGTTATAAAATTAAAATATTGATTCTCCTATGCAGTAGGGATTAAAAATTAAAAGCAGAGTTCATCCGCTGGGCAAAGGATCAAGAGGCTTATAAACATGCCTGGGCATAATTGTATGCTCAAGGGCAACAACATCCTGTGGCACAGAATATGGTATATCCTCTAATACAAGGCAGTTCTGAAAAAACAGGAACTAGTCTCTACATCGCCTCAGCAAGGCATTGATAAATTGTAAAATACCACAATCAAACAACGGATAACCTTAAGGTAACCCTAAATAACCTGTCAACTGAATCCTGGAAACTGAATATAGTAACCATTATCTGCACCTCTCAGTATCCTGTTTGCTTGAATGACGTTGACTAAAATTAACGATGTTGACGAAAACAAAGGATTTGTCCAGCATGTGTGCTAAACAGGCTCCCTGCTGACAACAAAAAGACAATACTAGAGGCTCTGTATCTGAATGTGCATAGCATTCATAACTAAGTAAATGAATTGATAGCGCACATTGAAGTAAATAAATATGATCTGATAGCGATTACAGAGACATGGCTGCAGGATGACAAGGATTGGGCCCTGAATATTGAGGGGTATGTGACGTTCAAGAAGAATAGGAAGTTTGGTAAAGGTTCAGGGGTAGCACTGTTGATCAAGGATGGCATTGGTGCAATAGTTAGAGATAACCTTGGTTCAGGAGATCAGGATGTAGAATCGGTTTGGCTGGAGATGAGGAATAGTAGGGAAAAGAAGTCACTAGTGGGAGGGTTTATAGGCCCCCTAACAGTAACCATGCTGTAGGACAAAGTATACAAGAAGAAATATTGGGTGCTTGTGATAAAAGGACAACAATAATCATGGGTGATTTTAATCTACATATAAACTGGAAAAATCAGATTGGCAGTAGTAGCCTGGATGAGGAGTTCATAGAATGCTTTCTAGAGTGTTTTAGAGCAGCATGCTCTGGAACCTACCATAGAGCGGGTTATGTTAGTCTTGGTATTGTGTAACATAACAGGATTAATTAATGACCTCAGAGTGAAGGCACCCCAAGTTAGCAGCAATCACAATATGATTGAATTTTACATCCAATTTGAAATGGAGAAAAGTGGGTCTAAGACTAGTATTTTAAACTTAAATAAGGGCAACAATGTGGACATGAAATCTGAGCTAGCTGAAGTGAACTGGGATACTAGGCTAAGAAATAGATCAATAGACAAACAGTGGCAGACATTTAAGGGGATATTTCAGAATACTCCGAATAAGTATATTCCAACGATAAAGAAAAATTCTAAGGGGAGGACCCATCATTGGTGTTTAACTAAAGAAGTTAATAAAGCATCAAACTTAAGGAAAAAGCAAAAACAAAAAGCTAAAAGCTACTGCGGATGCTGGAAATCCAAAACAAAATAAAAACAGAATTACCTGGAAAAACTCAGCAAGTCTGGCAGCATCGGTGGAGAAGAAATCAGTCAACGTTTCGAGCCCTCATGGCCCTTCAGCAGAACTGAAGCATAGTTTCAACAAGGGAGAAATATAAATTGGTTTAAGGTGGGTGGGGGGGAAGAGACACATTGAGGGTGTGGTGTGAGCAGATAATCAAAAGATGTCAGAGACAAAAGGGTCAAAGAGGTGTTGAAGGTGGTGGTCTTTGTCTGAGAAAAGTGCTAATTAAGAATGCAAGACAGGATATTCAAAGTACAGCTCTAGTGGGGGTGGGGTGGAAAGACTAAAGGTTTTAGTTTTAGATTTAAAAATAATGGAAATAGGTGGGGAAAGAAGAATCTATATAAATTATTGAAAAAAAAGGCGGGTGGGGGGGGGAAAAGAAACGGGGTGGGGATGGGGGGAGGGGGAGTTTAAGATCTAAAGTTGTTGAATTCAATATTCAGCCCAGAAGGCTGTAAAGTGCCTAGTCGGAAGATGAGGTGCTGTTCCTCCAGTTTGCGTTGGGCTTCACTGGAACAATGCAGCAAGCCAAGGACAGACATGTGGGCAAGAGAACAGGGTGGAGTGTTAAAATGGCAAGCGACAGGGAGGTTTGGGTCTTTCTTGCGGACAGACCGCAGGTGTTCCGCAAAACAGTCGCCCAGTTTGCGTTTGGTCTCTCCAATGTAGAGGAGACCGCATTGGGAGCAACGAATGCAGTAGACTAAGTTAGGGGAAATGCAAGTGAAATGCTGCTTCACTTGAAAGGAGTGTTTGGGCCCTTGGACGGTGAGGAGAGAGGAAGTGAAGGGGCAGGTGTTGCATCTTCTGCGTGGGCATGGGGAGGTGCCATAAGTGGGGGTTGAGGAGTAGGGGGTGATGGAGGAGTGGACCAGGGTGTCCCGGAGGGAACGATCCCTACGGAATGCCGTCAAGGGGGGTGAAGGGAAGATGTGTTTGGTGGTGGCATCATGCTGGAGTTGGCGGAAATGGCGGAGGATGATCCTTTGAATGCGGAGGCTGGTGGGGTGATAAGTGAGGACAAGGGGGACCCTATCATGTTTCTGGGAAGGAGGAGAAGGCGTGAGGGAGGATGCGCGGGATATGGGCCGGACACGGTTGAGGGCCCTGTCAACGACCGTGGATGGAAAACCTCGGTTAAGGAAGAAGGAGGACATGTCAGAGGAGCTGTTTTTGAAGGTAGCGTCATCAGAACAGATGCGACGGAGGCGAAGGAACTGAGAGAATGGGATGGAGTCTTTACAGGAAGCGGGGTAAGGAAAAAGCATATCACTGTGCAAAGATGAGTGGCAGGTCAGATGATTGGTCAGAATATAAAGAATGGCAGAGAATGACAAAAAGGTTAATCAGGAGAAAAAAATTAGAGTATGAGAGGAAGCTAACTAGAAATATAAAAACGGAGCAAGAGTTTCTACAGGTAATTAAACAAGAAAAGAATGAGTGTTGGTTCCTGTAGAAAGTGACAGTGGGGAGTTAATAGTAGACAATAAGGAAATGGCAGATGAAATGAACAATATTTTGCTTCTGTCTTCATTATAGAGGATACCAAAAATATTCCAGTAGTAGCTGTAAATCAGGAGGTAGAGGGGAGAGAGGAACTTGGTGAAATTACAATCCTAGGGAAGTGGTATTGAGCAAACTGATGGAGCTGCGGGCTGACAAGTCTTCGGGTCCTGATGGACTTCATCCTATGGGCTTAAAAGAGGTGGCCGATGAGGTCATAGATGTGTTGGTAGTAATTTTCCAAAATTCTCTAGATTCTGGAAAAGTTCCATCAGACTGGAAAGTAGCAACTATAGCCTGTCTATTCAAGAAGAGAGGGAGACAGAAAACACAAAACTATAGGCCAATTAGTTTGACATCTGACGTGAGGAAGGTGTTAGAATTGATCATTAAGGAGGTAGCTGGACACTTATAGAAATTCAAGGTAACCAGGAAGAGTCAGCATGGTTTTGTGGAAGGGAAATCATGTTTAACCAATTTTTGGAGTTCTTTGAAGGGGTAACATGCGTTGTGGATAAAGGGGCGCCTGTAGACGTACCGTACTTGCATTTCCAAATGGCATTTGATAAGGTGCCACATCAAAGGTTATTGCAGAAAATAAAAGCTCATGGTGTAGGGGGTAACATATTAGCATGGATAGAAGATTGACTAGCTGGCAAAAACAGAGAATGCATAAATGGGTCTTTTTCTGATTGGCAGGATTCGATGAGGGTCTGTGCTGGGGCCTCAACTTTTTACAATTTATATCAATGATTTAGATGAGGGGAGTGAAGGCATGGTAGCTAAATTTGCAGATAATACAAAGATAGGTAGGAAAGTATGTTGCGAAGAGGACATATGAGGTTCAAGAAGGCAGCTCACCACCACCTTTTCAAGGGCAATTAGGGATGGGCAATCCAGTGAAAGAATAAAAACGTTGCAGACAGATATAGATAGATTGAGTGAGTGGGCAAAAATAAGACAGATGAAGTATAATGTGGGAAAATGTGAAGTTGTTCACCTTGGCAGGAAGAATAAAAAAAGAGTATTACTTAAGTGGAGAGTGGCTGCAGAATTCCAAGGTGCAGAGGGATCTAGGTGTTCTAGTGCATGAGTCACAAAAAGTTAGTATGCAGGTACATCAAGCAATTAAGAAAGCTAATGGAATGCTATCCTTTATTACATGAGGAATTGAACATAAAAGTAAGGATTTTATGCATCAGTTATACAGGGCATTGATGAATCCACATCTCAAATATTGTGTGCAGTTTTGGTCTCCTTATTTAAGGAAGAATGTAAATGCGTTGGAGGAGGTTTAGGGAAGGTTTACTAGATTGATACCTGGAATGAGTGGGTTATCTTATGAGGAAAGGTTAGAAAGGCTTGTTTCCATTGGAGTTTAGATGAGTGAGGGGTGACTTGATTGAAGCATATAAGATCCTGAAGGGTATTGACAAGGTGGACAAGGAAAGGATGTTTCCTCTTGTGGGTGAGTCCAGAACTAGAGGCACTGTTTTAAAATTAGGCATTGCCCTTTTAGGACAGAGATGAAGAGAATTTTTTTCTCAGATGGTTATGTGACTTTGGAACTCTCTGCCTCAGAAGGCAGTGGAGGTGGGGTCATTGAATATTTTTAAAGCAGAGGTAGATAGATTCTTGTTAGGCAACGGAATCGAAGATTATTGGGGGTAAATGGGAATGTGGAATTCGAAACATAAACATATCAGCCATGATCTTATCGAATGGTGGAGCAGGCTGGAGGGGTGAATGGCCTACTTCTGCTCCGATTTCAGATTTTCATATGTCCTGGTTGTTATAATCTAGCTAAAATGTGTTAAAACGGTTATCTGAAGGACGGTAATATTCTCTGGTGGTTCCTTTCCTTCAGGGGGGAGTTACATCAGTTCTTCAGACCCATTTAAGTACCTGTGGGGCCTGTCTTTCTCAATCTTAAGTAAGGCTGATCCATCCGATGAGTAAACCTGATCCGGACTAGTCCCAAAAAGGGGCTAGGATTATAAACAACTTCAGTCAGTAGGGGCAAAACAATTTTACCCTGCCAGGTGCAGTTGCGCATCTCCTATTCTTTTAGGTTAAAGCCAGACACTTGGGGATGATTTTAAGCCATTTCTGTAGCAGTTGCTGAAACTTTTCTGAATTTTCCAAAGGGAACATTACACCTCTCCAAAAGGCATCCCTGCCTGTCCAAGCAACTCCACAAAGTTTCGACCTCCTCCTACCAGATCGAATCTGCACAATCATACTTCCCACTCCTAGCTGACAAAAATCAGACCTGACTGGAAGCAGTTGCAGTTTTATTTGGGCAGCTGTGACACACGCATGCCCAAATTCTGACCACCCCTATTCCCCCCTATGAAAATGGTGGGGGCCAGGTTCAGGGGTGGGAATTATCATTCAGGCCTCCAGTGTCATTTTTTTATGCGAGGGAGGGGACCTCCATCTGCATGAAAATTCAGGCCGTACAGTCCAGGTGATCTCTGACAAATTTCCTTTCGTCTTGTACTGCGAAGACCCTGAAGCATGTATCTGTTTCACTTCATAATTAATCCACACCATTAATATTAACTTGAATCACAAGTGCCCATGAGACACTACATTTGTACGCCTTGTTGTTCCGAGCTCCGGTGATATTTTGTACAGTAAGAGCTCTCTTCTTCATCGTTCCTGTTCTGCTAAAGCACTTCAACTACAGTTAACTTTCCAACTAATTATCAACCTTCTATTATTTTAGATTTCTCAGAAACATTATTTACGGCTAGAAAGAAGAAAAATATCTTTTAAGTAGTGTTTGAAAACACATCATTTTTCTTATATTTGTATTAAAATGAATTTAACACAAGCCTGTAACAAGAACATGCTATAAATTTAGAAAATAAGAAGGCTATTCTTCTAGGAACTCCATTAATCATGAAGCTTCTCTTAGGCCAACTCCAAAGGGGCAAATATCCCTTTCTAGCCAAATAGATAGTCACGCCAGAATTCATTGAATCTCTTAAAGCATTTCAATGAACTATGGTTCCTTTTTGGTTTGTCTGAAAGGTCTTCCAGAAAATCACCAACACTAAAGTGGCATATATCCATCTATAGAGATCTGAACCACCATCTCCAGCTCCCCAGTATCTGTTCTCCTTCTGCGCCATCAGCCCATTAGAGATTTGAAAATATACCCTTGTGTTGTGCTGTAGTGTGCATTATATTTCAGGAATGGTTTATTTTGAATTTTGGGTGGCCAACCAGCAGAGAATTCCAACCAGCCACCCATTCCTGCAATAAGATGGCTGGACTCATTTTAAGAGGCCCACAGCTCATTTCTATTGCACCGGTGAACTGCGAGGCAACAAACAGGCATGCTGATGCAACTTGTCAAATAAGGCTGATCAATATGAGAATATGCAAAATTGAATTCACTTATTTCAATCAATATATACGCACTGTTTTCATGTAACATAGTTCAAAATAATGAACATGCTACACTATCCCAAATCAGTCGGTCACCTTGCTTGACTTAATCAGAAATGATTCTTAACCATCTCCTGCAGATAACTATTCCTGATGTTTTGACAGACAATGTTCCTGTCTGTCTTTTACCTTCAGTTCGTAACAAGAAGGAAGGGATTAATGGAGACAATTTTCAACATTTGTCCACGTTAGACAGACAGTCGGTGAAGCGACTGTACGGCTTTCCCGATACCAGTTGCATAACGCTCGAATCCCTTTGAAGTTCAGGCCTCATTTGCACTGGATCAGCCCGATGCTGAATGTTCACAGGGTGCTGATAGACTGCTTGCCAACTTGGTGATGTGAGAAATCTAACTGGAATCAACGGGAAAGCAGAGGGGCCATGAATGTTTGGTAGCTGGCTGCTTTTAAGTATCCTCCAGTAGTTCCTTTATGGGTCCGCTGATTAGGTCATTCAAGATGTAATACTAATGGGCAAAGCATGATCGGCACAAGCACCACCTATTAGTTCTGCAAATTGCAAACAATGGGCAGTATTTTATCAGTGATGTGCTGTTCCTGGTGTTGGAACTGGAATTGGGTGGCACTTCGGCTTTCGTGTCAGGAGCCAGCTCCCATGCAATTCTAATTAAAATTTAAAGTGCTGGCAGCAGCAATGGGAGACACATGCGATTCTGCGACGAGGGAAGCTTTTAATTGTGAAACCTGCTGTTTTTGTATTATTGTGTGCGTGCGAGTGCAGACAATGACATGTACCTTTAAGAAGCTGCATAGTGACATCACTATGTGTGAGGCTGGAGTATAAAAGTACAGCCTCCATGTTAGATGTTCACTACTGCCAGTACTCTCTATTAGAGATGCTCGCTACTGCCTGTGACCCTGTATCAGCAAGATCCTATGTACATATTGAGTCAGGCATATAGTCAAGTAATTAGCCTATGTAACTCTTTGGACCCAGGCCAGATCAAGGCCTGTGCAGAACCATATATAGTTGTTGCTAGAAATAAACTTCAGATGCTTACATTCAACCAGAACCCCTATCAGTCTCAATATCTTACTCAGTATAGATAGCATAGAGACAGATCTTTTGAGGTCTACATCGAGATTCTCAAAATATATGGTGTAGGCAGATTGCAACATACCATGCCATGGTTTGCAGCGATGGTCACTTCTAAAAGATATCATATCAGCAGAGGTAATTCCTAAAGATACCAGAATACAAGGCAGAAGACTACTTAAGTATCAACATAAGCTGCAGTGATTCCACTTACCCATCCCCAATCCAGACTGTCCGAGGGAAGGACAGTCTGTAAGTACAACAATTTAAGAAAAGTCACTCACGGGGGACCTCAATTTAGGTGCTTCACTTTTTAAAAAATCCAGTTCTTCAACTGCAAGGACTTGGAATCTGAAATTAGGCACAGAGACTAGACCCAAAAGACATCCAGGTTCAGCAGTGAGTGAAGACCTCACACCAAGCTCAGTGATTTGGACAGAAGGCTTCGTTTTACCTGAATTCCAAGATCAACTATTTATAAGCCACTCATCCTAACAATAAAGGTTGGAGTGTCAAATTTGTTTTTAAAGAAGGTTACCCAGGCTGAGAGGGCTGGGAGGGGAAAGTTTCAACAGCTCTCGGCAGAGCTCAGCACGACTGTTGGTTGACTGCGCCATTTTGTTTTTACAGTTTAGGCGCCAAAACCAGCTTTCCAGCCCTGTCAATCAAAGCGTGGTAGCAGTCCAGCAGAATAATACTGCGCAGTTTCAATACTGCAACAGAAACAGCAGGCAAAGCAAAAATTTCTGCCATCTAAAAATCTGCAACTACAAATTCTTTCTCCTTATTTCAAGCCAGATTATAAGAAGCCAAGAATCTAAAATGTTACTTTTAATAGATACAGCACAGCAAAATAAAGAGGCAAGCTTCTCCTTAGCAGCACCCTTTATAAGCCAGCAGTAATACATTGTTGCAGCATTGTTCTCTACAGCACAGGGACAATAGAAAGGCAACAGGTGCAGATTCACATTCAAAGAGATACAGCATACAACAACTACATTTGTGTAGCACCCAGTGTAGCTCATAAGCAAGAACATCACAATGGCAAATAAAGATTTGACTATGGCCTAGCAAGCAGGAGATCTTCTTGCAGAATTTCAACTCTTTAGGCAGAAGATGTACTTACACTTTGTGGACCAGCAGGTACAGGAACAAGAGAAAAAGGCCTCCAAATTACTAATTGCTCTTGGTAATGAGTGGTTAACATGTGTACACTCATCAGGTCTACCTGATGAAGACCAAATCTTCAAACTCATCGAAGATCAACTAAAGGCCCAAGTTAACTTTAGAATTCACAGGCTAGAGTTTATGTCATACAGACAACAGCTAAGTGAAAGCATTGATCAATATGTAAGCAGGTGCCAGCGCAAAGGAGCCAAATGTGACTTCAATGCTGATGACCTTGCGGAGAGATTGATGGAGCTTGTCATCGTTTCAACGCCCATCAAGCCTTTTAGGAAAGCGCTCCTAGACAAAGCCAAAGGTTACTCAATAGGTGCACTACTGGACGAAAGTAGAAAATTTGAGGCATTACTGGCTGGTGAACAGCACCTTCAAGCCCTCAATCACAAATCTACCATTGCCACAGTAACCAAAATATCAAAGACACCCGAAACCTGCATGCAGTGTGGTTTTACACACTTACCCAGGCAATGTCCAGCATGTTTTGACATGTGCAAACTATGTTCCACCAAAGGACATTGGGCAAAAATGTGTTGTAAATTAAACCAGTCAGACAAGCCCAGCATACAAAACTCACAACAAAAACAATTTCCACAGGAACCCAACCGTTCCAAGGCTCATCGCAAAATGTAAACATATCAATGAAGTAAATGACGCCCCAATACACCACAGTGTAAAGATCTAAGCCAAACTGTACATGTTGTCAACCTCACTCATCACGTGGATAGCATTTGCCACTGTGAGTGTTAAGTATCCACAGAACTATGGGCAGTACACCGTATGCGTAAAAATTGATACCGATGCATGTGCAAACATCTTACCATTGCACATTCTCAACACCGTATACATAGAAAAATGGAATGGCATAGTCCAGTCAACATCTGACAGGCTTACCTCCTATAATGACATTCGTGCACTGGCACCATCACAATACAATGCCAATATGGAAGGTCCAGGTGGACACCAGAGATTTTTTTATGTTGTGGAAACCAGTGGTCCAATAATCATTGATCTGCCAGCGTGCAGTGACGTGCACATGGTTACCATCCATGAAGTGGCAGATGCCACTGTCATCGCACAGGAAAGCACCAAAGGAAGAATTGACTCCATAGAGGACCTTACAGCCATATACCCAGATTGCTTCGACACTATTGGAGATTTCAGGGGTGATGAAGTGCTGCACCTAAAGGACGATGCTCAGCCCAGCATTGACGCACCTAGAAAATGTAGTATCCATATCCAAGAAAAGTTGAAAGTAGAGTTGGACACAATGGTAAGCAATAAAATCATTCGAGAAGTCGAGCACCATCCCAAATGGTGTAATTCGGTTACCTGGGTATTAAAAAAGGACAGTTCATTACATTTACGCCTGGACCAGAGACAACTAAACATGGGACCAAAGCGATGTCCTCAAAAATCCCCACACTTGAGGAACTGAATCCCACATTTGCGAGTGCAAGATACTTCTCGATGTTGAACACAAAGAATGGCTACTGGTCCGCCCATCTGGCACCAGCTCCTCACATGGTAATGCCACAGTGATGTCACTATACAACTTCTTAAAGGTATATGTCATTGTCTGCATAGGCATGCATACAGTATCACAAATGTCTTCAGCTGACAATGCAACTGATATGGGCGGGACATAAAAGAGCCTCCTGGACAAATAGGGAGGCTCTGCATCATGGACACAACTTTTTGCCCAGCACCATTGCCTAAGTTATTTCTGCAATTTTTCTGTGCAATAGTCCATGACCCTCACCCAACCTCCCACTCAAACTTGCCCCCCCTTCACTCCCTACATTATTATTATTTCTTGTCATTCACCACCCTCCATCTCATCCAAGTTCTCTAATGTCTGAGGCTAGACAGTGACTGACCCCACAATTGAACGATGTCTCCAGCAGATCCTCCTCCGGGCCATCAGGGAAAGGTGGGAGGTGCTCTTTCCCATGGATGGCAACAGAAGAACCTCTTGCCTGCCCAAGATAACCTGATCGCAGAGGAGTTGAGCAACCCTGTGGTTTGTACAAGAGCCTGGGTCAAATGTAGGAAACAGGTCAACGACCTGCTCTGATTCACCATGGTAAGAGCCAGAGTCGCACCTTACCAAATAATCTCTCATGGATCATCAATTAATTTATATTTGCAATTGGGAATGCATGATCAGCCTCAGTGCCAATTGAGGCCAAAACACATGAAAGTTTGGCTTATGTGAGAGCATGGGTGCAATTTGTGAATGACAAGCCAGTATGTGTGGTGGGCATGTTTACAGACAAGCGGGGTTAGGTGTCACTTGACATGTCACTAGTTCTGGACATTGTCATGTAGGACAAACAGACCCACAATGTGAGGGAGAGGTCAAGGACAGGAGGTGAGGATTCAGACCTGATGATTCTTACCCCTGCAGAGCAGGAGTCTCTACAGCTCACAAGAGAGGAAGGAGGATGAGTGGTTGCAGATGGCGAGGTTAGAATGGCCAGGCATAAGTGTAAAAGTGCATCCCACCTGGTGCTGTCATCTGGGCAGTGTCGTGAAGAGATATTAATGTGTATAATGTTATTGAAAATTATTCTTAAATTGGAATTGTAGTCGGGCCTGTGTCTATGTGTGTGTCTGTGTGTGTCTTAATTGGATTAAAGCTGGCCAGTCTGGGTGCTTTGATGCATAGTAGTTTGAAATGTTAGTTAGACAAACATAAGGACAGAAGGTAAAGAGTACAATTCACATTTGTTGAATAAACCATTCAAAAGAATGGGTAAAATCTTGCACCTAGCTGGGAGATACCAAGCAATGTGTTTATATTACTACTAAAATTGGTGGAATGAAAAGATTATTGTTAGGTAAAATTTAAAACAACCTAATAATACAATGAAAAATTTACATTCAAAGGGGAAGCTAAGTATATACAAAAGGGAGTTTGTGTGTGTAGGTCAGAGGCATTTAAGGTCTAACCAGCCTGTAAGTCTACAACTGTGTCTGCAAAGGAGTCAAATTGAAAGGAACCTCATTTTGAATTCATAAGGACAAATGTGCTTTGCCTGGTGCCTGTTCTACAAGACCTTTGATTATCCCAACCTCAGACTGGACCTACCACCTCCTAATGAATCAACCTCCCCACTGTGACTGTGGGCATTCCCTCTGCCAATTAGCACCCCAGTGGACAGTAATGATCCCACCCTTTAAGCCTCTAATTTTCGTTACCTTGACTGAATGTCATCACCATGACTTGCCCCTCACCGCACCCAGGACGCCAGGCCCTTCCCACCTCTCTGCCCCTTGTCT
Source organism: Cetorhinus maximus (assembly GCF_964194155.1). Lineage (NCBI taxonomy): Eukaryota > Metazoa > Chordata > Chondrichthyes > Lamniformes > Cetorhinidae > Cetorhinus > Cetorhinus maximus. The sequence goes on along the minus strand of NC_135881.1, from coordinate 125,780,801 downwards.
ATGACCCCACCCCCTGTCCTCCCTTGGATCAGTCTTCCACTCCTCCATTCTCCCAACAACCCCCCCCCCCACCCCCCCGCCACCCACTCACCCCTGACTCATCCTCCTATGCTGGTTCCGAATCTCCATGCAATCTGCCATTCCCCTGCTCACCTCACTTGTTCCACCATGCAGGGGCCAGAAAATCCGGCCAATACCTGGTAACTGGTGTAGGACCCTGATTTCTATTGTTACATGTTTTTGAAAAGGAGAAAAAATTCACAATTGTTAGAGTGCAAAAGGAGGCCACTTGGCCCATCTTATCTGCACTGGCTCTCCTAATGAGCAACTCACCTAGTGCCATTCTTCTGCCTCCTCCTGCACATTGTTCCCTCTGAGTGCCTCAATTGAACCAGCCTTGACCACACTCTCAGGTAATGCATGCCAGGCCCTAAGCACTCGCTGTATGAAAAAGTTTTCTCATATTGCTTTTGCTTCTTTTACTAATTACCTTAAATCTATGCCCTCTGGTTCGCGATCATTCCGCCAATGAGAACAGTTTCTCCTTATGATGAAAAAGTGAATGCTTCCTTTTACCCTTGCAACTAATGATCCACAAATGAAATCAGGGCAATGTACCGATTTTCTGAACGCCATTAAAGTACAAGCCATAAAACCTTCACACGCACCTAGAACATCCCTGTTATAATTTTGGACTGCAATGAACTGGAACGATGATAATGCATGAGCACAACAATGTCATTACCATTCTCCCTACCTTCAGGCACGATGCCATAAGAGAGCTTTGATGACCATGGACTTCCATGGTTATGCTTGGCAAGGTACTGCAGTGGTTTGCCAGTGCCTTCTGCAGATTTTGGCTGACCAAGAGACTCTCCCATTCTTACTGCCTGCCATAGGTATAGTGGAAGGATTTGCAGGTTGATAATCAAACTGCTTGGCCACATTATGAACACATCTTCCATGGCCATCAAGTCCTAGAGTGGGACTTGAACCCTGAGTTTCTGACTCAGAAGTAGTGACACTACCACTGCACCACAAGACCTCTGTCAACAACATCATTCTTAGTTAAAGTTTTCAACTGGGCAAAAATAGTGTATTGTATTTTTACAACAAAAAGTTGAATGTAAATAGCACCTTTAATATAGTAAAACACCTCACATTGCTTCACTAGAGCATAATCAGATACCAGGGGCTAGATTCTACAGGGTGGGGGACATGGCAGATGTGCCTACTGCTCACTTCCGGAAGAAAAGTCAGTCCCAAACCAACTGACTTTGAAGTAGGGCTGCCCCACAGGTATAACACACTGGGGGCGGCCTTATCAAGCTGAGGGTCAGATTTCTGATCTTCAGTGAGAGAAAGTTCCACCCTTGAAAGCTGCTAGCCAATCTGATTGGCCGACGGCACTTACAGTCCCAGCAGCACCAGAATTGCATAGTGGGTGCTGCTGGGCAGGCTCCGGGATGAAGGTCATGGCGATCAGACACAGGTAAGACTCAGGCTTTTAGGGCGGGGTGGGATCAGGCACCATAGGGAGGGGGGCGGTGAAAGAGGGGCGGGCTGGGGAAAGGGGGTTGTGAATTTTGTCAACCAACTGGGGAGGCACAAAGTGGGGCTGGTATGATATTAGAGGAGCTGCCCCCAGTGTACGCAGGGCACCCTCCAAAGGATGTATCCCATTTCCTTCCTGCCTTTTCACCAACTTGGATGAAAAAATGACCTTCTCACTCTCACCCACTTTCCACTGCCTAATATATTATGGCAGTGGAGGTGGATTGAGGGTCTTAAGTGTTTATTACCTGCTTAAGGGCCTCACTAGGCCTAAGGTTGGGCAGGCTGGTTTGTGTTTTTTTATTTGTTCATGGAAGTGGGTGCTGCTGACAAGGCCAGCATTTGTTGCCTATCCCTATTGCCCTTGAGAGCAGTTAAGAGTCAACCAGATTTCTATGGGTCTAGAGTCACTTGTAGGCCAGATCAGATAAGGATAGCAGGTTTCCTTCCCTAAAGGTATAAGTGAACTAGATGGCTTTTTATGACAATTGATGATAGTTTCATGGTTGCCATTACTGATACTAGTTTTTGATTCTAGAATTTTTTTAATTGAATTTGAGTTCCATCAGCTGCCATGGTGGGATTCCAACCCATGTCTCCAGGATATTAACCTATGTCTCTGAATTAACTAGTCCAGTGACATTACCACTACACCACCATCTCTCTACCCACCCTCCAATTTATGGGCATCGTGTTGGGGGTGAGCACGGCTTGCTCGGCAGGGGGCATAAAATCCAGCCCCAAAACTAGGAAAGTTTCATTAGAACAGCTAACAATAGCTTAGTCAAATTGAGAGGTTTTAAAGAGCAACTTAAAGAAGGGAAGAGAAGTGGTGAAGTGGAGAGGTGTAAAAGGAGAATTCCAGAGCTTAGAGCCCAAATGCCTTAAGGCACTAAAATAAAATACCAAAGAATGTAATTTATTAAAATGCTACATTTATGAGATAGTTACATAGCACTAGTGCTAGAATCTTTTCTTCTCAACTAGAAGTTATGAGAACACCCAGTTGTGTCAATCACTTGATTGGGCTGTACTCCAGATGATGCAATTCTACAGCAACCTGTGAAATAAAATACCATGTCCTCTGCAATAGTTCTTAGCCATACTTCACCAATGGTGATCATATCCAAAATCTATAATAATAACTTGTATAAAACAGTCTTAGGTGCCAACAGAAGCTCGAGAATAAAGAAAAACGATGTTGCATTCAATTAGCTATAATTAGCTAATCAACAGGTCTTACATCAGAACTCATTTACAATTTTGCTAAACATGCATTTTAAATCAGATTTGTTTATTGGATATGTATTGGTGGAATCTTAAAGTGTATTTAGTCATAAGTATAAAATGTGTTTCCCCATAACTTATATTTACACCATCTTTTTTCTTGTTAATTTTACCAAGCGGTGGAACTGATTTGAAACAATGCACAACTGATATCACTATCAATGGAGGTCTTCTCATATCAAACTGGAAAGGCACACTTCAATGAATTCCTTACATGTAGCGGCTAGTTTATTGCATGGGAAAGTATGTCCTGGGATTTCTATCAAAGCAGGTTATACTGGATTTCTGAACATGATTTTCAACACAAAAAGAGCGTATGAACTTGTTCTTTTTTTTGTTGATGCTCTCTGATTAGTGACACTTCAACAGGATGTACTTTAAAGTATTTCAAATACGATACAATATATTTTCCATGCCTTTGTCTTTTCACCTTTTCTACTAATGATCAAAACTGCACGCATTTGTGATATAATGATCGAATTTCATGTAATGCGATGTTTGATTCTTCTAACAAATATCTGGCATAGTTCTAATAATGATATAGTGCAGTGAAAGAAACATCAATATTGGTTATTCAATGACATGTACAGAGGAATCCTGGATTCCCAATCGATCCATTTACCTCCATTCATTAATGTCAATGAAAAGCTTTATACTCTTGACTCATTATGAATTTTTCATTAACCTTGGCAGACAGAGAATAATATATTTGCAGATTTTCATAATCACAAAATAGAGAATGAGAACTAAATCAAATATTGATTTGAATTATTATTAATGAAATCGGTAAAATAATTTGGAAAGTCTTATCCCAGTTCCCTGAGCACACCAAAAACAATGTTCATTTATATTACTCCTTTAACATAGAAACATATCTCAAGGTGTTTCATAAAGAAGTAATCAAATAAATGAACACTGAGCTAAAGGAGAAAGTATTAGGAGGGGTGACCAAGAACTTAGTCAAAGAGGTGGGTTTTAAAGAAGGTCTTAAGGGAGGACAGGGATGTGGAGATATGGAGCAGTTTAGGAAGGTATTTCAGGGCATGTTTGATGGCATTGCTGCCACTAGAGGATGTGGAAGGAGATGGGGTGTGCAGAAGAAGCCAGAGGCAGAGAAAAAGAGGGCACAAAATTCATCTGGCACAGTTTTTGGGCATGGGGACCGCAACTCGCATCACTCATTCCCTTTGGAAACAAGGTGGATAACATACAAAATTCTCCTACACTACATTTTCCTGATTGTAGAGTGAACAGCTCTGAAGCAGACCCTATCTCCATTTCAGTCCGGGTGTCCTCTCCACGCTCTAGGAGGCCAAGTACCACATGGTCCAGGCAGGCTCCCCTTCTTAAAGGTGCCATACTTATAAAAGGGAAGGTTTCAGCAACACACTGCAGACTGTTGAACAATTGCTTTTCACCATTCAGGGAGAAACAATGGCACAGCAAGGGAAGGAGAGGGCTCTGAGATTTTGTGACACTACCTTGGACTCACTCTGTCGAGAAGCCCAGGCCAGAAAGGAGGCAATGTTTATGGCAAAGGACAGGAAGGCTCCCAGACTAATCCTGTGAAGAGACTGGGAACAGATGCTGAGAGTAGTGAACACTCATAATGTGACATTGCTGACATGGCAAGAAGAAAATTTAAAGATGTCATTCGGATGATTAATGTATTTGCACATCACATCACTCACCCTCCACAACACTTGCATTTCATACTGCTCAATGCACCATGTCTCCATCACCCAGCACCACTCCCTGACGTCCAGGACTCATCCCAACAGCCTTCCACTGCATCTCACCCACACATACACACAAACATCTTCCGAACATGTTAGGCACACACATACCTCTGAAAACTCCACACACCTACAGATATTCAACTATGACAGACGCTGACACAGTCACAGGCATTCTGTCCTCTTGCAGGGGAAGGTGGCCCACAACTAGCTTGAGAGGCAGATGACAAGTGGAGGATCACTGAGGATCCATTCCCTCAGGACCTTCAAACAGATGGTCTTGAAGATCATAGGTACAAGTGTGATGGAGCCAATGGCACATGGCACAGTCGAAGCCACCTTGGATGATGATGAGTTGCTGCCTTAAGCACCCAACCCACTCAATCCTCACTCTCATTCTGAAAGGTGCCATGAAATGGAAGCTGCCAATGGAGTGACCATAGATCTCCTGATTTCCTCCCTTTTGTTAAGCCATTCAGGTGCCAGGAACTGCTCAATCCCTTCAACATCATGTGAAAGGCTGAGAGGAGGAAGAGAGTTCTGAAGAAGAAGCATCCAGTCGTGAATGGTGGTGGAGAATTAAACCACTATCTGGAGGAGGAGGCTTCACAAATACCCCATCCTCAATGACAGAGGAGTCCATTACCTATGCCCAGTGCATAGGGCAAGGCTGAAGTATTTGCAACTGTCTTCAGCCAGAAGTGCCAAGTGGATGATCCATCTTGGCCTCCATCTGAAGTTCCTAGCATCACAGATGTCAGTCTTCAGCCAATTCAATTTACACCACATGATGTCAAGAAATGGCTGAAGACACTGGATACAGCAAACACTATGGGCCCTGACAACATCTGGCATTAGTACCGAAGACTTGTGCTACAGAACTTGCCGTGCCCCTAGCTAAACTGTTCCAGTACAGCTACAAGACTGGCATCTACCTAGCAATGTGGAAACTTGCCCAGGTACGTCCTGTCAAAAGGCAGGACAAGTCCAACCTGGCTAATTACCGCCGCATCAGTTTACTTTTGATCATCAGCAAAGTGATGGAAAGCATTTGTAGAGTAAATATAATCTGAATTAATCTACTTAATCTGACTCCCAGTTACACTTTCGTTAGGGTAATAGTAGACACATACTTTTAAAAGACCCAGGCAAAGTAAATGATACCCTGAACAGGCGAATTCAACTCTTAACTTCAGCCCCTGAAAGCAACAGTTTGGTATATACAGGCTGAAGGTGTTTCACACTTGTTGAATCTTAGACTGCCTTCCCTTACACACAGCCTTCGCTCCTTTATAAATATTTTCCCTTTTGAATGCAAATACCCATTGCTCAGACTGGAAGTTGAAGTTATAACTTTGGCTGTTTTACAAAAGGTAACTAAAGTTAAATTAATGGAATTGGCAGATACATTACAATTGAGGTTACCTGCAGGGGCTAAGAAAGCAGATATAATTGAACGTATAGCACAACATTTAAAGTTGGAAGTGATACCTGACACAAATGAGTCACAGCTGGAGGTAGTGAGACTTCAGTTAGAAATGAAAAAACTTGAGCTCAAGGCAGCAGAAAAGGGAAGGGCATTTGAAAGGGAGAAAGCAGAAAGACAGGAGAAAGAAAGGAAGCTGGACCTGGAACTCCAGGCAAGAGAGAAGGAAAGAGAAAGGGCATCTGAAACAAAAACAAAAAATGCTGGAAAAACTCAGCAGGCCTGATAGCATCTGTGGAGAGAAAGACAGAGTTAACGTTTCGAGTCTGTATGACTCTTCTTCAGAGCCTGGACTCGAAACATTAACTCTGTCTTTCTCTCCACAGATGCTGTCAGATCTGCTGGGTTTTTCCAGCATTTTTTGTTTTTGTTTCAGATTTCCAGCATCCGCAGTATTTTGCCGTTATCTAAGAGAAAGGGCATACCATCTTAAAAGGCTGGAAGTTAAAAAAGAGACCTCAGATTCTGAGGAAAGTTCTGATGAGGAAAAAACCTTTAACCTAAAACCCAGTGGAGAGATGTTTAAATTTTTACAAGCTCTTCCAAAGTCTGAAGAAAGAGATGTTGAAGCATTCCTTATTTCATTTGAGAAGATAGCTAAACAGATGAAATGGCCACAGGAAAACTAGACATTGTTGTTAAAATCCAGGTTAGTGGGTGGAGCACATGAGGTTTATGCTTCACTGTCAGAAGAAATGTCAGTGAATTATGATGTGGCTAAAAAAAGGCAATTTTGAATGCATATAAGTTGGTTCCTGAGGCAAACAGGCTGAAATTTAGGAATATGAAAAAATAGCCTAGGCAAACTTATATTGAATTTGAAAGAGTAAAACAAAGTAATTTTAACTGATGGATATAGGCAATAAAGATAGAAACAACATATGCAGCTCTTAGAGAGGTAATTATTTTTGAAGAATTTAAAGATTCAATTCCTTCAGTAATGAGAACTCGTGGAGGAACAGAGGGTCCAAATAGTAAGACAGGCAGCAGAGATAGCTGATGATTATGAGTTAGTTCATAGAGCTAAACCTTTTTTTGTCACCCTTTCAGATCAGAGAAGGATAGAAAGTGGGAAGGTGAAAGGAAGGTGGGTATTCAGGGAAGAGAAGGAGTAGGTGGAAATTTGCAGGAAGTTTTTTCTCAGAATAAAAGAGAAGGTGCTGAGGGTAGAAGTGACATTCGAAAATTGAGGTCTTTTCATTGTAATAAAGTTGGACACATGAAGTTAGTGTGCTGGAAATTGCAGGGAAAATCTGTTGGAATTATAGGGGTGCAGAAAAGTTCTGGAAGTAAAAGTACTGTGGGTTCTGAGGTTCCGGCACAGGAAAAATCAGTGGTTTGTGTACAGGAAGAATCAGTGATAGGTAAAGGATTATGACTGTGTTCACAATTTACCCAAGGGAATTCTAAGGAGCAGGTTGCAGAGATGTTTAAAGATTTTGTATTTGAAGGGAAAGTATTTTCATATGTACAGGGTGGAGTAGGTAAAGATGTTAAAATTTTAACAGACACAAGGGCTAGTTAATCCTTAATTTTGTGAGATAAAGATATTTGTTGTTCAGAGGGAGTATTGCAGTATAAGTGGGGTTCATGGAAATGCTAAACCTATCCCCTTGTGGAAGATAAATTTAAAGAGTAAGTGGAAAACAGGCAAAGTGACTGTTGGAATGGTGGAAAAAATGCCCATTGCAGGAGTTCAATTTATCTTGGGTTGTGATATAGCTGGATCACAAATGTTGGTGATGCCTAAGGTAGTTGAGTAGCCTGTAGAGGTGTCTTCAACATAAGTGTTACAGAGAGAGCATCCTGGATAGTTTCCAGATTGTGTGATAACAAGATCACAGGCTCATAGGTTGAAACAAGAACAGGGAGTTCAATGACAGGGAAAGGTATGGAAATCCAATTATCTGACACTGTGTTTGATAACATTATTTAGGAAGAAAGACTTGGAAAACAATTCAGCTTAAGTGTTTAACTCAAGGCAGTTGGTGGAGTTGCAGAAAAAGGATTTGTGAATACAACATTTATATCAAACAACTTACTCAGAAACAGAGGCAAAATGTATTCCAGAATGTTATTACCTTAAGGGTAATGTTTCAGTGAGAAAATGGAGCCCATATCATGTTTTAGCAAATGAAAGCTGGAGGGAGGTACATCAGATTGTAATATCATTTGGATATAGAAATGAGATTCTGATGAAATTAGGAATTAGAAAGACATAGGCAAAAGTACAAAAACATTTTTTTGACCCGAATTGCATAGGGATGTAGTCAGATCTGTCACACATATCAGGTGATAGGGAAACCACAACAGTGATTAAGCTGGCACCTTTAATTCCAATTCCAGCATTTAAAGAACCTTTTACTAGGGTCATGTTTGATTGTGTAGGACCCCTCCCTAAGACTAAAAGTGGAAATCAGTGTTTACTGATAATAATGGATGTGTCTGCCAGGTTTCCTGAAGTGATACCTTTGAGAAATATTACAGCACGAAGATTGTGGAAGAGTTAACTAAATTTTTTACAAGATACAAGGAAATACAATCAGATCAGGGTTCAAATTTTATGTCACATTTGTTTAAGGAAGTCATGAATAGTTTGGGGATAAAACAATCTAAGTCAACAGTTTACCATACCATCACAAAGGTCTTTGGAAAGATGGCATCAAAATCTAAAAATTATGATGAAAGCATACAGTCAGGATTATCCACAGGATTGGGATGTAGAGATTCTATTCTTGTTATTTGCTATTAGGGACGCTCCTAATGCATCGACTGGTTTTAGTCCTTTTGAACTAGTTTATGGTCATGAGGTAAGGGGACCACTGAAATTGATTCATGGGAAATTGGTGGGTCAAATTCAGAAACTACTCTCCAGGATTACGCATCAAATTTCAGAGAGAGATTGGACAGAGCATGTGAATTGGCTAAGGAGCATTTAAAGATATCACAACAAGTGATGAAGTGAAAGCAGACAGGAAAGCTATACCTCAGAATTTTGTTGCTGGAGAGAAAGTGATAGTTCTGTTACCATTACTGGGTGACTCATTAAAGGCAAGGTTTAGTGGGCCTTACATGATTGAAAAGAAACTGAGTGAAGTAAATTATTTAATAAATACTTCAGATAGAAGAAAGAAGCAGAGGGTGTGTCATGTAAATATGCTTAAAAAGTACTTTGACATGGAAGAGGACCAAAAGGAAGTGTTAGTGGTAGTAGATAATGAGAAACAAGTAGAAACGCAGGATTTTGAAATTGATTTTCCTCTAATCAAATTGGATAATGAGGAGGTACTTGAAAATTTAAATGTAATATTGAATTACCTTCCAGCCAAGTGTCAAAGTGATTTGGAAAAGCTATTGAAGTCACACAAGGCTATTTGTGGAAATAAGTTGGGGAGGACAGATTTAGCTATACATGATGTGTCTGTAGAAGTTTCATCTTCGGTAAGGCAACATCCTTATAGATTAAATCCAGCAAAGTTATCACAAGTACAGAAAGAAATTGACTTCATGCTTCAAAATTATATCATTGAGTCCAGTTGCAGTAACTGGATTTCACCTATTGTACTGGTACCGAAACCGGATGGAACACAAAGACTGTGGGCAGAATTTTCTGCCTGTCGGGTGGGCAGGCCTGACCCAATCTCCGGCGGGCGGGTAGCCAATCCCCGCCGGAGAAGCGGGCCCCTCTGCCATATTAAGTGGGCGGGCCAATTAAAGCCCACCCAGCGTGACGCCCGGCGGGAAGCGCAATGCGCTTCCTGTGCAGGCTGGCGGGGGGGGGGGGGGGGGGTGGGTGATGCCCCAAAAATGAGAGTGCAGTCTTTTGCACATGCACATGAAAGAGCACACATCTCCCTGAGGCTAAGTGCTCCCTCAGGGAGATCACTGACAGCTTTATAAACTTTAAAAATAGACAATGTTAATTAAAATGTTAATAAATTTCACTGAAACTTTAATAAACTTTTTTAAACCCAACATGAATCCTCATCCCCCTGGTGGATGAGGTTTCATATTTTTTTCAGAAGCCTACCATGGCTCCTGGCCTGCCCACCAACCTTAAGGTTGGACGGGCAGATCCTTTAATTGTTTTAATGATCCTGTCAATGGCCTCAATTGGCCATTGACAGGTCTGCGGGTGGACAGTTGATCTCGCTGTGCCCCCGCCTTCCTAAAGATTTAAATGGGGCGGGATGACGTTGGGGGTCCCCCCCGATGTCATCCTGCGTCACTTTCGCGTCGGCGAGTGGGCCCTGCCCCCTGCTCGCCAACGGAAAAATTTAGCCCTGTGTGTGGACTATCAAAGGTGAATGCAGTGACAACAGCAGATTCGTATCCTATACCAAGGTTGAAAGATTGCATTGAGAAAGTGGGACAATCAAAATTTATCACAAAGATTGACTTGCTAAAAGGGTATTGGTAAGTACCATTATGGAGGGAGCAAAGGAGATATCAGCTTTTGTGACACCAAATAGACTGTATCAGTTTAAAGTCATGCCATTTGGTATGAATAATACAGCTGTGGCATTTCAAAGACTGACAAACAAAGTAATGGCAGGTCTGAGCAATTGTGCTGTTTATATTGATGACTTGATAGTTTTCAGTTCCACGTGGGAGGAGCATTTACAGAATCTGGAAGAACTGTTTTTTTCGATTACAGGAGGCTAATTTGGTGATGAACTTGGGTAAAAGTGAATCTGCAGAAGCGCAAGTTACGTATCTAGGCCATACCATTGAACAAGGTAAAGTGGCTCTGAGAGTCTGAAAGTCAAGGCTATCATGGATTTCCCAGTACCCACAACCAAACAAGAAGTTTTGAGATTTCTGGGCATGAGTAGGTTTTACCGGAAATTTGTACCAAATTTTAGCCGTGTGGTTGCTTCACCTGAACTTTTAAAAATGAACAAGATGTTTCAATGGACACAGGAGTGTCAGGAGGCATTTGACAGTTTGAAAATTGTATTAACTACGACACCAATTTTGGCAGCACCAAATTAGGCCAAGCAATTTAAGTTGGCTGTTGATGCAAGCGATATAGGCATTAGGGCCGTCCTGTTACAAGAAAATGAAAATGGAATTGATAAACCAATAGGGTATTTTTCACAAAAGTTGAATGTACAACAGAGAAGATATTCAATGATCGAAAAGGAAACCTTGGATTTGATGTTAGCCTTGCAGCATTTTGAAATTTATATGGCAAACAATTCGCCAGAAACAATTATATAGTTTGTTTATACGGACCACAATCTTTTAAAGTTTCTGGACAAATTTCGAGACAAAAGTGCAAGGCTCTTTAGATGAAATTTATTACTGCAACCATTTAACCTGCAGACTATACATATGGCTGGATGAGAAAATCTGATTGCAAATGCTTTACCAAGAGTTTGAAGCTGAAAGGGAAAATTGGACATTTAAAAACCTGGACTCTGAACTGGAATAATTTCTGTTGATATAAAGGATTTGTATATATATTGTTATGTTAACGCATGCATCTGGTGATGTAATAGTGTAAATATATAGATAAGTATAGGAGATAGTGTAACATGGGTTAATAAAAATGAAGCCATCTGTTAAATTACGACAGTCCATTTTTTAATAAGGAGGGTGATGTCAGGAAGATATAATAAGTCCCATAATGTTATTGGAATTTATTGTAAAATAGAGTAATAGTGGGGTGTGTCTATGTATGTGTGTGTGAGAGTTAATTGGATTAAAGGCAGCTGGTCTGAAGGCTGTGATGCAATCATGGTAAACATGGGGGAAGTTTAGAATGTAAGGTATAAAAGGACATTTGCAGTTTTAAATAAACCAGATTAGATTGTTTTCAAAGGAGGGGTGAAATGTGTCACAGAGCCAGGTGAAGTTTAGAAATAATGGGCTGAAATTTGCCCTCGGCAAGCAGAGGGCGGGGCCCACTTGCCAATGCATAAAATGACGCCGACGTCTTCCCGCCCCATTTAAATTTTCAGGAAGGTGGGGGCACAGCTAAATCAGCTGTGCACCTGCCAACCTGTCAATGGCCAATTGAGGCCATTAACAGGATCATTGAAACAATTAAAGGACCAGTCCCGGTGGCAATTAGAAAAAACACGAAACATCATCCACCGGCGGCATGAGGTTTCATGTAGGGATTTAAAAAGTTTAATAAAGTTTTAGTGTAATTTATGAACATGTCTCATCTCATGTGTCACATGAGGGGGACATGTTAAGGATTTTTTTTTTCTATTTTTATCGTTTTTAAAAGTGTCAGCGATCTCCCTGAGGCAGCACTTAGCCTCAGGGAGATGTGCGCTCTTTCATGCGCATGTGCGAAATAGCGCACTCTTGCTTTTGGGGAACTCCCCCCCCCACCTTCTCGCCCGCACAGGAAGCGCATAGCGCTTCCCAGCAGACGTCACGCTGGGCGGGCCTTAATTGGCCCACCCACGTAAAATGGCGGCGGGGCCCACTTCTCCGGCAGGGATCGGCTCCCCGCCCGCCAAAGATTGGGTCGGGCCCGCTCGCCCGACAGGCAGAAAGTTCTGCCCAATGTGTTTATTTATTTTTCCCAAAGATTACTGGTAAAACTTAGTGCTATGAGAGATTTCTATTATCAGAAAGGCAAAGTCCAAAGACATAGTGAAACAATGGGTATTTGCATTCAAAGGGGAAAATATGTATAAAGGAGTGAAGGCTGTGTGTAAGGGAAGGCAGTCTAAGATTCAACAAGTTTGAAACATCTTCAGCTTGGATGTATCAAACTGCTGCCTTTAGGCACTGAAATTAAGAGAACTCACTTTGAATTCGACTGTTCAGGGTATCGTTTACTTTGCCTGGGTCTTTTAAAATATATGTCTGACTGTTGCCATAGCAAGAGTATAACTGGGAGTCAGATTAAGTAGGGAATTTTGAAGTTATCATAGTAGTAATTTGTAGATCTACGTATGTATTTGAAGTCATTTCTTCTATTAATAAATGTTTCATCTAATTTTATTAAAACCTATAAGAATTGGTTATCTTATTACTACTGAATTCAAGGCACGCACCTCGAAATTTATACAAATTGCAAAACAAATTGTGGCAGCTGTTTCAAGTTTCCCTTTGGGATTTGAACAATTCAGCATTTACTATCAGTTGTGTCATAACACCTTGCCTCCAAGCCCACCATCACAGGACTGAGAAAATTCAGCACAAAGAGAGGAAAAGAAATATTGGATTAAGAGAGAGAGAAAGGGGAGTCAGAAAGAAAATATGTTAAAAATACTTTTTAAATTGTACAATCTCCAGCAATTTACACCCAAAGGAATAGGACTCCATATTTATAATAGTTAATGTTCAGTGCCAGAAAGGCTAATAATTAAACATTCATCATGTCATCAAAAGGGTACTTAGACTGAAATCAACAGGACTTAACTTTCTGTAGCCTGGTTAATTCATATCTCATACAAAACAACATCTTCGTGCCATTCAATACATTTCAATGGTAAGGCAAAGAATGAGATAATTATTGGGTGGCAATCTGCCTCCAGAAGCTGTTAGCCAATCAGAGAGCTGGCAAATCTTTAGTCCTTGCTCCATCACCAAGTGTGGTGGCCACTGCTGGGACTGCACAAGTAGCATGGGTGTCACTGTCAGACCAAGGAAAGTGGGATTGGGGTCGCTAATCAGACAGGCCCCAGCAATGGAGGATGTTGTTGGTGAAGACAAGTGTGTTGTTGTGGGAGCCCTCCCTAGGCCAAAATGTGCCTGATCGGGATGCCTTCCTCACCCACCCCACCCGCCCACATTCTCCCTTCCCACTGACCCTGTAGGGAGTGCTGGTTTTCTCTCGTGGCTGACAGCCCATCTGCCACTAGAAAAATGCTAGCAGTGGCAAGAAGAGGTCCTTAATTGGCAATGTAAGGGCTTCAATTAGCTTCTGGGTGGGACTGCCTTCCATCACCTTCCCTGCCTGGGACAAAATGCCATGGCAGCAGGAAGACAACTGGCACGCTACCCCCTGCCCTCCCTCCTGATTTTTCAAACTCCCCCACCCCCACCTCCCTGCCCATTCCTTGAGGTCTGGAAAAATCCCATTGGTTTTGTGGACAGCAACTATTGGGTATGTTCGTTCAGCCATCCACCTGCCCCCGCCTGAAGTTGCTGTGCTATTTGCGCATAAATAATAGAGCACTTTTAGCTTGTTATTTTGTCAGGAAATTTAGTCCAATGGTTTTGTTCTTCCCAATGCCTAACTGGGGGACATTGCAGCTCATCTAAGACTGGATGTTGGACAAGTAGTCCGACAGAACTCAGTTAGGGCAAGTGTAGAGAAAGAAACTAGAAAGGTGCTTGGGTTCAGGGATTGGGCAGGGAGTATTGGTGGGGACAGGCACTTGGCTGGGCAAGAATAGGGAATTCAGCAGCAGGGACAGCTGAATGGATGGCCTCACTCTCAAAGAAGTTCATGAACTCCTCCACTAATTGGAAGTAAGAATGGAAGGGGCATTATTCACGAAAATTTAGCTACAACTGGGCAAGCTCACTCGGACAAGTTGTAAAGAAGTCCCCAGTTATGCTTTACCTGAAGCCCTTGATCTTGACATGAGATAGTAGATTTTATGATTTGTTTTGATGAATTTCTTATGAATCATTAAAATAAATAGACAGAAGATCTGGTAACAATAGAGCCCAAATACCCAATATGAAAATTGTGAAATCAGTTTTAAATGTCACAGTGGAACAGTATTCCTTCCTTCAACAATGACATTTTTCCATTTGATGATTATTGAATTAAGTTTATAACTTGTATATAGTAGTTACATGTAATTGTTTACACTATGGGCTGAATTTTACTCCGGGAGCGGGACCCTACCACCTGGTGTGAAAGTCAGGAGCAAGCTCGCCTACACTTGGCCGGCACGTTCCACAAGCATTTAATAAATGTTAATTGGCTTGAGATGGGCTTTTCACCTCCATCAGGGAGGTTGTTCCCCACCCCATCCTTTAGGAGCTGCAGGTCAATCATTTGGAAATCCAAGTCTATCACATCCACAGATTTCCTTTATCCACCTTGCTTGCTACATCCTCAAAAAACTACAAAAAACTTTTCAAACACGATTTCCCTTTCACAAGACCATATTGACTCTGCCTGATTGCATTAATATTTTCTAAGTGCCCTGCTATAATCTCCTTAATAATGGATTCTAGCATTTTCCCAATGACAGCTTTTATGCTATCTGGCCTATCATTTCCTGCTTTTTGTCTGCCTCCTTCCTTGAATAGAAGTGGTACATTTGCAATTTTCCAATCTGCTGGGACCTTTCCAGAATCTAGGGAGTTTTGGAAAATCACAACCAATGATTTACTATCTCTGCAGCCACTACCTTTAAGACCCTAGGAAGCAGGCCATCACGTCCAGGGGACTTGTCACCCTTTAATTCTAATAGTTTCCCAATACCTTTCCCCCAGTGCTTGTGATTATTTTAAGTTCCTCTCTCCTTTATACCTCTTGATTTTCAAGTATTCTTGGGATGTTTTTTGTGTCTTCTACAGTGAAGACAGACACAAAATATCGAAACGTCAACTCTTTTCTTCTCCGCCGATGCTGCCAGACCTGCTGAGTTTTTCCAGGTAATTCTGTTTTTGTACAAAATATCTGTTCATTGCTTTTGCCTTTCCTTATTTCTCATTATTAATTCCCCAGTCTCACCCTCTAAGGGACCAACACTCACTTTAGTTACTCTTTTCCTTTTTAAATACTTGTAGGAACTCTTACTATCTGTTTTGATATTTCTAGCCACTTCTCCCCCTTCCCCAAGCAAGCCCTAGCCCTGCAGCCGTTGAAAAGCCACCCCCCGTCTTACGGCTGGTCCGGTAGGTAGAGACCTGTCCGTGAGCCGCCCCATAAAAGTGACGTGGTGCTGTCTGTGAAGCCTGGCGCTGTTGTTCGCGAGTGCTGCCCGAAGCAAGGTAGGCAAACAAACCTCAAAGTCCCAAGTGAAGTGTAGCTCACTAGGTGCACATCACTTATGTACAGTTGTGTAACATGTGAGCAGGATGCCCGAATGATCTGGCGTGGGGGATGATTCCAGCGAGCAGGGCTTATAATGAGATGCTACAGTATTGAAATTAAGTTCCCGATGTGCAGTTGTGGGAAATGCAGCCCGCTATTAATGGGTGAATCGGATGATCGCAAACTGGTTTCACGATAGCGTGAAACTGATTCTTGGCTTTCTCGCCATCTTGTTCGCATTCCCCGCCCACCATGTTGCACGACACCAATGGAGCTAGAAAACTTTTTTCTCTCAGAGAGTGATTAGTCTTTGGAATTCTCTTCCCCAGAGAACAGTGGAGGCTGAGATTGAATATATTCAAGGCTAAGTTAGACAGATTTTTGATCAACGAGGAGTCAAGACTTATGGAGGACAGGCAGGAAAGTGGAGTTGAGGCCACAATCTTATCACCCATGACCTTATTGAATGGAGGAGCAGGCTCGAGGGACCAAGTGGCCTACGCTCCTAATTCTTGTATTCTTGTGTACTTGCATCCTGTTTGTGTCTAAAAAGGGCCAAAGGTCCTATTGGGCCAGCACTACCGCACTTCAGATAACGTTTTCCTTTGATCTACGAGACGTAGTTAAACATTAGCAAATTTTTTTTTTAGCTTTCCTTTTATATATTTTTGTTATTTCCTTACAGCTCACAGGTTTGTTAACTTTGCATCTTTGTGTTCCTTTACAACTAAAAGAGCTAAAGTGTCTAAGGGCGGTTTAAAAGGTCAAATCCTTGGTTGACCTATAAGAAGTAAATTATTGATTGTGGCACCTGTTTGTCATGGGCTTTTACTTCATCTTTCAGATTTCTTTTTGTTGAGAAGTTATGCTGAAGGCAAGGCCTAAAGTGCAGAACACTATCAAGGTGCAAAATAATCAGACACTAAACAAGGCAAATTGAGGAGTTTTCATTCAGAAAGCAGAGATTGAGAAATTCTCCAAAGGAGGAAACATAGATGGGAATAGCAATTGAGATAGATTTGAACTCTTGGATCTCCAAATTGAAATGTCAACATTCTACTGTAGAGGTACACAAAAACAGGCAACCAGATGCTACTCTATCTGCTTTCGCACAAATCAGGAATACTCCTCCAGGCTGCTCAAAAATAAAGTAGGCTGCTGCTGGTCCGGGATCATCCCTACCCGTCTACTTTGCCTGACCAGCAAGCTGCACCAGAATGGCTTGCCGCTACATTTCATCGGTTTCATGCAATGAGGCCCAAAGTCTAGCTTTGAAGTGGCTTCAGACCAATGTCTTCAGGGCCATGATTTTTAGCTCGGCCTGCGGGCACGCGCCCAACACGCCCGAGCGTGAAATAGTGCGCAATGACGTCGGGCATGCGTCCCAAAGCCATCGCGCATTTGCATGATATTTCGGTCGGCAGGCACGCGCAAGAGTCGGCAGCACGCCTGGAGACAATTAAGAGGCCTATTAATGCCCTTAAGCAGCTAATTAAGTAGAATTTTTCGCTACCCATCCAACCTTACAGTTGGCGGGCGGGCGGGCGAATAAGCCAGGGGCCTTTGGATTTTTTGCAAAACCTCACCCACGGCGGGATAAGGTTTCCAACCGTGAATTAAAAAAAACATTTTCTTGGAACTAATTTTTCACATGTCCCTCTTCATGTGACTGAGTCATATGCTTGATTTGGACCCAAATGAAATCCAAAAAAGACCATCGCAATGGAATAAAATTAAAACCAACATCATTCATCATCATTCAGAAGTCATATATGGGGACGTATTTATATTATATGTGAATTTTTGAAATTCTTCAACTCCCTAAGGCAGCTCTGTGCCTTCAGGGAGCTTTCAGTGAGCGCACCCCGGTGCATGCGCAACCTCTCAGCGCATGAAAATCCTGCCCCAGGTGTGCACTTGCATTGTGCCCCCCATTTCACATTGGAAAACTGCGCGAGTTGTATTTCTTCCCTTGCATTTTCAGGGCATATAGCAGATAATGGAGATCTTATGTTAATCAATCATCCCATTATACTGTTCATTGCTCCTTCAGACTTGCAGCATTATCTTCTCTTATTCATTGAGGAACATTTTTCTGCATACTAGCCAATTAAGGCTGATTTGAATCTTGCTAAAAATAATGCTGTGCTCTTAAACAGCATCATCCCAATATAGCTACAGACTGAGTTTAAACTCTTTCAACGTTCAGCCATTATAAAGTTAAATCTCTTTCCTTAAAATATAGTTCAACAAGCGACAACCGATAACCCCTGTTTCTCAGAAATGTCTTTGGCAATAAACGGCTCCTGTGCTTTGATTAAACGGTTTGGGCTGCAGACCTGTCAACAAATCAGCCCCAGAGACGTTTATTGCCTAATGCAGTCCTGATGGACGGAAGTTATTGCTCAACCCTGTCGATGTAAAAGAAGTTTACTATCTAACAACAAAACGTTTTCATAAACCACTGAATGTTAAAAGTGCATACATTTTAATAATTCTTTAACAATTAGATTTTATATAGAGCACACCTGCTGTGGCTATCCAATAAATAAATGGTGACAATGCATAAAATCCAGTTAACTCCTGTGTTAAATGCTTATTGCAAAATATCCACTTCTATTAAATCACAGACAGCTGGTGTTCTTGAAATTGTTTTTAAGTGATCAACTTTCAGCAAACGTCACAAAGAGTGGGAGCTGATCTGAGTAGATAATTAATCTAACAGCACCTGCCCTTTGGCTTTCAAATGCAATTATTTAATTTCTGAGAAAACAGGTGTATTTGCAGTAAACTAGTTGGCGCTGTTTTTTTATAGTTACTGTGACTTTTACTGACTGCCACATGCTAGACCTCTGCTCTGAAAGATTCCTTTCAATGTTGTACCTACTTCACGTCATTTAATGAATGATTGTCACCTTCAGTACACTGTTTTATAATCGCATAATTAATGTGCATACTCTTGCAAAAGTTGTATTTTTTTAGACCAATTTGTTAGGCTAAAGGTCACCGGGTCAACTTTCCCACAGGCAATGTTTTTGAGGGGTTGACACACTTGATTTGGACCCAAATGAAATCCAAAAAAGACCATCGCATTGGAATAAAGTTAAAACCAACAACACTAAAGAATTCATTTTCATCATCATTCATAATCTGACCACTTTACTAATTTAAATAAATGAAAACAAACCTTAAACATTTAAATGTTTTGAGCATTTATTTATCAGTACTCATTTTCATTAGTATTTATACATTTACAATGAAATTGAATCATTAACATCCCCAGGATTATACTTTGGTTCTGAAATTTTGGAGCTTTAATCCCTGAAAATCTAGGGTTGACTTATACATGAGGCAGATGAAAAATCAAATTTTTAGGCCAAAAATCATGATGTCAACTTCTACATGAGATCGATGTTTACGTGAGTATATAGGGTACTATTGATTTTAATATCTTTTTCTTTATTGCAGTCTCTTTGGATTTGTTTTATTTATTTAAACTGTGACTGCCAAAGCATCGTCAGAGGCTGGAGGTATTTTTGAATCCAGGATGATTTGGAGACATATTTGTTGCTGGAGCCTCTTTGGGTTTATGAAAATAGATGGGTGTTCCACTGATTTACCATAGTATCTGAACACCAATTTACTACAACACTTAATGCTGATTTACTACAGCATGTTACTAGCAATTTATTGCAATGCAGCAACACCATGATCTAGATTCCTCTCTTGCCCATCAATTTTTTTGGTGGATCTAGGAGAGAGCAGGAGTAGCAATTGCTTTGGACATGCTCCTCCATGTGCTCAACCCCCTTCTGCACCCCACCATTTCATGCCCACTGGCATCTTTGTCATCTTGTCGCATCCATCTGTGGACATATTGAAGCGACACACATTCGAGAGAAACATGTCCTCCAAAGTATTTATTTCTATTTACATTGCTTCAGTGCTTGATACAAGGGATGCTCGATAAGTCCATGCTTCACACGTTCTATAGGTCCAGGCTTCTCATGTTCTATAGATCCAGGCTTCTCATGTTCTATAGATCCAGGCTTCTCGTGCTCTATAGATCCAGGCTTCTCGTGCTCTATAGATCCAGGCTTCTCTTGTTCTTTAGGTCCATGCTTCTCGTGTTCTACAGCGGGCAGAGTGGATTTTGTTTCCAAATGGTTGGGCCATGTGCCATCTGAGTGCTTAAATGCACAGGCCCAAAAAGTTAAATCAATTGATAACCCTTGTTCTGCTATTAACACATTCTGCTCTTACCTTTATGCCATCATAAGCACCTTCTTTAGTCTTTACCACTACCGTTTACACTCCCTTCAGTTATACAGGGCATTGGTGAGACAGCACCTCGAATACTGTGTGTAGTTTTGGTCTCCTTATTTAAATGCGTTGGATACAGTTCAAAGGAGGTTTACTAGATTGATAAAAATAAAAATACCTGGAAAAACTCAGCAAGTCTGGCAGCATCTGCAGAGAGGAGCACAGTTAACGTTTCGAGTCCGTATGACGCTTCAACAGAACTAAGTAAAAATAGAAAAGAGGTGAAATATAAGCTGGCTTAAGGGGGGGAGGGGTGGGACAGGTAGAGCTGGATAGAGGGCCAGTGATAGGTGGAGATAGCCAAAAGATGTCATAAACAAAAGGACAAAGAGGAGTTGAAGTTGGTGATATTATCTAAGGAATGTGCTAATTAAATGTAGAAAGCAGGACAAGCAAGGTACAGATAGCCCTAGTGGGGGTGGGGTGGGGTGAAGGGAAGGGATCGAAATAGGCTAAAAGGTAGAGATAAAACAATGGATGGAAATACATTTAAAAATAATGGAAATAGGTAGGAAAAGAAAAATCTATATAAATTATTGGGGAAAAAAAGGGAGATCAGAAAGGGGGTGGGGATGGAGGAGAGAGTTCATGATGTAAAATTGTTGAACTCAATATTCAGTCCGGAAGGCTGTTAAGTGCCTAGTAAGAAGATGAGGTGCTGTTCCTCCAGTTTGCGTTAAGCTTCACTGGAACAATGCAGCAGGCCAAGGACAGACATGTGGGCATGAGAGCAGAGTGGAGTGTTGAAATGGCAAGTGACAGGGAGGTCTGGGTCATGCTTGCAGACAGACCGAAGCTCAACACAAACTGGAGGAACAGCACCTCATCTTCCGACTAGGCACTTTACAGCCTTCCGGACTGAATATTGAGTTCAACAATTTTAGATCATGAACTCCTCCATCCCCACCCCCTTTCCGATCCCCCTTTTTTTTTGTTTTTTTCCAATAATTTATATGGATTTTTCTTTTCCCACCTATTTCCATTATTTTTAAATGTTTTTCCATCCATTGTTTTATCTCTACCTTTTAGCCTATTTCGATCCCTTCCCTTCACCCCACCCCACCCCCACTAGGGCTATCTGTACCTTGCTTCTCCTGCTTTCTACCCTTAATTAGCACATTTCTTAGATAATATCACCACCTTCAACACCTCTTTGTCCTTTTGTCTATGACATCTTGTTTCCACTGGAGTTTAGAAGAGCGAGGGGTGATTTGATTGAAGTGTACAAGATTCTGAATGGCCTTGACAAGGTGGACATCAACAGAATGTTTCCTCTTGTGGATGAGTCCAGAGCTAGGGGGCACTGATTTAAAATTAAGGATTGCCCTTTTAGGACAGAGATGAGGAGAATTTTTTTCTCTCAGAGGGTTGTGCAACTTTGAAAATCTCTGCCTCAGAAGGTGGTGGAGGCGGGGTCATTCAATATTTTTAAGGCAGAGGTAGATAGATTCCTGTAAGGCAAGGGAATCAAAGGTTATCGGGGTTAGATGGGAATGTGGAAATCGAAACACAAGAAGATCAGCCATGATCTTATTTTTTAAAGGCGGAGCAGGCTCGAGGGGCCAAATGGTCTACTCCTGTTCCTAATTCGTATGTTCTTTGTCTTGTGTCCATGACATCTTTGTCAATATCTGCTTAGCTGCCACCTATCCATGTCCTTCTAACCTGCTCCACCCCGTCTTAAATAGTGTAAAATTCATCACATTTCTACTCTTTAGCTCTGAAGAAAAGTCATACGGACTTGAAACGTTAACTCTGTTTCTCTCTCCACAGATGCTGCCAGACCTGCTGAGTTTTTCCAACATTTTTTGTTTTTATTTCAGGTTAAATCAATTGCTCGTTTCACAGCCAACACGGAGCTTGACGCATTTCTAAG
Source organism: Cetorhinus maximus (assembly GCF_964194155.1). Lineage (NCBI taxonomy): Eukaryota > Metazoa > Chordata > Chondrichthyes > Lamniformes > Cetorhinidae > Cetorhinus > Cetorhinus maximus. Next base: position 125,758,569 of record NC_135881.1, on the reverse strand, counting down.
CTGCAGCAGGTTTCCAAGACTTGTCACAGCACACCCCAATTTCATTTCAGCAAGACTCCTTGTCAGAAACTGCAGGTTGCATGGTGGGAGGTTGAGCAAGGGCAGTAGGGGAACCTTCAGCAGTCAAATTATCCTAGCTAAAATTTGAAGATTGACCAGGGTTAGTGGTGCATATCTCTGTAGGGTGGATGCTGTGGAATTCCGCAAAAGTGGAAAACCTTCCTGTATTTCAAACTCCCAATAAAGTGGTACTATCACCAGCAGACAGTTAAGTCACCCAATCATGTACAGTCAAGTCATGTAAATGAGTCAGCCTACCCCAATGGAAACTTGCTGTTTCACATTTTGTGAATGAACACGACATTATCTCAATGGCAGCAAATGATAAAAGCTGACAGAGAAAATCACACAGGAAGTATTCTTCAAGGAAGTAGAAGTGTAACTTCTCATGAAAGGTATTTTGCAAAAGTGCACACATATTTGGCCTGCCAAAACATCTTCTCACGCTGGCATGTATACAAGAAAAGATGTTATTTTTCAGAGCACTAGCTTACAATGTATACATGGCTCATGTGCCTGTAAATTGCCAAATCTAGCAGGGTTGTGAAGTGGCCTTGTTTACCCCTTCATACTGAAGGATTCCAGTGCTCACTTGTGTCCCAGCCTGACAGAAATGGCTCATAATATTACAATAACTTCCCACAGAACTGTATTGGATAAAATTGCTGCAAGTGTCACAATCTCCAACTTGGAAAGGTAGGTTTCCCGAAAAGAGGAACTGGAAAAAGAGTGCAAGGAGATATGAGCTTCCATCATAATGCTTGTTGGACAAGAGAACAGTACCTGAGCATTTCAGTGTGAAATCAGCATCCCATTGCAGCTTGCCAGTTGTGGCAGGGCAGAAATCAGATGACTTCCACACAAGCCATTGACAATCAACTCTGGGAAAGAGGTTGAGAGGTGAATCCAGAGGCATCCTCACACAGACTCCACAAAACATTTTTGAAAATAGAAACTTTATGGGCTGTTCTCTGAGTGACTTTCAGATTTTCAGGGTGCCTGGTTAGTCCATTCAAAACTTGACACAACATACACTCCATCTATTTGTACCTGGATAATGCAATCAGAGTTCTAGAAACAGCATAAGACCCTAATTTGCATATTTAAGGAGCCTACAACTGTTTCTGGCGGTGGAATGTTTTGGAATTGCATGTTTTATCAGTGGGAATTTCCTTGGTAGCTTTTGTAGTAGAAGGTTCAGGTCCATGCAGGATTAATGTGGGACTGAGTACAGTGCCACCCACACAGTGATGTAAAAAGGCACATGAACCAGAGCCAGGATCAGTCTAGGGATGGACAAAGATGTGTAAAGACCTAGGATGGCGTCAGCTCCATACCTGTACCCTATGCTACATATATAATATATATATAGTTAGGAGTTGTTAATAAAGACTTGCTGTTAATATATTCAAGACAACGAAGCCTGGTATCCAAAGCAGGATTCTTCAGCACTCCTCATTGATCTGCCATAATTTCCCATTTACAGGATGTATCCAGGGCCTGAATTTCACGCTTGGCTTGCGCGCCAAGTCAGCGGATGTGGAATCCGCTCCTGGCCGCAGTCACGTTGAAAATGTGATTGCACGTCGGATGGCCAATTAAGGCCCGCCCAGCGTGAAACACGTCTTCTCAATGGTCAGGAATGGCCGGGTGGGGGCGGGAGCCTGTCGGGTGCCGGGTCCAATGACGAGCCAGTGGGCATTTTAAAATCGGTGGAGGCAGCTCCCTGAAGACTGCCAGGGGAGAATCTTTGGAGTCTGTCCTGGAAACCATTTCATTCGGACAATGGCCTCACCAGCGGCTGGAGAGGTCAGGTGGAAGGGCAAGTCGGGTAGGCACTTGTCCTCCCGTTTCTTGGACGAATGGCTCACAGTCCTTGTGGAGGACGTCAGTGTCAGGCAGGACACTCTAGTACCCAGGGATGGCAGGAGGAGGCCACTGCACCTGGCCAAAAAAACCTGGGAGGAGGTGGCAGCCGAGGTCAGCGGCCACAAAGTTGTGCGGCACACATGGGTGCCGGGCCGCAAAAGGTTCATTGATCTGCTGTGCTCAGCAAGGGTGAGTACCGAGATGGCAGGATCAGTGTGGAGAAGTTTTAAGGGCTGGCCGTCCACCCGTGGTGCTCAGGGGTGCAAATTGTGAAGAGGACATAAGGAGGCTACAAAACGACATAGATAGGTTAAGTGAGTGGGCCAAGATCTGGCAAATGGAGTATAAGATAGGCAAATTGTTCATTTTGGCAGGATTATTACCTAAATGGTGAGAGATTGCAGAGCTCTGAGATTCAGAGGGATCTGGGTGTCCTCGTGAATAAATCACAAAATGTCAGTATGCAGGTACAGCAGGTAATTAGGAAAGCTTATAGAATGTTATTGTTTATTGTGAGAGGAATTGATTACAAAAGTAGGGAGGTTATGCTTCAGTTGTACAGAGCATTTATCTAATGTATTGTGTACGGTACTGGTTTCCTTATTTAAAGAAAGATGTAAATACATTATAAGCGGTTCAGAGAAGGTTTATTAGACTAATACAGGAATGGGCAGGTTGTCCTATGAGGGAAGGTTGGACAGGTTAAGCTTGTATCCACTGAAATTTAGAAAAGTAAGAGGCGACTTAATTGAAACCTTTAAGATCCTGAGTGGTCTTGACAGGGTGGACGTGGAGACGATTTTTCCTCTTGTGGGAGAATCTAGAATAAGGGGTCACTCATTTAAGACAGAGATGAGGAGAAATTTTTTCACTCAGAAGGCTGTGAGTCTTTGGAACCCTCTTCTTTAAAAGGCGATGGAAGCAGCGTCTTTGAATATTTTCAAGGCAGAGCTAGATAGATTCTCGATTAACAAGAAGGTGAAAGGTTATCGGGGTAAGCAGGAATGTGGGGTTGAGGTTACATTCAGATCAGCCATGATCTTATTGAATGGCAAAGCAGGAATGAGGGGCCGAGTGGCCTACTCCTGCTCCTAATTTGTATGTTCATTTGCAGTCTCTATTACCTCACCAGGACGCCTGGCATGCACAGTGACAGTGTGATGACTTAATCTAATGACATGTCGTTGTTCTCCCCTAGAATCACCAGCTCACCCACAAACGCAGGACCCCGAAGTGCCAACCTTGACGCCAGAGGACCAATGGGCTTTAGATGCACCTGCATCACACCCCTCTCTGCACCAAGCACCAGCGCAGATACCAGCAACTCAGTGGGCATTAGATTGTCAGCTAGAATGTCGATGCGGAGCGGTGAGGGCACTTCACACTCGTTTGATGTGCAGGCGGAGGCAGAGAGTGCCCAGAGCGCTGGCAGTCGGAGGACTGCTGGAGACCAGGACAGTGCTGATTCAAAGGCAGATAATGAGCCTCGGAGTCGTCCATTAGGCAGCAGATGCTCAATGTCCAGCAGGATGTGTGGGAGAATCTGCTGGAGATCCATGAGGGTCTTCGTGCCATGGTCTCTGTTGTGGAGGAGTCCATGCAGAGAATGAGCAATACGTTGACCCTCATGGCCGAGTGCACTGCCTCTTCCATTGAGAGAGTGGCGACTCTCATGGAGAGGCAAATCCAGTGACAGAATCTGTGGGGTCCTCTCAGGGCACTCTGGATGATGGCAGCACTGCTCTGCCCCTCTGCCAGTGACCGTGGCATCTGACGAAGCTGCAATGACTGGGGAGATGCCAGCCATGGCACTGGCTGCTCCCTCCCAGGTGGGACCAGCACAGGCTCCACTGGCCAGAGGACGCCCGCCAAGGTCATCAAGGCCAATTGGACAGCAGAGTCAGCAGGCTGCCTCTGATGCTACTGCCAGTGAGGGAGGTGGGAGGGTCAACAAGACTCAGCACTTGCAAACGTGAGTTTAAGGCACCATGAGCACAAGAGGGACTGGTCACGGGTGATCTTCTGTTCTGCCATGATTTGTTAATATGTTTACTGGTGTGACCATTAACACCAGATATTGTTATGTTCATATGATGTGAGTGCCAACATGATATAAATTTTGCTTTTGTCTTAATGGCCTGAGTATGCTTCGCTTGTTTTGTAGGTGCTGGGCACGTCAGTATCTAATGCCGGACAGTGGCTTTAAACTTTATTGCACAGGCACTGAGTGGACTTTGGGTTCAAAGGAAAGGGTCATTTCAAACATCCAGGATGGAGGCATGAGGTGGAAGCAGATCTTTGGCAGCCTGGCTGAAGGAGCATGGGTTTAAGGCATCTCTGGTGTCCCTGCCTCCCTGAAGGATCCAGAGATCTGCCCCCAAGCCCTCACCGTGCTCCTCTTTTGACTCACGACTGGATTCATCCTCAGTGGCCTGTGGAGCTGCGTCAAGATCGTCTTCCTCCAGTGGGTCCCCCCTTGCCAGAGCCAGATTGCGGAGAGCGCAGCATGCAACCACAATCAGTAACACCCGCTCTGGAGGGCATTGTAGTTCTCCCCCTGAATGATCCAGGAAGCACATCTTCAGAAGACCTATGGTCCTCTCTATCACAGCCCTTGTGGAGGCATGACTCCTATTATAACGCTGCTCTGCCTCTGTTCTTGGGTGGTGGAGAGACATCATAAGCCACCTTTTTGACAGATAGACCTTGTCACCCAGCAGCCATCCCTCCAGTCGTGCTGGAGCACTGAAGAGCCTCGGCACCTGTGAGTGTCTGAGGATGTAAACGTCATGGGAGTTGCCAGGGTACCATGCACAGACTTGCAGAATCTGCATCTTGTGGTCACACACTATCTGTATGTTCATGGAGTGGAAGCCCTTCCTGTGGACGGAGGCACCCGGCTCATCCGCTGGTGCCTTGATGGCCACATGTGTACAGTCGATGGTGCCCTGGATGCGGGAGAATCCAGCAATCGCTGCAAACCCTCTGGCTCACTCAGCCTGGCTGTCCCTGACTTTGTCTGCACTGGAGTGCTGCTTTGGGCTGCAGTAGGGTGTTTAAGTTGGAGTTTGGTGACTGAGGGAATTTAAGGCTTAATTTCTATCTAAAGTCTAGTCTTTCTTTAATTTAGTAATTAACTAAAAGTTGCTGTTTAGATTGGAAGAAGGTGAGTTTTATGCCAGCTTTAAAACAGGGTTTTTACAGGGTCTGCTTGCAGCTACAACTAATTAATTAGATAACTGGCTTAAACCGGTTTTCAGAGCCTTGATTCAGAGAGTATAAAAACAGGCCATCTTACAGTGCTGACTTTGTCTGCACTGGAGTGCTGCTTTGGGCAGCGGTAGAGTGCTTAAGTTGGAGTTTGGTGACGGAGGGAGTCGGTAAGGAGGGAACGAGGTGATCCTTTGAGTACCGTGAGTACGGACGGATAAGTATTTACTACTTTTATCACTTATGGTTTTTAAGGTCTTATTTTGTGGCTCATTGTTTGTAAGGGCTATATTCTGTAACAACGAGGAGCAGGGAGGAAGGGCCCCAGAGTAATTGATATTATTTGACATTAAGTATCTTCCAGAAGGTTTAAATTAATTTAAAGGGGTAAGTCATGGCATGAGAACTCAAAGCCGTGGTGTGCTCTTCCTGCTCTATGTGGGAAGCCGGGAACATTTCCAGTGCCCGGGGCCAACATGCGTGAGGGAAGTGTCTCCAGCTGCAGTTCCTAGAAGCCCGGGTTTTTGAGCTGGAGTGGTGGCTGGGGACACCGTGGAGCATCCGTGAGGCGGAGAGTATTGTGGATAGCACGTATAGAGAGGTGGTCACTCTCTAAGGCTAAGAGTCCACAGGCAGGAAGGGAATGAGTGACCACCAGGCAGAGCAAGAGGACTAGGCAGGCAGTGCAGGAATCTCCTGTGGCTATTCCCCTGGAAAACAGATATACCGCTTTGGATACTGTTGTGGGGAATGGCCAAATTCATTGCACCCTGGTTGGCTCTGCTGCTCAGGGGAGGAGTGTGGGAGTGCAATAGTTATAGGGGATTCATTTGTAAGGGGAATATATAGGCTTTTCTGTGGCCGCAAACGATTGTATGTTGCCTCCCTGGTGCTAGGGTCAAGGATGTCTCAGAGCGGCTACAGGACATTCTGAAGGGGGAGGGTGAACAGCCAGTGGTCGTGGTACACATTGGTACAAACGACATAGGTAAAAAAAGGGATGAGGTCCTAAAAGCAGAATATAGGGAGTTAGGTAGTAAGTTGAAAAGTAGGACCTCAAAGATAGTGATCTCAGGAATACTACCAGTGCCACGTGCTAGTCAGAGTAGAAATAGTAGGATATATTGGATGAATACGTGGCTGAAGAGATGGTGTGAGGGGGAGGGTTTCAGATTCCTGGGACATTGGGACCGGTTCTGGGAGAGGTGGGACCACTACACACCTGGGCAGGACCGGGATTGATGTCCTAGGGGGAATATTTGATAGAGTGGTTGGGGAGGGTTTAAACTAAAATGGCAGGGGGATGGGAACCTATGCAAGGAGTCAGAGGAAGGGGAATCAAAGACAAGAACAAAAGACAGAAAGGGGAATAAGAAAAGTGATAGACAGAGAAATCAAGGGCAAGAATCAAACAGGGCCTCAGTGAAAAATAATGGGAATGGGACAAGTAATGTTAAAAAGACAAGCCTTAAGGTTTTGTGCCTTAATGTGAGGAGCATTCGCAATAAAGTGGATGAATTAACCGCGCAAATAGATGTAAACAGGTATGATATAGTCAGGATTACGGAGACATGGCTGCGGGGTGACCAGGGATGGGAACTGAACATCCAGGGCTATTCAGTATTTAGGAAGGACAGACAAAAAGGAAAAGGCGGTGGAGTTGCATTGCTGGTTAAAGAGGAAATTAACGCAATAGTGAGGGAAGATATTAGCTCCTACGATGTGGAATCTGTATAAATACTAACGGGCAAAAAACATTAGCGGGGGTTGTATATAGACCTCCAAACTGTAGTGGTGCTGTTGGGAATGGCATTAAACAGGAAACTGGAGAAGCATGCAATAAAGGAACATCTGTAATTATGGGTGACTTTAATCTGCATATAGATTGGGCAAATCAAATTAGTAACAATACCATAGAGGAGGAATTCCTGGAGTGTATACAGGATGGTTTTCTGGACCAATACGTTAAGGAACCAACTAGAGAACAGGCCATCCTAGACTGGGTATTGTGTAATGAGAAAGGAATAATTGGCAATCTAGTTATGCGAGGCCCCTTGGGGATGAGCGGCCATAATATGTTAGAATTCTTCATCAAGATGGAGAGTGACGTAGTTGATTCAGAGACTAGGGTCCTGAATCTTAATAAAGGAAACTACGATGGTATGAGGCACGAGTTGGCTATGATGGATTGGGAAACATTACTTAAAGGGATGATGGTGGATAGGCAAACATTCAAAGAGTGCATGGGTGAACTGCAACAATTGTTTATTCCTGTCTGGCGCAAAAGTGAAATAGGAAAGGTGGCCAAACGATGGTTTACAAGGGAAATTAGAGATAATATTAGATCCAAGGAAGAGGCATACAAATTGGCCAGAAAAAAACAACAGACCTGAGGATTGGGAGCACTTTAGAATTCAGCAAAGGAGGACCAAGGGATTGATTGAGAAGGGGAAAATAGAGTACGAGAGTAAGCTTGCAGGGAACATAAAAACTGACTCTAAAAGTTTCTATAGGTATGTAAAGAGAAAAAGATTGGTGAAGATCCCTTACAGTCAGAAACAGGGGAATTTATAATGGAGAACAAAGAAATGACTGACCAACTAAATACATACTTTGGTTCTGTCTTCACAGAAGAGGACACAAATAACATACCAGAAATGTTGGGGAACACAGGGTTTAGTGAGAGGGAGGAACTGAAAAAAATCAGTATTAGTAGGGAAATGGTGTTGGAGAAATTGATGGGATTGAAGGCCAACAAATCCTGATAATCTACATCCCAGAGTACTTAAGGAAGTGGCCCTAGAAATAGTGGATGCATTGGTGGTCATCTTCTGAGATTCAATAGACTCTGGAACAGTTCCTACAGATTGGAGGAATGTAACCCCACTATTTAAAAAGGGAGGTAGAGAGAAAACAGGGAATTATAGACCAGTCAGCCTGACATCGCTAGTGGGGAAAATTCTAGAGTCCATTATAAAACACTTAATAGCTGAGCACTTGGAAAACAATGGCAGAATCGGACCGTCAGCATGGATTTACGAAAGGGAAATCATAGAGATAAAAACAAAAAGCTAAAAGCTACTGCGGATGCTGGAAATCCAAAACAAAAACAGAATTACCTGGAAAAACTCAACAGGTCTGGCAGCATCGGTGGAGAAGAAATCAGTTAACGTTTCGAGTCTTCACGACCGAAGGGTCGTGAAGACTCGAAACGTTAACTGATTTCTTCTCCACCGATGCTGCCAGACCTGCTGAGTTTTTCCAGGTAATTCTGTTTTTGTTGTGAAAGGGAAATCATGCTTGACAAATCTAATGGAATTTTTTGAGGATGTAACTAGTAGAGTTAATGAGGGAGAGCCAGTGGATGTGGTTTATTTGGACTTTCAGAAGGCTTTCAACAAAGTCCCACATAAGAGATTGCCGTATAAAATTAAAGCGCATGGGTTTGGGGGTAGTGTATTGAGATGGATAGAAAACTGATTGGCAGACAGGAAACAAAGAGTAGGAATAAATGGGTCTTTTTCCGAATGGCAGGCAGTGACTAGTGGGGTACCACAGGGATAAGTGCTGGGACCCTAGCTATTCACAATATATATTAATGATTTAGATGAGGGAACTAAATGTAATATCTCCAAATTTACAGATGACACAAAGCTAGGTGCAAGGGTGAGCTGTGAGGAGGATGCAGAGATGCTTCAGTGTGATTTGGACAAGCTGAGTGACTGGGCAAATGCATGGCAGATGCAGTATAATGTGGATAAATGTGAGGTTATACATTTTGGTAGCAAAAACAGGAAGGCAGATTATTATTTGAATGGCTATAAATTGAGAGAGGGGAATGTGCAACGAGACCTGGGTGTCCTCGTACACCAGCCGCTGAAGTTAAGCATGCAGGTGCAGCAGGCAGTAAAGAAGGCAAATGGTATGCTGACCTTCATAGCGAGAGGATTCAAGTACAGGAGCAGGGATGTCTTTCTGCAATTATACAGGGCTTTGATGAGACCAAACCTGGAATATTGTGTACAGTTTTGGTCTCCTTATCTGAGGAAGGAAGTTCTTGCTATAGAGAGAGTGCAGCAAAGGTTTATCAGACTGATTCCTGAGATGGCTGGACTGATATATGAGGAGAGATTGAGTCGGTTAGGATTATATTCACTAGAGTTCAGAAGAATGAGGGGGGATCTCATAGAAACCTATAAAATTCTAACAGGAATAGACAGGGTAGATGCAGGAAGTATGTTCCCGATGGTAGGGGAGTCCAGAACCAGGGGTCACAGTCTGAGGATACGGGGTAGACCATTTAGGACTGAGATGAGGAGAAATTTCTTCACCCAGGGAATGGTGAGCCTGTGGAATTCGCTACCACAGAAAGTAGTTGAGGCCAAAACATTGTATGTTTTCAAGAAGGAGTTAGGTATAGCTCTTGGGGCGAAAGGGATCAAAGGATATGGGGAGAAAGCGGGAGCAGGCTATTGAGTTGGATGATCAGCCATGATCATAATGAATGGCGGAGCAGGCTCGAAGGGCCGAATGGCCTACTCCTGCTCCTATTTTCTATGTTTCTATGTCCTCGTCCGTACGGAAATGAATAAATGTCATTATCCGCTTGAACAGAGCTTCTGTCACCAGCTTGACGCAACTGTTGTCCCATTGACTCCAGTTTGCTAGGGCTCCCTGATGCCACGCTTGATCAAATGCGGCCTTGATATCAAGGTCAGTCACTCTCACCTCACCTCAGGAGTTCAGCTCTTTTGCCCATGTATGAACCAAGGCTATAACAAGGTCAGGCGCTGAGTGACTCTGCCGGAACCCAAACTGAGCGTCAGTGAGCAGATTCTTGGTAAGCAAGTGCCACTTGATAGCACTGTTGATGATGGCTGTGATGATCGAGAGTAGACTGATGGGCGGTAATTGGTCATGTTGGATTTGTCCTGCTTTTTGTGTACAGGACATACCTGGGCAATTTTCCACATTGCCGGGTAGATGCCAGTATTGTTCTTGTACTGGAACAGTTTGACTAGGGACACAGCAAGTTTTAGAGCACAAATTCTAGAGCATAAGTCTTCAGTACTATTGCTGGAATAGTGTCAGGCCCCATAGCCTTTGCAGCATCCAGTGACTTCAGCTGGTTCTTGATATCACGTGGAGTGAATCGAATTGGCTGAAGACTGGCATCTCTGATGCTGAGGACATCTGGAGGAGGCCAAGATGGATCATCCACTCGGCACTTCTGGCTGAAGATTGTTGCAAATGCTTCAGCCTTATCTTTTGCACTGAAGTGCTGGGCTCCCCCATCATTAAGGATGGGGATATTTGTGGAGCCTCCTCCTCCAGTGAGTTGTTTAATTGTCCACCACCATTCGCAACTGGATGTGGCAGGACTGCAGAACTTAGGTCTGATCTGTTGGTTGTGATATCGCTTAGCTCTATCACTTGCTGCTTACGCTATTTGGCACGCAAGCAGTCCTGAGTTGCAGCTTAACCAGGTTGGCACCTCATTTTTAGGTATGCCTGCTGCTTCTTCTAGCATGTCATCCTGCACTCTTCACTTAACCAGGGTTTATCCCCTGGCTTGGTGGTAATGGTAGAGTGGGGGATATGCTGGGCCATGAGGTTACAGATTGTGGTTGAGTAGGATTCTGCTGCTGCTGATGATGACCCACAGCACCTCATGGTTGTCCAGTTTGAGTTGTCAGATCTGTTTCAAATCTATCCCATTTAGCACAGCGGTAGGGCCACACAACACAATGGAGGATACCCTCAATGTGATGACAGGACTTTGTCACCACAAGGACTGTTCGATGATTACTCCTACCGATACGGTCATGGACAGGTGCATCTGTGGCAGACAGGTTGGTGAGGATGAGGTCAAGTATGTTTTCTTGTTGGTTCCCTCATCACCTGCCGCAGACCCAGTCCAGCAGCTTTGTCCTTTAGGACTCAGCCAGCTCAGTCTGAAGTGATGCTCCTGAGCCATTCAATGATGGACATTGAAGTCTCCCACCCAGAGTACATTATGTGCCCTTGCCACCTTCAAGGCTTCCTCTAAGTGATGTTCAACATGGAGGAGCACTGATTCATCAGCTGAAGGAGGGCGGTCCGTGGTAATCATCAGGAGGTTTCTTTGCCCACGTTTGACCTGGTGTTATGAGACTTCATGGGGCCTGGAGTCAATGTTGAGGACTCCGAACTGTATAACACTGTGCTGCCACTGCTGCTGTCACGAATGGGACAGGGCATACCCAGGGAAGGTAATGATGGTGTTTGGGACATTATCTGTAAGGTATGATTCCGTGAGGATGACTGTCAGGCTGTTGCTTGACTGTGAGACAGCTCTCCCAAATTTGGCACAAGCCCCCAGTTGTTAATAAGGAGGACTTTGCAGGGTCAACAGGGCTGAATTTGCTATTTTCATTTCCAGTGCCTAGGTTGATGCCGGGTGGTCAGTCCAGTTTCATTCCTTTTAGATCTGTTTTTAGCAGTTTGATACAAACGAATGGCTTGCTATGCCAATTCAGAGGGCAATAAGAGTCAACCACATTGCCATGGGTCTGCAGTCACATGTTGGACAGACAAGGGAAGGACGTCAGATTTACTTCCCTAAAGGGCATTAGTGAACCAGATGGGTTCTTAACAACAATCGACATGGTTTCCTGAGACTTTTAATTCCAGATATTTTTATTGAATTCAAATCCCTCCATCTGCCGTGGTGGGATTTGAACCCAGGTCCCCATAGCATTACCCTGGATCTCTGGATTGCTAGTCTAGTGACAATGCCACTATGGGACCCCTCCCTTTCGAGGGCTGAATGGCCGCTTTCTGTGCTGTGACCATTCTAAGATTCTAGATTCTATCCTATCAAAATTCATCATTTTTCTGAAATAACTTAAATTACGATGAGAAAACAGTTCCTTTCTCTATCTTTGTCAGCTTAATTTCTCCCTCATATGTATACATACTATACAAAATTTGTGTACGCTTGAAAAGCAAATTAACATTAAAATGTGTAAAGATTCTCTTTTTTTCAGTTTGCGAAATATATGGAACAGAAACTAAAAGTTACTATTGGTATGCAATCATTCTCTCTGTCTCACAATCACACAGAGGGTGGAATCTGTGCCTGGTGATGGAGATCTTTCCAACTAGGTGGAGAACCAACGTGGGCCACGCCACCCGCATCAACTCTATCGGAGAAGGCCAGCTGGAAAGGCACTTATCTGGCCAGCATTGGGCCTTTCCCAGTACTTAGGACCTTGGAGCGGAGATTCCACCCCTCCCACATCCTGCCAGCTGATCAGAGGCTGGTAGCTCTCTGTTGCCTGACAGTGGCACCGAGAACGGTGGCTGCTACCCAAAATGCACCCACCAAAGACTTAGGATCATTGAGGGACCCAGGCAACAGAGGAGTGAGGCAGGGTGTGCACCACAGGGGCTGAGACGAGTGGGGGTCAGAAGAAAGAGCAGAGGGGTGGGGGGGTGCACAGCTTCAGCAGGTCGCCATTTCCTGATGCCGGGTCCCTCTATCAGGCACTGAGTGATTGCGTGCTTTTGAATGAGGGAGCCCCCAGAAGTCTGCAATCAAAACCAACAGCGTTTTCCTTTTTGGGCTCCCCACGTGACTACTCCCCTGCCTGCCACTGGTTGAATACCAGCAGTGACAGGGTGAGGCCCTTAAGTGGGCATTAATTGCACATTAAAGGCCTCAATTATCATCTAGGCAGGCAGGCCATCCACAAATCTTCCCACCCCAGATTTAATAAGTTTAGGTGTGAAGGCAGCTGGGTCCTACCCCACACCTTCCCACCCAATTAAATCCACCCCCCGCACCCCCCAGCTTCCAAACTCACCGTTGAGGGTAGGGGGAGTTGGGTGGCATTAAATTCCACCTACAGTTTCAAAAAACAACTGAACTAAACTTTGAGTGGCATTATCCATTCTGTAGACTAAGTGTGGTGGCAGGCGGGAAAGTTGGCGTGATTCCCGCTGGGAGCAGGACAGCTGAACACGCGTAATCTCCCCCTTTTCATCTCATTAATTATGCATCAGCAAAGAGGTCAGCGAATCTCGTGGCAGGCAGGCAGGGATTCACCCTTCCTGCCATTACCTCATGGGATCGAAGGTCCGGACATCATAATTAAACAGCACCCAGACAGTCCTTCATTCACTGCAGGCCAGGTGTTCTGTTGCACAGGGAATCCATTGCACCAAGGAGAACCAAATCATCAGCACCATGTTTCAGTGAGGCCTCCCTGGGGATTTCACTCCAGGCCGTCATGGAAAGGCAGGAGATCCACTTTCCTTGGGATGGGAGCAGGAGGTCCTCCCACCTCGCCATGCTGCTGTGGGAGGAGGTTGCCAGGGAGGTTAAAGCCTGTGGCAAATGTAAAAGGACCACTCTGCAGTGCAGGAAAAGGGTGAATGCTCTGCCAGGGTAAGTGAAACTTCTACTCACTCCAAACTCTCACTCTCATAAAGGCATCAGGCAGTAAGGGTTAGAGCCCTCAGGGATGTCACACACGACCAGCAGCTGGGACATCAGCCACTTTAAGCTCACAGTCTCAAGCAAGATTCTGCACAAACGGCATCTTAATCCCTTATTGGGGAGGGTTCAGCAGACATAGCAGGCATGCATGCTTCTGAACTGCTCTTTCATCCATAGTGCTCACAGTCAATCCATCTGTCTTTATGCAGGACAGGATCTCCCACAACAGAAGGGGCACAGCCAAGGCCGGAGGGGGAACCTCAGAGTTGAGGAAATTCTCACCTTTCAAGGAACAGGCTGCAGAGCAGGTTGCTGAGGATAGGGATCGTTCCTGTGCGAAAGACGAGATCGGCCTCCCCTAACAAGCCAGTGAAGGTCCATCCAGTATACATTGACAACATGCGGACAATGATTGTGAATGATCTTTCATGTATGAGCCTGCCTAGTCAATCACTAATTCTCTCTTCTCTCTGTTCCAGGTGCCAGCAAGAAAGGAGGAGGATGCCCTCCTCCAGACAATTCAGCCTCAGCCCCCAGACAACCTCTGAGGAGGAAGCAAACCTACCCTCTAATGAAGATGTCACCGCGCTCACTTGCGCCCTCCACCTGCACAGATACACAAACCTTGGTGGGACCCGGTTCTAGAGCAGGCTCAGGTTCACAATCTGATGATCACCTCATTTATACGGATCTACAGCAGGCAGAGGCTGTGACAGCCGAGGCCCCTGACACTTGGAGGACTGCTGGAGACTAGGCCCCTGCTGAGACCGAGTCTGATGATGAGCTTCTGGAATCAGTCCTAAGAGAAATGTTGGAGGTGCAGAGACAGGTAGGGGAACATCAGGCAGAGGCCATCACCAGACTGGAACAAAGGATGGAGGAGTGCATCTACATTCTGTCTGATGTCGTGGCTCTGGCATGCGAGCGAATTGAAATCTCCATTGGAAAGGTGGCGGCCGTCTTGGAGACCCAGTTCAGCAGTTTCTGCCGGATTTGCATTCAGATCTATACACCATCATTTCAGCCATGGGTACATTCCAGCAGTGGCTAAGCGAGAGGGGGATGGAGCACCTCAACTTCCCTCCAGCTATCCCTTCTCCCCAAGAAGTCAGAGGGGTCATCGGGCATCCAAGAGGAAAGGGGGCACCATACAGGCAGCCAAGGGGCATCCACCCAGGACAGTCCAAGGGTTCCCTGCTTCTCCAACTCCCCTCTGCCAGTGACCCTATCAGCTCTACTAGGTCAGGCTGAGGAGGGTGTTCCTGCCCCAGAGCAGGACATCCTTAGCAAGACGGGGCCCTCAAGGCGTCAGACCACCAGAGGATGCCCACCGAAGTCATCGCAGACAACTGGGCATAGCTGTCAGCAGGCTGCCTCCACCTCTGCTGCGGATGTCAAGGCTGCACCTAGATGTAGCAGTAGGGTAAGAGAAATTAGGACATTTTGAATGTACACTCATGACGTGGGTCTCCTGTCATTGTATATGCTTTTCACTTCTGGAAATATATTTTGCGTTAATCCTTCTCCAAGTCTCAGGGGCAAGGATTTTCCAGTCATCAGGCGGGAACAGACAGGGGCAGTCACGGAGCTGACCGCCGCCCGCGATCGGCTCCACACCATAATTTCACATGGGCGGGCCAATTAAGGCCCACCCTGCATGAATCGCGAGTGGTTGCGCGCTACCTGTGCAGGTTGGGGGAGGAGGGAGAGTCGGGTCCAGCTCTCTTTCGCACATGCGCACAAGAGAGCACTTCAATCTCCCTGAGGCATGGAGCTGCCTCAGGGATTTTGAAGCGCTTTTTAAAAAAATAGGTAAGGACATTAAAAATGTGATGAAACATGCCCCCACATATGACTGCATCACATGAGATGGGACATGTTTTTATTTTCAAAATAAAGTTTTTATTTAATCAGTATTAGCTTTAGGAAATCTCAACCCACTCATGGATGAGGTTTCCTAAAAAACGTAAAGGCCACTTGGCCTTTTTACCTGCCCGCCAACCATAAGGTTGGACGGGCAGCATAAAATTCAGCTTAATTACCTAGTTAATGGCCTTAATAGGCTTTTCAATTATCAGCGGGCGCACAGGCGACTCTGGCGCGGAACATCTTGCAAGTTCGCAATGATGTCACACGCCCAATGTCATAGAAACTAGGAGCAGGAGTAGGCCATTCGGCCCTTCGAGCCTTCTCCACCATTCATTATGATCATGGCTGATCATCCAACTCAATAGCCTGCTACCGCTTTCTCCCCATACCTTTTGATCCCTTTCGCCCCAAGAGCTATATCTAACTCCTTCTTGAAAAGATACAATGTTTTGGCCTCAACTACTTTCTGTGGTAGCGAATTCCACAGGCTCACCATTCTCTGGGTGAAGAAATTTCTCCTCATCTCAGTCCTAAATGGTCTCCCCCATATCCTCAGACTGTGACCCCTGTTTCTGGACTCCCTCACCATCGGGAACATCCTTCCTGCATCTACCCTGTCTATTCCTGTTAGCATTTTATAGGTTTCTATGAGATCCCCCTCATTCTGCTGAACTCCATGCCATCGCGTGTCATTTTACGTTCTGGTGTGTCGGGCGCACACCCACACGCTGAATGTAAAATTCTGCCCATGGATTCCATGGAAATTCAATGTGATTCAATGTCCTACGTTCATTCAAGAGTCAAACATGTAACTCCCCCTGCAATGAACTCCCATCTCCATTGGTCTTCAGTTGTATTAATTCTCACACAATCTCCCCACAGTGAGTAGCCTTTATTTCTTACATCTGCGACATCAGCAAAGGTGATGTGCTAGCCAATACACCTGTCACCCCTAAATCTCAGGCAGACATTGTTTGCGCTCAGGAATAGGTCAGCAAGGTTCGTGATTATCCTGCTGCTGTTGCACTAATATCTGTTGTTTGTGGATGGCGCAATTACTTTTCACGACTAATGTTATAATAGTTTCTCCAATGTGTACTTTGCAATGCATTTATTTTATGAGTATTTGGAAAAAGGTAGTATTCATCTTCAAGCACCATAGGCTTACATGCCTCCCTGCAACTTGTTATCGTCTCTGTGTTTAAGGCTGAACGCCATTCCATGCTTCGTCCCCACTCTCCCCATGCATGACGCTGAACTAGAGAAGTAAGGGTCAATCAGGAACATTACAAATATCTGCAAGAGGATTGTGAGTGTGTGATGTCAGAGGTGAGTGCTCATCCTGATGAAACCGTTTCCTTAACTGTGAGGATTTTACATTGCACCTGGACAACTGCTTAGCGATGTTTTACGTGATCCTTTTGTAAAGGCACAGCACACAACTCGATCATCGCATGACAGTGCTCTCATTGACTTAGGGTATATAGAAAGGTTGGCCTTTGTGAGCTGGACAATGTTGAGGACTGTCATGCTCTGACAGTGATGCTTTGCACATCTCCTAAATCTTCAGCAGGGTCTATAAAGGGAAGAAGTGTCATCGACTGCTGTGTCAATACTGACTGGGCCATGTTTCTCCCTAGTGCAAAGGTCATCCAGGTCGGAAACTTGGCAGGTCTGTGACGAATGCAGGATCCTGAGTGTTTGTAACTAATCAAAGCATGGTCCTGGTGAGACTCTCTGTGCGGACAATGCAAACAAACCTTGCAGCTCTGGGTGCAGTGATATAGAGTTACAGGTCACTGCGACCTGAAATGTGAAGGGCGATTGGGGGTCTGCATTATGCATCCATGAAGGCTGGTAATGGGAGAAATGGAGTTCTCCAGATGCTGCTCCCTCAAAACAACCAAGCACAAACCATTGAAGAATGTTTTTTTTTCGGGCTGCATTACTAAGTGGGTGTTATACTCTTATCATTGAGGAGCCAACCCTCTAAGCACCGAGGTCCCTCAAAGATCTGTGGCACCTGCAAGTGACTCAAAAATATATGAGTCATGTGAGCTCCCTGGGTACCTAGCTCAAACATGCTGGATCTGCTTTCTGTGATCACAAACTAGCTGAACATTCAGAGAGTGAAACCCTTTTCTATTAATGAATCTCACAGGCTGCTGCAGGGAGCTCTCGAGGCCACTTGTGTGCAGTCAGTGGCGCCCTGGACTTGCAGGAAACTTGAGATCATGGTGAATCCCACAGCTCTGGCAGCCTAGCTTGCGTCATCCATGTGGAACTGCACATAACGCTGAGCTTTAATGAAAAGAGCATCTATGACTCCCTTCTGCATTTGTGTGTCGCCGATTGTGAGATTTGCAAAGGACCCCAGTGGAGCCCTGGAAGGGTCCGCTGGCAAAACAGTATAGTACAGTGGTAGCCTTCAAAGAATTAGTTGCCCTCCAAGTCCTTCATGGAAACAGTGGCAAATAAGAGCTTCCACATCACTAGACAAGCCAAGGCACCTATGGCACATATCTCCAAGTATGAGCTGCATCTTCTGTAGACCCTTGGTCGCACCAAACATCTTTGTGGATTTTGCCCCTCCTCAGTAGCACCTGGGACTTCCTGAGGCCCCATTGCCTTTTGCCCCTTAGGGCAATGGCCTTCCCAGAGTTGTGCCAATTGACAACGGGTCCTTCTCCTCATTCTAATCATAGCTATCAACAAGGCAAGGTTGACTGCAATCTGCATTCTCCACTCCTCCTTGTATCTGTGAATGGATAAAATTGTGCAATCAATGGTAGTTCCCCTTGAATGGTTTCCCTCTATCTCAAGGCCGGAATCCAGTATCTAGCCTCTGACCTGCCCTCAATCTGTACATGGCATCCCCAGGCCAACCCTTACAGGATGATTACATCCTGGAGGTCGAAAGGGCTGAGCAACCCCCCCAGATGTGACTGTTCATTCATAATGAGAGTCTTCATTGGCCTCAATAGACCCATGTGCTATAATCCTCAGTTTGTTCTCCAGTAGCCTAAACAATAACTATTGATACCCAGTCCTTGTACTTGTGCCATGGCTGTAAGCATGGTGCCGTGTATGCCATGACCAGCACACTGGGAACATTGAAGTTTTTAGTGTCCATTTAGCTTCTGTGCAACAACCATGGCTCTTGATTGTTTGATCCTCCTTCTCTTTTCACATGCCTTGTGAGGATCAGATGGCCATTAAGACCAATTGCACCAAAACTCAATGGATTCTTGGCTGAATGCACGCCATTAGTGATATTTAGCAATTGCGATGCTAAAGGAAGACAAAAACAGCATCTACTGACCACCAAGTCATGGATGAAGTGAAGCCCGCCAGGTGTGTACCACTTATATACAGTCGCAAATCAGACCATTCTAATTATCCGCTGGTGGGCCACTTAATTTGGAGGGGGAAAGTAACTCTGGCAAGTTGGCCTTTTAATGAGCATTCATGAGATGCAAATGAATATAAATGTGGTTCCCAACATAGCTCAGCAGGAAACTCGGCCCGCCTTTAAACCATCATCAAAGTCAGGAGAACAAAATTCCAAACTAATTTTCTGCCAGGGGGAAATTGACTTTTTCATTCTCGCCAAGTTTAGCGCCCCTGCCAACCACGATTCCCACCACTGGCAGGAGCGGAAAATGCCACCCTTTATCTGGAAAAAAACATTTAAAATTTGCCCCCTGGTTTTCCTTCAAATAATTTGAAAAGCAGCTGGAAGCTTAATAGAAATATTCAATCAGAATTTTAATGGATAGATTTAATCATGATATTATGCAATATTTATTTTTGAATATTTTATTTCCTTACTTTAGACATTAGAAATTCCAGTGACTGAGGGAAAAAAAAGCAGATTAGGAATTTTCAGAAAATATTTTGAGTGATTTTAGGGGCAAGGATAACACAGCAATATCCAGTCAGTATATCCAGGGAATTTCATTTCATGCAGAAATAGGAATTCATAATGGGAAAAGATTGATACAAAAATGCAACAAGAAAATTACAATAAAAAATAAGATTTTGAATATAGGAAAAATACGCAAACATATGGAGGCGAAATTTCTAGGGTTCTTGTGATTATCCATTGCAACCCCAGAAAACCAGCCATCCTTGACATTTCTCTCAGGTTTAATTGGATTTTCCACCAAAGTTGCAGCAGTTGATTGGGAGAGCTGACACAGAAATTCATGGCAAAGGATTTTTAATAAGGTCCTAGTAAATTTCTTGTGCCATTGCAAATGATGAATCACAGAACTTGCTGTATGATAAGAATAGTGGTCCTTATGTCATGTGAGGGATAACGTCAGATCCATGTATTTACAGTGACTGAATAAGTGACATGCTATTTCATTACACAGTATTCTGTGATTGGTAAGACAGAGCTAGCCTGAGCCATTTGCCAAACATGAAATTCAAAGATTACAAAGATTCATTAGAAAGTCAAAAACCAGTACTGCCAGCTAAGGTGGTCAGGAGATATTCTTTAGTGTTATAGTGACACCAGTCACACCCCTAAGTAGACAATGCATGGCTGGCATTCCAGAGTTAAATCACAATGCCCAATGAAAGCATAATCTCTGGCATGTGACAATGTATTCTCTCTTGTCATACTAATTGAATACCATGAGCAGAAATTAATCTGGCCCTGTTTTGAAGTTTCGGGCCTCGTTGAGACATTTCGAGTGACCTGCCAGTGTTTGTCATGCCTCCAGAGGCAGCTCACCCTTCTCCAGGAGTGAATCAGGTAAGTTCAGGGAGGGGGGCTTGAGTGGACTTAAGGGGGAGGAGTGTTGCTAGGACCATGGAGTTGAAGGTGGGGTGGGGAGGGGGCGTGAGGGGACCACTTCTGCTCCTCCTGCCTCTGCAGAAAGGTTTTGCTTAAAATAGATACTAGTTGTTATTGGCAGCCATGGAACCACTGAAGAATTTTGAGCTGGGCAGCCCTGATGTATGCATCCAACTGGTATCCATTAAAAAAATGGCCCCAACAAATTTAGTAATGCGACCAACACTGGCACGGATTCTGCTAAGGCTGACCCACTGCTAAATTGGTATGCCTTGTGTTTGTTTAATGTCCTTAAAACAGGTGCAGGACTTCTACCCCCATGTCTTTCACACATGTTCTCTTATACACTTGCCCAATCTTCCAGGAGACAGAACTGATAATGACTTTGGTCAAAAAATGTTGATACAAAATCAAGCAATTGGATTATTTGTCCATTGTGTTGGGCTGGATTTTCCAACAGACACCTGGACTACAGATAGGAGGGTCCTGAGCCTGCCCATCTTGTCAGCGCAGCCACTGGTGTAGCTTTCAAGGAGGCAGCCTCTTAATAGGCCGCCTCCGCCCTCAATTTCCTACTAAGGATGTTGGGTGGGCTCCTGAGGCTGTAGAGCCAACCAGAGGATCTGTCGTAATGTCAGGCCGGCAGCCCCACCAGGCAAGCTGGCCACTGCCAAGTCAGGTGGGTAAGCATGAGGGCGCCTCATCATGGCTTCCAGTTGCCTGCATCCAACTCAAAAGGTCCGAAGCTGGTAGGACATCAGGTTAGAGGGAGAACCGCTCCGAAGGACTAATGCCAAACATGGCTGTGGCTTTTCATCCAAACAGCCATGTCATTGGGCCATGCAGCCTCTGGCTCTGATGGCCCCCAGGCCTGCAGCTGGGTGGCTGTCTCAATTGAGCTGGAAGCCTCTGCACATGAAGGGGGTTGTTCCAACATCAGTAAAATAATGGAGCAGGTGCAAAATGATCCCTTAGTGGGTCCTCATGTGTACTAATTGGCTGCCCTCCTCCTTGGAACTGGGAATCCACTCGGTTCCCAGACTGCCCCGAGAAAGTCCCCCAGAGGCAGAATACATTGGGGAGAGGTCCCGACGAAGCTCACCCCTATCTTCCCGAGTCCCCCACCTCATCTTTGCAGGCCTGGGAAAATGTAGTCCATCCTGTGACTGTACGGAATAATGTTGGCAGACATTTTTTTTTAATAAACTTCTTCTAGAATATCTCCTGTGAGACAGTAAACAAAAAATGTAATCCGCTTTCCCAAATGCAAGGGAAGTGCTCACTTTTGAATTGTACTTTCCTTCTGATCAACCTCTAGCTATAAAACCCACCTGGAAATCTTAATTTCCAACAAGAACAACTTATATTTATATAGGGCTTTAAATCATAATAAAGCTTCTCAAGGCACTTCACAGGAGCAATATAAAACAAAATCTGATACTAAGGCACATAAGGAGATCCTAGGGCAGAGGTAAATTTTAAGGAGTGTTTTAAAAGAGGAGCAAGAGGTAGAGAGGTGAAGAGGCATAGGGAGAGAATTCCAAGGCCAACAATGGTGAAACGATTAAAATTGAGGATGTTTAAGGGGTCAGAATTAGTGGAGTGCAGACAACACAAGCCAAGGCCTGCATCAAGCAACAGTTGTTGGAACTATTGAGGTATTTTCAGCTTGTTTGGATGAGAGCGGGGGGTGCAGGGTGAGTGAGCTAACTGGCCATGGCACCATTGGACAGAAAGGCATTCGAGTGGGGGAAGCAAAAAGGAATAAGTGGTAGTAGGGGACAGTATAGTCAGAGGGATTGACACCATTCTCTACAGCAAAGAGCATGAGTACAGAAAGCTGTGTTGCCTGCTCGTTGCCAGGGTTTGGGACATCTGCTCGGGGCTGGAGAGGAACTTGCAGTGGGAGGGGGAGGACCCAGACGTCGTGGTCCATGTAAGTACCAACAACATGGGCAGGACAAAGAAGGAGGTTCTGCATAGTCAGTATGAGGAACTAGGCACCAAATTAAAAAGCAGAACCTCAAAGGTCATAATCTCTGGATTATTACTTGAGCCACATGCAAATTGGCATAGGACAAATCAGATTAGGGAGATAAATATGCAGCTCAAAGACTGGTGTGGGAGAAGTGGTTCCAGTTTGTGGGGCACTGGCATCAGTACTGGGGAAAGTGGGATTTGTACCACTGGCACTGTCTACACCCAAACCATGCTGGGACTGGTGTTCTTGTGAGCTGCATAACTAGGGAAGTAGAGAGGGTTTTAAACTAAATAGTAGGGGCAAGGGATCAAATTTGGTAAGATGTGGTAAACCAAAGAGTGGAGACAAGACAAAAGAGAAAGGTATTATTAAGGGAGATGAAAAACAGACCGTGACAGGAAGGGATAGAGAGTATAAATCTAATAGTAAATCAACAGATGAAACTAAAGGTTATAAAAAGAATAAAATGATATAACTAAAAACTCTGCATTTGAATGCACGCAGCATTCAGAACAAAACAGATGAGCTGAGAGCGCACATAAAAATAAATAATTAAGATTTGATAGCCATTACAGAGACATGGCTGCAGGAGGACATGGACTGGGACCTTAATATTGAAGGGTACAGGATATTTAGGAAGGACAGGAAGTGAGGAAAAGGTGGAGGGGTGAGTCTGTTAGTTAATGATGGTATTAGTGCAATAGAGAGGGATGACCTAGGCTCAGGAAACCAGGATGTGGAAACGGTTTGGGTAGAGATGAGAAATGGTAAAGTCAAGAAGTCACTTGTGGAAGTTGTGTACAGGCCCCCTAACAGTAACCATATGGTGGGGTTGAGCATAAAGGAAGAAATGATTGGAGCTTGTCAGAAAGACACAGCAATAATCTTGGGAGATTTTAATTTACATATAGGCCAGAATATTGCCTTCGATGTGCGGGGACAAGCCTGACACGCCGACGCGCAAAATGATGCGTGACGACGTCGGGTGTGCGTCATTTAGATATTTCGTTAGGCGGACGCATGCCAAATGTGGCTGTGCACCCACGGAAATGTCAAAGGCCTATTAAGGCCATTAGGAAAGTAACTTAGCTAATTAACAGCGCTGCCCGTCCAACCTTAAGGTCTCGCTTTTGGGGAATCCCCCCCCACCCCCGCCCGCACAGTGCTTCCTGCCGGGC
This sequence comes from Cetorhinus maximus, assembly GCF_964194155.1. NCBI lineage: Eukaryota > Metazoa > Chordata > Chondrichthyes > Lamniformes > Cetorhinidae > Cetorhinus > Cetorhinus maximus. The sequence continues at coordinate 125,735,113 of NC_135881.1, read as the reverse complement.
GTCACGCTGGGAGGGCCTTAATTGGCCCACCCGCTTAAAATGGTGGCGGGGTACGCTTCTCCGGTGGGGATCAGCTCCCCGCCCGCCGGAGATTGGGTCAGGCCCGCCCGCCCGCCCGGCAGGCAGAAAATTCTGCCCCATGAAAAGTTACGTAAATGCAAGCCTTTCTTTATTTTTCTTTCAGAATACCAGGGCTACTGCACCCTGCCATGATCAAATGAACCCAGTCATCCCAACAATAATGTGTATTTGGTGGGAGCTTAAACTTGAGCTAGTCACCATCTTATTTTGGATCATAAGGTAAAGCTGCAGTAGTCTTCATCCATCTAGTTTGGTTTCACCACTATGTTCTTTCCAGTTTTAGTTGCAGGCTTAACTTTATTCCTTATGAAGTCACTTTAGTTTAAACATAATCACTTCAGTACAATTAATTCTCTAATCCTTTCCATGGAAAAAGGGTTGAAAAATATCAATTTATGACATTCTGTAACTTGATGTGTCTCCCTCACATCTCTCTCACACAGCTATAAGAAAATACAAGTATTTTAATTACTAACCTTGAAGTTAGTATTGTGTTCCTGGCTAAGTAACGCTATTTCTGATTTTTTGCATCTTCTTTGGTCTCTATCTCTCACAGCTGTAAGACAATACAAACATTTTAATGACTAATTATCAATAAAACGTATGTAATAATTTGAGCTTTCAATTTACTCATTTATTTGGATGAATAAAAGAACTCAAATTGAGACAATAAAAGAGTCTTTCTCTCCGACATCTGTTAGTAATAGAAAAGCAATACATTCTGGCTGTCAACACAGCACGGATGATAATCAAGGATAATTTGATGCTGTTTGCTTCAAGTTTCAGCTTCCTTTAAAAAATGGACTCAAATTAACAATAGATTAAGCATTCTCTTTGTCAGAGTCTGACATTCTTTCTGACATTTGTACAACATAAGTCAAAACTACAACAGGACTGTAACCGGTAGTTTGTGTTTTTCCAACATATACACCTCCTTTAAAAACCTTATCTGAACAAAGTTTTGAAAATTGGTTTCGAGCTTTTCTTTCAAATAAATTTGAAAAACAGACAGAAACTGGTAGAAATATTCCAGTTATACAGAAGACCTAACAATACTATTACTTCCTGGAAAATTACGCACAGTGCACATGATCAGACTCCAGAATCCAAAAAGATTTACAGCTTGATCAGTTTAGATAAAAATATCAAACCCAAGCCCAAAATTTTGGAAGAGAATGAAGCCTTCAACTATAAACATTAATAAAAAGGTATTTAAAGACACAAAGGGTAATTCTATTGATACTTATAAAAATAACATGAGTCCACCTATGTATTTTTTGCTTTTTTACATTTTAGTTGAACTTCAACTTTGGACATTAGAAATGTCAGTTACTGAGGGAAAGAATGGCATTGAGAAATTTTCAGAAAGCAGTTTGAGTGATTTTGAAGGTACAGCAACACCCAGTAGCCAATTATGTATTACAAAGTGATCAACAAGAATTTATTGTCAAAATCTATACCCAAATTACATAGCAACTTCAGGCAGCATAGCTACATGGTTAGACACAAAGGTTTGGATGTTGCTATCTGAGAGGCACCACTCTGTTGTTAGCTTCATGAAAACAGCAGTTTGCTGTCTGACCCACCATTCAAATGCATTGAAAGCAGTGAAAATCCTACACTTTCATGGTAGATACAAAGTAAGCTTGCCAAAGAGAGTTGGGGCTTATTCATTCCAGTCTATGTACCCTGTTTTAGTGGTATGATAAATCTTAATTGCTTCCAACCTCTCTGGCACTGAATATTAACTATTACAGGTGTGAAATCTCATTCCTTCAGTTTTTAATCGCTGCTGGAGATTTAAGATAAAAATCAAATGATTTTGTTTTACTTTTTCTTTCTATAGGTTCTCCCTCTCTCACTTTTAATCCCATTTTTCTTTCCCTCCTCTCTTTAATTTGCATTCTGAACTTAATTTGGCATTGAATTCACTATTCTAACTCATACTTTGTGGTTCAGACCGCACTTCATTTTACAATACTTCAATCTCATTGGTTGAGAAGAGACATAGTTGTTTGCCCTGGCCACACAAATCCTAAATGCCCTGTAAAGAATTTTACGGCCCCATCCTGGCGGGGCCGGAAAATGTGGCTAGTAATTCAAAAGTCCATTCGGCGGGACCATAAAATCCTGCCGGTGTAAAATTCTGCCCCACGTCATTTCAATCTCTCACTTACATTGTGCAAAGTCTCATGGAAATGAAATGTGCAAAGCCGAGTCTAATGAACAGCAGGCACCATTCATTTGCATGCTCCAGTAAATTTTAGCCTGATAAGTTTACATTGGTAGTTTTACAAATATAAGCGGGTATTAGTGGTAAAGGTGGGCATGAGAGCTTATGAAAAAAGTTCAAGCAAAAGCATGACAGAAAAGACTCGCATTTGGACAGGAAATATATGCATATCTGGGGTTTTAAATAAGATATATGTTACGAGATGCTAAAGCAATGAGAGCTGTGTGCTGTTTTCATATTTGCCAACTTGAAATCTGAGATGTTTTCATTTGGCATTTTGTCTCAGTCACTGAAATATCTATTGTTCAAAATAAAAGTTTTAAAAAATCAAAAAACTGCATATTTTTCCCAATTTGCACCTTAGGCTGATTTTAGTTTAAATAAAAAATGTATTCTTATGGACAGAGAACATTGTTAGGGCCAATGCTCTTCACAATCTTTATTAATGATCTGGATCAGAGCATTAGGGAACAATCCAGTCATTTGTGGAGAGAAAGGTCCAGGAGTTAGGACGATTAATGAAAAAAATAGTTTGCAGGAGGATCTAGACACAAGGAGGGAACGGACCCAAGTTTGGCCTTTCAACATGTTATGCTGCATGCTCATTTCAAGCAGCCACAGCAGATCTGTGTAATATCATTAAGGCTTACATCCAGACATCTATTCGTCATGTTACTAAAGCGGGAGAACTTAGTAATTCATCAGTTTGGCATGATAGAAAGACAATACTGGGTTATAGCCAACCAATTTCATCATGTTTCTCATTTCCCCAAACAGCAATGTGCACTAAATGGCACCCAAGTAGCACTGCAAGCACTTACAGTTAACTCCTTCATCATTCCTAATGAGAGAGCTGCCAGTCGCTGTGATTACATGTGACAACATGCCACATTTGCATCATAATCATATTTGCTGAAAATTGCCATGATGTGATCATCTTGAGGAATTCTATTCTGAGTCCTTCAGGGAAAATTGTCAAGTGAATGGACAGTTTGAGGGTGAAAAGAAATACCTCTTTCTGTTATTTATAATGACCCCCTCTAAAAGTAGCAAGGAATACCAATGCAGCACTTGCTTCTACCAGAGTAGTTATAGAAAACTGTTGCAGTACTAAGCAGATAATTTCACTGCCTTGAGAGATTAGGAGGAGCTTTGCAATATGCTCCTGCACATGTATTCTACATAAATTAGTTATTAGTCATGACTCAGTGCTGGCAAGGTTGCCACTGAGTCAAATGGTGGTGCATGGCACCTTCCAGAAACTGAGCACAGAATCAAGGCTATTACTCCAGTGCAGCATTAGAGGGTGTTGCACATCAGAGGTACTGTTTTTTCGATGAGAAGTTAAATATAAGGCCTTGTTTGTCCTCTCAGGAGGACATGGCAATATCAAAGAAGAGCAGGGGAGTTCTTCCTTGTGTCCTGGCCTATATTAATCCCTCAACTAACACTACTAAAGCAGATTATTTGGACATTGTCACTTACTATTTGTGGGAGATTGTCCTGTGCAAATTTGTTGCAGCATTTCCTGCATTATAACAGTGATTACACTTCAAAATACTTCATTGTCTCTAAGGTGCTTTGGTACAGACAGAGATTGTGAAAGGCGCTATATAAATGCAAGTTTTTAATATATGTAAGTGCAGCTCAGTATGGGCTACACAACTTGGTCATTCAAAAAGCTTAGATATGGGCATTCCTGGGAAGGTTGCCCCAGCCACTTTGAAGGCAGAAGAACATGGAAAAGATTAGACTGAGAACTCTGAAGTGACGCTTAGAAGATGCACCAGAACTCAATTTATCAATAATGGCTGGGATTTTCCAGCCTCGCCAGCAGTGGGTATCGTTGCGGGCAGGATGGGAAAACTTGGAGAGCCGTAGAACTTTAACAGTTCTCCAAATGTTCCCGTCCTGCCCGCGACGATGCCTGACAGTGTCAGGGCCGGAAAATCCCACGCATTGTATTCTCAAGATCATTGGGGTGATTTATTAAAGTTTGTAAGATGATTGCATTTGTGTATACAGCTTATTTCAACGAAATAGGATAGGGATACCAGGCTTCACAACTTTAAGTTAAATAAGGCCAGGCCTAGATGAGATGCCATCAGGCAGTTCATTTCCCAGAGAATCGTGGAGTTGTGGAACAGGCTGGTGACTCATGCAGTTGACACTGATTCACTGAATTCCTTCAAATGAAACCTGTGCCTGTTTCTGGCTGGCACAGATCTCTTTTTTACAAAAGGTGGGAATCAAAACCAAAGTGATCTCTTGAACAAGTTTTGATTGCCTAATGGCGTTGGAGAAGAATTTTCTAGATTTTGTTTCCTCTAATTGTTCTGGGCTTTTATCTGGTTTTCAGCCTCTCCAAGGAGATCACGATTTTAGGTGTGGTGGACGTTGTGTATATATATGTATATATATGATATATAGTGATGTGCAAGGCATTGCAGTTGTGTGGGACAGACTAGACGCACCAAAGGGTCTTTTCATTGTTCATGTATTCCTATCAGTTTGACCATTTAGCTTTGTCATCGATGCCATTAATTACTTCAGCTAAATTACAAGTTGTTTTAAACTATTACCAATCACAGGATATCACTTCTAGACATAGAATTATAGGGCAGAATTTTACAGCCCCATCGTGTCGGAGGCAGGGCCGGAAAATGCGGCAAGCCATTCAAAACTCCATTGGCTTTGGCAGGACCGGCAGATCCCACCAGTGGGAGGGGCAATAAAATTCTGCCCATAGAATATTTACAGTACAGAAGGAGGCTATTTGGCCCGTCGTGTCTGCACTGGCCCTCTGAAGGCACAATTCACCGACTGCTACTCCCCTGCCTTTCCCTATAGCCCTACAATTTTTTCCTTTTCAGATAATGATCCAATTCCCTATTCAAAGCCTCAATCGATCCTGCCTCCATGACAGTCTTAAGCAGTGTGTTCCAGATCCTAACGACTCGCTACATGAAAAGATTTTCCTCATGTCACCATTGCTTCTTTTACCAATTACCTTAAATCTGTGACTTCTGGTTTTTAATCCTTCCACCAATGGGAACAGCTTTTCCCTAACCACATTGTCCGGACCCTCCCTCATGATTTTGAATACCTCTATCAAATTTCTTCTTAGTCTTCTCTTCTCCTAGGAGGACAGCCCCAACTTCTCCAATCTATCCTCATAACTGAAGTTCTTCATCACTGGAATGTTTCTCGCAAACCTTTTTTGCACTTTCTCTAATACCTTCACATCTTTCCTAAAGTGTGGCAACTAGAATTGGGCACAATACTCCAGCTGAGGACAAACCAATTTAATATAACTGCCTTGTCTTTGTACTCTATGGGCAGGATTTTAAAATTCAGGGTGCGTGTGATCAGCGGGCCCTGGAGTGGCCAGGGAACAGACCACCAACCGTGATCGGCCCCCGACCACGATTTTGCGCCGGCTGGCCAATTAACGGCGCACTGAAATGCTCAGCACTGCTGGGGTGGGGGGCGGGAGGAGGGCGGGCGCTGACATAAATGTGGGCATAGGCGAGCACAGAATGAAAGCTCCCTGAAGGTACAGAGCTGCCCCAGGGAGCTGAAGAATTTAAAAGCAATGAATAAAGATTCTAAAATGCAGAAAAAACTGTCCACACATCAGAATCAGTCACCTGAAAATATAAATGATGAAAATTCTGTGCATTTTTATTTCTTTTTTAATTAACGTAAACCTCATCCTGCCCTTGGGATGAGGTTTCATCAAAAAGGCAAAGTCCGCCTGGCAGATTCGTCCATCTGCCAACCGTAAGGTTGGACGGACCACGAAAAATCTGAGTCAATTGGAACTTTAATGGGCTTAATTGCCCTCTTAATTGTCAGTGGGCGTGCTTCCGACTTTCGCATGCGCCTGCCGACCAAAATACTGCGCAAGCACGGGATGATGTCAGGATGCTCATCCGATATCATCACGCACTATTTATACTCGAGCAGGTCAGGCGCGCGCCCGCACACCGAGCTAAAAATTCTGTCCTACAGTCCTATTGATAAAACCCAGGATGACATATGCTTTATTAACTGCTCTCTCAACCTGTCATGCCACCCTCAATGATTTATGTATATACACCCAGGGACAAAATCAATAGTCACTTGGGCAAATGTAGGTCAATTATGGAAAGGCAGCACAGATTTGTTAACGGCAAATTGTGTTTAACTAAATTGTTTGAGGTTTTTGAAGAGGTAACAGAGAAGGTTGATGAGGGTAATGCTGTTTATGTGGTGTACCTGGACTTCCAAAAGGCACTTGATAAAATGCTTCTCAACAGGTTCAAGCTCCTGCACCCAATTTAGAAGTGTACCCTTCATTTTATCTTATCTCTTCACATTCTTCCAACCAAAATGAATCAATTCACATTTCTCTGCATTAAATTTCACCTGCCACATGTCTGCCCATTTCACCAAGGAGTCAAGGTCTTTTTGAAGTTCTACACTATCCTCCTCATCATTCACAATACTTCAAAGTTTTGTATCTTCTGCAAATCTTGAAATTGTACTCTGCACATCAAAGTCTGCCATTAATATAATATCAAGGAAGAGCAGGGGTTCTTAAACCAGCCCCTGGGGAACTCCACTATAACCATTTCACTAGTCAAAAACAATGATTCACCACTACTCTGTATGTCTTATCATGCAGCCAATTTTGTATCCATGTTGCTACTGTCCCTTTTATTCCATGAACTTTAACTTTCCTCTTAAGCTTGTTGTGAAGCACTTTTTGAAATGCCTTTTGGAAGTCCATGTACACCACATAAACAGCTTTACCCTCATGTCATCAACTGCACTCGACTGCTCAGATCTCTGTCGCAACACGCGGTCAACTATGTCGACCACAAGGGCTTGCATTTGCTGAATGTGCAGCTAGTGTGTGACCATCACAAATGCATCCTGCAGGTCTATGCTTGGTTTCCAGGGTGTGTGCATGACTTCTACATTCTCAGTCGGTCACAGTTCCCTGATGTCTTCTAGGGTCCACGGAGGCTGCAGGGATGGATCCTCATGGAGAAGGGCAACCCGCAGAGGGCATGGCTGATGACACCCATGCGGCAGCCTCAACGGCTCATGCTGCAACTCGCAACTTGGTGGAGCGAACCATTGGGATGCTGAAAATGAGGTTCTGATCCCTGACCGGTCTGGTGGAGCCCTGCAATGTAGTCCGCAGAGGGTGTCACACATCGGCATTGCCTGCTGTGCCCTTTACAACCTGGTGCTGCAATGGAGTGAGGAGCTGGCTGAGGAAGAGATGGAGGAGCTGGAGGTCTCCACCAATGAGGAGAACGTCGTCGGTCATGAGGGTGACGAGGACCCCGAAGGTGACGATGACAGTGATGAGGCCCTTGCACTGGCTAGATGAGGCAGGCGCACTCGGGAGGCCCTCATAGTTGCTAGATTTGTGAAAGATGATGACGACATGCAGTGAGGAGGCACCATAGATCCTCATATCGCCCCTATGGACATTGGACTCCAGCCTGGCTTATGGCAAAGCACATACCCTCTGCGATAATGCTCCTGTCCTTCAGATGCAGTGGAGGCCCTAATAGTCGCTTGATTGCAGGAAGATAATGACGACATGCAGTGATGACACTCCATAGATCTTCAGAAAGCCTCTGTGAATGTCTGACTCCTGTCTGGCCGAGGGTAGCTCGCTTGCGCTCTGTGATCAGGGTCATATCATAGAGACGCAGCCATGAAACTTTAAAGGCATCTGATCCTTTGTCCGCCTTCAGCACCTGACCCCTTCAGGAGCACAGCGTCACTGGACACATGCTGAGGAGATGGGGGCCAGCCCCACCTTAAAGCACACAGAGAGTCTGAGAGAACTCTGTAACGCCTGCCCATTACATTCTGGCAGCAATGATGAGCACTGTCAAGGTGCAGGCATCAGTGATGTGTCCAGTGAGTGTGAGGCTGGACCATCACTTTTGTCTGAAGGCTGCACAGAGCACAGGGGAGAGGCCCTGGACTGAGACACCTGCCTTTATCTTGTGCAGAAAAGTTTCACATCTGAGTGACAAGATCACTGCTCATCAGGACAAGGAGCCACAGGCAGGGAGATATTCTAGGGAGTTTATTTATAATAGTGAACATTGGGGTGAATTTTTCCTATGGCGGGTGGGCTAATCAGGAGCGGGCGCGGGCGGGCGTGGAGCCAATAGCGCCCCGCGATCGGCTCCACGTCGCCATTTTATGCGGGCAGGCCAATTAAGGCCCGCCCTGCGTGAATCACGTCTCCCAAGAACAGCAGGAAGGGGCGGGTGGCAGCTGCGGTCCATTGACCAGGCCCAATGGCAACCCGGCAGCCTATTCAAAAACGGCGTGGTCAGCCTTCTAAGGGCTGCCACTGATGTCACACAGGAGGATGTCCAATAGCACTCTCGGAGAGCAGGCCAAGTGGGAGAGCAGTTCGGCGGGGCAGGCGACCCCGAGATTTTCGGATGAGTGCCTCGCTGCCCTCCTCAAGGAGGTGGCAGCATGCCATGACATCCTTGTGCCAAGCGACGGGAGGAGGAGACCCCCTCCGCAACATGACGAAAAGTGTCTGGGAGGAGGTGGCAGAAAGGGTCAGCTCCCATGATGTGGTGAGGCACACCTGGGTTCAGTGCCGTAAGCAGTTCAATGATCTTTTGCGATCAGGAAGGGTGAGTACCATGTTGGCATGGGTCACTTAGCACAGCAGTTAGGTTGCCCACCGCCCCCCGCACCCCCCACAACCCCCAACTCAGAATTTTGTTATTGCATTCATTCATTCATTCACGGCATCTGGCCTTCGCTGGGTGGGCCAGCATTTATTGCCCATGCCTAGTTGCCCCTGAGAAGGTGGTGGTGAGCTGCCTTCTGTATCCGCTGTATGTGGTGCAGGTACACCCACAGTACTGTTTGGGGGTGAGCTCCAGGGTCTGGACCTAGGCGCAGTGTTGGAACACCGAAACATTTCAAAGTCAGGATGCTGAGTGACTTGGAGGGGAACTTCCAGGTGGCGGGGTAGCCATCCATCTGCAAACCTTGTCCTTCTAGGTGGTAGTGCTCATGGGTTTGGAAGGTCTTAGAGTGTGAGTGCCAAATGTGATGTGAGCCCTGGCTGCTTGGAGTGAGTGTATGGCGGCTCCAGGGTCACGAATCAGATGAGCCCTGCAAGGTTTCCCTCAGGTGGGGGTGGCAGGGCTGCAATGGCAATGCAGATACAGGGTGGGCTAATCAATGTTCCCCTCTCTTTTAAGGAGAAGACCCCACACAATAATGCTGAGCAGATGCGAACTGGTGGAGATCAGGCCCACCTACTCATACTGACAAGATACGAGACTCTCGAGCTGGAGAGGCGCCATGCGCCCAGGTCAACCAGCCGCGGTGAGGTTGGGGTGCCACTGGGAGGTAAGAATGCCGTGCACTGAGGTCACAATGTCTGAAATATCTGAATGTCTCAAACATTCCACTGTTGACTGTATATTAATTTCAGCATCCAACATGGGTTGCCCATTGATAAAAGAAGGAGGAGCGCATCCTGATCCAGGTGCCAGGCATACACATTAACAGTGCAACGACTTCAACTAATCAAATGTCCTTGTTCTTCCTTTCAGCCTCACCGGAGCACGCCCACACTCAGGAGGCAGAGGGACTGCCACTGACCCCTGAGGGCCCTGAAGAGATACACGCACCAGCGTCACACCATCTCAGCCAGGCAGGCACCAGCGCAGATACCAGCACCTCGCTGGGGATAAGATCATTGGCTAGTATCTTGGTGCACAGCGGTGAGGGCATTTCACACTCGTTTGAGGTGCTGGCAGAGGCAGAGAGTGTCCATGGAGCCAGCAGTCGGAGGACTGCTGGGGACCAGGATTATACTCAGTCGGTAGCTGATGATGTGCCTCTGGAGTCGTCCCTGAGGCAGCAGATGCTGGAAGATCAGCAGGGTCTGCAGGAAGATCTGGTGGAGATACATGAGGGAATGCGTGCCATGGTCTCCGTGATGGAGGAGTCCGTGTGGAGCATGAGCAATGCAATGATCCTCATGGCCGAGCGCAACGCCTCCTCCATGGAGAGAGTGGAGACTCTCATGGAGAGGCTCCTCCAGGAGAACAATCAGGGCTTCCTGGGGATGCGCTCGGACCTGCAAGCCCTCACAGTGACGTTGACCTCAGGTGGTCAGTGTCAGTGTGGGAGATGGATTGGGCACCAGTATCCTAGCTAGATGCCCATCCATCAATGGTGAGCAGGGAGGTCCGAAGTAACCTCACATTGGTGCAAGAGCTGCCTGCCGTCTCTGCGGGCTCCTCTCAGGGTGCTTTAGATGAGGGCAGCAGCTCTTCCGCCCCTCTGCCAGTGACCATGGCATCTGATGAGGCTGTGGCGACTGGGGAGATACCAGCCGTGCCACTGGCCACTCCTTCCCAGTCGGAGACAGCTTCCATGGGCCAGAGGACACCTGCCAAGGTCATCAAGGCCAACAGGACAGCAGAGTGAGCAGGCTGTCTCCAATGCCGGTGTCAGCAAGGGGGAAGCACCTAGACGTAGCACCCACAAATGTAAACATAAATCACCTTAGGCATACCAGTTGTTTTTCATTAGGTGTGCTGCTCAACACCTTTTTATGCACTTTCATTTCTGTATGCAACTACGCAATCATTAAATGTTTTAGTTCTCAACAAGCCTCTGGGTGCTTTATTACTTCCGCAGGTGTAGGGGAACCCATGATGCCATGAGTGACTTGTTTGTCATTGAGCTTTATTGACAAGGCAGATAGTTAATGTTCCTAACCAGGCAAATGTTGCTCTCACGTATCGAGAATGGAGCCTCCAGCCTGGCATGTGTTGGAGGGCCATCTGTGGTGAACTAGCTGAAGGGTTGTTGGATCAAAGCCTCCCAGGTGTCCCTGCCTCCCTGGAGGTTGCTCAGGTCAGCGTCTAGCCCCTCAGCGTTCTCCTGACCATGCTCGTCCTCGGACTCGCTACTGGACTAATCGTGTGCAGCCAGAGCATCTACATCTATATCTTCTTCCTCCACTGCGTCCCCGCTTTCCAGCGCCAGATTGTGGAGAGCGCAGCATGCAACTACTATCAGCGACACACGATCTGGGGTGTATTGGAGTGCACCCCAAATGGTCCAGGCATCGAAAGCACATCTTGAGAAGATCGATGGTTCTCACTACCATGGCCCTTGTGGAGGCGTGGCTCCTATTGTACCGCTGCTCAGCCTCTGTTCTTGGATGGCGGAGAGGCGTCATGAGCCACCTTTTGAGGGAATAGCCCTTGCCACCCTGCAGCCACCCATCCAGCCAGGCTGGAGCACTGAAGAGCCTCAGCACCTGGGAGTGTCTCAGGATGTAAGCATCATGGGCGCTGCCAGGGTACCTTGCACAGACTTGCAGAATCTGCATCCTGTGGTCACACACTATCTGTACATTCATGGAGTGGAATCTCTTCCTGTTGACAAAGGCACCGGGCTCACCTGCTGGCGCCTTGATGGCCACATGTGTACAGTCTATTGCACCCTGGACGCAGGGGAAGCCAGCAATCGCTGCAAAACCTCTGGCTCACTCTGCTTGGCTGGCCTCGTCCGAGCGGTGGCGAATCAAAGTTAATGCACACCTGAACAGAGCGTCTGTCACCAGCTTGACGCAGTTGTGGGCAGCTGATTGGGAGACTCCCCAAAGATCACCTACCGACCGCTGGAAAGAGCCAGAGGCATAGAGGTTGAGGGCAATCGTGACCTTCAACACCACTGGCATGGGGTGTCCACCCACACAGTTGGGGCTGATCTCAGGGCCTATCATCTGACAGATGGAGGTCACTGTCTCCCTTGAGAGACGGAGCCTCCTTCGGCACTGCACCTCAGTCATGCAGTCATATAGAGGTAGCTGCATTGCTGCCTGTAAACCCTGGCAGCAGGATAGTGGTGTCTTCTGTGGCCCCTTCCGCCTTGCACTTCCTGTTGGCCCTGCGCCCCTTGTGCCTGTGCCTGTCCCCCCAAAGGTGGCTCCCCTGGAGGCTGAATGTGGACTCCTGGCCTCCCCCCCTTCTGGCCCTCTCTTCCTACTCAGAAGAGGTGCCTCCAGTGGAGAGCACAATCCCCATTCCCAGGGTAAAGGGAGGCTGCCTGAGATCTGCAAGGCCCCAAGAATTACGTTTCCTCCAGAGTCCTGACCTGAAGCTTGTTATTACTGTCAAAGCAGCTCTGAAGAGATTTGAAGTTCTCCTGTTCACACAAGCAAGTAGCAGTCAGTTTAAAAAGTAAATTACTAACAACTTGTATTCGCAAGCCCACTCACCCCTCTTATCCTGCTCATGGATGAGGTTTTTAAAAATGTGGCCTACCCGCCAGCCCGTTGCGCCTGTACAGGCTGCAAAAAATCACTGTGTATTACTGCCTCAAGGGCAGTAAGTGGCCCGTTAATTAATGGCGGGCGTGTCTCGGAAGTCGTAGTGCACCCGCCCTCCGAAATATCGCGATGGCACGCAGTGATGTCAGGACGCACGCCCGACATCATCGCACGTCATTTTACGTATCAGCGTGTTGGGCCCGCCCCCAGACGCCGACGGCAAAATTCTGCCCATTGTGTAAAAATGATTAACACCCTTGCCCAGGCTGTGCAATTACATCTTTCCTAACCCTGCCTTGGTGCTCCCCGGACATCCACAGCAGAGGTGAAGGCAGCCTGCTGACTGCTATGCCCCGTCTGTGATGACCTAGGCAGGTGTCCTCTGGAGGGCTGAGACCTGGAGGGCCCCATCCTGCTTTTCAGGTCCTTATGTGTAACAGTGGCACCCTCCTCGGCCTGTGGAGCTAGAGCTGCTGAGGTCACAGGAAGAATGGATTCAGCTGGATGGATGGCCACGGTGGGGGATACACCTGCTGATCCTCCTCTCTATGGGTGCCCGATTGTTCCTGGCTGACTCCTTGAGGAGAAGGGATAGCTGAAGTGAAATTGGGCTGCCCCGCACCCCTCTCTCGTACACAATTTGGAGGCCAACTATGGCATCGGCAATGGAATTTAGCCCACGCAGCAGTACAGGAGCGATATCCTAGACCAAGGTCTCCATGGCAGACGCCATCCTATCAGTGTTGACCTCGGTGCGTTGGCATGCCGGCGCTATCACCTCAGCCTGAAGGTAGATGGACTCCTCCATTGTGTTTTGCAATCTGAGGAGTGCAGCGGACATCCTTTCCTGGTCTTCCTGAGCTTGCCTTTGCAGCTCCATCAACTGTGACATGACCGAGTCCAGAGGCTCATCACCTGACTCGAATTCAGCAGATTTCTGGCCTCCAGCAGTCCTCCGAGTGCCGGACACCTGGGAAGTCCCTGCCACTGCCTGCTGTGGATCAGAAAATGCGATGTGCTCCCCAGATTGTGATCCCGAGGCTACGCTAAAGCTAGGTCCCACCGAGGTGTGTGTCTCTGCGCTAGTGGAGGGTGTGGGTAAGCGCTGTGTCAGTGCTTCAAGGAGAGTGCCTTCAGGTTCCTCTTCAGAAATTTCTTCAGGGCTTGATTGGAGGCTCTGGGTTGTGGACTCTGTCGGCTGCTTCCCAGATAAGCAAAGGGAGATAATTAGTGCATGGCAGTGGCCTGTGAAACTGGACTCATCACTCACAGCATGGTTGTCTGATGGATGTTGCACTGCTGGATCCTCACTTGGTCGAGCACCGTCGACCTCAGTGTCAGCACAGGAGTGGTCCAGATCCTCATTGGTCAACTGGGTGGCTCTGTTTTCCAATTCCGTGAGGACCTTGATTTCAGGCATTCCTCCACCAATCTGCAATCTCTCCCTCTTGTGTGCCAGCTTGTCCTGCATGATTAGAGATGAAGTGTAAACAGGACACCTGCCAGTCCGGATGATAAGTATTCCTGGCATGTGTGGGTAGTGAGTGGTCCCATGGATGGGATGAGGACAATGAAGCTGTGTTTGAGAGAGTGAATGGTGATGCCCCTTGAATTGGCAGTGAGTGAGATCCCCGTGGATGTGTGATGGGTTTGTGAGTGTGTGCATTGGGAGTGATGAGAAGAGTGACTTACCCTGGCGGAACGGAGGAGATTATTCATCCTCTTGCTGCACTGGGTGGCTGTCCTCTTTTGCAGGGCGTTGGCGCTGACCACCTTTGCCACTGCCTCCCAAGCCGGATTGGTGATGTTGCTGCCCATCGTGCAGCTAGAGCGGGGCTACAGGACATCACGGCGAGCCTCTACTATGTCCAAAAAGCCTCAAGGGACCTGTCATTGAACCTGGGGGCTGCAGTCTTTTTGCATTTTGGGGCCATGTCTTCTATGCAGCAGTCCTAGGCTGGAAGCACTGAGAGGTGTGCGCGCAGCTGCACTTTAAATATGGCGCCCGGCTTGATGAAGTGGCGAGGTGATGGTGTGGTGGGCAAATGAGAGCTTGCTCACCATGGAAATGGCATGTTTCCCAGGAATGCATAATTAATGCAGCGGGTTTGGGATGATACGGTGTGAGAAGCCGCCATTGCGGCCATTAAGTAAAAAGTTGTTTTACCTGCCCGCTACCACTCTTCGTGTACATGTGGGACAATTCCACTCATTATCCTTTATTACAAGGAACTTAAAGAGGAATAGAAATCATGTCATCCTTTCCTGACAGCAAGTTTTCCCTGGGTGTCTGAATGTGCCTTTCTTTATCCTATTATAATGCTTTTTCAAGATTCAAACTAAGGGCCAGTATCATGGTCCTATTGCTGCACAAGGCTCAGGGGACTAAGGTAACAATTTTGTTATGGGAGCTCAGTCCTGGGACAGAGCCAGCATTATCTCTATCTCTGGTACTTGAGCCTCAGCAAGCTGGTATTAACTCTTACCTGGTTCCCTGAGGGGGAAATCCAGGCAAAAGCTGTTCACCTGAGAAATGTCAGCCTAAGGCAGGCTGACTCATATCATCAACATTCTGCTGGGCCCTGGATTTGTGGGTCCATTCATCAGTGGGTTAACTGGGTTAATGGCAGCTATCGTGTTCTGAAAGCCCTAACAGATAGTAGCCTGAATCTCAAGGAATGTCAACCAGTTGGGCTACAGAATGCTATCTAATCTGTGTTCCACAGAGGGAGAATCACTGACCCTGGCCATTTCTAAGGTGGTGAGCAGCTGCATATTTTAATACAGTTGCCACATCGTCCATTGATAACCACAATAAGAAAAAGTATTTCTGAATGTTACTACAATTTAAGGCTGTCCAGAGACAATACTGTCAGTTGCTACATATCTTTAGCGTGCCCTCAGAGCTTCCAGGTAGATATGAGGTTCCTCAAACATCCTTTTTTTAAGGCAAGTACCCTTAAAATATTGATTCCATTAGCCCAGAGCATTGGGCAATCTTCTGCTCAACCTTCACTGAGAAGAGGATCTATGCTTCTCCCCTTCCCACTCATACAGCTTTCCAGTGCATGTCATGAAGCTGTTAATATATATAATGTTATTGGAAATCATTTTTTTAAAATAGAGGTTTATTTTGTGGGTGTGCCTGTGTGTGTTTTAATTGGGTTAAAGCCAGCCAGTCTGGGTGCTTTGATGTATACTAGTTTTGAGATGTAAACAGAAGTAGAGGTACATTTACATTTTGTTGAATGGAGCATTCAAGAGCGGGAGTGAAATCTTGCTCCTAGCTAGGAGACATCAAGCAATATGTTTATATTACTAATAAAATTGATACTTTGAAAGGAGTTCAAAGAGCCTGGTGATACAACGCGAATTTGCATTCAAAGAGAATGGGTATAACCTGAGGGGAGTTTGTGTGTGCAGAGCAGAGGCATGTAACATCAAAACAGCTGTATGCCTACAACTGTCTGCAAAGGAACCAAAGTGAAAGGAATTTGTAAGGTGAAAATGCTTTGCCTGGTGTCTGCTTAAAGTCTATGGGTTATTGTTGCCTTAGTGGAGATTAGTTTGGGAATTTGCTAAAAAGTTATGATACTATTAATTTGTAGCCATGTGTATATGTTTAACTTGTGTAAATTAATAAATGTGTCATGTAGTTCGATATAAAAACCTCTTGAGAACTGGTGGTCTGATTCCTGAATTTAGAGCTGCATCTCAAACATACCACTTGAAAATATAGGTTATGACAGTTGTTTAAAGTTTCCCTCTAGGATTTTAAAACACAGCCTTTATCAACTGCTGGGTCATAACAATGCACCATAAATCAGCTGCTGCCACATTCTCACTTTCAGTATATCTAACTCCTCCTAGTGACCTTCTGGCAAGTGTTTGGGAGGGAGAAAGCATCTTATGCAGTGGTGGAAGTGGTGATATTGAGGGATTTTGGGTAGAAGAACAGGCAATTTTTTTCAGGAATTCGTGAATGCCTTTTCTCATTCCTCATTTTCCTCATTTTCTTCTTTATCATCATTGTCACCATTGTCATCGCTAGTCACCAAAGAAGACATTTTTGCCGCCTGCTCCTCCTCATTGTTGTAATCTTACTTCTCATTATTACAATGGATATACATCTTAGAAACAGGCCATTTGATCCAACCAGTCGACTCTGGCATTTATGCTCAACGCCAGCCTCCTCCTGTCTTTCTTCATCTCACTCTTTCAATATAACCCTCTAGTCCCTTCCCCCTCATATGCTTATCTAGTCTCCACTTAAATGCATCTATACTCTAACCACTTTCTGTGATAGCAAGCTCTATATTCTTAGCACACTTTGGGTGAAGATTTTTTTTAAATTTCATATTGGATTTCTTGATGACAATCTTATATTGATGGCCTCTAATTTTGTTCTTCCCCACAAGGGGAAACATTCTGTCTGTGACTACTCCATCCAAAACCTTTCATAATTTTAAAGATCTCTATTAGGTAAACCCTAAGCCCTTCTCTTTAAGAGAAAGGAGAGCCAGCCTGGTCATCCTATCCTGACAGGTATTGCCCATATTCCTTGTATCCTCCTTGAATTCTTTTTGCACTCACTATATATTTGTCCAATTCCATTGCTATGATGGTTCTGCAGGGAAAGAAAGAATAAGCTATAAGTGGGTAAATATTACCTTCTTGAGATAAGGGAGACAGGGAAGAATGTGATCCGTTTGCCATATCACTGGAATATCAGAGCAACTGTCTAAGTGACTTCGCTCTATTCTTCACCCTGCACTGTTCCACCAGTCTCAATATCTCACACAGCTAGGGCAGTATGCTTTTCCAGCACCTTTATAGCCTGTTCCTTGCAGGATGTAAGCTCACTAACTGCCTGACTTACATTAAGTTCTTGTTAGCATTTGTTGGGGCATGTCTCATGGGTAGTATGAGAAAGTTGAAGTTATATATTTGGTAGTATCAGTCAAAATAGTGGCAGGGTATTTATTGTAAACATGAATAATTGCTTTTACTAGAGATGGCAATGCACACAGTATAATATCAAGATCTCAGTGTTAAAATTTGTCTCAGTAGCACCTTTTTTTAGGCCCTACAATGTCCTTAAAGTTTAAAATGGCATCCATGGCCCACATGCCCATTTCTGCTGCAAATTGAGGCAGACATATGTGTATGTACATATGTATATACAAATTAGGGCCAGTATAGGCAATTCAGCCCCTCGAGCCTGCTCTACCATTTAATAAGACCATGGTTGATCTGATTGTGCCTCACCTCTACTTTCCTGTCTACCCCCATGGCTTTGACCCCTTTGTTAATCAAGAATCTATCTAACTCAGCCTTAAAAATACTCATGACCCTGCCTCCACAGCTCATATGGGCACCATATTGGTAAAGAGGTTAACGTGCACCTAACATTCAACAGCATGCACAGCAGGCAGATCATGACATAAAAACAGAAAATGCTGGAAAAACTCAACAGGTCTGGCAGCATCTGGAGAGAGAAACAGAGTAAGGGTTTTGAGTCCCCAATATGACTCTTAAGAATATATGGCACTTATTTCAGCCACCAAGTCCTTCAAAGATCTGAAATTTCTCTGGTAGAATTCCAGCTCCTTATCTTCAAGGATTTAGCCTCTGATCCTCAGCTGACAATTGCACCCAACCATCCTGAGTTCCAAGGGCATGGTCTTCACCAAAAAAGCACACGTCAGTGGAACATCCTCAGCTCTTCTCACTACAGTCTTGATGGTATGGTCCCCCAGAATCACCTTTATATCTGAACATTCAGCAACTACCTGTGCACAGCATGGCTGGCTATAGATAATCAGTCCCTTTAAAATAGCTGAAGCAGTGGCAATCCAACCTTTGTGCACTTCTTTTGAACTGCCCACAACCTACTCCTCCCACTTGTGAGGAACCACTGCTGCATTTTCTTTTTGTTGAATATTGCAATAGAGCAGCAGATGTTCCCAGCGTAATGGTTTTTCATTACAACTCTCTATCCACCATTCCTTACAATGAACATTCTGACTTCTTGTGTGTGGCGATTCTCTCTAGTCTGTGCCAGGGCAGTTTCCTGTCCCCTATTTTAACAGGAAACACATTAATTACAGCCATGCAGATACTGAACAGCAAGCTTTTCAAGGATCAGTTTTTCAGTCCAGTCACTGGGCTGGATTTTCACTGAGTCGAGATGACTCGAGAGCCCTTTAAAAATGTTGGGCAGGTCTCGATTCCAGGATTCCCAACCCCATTCCCAGGCTATCTGATTTTTGGGAATGCCTTTAAAGGGTGTGGTCTAGTTCCTGTGAAAAGCCCTGCACTCCCGACCTGGCCAGCTCCATTATAAAGATAGGCTTCTCCTACTTGTCCACAATTTTCATGGAATCAGGCCAGATTTTTAAAGAGTCATGGCTCATACTCCTCAGAGGAGTCATGAACCCTAGTCTGTATGAGGAGAGCTTTTCAAAGGTGACAGTAGGATGTGTAAAAAAAAGTTGTAAAAATGTAAATCATTCTTTACTTTTACTATGCTGAAACAGAATGTCATTTCACTACAAGCCAATAAAAGTGTCAATCATCCTTTTAAAGCATCAATAACAAAAACACAAAGTCTTAAAGCCATTTAACCTTTTGTAAACAAACATTGTGAAATTGACAGTAGAAACCAGAGAGCCTGAGCTATCAACCAAGCATTGTTTTCTCTGGGATGCAAATGTTTCAACAAGGCTAATGGATGTCTGGGCACAGCCAATAGTGGGTCAATGGGCATGGAAATGTCATAGCTTGGTACAGAGAGCATGAGGTGCCATGGGGTTGGGTGGGGGGCATAAGGTGGTATCGATGGGGCATGGGGGGTGTTTAGAGGATAAGGGGCTGTGGGGAATGAGGACTGGACAGTCTTTGTGTTTTTATTTTAATTGGGAAGAAGTCCCTCATCACCAAGGTGGGCCTTTTAAACAGCCTACCTCCAAACCCATTCCCGGATCGGCTGGCCCAACCCCAGCCCACGCCTGCCCACCAGCGATGAAAATCTTGCCTTTGCGGACTCTTTCTCCCAAGGTGCGCAGGCCGAGCCCGAAATTTTCCCAACTCCCACTACCTGCCTCAAGGCTGAAAACCCAGGCCACCTTGTTAAATTAGTAGCAAAAACTTCAGTTCATACAATTTTCTGAGATTAATAGTCTCAGGAGGAAAGACAGAAAATTGATTACAATGTTTTTGCTCCTTATATCTACAGTAAACCAAATCTGTTAGCTGTCATTTCAACAGAGTGACAGCCCTTGCCTCTATATAATAACCAACATCCTGTTATCCATGTAGAATCTACGCAGCCAAGACAGCAACCATCTCCCTCAAATTTCCTGTCGCCTGTCTATGGGAGCAACTGCTTCTTCAACATATGGTGGCAAGACTTTTTTAAAATTTCATTCTTTCTAATTTGCGTTCCATTGCCTATAAATGTTAAAGCCTTAAGGAAAAGTACCTTATAACAACTATAAAAGTTGTATATTGGTAGGAAGGCTTGTGTTTTTTTTAAATAGTGAAGTAGGGTGGAATTTTCCACTCCCGCTGGCGTCTGGCGTCGTGGCAGGCATGAGCAGACAATATGGGGAAAGGCCAAAAATTGGCTTCAGGACATCATGAAACCAGTTTGCAATCATCCACTCCACCTATCAATGACAGGCCACATTTCCAGCTGCCGCACATCGGGAAATTCGTTGTAATGCATCCACATGTCATTATAAACCCAGCTCGCCGGAATCATCACCCCCCAACTGGATCATCCAAACACTACACCGACATGTTTCACAACTGAACATAAGCGACATGCGTCTGGTGAGCTGCACTTCACTCAGTTCTTTGAGGCTTGTTTGCCAAACTTGCTTCGGGCAGCACTTGCAGTCATCATCCCCAGGCTTCGCAGGCAGCACCACATCACTTTTAGGGGGGCTCACGGGCAGGACTTACGAGACCAGCCGTAAGGTGGGGGTGGCTTCTCAATGGCTGCAGGGCTATGGCTTGCTTGGGGAAGGAGGTGAAGTGGCTTCAGGCAAGGGAAGAGGCTGCAGGGCTAGGGCATTATTGGGGAAGGGGGGGTGTGTGTCCCAGGGTGTGTGTGGAGGCACATGTTGATCTGTGCAAGTGGCCTCAACAGCGTGAGAACTGAGGAGGCAGTCTCCGGAGGAAATGAGTCCAGATGGAGATGTGAGGATGTGTGTGAGAGAGAGAGTGAGTGGTGAAAGTGTGGCGGGTGAATCGAAGGCCACCCGCCAGCGAAACGGCATGTTTCCCGGGAATGCATAATTAATGTGGTGGGATTGGGACGATATGGTACGAAAACCCACCACTGCAGTCAGCAAATGTCTTTTTTCCCACCCACTACTGCACTTAGTGCAAATCTGGGACAATTCCGCCCATAGTCAAGAGGTCATTTAATAGCAAAACTGAAAGCACTGTCCAAAAATATTGTATAATGATTCACACATTTAAACTAGCAATAAAAAGGTTAACTAAAATAACAGAACTGTTGAGGACAATTAAATGTCAAAATAAAGTAACAAATTATAATGGAGAATTACAATTATAGCAAATTTCTGCACTTTTTACTTATAGGGGGCTAAATTGTATTGTAAATTGAAAACAAGTGCGGAGATTGCGATGCATGATTAACCCATGCCCACTCAGTGTAATGCAGGCTGCATGCCAACTTCATGTCACCATATATTTGAATGAGTGCTGTTTGTAGCCAGTGCTAACTGTGCTGTTCATTGCTTGCACTCATCAGCAGGGGCATAAAATCGAAAATTGCTAGCACCAGTTAAAGCTATCCTGCACTTCTTAAAGGGGGGGTTCATTGTGACTGCAGTAATTGCTGGCAGTCATACAGGAAGGTGAATCTGACTTGAGTTACAGTGAAGAATGGCACAACATGAGAGACAATGTGCTCCAAGGTATTTGGACTTTACACTGGACGTATTAACAGATGAAGGAGAAAGTAGGAGAGTTTTTTGTATCCATAGGGTGTCAGGAGACGCTCCAGATACATAGTGAAAAGGCAGTGGAAACAGATAGCCAGAGAGATCAATGCTAGATGTCAAGTTCAGAGAACCTGAATGAAATGCCATAACAAGGTTTTTGATCTAACATGAGAGGTTAAGGACAATTAATGCATTTTCAAATGCCATACACGAACATTCAAACTTACGAAATAGGAGCAGAAGTAGGCCATTCGGCTCTTTGAGCATGCTCCGCCATTCAATAAGCTCATGGCTGATCTGTTTCAAATTCCACATTCCCATCTACACCTGATAACCTTTGATTCCCTTGCCTAACAAGAGTCTTACCTACTTCTGCCTTAAAAATATTCAATGACCTTGATCCACCGCCTTCTGAGGTAGAGAGTTCCAAAGTCACACAACCCTCAGAGAAAAATATTTCTCCTCATCTCTGTCCTAAAAGAGCGACCCTGAATTTTAAAACAGTGCCCCCTAGTTCTGGACTCATTGACACGAGGAAACACCCTTTCGTTGTCCACCTTGTTGAGACCATTCAGGATCTTATATACTTCAATTAAATCACCCCTCACTCTCTAAACCCCAGTGGAATCAAACCCAGTCTGTCCAGCCTTTCCTCATAAGACAACCCACTCTTTCCAAGTATCAATCTAGTAAATCTCTGAACCACCTCCAATGCATTTACATCCTGCCTTAAACAGGGCAACCGAAACTGCACACAGTATTCAAGATGTGTTCTCACCAATGCCCTGTATAGCTGAAGCATAACTTCCTTACTTTTATAAAAGCAAAATACTGCAGATGCTGGAAATCTGAAACAAAAACAGAAAATGCTGGAAAAACTCAGCAGGTCTAACAGCATCTGTGGAGAAAGAAAGAGAGTTAACATTTTGAGTCCGTATGACCCTTTTCAGAGCTTACTTTTATGTTCAATTCCTCTCATAATAAAGGATAGCATTCCATTAGCCTTGTTAATTACTTGTTGTACCTGCATACTGACTTTTTGTGACTCATACACTAGAACACCTGGATCCCTCTGCACTTTGGAATTCTGTAGCTGTTCTACGTTTAAGTAAAACTCTGCTTTTTTTATTCTTCCTGCCAAAGTGAACAACTTCATATTTTAAAGTCAAAATACTGCGGATGGTGAAAATCTGAAACAAAAACAAAAAATGCTGGAAAAACTCAGCAGGACTGATAGCATCTGTGGAGAGAAAGACAGAGTTAATGTTTCAAGTCCATATGACACTTCTTCAGAGCTAAAGAGAAGTAAAAATGTCGTGAAATATATATTGTTTAAGGGGGGTTGGAGCAGGTGAAGCTGAATGGAAGGCCAGCAATAGGTGGAGGCAAAGGAAAGATTGCCAAAGATATCATAAACAAAAGGTCAAAGGGGTGTTAATGGCAGTGGTACTGGCTGAAGGAGGTGCTGATGGTGACATTAAGAATAGAAAGCAGAATGTGAAAATAGTCGGACAAGGGTAAGCACACTGGAACGAACAACATGAGCAAGTGACAGGTGGCCCTAGTGGGGGTTGGGTGGGGGAGGGGATGGTGGTAGGGAAAAAGATCAAAAATAGTCTAAAAGGTGGGGATAAAACAATAAATAAAAGTGAAAATAATTTTTTTAAATAATAATAAAAATAAGTGGAAAAAATTAAAATTAAAAATTAAAATTAATCTTGAAAAAAGGGGATAAAAAAGGGGTGAGGATGGAAGAGAGAGTTCATGGTCTGAAGTTGTTGAACTCAATATTAAGTCTGGAAGGCTGTAAAGTGCCCAATTGGAAGATGAGGTGCTGTTCCTCCAGTTTGCGATGAGCTTCACTGGAACAATGCAGCAGGCCAATGACGGACATGTGGGCATGAGAGCAGGGTGGAGTGTTAAAATGGCAAGCGACAGGAAGGTCTGGGTCATGCTTGCGGACAGACCAAAGGTGTCCTGCTAAGCAGTCACCCAGTCTGTGTTTAGTCTCTCCAATGTAGAGGAGACCGCATTGGGAGCAGCGAATGTAGTAGACTAAATTGAGAGAAGTGCAAGTGAAGTGCAGCTTCACTTGAAAGGAGTGTTTGGGCCCTTGGACGGTGAGGAGGGGGGAGGTAAAGGGGCAGATGTTGCACCTTCTGCGATTAAATGGGAAGGTGCCGTGGGAGGGGGTTGAGGTGCTGGGAGTGATGGAAGAGTGGACCAAGGTGTCACAGAGGGAACGGTCCCTATGAAATGCCGACAGGGCTGGGTGAAGGGAAAATGTTATTGGTGGTGGCATCATGCAGGGGTTGGAAATGGCGGAGAATGATCCTTTGAATGCGGAGGCTGGTGGGGTGAAAAGTGAGGACAAGGGGGACCCTATCATCTGGGAGGGAGAGGAAGGTGTGAGGGCAGAGGCGTGAGAGATGGGTTGGGCACGGTTGAGAGCCCTGTCAACCACAGTGGATGGGAAACCTCGGTTAAGGAAGAAGGAACTTCATATTTTCCCACATTATACTCCATCTGCCCGATTTTTGCCCACTCACTCAACCTTTCTATATCTGTCTGCAACCTTTTTAAGTCCTCTTCACAGCATAGTTCCCTACCTATCTTTGTGTTAACTACACATTTATCTACCATGCCTTCACTCCTCTCACCTATGTCGTTAATATAAATTGTAAAAGTTTAGACCCAAACGCAGATCCCTGCGGGACTCCACTCGTCACTTCCTGCTAATCAGAAAAAGTCCCATTTATGCATACTCTGTTTTCTGCCAGCCAACCAATCTTACAAACATACAAAAATATGAAATAGGAGCAGATGTAGGCCATTCAGCCCCTCGAGCCTGCTCCACAATTCAATAAGACCATGGCTGATCAGTTTGTGTTTCGACTACCATATTCTGTTCTACCTCTGAAAACCTTTGATTTCCTTGCCTAACAAAAATCTATCTACCTCTGCCTTAAAAAATATTCAATGACCCGGCCTCACTGCCTCCTGAGGCAGAGTTCCAAAGTCACACAACCCCCAAGAGAAAAAAAAATTCTCCTCATCTCTGTCCTAAAAGGACAAGCCTAGTTTGACCCTAGGCTACCCTAGTGCCCCCTAGTTCTGGACTCACCCACAAGAGAAAACATCCTTTCCATGTCCACCTTGTTGAGACCTTTCAAGATCTTATATGCTTCAATCAAGTTACCCCTCACTCTTCTAAACTCAAGTGGAAACAAGCCCAGTCTGTCTAACCTGTCCTCATAAGACAACTCACTCGTTCCAGGTATCAATCTAGTAAACCTCCTCTGAACCACCTCCAACGCATTTACATCCTTCCCTAAATAAGGAGACCAAAAATTGCACACAATCTTCGAGATGTGGTCTCACCAATGCCCTGTTTAATTGAGGCATAACATAACATATTTTCAATTCCTCTCATAATAAAGGATAGCATTCCATTAGCCTTCTTAATTACCTGCTATACCTGCATGCTAACTTTTTGTGACTCATGCACTAGAACACCTAGATTCCTCTGCACCTCTGAATTCTGCAGCCGCTCTCCGTTTATGTAATACTCTGCTTTTTTTATTCTTCCTGCCAAAATGAACAACCTTACATTTTCTTACATTATACTCCGTCTGCCAGATTTTGTCCTCACTCAACCTATCTATATCCATCTGCAACCTTCTATTGTCCTCTTCCCAACATAGTTTCCTAACTATCTTTATGTCATCTGCAAATTTAGCTACCATGCCTTCACTCCCCTCATTTAAGACAATGATAAAAATTGTAAAAGTTGAGACCCCAGCATCCTTCTATCTTATAGCCATACTAATATATTACCCACTACACCATGAGCTTTTGTTTTCCACAATAACCTTTGATGTGGCACCTTAGCAAATGTCTTCTGGAAATCCAAGTACAGCACGTCTACATGCTCCCCTTTATCCACAGCGAATGTTACTCCTTCAAAGAACTCAAATAAATTGGCTAAACATGATTTCCCTTTCACAAAACCTTGCCAACTCTTCCTGATTACCTTGAGATTTTCTAAATGCCCAGCTATAACCTCCTTAATGATCAATTCTAACGCCTTCCCCAAGAAACATCAAGCAAACTGCCTACCAAACGCATCACTAGCACCATTTGCAGGAAGGCCTGGGCAACATTCAGGCTTGGGCTGATAAGTGACAAGTAACATTCATGCCACACAAGTGCTAGGCAATAACCATCTCCAACAAGAGAGAATCTAACCATCTTCCCTTGACATTTAAGGACATTGCCATCACTGAATCACCCAATATCAACATCTTGGGGGTCGCCATTGATCAGAAATTGAACTGAACTAGCCATATAAATATTGTAGCTACAAGGTCAGGTCAGAAGCTGGGAATTTTGTGGCAAGTAACTCACCTCCTGACTCCCCAAAGCCTGTCCACCATCTACAAGGCACAAGTCAGGAGTATGATGGAATACTGTCCAATTGACTGCATGAGTGCAACTCCAACAACAGTCTGGAAGCACAACACCATCCACGACAAGGCAGCCCACTTGATTGGCACTCCATCCACCACTTTAAACATTCACTCCTTCCAACACCAATGCTCAGTGACAGCAGTCTATACCATCTATAAGATGCACTGCAGCAACTCACCAAGATTCCTTCAACAGCACCGTCCAAATCCACAACCACTAGCACCTAGAAGTACAATGATGCAGTAGATGTGTGGAAACACCACCACCTGGAAGTTCCCCTCCAAGCCACACATTATCCTGACTTAGAACTATATTGTTGTTGCTTCACTTTTGCTGGGTCAAAGTCCTGGAGTTCTCTTCCTAACAATACTGTGGGTCTACCTATACCACATGGACTGTCATGGTTCAAGAAGATGGCTCACCATCATTTTCTCAAGGGCAAATAGGGATGGGCAATAAATGCTGGCCTAGCCAGCAATGCCCACATCCATGAAAGAATACAAAAAAACACTGCTCAATTCACTACACCACATCACTGACCTACCTACAATCTCTGGTAATCAGGACTCATACCCAACATTCATATGCGTGTTTCTCTCACCCTCATACACTTAACATTGCGGCAAGCCTCATATTCGCATCTCACAGGTTACATATACTCCCAGCTTCTCAATCATAGCAACCACATCAGCCAAATAGATTGCACCCACTCACTGAAACATTTGCATCTCTCTTCCAGCAGAAGGTGGTGCAGAACGAGAAACAGCAGGAGCTAACCAGAGGGAAACTCTTTCGAGTTATCAACAGTCACAGATTGCAACTCTTTCAAGTACAATCACAGTTCTTGGTTTCCGGGAGTGGGACATGAACCCACAACCCTCTGATTCAAAGGCGAGGGTCCTATAGGAGCACCTGCATGTCCTGATCTCCATGGTGTTGACTATTGTAGGTAAACCCATTACTGAGGCCATGGTCTGTGGCAAGGCTGAAATCTAACAAAAATATTGTTATCCTCCTACCTAATCCTCCTCTGACATTGCATCTCACCCTCATTCCATAATCCCTTGTTATTTACCAGCTGCAGATGTTGTGAGCATGCACCTTATCCTTGTATAAAAACAAAAAGCTAAAAGCTACTGCGGATGCTGGAAATCCAAAACAAAACAAAAACAGAATTACCTGGAAAAACTCAGCAAGTCTGGCAGCATCGGCGGAGAAGAAATCAGTCAACGTTTCGAGCCTCCATGGCCCTTCGGCAGAACTGCAGCATAGTTTCAACAAGGGAGAAATTAAATTGGTTCCTTGTGCCTTTTTTCAGTCAAATACCCAAGCAGTGCAACCAGCCCAGGCAGTGGAGAATACCAACAAGAGAATGATGATGAAGACACAGCAACATCACTTGATTTCACAGTCAGACACTAGCTCAGACTGCATATCTCACATGGTAGATTAGAGATTCGTAAATTTAGATTTCGATTTTCCAGCATGGAAAAGGTGGAAACTCCTTTTGGACCTAGCCAAGAAGCAGTGCCTGATGGTGAATATCAAAGCTTCCATTGCAGCACAAGCAACAGCTAACCAAGGTCTGAATGCTACTGTGTAAACACAGTTTGCTGCCATCATGGCTGTGGATTACAACATGCAAATAATCTTGCAGGCCATCCACAGTAATCCAGCAATCTGTCCATTCCTGGGGGTAGTGGAGTGGCTGCATGGAGCACAAGCCTTTTGTCTTCTCTCAGGAGGATCACATCCATCCTCCCACAACTGTGGTTATATGCCAGAAAGCCAGGTGGTGAAGCATAGAACATGAGCCAACTGTTTACGCACTTATATATTTATTCAATTTTTTTTCAAAAGCAAGCACAGATCAGAAGCAGAGAGAAAACAGCAGCAAAGGAAATCCTGAGCCATCAACTCGTCCAAAATTTAATCATCTGTGGTATCCTGTCCTATTTTCAGCATAATCTTCCTGGCACAAATCAACCTCAGCAGTCACAAACGTATCCATTGGAACCCTACCAAACACCACAAATGATGAACATGGTCATCCTCACCTCGGAGGAACAAGAAGAAAATATTTATTTACGGAGTTACAGGCATACAACCCAACAACAGTTTCAGTCAGCCTATTTATACCCTTTTTGTGCACCAAACACCAAGTAAGTGTCCATTGAAAGGGGCACTTTTAAAATATATTTATATAGACATTTTCGCACATATAAACCAATTAAGTGCCCCATGTGAAAGGGGCACTAATAACACATTGCAACGAAAGCAAAAACTCTAAAGAAAACTTAAATTAAAATGTGATTTCCGGGGGTGATGATGCACTCCAGCCGTCCGCCACCCACAGTCGCAGAATGCCTTAAGTGTACTGTTGGACTCTGCTTATTCCCTTTCCAGGGATACCAAGGTGCATCTGGCTATTTATGGGGATACAAATGAATTGCCAGTATGCTATCTGCATAAATTGCACATAATTAACATAATATTAATTGATTCTCTTCCACCTTTAAATAAAAATTGAGTTAATATGTGCAACCAAAATTTCAAAACAAATTACATCAAAGCATTCCATTTTCTGTACAAAGTATTACATTAAGAGACGTCCCTTTGCCAGGGCCCCTAACAATTTCTTCATACAGTCATTTCTTTTCATGAAACAATGAATGACTTGCATCTGCCCATTTAATTTTGGAGATGTCTTTTCTCTCCAGCACTTGTTTCAAGCAATCAAGGTCAATCCTTAGCCATTTCTAACTCTCACTTTCTGTAAAGTGTGCATTATCCCACAATGAACAATTTATTTACATAACATTCAATGGGTATATTAATATAAAAGCAAAATTGCACGGTGCTGGAAATCTGAAATAAAAACAGAAAAAGAAAATGTTGGAAAAGCTCAGCAGGTCTGGCAGCATCTGTGGAGAGAGAAGCAGAGTCAGCATTTCGAGTCTGTATGACCCTTCTTCAGAGCTAAGGAGAGGTAGAAATATTTAAGGGGGGCTGGAGCAAAATAACAGGTAAGAGATAGGTGGGTGTTGAGGAGAGATGTCATAGACACAAGACAAAAGGGAGTGTTAATGGTAAGGCTAAAGAAGGTGCTGATAGTGGCATAATGGTAAGGTAGCTGAATGTTTTAATTACAGATCAAGGGTCAGAATCACAGAATTACACAGTGCAGAAGAGGCCCTTTGGCTCATTGGGTCTGCACCAACACATGAGAAACACCTGACCTACTGACCTAATCCCATTTACTAGCACTTGGCCCATAGCCTTGAATGTTATGACATGCCAAGTGCTCATCCAGGTACTTTTTAAAGGATGTGAGGCAAGCCACCTCCACCACCCTACCAGGCAGCGCATTCCAGACCATCACCACCCTCTGGGTAAAAAAGTTTTTCCTCACATCCCCCCTAAACCTCCTGCCCCTTACCTTGAACTTATATCCCCTCGTGACTGACCCTTCAACTAAGGGGAACAGCTGCTCCCTATCCACCCTGTCCATACGCCTCATAATCTTGTACACCTCAATCAGGTCGCCCCTCAGTCTTCTCTGCTCCAACGAAAACAACCCAAGTCTATCCGAATTCTCTTCATAACTTAAATGTTTCATCCCAGGCAACATCCTGGTGAATCTCCTCTGCACCCCCTCCAGTGTAATCACATCCTTCCTATAATGTGGTGGCCAGAACTGCACACAGTGCTCCAGCTGTGGCCTCAACAAGGTTCTATACAACTCCAACATGACCTCACTACTTTTGTAATCTATGCCTCGATTGATAAAGGCAAGTGTCCCATATGCCTTTTTCACCACCCCACTAACATGCCCCTCCACCTTCAGAGATCTATGGACACAAATGCCAAGGTCCCTTTGTTCCTCAGAACTTCCTAGTGCCATTCCGTTGATTGAATACTTCCTTGTCAAATTACTCCTTCCAAAGTGTATCACCTCACACTTTTCAGTGTTAAATTCCATCTGCCACTTATCTGCCCATTTGACCATCCCGTCTATATCTTCCTGTAGCACAAGACACTCAACCTCACTGTTAACCACCCGGCCAATCTTTGTGTCATCCGCAAACTTATTAATCCTACCCCCCACATAGTTATCTATGTTGTTTATATAAATGACGAATAATAGGGGACCGAGCACAGATCCCTGTGATACACCACCGGACACTGGCTTCTAATCACTAAAGCATCCTTCTGTCATCATCCTCTGTCTCCTACAACTAAGCCAATTTTGAATCCACCTTATCAAATTACCCTGTATCCCATGTGCATTTGCCTTCTTTATAAGTCAGCGCTCTGTGAAAACAAAACTTAAGAACCAGTTACAGATGGCCCCATGGGGGTGGTGGGGGAGTGGGGGGCACGGCAGGGGGAGGAGGTGTTAGGTGAAAAAAAAATAGAATTGGATTTAAAAAGGAGTCAAGATGGAGGAGAGAGTTCCTGGTCAATGTTATGCTCTCTTCAGTAAATCCCATGTACAGAATCTCACTCAAAATATTTGTCAAATAGAAACCTACATCCATTGCTTCCACAAGAGCCAGTGTCTCAGTAGCCAAAGTACTTTTAGCAACCCTTTATATTTTCTTAGCTTCTCAAGCTTAAAGGACATTTTCAATTCTTACCCATCAGAAATATGATATCAGTTGCACTGGAAGCTGCACTAGTTGCATCAGGAAGATTAGCATTTGAAGCATTGCTAAATATGACTAGTTTCATGTTCTTTGGATAACGAAAGATGGGAACCTAAGTATGCATTGCTTAGGATTTAAATGTTTTAATGTTTTATTCATCCTTAAAACATTCTCAATTTTAGTTTGTTTCATTGTGGGACTTAACACCAACAGATCAAACTCATCACCAGTGGTAATCCCTCCTGTCGAGAATGATTCTTCCCTATGGATGGCTGGGTTTAAGTGAGATTTCAGATGTTGGCTATGGGTTCGCAGA
The DNA here is from genome assembly GCF_964194155.1 of Cetorhinus maximus. Classification (NCBI taxonomy): domain Eukaryota; kingdom Metazoa; phylum Chordata; class Chondrichthyes; order Lamniformes; family Cetorhinidae; genus Cetorhinus; species Cetorhinus maximus. The sequence continues at coordinate 125,704,041 of NC_135881.1, read as the reverse complement.
TGGCTTATGAACCTGATCTTAGTCCTACAGGATCTCCTACAATGAGAACATCAATTGTCTGCTGGTAGAGGTGCTGGTGGATTGTTGGCTTGAGCAGCAGCCCTCTCTTTCACTCTCTCTTGCCATTCTGTCTCTGTGGCTGCTTTGTTGATTGGAAGGTCTACACACTGTTCTCGATGATAGATTTCCATTTTGGTCATCATTGGGCATCTGCTTCCCATGCATTAATGTTAATAGAGCAAACCTTCATGGAGGCTTTGAGATTGTCTTTGAAACATTTCCTTTGGCCCCTGCGTGAATGGGTCAACATTGTAGCTCTGAGTAGACCACCTGTTGGGGCATTCTGACAAGTCCTATCCATCTTAGCTAATGTGAGGTCATTGTGGCCTCTATACTTGGCATATCTGTATCTTGGAGGATACTCAGATTGCTTCTTTTGTTTTCCCACTTGATTCGCATTCTAAGACAGCATTGGCAATGTTGTCCTATGACCTCGATATGGTGTCAATAAGTTGCCCAAGCTTCAGCACTGTCGAGAAGCACAGGGAGAACCACTGCCCATTAGACTTTGAGTTTAATGCCAGGTCTAATATCACAATTCCTGAAAACTCAAGCTAGGAATTTACCATAGGCTGAGTTAGTACATTGATGAAGAGGTACTTCAGCAAATCCAATGTCAGCTTTTTGGGATAGGTAGTTTCCAAGATGTGGGAAATATGGGACATTTTCCAACACTTCAACATGAATCTCAATTAATGGCATTGGATTTAATATATATGGTGTGATGGAGAACTTTGGTCTTCCTGGTGTTAAGGCAAGTGCCATGCTCTTGTAGGCAGTGAATATGTCAACTATCTGTTGTAGTTATTTTTGTATTATTATTCATTGTCGCTGACTAGGCCAGCATTTATTGCCCATCCCAAATTGTCCTTGTTCAGAGGGCATTTAAGAGTCAACCACATTGGTGAGGGTCTGGGGTCATATGTAGGCCAGACCAGGTAAGGACAGCAGATTTCCTTCCCTAAAGGACATTAGTGAACCAGGTGAGTTTTTACAACAATTGACAATGGTTTCATGGTCATCATTAGACTTTTAATTCCAGCTTTTTGTTGAATTCAAATTCCACCATCTGCCGTGGGTCTCTGGACTACTAGTCCAGCGACAATACCACTACGCCATTGCTTCCCCTAAGGCTCCTCTATTCTTCAGAGTGACCACTAACTTGTGCATCATCAGCGTACTGTGGTTTATTACAGAAGTAATTGTTGCCTTGGTTTTGGTCTTCAGCCTGCTGAGGCTGAAGAGTTTACCATCAGTGCAATTAGTCATTACCAAACTGCGGGAAGCCTGTCAGTGGTAAATTGCAGTGTTCTTGCAAGAAAAGTTGAGAATAGTACTGATGCAATGATATACCCCTGTTTGATGTCTGTTTTGACAGGAAAAGGGTCAGTGGAGGAGCTATTGCAGAGTACTGCTATTTTCATATTGTCATGTAGGGGATGAACTTAGGTGGGCATACATATCACTGTAGCACCTTCCAAAAGGCAGTTTGATTCACTGACTCAAAGCATTTGCAAGATCGAGGAAAGCTAGGTACAAAGGGATGTTCTACTCTGCACGTTTCCTGAAGTTGGTGTGCTAGGAAGATCATGTCAGCTGTTCCTCTAGCAGACTGGAAGCCACGCTAGGAACAGAATCATTCCAGATTTGCACGAGGTGCGGTAGCGGGCAGGAAAAAGGACATTTTACCCGCCGGCTGCAATGACGGCTTTTCACACCGTGTTGTTCACTTCCCGCCTCTTTAATTATGCAGCCACAGGAAACAGCCATCCCACTAGTGGCCGGCCTCCGAATCACCCACCATGTTGTTATCGCATTGTTTCGTCACTCTGGGTGCCTTATCTAAACTGCAGCCATCCACACAGTTCTCAATGCTTGCAGACCAGGACCGCTCCAGTGAAGACATGGCTCTGAAGCTAAGAAGAATTCACTGACCTGTCACTGGAATGCCTTTTGGAGGCCCACCATGATGTTCTCTACTCCTACTCTGGCCACAGGCAGTCCAGCAATCTCACCACTCTGGCTTGGTATGTGGTGGCAATGGTGATCAGTGCCAACGCTGAACAGAAGAGGTTGCCCATCCAGTGCAGAAAAAGGATGAATAATGTCATCTGTGCTGCCGGGTTAAGGCAACCATCTCATCACTCAAAACTCACACACTCAAAGGCCACCACACATTCACTGGCATCTTACTCACTGCCAGTTCAAGGGACATCACCACTCACTGTCTCACACACACCCTCACATCTCTATCTGACCTCATCTCCTCTGGAGACTGCCTCCTCAACCCTCACAATCTTGAGGCCACTTGCGCAGATCAACATGTGCCCCCACACACATCCTGGGTTACCCTCCTCCCCCAGTACAGCCCTTGTCTTGCAGCGCCTTCCCTTCCTGAGGCCACTTCTCCCCCTTTCCCCAAGCAAGCCCTAATCCTGCAGCCGCTGAAAAGCCACCCCCACCTTATGGCTGGTCTGATAGGTAGAGACCTGCCCGTGAGCCCCCCTAAAAGTGATATGGTGCTGCCTGTGAAGCCTGGCGCAGATGACTGCAAGTGCTGCCCAAAACAAGGTAGACAAACAACTTCAAAGTCCTGAGCGAAGTACAGGTCACCAGGTGCATGTTGCTTATATACAGCTGTGAAACAAGTCGGTGTGTAATCACGCCGATGAGCTCGGATGATCCAGCATGGGGGGGTGGGGATGATTCCAGCGAGCTGGGATTATAATGATATGCAGATGTATTACAATGAAGTTCCCGACATGCGGCAGTGGGAAACGCAGCCCGCCATTGACTGGCGGAGCAGACAATTGCAAACTGGTTTCCCAATGTCGTGAAACCGATGTTTGACCTACCTGCTATATTGTCCACTCATGCCCACTATGATGCCCGATAACAGTGGACACAGAAAATTCCACCCTAGGGCTCTGAGAGGGATCTCCTCTGCAATTGGTGAGAGGTGATAAGAAATAACCTAGCTAGGACTTGCCAAAAGTTGGTAGCAGTGCTATGCCTAGTTGCTACAGTTTGATTTGTCTCCTTTCTTGAAGATTGTGATCATCATGGTGTCTCTTTGAATTTCTTTGTTCTGCCAGAGTTTCACAAATAGGGCATGTATCTGAGAGATCAGTGTGTCTCCCCTATGTTTCAATACTTCACAGAAACATTGTCAGGACCAGGAGCATTGCTGTTTTCATCTGGTTAACAGCAGTTGTCACTTTGTTGAGCACTGGATCATTGTCCAACCCACTTCTAATTCTATGTTGTGGGATGTTCTTCAGCAAAAGCAGTTTCACTGTGGTGTTCAGATTGAGTAGTTCTACAAAGTGCTCTTTTCAGCGGATACTGATACTGTCTGTATCTTTGAATAGAGTCTTGCTATCTTTGGATCTTACTTGTGTTGTATTGTGTGTTGAGGATCTAAGGATATCTTTGGTTGCCTTGAGAAGGGTGCGCTTAATGCATGTCAACAAGGAGTTCTTCCGCCATTGTTCTTCAAATTGTGAGTTCTTCCTTGAGCTTCAGCTTTGGCTGTCTGCTGGGCAAGCTTCTTTCTGTGGAGCTTGGATCCTGTTGCCAGGTTTGGAATGTAGTCCATTTATAACCGATGAGTTTGCATATTTCTGTATCACTCTCATCAAAGTAGTCTTGGTGTATTTTAGTGGTGTGACTGAGGATTCCTTGGCACATATGATGGATTTCAATGATTGCCAGTCATCTTGGACATTGTGTTCCTGTAGTTTCCAATTGATTTGGCCTGAAATTACTTGAGTTTGATGTCATTTGACAGGCCAGGAACCACGTACGTTTTTATTCCACAAGACAGGACCAAGCAGGCAACCCGCAGAGATTGGCGGGGTTGGGAGGCTGGGGGTGGTCAAATTACAGCATTGGGTCCTTAGCCGGATGGGGTCTCCGTGGATCATGGAGCGGCCATTAAGGAGGGTCCTCCCGGGAACCCAATGGAAGGTTGCCAGAGTTTACCTGGTGGTTCCATGCAACAGTGGGAACTCCGGATGCTGGAGAAATTAATTTGGCCCTTAAATGGTTCAGTTGGCCACACAGACTGAGATTCCTGTCACTGGTAATATACCACAGTGACAGAAATATATCAGGTTCTCCCCCCGACCCATTACCCCACTATATTACCAGCCCTCCAGCCTCCCAGGCTGTTTCCACAGGGCTTGGAAAATTCAGCTCATTACATCATCCTTCTGTGAAGCCTATTTTTCCAGCTGTGGGAGAAACCACTCTAACATCTGTATCACCCAGATGCTCTTCCAGACTCCTAACTACTAGCCTTGCTTTAGTAGGGATGTAACCTGTGTCCACATACCTACTTCAATCTTCCACTGGTCAAATGGTTCAGACTCCAAAAACATCAAAAGGTTACCGAGATTGTAGGTTTCTGTCTGATTAACTTTCACCTTTAGACAACCATCCTATACTACCATGTTATTTTCCAGAAAGTCAGTCGGTGATGATAGAACTGGAGCCAATTTTCACACACATTTAAATTTATTTACTGATTAAACATTACAAGCTTACGCCTCCTAACCCAACAAACAGAGCTTCAGTCTGTGTCTATTTATGGGGATTCAAGTAAATCGCCAGTTAATGCCTACCACATGCATACAATTAAACGTAATCAATAGACCCTAAGAGGCTCAGGGTCATCCTCCAAGACCTTCTACAAGTTGGGTGGTCTAGGGCACGGGTAAGGCATGGGAGGCTAGAGGGCTGGTAATATAGTGGGGTAATGGGTCGGGAGGAGAACCTGACATATTTCTGTCACTGTGGCATATTACCAGTGACAGGAATCTCAGTCTGTGGCCAACTGAGCCATTTAAGGACCAAATTAATTTCTTCAGCATTGGGAGTTCCCACTGTTGCATGGAACCACCAGGTAAACTCTGGCAACCTTCCAGCTGGCATGTTGGAAGCCTGACATTATCCTGCTCACCTTTTACCAGGGGGATACTTGGTGTCGTGTAGCAATGTCAGAGCTCTAATTGAAATATGTAAAGAGCCAATTAATTCAGACATTGACCAAGCATTCTGGCTTTAAGACCCAGTGCACCGCTTTCCTGAGGTCTGTAAAACTCACCAGGATTAACAAGGCAATAGGATAGTGAGTATTCATTGATTTTTTTGACAAGTTGGAAAGCCTTTAAAGAGTGAAACATATAGCACTTCCCTGCCTATGCGAGAAACTTGTGCTCAAAGGACTTCGGATGTGTTTTCACTTTTTTTAATAGTGGCTTTCAAGCTTTTTTGGAACTTATTTCACATATCTTGGACTTGTCCACTTGAATCTGCATTTCCCAGCTGTCAGCCTTCACTGCAGCATGGGAGCAGTTTAAGCAGCTTTGACATGGACCTCTGATGGGGAACAAGCAGAGCAGCAACAACCACACCAACACCATGGGCCATAACAAAAGCAGCACCAGGAGCCACGTTAACAGCAACACCAGGAGCCACGTTAACAGCAACACCAGGAGCCACGTTAACAGCAACACCAGGAGTCACACCAACAGCAACACCAGGAGCCACACCAACAGCAACACCAGGAGCCACACCAACAGCAGCACCAGGAGTCACACCAACATCAACACCAGGAGTCACACCAACAGCAACACCAGGAGTCACACCAACAGCAACACCAGGAGCCACACCAACAGCAACACCAGGAGCCACACCAACAGCAACACCAGGAGTCACACCAACATCAACACCAGGAGTCACACCAACAGCAACACCAGGAGCCACACCAACAGCAACACCAGGAGCTACATCAACAGCAACACCAGGAGCCACACCAACAGCAACGCTAGGAGTCACACCAACAGCAACACCAGGAGCTACATCAACAGCAACACCAGGAGCCACACCAACAGCAACACCATGAGCTACATCAACAGCAGCACCAGGAGCCACACCAACAGCAACACCAGGAGTCACACCAACAGCAACACCAGGAGTCACACCAACAGCAACACCAGGAGCTACACCGACAACAACACCAGGAGTTACACCAACACCAACAGCAGCTGACTGCAACGCAGCCACATAGCTGTCCACAGGGCAGTGAGGCTGAAAATGACACTCCAATTTGAAGGAATTCTTACCCCCCAGCTCCGAGTTTACAGCAGACGACCAGTTTTCCCAACACGAGGAAGCAGCGCTGCCTCAAGAGACTCAGGCTTTCATCGCTGTCATCTGCAGCCTCTTGGTACAAAACTCCAGTTTTGTTGTCCAGGTGACAACGCATTATTAGCGGGAATCAAGGTCACACAGCCCTGAATGTCTTTGACTGTGACTACTCCCCTGGGTACATTGGTGACACCTGCAGAATTTCATAATCTGCAGGAGCTTTTCCCAGGTGACCAAAGGCATGTTTACATCAACTTTGCTATTGATGAGGCTAGTCAGACTCAAAGGGTTCTCACATTTGCTGCAGTGACTGGATTGCCACAGCCACGAGGAATCATTGACTGCACCCATGTGGTAATCAAGGCATGCTCAGATTAGCCTGGAGAACCTCTCAATTGACAATAATTCCACTCCCTCAACGTTCAGCTGGTATGTGACCACCACAAGAACATAAGAAATAGGAGCAGGAGTAGGCTATTTGCCCATTCAAGCTTGCCCCGCCATTCAATAAGATCATGGCTGATCTGCCCCAGGCCTCAACTCCTCTTTTGTGCCAGCTGCTTATAGCCCTCAACTCCCCGATATTTCAAAAATCTATCTACCTCCTCTTTAAATACTTTCAGTGATCTAGTCTCCACAACTCTCTGGGATAGAGAATTCCCGACATTCACTACCTCTGAGAGAAGAAATTCCCTCGCATCTCAGTTTTAAATCAGTACCCCTTATTCTGTAACTATGTCCCCTCGTTTGAAGTTCCTCCACTAGTAGAAACATCTTCTCAACATCTACTCCGTCGATCCTCTCAGAATCTTGTATGTTTCAATAAGATCACCCCTCATTCTTCTAAACTTTAATGAATAATGTTTAGCCATTCTTGATAAGTCAACCCCTTCATCCCAGGAATCAGCCTAGTGAATCTCTTTTGAACTGCCTCCAATGCCAAAATGCCATTTCTTAAATACGGGGACGAAAACTGTACACAGTACTCCAGGTGCGGTCTCACCAACACCCTGTACAGTTGTAACAAGACTTCCCTATTTTTAAACACCAACCCCCTAGCAATACAGGCTAAAATTCTTATTAATTACCTTCTTAATTACTAGTTGCACCTGCATGCTAACTTTTTGTGTTTCGTGCACAAGAACACCCAGATTCCTCTGTGCTGGACTTTATTGGAGTCTCTCTCCATTTAAATAATAGTCTGCCCTTTGATTCTTCCTACTAAAGTGCATGAACTCACACTTTCCTATATTAAACTCCATCTGCCAAGTTTTTGCCCACTCACTCAACCTGTCTACATCCCCTTGCAGATTCCTTATATCCTCATCACAACATGTCCTCCCACCTATTTTTGTATCATCAGCAAATTTGGAAACATTACACTCTGCCCCCTCCCCCAAGTCATTAATATTGATAGTAAATAATTCAGGCCTTAGGGTTGATCCTTGTGGCACTCCACTAGTTTCGCTTTTCCAACCTGAAAAAGGTCCATTAATCTTGATTCTCCATCTACTGTGTGTTAACCAATCCTCAATCCATGCTAATACATTACCCCCAATATCGTGAGCTCTTATCTTGTGCAATAACCTTTAATGTGGCACCTAATCAAATGCCTTCTGGAAATCCAAATACACTATGGGCAGGATTTTCCCATCAGTGAGCTGGGGGCGGGGCCCGTTCGCCGACGCGTAAAATGACGCGCAGTGACGTCTGGTGGAACTCCCAATGTCACCACACCCCATTTAAATTTTCCAGTAGGCAGGGGCGCAGCAGAATCAGCTGCGCGCCCGCCAACCTGTCAATGGCCAATTGAGGCCATTGACAGAATAATTAAACTAATTAGTGGACCTGCCCGTCCAACCTTTCAGGTTGGTGGGCAGGCCAGGAGCCCCGGCAGGAATTAGAGAAAGCATGAAACCTCATCCATAGGCTGGATGAGGTTTCATGTAGGTTTTTAAAAATTTTAATAAAGTTTTTGTAAAAATTATGGACATGTCCTAACTCATGTGACGGTGTTGCATGAGGGGACATGCTAGGGAAATTTTATTATTCTATTTTTAGCATTTTTATATTTAGAACCAATCTCCCTGTGGCAGCACTTAGCCCCAGGGAGATGAGTGCGCTCTTTTGTGTGCATGCACGAAAGAGCGCACCCTTGATTTTGGGATTCCTGCCCGCACAGGGAGCGCACAGCGCTTCTGTGCGGAAATCACACTGGGCAGGCCTTAATTGGCCCGCCCACGTAAAATGGCACCGCGCCCCCAATCGGGGGTGCCGATCGGAAGCGAGCCTGTGCGCACCCGCCCTCCAACTTCGCCTCCAACCGGGAGAAAATCTTGCCCTATATTCAACAGTTCACTTTTATCAACTCTGCTCGTTATATCCTCAAAGAACTCTGGCAAATTGATCAAACATAATTTCCCTTTCACAAAACCAAGTCGATTCTGTTTTATTGCATTAAGTTTTTCTAAATGTCCTGCTATTTCTTCTGTAATAATGACTCTAGCATTTTTCCAATGACAGATGTTAGGCTGACTAGCCTATAGTTTCCTGCTTTTTGTCTCCCTCCCTTCTTGAATTTAGCGGTTTTCCAATCCGCTGGGACCCTCCCAGAATCCAGTGAGTTCTGGAATATTTCGACCAATGCCTCCACTATCTCTGCAGCCACTTCCTTTAAAAGGCATTTTATGGTAGGTATTTATGACTGTCTATGCAAGATATCCTAGAAGCTACCGTCCCACCTCTCACAGATCTTCGTACCTCCAAACAGGGTCAGTAGGTGGCTCCTTCAAGTCAAGGGCTACCCTCTAAGGAAGTGGCTGATGACACCTTTGAGAAACTCTACCTCTGATGTTGAGAAAAGTACAACTGGAGCCACAGGAGTACAAGGACAACCATTGAGTAAACCGTTGGCCTGTTGAAAATGCTATTCTGGTGTCTTGATAGATCTGGGAAGCCCTTCAGTTATGTACCAGTAAGGGTGTTCACAACAATAGTGGTCTGCTGAGCCTTGTACAACATTGGTAATGTAGAGTAGACTGGAACTGCAGGAGGAGGAAGGTGGTGGCTGCTCTGAATCCTTGGAAGAGGATGAGGAGGAAGAGCAGAATAAAGAGAAGCCTGATATGGCCAGGGGACTTGCAACTGCTCACCTAACTGCCAGAGAAACCTGCAACAGACTTAAACAGGCACAATTCCAATAGCCTGATTAGGTGAAGTCTTATGGCACTGTCAACTTTCCTCACCACCCCACACACCCACCCCCAACAAAATCATTTCCACAGTCAAGAGTTCCTCAATCACACTCACACCCTTTGCTCACCTTCTATTCTGGTCATACCATTCAAGGTAAATACCCATTTGGCAACAATGGAAATGGCTGGACAATGAAGACTTGAAATAAAATGCTTGATTCATTAAAATTTTTCATATGCACAATGAGATTGATATTGTTATAAACATTCAAGTCTCCCTCTCCCACTATCTATTACCCATATGTAGCACTATCCTGTTGCTTCAGCAATTCTGGGAAAGAGGGTGTTAAAACTCCATGAGAGATAGAAATTATTCCTATAGTTTCCTAGAATCAAGGAAAACTTTGGAATTTGCAATTAATTTGCATTAGGGGAGCACGCCTTGTGTGTCATGTGCCATAATGATTGTGATTCAGGGTGGAGGCTTGGTTAGAAGGTTCTTTTTGCTGACAGAAGAGGAGAGAGGAAGTTATAGCTTTGGTGAAGACTGCATCTCACTGGATTGAGAAAAAATACCAACTTTATTGTTCATCACAAGGAACGCTGGGAAGGTTGTATGAGGGAAAAGCTGCCTGAAGATTTGCTCTAGCTTGTAGATAGTGGGAAGAAATCTACAGTAGTCTGCACAGAGCCTTGTGGCAGAAAACAGTCAGCAGAGTTAACTTGTAAAGCTGTGGAAAGGCAATGGGATATCTGCCAGCAAACCAAACAAGGAGCTGAGGCATCCGCAGTCATGAGTTTTGTAATGAAAAGATGGACAGTTGCATAATGAAAGAAGCCCCTCGAACAATTGCTGGAATAATAGGAGATGTAAAGTAAATTCTGGAGGGCTGTGACATACCTTTTGGGTTGGCCTCTGGAAAAGTGAATGAATCTTCAAGGTTTCATAAAATAAGGGAACTGTTGGATGGCGGGGGGGTAGTAAAAAATAGAACTGAGTTTATAGGTAACTTTTTATCAGAAATGACATTAAGTTAATAGTGCTCATTTTGTTTAATTCTATTTTGGCATACAATAAGGCTTGTTTAAAAATATGAAATCCTGTGGTGTCGGTCTGTTGGTTAATTGATGGGAGTTTGGACTTCTTCTTTAAACGTTAACAGTCCCTAACAGGGTCCTAGGAAGTGAAGAGAAGGTGGGGAGGTAGAGCTGGATATATTCATCAGAATACCTTGGCTTGATAATAAACACCAAAGTCACATACAAGAATGAAATCCAGGTTATGTTAGCTATGACAAGAGGCATGACCAGTGATTTAAATAGAATCTGGAATCCCAAAAGCATCAGCATGAAGCTGAAAAAACACGGAGTACAGTCACTAGTGTTGCACGCTATGGATGCAAGAGTTGGATTCTGAAGAAAGAGGATGAGAGGGAGATAACAGCTTTGAAGATGTGAGTATGACAGAGGATGTTCAGAATCAGTTGGATGCACAGAAAGACAAATGAGTGGATTAGATCAAGGGTTGCTAAGTAAGTTTAGAGAGAGAAAGATAGCCAAGTATGGATATCGGAAACAAAGACCCGTCAGCCTTGTCCTGGCAACAATTGAGGACGAAATTGAGGGTAAATACAGAAGAGGAAGAAAAAATGGGATGAGCACATTAACATTGAGACCTGGACTGAGGGAGACTTGAAGAAAGCCAGAGAAGAAGTAAGGTGACACAAACAGTCCCACTAATGCTATGGTGAAAATGTACCAAAAAAATGTGGAAATGATGTTGGTTTCAGATGACGTCGCTAAGGAGCAACATTTGAATGAGAAATAGTGGGGGAGGTCAATGTCAGATTCTTGGTGAAGACACTAGTTGTACCTGTACAGGAATGGAAAGAGTAGCCATTGCAAGTGATTCTCTGGCTACAATTAGATAGCTAAGAATGGAATCAGGTCAGTGCAGTCTCACCCAGCTGGGTGAAGATTCGAGGCATTAGAGGAGAATGGTCAACCATGTCAAATGCTGCAGACAAATCAAGAAGGATGAGGGATATTTTGTTACAGTAACATAGGAGGTCAGTGGGGGCATTGATGAGAGCCAAGGGCAGAAACCTGATTGAAGGTACTCAGATATGGAGTTCTCGGAAAGATGAACACAGATTGGAGAGGCAACAACACATTAAAGGACTTTGGAGAGGAAAAGGAGGTTGGAGATGGGGTAGTTGTTTGCAAAAGCGGAGAGATCAGGGTTGTTTTGTTTTTTTTGAGGACAGAAGTGGTGCCAGTAGATTTGAAGGAAAGGCAGACAGTACCTCAAGAGAGAGAACTGTTAGCAATATCAGCTAACATGGGAGCCAGGAAGGGAAGTTGGGTGGCCAGTAGTTTAATGTGAATAGGGGAGAGAGAAGGTGTTAGGTCTCAAGGGTAATATTAGCTCAGAGAGACAATGAGGGAAGTTAAGAGAAAAATTTGAGAAAGATACAAGGTCTGGACTAGAATGTGGGGAGCCTGAGAGGAAGTTTGGCCAATGGGCTAGGGGAATGAAGGGAAGTGGCAGAGGGAGCTGATCAGATGGTCTCAATCTTCATGACAAAGAAATCCATGAGCTCCTTGCACTTGTTGGAGATGAGGATGGAGGAGACAGGGGAGGGTTTTAAGAGGACAGTTTGCAGTAGAGGAATGAGCCAGGGTTTACCTTTGTATTTGAGAGTGATCCTGGAATAGTGAGCAGATTTAGCAGACAAGAGCGGGACACAATAGTTTCTGCCAATGCAAAAACTGATCAAGAACTAAATAAAACTGCCCTATGAGGTTCATATAATACACAATTAAAATGATATACTTTGGAATAATTTCAAGGCAGTAATACCAGTCCAGATTCAAAGGATAATTGAGCTTTGTTCTGTTTATGATATTATCCTAACCCTTCAGTAATAATCTGTCTTTGAATCATTCCCATGCTCCCATTATCCTATGAAATATTTCTAATTAAATACAAAAGGCTTTAGGATATATAATGTGTAAAACTTAAGGTTATCTATTTTGGTTTAATTTATAAATAATAGAATGAAAAAGATCCAATTTCATTATTCTTTTCCTAGAACTGTTAGTTCATATTAGTAATCATTTGAATTATGAAAAACATAATTCACAAAAACATCACATCCAAACAATAACTATTCAACAAGAATGATGAAAGTTGTTAAAATACTTGTAATAAAAGTATTGTGCAATAACATTATCAGTTATGATGAAAGATTAAACTTGTTTCTCTCACCACATATGTTACTTGACCTGCAAAACATTTTCAGCTTTTTCTGTTTTAATTTGCTTCCGATCTCAGAATTTAATTTCAGCTAAAGCTTTACTGTGGCTGAGAGTAAATTTGCAAAACACTTCTCCTTGATTAAAGGAAGGTGGTATATACTGTACTGATACAGTTCTATCATTTCCACATTAACCTAATGTTACAATCAGGTGAGGAGGGGTTGAATGACTCCCCTCTTTTCCCACTCCTCGTTAGACTTGAACAGTTTCTTTTTAAAGCCAATTCAGTGAGAGTTTAACTGTTTATATGCTGTGACTATAAAAGAAACACACAGATTTTTAAAAATTTTTTGAAAAAAAGGATAGTTTTGTGAGATAGAGAGAGTCACACAGAAATCTTGGTTCTTCAACATGCCATTTGCTTATGCTGGTCTGTGCAGAAAACAGCTGCTTAAACAACCCAACCCAAAAGGTTAGCTGGCTTGTCACATGACCCTTTCTCTCCAACTGCCCAGTTACCCCAAATATGGTTGTGGTATATTAATTCTAGGTGCATGGCTTATTTGATTAGATGTCTGAACAAATTCCTTTCATAGCCAGAGGTCCATTGTCCAAGTGATTGCTTCTAATAGTTTGTCTGCACCCAGTTGATTGTCTGGATGCTTTGCTAATGAGCAGGAGATTTCCCCCATTCATACTCCTTCAAGCCAATTGTTCTTGGTGAGATTTTGCAAACAGATTGACTCTACCTCATGACCTTGGAGTGTAGAAGGTATGGTGATACAAATATATAGCCATCTTTGACTGTGATTTCAAATCCTTGGAATGTGGCTTTAGTCTTTTTTAAAAATTTAATTAGTGGTTTCCAGCCAGTAAGTTCACTACATCATTTCTTATAAAACATGGTTTCACAACACTAATTAAATGAAATATTTGGTTAATTGATGCTGTTGTAAGTATCTAGTTCATAATTCATATGTTTTAGAGTATAATTTTTAGTTTTAGGAATTAAAGCTTTAACTGTAGATAACTGGGGGCATCTGGTTTAAAAATTAATAAACAACTTTCATGTAAAGGCAAACTAAACAAGCCTATGTTTAATTAACCCGTGCTTATCTTACAAGGTCAGAGTTAATACTGAAAAATCCTGAAAAATGAATGATTCATCTATAAGCTTGAAATGGAGACAGAAGTTCTGGAGGTAAGGTCATAAAACTCCATTAGAAATATAACTTGTTCATGTGGGTTACAGAATCAAAAAGTTATGTTGAAAGTAAAATTTCTTGTTTATATTTCTATTTGAGACCATCCCAAACATTGTCATAGGGATGGGCTGTGGGGGTAGAAAATTAGCTTGTATTAATTATCTGGATGTTTGCTCAGGAAGCAGGTAGTTGTAGTTTTGCTTTTGTGTGGACTGCATCTCACTGGCTGGAGAGAACAAATAGGAGATTACTGTTAGTCAGGCCTGCGCTATAAGCAGAGAAAATACTAAATTTATCATTCACCACACAGAATATGGGTAAGACTCAAGCTCAGTTTAGAATTCATGAGGGGAAATGAATTTGAAAGATTTGCCTAGCTCAAAGCAAGAGGAAGAAATCTACAGTGGTCCACACAGATCCTTGTGGCAGAAGACAGTTTGCAGTTAGCTTGGAAGCAGTCAGCTTGGAACAGGCAGAAAGAAAATATCTGCCAGGAACTGGGAATCAGCTGTGGGATCAGCAGCTGTCAGAGCATAGAAGACCATTACAAAACAGGAGTATTCCTGAGGTTTAAGTCCCTAAGTAAGAGTGCAGTGAAGCCTAAGTTTGAGCTCAGAAGTTCACAGAGAATTTGGAGGATTGCTTACCCCAAAACTAATGAAAGGGTCCCCATGAAGTTTCATACCTCGCAGAATTGCTGGAATGCTGAGGAGAAATCAAAGTGACTTCCAGGGGTCTGTGACATACCTTGCAGGTTGATCCCTAAAGAAGTGAATGAACCTTCAAGAGGGTTGTAATGTATAGGGGAATTCTTGCGGGAAAGTAAAAAAGTAGAACTGAATTAATATCATAAGTAATTGTAAGCCGTAGTGTTAAGTTAATAGTGTTTGCTCTGTTTAATTCTTATTTACAATAAAAATATATGTTTGTTTAAAAATGAGAAATCAATGGCGTAATTCTATCAGTTAATTACAGGGTGTTCAGATTTCAGTTTAAACATTAATGCTCCTTGGCAGGATCGTAAATATGCATATTACTCTTGTGCATTTTTCTGTTACATATCTCAGCACAAACTGGAAAACAGTATTTGAATACCACTGTATACCATTGGACGCATTTTCTGATGTACATAATATGCTGTAGCACAAATATAATGGCTCAGAATTTCTAATGTGGCGCATTTTTCCCAAAGTCATAACTTAGACTGTTGTATTCCCCAATCTTTCAATAGTGAATTTATGACAAAGCTTTCTGGAATAACCATTTAAAAACACCACAGCGAGTATAGAAACAACTTAGAATTGAAGCAGCCAATGGACATCTCTATTCCAACAGGAGTACTGTAATCTGAACACATGGCTCAAGTTGACAATGACCTACTTTCTTGAAAATTATATGTTAAATGAGTCAAAATAAGATAAAAGCAAAAAACTGTGGATGCTGGAAATCCAAAACAAAAATAAACTGGCAGACCTGCTGAGTTTTTCCAGGTAGTTTTATTTTTGTGTTAAATGAGTCTTTATATTTATCTTAAAACACAAAAATGATTTAATTCGTGAGAGCTGACTAGATATGAACAACCAAAGCCTGTTTTAATTCACCTTTAGTATAATGTGCATCTCTTCAAAAATTCCTAGTTGGTGCACTCAACAAGAATATTAAACTGTCCATGGAACCAAACCATTTTATGTGCCAATCCAATTTCAAAGCCCTTCTCAAATATAAAAATGCAATATTATGAGGTTTTGAAAATTATTTTTGCACAGCAATAAATTATTTGCCTAGCTTTCCCTATAATGCATGACATTCCCTGTTGATGGTTTTAAACTTATTCCAGGGGTGAATTCTGGTTGGAGAAAGATAGCCATAGAGTAAACAACTATCTTATGAGGTCCACTCTTACTGTTAATTGCACAGAGCCTTGGCAGTCATAAAATAAATATGGAATTGTTTTAGAAGAATGTATGAAAATAAAATGAATTCAAAACCAAGAAATGGTCCCGCCACCTGAAAATAAACTATCAGAAAATTCCAATAAACTAGCCAATCAAGGAAATTTGCCATTGCTAATGCTTTGAATGGAAGTTTTTAAATTAACTTTTAACAATTTGGATGAAGGGTATTGGTGGAGCAGTGCAGAGACCAGTAAGTTTTGGCGTGAAATTAGTAATGGCAGAAGTCACTTGTGACAACATTTCTTGGACTTTCAACATTATAATGGGGCATGTTTTCAAGTCAATTTGAGCTAAGGTTACAATTTTAAGGTTGAACAGCATCAGGTAGACAAGTATTTTGTTTTGCTATACAAATTATAGTCAAATATGAATAAATCTCAAATCCCAATAGACATTATAATACAATAGAAGTGAGTTTAAAGCAATTACAATCATATTATGCATATAACAACAATGACTCATATTTATATATTGCCTTTAACGTAGGACGAATATCTCAAGGCACTTCAGAGAGGCATATGGAAAATATGAGCATCAAACCAAAGGAGGGAACACAAGGATGGGAGTTTTTAATTTGACGTGTTGGGGAACTGGGAGCCAATGGAGATCAGTGAGGACAGAGGCAATAGGTGAGCAGAAGTTGGTGCCTTTGAAGATAGGGCAGCAGAGTTTCACATGAGCTGAGGTTTATGGTGGGTGGAGAATTCCAGGAGAGTATTATAAAAGGTGGTTCTAGAGGCATCAAATGCATAGAGAGATTCAGCAACAGATGGTCTAAGACAGGAGAAGAGGTGGATGATGTTACAGAAGGGGATGTGGCCATCTTTATGAAAGATGGAATATAAGGTCCAATAGGACGACTTCTATATATAAGGGATTTAGAGGCATGAAAGTATTAGTTATCAATGTAGACTAATAAATTATATGCTTTACATAACTATATCTGATTATATAGGATATGAAAATCATTGTTTTCTGTTTCCTTTAAATAGTAAAATTAAGTACTCTATTAAAATATTTTAATGATATTTGTCATGATAGAAATTGGTATTTGATGAAAAATGGTGTGAAATAGCAGCAATGTCAAGCTCCCTAGTAGTGTTCCAACATGCAGCCTTAGCTCCCAGTCTACAAGTAACACGTTTCACTGAACTGAAATTCTTTCATTCTTCATTATTATAACCCAGATATCTCAGATCTGAGGCTGGTATAATTACCATTTTGCATTGTAGACATTTGTCACCTAAATGCTATGTTCTCCAAAGATGCGGAACAATTTTACAAATCACTATGCTAGTATCACCAAACAGAATTCTGAATGTGTCAGTAATACATGTACAATAAATAATAGCAAAATAAATCTGTGGGTGCAGCAATATCACAGCCTTATCTCTACATTATATGGAGGTGAATTTCCATAGAGGTTCTTTTGGTGGTCGGCTATAACTTTGTGGGGAGAACAGCAGAAACTGAAAAATGGAGTGAAAGGTTTTAATGCTATTTTTCTGGGGCTCCTGTGGCTCTTCTGCTAATGTTATGGTGGATGAGCAGCAGAAACACCACAGAAATTTACTCCCAAAATTTCAAATGTTTACCTAAGTGTTGTTTTAGTAAAATGCATAACTAAAACTACTTTATATTACTGTTATTTTGCCCCATTGCCCTAATTTAACTGCAGCATCAATTATTTTTTCTCATTACCTATTCTGGATTTTCATGGATTCACTAAATTTTGTATTGATTTTATGATCTACAATTATTTTACCATTATTTTGTTAGCAATTGATGATGGTGATATATATGCCATATAAGCATGAGAAGATTTGGTGAGAAGATTTATACGTTGAAAATGTCAAACGTGAAATAATTGTAAGGGACAAAAATAGACTATGGAAGTAATATATGTAGAAACACTTTTAAAGTATTAAACAAACAATTTTAATAATTTTTTTACTGACATACATATTCGCTAGTAAAGTAATTGTGCCAGCTACAAGGCAAAATTTTTTTTAAAACTAATCTTATAAATTGAAATATAGGGTTTTTAAAAAATGTGAACTAAAGTGCATTTCAATAATTGGTAGCTGATAGTAATACCAATGATTGTCAACTTTACACTTCATGGAGCTTACTGGAGTTTACCAAAACATTTTGAAATGAGATTATGTGGATTTATCAACTTTATACTTTGCTACTAGATAGCAGCTTTAAAGATTACTTCCATGGAGAGAAGAATCATACATTTAACATTTAACACTGGGATTAATACACCACAATTATGTCTGCGATCTTCTTTACATAAGAAATAAGAAATAGGAACGGGAGTAGGCAATTCAGCCCCTCAAATCTGCACCACCTTAAGACCTCATTAAGACCATGGCTGATCTAATTGTGGACTTAACTCCACTTTCCTATCTGCCCCCCATAACCCATGACTTCCTTGACAAACAAAAATTTGTCTGTAGCTCAGTCCTGAATATACTGAATGACCCAGCCTCCACTGCTTGCTAGGAAAGAAAATTCAAAACATTAGCCAACCTCTGAGAGAGGAAAATCCTCCTCATCTCTGTCTTAAATGGGAGGCTCCTTATTTTGAAACTGTACACCCTAGTCCTAGGTTCCCTCATGAGGGAAAACATCCTCTCAGCATTTTCACTTTCAAAACCCTCAGACACTTATATGTTTCAAAAAGATCAACTCTCATTCTTCTAAACTCCAATGAGTATAGACTCAACCTGCTCAACCATTCCTCATAAGGCAAATCCCTTATCCCAAGATAAAAGCAAAAAACTGCGGATGCTGGAAATCGAAAACAAAAACAAAAATACCTGGAAAAACTCAGCAGGTCTGGCAGCATCTGTGGATAGGAACACAGTTAACGTTTCGAGTCCACATGACTCTTCAACAGAACTAAGGAAAAATAGAAAAGGGTTGAAGTATAAGCTGGTTTAAGGTGGGGGGTTGGGACAAAAGAGCTGGATAGAGGGCCAGTGATAGGTGGAGACAACCAAAAGATGTCATAGACAAAAGAACAAAGAGGTGTTGAAGGTGGTGATATTACCTAAAGGCATGTGCTAATTAAGGGTAGAAAGCAGGACAAGCAAGGTACAGATAGCTCTAGTGGGGGTGGGGTGGGGTGAAGGAATCGAAAAAGGCTAAAAGGTAGAGATAAAACAATGTATGGAAATACATTTTAAAATAATGGAAATAGGTGGGAAAAGAAAAATCTATATAAATTATTGGAAAAAACAAAAAGGAGGGGGAAAAATCAGAAAGGGGGTGGGGATGGAGGAGAGAGTTCATGATCTAATATTGTTGAACTCAATATTCAGTCTGAAAGGCTGTAAAGTGCCGAATCGGAAGATGAGGTGCTGTTCCTCCAGTTTGCGTTGAGCTTCACTAGAAAAATGCAGCAAGCCAAGGACGGACATGTGGGCATGAGAGCAGGATGGAGTGTTGAAATGGCAAGCGACAGGGAGACACCTTCGTTCTGTCCGCAAGCATTACCCAGACCTCCCTGTCGCTTGCCATTTCAACACTCCATCCTGCTCTCATGCCCACATGTCTGTCCTTGGCTTGCTGCATTGTTCCAGTGAAGCTCAACGCAAACTGGAGGAACAGCACCTCATCTTCCGATTCGGCACTTTACAGCCTTTCGAACTGTATATTGAGTTCAACAATTTTAGATCATGAACTCTCTCCTCCATCCCCACCCCCTTTCTGATTTTTCCCCCCTCCTTTTTGTTTTTTCCAATAATTTATATAGATTTTTCTTTTCCCACCTATTTCCATTATTTTTAAATGTATTTCCATACATTGTTTTATCTCTACCTTTTAGCCTTTTTCGATTCCTTCACCCCACCCACCCCCACTAGGGCTATCTGTACCTTGCTTGTCCTGCTGTCTACCCTTAATTAGCACATTCCTTTAGATAATATCACCACCTTCAACACCTCTTTGTTCTTTTGTCTATGACATCTTTTGGTTGTCTCCACCTATCACTGGCCCTCTATCCAGCTGTCTTGTCCCAACGCCTCCCCCCCTTAAACCAGCTTATATTTCACCCCTTTTCTATTTTTCCTTAGTTCTGTAGAAGAGTCATGTGGACTCGAAACATTAACTGTGCTCCCTTCCACAGATGCTGCCAGACCTGCTGAGTTTTTCCAGGTATTTTTGTTCCTTATCCCAGGAATCAGCCTAGTGAACATTCTCTGAAATGCTTCCAATGCAATTATGTCCCTCCTTAATAAGGTGACCAAAGCTGTACACAGTACTCCAGGTGGTGGTCTCTTCAATGTCCTGTACAATTGTAGCAAGACTTTCCTACTTTTATACTTCATCCTCCTTGCAATTAAGGCCAACATTCCGTTTGCCTTCCCAATAACTTGCTGTACCTACATGGTGATGTTTTGTGATTCGTGTACAAGGACACACATGTTCCTCTGCATCGCAGAATTCTGCAGTCTCTCTCTATTTAAATAATAATATTCTGCTTTAATGTTTAAATTAATGTAATAAAAAACAATGAATTTAATAAAGGTTGTAAATAACATTGCAGCTACAAAATTATAGGATTATAAGAGAATAATTGTGAATAAAATTTTTCATGTGTAAGATTGAGTTTGCTGAAGTTAACTAAAGTTTTATTTGTTTTGCCGTGAATCAACATTCACCAATGAGCTACTTATACAGAGAACTCATCAAAGGTAAAGTGGATAAAAGGATATGCAAGCCATTTTAAGATATGTATTTGCAACATTGATTGAAGGATAATTTGTCTTTCAATTTTTTTCTCCAAGTATTGGATATTCATATTTCACAAATTGCTAAAAATTTCCAGGTAAACTTTGTTCCCTTTCAATGATCTAAACAACACATTTGCTGAAAAGTGAAATTTTTTGATGATTTAGGAAGCAGGACAATTATAAATAAATCAGCAACGTAATGTTGACTAATGACTGATTATAAATAAAAGGCATTTACCCATAATGTTCCTAGGTTTCAAACTCTGAATATATTTTTAAAAAGCCATGAAGAAGAAAAATAAATTGATAGTAAAACTAAGAAAACATGTTTAATATTTTTAGCAGGCTGTATAATAATCAAATAAAAAAGTAAACAATTGCAGATGCTACTTACCTAAAACAGAAGAAGAAAATGTTGGAATTGGTCAGCAGGTCAGTCAGCATTTATGGAGAGAACAAAGGACTTAACCTTTCTAGTGTGTTGTACCTTTCGCCTAACTAGTTTTGACAAATGATCCACACCCAAAACATTATTTTTGTCTGACCTACTGAGGGTTTACAGTATTTTCTGTTGTGCAACAATTAAGTCTTGTTAAATAATTTGAACAAACAAAAGTAATTTCCCTAAGGAGGTATTAGATTCCAACTTTCACCATCCTACTTAAAGGGAGTCAAGCTTTGGAAATATCTCTTTTCAGCGAGATTAAGAAATAAGTTACAAAATAAAAATCAAATTGAAAAGAAGTTAGAATATATAGCTATGTGTATGCAATTAGACACCTTAGCTGAATTCAGCCAAAATAAAACTACAAAACAAATAACAAGGCATTGAATAAGCATGAACTATATAAAGCAATAAAAATAAGAAAGTAATTTTCAGTTTGTTTAAATTAATTGAAGTTGTTTATCCCTCACTTATGGGACCAGCCTTAATTCCATAAAGCAGTAATTTGAATATTATCAATATATTCCAATGCTTTCAGAAAATGCCAAATGTAATTTTATCTATAGATAGGTCGAAGAAGGTTAAAGAACAGTGAGATTTCATTATATCATATAATCAGGATTAAGTGATTTACTATATTAGACGCAAGTATATCAGGCATATTTGCAACATTGGGATTATTAGATATTGAAGAACCTTAGAAATATTACATTTCAAAGATATTTTAAACTGTACATTAAACAATGAGGATAAATGTTGTATCTGCTCACTTGTTTTCATGTTTATAAGGACAGAATTTTGAACATATGTTGAACAGAGAACATAATACTAAACCTTATTCAGTCATTAAATGATTCGTTCTTGTACAATTTAATAGATTTCATTTTAGGAACATAAACAGAACTGAGGAAACTAATGTCATAAACAGTGAAAGATATTCATTCTACATGTCTCCATATTTGAAAATTCCTTATTTAATTACATGCTATACAAACACTGCATGTTAACACTACAGCTAGCTTAAAGAAGAAATTTCTCTTACACTATAAAATGAAGCAATTCATCTTTTATGGTAAATTCCCCAAAATGTTCATATGGTTATGGATGTTTAGAAACACTAATTGCCTTTCATCCATCCATAAATGGCATCCAAATCAGACCAAACACTTTTTTCAACAGGAAATATTTCAAGATCAGAGAGATTTTCCAAGAATGAGGAATAGGACATTGCATCTTTGACACATTAGCCTGCATTTACAAAATACTTTCATTGGCTATAAATAAACTGAGTTTCTAATTATCATGAATTATTTTGTGTGGGGGCTGGGGGCAGGTATGACCTGAAGCCAAAGCCTATAATATTGATCTGCAACATGAAACTCTTTCTGTACCCAACCAATCCTGAGTTTTTATGAAGAAAACTTTGTAGAAATATTTATTTCTAATCACTAAGCATGTAAAAATTTAGCAGGAGAAAGAAGGATTGTTCCTATTAGATAACAAAGTGTTTAGTTGTACAGGTTTATAAGTGCTGGAGTACAGTAATTGTGGGCATAACAAACTTAAAAGGCACTTGATAGTAATGAAAATACTATGCATTCAAATGCATGCCTATAATGATTCATTTATGAAAGTTTAATGCTTCATTTAATTAATTATTAGAATTATTATAAGCATTATGTGTAAATATATGTGTGTGTCATCAGTTGTTTAGAATACAATAGGTTTTGGGTTTTCCAAAACTGTCAAATAATGGAAATGTCAATTCTATTTTCCACTTTATTTCTTTCAACTTTTGAATAAATTATCAACTGTTTATTTCACTATGCTTTGTACTATTATTTTTATATTGTGCATGTAACGTATATTTATATTTTATGAGTATGTTGTAGGAAATACCGTTCAGAATGGAATTATTTGACCCCTCTACTATTTGACATGTCTGTAATATCCAAAACATATATAGTGTTATACATCAAAAATATGTACAAATATACAAATACTACTAATCTTTAATAAAAGGCAATAAAATTACATAAATCACTCATTCAAAGGGTATATTCTAATTCATAATATTTCAGTTTATAATAGTAGTTGTGACAGAGCAAAATATTGTTTATGCAGTTCTGGTTCAAAACTTGAAATGAAAGATCTTTCCAACATCTGCTGAGTTAACAATCAGCATTGAACTCTGCTAAGGTAACAATCAGCAAAGAAATAAATGACTTATATGTACCCAGCCATTCATCCTTAACAAAGAAGCTGGAGACCAAACACATCATTAAATCAATTTACCCATCTTATAGGATATAATGTGTCAGTAAATTAGATTTTTTTACGTTGTTGCTAAAGATCAGAATAAAAACAACTCAAAATCCAAATGCCAAGTTTATTTAGGGTTTGTTTCACAACGAAATTACTTATTCTGACTACACAACAGATTAAAATAGCCTGTTTTTTGAAATCAGTGCTTATTTATATCCTAGATCTTTGGCCTCTGTAAAACAAAATTGGCAACTTAATCTAAAACATTTACAGCCATGTTTCAAAACAGCTTGATGGCAATGAAAGTTACATCTTCTAATGGAATTGACCTTAATTCAATTATTTCATTTAGAATGTCAAATGAGAATAAATGTGATAAATGTCTGCTTCTTTACAGTGAAAAGGAGAGGCAAGTTATATGATACACATTTACATCCACTAAATACACTATGAAGATAATTTAAGGCATATTCATGAATAATGCTGATGTATTGTTGCAGCTCAGCTTCCTATGTTATCTATAGAATTCACTTTGTGTAGCTGAAATATGATAATTTTAGAGGATAAAAAGCATACCACAAACATTTGGTGTTGACTTGCACATTAAACATTATTTATTGCTGCATGTAAGTAAAATTTGGAAGGCTAGATGGTTACTTTTTTAAAAGACATAGAATTCTAATCTAAATAATTTCAAAATGAACATTTTGCTTTCTTTGAAAGTTACAAAGCATTCTAATAGTGGTAAATGATTACAGCATGTTTGACAGTTCCAAATCACAGTCAATTGTGAGTATATTCCAGGCTCCAAATGATTATTAAACTTACAAAACAGTTGCAATGTCACTGTCACTTTCCTTTTATGATTGTTATTCTCTATTTTTAAAAAAATTCTGCAACTGATTATGTAATTACTCTATTACAAGATTAAACATCCAGTTAATTCAATCCATGTCACCACTTTCTTTCATACTCATAAACAGATAAGACTCATATCATATTTTATGCAGTGTGCATGAAAATAGTATTCCTCTTTATCATGTTAGTTACATTAATTCCAGAAGCTAATCCATTTGTGAATAAGAGATATGACATCTTTTGTCCTGTATTTAAGAACTACTTTGAACTTTCTCAAATTTTCTCTTTGCCTCGCTGTTGGTCTTCAAAAGAAAGGTAAATTAAATGTTCAATAATGTGAATAAGCAAGAGTATGTCAAACAAATAAAATATTGGGAAAACACAGAACATAAGGTCTGTAATTGAATGCATATTCATAATTTAATTACATTTTTAATATGCACGGCATTCACTGAACACACATACTGAATTTATGAATCATTATGTATGGTATATTTTCAATGCAATGTGTGCATTCAAGTATTATTATTCAGGAAGTTGACTAAGCTGTTATTATTATCATTTTCCCTCCCAAATTTATGAATTAATTTCATTAGGGAATTATTAACTTGCTCATTTTAAAGTTTTCTTATTGAAAAGAAGTGACATTGTTTCTCAAAATCAAAAGACTTCTGTAGATTATAAACACCTTTAACAAGAATCAATTATTAAACCAATTTAATACATGTTTGTCATTCTATCTTGTATAAATAATGGAAGCTCCCATTATTGATTTTTAATGCTGCTATGTTCCACAAAGTCTATCAACTCTACAAATGTAAAATTACTTTCCAAATTAGATCTTTTTAAAAAATATATTTGCTCCTATAAGCATTAATATCAATAATGTGAGGCTTGTGTAGAAATGTCACTGACCTCTGCTCTTTGCCCCTGGGAACCTGCCAGGATCTTTGTGGGGCAGAAGGGGGTGTGGAGAACGAGGAGGAAAGGTCAGTTGCATCAATACAGGAACTATACTTTATCAATAACTTTGGATTCTTCATCAAAAGTTTTAGATGAAACACATTTAAAAAGGTATTTTTCATGGAATCTTTAGATCATGTTTTAAATATAGAAAAATATTGTCGTGTTAAAAGTGACCTCTTTGTAACAAACAGTGTAGTGATGTCTTAAAATTATGAGTAAGCTTTTTCTATTTTGCAAATCACATAACATCACAACTGCTTTCAGAAATCGAAAAAGCTTAAGAACTCAAAAAAATTAAATTTATATATTTTATTTTTATTTTTACTTCTGGTTATCAAATACTTTAATGTAATATAAGGCAGTGGAAATAAATAACCAACTAATATTGATATTGAGGAGATTATGTGATACTTAGGTTTGAATGTAACATAAATGTTAATGTTCTTAATAAAAACATAAACAGATACATGTATCACAGTATCTTTACAGTGCAGAAGGAGGCCATTCAGCTCATCCAGTCTGCAGTGACTCTCTGAAAGAGCATTCCGCCTAGTCCCACTCCCCTGCCTTATCCCAGTAACCTTGCACATTCATGTGTTAATTTTGTATTTTGTGTCAGATAAATGTATTTACTAAATCTTCAACTCAATGTTAAATCAATGAGAGAGTTACACTTTCCCCCATCCCCCAAGCTTATTTTGAAAAATAGTGTTTTGCAGTTTATACATGCTATTTTCAACTAATGTCAACAATTCAACTATTATACATTTGCCTAGGGCCTTTAAAGAAACAACAATTGATTAATTCCTACAAACTTCTAAAACAACATTTCAAACTGTTTTCTGTGATTTCAGGAAAGTAAAAACAACGCAAGCTTTTAGTGTTTTACCATTTAGGTTTTTCTACACATTGCCACAGACGTGCACTATTCATTTTCCTCCTCTCACTTTTCATTTCAACATTGTTGTAAACTATAAACAGGAAATCTGGACCAAAGACTTACCAAAAAAGACCCCTCCAGCCACAGTACTGTTTTAATGTGCCAATTACGAATGTGTCTTTTCAGAAAAAAAGGTGCGGATTAAATTGATCTCTGGAGTGTAGATTATTTTGAATACTGTAACTGCAGCGATAGGGTCAGGCTGGAATCTTGTTTCTGATTTCATATATATACATATACACATATAAATCATCATGACACATAAATGAGCAATCTTTGAAGTTTTTTTCCGGAGAAATAAACCGATTCACGTTTCCTGGAATGGAGCAATTTTTAAACAAGTTCTAGGTTTTCAATGCAGGTATTGATGTTTTACCCCCCTCTGGCCCCACTTGATTAGTGCAGTTTGGCCTCAATAACCTTAAAGATCTGAATGCTCATGTAAATTGAGTAATGAGCTGTAGTGTTTGAACTTAGAAAATGGTCAATCTTTCTTCCACCGTAAGTTAAATCTATACTTTATATAATTATAGTTTGCTGCTGATATTCTGCAACGTGATCTATTTCCCTTTAAGTATTGTGGGTAAAAGAGCTACTGTATGACAGACCCTTTGGACGTGTTGGTTTGGAGAAAGTAAACGTTGTGCTGTAGGTTCAGTTCTGCCCTGTTTACTGATTATTTGCGTAGGGTATAAACTAGTTACTTTCACATCACTTTCGGGGGCAAAGGAGCAAAATCCGTTGTCGGCAACGTTGGCAAGGGCAAAATGAGTTGGAAGTAACAGGATATACGGTAAGTACGTATCGTGAACTTTATCACTTATGAATGTTGTTCGCATTATACTTTGCAAGTTCACGATCACGATTATAGTGTTCAATTCCAACGCTTTTGCAAGCGTATGAAACAAAAGGGTCGGAATCCAGCGGGACAGCAGCCAAGGTTTTAACTGGTTTAACTTTTCCAAAGTTAACTAAACTGAACCGTTAGCATGTTGTGATCCAGGAAGCAGGATTGGAGTTTTTCGTGCTTTTTTCTTAATGAGGAGAAAGTGTGTTGTTGGTTGGTGGCGGGGAGAGGAGGGGGTGGGGGAAGGAAGCTTATCTTGCGTTGTGTAGTCTTAAGTTTCTTTTCCTTTCGGCTGCTGGAACTTGACAGTGAGAAACGAAAGGTTCATTGAGCTGAGAGTGCGAGAGAGAGAGAGAGAGAGAGTGAATGAGTGAGTTGGGAAGAGAAAAAGGCCAGGCGGCGTTTCGCCTTTGTTGTTTGAGGAATGCGGAAATGTTGATGCTCTGTGTCAACTGCTGAAGGGGGGTCACATTCAGGCGTCGTGGGAAAGAAAAGGCAGCACCGCTGCTCTCTGCTCTCTCTTTCTCTGACAAGGGCTAGAGGCGGAGAGGGGGAACAAATCCTTTGGATAAAAAGAGAAAGAGGCAAAGGGTGGGGGTGAGGGGAAAACTCCACGCCCAGCCTCCAGATATATGTACACACTGCTCTGATTGGCAATATATGTTTGCTTGACGAGTTTTGCAGATTATATGGTTTGCGCCGACCTTTTTTTCGTTTTTGCCACGAATTGCAATTCACCACCTCCTCCCCACCCCAATCCTCGACGATGGATATCCTCGTTTACACGCTGCAAAGTGTGGAACAGCTACCTGTGTGGCCCAGTTTGTAGCGATCAGGGCTGTCCGCCCCACTCTGCTGAGGGTGTTTTTTAAAAAAAAATAAGTGCAGGGCTTCAGCTTGACCATAGTTTTAATAATCGAAACTGCGTCCAAGCGGGTGATCTTTTAATATATATTTATAAACAGGTACATTGTTTTGGTTAAATAAGTCCTGGATCTTGGACGGATTGTTAAATATTTATACACATTATATATAATAATATATATTTAAAGCTGCATCGTGTCTTGAGCGTGGGATCTTGAGTCTCACATAAAATGCTTTTGGTAGCAAATGGAATGGAGCCGACGTTGATTGTTGATAAATGGATTGTTCACCTGATTTAAGCATTTGCCTTGTTTCGCAGAGTCCCACAAACGTTGCCAAGAGCCCTCAGCTGCTGGCATTGAGGAGCTGGCTGTCAGTCTCGGTGACAGATCGAGATTTGAAAAGAAACGAAAGCCTTTGGCTGTACCCGTTTCTGTATACTGGAGCAGCGGAAAGTGGTGGGCGCGGCGCTCTCTTGCCCCCTCCTCCCCGGGTACAGTGGATGTGGGAGGGAAATCCTGTGGGAAACGGAGGGATTCAGAGGCTAATCGATGACCCCCAACCCCACCTCCCCTCCTCCTCCTCCTCTTCTCTCCTTCTCGTCCTCCGCGCCCCCACAATTGAAATTGAAGTCCAAGTGACTGACGGAAAGTAATAGACTATTATTGGAAGTTTGATCAGAGCTGCATCGGGAGATTGTTTGTTTAAGCAGGCGGCTCTCTGACTGCCTTGTTAGTTTGAACTATTTGTTTTGTACACAATCTTTTTTTTCAGCAGCACGTGTTGAAGGTGGTCGCTGTGCGCATGCTTTGGAAAGCTGGGATCCCGATCGGGCCGCTGCAGTGAGCGGGAGCCGCTCTCAGGCTGCCAGCCAGGGGAGAGGGAGCCTGAACCCGCTTACCCGGGGGGTGGGGGGAGTGAGCCGGCGTTCAGGCTGCTTTCCATTCACCGAGGGGCAGCTGGACATCCGTTTTATTGATGTCTTCTAGTGGGAAACCGAGCTTTCCAGGCATCGCTGCACAACTTTTAATGGTACAGCGTCGTCCTCATGACTGGAATCATTAACTTTCTGTCAACTCGGCTGACTTGCTTACTTTTTCTTTTTAAAAAGAAAAGGATTATTTAACACCCCCATTAGCAGTTGCCCATACATTTTCATTATTTTTTTTTATATACTGGCAAGTTTTGTTTATTCATTATTTTTTTTCTTGGCTTTCCAGATGTGATTGGCCCGAATATCCAAACTTGTTTCCGTCTATGTGTGAGAGACAGCGCGGGGATCCGAGGTTGGGACTATGGAGGGGAAAGAGGCCAGTTTCTCTGACCGCTATGAGCCGGTGGCCGAGATCGGGGAAGGGGCGTACGGCAAGGTTTACAAGGCCAGAGACAGGGACAACGAAGGTCGCTTCGTGGCTCTGAAGAAAGTGCGAGTCCAGACCGGGGAAGAAGGGATGCCTCTCTCCACCATCCGGGAGGTGGCTGTACTGAGGCAACTGGAGTCCTTTGAGCATCCCAACGTGGTCAGGTGAGGGGGAAAAAAAACAAGCTGCCATTGAACTTTAATAATGGCGTTGGAATTGCATCCACACACATTGCTTATGCCAATTGGCGGGGGGGAGAAAGCTAGGTCTTTAATATGTGTCCGGTGTTATCTGGGTTATTTGTAAATGTCCCAGTCTAAAAGTTTCCTATCGTCAACCTGGGATTCGGTTGAGAATGGAGCAAAACGACAGCGATTTAGATTCGAGTGTACACACGCACTCTGGTGGAAAACTAACTGTGTCGTACGGTCAGTCAGGTGCGAAAACATCAAATGTTCACCAGTCCCACCCACAGAAATTCTGCACTTCCTCTGCCGCAGCCGGCAGACATTTATTGAAATAGCACCAATAAAACAAGGCAGGGAGGGTACATCCACCTTCCTGGTCAAGTGGGAGAGTTTCCCCAAACCGGATTGTAAGCTTGGTCAATAACATGGCTTGCCTTAAACATTTAATGGCAAAGAACATTTTGGGGGCGATTTATCATTCACTTTCCGAGTTAAAATGAATTATTAAAATTAAGTTTAAATGTTTATACTGGTTATTTATACACGTATTGTTTGATATTTGGGGTATAAATATGTTGTGCAATTTCCATCGTTTCAATAATCTTTGTTATATTTACAAATACATTATATCCCCTCCCAGTAATTTAATTAAAACCCAGAATTTAAAGTGCCCGCCCACGCCATTTCAGGCGGTGCGGGCGGCCGAGAAACGCAAAGCTGATGTTGTGACATGAACGTTTTGTGCAAATTAGGTGAAAATGCATCAAGTTTCTGATTTTCTGACAAGCAACTAAAACTCTTGCCTCTGTGGGTATCGGCGGTCCTTTTCAAAGTTAACTGTTGCAACTACTTCAATTCAGAACTTTCAAATAATAATTGCAAGAGGGACGGACGTGTCATGATAATTTAAAGGACATTTGGAAACTCTGGGGGCTATTGAAGGTCTCGCGTAATCAAGCGCGAGAAGTGAGCGGGAAGGCGCTGCTTCTCCCTTTCCCGTCCGCTTTGTGTGGGTTGTTTCCATCCCGTCCGCTTTTATACTTGTTCTGCTTGTGTCAATCTGTCTGCCTGTTCACTTTTCACAGGTTAAGAATTTCCAGCAGCATCAAGTGCCACCTTTAACATTCTGTAACGGAGCATGCAAAAAAATACGCAAATGAGTAATTGCCAAAGATAAGATTAATTTTAGCTGACATAGCTATTTAGGGAATTTCCCCAAAAGTCCTAATTTCGGGGACTCGTGTTCTGAGTGTACTTATCTTTTTCTTTTTTAAAAAAAGAACGGCCTTTTTTGGAGACGTTGCGTGTACGTACTGGGATGACTGTTAACATTTCTTTGTTTCTGTCTCCCTTTAATTCTTACTGTAGGGCAGAAGCAGCAGAGCTTCTTTTGTTGGCGTTTTTCCTCATTTCATGTCATTTGCATACAGCTGCAGAGTAGTCTGTTACCTTTGAATGCACATTTGGATTTTAATTTGATTAGAGAAACCACCTTAAGTCACTTCTAGAATAGAGGTTTTCATTTTCACTTGGCAGTAGGAGTTTCCAACTTCTTGGCTGCCAGAGACTCTTTTGGGGGTGGCGAATGAGTAAAACATTTTTGGCTCTCCTTATTAAATGCCTTTTTTGTAATGATTCGTTTCATTGCAAGTGTCATATCCTTCTGTTGACTCATCTATTCTAAGTTTCAAAAATGTACTTCCTTTCTCAGTTTATTTTTTATTACTTCTGCCGAAAGAAACACAAGTTAATTCTTAAATACAAAGCGCTCTGCAATTTTCAGTTTTGCCTTATTTGTGTGATCTCAGCAGAAGCTATTTTCTGCAAGCTAAAAGGGGCAAAGTCTTCATTAGTGCATGATAAGTCCATTTTTATTTGTTTGCAAATACATGGTTCAGAAAATCATCACTTCTGTGTAAAGTTATGGTGATAAATGAGTCTAACTTCTACCTTTGGTCCTACGTCTTATGGTTCTCCTCTTTTTTTTATTAAAGGCGTTGATATGTCTTCCTGTGAAGACAGTCACCCTTTTAAAATGAGAGGAAGTAGCTGAGTCATAATCTAATTATTTGGAAAGGAAAACAAATCTTTTGGAATGTGCAGAAATGCTTCTTGTGTAAAATGGATTCCACATAATGTACTTTTCCATTTGTGTGAAATCATACACAAGATTTCCTCTGCTGACTTGGAGCAAAATCATATATAGGCTATTTATATTCACATCTATGAATTTCACTATAAATAGCAAACTCAGGAAATCAAACCTTATTGTGCTTCCAACAGCCGTGAGGAAATAGATCATGAGCCTGTCAATGAACAACTTTCATTCTAAAAGAAAGAAGAACTTGCATTTATATAGCATTTTTCATGACCACGGGGGCTACAGCTAATTAAGCATATTTGAAGTATAGTCACTAATGCAATATAGAAAACAGAGCAGCCAAATTGTGCACTGCATGGGTGTACAAACACCAATAAGGTGATGACCAAATAATCTGCTTAAGTGATGTTGGTTGAGGAATCAATATTGAACAATGGGGTCAAATCCCATGCTGTTCTTCAAAACAGAACCATGTGATCTTTTATATCCACCTGAGAGGGAAGATGGGGCCTTAACTTACTTCATCTAAAAAATGGCACCTCCAAGCGTGCAGCACTCTTTCTGTACTGCACTCAAATATCAGTCAGATTATATGCTCAACCTAACAATTTCCTGACTCAGCAGCAGAAAGTACTATCAACTGAACCATGACTGATACATTCTAGGAGCATGGTTTGACATCTTCCTTGATTTCAGAGCTCCAAAGTAATTCAAAATTCTATCCTAGAGCCAATTGAACTTATAGGTTGGTTCTCTTGAGATCAGCATCCAAGACTGGGAAGGATCTATTACAATAAAACCACTTGCTGACCTGCCAAATATATTTCCAAAGTAATTTCCTTGCAGTTGCTGGATGCAAAATGCCAGTTTTTCCATCGGACTACTAGCAATTTATCTTGAAGGTGGAAGATAAACAGTTTGTGAATTGGGCGGCCTTAACTGAGTAGAGGTTTAAAAAAAAATGTGTTGGAGATCCAAAATAAAAATAGAAAATGTTGGAGACACACAAGGTCATTAACAGTTGTAAAGAGAAAAGATTTAATTTGAAGTTTTGGTTTGGTTTGTCAGACCCCTGCTGGAGATCCCCACCAGAAGTGTGTATCTACCGTTGCTCTTTGTCGGAGTGTTAAAGATCTCTATAAGTGCACATAGAGCAAGAATGTATGAGAGGTATACAAAGGTAGTAAGAGACATACAGAAGATAGGTGAAACAGCCCATGGGAGATTTATAGAAAGAGACAGAGTGGGAAAAAAATGGAGAAAAAGGAAAAAAAAGTGTTTTGAAAGCCGTACAAAGAAAAACCTGGAGAGTGGAAACAACTTCTACCTTTATAAAGACTATAATTTAAGCTAACTGATATTCATGTTATTCAGAAAGAGAGTTGGAAACAAAAAATAGGCACTGGAATGAGAGAGTTAGGGACAAAAGATAGACACTTGCATGAAGCAACACAGTTTTATAAAGAGATTGCTCACGAGTAGTGCCATGGGAGATCAAATAATAACTCTTCAGAACTTTAGGGAAAATTGTTTCAATATTCTTAGAAGCATCCGGGAAGGTATATGTGCCTACATTTGGTATGCCTCTCCATTGGATATGTGCTTGTGCTTGGCAACCTACACTAACTGTGGTGCCACTAGTAGTATTTAGTAAGGTTTGTTATAATTTTTAAGATCATCTACAGAAATTTTGTACTAGCTCCCACAGTGGCTTTTCACAGCAAAATATTTTTAAAAGTTCCTTCTAGCATTGGACATCACACAGTAATACATTTGTCATTGAATTATTGTCAACAGTAACATCTTGGCTCCTTTACTCATATTGTTTATCCAGAACAGCTGACATTATTAGATGAACATGAAATCTGCAGATAGTTTAAGATTGTAGAAAAATAAAATTTATCAAATTTAATTATCAGAGAATATAACTATTATCACAATGTAGATTTATTAAATTAAATACATTTTCTTATTATTCTAATGACCAAATTCTGGTTAATGTTATGTCTATAAATTAATGGGAGAAATGTGAATCCAACTTTACTCATTTAGCTTTCAGTGAGCACTGTATTTCAAAACAGACTGAGTTTCCAGACTATAAACAACTTCTACCTTATAAAGACTATAATTTAAGCTAACTGATAAAGGTAGAGTTATATTAGTTGAAAATGAGATCTGTTCTAATCTGATCTCTCAGTTCGGGAGCTGTTCCCTTTAAATTAGAAAATTGTGCTGTAGCTCCACTAATTATGAAAGGTGAGAGAGGGAGGGCAGGGAATTATAGTTTAATTATCCTAACATCTGTTGTTGAGAAATTACTAGAGTTATAGTACAGAGCAACTGAACACCTTGAAAATTTTCAGCTGGTTGGAGATAGCCAGCATGAATTTTTAATGGATAGGCCATATCTGATGAACCAGATAAAATTTTTTGAAAAAGTAATTAAAGTCACGGAGAGGGGAAATTCTATGGATGTTATTTGTATGGAGTTCCAGAAGGTGTTTGATAAAGTTCCTCATCAGAGACTGTTAAAGTTGAAGCTCATGAAATTAAAGTTAAACTAATCTGGTTAGGACATTGACTGAGTGGCAGGAGACAGGGAGAGGAGTAATTGGTAAGTACTCTTAATTGGCAGGATGTGACCAATGGGGTATGCAAGGGTCTGTGTTAGGGCTTCTTCATATTTATTAATTATTTAGATGATCTAGCGAGCTACATAACCAAATTTGTTGATGACACAAAGTTAGATGGCATGTAAGCATTGGAGATGGAGGTGCAAAATTGCAGAGATATTAATAGATTGTGAATAGGCAAAATTGTGATAAATGGATTTCAATGTAGGCAGATATGAAGTCAACCCTTTGGACCTAAACAAATAGAACTGGATAGTTTCTAAGTGGTGAAAATCTAGAAACAATGGAAGCCCAAAGGTCCAAAGGGGGAGGGAGAGCATGGTGTGGTTGTCCAAGTACCCAGATGATTAAAATGTCATTTAACATGAGTAATCAAAGAAGTCTCCTGGAATGCTGACCTTTATATGCAGAATACCATAATACAAGGGGATAGAAGTCATGCTTCAATTCCCATTATATAAATCCCTGATTAGGCCACATCTGGAGTACTCTAAGCAGTTCTAGACACTACACTTTAGGAAGCATGTATTGACCTTGGAGGGAGTGCAGCTTAGATTTACCAGAATAATGCCTGGACTACAAGGATTAAATCTGAGGTTCGCAAACAAGGTCCATAGAGATTTTCGAGAGATCTGCAGACTAAACTGCCTTCACACGTTCATGCCTACAATCTCTTTGCTAAAACTGGCCATGGAACAGTCACTGCCAGAGGTGCTTACAGCCCCTTCCAATGTCATCATCCCAGTTTGGACCAGTCTCCCCCATGGTTCAAGCTAACAGTGCAGCCCTGCAGTGTGGGTTAGGAGAATGCCTGAGCTGAGAGCACAGCATGCAGTCCAGTGGGTAAATCTGTCGCCAATCGGTCGGTCGGGTGGAGGTGGGTGGGGTTTTGGGCAGCCATGCAGTGCACTAATCTCTGGCCATCCAGGTGGTGGCCATCGTTCTCTGGGATGTGTTAATGGGCCTTCAGACTTAACCAAGAGAAGTTCTTAGTACACCCATGCTATCCCATCCCACACGTGTCTCTCTTTCATCCTACAGGAGGAGTACATCAGGATCATGGAGCCTGGTGACCTAGCTGTATGCCTTGTGGCTTACAGAGGGTGGAAATGACAGAGAAGAGAGTGACTGAAGCACGTGGCTGTGTAGAGGGAGGAGCAGCACCCTCAGGAAGAAGGGTTGGCTAGGGCTCCGGCATACGCCACTGAAGAGCCGCAGCGAGCTGTTGCTGGTCAGCGCCTAGCTAGACCAGGGTCTATAGACGCCACCTTTCATTCCTGCAAAAGACCGAGAACCAGTGCCACCGAAGACTGCGTATGCCTAGGTAACTGGTTGGTCACATCTGCCACCTGCTGCAGGATTTGGCATCACGGAGACATGGAGGGCATCCACTGCCAGTGGCCATGAAAGTGACCACAGTGCTCAATTTCTACGCCATTGGCTCCTTTTAGGGTTCCACAGGTGACCTCTGTGGGATATCACAAGTCTCCACCCACAAATGCATCCATGAGGTCACAGATGCCACCTTTGCGAGGGCACACAACTTTGTGCCTTTTGCTCAGGACCAGGACAGCCAGGAGCGATTGGATTTGCCCAGATCTCGGGTTTCCCCACAGGTGCAGGGTGTGATCAACTGCACTCACGTGGCGCTCAGATCTCCATCACAACACATGGTCAACAATGTCAACCGCAAGGGATTCCACTCGCTAAATGTGCAGCTGGTGTGCGACCACCACAAACGGATCCTGCGGGTTGGCTCTCGGTTTCCAGGGGGTGTTCACGACTTCTACATTCTCAGTCAGTCACAGATCCCTGACATCTTCCAGGATCCGAAGAAACGGCAGGGAAGGCTCCTCGGGGATAATGGCTACCCGCAGAGGCCGTGACTGATGACACCCGTGCAGCGGCCTCAGACTGCTGCAAAGCGAAGGTATAACAAGGCTCATGCTGGAGCTCACAACTTGGTGGAGCAAACCATCGGGATGCTGAAAATGAGGTTCCGGTGCCTGGACCAGTCTGGTGGAGGCCAGCAATACAGTCCACAGAGGGTGTCACGCATCGTCGTCGCCTGTCGCGCCCTTTACAACCTGGTACTGCAATGGGGAGAGGAGCTGGCTGAGGAGGAGATGGAGGAGCTGGAGGTTTCCTCCGATGAGGGTGAGGAGGTCCTCGAAGGTGACAATGATGGGGATGCAGCCCTCACACCAGCTAGACGAGGCAGGTGCGCTTGGGAGGCCCTCATAGCTGCCAGATTTGTGAAGGATGATGATGATGACGTGCAGTGAAGACACACCATAGATCCTCACATCACATCTGTGAACATTTAACTCCAGTCTGGCTTATGGCAGCACCTATACCCTCTGACAATGCTTCTGTCATGGAGATGCAGTGGAGGCCCTAATAGTCACTCGATTGCAGGAAGATGATGACAATATGCAATGAGGACACTCCATAGATCTTTACATAGCACCTGAGTGTGTCTGACTCCTGACTGGCTGAGGGAAGCTCACATGCACGCTGTGATCAGGGTTATGTCATAGAAATGTAGCCATGAACCATTAGTAGCATCTGATCTGTTTTCTGACTTCAGTCCATGATCCCTTCAGGAGCACAGCGTCACTGGTCACAGATGCTGACGAGATGGGGGCCAGCCTCCCCTTAAAAGGTGCTGAGAGCCCACAGAGAGAATGATGGAACTCTGTGACACCTCCCCACTACATTCTGGCAGCAATGATGAGCACTGTCGAGGTGCAGGCATCAGTGATGTGTTCAGGGAGTGTGAGGCCGGACCAACACTTTGGTCTGAAGGCTGCACAAAGCACAGGGAAGAGGCCCTGGACTGAGGCACCTCCCTTTATCTTGTGCAAAAAGGTTTCACATATGCCTGACACGAACACTGCTCATCAGAACAAGGAGCCACAGGCAGGGAGACATTTTTGGGAGTTTATTGACAATACTGAACAGTATATACAAGTGATTAACACCCACACCCAGGCAGTGTGCTGCCTATGGCCATACTAGGCTGAAAATGTCTGATCTCGTAAGTTAAGCAGACTCAACCTGGTTTATACTTGGATGGGAAACCGCCTGGGAATACCAGGTGGAGTTGGCTTAGTTAGTTGGTTAGCTCAGTTGGCTAGATGGCTAGCAAGTGGTTCGGAATAACGCCAACAGCACATGTTTAATTCCCATTACAGCTGAGGTAGACTTGGGATCTGCTGCCTCCTCGTCCTGCCCGGTGAGCGAAAGGCAATGGCAAAACTACCACTGACAAAAGCAGCTCAGCATGAATAGACAATGAGCCAAGGACCTGCCTTGGGACAGAGCACACACAACAATGACTCTGAAGTATAATCTAACAAAACAGTTACAGCTTCTTAACCTTCCTAATCCTCCAGCTAATTCTTGGTGCCCCCTGGGCATCCACAGTGGAGATGGAGGCAGCCTGCTGACTGCTGTGCCCTGTCTGTGATGACCTTGGTGGGCATCTGCTGCAGGACCCTCGCCTGCTTTCAGGGACCGGTTGTGTGGCAATCGCACCC
The DNA here is from genome assembly GCF_964194155.1 of Cetorhinus maximus. Lineage (NCBI taxonomy): Eukaryota > Metazoa > Chordata > Chondrichthyes > Lamniformes > Cetorhinidae > Cetorhinus > Cetorhinus maximus. The sequence continues at coordinate 125,666,458 of NC_135881.1, read as the reverse complement.
TCCTCTGTCTGTGGAGCTGGAGCGGCTGAGGTTACAGGAACAGGGAATTCGGATAGGCCGTACACTCCCGGAGTCACTTGGTTGAATCGCCCCAGCAGGGTACACCTGATCCCCCCCTCCCTATGGGTACCAAGGGCCCCTGGTTGACTTTTTGAGGAGAGGGGATAGCTGGAGTGAGATCGAGTTGCCCCGCACCCATCTCACGTACACACTGCTGGAGGCAAACTATGGCATCAGCGATGGAGATGAGCCTGCGCAGCAGTGCAGGAGCGACGTCCTGGACCAACGTCTCCAGAGTGGCTGCCATCCTACCAGTGTTGACCTCGGTGCATTGCAATGCCGGCGATATCACCTCAGCCTGAAGGCTGACGGAGTCCTCCATCGTGCCTTGCAATCTGAGGAGTGCAGCGGACATGCCTTCTTGATATTCCCGAGCTTGCCGTTGCAGCTGCAGTGACTGTGACATGACCGAGTCCAGGGGCTCATCATCTAACTCTGGACTCAGCAAGGTTCTGGCCTCCAGCAGTCTTCCAAGTGTCGGAGACCTGGGAAGTCCCTGCCTCCACCTGCTGCGGATCAGACAGTGTCTTGTGCTCACCAGATTGAGATCCTGAGGCTACTGCAAAGCTAGGTCCCACCGGGGTGTGTGTCTCTGTGTTGGTGGAGGGTGTGGGTGAGCGCTGTGATGGGACTTCAGGGAGGGTGCCTTCAGATTTCTCTTCAGAGGTTTCTTCGGGGCTTGATTGGAGGCCTTGGGTCGTGGACTCCGTCGACTGTTTCCCAGATGTGCCTGCAGAAGCAAGGAGAGATAATTAGTGCATGGCAGTGGCCTGTGAAATAGGACACATCACTCACAGCACGGTTGTCTGATGGATGTTGCACTGCTGGACCCTCACCTTGGTAGAGCACCACCGACCTCGCCATCAGCACAGGACCGGTCAGCCAGCTGGATGGCTCTACTTTCAAAGTCCATGAGGACCTTGATTTTAGGCATTCCTCGACTGGTCTGCGATCTCTCCCTCATTGTGTGACAGCTTGTCCTGCATAAATAGGGATTGAAAGAGTGTAAGCAGGTTGCCTGCCAGGCCAGATGATAAGTATGCCTGGCATGTGTGGATGATGAGTGGTCCCATGGATGGGATGAGGACAATGACGGTGTGTGAGAGAGAGTGAATGGTGATGTCCCTTGAATTGGCAGTGAGTGAGATCCCTGTGAATATGTGATGGGGCTGAGAGTGAGAAGAGTGACTTACCCTGGCAGAACAGAGGAGATCATTCATCCTCTTGCAGCACTGGGTGGCTGTCCACTTTGAAAGACGTTGGCGCTGACCACTGCTGCCACCGCCTCCCAAGCCTGGTTGGTCATGCCGCTCCCTATCCAGGGTTGGGGCAGAGACAGCATGGCAAGCCTCCACAGTGTGCAAAAGGTGTTCCAGTGACGCATCATTAAACCTGGGGGCTGCAGTCTTTTTGCCTTTCATGGGCAACCTTCCCTGCAGTAGTCTTGGGCTGGAAGCACTGAGATGTGTACACGCACCTGGACTTTAAATATGGTGCCCGGCATGATGAAGTGGCGAGGTGATGGCGTGGCGGGCTAATGAGAGCCTGCCTGCTATGGAAACAGTGTGTTTCCTGGGAATGCATAATTAATGTGGCGGATTTGGGATGATACGGCGTGAAAAGCCGCCACTGTGGCTGGTGGGTAAAGCGTCATTTTACACGCCAGCTACTGCTCTTGGTGCAAATCTGGGATGATTCCGCCCAAGGATGTTTACCCTGGTGTTCATATGGTTAAAATGTGATTTGAATGAAGCTTTCATGTTATTAAGGGGAACAGATAGGGTAGATACAGAAACTATTTCTGCTGGTTAGGAAGCCTAGGACTAGGGGCCATAATCTACAAGTTCGAGTCAGACCTTTCAGGACTAAAATTAAGAAATGCTTCTATATGCAAAGTGTCTTCCAGTTTCCATTAGTTAGAAATTATCATGCTTTAGACTTAAAATGCTGGAGCTTCATCAAGTGTAGTTCCTTCAGCTCTCTGTGGCACATGACTGCAAGGGATCATGCCACTATATCAATATAAATGTTCCAATCATTAACTTTTTTCTAAACTGAAGAAGATTAACAATCAACTTTTAGAAATGTCTTTTATAGCTTTTTTCTTTTCTCAGAAAGACATTATTCACAGAATTGCTTAGGTGGTAGGATGTGCTTCCATCTTGTAGATTTGGCATTCATCGCTCTCAATGGTGAGTTGGCACGCTGCACAGGTCGTGTTGTGTGTGTTACTCCTGGTTCTGTAGGAGTCTTGCTTGATGCTAATGTTATGTCGCTTGCTGATGACATCATTGATGTTTACTGCTTGTTATCCTGTTGATGTTTTCTTGCTGGTTAGTGATGTTGCTGGTGCTGTTTTTGATCTTTTCTGCTTTTCCGCCTCCAGGTGTATGTTAAATATGAACTCTGTTCCTTCTCATTTGCTTAATGGTTCAGTCTCAATGACGTATGACCTTGAAGTCTTGGCTTCACCAGTAACTTTTGCTGGGTTCTAGGTTTTCATGATTGGATCCTTTCAACAATTCAGGCAGGGATTTAGCATGCTTGTTGAAGCATTGACCCCTTTCTACCTGTGCATCAGTGAGTTGTTGTCTTACTCCAGGAGCAAGTGTCTTGCTTGGTAGAGTTTTCTTATACTTCCTTCCATTCAGCAGCCCTACAGGCGATTTCCTGTCAGCATTGAGAGGTGTAGATGGGGTGAGAATAAGGCAAGGCTTGGGTCTTCCTTTGTCTGTTGGCATTTTTTGATAATTCTCTTGACTGTCTGGATGTGTCTTTCGATAAACCTGTCTTCCCTTGGGCGATGTAGTGATGAAGTGATGTTGAACCCAAAGTGTTCAGCAAATCCCTTAAATTCTCTGGAGATGAATTGGGTTTGATTGACACATATTGCTCAACAAACAGAACTTGTACTGCTGAATTGATTGTTGTAGCTCACAAATCTTTCAACTTTTGGGTAAAAGGAAACTTTAAGTAGTAGTCTGCATCTATGAGATACCATTTTTGATTGTGTGAATAAATTGGCTCCTGCAGTTTCCATGGTCTGGGCGGTACTTTGGTAGCTATCATCTCCTCTTTCTGCTGTGTATTTCTGTAATTACTGGCATACGTTGCATGTAGTCACCATTCTTTTGATGTCTTTGTAGATGCCTATCCAGTACACCACTAATCTTGCTCTAATCTTACATTTCTCCGTTCTTCATGTATCTTACGGAGGAGTTTCCTCTGTATTGTGGGGTATGATTGTTCTGGATCTGACTAGGAGAACACCACCCTCTGGTGCAGGGTTGGGGAACCCACGGCCCGGCGCATTGTGAGGTTTCAAAAAAAAAAATCACGTGTGACGCATGTGTCTCCACACGGGCTTCAGTTGTCATTTAAAAACTTAAGTGGTCTTACTACTGATGGTGCCCCTGCTATGGTTGAATCTCAAAAGGGATGAGTTGCTCTAATCAAGAAAGAAATGAATCTCCTTGACCGTGATCTAAGTAAGTTGATTGTATGGCACTGCATCAATCATCGGGAGAATCTGCGTGCACAGTCCGTGCGACTGAGCAACATAATGTTGACTGAAGTATCGAGCATTAACTTCCTTAAAGTAGTGGGTTAAACACCCGCCACTTTAAGGAGTTATTGAAAGACCTTGAATTAGAGTATGGCGACTTAGTTTACTATTGCGAAGTGCGATGGCTCAGCCAGGGGGATATGCTGATGTGGTTCTACGAACTGAGGAACAAAGTGAAACTTTTCACGGAGACAACGGGAAAACCTGTGGCCGAGCTGAGTGACGACAAGCGGCTGTGTGACTTGGCTTTAATGGTCGACATTAAACAGTATCTGTCTGAGCTCAGTGTCAAATTGCAAGGGCCTAACCAGCTTCTTTCCTCCCTTCTTTCAAATGTGAAATCATTTGAAGCCAAATTAAAGCTGTGGCAAATGCAATTGGAAAAGGGCAGCACGGTGCATTTCCTACCTTTCAGAAATAAAAACCTGCGACAGTGGAGTACGCCAGGGAGTATGCAAATTTACTTCAGAAATTTTGAGTGAATTCAAGACCTAAAAGCAAAGAAACTGGAGTTAAACATTTTTGCCACTCAACATTGTCTCAATATTGAAGCAGTCGACGTACCTGAAGACCTTCAACATAATGTTACAGAACTGCAAAGCAACACTGAACTTGAGGCTAAATACAATAACCTGCCTCTGCTGGAATTCTACAGACTCCATGTAGATGAATTTCCAAGCTTGAGGAGACATGCTGAAAATTGCAACACTGTTTCACTTCTTCCAAAAGGTACACAGAGAGAGCTCTGTGATCAGCAGCCTGAAGGAAGAAGACAGCTCAGTAAAGTCATCACAGTCCGACATTTTGAGGATCAGCAAATCCTTTTATGCCGGATTGTATGACGTGAAGCCCACAGACAGCACGGCTTTCCAGTCCTTCCTGTCTTCTATCACGGAGGTCTTAGACGACAGTACACGGGAGAGCCTGGACAAACCGCTAACTCCTGGCGAACTGACTAAGGGCCTTGAGTCCTTCGAGAAGAGTAAAACTCCCGGAAGCGACGGCTTGCCGGCGGAGTTGTATTCGGCTCTGGAACTGGATTGGCCCAGACCTGCTATAAGTGTACGAGAGTATGCTCCTGGCCGGCAGTATGTCAGAATCCATGAGGAAGGGCATTATCACCCTCATCTACAAGCACAAGGGGGGAAGGGAGGAAATTAGAAATTGGCGACCCATTTCACTGTTGAATGTGGACTATAAGATTCTGTCCAAGGTCATCGCCAATCGGGTCAAATCCGCTCTGGAATTGGTGATCCACCCTGACCAGACCTGCACTGTGCCTGGCAGGAAGATTTCTGACAGCCTCGCGCTGCTCAGGGATACGATTGCCTATGTACAGGACAGGGGTGTGGATACCTGCCTCATCAGCCTGGATCAAGAGAAGGCCTTTGACAGAATATCGCACACCTACATGGTGGATGTGCTCTCCAAAATGGGGTTTGGGGAGGGAATTCGCAATTGGATCCAATGCTCTACACTAACATCAGTAGTGTAGTCTCAATCAATGGGTGGGAATCAGATAGCTTTCCGATTAAATCTGGAGTCAGGAAGGGCTGTCCTCTCTCGCCTGTTCTTTTCGTGTGTTGCATAGAACCCTTTGCTGAGTCCATCAGGAAGGATCTGGGCATAAGAGGAGTGACGATCCCAGGCAGTGGAGGCACTCAGATCAAAGCCTCCCTGTACATGAATGATGTCGCCGTCTTCTGCTCGGATCCGCTGTCGGTGCGCAGACTGATCCACATCTGCGACCAGTTCGAACTGGCCTCGGGAGCCAAGGTAAATCGTGGGAAGAGCGAGGCCATGTTCTTTGGGAACTGGGCTGACCGATCCTTTGTCCCCTTCACTGTCAGGGTTGACGGCCTGAAGGTGCTGGGGATATGGTTCGGAGGGACCAGGGCATGCGTTAGAAACTGGAAGGAGCGAGTGTCTATGGTGAAAAGGAAACTGGGCATGTGGGAGCCATTGCGGGTAAGAACCTGGTCATCAGGTGTGAGGCACTCTCGCTGTTGCTGTACGTGGCGCAGGTCTGGCCCATTCCAGACTCCTGTGCGAGGGCGATCACCCGAGCCATCTTCCACTTTATCTGGAGATCGAAAATGGATCGTGTCCGCAGGGACGCAATGTACAAGCCTCTAGATAAAGGGGGAAAAAACATGCCCAACATCGCCCTCATACTGATGGCCACCTTTGTGTGTGGCTGCATCAAGCGGTGCGTAGACCCTCAGTACGCAAACACCAAGTGTCACTACGTGCTGAGATTCTACCTGTCCCCGGTGTTGCGAAGGATGGGTCTGGCCATGCTGCCGCGGAATGCTCCAAGTAGTTGGACCACCTGTCCCTCGTGGAAAAATTTATGCAGAGAAACACCTTTGACCACAAGTCCATCAGGCAGTGGTCAGCACGTAACATCTTAGAGGCCCTGAGGGAAAAGGAGAGGGTGGATCCTGTGGGATGGTTCCCCGAGCAGACTGTCAAAGTCATTTGGCAGAATGCCTCATCGCCAGAACTTTGCAACAAGTACCAAGACGTAGCTTGGCTGGTGGTGAGAAAGGCCCTCCCCGTCAGATCCTTCCAACACGCCAGGAGTCTCACCCCCTCTGCACGTTGCCCTCGAGTTGGCTGTGGTGGGGAAGAGACCGTTGTTCACCTCCTTGTGGATTGTGCCTTTGCAAAGAAGGTCTGGAGAGAGATGCAGTGGTTTCTGTTGAGGTTTATCCCGAGCAGCACTGTGACACAGGACTCTGTGCTTTACGGGCTATTCCCAGGGACACACACCGAGACAAACATCAACTGCAGCTGGAGGATCATCAACTCGGTGAAAGACGCTCTTTGGTCTGCCCGAAACTTATTGGTCTTCCAGCGCAAAGAGTTGTCCCCGACCGAGTGTTGCAGACTGGCACATTCCAAAGTCCAGGACTACGTGCTGAGAGACGCACTAAAGCTTGGGGCAGCTGCCGCAAAGGCGCAATGGGGAAGGGTCGCTGCCTAAGACCTTTCTGCCACAGTGCACCGAGGGACTGGGAACTGTGTAGAGCCCCTCGGGCTGCACAGCTCAAAATGAATGTCTGCAAATGATTGTAATATTCATTGTTTGTAGTGATGCACCTCGTGATATATGTTGTAAAAGTTGAACCTGATTGTACTTTTGTAATGGTGATTTTGAAATGGTTTGGAATGTGGTTGAAGATATTTTATGAATAAAGTATATTTTTGCAAAAAAAAATTGCAACACTGTTTGGAATTACATACTGCAGTATACAGTTTTTTTCAAAACTTTCTTTCGCAAAGAACCATCTGCGTGCCAGCTTAATAGACGTGAATTTGGAAAGCCAGTTGCGAGTAGCAACATCCAGTGCCAGCAGACATAACAAGTCTCGTTTAAAGGAAAGCAAACTCAGCCATCACATCAAAGCAGTGGGTAAGTTGAACATTTCTATGTTCTCTCTTATAAAAACCAACTTAATTAATTATTTTTTTTGTGTGGCCCACACTGATTTTGTGTGCGAGTGGCCCTTGATAAGAAAAAGGTTCCCCACCCCTGTTCTAGTGAGATGTCATCTCTGATAGACCAATACTTCTGTATTGCTGGCTGTGTTTGCTGTATCTTATCAGGCCTTCCCTGGATTACTTGTTGAGAGAGCATCTATGACTCTTGCTCTTTGCTGGTCTCACCTCCTAATTTGATTCTTGTGACCTTGCATTCACTAGGTGATGGATCTGTATACCTAGATTTTTTATCTCATGTTTTGCCTCCGGCCACAACTGAGATAGGGCACCTGCTAGCACCATTTATCTTCCTGACATCTATTTCAGAGTGAAAGCATAACTCTCAAGCCTCAAGAGTAACCTTTGCCACCTTGTTGGTGATGATCACTCTCCACTGTGAATTTTTTTCCCATAGAGATATGTATGGAATTTCTCACATCCATATACCACTGCCAAAAGCGCTCCTTCTATGTTGGCATATCTAGCCTTGGCTGATGTTAGAGCTTTGGATACGAATGCTATTGGTTTTCCCTCTTGTACCAGCACTGTCCCCAGTCCTTTTGTAGAAGTATCTACTTTCAGAGTGACGGGTTTCTTTCTGCTGTTGTATGACAAATTTGTCTCTTTGCATACTACTTCTTTGAGTTCTTTGTAACTCCTCTCGTGTGACTTTGGCCACTGGCACTTAACATCTTCTTTCATCAGCTCTTGTAGATTTGCTGTGAATTCTGATGTGATGAGGTGTGAAAATACTGGATCAAACCAAGGAAACTTCTCAACTTTTGCTTGTCTCTTGGAGCTCCTGTTACAGATGGGGAGAGAGGTGGTGGGATAACTGTTGCCTTTTTTCCTCGCCTGTCCGGTGTCTGCTATAAGATGTGTGTGTAGAGGGAGTGTTTTACCTTTTTAGTGTTGTGACCGTGCGCGCAAAGATAGATCTAGAGAATGACGTATGCAGCTAGAGTGTTAACAGAATACAAGAAGCAAATCATGTTCATGTTAAGTCCTTTTAAGGTGTGCATGGTACAGGCCTGGATGGGTGTTCTCTTGTGGTTCTTAGGAGATGAATGGAACTTGAAAGTCTCTGGATTACCTGACAAGGTTATGGCTGAGTTACTGCAGAGGTGAATCTTTGCAGGTGAAAACAAATTAGTCCCACTCGCACTGTCCGAGTGGCCTGATTGTAAGGCAAGGTTCTGTTCTCCTGGCTGGAGGAATGGTCCCTCTTGTTGGTTTCCAGACTGACTGATTTCTCTCTGGTGCTTGGAGTAATTAAGGTTAGTTACCTGAAGAGCAGTTTTGATCAGGTGACCACATGATCAGTATTTGTATGTCCACCCAGAATGATTTAAATTTAAAAGCCATTGCTATAAAATGGAGATTGGGTGGTGGCCATTTACACATAATGATTTGACTGGTTCCTTTACAGCTCACAAGTATTGAGCTTGAAGACAGCGGTCTGGAAGTCCATTGATTTTGAGTTTTGCATAAGTCTACAAACAATAGAAGCTGTGAATTCCACAGATGGTTTTCGTCTTGGTATGTCCATTCAAGTGGGCACTCCACCAATGGCCAATCGTTTAGGAGCTTTCTGGAAACTTGAGGTTGTCTGTGCTGCAATTGCAGAAGTCATCTAACCCTAGGCAGCAATCTTAGAAACTTTTTGATGTCCACTTTTAAAATAAAAGGCAGTTCCAGAAAAACATATACTGAATTCAGCCCATGTTTAAAGTTATGAATATGACGTGCCTTTACTGGGCACGACCCATCTTGGATTCAGAAATGGCTGTGACATTTTCAGGACTTGACCCTGTCAGGTATGTAAACATTCCGAAGAACTGTATGCTCTACGTCACTGAAACAGATGGTCCTGCTATTCTGGGGTTCTCTCGTGGCTTCATGTAGATGACGGTCATGATCTTTTTGATCTGCATCATAGATCTGGGTATCATCAGCTATGCCAAGGGCTCCTTTGTATCCTTGGTATGTCTCATCTACTTTCTGCTTGAACATATCCTGGTTCGCCTCAAGGCCAAAAGGTAGAAGCAGGGATTTATACCAGCCTGTTCTCAACAGGGAAGATGCTTGTCAAGCTTTCACGTTCCAGTAACCATTTCTGGCAGCAAGCTTGCTGAAAACTTTTATCCTTGCCAGTGCTTGTGTGATCTCTTCCAATGTTAGAATAGGGTAATGATTCCACTTGATTAAGATCAAGAGTATCTTATTTAAGATCTTTGGGATCCAACAAATTCTCAGCCGTCCATTGGGTTTCTCTCTCACCATGATGGAATTTACCCAATCTGTAGGCTCTGTGACTCTAGTGATCACCTTTTCTTCCATCTCTTGGAGCTCTCTTTCTAGCTCTCCTTTTTGTTCTGTTGGTACTTTATGTGGGGGATGAATCACTGGTTTTATTGCTGGGTCAATGGTGGTGATACTCAAAATCTCCAAAGCATCCAACCATCTCATCAAAGCAGTCTAGGTACATTTGTTCTAGATCTTCCTTGCTTCTGATCGGAGGGTGCATTTCAGTGGGGGTACAACCTTCAACCCTCAGCGTGGCCCCTTCACCTCATGATTTACTGAGATAAGCTGCAGCTTTTTGCAATTGCTCAACCCCAGGAAAGCCGGACCATCTGTTTCAGTGACATAGAACATACAGTTGACATCTTTTCCTTTGTGTGTCCCTCTGATTTGGGCTGTTCCTAGCTATCAAATCTGTTGCCTCATATACCATTTGCATGATTTTGCTTGGTTTCAAAGCACCTTCCCGTGGGTAACCATTTTCTTTTAAATTTTCAGAAAAGATCTTCTGAGTGGGATGATGTTACTTCGTCCTCCGGTATCAAGCTTCAGCTTCAGATTTATCATTCTGGGCTTATTTCTCACCCTCTTCCTGATCTGAATTATTGTGTGAATTTCTTTCCTCTGGGAACTTTTGTACCCAGCAATTTCATGCAGTTGTCTCTTTCCTGTGCCTATTGTGACCTCAAACTCGTTGTCATTTTCCAGGGTATGGATGTTTTGGTTCTTTTTACTTCTTGTTCACCCTGTTGCTCTGTCTTTGATAACTAATTTACCACATCTTTCTTTGTTCTGCACATCTTTTCCCAATGATTAGATTTTCTACAAGTTCTGTAAGTCTGATCCACATGTGGGAAATTTACGTCTGTCTATAAACTCATGTTATCCACAGCTCTTCTACGTCTTCCTCTCTTTTGTTGCTGTTTCATTGCATCAATCCTGCTGCCTTTCTCTTGTCTTAACTGAAAACCAGCTTGGACAGTCAATGACTTCATCTGTCTACTCGTAGCTTCACGTGTTCTGGCAGTGTCTACGGCCTTCAATATTGTGAGCTTGTCCTGTCCAATCAATTTTTTCTGTACGTCTAGGTGTGCAGAGCACCAACTGAACTGATCTAGCAGCCTGTCATTTGTGTCGTTAGATTTACACTTTCTGGCAGTATTTTTCAGGTTCACCTGATTCCTGCCTCAGGCCTTGAAATTCATATTGGTAGATCTGATGATTTGACTTTGGCTGGAAAAGTGTGCTAAATTTTTCCCAAAAAAATTATTTGGGTTTCTGCTGTCATCTTCACTCAGCTCTAAGCTGTTAAATAAATTTAACCCTTTTCTCTCCTGCTCACAAAAGGATGTAGCTGACCTTTTCTTCTTCACTGGTGTCTTTTAGAAAGCTGCTGAATGTCAGTCCACACTTTTGCAAATGCCTCTACGAAATCATCAGCCTCCAGATGGGCTGGAATTGTGTATCTATTGCTGCAGCAGTGGCCATTTTGTTTTTGCATGATTGACTCAGGTTTTCACTCTCTGGCACTAATTTGGGTTGATTTTTCAATGTAATTCAGCATTTAATTAATTTAAAATGTTTGGATTTTTAATCTCAGACACCCACTGCCTACATGTTATATCTTCCCACTCCCATATGTTAGAAATGATCACATATTAGACTCAAAATGCTGGAGTTTCATTGAGCGTACTTCTTTCAGCTCTCCTTGTGGCTGATAGACTGATGCATTATTCTGTCGACAGTGACTGCAGAACTGAATGTGGCATCCTGGCATATATATTCACATAACAATTAGTTCCAAGTTGTTTACGAATAATATAACAATATAATACAAAGGGTAGCTGAAGTTTGGAACTCTTCCACAAATGGCAATTGATGCTAGGGTCTGTTGTTAATTTTATATAAGAGTGATAGATTTTTGTCATCCAGAGTTTTTAAGGGATGTGGGACAAAGGTGGGTATCTGGAGTTGAATCGCAGATCACCCATTGTCTTGAGGAATAGCAGAAAAGGCTCAAGGGGCCAACTGACCTAGTTCTAGTCCTACGTCCAGTATCTATTTTATTACAATTTGATATTATGTTTCATCATTTATCTTTCAGAAATTAAACATACGGTTAATTGCACTTGGTGAATAAATCAAGTTAACCTAACATTTACAGGGAGCCATTTCTTTTATGAAATAGTATCTTCAAGAAAATCTTTACCAGCATTTAAAATGGAGCATCTATAAATGTACAAATTAGGAGAGTTTGTTAAGATCAGAGATTTTCAAGCTCCAAGTAACTTACTACTGAGTTTTAACAATGTACTCATTAGTATTTGAAGTCAGAAGAAATTGTTCAGATATATACCACTTCTATTGTAGTTCACCGTATCTGTATTTTACAATACTGACAGCAGTGGTGTTTCCATTAAGCGCAAACTATTGTAGATTGAGTTTGCATTTCATTGAAATAGAAATCTACAGTTTTATTCCTTTTGATACTGGGTGAATTATTAAAATAACAAGCATGTGTAGCTGAATCGTTATCTGCAATACAATTAAAGGGTAAAACAGTGCAGCCTTTGTGTTTTGAATAGTTTCACAAGTTTTTAAAGGTTGGTTCATTTGAACACCAAGATTGCATTACAGCTCTGTAACACGCTACCCAAACCAATTCTTTTCAGTATAAAAAGCATTCATTTTTCTAATTATAAAGTTTCTGACATTACTCTCTGTTGCCATATTTGATTTGTTTTTTTGTCCCTCATTGTGTAACAGCTGAATGTGACATGTCGGGTGAAATAGATTTTTATTTTCAATATATTTTTCTGCCTAGTATGCAATTAATAACAACTCATAAAATAATTTTTGATCATTTATCAGTTTGTATGGAATTTAAAAAGTTGCAACAGGCATCCTAAAAAAATATATTCCTATAGGAATTATCAATGCTGTGATATGAGGTTGCAGTCATACATCTGAAAGAACTCACAATGTATTAATATTGATGTAATAATTTTACTGGTGAAAAGATTTGAAACAAATATGGTTTGTTTCACATTTTGTCATGTGCATATATTTCTGTATCACTATTCCAAAAAACTCCAGGAAGGATTGACTGCAATGGAAATGAAAGTAGGGAGAGATGTTAAACGGGTTGCTGATTCATCTATTTTACATTATTGCCCAAATCTCAGTTTCAGGACTGAAAAATTATCTTGGAATGCAAATGAACCAGCTTGATTTTGGAAAAAGTAATCAGGATTTTTTTTTAACTTCCAATAGACTTTGGGATCACCCCAGGAGAAATTAACCTCTAACTGTCTTTAGAAAGGCAAAGCAATTGCGCCTTGTGGTCTTAAGAGAACACAAGGCTAGATTTTCAACTTTGCTATTATCAAAGTAGCCTGATTTTTATATAAGGAAGCGGAAATGTGCAGTTTCTGTAATTGGCGATTGATGCACAACGCCAGTTTCATGTCAAATTAACCCGATATTTACAGGTAGCTATTTCTTAAATATGAAATAGTTTCTTCAAAAAAATCTTTATCGATATTATAAAGAGAAGCTTTACTTCATCAAGTTGCATACACCTGCCCTGTGGCAGCAGAATACAACTTTGTACCTTACGTGGTGTAATACTTTTGTTCTTATAAGACAGCTGATCCTCTGATTTATTATGAACGAAGTCCGAGGAAGTTTAGTTGTATATATTTCAAACACCATTACATGTTAATATACCTTCCAGTGTAAAATGCAATTTAACTACAACCCATATCACTACATTTCAAATCACAAATAAAATAACACTTAAGTACTTATCTCACAACTTGCATCACAGGAGTCTGAATTTCCTTCACAACACTAATTACAGGTACACATGAATTGAATTGAAAACACATCTCAGTTTAGATTATAAAGAATGACACAAGCTGAAGAGTGCTTCAAGCATTTAATGAACTTCTGCTTCAGGCTGTTAAAGCTGCCTTTGTGCTTCATTAAATTTGCTCCCATTTGTTACTGCCTCATTACAAACTCCTTTTGCATTATCCTACTTGCTGTAAGTGGTTTTCTTATAAAATCGTCAGCAAGTATTGTAGTGGCTGTTTATTAGCTTGTAAAGAATGCCTTCCCTTTAGCACAATTTGCTTCAATATAAAAATATACACCATGGACCTTTCTGGAACATGGGCATCATACACCATCTTTAATGGTTAGAAAGACAGTGACCACAAAGAAACAAACATAATTTCTGAAGAAAGGTCCCTTGACCTGAAATGTTAATTCTGTTTCTCTCTCTAAAGATGCTGCCAGACCTACTGACTATTTCCAGAATTTTCTCCTCCTTTATAAAAGTTTTTGTACTGGCATCCCTTTCTGTACTTCCATTTATTGGCATCTATTGATACTGATGGAAAATTTTTTCACCCAGAGGTTGTTTGGAGTCTGGGACAAACTTCCTGAGAGGCAGATTCGATCGAGGTATTCAAAAGGGAATTGGATTGCTATCTGAAAAGAGAGAATGTGCAAGATTACAGGGATAAGGCAGGGGACCAGGTAGAATATTCTTTCAGAGAGCCAATGCAGACCCGATGGGCCAAATGGCCTCCTTCTGCACTGTAAAGATTCAGTATTATGTTTTACTATTTTCTTTTGTCTTTTTAGACAAGAAGAATCAGACAATTAAGATATATTGTGTGGCTGTTTTATACAACATATCAGAATGTTTTCCCAGTTGGTGCACAGGCAGTGCTGAGATGTAGGTTTGGCTCGCAATGCCATTGTGTACCCACAAGGAGATGCAAACAGAAGTCCAGCCTGCACTTGCACATCTTGCATCATAGTTAGAGGGTCACTTGTGGATGCCTGAGAGCAGATTGCCCTCTGAACTGTAGTTGCTGCATGGACCAAGAGAAAACAAAGGGACTTTACTATCAATAGAAACCAGTTGCTTTCAACTTCATTTAGTAGGTTAGCAATAAAGGTGGTGTTAAAAAATTACCCAGGCACTTTATTTGGCAAGATAATGTGATGAAGCCACCTTTTTGGTACGTAAACCAATTTTTTAAAAATGAAGTTGTTACTTTTAGATTGTATTTATACTCATAAACTGAGAATGAAATGATTTTAAATTCCTGCAAAATACAAATAATTATGTAGAGAATAATGGTTATCTGTAGTTGAATACAAAACGGAAATCTTACCAAAAGGATTGACTGATATAAACAATGAAAGCAAACATTAGGTCATACAAACTATCACTTAAAGCTTGAGGTGAAAGTTATAGCAGTGAAACCACTTCCATGTATTCATTTATTTCTATGTTGTTATGGAGTTTGTTGGGGAAGTTTTGTTTTTTTTGTGATGGGTGTTGTTGCTGAAGTCAACAGTCATGCTCCCTTGTTTTAGATTTCCCTAGCAAAGAAAATCTACCCTTTCAAATCCTTTAATAATTTAAGTGCCGTCAACCTTCTAAACTGAAGGGAATACAAATTATGCATTCTGTTATCCTAATTTAACCCTTTTAAGCCCTTGGTATCATTCTGATGAATCTACCCCATACCCCGCCAAGGTCAGCATATATTTCCTGACTTTCAGTTACCAAAGCTGAATGCACTTCTCCTGATGGGGTTTGACCAAGACTTTTTTTATAAAAAATCATTTATGGGGTGTGTAAATTGTTGGCAAGGCCAGCATTCATTGCCCATCTAATGGGCACCCTGGAACATCAATTCCTTAATTTTGTATTTCATCTCCCTTAAGATAAAGGTCAACAGTCAATTGGATTTTTGATTACTTTTTATAATTCTGCGCTATCTTTTAGTGCTTTATGTTTATGGGCATGAAAATTCCTTTACTACTTCATATTTCCCTAGGGGTAGATCTTGATATTGTATGATAGTGTACAATTGGTGATAGTGAGTCAGCAGCTCATTTTACATCTCCTAATTTTTATTTCTGTTAGAATAAGATCAAAGAATGGTTACAGCACAGAAAGAGGCCTTCAACATTCAGGTCCCAATCTATATCATCCTGCAGCCGTGTCTCTGTAGTGGCTATCAGACTTTAGTTATTTATTACTAAATTATTTCTATTTATTTGCTTTATCAGTTCATCTGTTTTTTCAAATGCTACATGCATTTGCATACAAATTTGCCTTTAATTTTGTCCTTTTATGATTTTTGTAATGTCTGGCCTTATCTGTTGATTTACTCTTAGATTTGCACTCTCTGTTCCTTCCTATTACGGTCTGTTTATCATTTCCCATATTAGCTCCTTTCTCTCTTGCCTTGTCTCTACTCTTTTTTTGTTTACCACATCTTCCCAGATTTTACCCCTTGCCTGCACTATTTAGTTTAAAGTCCTCTCCACTTCCCTAGTTATGCAATTTGCTAGAACATCAGTTCCAGCATGATTCAGGTGTAGACAGTCCAAACGGTACAATACCCAATTACCCCAGTACTGGCGTCACTGCCCAATGAACCAGAACCCACTTCTCCCACACCAGTCTTTGAACCATGCATTCATTTCTCTAATCTTATTTTCCCTTTGCCAATTTGCACGTGGCCCAGGTAATAATCCAGAGATTATTACCTTTTTGAGGTTCTGCTTCATAATTTGGTGCCTAGCTCCTCATACTGCCTATGCAGAACCTCCTTCCTTGTCCTGCCTATGTCGTTGGCACCTACATGGACCACTACAACTGTATCCTCCCCCTCCCATTTTAAGGTCCTCTCCAGCACTGAGCAAATGCCCCGAACCCTGACTCCGGTCAGGCAACACAGCCTTCTGGACTCTCGCTCTTGCTACAGAGAACAGTGCCAATCCCCCTCATTATACTGTGCCCTACTACCACTGCATTCCTTTGTGCTCCCCTCACTTGAATGGCTTCCTGTACCACAGTGCCATGGTCAGTCAGCTCATCCACTCTGCAGCCACCATTCTCATCCAAACAAGCTGAGAGAACTTCAAACCTGTTGGACAATTGCAGAGACTGACACTCCTAAACTCCAGGCTTCTGGGTCCCCTTACTTGCTTCAGTCTGCCTTCATTACCAATTCAGGAAGCACATTCCAGATCATAACCATTTTTTGCATATTTTTAAGAGTTTTTTTTCCTCATGTCACCTTTGGTTCTCTTGCCATTCATTTTAAATCTGTGTTCTTGACCTTTCTGTTAATGGAAACATTTTCTCTCTAAAGTCAACCATTTTACATCATCACATGAGTCAAGATCCACTGCTGCCTTTCATCGTTAAGAAAATATTCCAATTTTTCTTTCTCAGATCCAAAGTCAATGGTTTCATGCTTTGCATGTTGAATTCCAACTGCTGTAGTTTGGCCCACCAACATTTTTTTTATTCATTCACGGGATGTGGGCTTCGCTAGCTAGACCAACATTTATTGCCCATCCCTAGTTGCCTTTGAGAAGGTGGTGGTGAGGTCAGCTGCCTTCTTGAACTGCTGCAGTCCATGTGGTGTAGGTACACCCACAGTGCTGTTAGGGAGGGAGTTCCAGTATTTTGATCCAGCGACAGTGAAGGAATGGTGATATATTTCCAAGTCAGGATGGTGAGTAACTTGGGGGGGAACTTACAGGTGGTGGTGTTCCCATTTATCTGCTGCCCATGTCCTTCTAGATGGTAGTGGTCATGGGTTTGGAAGGTGCTATCTAAGGAGCCTTGGTGAGTTCCTGCAGTGCATCGTGTAGATGGTACACACTGCTGCTACTGTGCATCAGTGTGGAGGGAGTGAATGATTGTGGATGTGGTGCCAATCAAGTGGGCTGCTTTGTCCTGGATGGTGTCAAGCTTCCGAAGTGTTGTGGAAGCTGCGCTCATGCAGACAAGTGTTCCATCACACTCCTGACTTGTGCCTTGTAGATGGTGGACATACTTTGGGGAGTCCGGAGGTGAGTTAATCGTTGTAGAATTCCTAGTCTCTGACCTAAAGTTTACCTATGTGGCTATGTCCCTTTGTAACTTCTTGCTCCCATCCATATAACTTAGTCTACCTCCTAACTCAGTGCCATCTGTAAACTTGGATGTATAATTTGAAACCTCGGTGCATATCCTTGGAAAACAACACTTATCACGCCTTACCAATCAGTGAATGCACCCTTTATTTCCAATTTCTGTCTCCTGCCTAAGTTACAAGGTTGCTTCGGTGCTCTTATTCTTTGCTAATAATATGCAGAACTTATCAAGTACCTTTGGAAGTCCAGGTATAGATATTTCTATAATGTACAATGCTAGCAACCTCAAAAAAATGGAACCAGATTAGCTAGGCCTACTCTTCACAAATAAATGTGTGGTCTCTGATCAGCCGATATTTGCCCAAATGTTCAGGCACAATGTTTCTTTTTATTCATTCATGGAATGTGGATGATGCTGGCTAGACCAGCATTTATTGCCCAACCCTAATTGCCCTTGTTCAGAGGGCATTTAAGAGCCAGCCACATTGATCAACCACATCCATCCCTAACGGATTCCAGTACCGTCTCCACAATTCAAGTTAAATTAATAGGTCTCCAGTTACCTGATTTCACTTTGCTTCCATTCTTAAATAATGGCGAGACATTTGAAGTTTTGCAATCTGAAACTGCAATTCTTGAATATGAAGAGCTTTGGAGAATTATGACAAATGCATTTGCACTTTCCTCACCTGATTCTTCTAATACCTTGGGGTGGAAACCATCAGAAACTAGGGGAAAAATTTTAGCTCAGTGGGTGAGCGTAAAATGGCGCGCGTTGATGCCGAGTGAGCGTCCCAATGTCAACGCGCAGTTTTGTTCGGCGGGCGCGTGCCTGCTGACAATTGTTAAGCAATTAACAATTAACAGCCTGTTAAGGTCATTAAATTATCGATTAAGTTGAATTTTTGGCTGCCCGACCAACCTTGCAGTTGGCAGGCGAAAAGGCCAATCAGCGTTTGCATTTTTTAAGAAACCTCATCCACGGGTGGGATGAGGTTTCCTAAAGCAAATAAAAATAAAATAAAAGTTTTATAACTTAATTAATAACATGTCCCTGCTCATGTAACAGAGTCACATGAGGGGGCGTGTTTCACCACATTTTAATTTTCTTTATTTTTTTCTATATAACTCTTCATTTCCCTGAGGCAGCTCTATGCCTCAGGGAGATTATGAAGCGCGCACATGCATGAAGTTCATGCTCACCCTGCTCGCACTCCCCCTCCCCCTCACACTACCCGTACCGGCAGTGCTGCCACTCGCGTTTCACTCTTGGCGGGCCTTAATTGGCCTGGCAGCGTGAAATCGCGGTCCGGCCTCGATCGGTTGGCTTCCTGACAGCCCCCGCCGAGTTCGCCTGACATGGGTGAAATTCTGCCCTTGATGTTTTTCTTTAAGTCCCATTATTTTTTCCATTACCATCTTTGTTAACTTCCTCCCATTGATTTATTTTAGGTTGTGCTGCTTGTATTCTATCCTCTAACTCCACTGCGGTACAAAGTATTCATTTGACAAGTCTACTATTTTCTTATTATCTGTTATGGTCTTACCTGTATCCAACTTTAATGGGCCCACATCCCTCTTTATCACTCTTTCTCTTAAAATATTTATAAAAACTTATGCTGTTGTCTTTGATGTCAGTTGCAGGTTTTTTGCATTCCTTATTTGCACCTTATATTTCTTTGTTTCCCATGGTTGCTTTATAAACTTCTCCCAGTAACTGAGTTCCCATTTTTCTTTGCATTTGTGTAATCTTTGTAAGCGTACCATGAGACAGGCCATTATTTTATAATTTTAGACACCTCTATCATATTGCCTCATAATCTAAACTGCTTTAAAAAAAAAGGCTCAATTTTTCAAGTATTTCTTTGGGATGCATCCTAGTGAATCTGTGTGGTACCAGCTCCAAAGCCGCAATATTTTCTGTCTCGTGAAAACCAATACTACACACTGTACTCTAAATGAGGTCTTGTTGCAATTTTATGTAGGTTGATCAGTGCGTCTTTGTCCTTTATAGTCTAAACCTTCCTTTCCTTTCTCTTTCAGCTTTTCCCATGCCACATGAGGTTGCCACAATGCTGGTTGATCACCCATCTTTTTTTTATATTTTATACCTCTTGTGATTAAAACCAAAATTTCAATTAGTTTTCTTTCACATTCCTATCAACCTGAGGTGCTGCCTTTAAGGTGTATAAGCCAACTCCATCTGAAACTGCATGCATTTAGAGTATAATTACTGCTCTTTTTTTAACCAAAATAATCTCCTCTGTGTCACCTGTCACTTGCATGGAGTTCCATTTCCACTTTCTAGCCCAGTAACCCATCTCATCAATATTTCTTTAGAACTTCCTTTGATCTTACACAAAATTAATTGTACCTTGTATTTTGCTATCATCTGCAAACTTTGACATCACTTTCTCTAGGTCTATATCTAAATCATTGAGATACATAGTGGACAGAATGGTCTCAGCTGGACCTTGTGGGACACTACCATCCACTTCTAATTACTCCGAAAAATGGCATTCCACCACTTTTGAATCCAGTTTGCTATTCTTCTGCTAATTCCCTGCCCCTTACTCTAATAATCTTCCATGTGGTACTTGGTCATAGGGCTTTTCTAAGATCCATGTAGTGTGCATCCATTGCTTTTACCCCATTTAACATATCTGTTATTTCCTCAAAGATTTCTAAGTTGGCCATGTATGATTGTCCCTTTTAAAATCTATGTTGGCTACTTCTAACTTGGTGGGGGGGGGAGCACAAAATATATTGTGTGTATTTGATAGTTGCGATAAGGAAAGGACTAAAGGGTTTAATTTAATATGTAAAACAATTATAGCTATTGTGAAAGGGATAAATTATGTGATTTTGCTTTCTTCTAATTGTTCTAATTTTCTAAATATATTGCTTCTTGCTGGGTATTCCAGTGCCATTTGCCCTCCACTATCTTGCACTAAATCTCATCTAGTATTCACATTAGCATGTTACAGTGAGGATCAGTGGATGGTGATCAGGAGAGGGAACCTAAACCATAGCCTAGTGCCCTGAAAATAATTGTATGAGGTAGAAGCACTTGGTTGCGAATCAGCTGGAAATTGACAGTTTAATAACATAGGAATAGGAGTGGATCATTTAGCCCCTCAAGCCTGTTCTGCCACCATTCTATGAGATTATGACTGATCTATGACCTTATAAACTTTAGAGGGATACTGAAGTTCACTATCTATGCTGTAATGACTAACTGTAGTTAATTAAAAAGATATCTAACTGAGAGCGGATGAGAGAAGACTAACAATGAACATAAAACAAATCTTCTGTGGACAAATAAATAGTAAGGAGGGGTGGGGCCAAATAGGAACCAAAAAGGGGACCTATGTATGGAGACTGAGGTTTTTTATATGCTTTCATAGAATGTGGACATCACTGGATAGGCCAGCATTTATTGCCTACCCCTAATTACCCTTTGAGACGGAGGTGGTGAGCCACCTTCTTGAACTGCTGCAGTCATGCGGTATAGCTGTTTGGAAGGAAGTTCCAGGATTTTGAACTAGCAGTTGTGAAGGAACGGCGATATAGTTCCAAATCAGGACGCTGTGTGGCTTGGAGGGGAATTTGCAGGTGGTGGTGTTCCCATGCATCTGCTGTCCTTGACTTCTAGGTGGTAGAGGTCATGGGTTTGGAAGGTATAATGTGCCTTTAAGAGATATCAGCATGACATCTCTAGAAGGGGAATGTGTCATGTGATCCAGTCTTAGTTTCACTTTTGTTTTGAGCAGAGCACGCACATAGCTCTGATGCCTTCAAGCTTTATGCCAAGCATAACTTCTCATGTGCTAGTCTTAACAAATGATTCCACAGTGTGTTTGCCCAATATTTTCTGAGCAGTTAGGTAATATAACATTATAATAACATGACATGGTAGCAGCAGTGGTAAGATTAGTGGCAGCAAGATTAAGTACAGGTACGACATAGTGAACAGCCTATAATCATGCTACATGGCGTGAGATGAACCTCGACGTTTTGGTCAGACCACAACAAAGTCACAACATTGGAGAGCGTTGAAAATGTAGCATGCTGACTGTGAAGAAAAGCTTTGGAGACACAGCACTGAGCAGGTGCTCAAATAAAGAGCTAAATAAAGAGACAGATCCCTCTTGGTGAGATTCATTCAGATGATACTGTTTTAAA
Organism: Cetorhinus maximus; assembly: GCF_964194155.1. Classification (NCBI taxonomy): domain Eukaryota; kingdom Metazoa; phylum Chordata; class Chondrichthyes; order Lamniformes; family Cetorhinidae; genus Cetorhinus; species Cetorhinus maximus. The sequence goes on along the minus strand of NC_135881.1, from coordinate 125,644,896 downwards.
TGACATCCTTTTGGGCTGTCTGTTAGTCAGGATCTCTTTCATGCTCACATGGACGGCATTACATGTGCTGTGCCAGGATGAATCTGTATTGCAGATAATATAGCTGTGTGGGAAGAACAAAGCAAGAACACTACCATAATCTGCATTTATTGATGCAGGTGGCGCATAATGAAGGATTCATGTTCAACAGTCTGAAATGTGCCAACAATGTGCAGCAGATCAATTTCTTCTATACTGTTTATTCCAGTGCTGGCATATGTCGCAATTCAAGTAAAATAGAGGACATAAGGCCATGCCAACTCCTCAAGATAAGGACGATCTTCGAAGATGTCTAGGTCTCTTTAATATTTTGTCTCTATAAATTCCCAAGTTTGCTCAAAAATCTTCATTGTTAAGGGAATTGTTGAGAAAGGATGTGCCTTTCCTGTGTCACAAAGATCACCAATACCTCTTCAAAGCACTGAAACAGTCATTGTCAGAAGCATCGATGTTGGAATTTTCTGATACTGGGGAGACAGCTACCCTAGAGATAGATGCCTCACAGATCTGGGAACTTGTATACTATAAAAAGGCAACCCAATTGCAGTTGCTGCATAAGTGTTCTCTGTAACGCAATCCAACTACTACAACATCGAGCGAGAAACGTCAGCTTTAGTGTTTTGAATCATGTGTTTTCGTACCTATATTTGGCAAAAGATTTGTGTTACAGAGCAACCACAAGCCACTGGAGATGATTTGGTGAAAACTATTGACAGTGCCTCACCAAGATTGCAATGTCGCTTGAGTCAAGCGAGGTAACTTGGTCACATTGGATGCATTTAGCAGATTGCCTAACCTAGCGAAAACAGATAATGTATCCTTAGATCTGCAAGTTGACTTAATTGACTTCAAACTTGAAGATGTTTTCCAAATTGATCTGCTACAATTTGGGCAACACAAATACCAGCAGCTGCAAGGAGAAACGGTGGAAGATTCTGCACAACAGAAACTGTGGAAAACCATCATTCAAGGATAGCCTGATTCGATTCAGCATGTCCACGAAAATATGATACCACTTTGGCCATATCAGGATGATCTAGGCATTTCCTGGGGAGTCATTTTTAAAGGCAGACAGGTCATTGTACTGTAATCTTTGCGACCTGGTATTCTTCAACCGCTTCATCATTCACACATCCGCATGGATCGAATGATAAGATTCGCAAGAGAGACAATCTATTGGCTGGGTATGAACAATGACATTGAAGTCATCAACAAGAAGCGTGAGACACGTCAAAAGTATATGCCAAGTCAGCGCAAAGAACCATTGTTTCTCCATGAAGTTCCGACACACCCTTGGTCCAAAATCGCAGCCGACCTCATTCATGTCCATGGCATTGACTTCATCGTCATCGTTGACTGCTTTACCAAGTACCCCATTATTTGACAATTGCACAACACTTCGAGCACAATTGGCGCGCACACTGCTATTTTCAGTTTATTTGGTGTGCCTAGAGAGATCATTACAGATAACGGTCTGCAATTTATTGGTAATCCTTTCAGGATATGTGAGAGAAGTGGAATATCAATCACACTACTATTTCTCCTCATTAGCTTAGATCTAACGGCCTATCTGAATGATCCCTATTTCTTAAACGTAGACAGGCCAAGCAAGACCTACACATTGCAATTTTACACCTGAGAGCAATACCTTTAAGTGCAACTATTCCATCACTGGCAGAGCTTATGTTTGGCAGACCAGTGCGTAGCAATCTACCTTCTCTTACCCATACTACTATCTCTGAAACTAGAGAGCAACTTTTAAAACTACAAGAGAAGGTAACCAACATGCATGATAAAAATTGAGGTAGAGAATTGCCAATTTTACAGTTGGGAAGTTCACATCCAGGCTCCCACAGAAGGTACATGGCAACCAGTGGAGATCACAAGGTTTTATTCAGGACCAAGGCCCTATGAAGTCATTACACAAAAATGCACAAGGCTGAGATGTAACCGAGGACAAATCAGATCCATTCCACCTCCTCAACCACCTTTATAGCCCTATTGCATCTAGGACAAGATCCAAAATGCAACCAGGAACAACATCTAAGAGTGACAATCCCACAGAAACCTCCAGACAAGATTATTGTCACAAGTTATCGGCGTACCAGCAGATTACTTTTATGCTGTAGAGACTCATAGTTTCATCAGTTCTATACAGTTATGTAATAGTAACTAAACATGAACATGTATTGTAAATAGTTATACTCCTTTAGAAGAGGGAAAATACCTTTAGGAAGAAATGGGGATGTTGTAATATGCCTTTTAAGGGATATCAGCATGACATTAGTAGAAGGGACATGCCATGTGATCCAGTCTTAGTTTCACTTTTGCTTTGAGCAGAGCACACACAGAGCTCTGTCTTCAAGCTTTATACTATGTATAATTCCCATGTGCCTAGTCTTAATAAATTATCTCACAATGTCTAATCCCTTGTGAGCGATTATGATATCCATGACAGAAGGTGCTGTCGAAGGAGTACTTTTAAATGAATACTTGTCACCAGCCTTTATAAAAGGAAGAAGATTCTACCGAAGTATAGTGGAAGAGGAGGCAATTGAGACACTTGATGAGCTAAAAATTGATAAAGAAGGGGTATTAGAAAGGTTGGTTGCACCTGAAGTTGATAAGTCACCAGAGTCAGATAGTTTACACCTGAGAATGCTGAGGGGAGTAAGGCAGGAATTGCAGAGGTATTGGCCATAATCTTCCAATCCTCCTTAGGTATAAGGCTGCATCCAGAGGACTGGAGGTTTGCAAATTACAGAATCTCAGAATTTTTACAGCACAGAAGGAGGGCCCAGCTGTGCCAGCTCTCTAGGAGGAATTTACCCAGTGCCACTCCCCCTCCTTCTTCCTGTAGCCCTGCACATTCTTCCTTTCAGATGACAATCAAATTCTCTCTTGAATTCCTCGATTGATCCTGCCCCCACCACACACTCAGCGCATTCCAGATCCTAACCACTCACTGTGTGAAAGATTTTCCTCCTGTCTCCATTTGCCAATTACCTTAAACCTGTGCCACCTTACTCTTGATCCTTCCACCAATGGGAACATTTTTTTTCCTTATCTAATCTGTCTAGAGCCCTCATGATTTTGAATACCTCTATCAAATCTCTTTTCAACCTTCTCTTCGAGGAAAACTGTCCCAACTTCTCCAGCCTTTCTATGTAATTGATGTTCCTCACCACTGGGGCCATTCTCATGAATCTTTTTACATTTTCTTTTAACGCCTTCGGATCTTTCCTAAAGTGTGGCACTCAGAGCTGGGTGCAAGACTCTAATTGAGACCAAACCAGTATTTTATACCAGCTTAACATAACTTCCTTGCTTTTATGCTCCCCGCCCTATTAATAGAGCCCAGCATGCTCTATGCTTTATTAACCATGCTCTCAACCTTTTCTACCACCTTCAATGATGTGTGCACATATACACCCAGGTCCCTCTGCTCAGCACTCCCTTTAGAATTGTACCCTTTAATTTACGTTGTGTTACATTCTTCCTACCAAAATGAATCACTTCACACTTCTCCACAATAAGTTTCACCTGTCCCCTGTCCATCATTCCACCAAGCTGTCATAGAAGTTCTACACTATCCTTTGCTCAGTTCACAATGCTTCCAAGTTTTGTATCATCCCCAAATTTTGAAATTGTGCCCTGTTGTCTAGATCATTAATATACATTGAGAAGAGCAACACCGACCCCGTGAACTCCACTGCAAACCTTCCACCAGTCCGAAAAACATCCATTAACCAATACTCTGTTTACTGTCATTCAGCTAATTGCCTATCCATGTGGCTGCTGTCCCTTTTATTCCATGAGCTATAACTTCGTTCATAAGTCTGTTGTGTGGTGTTTTATCAAATGCCTTGTGGAAGTCCATGTAAAACACATCAACAGCATTATCCTCATAAATCTCTTGTTACCTCATCAAAAACTTCCAGCAAGTTAGTTAAACACAAAATTTGCCCTTAACAAATCTGTGCTGAGTTTCCTTAATTAACCCGCATTTGCCAAGTGACCATTTATTTTTACTTCCAGAAATTATTACTTCCAGAACCTTCCCCACCACTGAGGTCGAACTGACCTTCCTGTAGTTGCTGGGCTTATCGTTACACTTTTTTTTTAACAAGGCTATAACATTTGCAATTCTTCAGTCCTCTGGGACCGATCCTGAGTCTAAGGAAGGCTGGAAAATTATGGCCAGTGCCTCTGCAATTTACACTCTCACTTCCCTCAGTATCCAAGGATGCATTCCATCTGATCCTGGTGCCTTATCAACTTTAGGTACAGTCTATCCAATACCACTCCATCAATTTTAATCCATTCAAATGTCTGAATTATCTCCTCTTTCACCATGATCTGTGCAGCATCTTGTTCCTTGGTAAAGACAGATGAAAAATATTAATTTGATACCTCAGCCATGCCCCCTGCCTCCATGTGTAAATTCCTTTTTTGGCCCCTCTGCTCTTTTTACCAACCTAAGAAAACTTTTGGATCCCATTTTATGTTAGTTGCTAGTCTCTTGTCATACTTCTCTTTGCTTCTCTTTATAATGCTTTTTCACTTTCCCTCTGGACCTTCTATATTCAGCCTGGTTCTCGGTTGTGTTGTCTACCTGACATCTGTCATAGGCATACTTCTTTTTCTTCTTCTGAATCTCTATCTTTCCTATCATCCTGGGCATTCTGTGTTTGTTTGCCCTGCTTTTCCCCTTTGTGGGAATATACCATGTCCTTCAAGGCAGTCTATTGTACAGTTGCAGTTTTGCCTGCCAACCTTTGATTTCAGTTGATCTTGACCAGATCCGTTCTCACCCCACTGAAATTGGCTTCTCCAAGTTAATTATTCTTACTCTGGATTGCACCTTGTCCTTTTCCATAACCAACCTATTTCTTATGATACAATGATTACTGTCCCCTAAATGTTCCCCAACTTACACTTGATCTACTTGGCCTACCTCATCTCCAAGAACCAGGTCTAGCACTGCTGCCTTTCTCGTTGGAATGGAAGCATATTGTTAGAACCATAGAAAAGTGACTGTGTAGACAGAGGCCATTCAGCCCATCGTGTCTGCTCCAGCTAAAAAGAGAAAAAATAAACTAGCCGCTCATTTTAATGACACTTTCCAGCACTTGGTCCGTAGCCTTGCAGGTTATAGCGCTTCAGGTGCAGATACAGCTACCTTTTTAGTGAGTTGAGCGTTTCAGCCTCAGCCACCAACCTAGGCAGTGAATTCCAGATGCCCAGCACCCTCTGGGTGAAAAAGTTTTTTTTCTCACATCCCCTCTAATCCTTCTACCAATCACCTTAAATCTATGCCCCCTGATAATTGACCCCTCAGCTAGGGGAAACAAGTCTTTCCTGACTACTCTATCTAGGTCCCTCATAATTTTGTATACCTCAATTAGGTCACACCTTGGTGGTCTCTGTTCTAAGGAAAACAACCTAGCCTATCCAATCTCTCCTTAGACCTGCAATTCTCAAGCCCTGGCACCATTCTTGTAAATCTCCTCTGGACTCTCTCCAGAGCAATTATGTCCTTCCTGTAATGTGATGACTAGAACTGTACACAAAATTCCAGCTGTGGCCTAACCAGTGTTTTATACAGTTCCATCATTACATCCCTGCTTTTGTATTCCAAACCTCGCCCAATAAAGGAAAGCATTCCATATGCTTTCTTGACCACTTTGTCCACCTGTCCTGCCACCTTCAAGGACCTGTGGACATGCACTCCAATGTGTCTCTCTTCCTCAACCCCTCTCAATAGCTTCCCATTTATTGAGTATTCCCTTTGTTTGCCCTTGCCAAATGCATTACCTCACACTTTTCCAGATTGAATTCCATTTGCCACTTCTCTGCCCACTCAACCAAACCATCCTCTTCACTATCAACAACACAGCCAATTTTTGTGACATCTGCAAATTTCCCAATATGCCTCCCATATTTAAGTTTAAATTACTAATGTATACAACAAACAGCAAGGGCCCCAACACTGAGCCCTGTGGAACACCAATGAAAACTGTTTTCCATTCGCAAAAACATCCATCAAACATTACTCTTTGTTTCCTGTTACTGAACCAATATTGGATCCAACCTGCCGAAGGGGGAAGGTCCCTGTATGCCATGAGATCTCACTTTTGTGACCAGTCTGCCATGTGGGACCTTGTAAAATGCGCTACTGAAATCCATGTAGACAACATCCACTGCACTACCCTCATCAATCCTCCTTGTTACTTCCTCAAAAAATTCTATTAAGTTAGTAAGGCACAGTCTTCCCCTAACAAAACCATGTCGTCTACCCCTGATCAATCTGTGCCTTTCTAAGTGACAATTTATCCTGTCTCTCAGAATTGTTTCCAATAATTTTCCCACCATTATTATAGGCCTATAATTTTCTGGCCTATTCTTCGCACCTTTTTAAATAATGATTCAACGTTTGCAGACCTCAAATCCTCTGGGACATGGCCTATATCTAGTGAGGATTGGAAAGTGATCCTCAGAGCATCTGCTATTTCCTCCCTGGCTTTTTTTTTACAGCCTTGGATATAATCCATCTGGCTCTGGTGATTTATCCATCTTCAAAGATGCCAGTCCCTCCAGTACTTCCTCTCTCATTAGGCTTATTGTACCTAATATTTCACACTCCTCTTTAACTAGAATATCTGTATCATCCCTCTCCTTGGTGAAAACAAAGTACTCATTGAGAACCCTGCGCATACCTTCTGCGTCAACCCACAAGTTACCATGTACATCTCTGATAGGCCCTGCCTTTACCTTAGTTATTCTCTCACTCTTAATGTACTGGTAAAACATCTTAGGATTTTCTTTGATTTTACCTGCCAATATTTTCTTGTATCCTCTCTTTGCTTTTCTAATTTCCATTTTTACTTCACTCCCCTGTACTTTCTATACTCCTCTAGGCTTTCTACAGTATTAAGTCTTTTGTGACCATCATAAGCTTTCTTTTTCTGCTTTATCTTGGCCTGTATGCTTCTGCATAACTAGGGGGCTCTAGATTTGGCAGTACCACACTTTTTCTTTGTGGGGACATGTCTACACTGTGTCTGTAGAATCTTGCCTTTGAACTGATTTGACAGTTTTTCCTCCTAATAGCTTTATCCAGTCCACTCCCGCCAGCTCACCTCTCAGCTTTATAAAATTTGTCTTCCCCGATTTAGAACTTTTATTCCTGTTCTATCTTTGTCCTTTTCCATAATGATGCTAAATCTAACTGTACTATGGTCACTATCTCCAAAAAGAGTCCCCAACTGCTGCTTCATCCACTTGCCCAGCTTCATTTCGTAAGACTAAATCTAGAATTGTGCTCCTTTCGTTAGGCTTGTTAGGTGCTGGTGAAAAAAGTTCTCTTGAATGCAGTTTAAGAATTTTGTGCCCTCTGTGCCCTTCACACTGTTCGTATCCCAATTGCTATTAGGGTTGTTGAAGCCCCCATCGATTACGGCCTTATTGTTTTTTCACTCAGAAATCTGCCTATATATTTGCTCTTCTAATTCCGTTTGACTATTTGGGGGTCTATAGTACGTTTCTAGCAGTGTGGCTGCCCCTTTTTTATTTCTGAGCTCAACCCATATGGCCTCATTTGATGCTTTGTTTAGTATATCATCCCTCCTCACAGCTGTAATTGATTCTTTAATAATGCTACACCCCCACCTTTTTTATCCCCCTCCCTATCCTGCCTGAAAACTCTATACCCAGGGATGTTGAGCTGCCATTTTTGTCCCTCCTTAAGCCAAGCTTCCATTATAGCGATCTTATCATGTTGCCATGTGTATATCTGTGCCCTCAGCTCATTGGTTTTATTTACCTATGCTCCCAACATTTACATATATTTTTAACACTGCCAAATTCCTGTGCTGTACACTTGTTAACCTGTGCTGCTTCCGTCTTTGAGTCACTCACTAATTCTCCATCTCCCATTTCCTGCTCTGAATTTTCCCTCAGGTTCCCAACTCCCTGCCAATCTAGTTTTAAACTCCCACCCCCACCCCCACCCCTCAAACAGCACTAGAAAATCTCCCTGCGAGGATATTTGTCCCAGTCCTGTTCGGTTGTAGACTGTCTGGCTTGTACAGGTCCCACCTTCCCCAGAACTGGTCCCAATGCCTCAGAAATCTAATGCCCTCCCTCCTACACCAGCTTTCCAGCCACGTGTTTATTTACTCAATTCTCCTATTTCTATACACACTTGCACTTGGGACTGAGAGTAACCCTGAGATTACTGCTTCAGAGGTTCTGCTCCTTCCTAGCTCCCTAAAGTCTGATTTCAGGGCCTCATTCCCTTTTCCTACCTAAGTCATTGGTACCAACGTGGACCATGACCTCTGGCTGATCACCCTCCCCCAGAAGAATGTCCTGCAGCCGCTCCATGACATCCTTGACTCTGGCACCAGGGAGGCAACATACCACCCTGGATTCACGTCTACGGCCACAGACATGCTTGTCTGTTCCCCTAACTAATGAATCCTCTATTACTACTGCTCTTCCCCCCTCCAGTACAGCAGCGCTGCCTGTGATGCCACGAACCTGAGCTCCTCTGAGGAATCAATGCCCTCGCTGGTATCCAAAACGGAAAACCGAATGGTGAGCGTGACCCCAGAGGAGTCCTGCACTACCTGCCTAATTTTCTTGGACTGCCTTGGGCGCATCCCTTTCTGCCTCCAGGCTCCTAAGCTGTAGAAAATTGTTCTGAACACACTCTAGGAACTCTTGACCCTCTCTGCCCTTTACCCTGCTATTATCCCAGTTGATATTCTAATAATTAAATTCTCCCATTATAGCTATTGTATAATTCTTGCAAATGTTACACTTGTGTTCAGAAAAGGATGCGAGATTGAACCCAGCAACTACACCCCAGTCAGTTTAAACTTGGTGGTGGAAAGCTCTTAGAAATTATAACCTGGGACAAAATTAACCGTTACTTGGACAAGGGTGGATTAATTAAGGAAAGCCAGCATGGATTAGTTAACGGCAAACCGTGTTTAACTAATTTGCTTGAGTATTCTTATGTGAAACAGAGACTGTTGATGAGGGTAATGTCTTTGATGTGTATATAAACTTTCAAAAGGCATTTGATAATGTGCCATGTAATAGGCTTGTCAGCAAAGTTGAGCCCCATGGGATAAAAGGAACATTGGCATCATGGATACAAAGTTGGCTGAGTGACAGGAAACAGGAGAGTAGTGCTGAACAATTATTTTTTGAACTGGAGGAAAGTATACTGAGGTGTTCCCCAGAGGTCAGTACTTGGACCACTGCTTTTCCTAATCTACATTAATGATACCCTTCAGTGCATAAGGCACAATTTCAAAATTTGCAGATGACACACAACTTGGAAGTGTTGTGAATTGTGAGGGGGATAGTGATTGACTTCCAGATGACAAAGACAAGCTGGTGGAATGGGTGGACGTGTAACAGATGAAATTAAACCAGAGAAGCATGAAGTGATACATTTTGGTGGGAAGGTGAGCGCAAATGTAAAGGGTACAATTCTAAAAGTGTTGCAGGAACAGAGAGATCTGGGGTGACATGCACAAATTGTTGAAAGTGGCAAGGCAGGTTGGGAAGGTAATTAAAAATATATATATGATCCTGTGTTTTATAAATAGAGGCATAGAATACAAAAGTTAGGATGAACTTTTTATAAAGCACTGTATCAGCCTCAACTAGAGTTTTGTGTCCAATTTTGGGCACTGCATTTCAGGAAGGATGTGAAGGCTTTAGAGAGGATGCAGAAGAGGTTTACGAGAATGGTTGTCGGGCTGAGTGACTTCAGTTCCAAGGATAGATTGGAGAAGCTGGGGTTAGTCTCCTTAGAGAAGAGAAGATTGAGAGGAGATTTGATAGGTGTTCAAAATTGAGGAGTCTGGACAGAGTAGACAGAATCTGTTCTTTGCTGGAGGGGTTGAGAACCAGAGGACACCGATTTAAGGTGATTGCCAGAAGAACCAGAGGTGGCAGGAGAAAAAAACTTTCTTTTTACACAGCGAGTGGATAGGATCTGGAATGCACTACCTGACTGCCTGCAAGTGTGGTGGAGGCACAAATTAAATCATGGTCTTCCAAAAAGAATTTGATAAGCACTTGAAAATTTCCGGGATTACAGAGAAAGCGCAGGGGAGCGGGACCAGCTAAATTGCTCCTCTAGAGAGTGGCACCCAGCCTCCTTCTGTGCTGTAATCATTCCATGATCCTATGAATTAGAACTGGTTGTCACGTAAGGGCTTGCAATACATGCAACCTGTCTTGAAGTACACCTATATGATAAATAGAACATCACATCATTAAAATACATTATGATGGTCCTCTTCCTTATGTGAAAGATCCTCTTAAATTCTTCATGTTTGGTATTTGTGGTGCTACAAGAGTTGTGGTCATCTAAATATGGTAACTGGAATTTTCTCTTTCTTTAATCTTGATGATCATCATTAGCCACTGATCCCCTCCATACCCTTACCTAACTTCACATTGATCAGTTTTTTTCCCATGTTCAATTCTACCCATATTCCAGGGCCTTTTTTTATTTTGCCAACATCTGACTTCCAAACTGCAAATACTACATTCTGTTTTAAACTCCACAACTCATATTCTGTCCCATACTAATTTCTGCTGCCAGTGGTTCCCTGTAGATCATTGCATTTTATTCAAAACCTTTCTCCTTATCTACCAGGTCATTCTTGGCCCACACCCTTTCTCCTTCAAAAGCTACCTCTAATTCTGGTTACCAACATGCATTATTTGATCTTCCAACTTTGGCCTCCTTTGCTGTCCCCTCACCCACCACCACCACCCCAGCCTCCGGCTTAGCCCACTTTCAGCTGCCTTGCCCTCAATCTAGAATGCTCACCCTAAACCTATGTGCTATGTGAGCTCGCTGATTAAAATCTGCAAAACTTCACCCATTTGTCCATACTTTTGGTTCTCCTAACAGATTGTTGGATCATTATCTCATTGCCTTTTGCGGGACCTTCATGTATGCAAATTAACTACAACATTTCCTTACAATATAATACTGACTACACTTCAAAACTGAAGTTCTGAAATGCATGTGCTTCCTTCACATTAAGGGCACTATGTAAATGCAAGTTATTATTGCAAGTAAATCTGAGCAGAAGAATTTTCTCAACTGATCTTCCCAGTATGGTTTACTGAAAATAATCAAGACTGATCACAAACAAAGAACATTTTGTCGAGTCTTGCAATCTGATTAACTGCCATGAGCTGACTTCAGTGTATGTTACGCTGATTATAAATTTAGTTTGTTGAAAATACATTCAACTTGAAAAAATGGTACAGAATAGTTTTCATTCTTGATTTGAGAGAAATTTTTTAGTCCAGTTGCTAATGTCTCTAAGATTTGACATAAATAACACAGCCCCTTGTTTTAACTATTTATACAACAGTTAACTAGAAATACTGATTTCATGCTCTAATTCGTCATGCTTGGCTGATGGTTATTGCTCAGGCTGATGAGGCTATATAATTTTTAAACTATCCGGTAAACTTGTCGATATCACTTGAAAACATTGTCCCAAAAATCTCTGGTCATTTTGGCATACTTCTTTCATAACAGTGTGGTGAGATTGCTAAACTGTGTATGAAGCAGCAGCTGTGTCACAAAAGGCATGCCAGATAACCATGCATTCTTTAACATTGAAAAACCCTCACACAATGCCACCTATGTGCAAAACAGGTACTGCAGATACTTATAATGGGTTTTCAATGAAATGTGCATTCCATGTAATGAGAGCAGTAGTATTGCTGGGGCTGTAGTTCTTGATGCAGCCCCCATATCCACACAAGTTATATAAATAAACAGAAGTGAGATGTGATAGAAAGCATAATGTTGTATTTAACTAGCCTTATCTATCTAGTGGTATTTGAATAGTAAGTGATGATACATCCTTTCTAGTAATCACTCATGCTTACAGAAATTCTTGGAATTTAAATCTTTTAAAACATTGAATTATTTCATAGACCTTTTTTAAAAAAGCTATGCATGGGATTTCTTGTTCCCTCTGTTCGATAACATTGTAGCCCTGTTCTTTGTTAAATGGGTTATGTTAAGTATGGCGCTAAGATAAAGGAGACCTGTCTAGATTTACCAACTGGGTAGTTGGCATATTTCTGAAGTTGGTGATAACGTGCTTTATTTTTAAATCTATAGTGTGGGAATGTTTGTTTTTTTTTCCTCTGTGCCAACCTGCTGCTGGACTTGACAGGTGTGTGTGCTGTACCACAGCCTGGCATTTCTCACTTCTATTATTTCATGGTCAGCCACAAAATTCTTAGTAATTGTTATAGAAAATAAAATTGGAACGTGCTGAAGAATTGCTTCCCTGAGGCCAAATTGACAATTTACTGTCTAAGTTTACTGTGCTATTGCGTCGGTACAGTAGCTCTTCCATTTGTATCTATATGCGGCTGTTTTCCCATATAAACATAAGAAATAGGAGTTTGAGCAGGACATTTGGCCTCTCAAGCTCTTTCTGCCTTTCAGTGAGATCATGGCTGATCTGATTGTGGCCTTCACTTCACATTCCCACCTGTCCCCGCAACCATCCCCTCCCCCACTGCACCCTCCGACTTCCTTATCATTGCAAAAATCTGTCCAACTCACCTTGAATTTATTCAATGACCCAGCCTTCACTGCTCGTGGGTAGAGAAATTCTAAATACTAACAACCCTCTCAAGAAGAAATCCCTTCTCGTTACCACCTTAAATGAGTGATTTTTTTTTTTCTTTAAACCATGCTCCCTAGTTCTAGATTGCCCCACAAGAAGAAACACCTTCTCAGCATCTATCCTGTTATGCCCCCTCAGAATCTTGTGTTTTAATAAGATCAACTCTCATTCATAAGTATAGGCCCAACCTGCTCAACCTTTCCTCAGAAGAAAAAAACCCTCAACCCAGGAATCGGCCTAGTTAGCCTTCTCTGAACTGTTTCGAATGCAAGATTATCCCTTCTTAAGGTGATCAAAACTGTACACAGTACCTTAGGTGCAGTCTCACAGTTGTAGCAAGACTTCCCTACTTTTATTCTTCATCCGCCTGGTAAAGGCTAACATTCCACTTGCCTTCATAAGCTGTTACTGTACCTGAATGCTGACTGTGATTTATGGACACCCAGATCCCTCTGTACTGCAGCATTCTGCAGCCTTTCTCCATTTAAATAATATTATGCTTTTCTATTCTTGCTGCCAAAGTGGAAAACCTCCCATTTTCCCATATTCTACTCCATCTGCCAATTATTTGCTCACTCAGTCTATATCCCTTTATACACTCTATGTACTCTACTCACAATTTGCTTTCCTACCTATCTTTGTATTGTAGGCAAATTTGTCTACAATATAGTCAGTCCCTCATCCAAGTCATTAATATAGATTGTAAATAGTTGAGGCCCTAGCACTGATCCCTGTGGCATTCTGCTAGTTACTGTTTGTTTGTCAACCCGAAAGTGACCCATTTATCCACAGTTTCTGTTTCCCGTTCATTAGCTAACCCTCTATCCATGCTAGTATATCACCCCCAACACCATAAGCTCTTATCTTGTGTCTTGTCTTTTATCTGGCACCTTATAAAATGCCTTTTGGAAATCCAAATACACTACATCTACTGGTTCCCCTTTACCCATCCTGCTTGTTACATCCTCAAAAAACTCCAATGAATTTGTCAAACATGATTTCCCTTTCACAAAACCATGTTGACTCTGCCTGATAGTATTATAATTTTCCAACTGCCCCTTCAGCTTGATTTTCTTTTTCCATTTCTCTGTTTCCTCCATCCAACATTGGAGAAGCCATTCTATTTTGGAATAATAACTATTTGGATTTGAGTATCTTCTGTATTAACACCTCAATTTTGATTATCCCCACATCTTTCCTCCAATGACAGTTACTAAAGTGCCTGATTAACTAGATTGTTATAAACCCTTTCAGCCATCAGACACTTTGTGCCCAAGAACACTGTTGTGACTGAAAATAATCCTTGGTTCAAAAAGGCCATCTGGTTTTCCAGTAGCAGTGTAGCCTTGAAGACTCTGTTCCCCTATTCTGCTTCTCTACTCCAATTTCACTCCTAATCTATTGCTGAACGCCTTACCCATTCACTGTAGATTGGAACTGCGGCCCTATCCAACCTATCTCTCTGTACCTCTGCCTCCTGATGGGCCCTCTGGTTTGATTGAAATTAAAATCAAGCTGCAGGATAATAACCTTCACCGCTATATTATTCTAGTGCAAAAATAAAACCAAACAGCAGGATAGTAACCTTCACAGTCCTGCAAATTGCTGGTAATTATTAAACTGACTCTCAGACTGTTCAGCTGCTGATTATAGAAGCACCATACCAATCAGCAGTTTGGGAGTTTTACTCATTTAGAGGCTACTTCCTGACCCCACCCCCAACCCTCCAATTGCAGCATGTTTTCCCTCCCCCCACTTACTGTTCCTCCAATTGTGACTCCTATTGAGGATGACTGTGGGAAACTTGGTTCTATCCTCCAGTGAGCTGCAAGTCGAGTGAAAAAAATCGGACGCATATGTTACGGGATCTCCAAGCCAGACCCAAGACACAATTGTTTAAATGAAGTGATCTCTTCTGACCTTGGATACACTGGTGGGGTCAAGAACAGAGATCATTGTCCCCTGTTAGTTGCACTTGACCGAGGGAGCAGGTTCGTGAAAATTTGCGACTGAGAAATTTACCAACAACTGAAGCAGGACCTACTGAGGACAATTTCCAACTGTCATCTCTGTTTCTCACCTGAAAAAGGGACAGCCAGAAATCAAAATTGGAAATCGGAATGGATTGGGAGGAAGATTGCTATCTTGGCAGCCACATAAATACCCAAGGTTCACTTGGTACAATTTCTTCTAGCTATAGGTCCCTGTGGCAATTTTCAGATACAACTGGGCAGAGGGTGTACCATGCCTGCTCTTCCCACTTGTACTGGGATCTTCCTGGTCCTCTGGCTCCCTCAATATACCTCTTGGATTGCTCCTGGCTACACGAGGGAAGTTTAGGCATCACCTTGCCCAGGATTCCCCCTCCCTCCTTGCTTACAAGACCCTCCCAAAATCCCCCCCCAGTGAAACATCTGTGGGTTGTAGACCTCTCCTTTGGTCCCTGGTTGTGTCCTCCTGCTGCCCAACTTTCTGCTCCAGCCTGCAGGTCAGCTGTCAGTTTCAGGCCAGTGGCCAACCGTTAGGCAATAAATGAGATCTGGGAGTTAAAATTGCTTTGGCCTTACACTGGTGATATCTGGGGGCTGGTTGGAAGGTTGCCATGACCTCACTGCCTCTGCTGGTACAGTTTTCACAAATCAAGGCTATAGCATAAAGGTGAGATCACTGGCATATTTTGCCCTATCCCAGGGCTGTGATACCATTTGCAACATTTTTTTATTCATTCTTGGGATATGAGTGTCACTGGCAAGGCCAGCATTTATTGCCCATTTCTAATTGCTCTTGAGCAGATGGTGGTGAATCGCCTTCTTGAGCTACTGTAGTCCCATGTGGTGTAGGTAAATCCACAGTATTGTTAGGGATGGAGTTCCAAGATTTTGACCTGGCAATAGTGAAGGAACAGTGATATGGTTCCAAGTTGGAATAGAATGTGGCATGGAGAGGAACTTGCAGGTGGTAGTGTTCCCATGCATCTTCTGCCTATTTTCTAGGGGTAAAGGTTGTATCCATAGCCACATTATCATCTTGGTTGGTATTGAGTTTGGGATTTCCTAGGCCTGTATGGCTGCTTTGCAGAGCAGACTGTTTATGTACTCACTGAGAAACTGGGAGCTATCGTTTTATATATTACAGAATAGAAGTGATGTATAGTTATACACTGGTAGTGTTTGTTAGGTATCTGCAGGGAACAATATTTTGTTTTTGAACATGGGTGTTGGCGTGAGTTTTGTGACCTAGGACCAACATGTTAATACTGCCACATAGGGACTTCAAAGTGGTAAAAATACAGGTGCCTTAACTTTGCTTTAACTCATGATTAACTGAACAGCTTGAAAGCAACAATAATAAAGCAATTTTATGCACAAAGTTCAGCTCGACCTTTGTTTTGGTTTCAAGCATATAAAATACCAGCAATCAAGAGGTTAAAAATATTTGGTATGAATTTTGCCTTCAGTGTTACTATCAGTCACATACATTTTCTGGTAGCATGTCCATTTTATGCTTAGTATCAGAAGGAGGATTTTAAACTTGCACCAAAAGAGTTGAGAAGTCGGCAAAATGGCTCTGCTGCCAGTTGGCCTAAAGTTAGTTTGAGGTCTCGTCAGCAAAATTCAGGTGAGCTGCCAAGTGCTCATTGAGTGTTGGCAAGTAGATGAGTACACCAAGCTGAGGGGGGTGTGGAATCTGGTGGCTCCAAGAGCAAACTGAGCCATTGTTGATGATTTAAGAGGCATTCCTGCTCCCCCTGGCCTCACAAAAATGAATGGAATACATGCTGCATGCTTTACCCTTTTCCACCAAAACAATTGGAAAGGTGTGTTCCTTTGGCCAGAAGAAGTCATGTTGGACTCGAAATGTTAACTCCGTTTCTCTCTCCACAGATGCTGTCAGACCTGCTGAGTTTTTCCAGCCTTTCCTGTTTTTATTTTGTATGAATTGGTGTAAGGATCAGGCAGCTCAGTGGTTAGTGCTGCTGCCTCACAGCACCCAGGGACCCGGGTTTGACCCTGACCTCGGGTGTCTGTGTGGAGTTTGCACGTTCTCCCCGTGCCTGCATGGGTTTCCGCTGGGTGCTCCGTTTCCTCCCACAGTCCAAAGACATGCTAGTTAGGTGGATTGACTGTGGCAAATTGTCTCTGTGTGCGTGCACGTGTTGTGATGGACTGGCATCCCATCCTGGATGTACCCTGCCTAGCGCCCATCGTCTGTCGAGATAGGCTCTGACTCCCTGTGACCCTGAGTTGCATGAAGCAGTTCTGGAAGAGAGTGGAATCCAGATCCTACAACCAGCATAGTACCTCAATTTGCATATATAAGTATTCTCTGACCTACCAGTGGCTGGCGTGCTTTGCATAGAATTACAGGCTTGTGTTAATTGCATCTAGCAGCTGAGTTGTACCCACCTGTTGGTGGCCAAGAAGCTTACGGTTGAAAATTGATCCCAGAGTATTTATTTTAAATGCAGTTCCTGAAAAAGTGAGAGCTAGAATTGCACTAAGAGATGATCTAATCTGTCTTATGGGCATGTTTCGGAATCAGACTCTATTATATTCTATCTTATTGTAATTTTAAGATGTTTTTATTGGCTATTGGGTGCCTAGATACAATGGACCCAGACTTCTCTAGATCTATGTAACTGACAAGTTATGCCCTAATTCTGGACTTAAACCAAACCAATCTTGCTGATGTGAACTTCTGTTGAAGGTTCCCATGAGCATAATTAGAATACTCCACAGCGAAATAACAGTATAAAATGGGGCTATTTTGTACTCTAACCAGGAAATCAGCCAAACAAATGCTGTGGCTATTACAGCAGGTCAGAGGCTAGATATTCTATGGAGGGTGGCAAGCCATCTCCTGATAACTCACAGGGCATTTGATCACTTACAGGGCACAAGTCAGGCGTGTGATGGAAACACACCACTTTCCTGGATTGGTGCAACTGCAACACTCTAAGCTTGATACCATGCAGGACAAAGTAGTCTACTTACTCTACTAGCCTAAACATCCAACCCCTCCATCCTGGCCTATTGAAGCTGCAGCATGTGCCATCTGTACGATACACTCCAACAATTTGCCAATGCTTCTTCAGTGGCACCTCTCAAATCTGTGGCCTACACCACCTAGAAGGACAAGGCTATGTTATGATCACAGTTGGTGTTAATTTCCCAGAAGGAAA
Source organism: Cetorhinus maximus (assembly GCF_964194155.1). Classification (NCBI taxonomy): domain Eukaryota; kingdom Metazoa; phylum Chordata; class Chondrichthyes; order Lamniformes; family Cetorhinidae; genus Cetorhinus; species Cetorhinus maximus. The sequence goes on along the minus strand of NC_135881.1, from coordinate 125,626,974 downwards.
CTTGGCTTACAGACCAAACCCCCTTTTTTTTGTATTCTGAAAATGAGAAGGGAATGTACTGATCTCAGTCGTAAGAAGTCCAGTAACACTTTTGGGATTATAAGAAATTGAAAGTAAAAGTTTTATTAACAAGAATAAAAGCAAACTTAAGCACACAAGATCACAGATACACAGTTAAACTTGGCCTTACAAAACATTCCTCCAAAAAGACACTCTCCTTGGTTAGACCCACAAGTAAACACCTTCCAGGCAACAGTCTCTTATAGATGTTTAACTATAAACAATCCAGTAATATTACCCAAGGCAAACTGCTGTAACTTTAATAAAGGCATACCACATAACCTTTAACCCTCTTCTACTCTGTGATGGAGATCCAAACTTCAGAATAAAACTGCTTTTTGCAGCCCAAGACTTTTCTGACTTGACTGGATGGTTGATTTAAACGCCTCTCTCAGCCACAGCTCCAGCTCTAGCTCCAGCTGCTACATCTCACACCTCCAGCTTAATAGTCCAACAGCTCACACAGCCCCAGTTCCAGCTCAGCAGCTACAGCTTAAAACAGCTACCCACAGTAACTCTAAAATACCCCTTTTTCACTTTTATCTTGCGTTCCATTGATTTCACACCTCTATGAAACTCAAATCATTCCAAATATGAGATCTTTCATGTTTCTATCTTGTCTTTGCTTTCGGGTCAATAAAATATAATACCCCTCTTCTACCTACCTATGGAACTCTTGCAAGATGCAAACATTTTTCTTGGAACCTCTGACTCCCTTTTGATATTCAAACAAACTCTCCACTTGTCTAAAAATGCAAATGTTAGATCAAACCTAACCCCTCAACCCTTTTCGTGTTTTAAACCCACTAGACAACATGCCTCGAATTAATCTCTGCCCAGCTTAATTAAATCATACACACACACACAGCCTTTTCACAGAACAACACAATATTCCCCAAAAATATTTTTAAAAATCCATTTTTCACAGCTCCCTCCTTGGCAAAAAATGAACCATCATAATTTCAAAAAGATAGTTTCAGTTTGTATTCCTTGCTACATTTAACTATGCAAAGATAACTATTACACTATGGTGTACATGCATTAACCATGAAAATATATACAAGTCTTCTGTAAAAACAGAGTTCATTACAGTTTGAATTTTAAATTCTTGATAATGCATCTGCAATCAAATTTTCTCATCCAGCCACATGTATAATTTGTAAATTGGACAGTTGCAATAATAAACCCCACTGAAACGATCTTGCATTTTTGTCCTGAAGCTTTTCCAGAAGCTTCAAAGAATTGTGGTCAGTATATATAATTGTCTCTGAAGAATTGTTTGCTACATATACTTCAAAATGCTGCAAAGTTAATGCTAAACTTAAAGGGGAGCATGTGTGAGAAAGAGCGCAGAAATCTCCCTGAGACACAGAGCTGCCTCAGGGAGATTACATTGATTTTTAAAAATTTAATAAAGGAAAAACAAATTAAGACCTGTCCCCTCTTGTGACTGTGTCACATGAGCCGGGACATGTCTATGAATTTTATTTAAAATTTTTATTAATGTTTTAAAACCTTCATGAAACCTCATTCCGCCTGTGGATGAGGTTTCATGATAAATGCGAAGGCAGCCTGGGCTCTTCGCCTGCCCGCCAACCTTAAGGTTGGACGGGCAGCTTGGTTACTTGTTTCAGTTGGAATTTAAATGGCCTTAATATGCCTTTGACAGTTCGGCGGGCATGCAGCCGACTCCTGTGCATGCTTGCCGAACTGAAGGTCTGAATGATGCACAGTGACGTAGGGATGCACGCCCGACGTCACTGCGCGTTTTTTTTTACGCAACGGCGAGCAGGGCCCACCCCCGAAGTTTCTGGCCAAAGTCTCTTTCTCTATAGTTGAAGCTTTCTTTTGGTATACATTCAACTTCCATGAGAAATATCCTACGGGCTTCTCAATTCCCAGTTCAGCATCATGTATCAACACAGCACCAACACTCACAGCACTGGCATCAATAGCCAACTTTTTCTTTTATTCGTTCATGGGATGTGGGCATCGCTGGCTAGGTCAGTATTTATTGCCTATCCCTAGTTGCCCTTGTTCAGAGGGCAGTTAAGAGTCAACCACATTGCTGTGGGTCTGGAGTCACATGTAGGCCAGACCAGGTGAGGAAAGCAGATTTCCTTCCCTAAAGGGCATAGGTGAACCAGACGGGTTTTTACGACAATTGACAATGGTTTCATGGTTGTCATTAGACTTTTAATTCCAGATTATAACTGGATTCAAATTTCACCATATGCTGTAATGGGATTCAAACCTAGGTCCCCAGAGTATCACCTGGGTCTCTGGAATACTAGTCCAGTGACAATACCACTATGCCACTGCCTCCCCCAACTTAAACTGCTTTGTATAATCAGGTGCTGATAGGACAGGTGTAGTTGTAAGGCTGTCAAATGCACTCTGACATTCCTGTGATCATTGGAATTTTTTGATTGTTTTTCATCAATCCAGCCAGCGAAGCAACTGCACTGCTGAAGTTTGGCATGAATTTCCAATAAAATTCACTCATGCCTATAAACCTCAAAACTTCCTGTTTTGTTTTACGCACCGGGAATTCCACAATAGCTTTTATTTTTGTCTCCCTGGGGCCACTTGACCATGTCCAACAGCATGGCCTAAATATGTAACTTGCGCTTTCGCGAATTCACTTTTAGCCAAATTTGCAATCAAATTGGTTTCCTGCAGTCGATCATACTGTTCCATTAAATGTTGTAAATGTTCCTCCCACGTTTGACTGAATACTGTTAAGTTTTCAATATAAACAGTACAATTGCTCAGTCCCTCAACCACTTGGTTTGTTAGCTTCTGAAATGTAGCTGGTGCATTTTTCATACCAAAGGGCATTACTTTGCATTGATATAGACCATCCAGCATCACAAAAGCTGATAACCTCTTTTGCCGTTTTCGATAAGGGTACATGCCTATATCCTCGCAGCAAGTCAATTTTTGTGATAAATGTCGACTGTCCCACTTTCTCAATACAATCGTCCAATCGTGGAGTAGGATATGAATCTGCTTTTGCTACTGCATTCACTTTTCACTAATTAAAACAGTCTTTGTGATCCATCTGGTTTCAGCACCATTACAATAGGTGAACTCCAATTACTGTGACTGTGCTCTATGATGTCATTTTTAAGCATAAATTCAATTTCTTTTTGCACTTGAGCTAATTTTACTGGATTTACTCCATATGGGTATTGCCTTATTGAATCTGAATTCCCCAAATCAACATCACATACAGCTAAATCTGTTTTCCCCACAATCTCCATAAATCGCTTTGTGTGATTGCAATAGCTCTTTTAAATCACTCTGACACTTTTCTGGAAGGTAATCTAACATTGCAATTAGATTTTCCAGCACTTCCTCATTGTCCAATTTAATCAGAAGAAGGTCAATTTCAGAATCTTTAATTTCTACCCCGTTTCTTTATAACTACCAGTACCACCACCTGTTTATCCTCTGTCAAAATATTTTTTCAGCATACTTACATGGCACATTCGCTGACTCTTCCTTCTATCTGGAGTATTTACTACATAGTTTACCCCACTCAGTCCCCTTTCAATCTGGTAAAGTCCACTAAACCTTGCCTTCAACAGTTCGCCTGACACCGGTAACAATGCTAACACTTTATCCCAAGCCACAAAACTATGAGCCGTTGACCTTTTGTCTGCCTTTGCCTTCATCACTTGTTGAAATATCTTTAAATATTTCCTAGCTAATTCACATGCCTTAATTTATCTCTCTCTGAATTTTGTCACACAATCCAGGAGAGTTGTTTCAGAACTTTGACTCACTGACTGACTAATTTCTCCTGAATCAGTTTGAGTGGTCCCCTTACTTCATGACCATAAATTAACTCAAAATGACTGAATCTTGTTGACTCGTTAGGGGCATCCCTAATAGCAAGCAACAAAGAACAAGCTATAACTGTGGCAACCCCTGCCTCTGATGACGCTATAGATTCAGCAACCCCTGCCTCCGATGACGCTATAGATTCAGCAACCCCTGCCTCTGATGAAGCTATAAATGCAGCAAACCCTGTCTCAGAACAAGCTATAACCTTGGCAACTCCTGCCTCTGATGAAACTATAAATGCAGCAATCGCTGTCTCAGAACAATCAACCACTGTATCTGCCACAATGTTGATTCCAGAGAGTGAGACAACTGCTCTGGGCACAAATGAAGGACTGATGCTGGTGAAGCGACAGGCTGTTGAAGATCCAGCAGATAATTGCCTTATCTACCGCTATGGCACCTTCAGTACCACCATCAATATTGTCCAGGGCATTGAAAGTGTGGAAATCGTGCAAATATCGAATATGGTGCCAGGTTCTGTGGCAGAGATGCAGCAAAATGCTGTGGATTTCACGGTGACCTGTCAGGGAAGCTTCCCAAGTGAAATTTGCACTGTTGTCTTGGATGCAGACTGCATAAATCCTCAGCAAACTGACTGCAGTGAAGTGCTGCCTGCTGATGAATGTCAGCTTATCCTTCGCCAATTCTTCAACTCCTCTGGAACTTACTGCGTAAATGTCTCTATGACAAACGCAGTCAGCTTGGCTGTTGTTAGTGCCCGTGTTGATGTGAACCCAAGTGGGACTCTTAGTACAACTGAAGCATTGGTACTTGTTGGGATGATGCTCATTGCAAGTATCATTGGAGCTGTAGCCATTACCTACAGGAAGTACAAGGAATATGCTCCACTGCAGCAGGACCCTTCGAGAATTCATTTTGAGTGGATCTCAGACAGGGCTGCTGTGAACATTTTCCTAAGAAATATGTTCGGTTGTCAGCGGAGTAAAGTCAGTGAGAACAGCCCTCTGCTGCATGGGTGTGTCGTCTGAGACATTTCACATGGATTATGATAGTGGATTCATGTTACTAATAAAATGTAACTAACCCTAAAAGAAAATGGAATCCCTCAATCCCAATCATGTGGATAGTCTTGACTACATACTCTAATCATAATCTTTAAAGTCTGATGCCACCTTTCTAAGGCACCTTGTGATTCAGGGTGATTGGCTGATGACATAAATTGCTTTATTCCTAAGTTGTTCATTACTTCTTTAAACAGCTGTGACATGAAATTCAATCCCAGATCTGACTGTATTTCTTTTGGTCATCCATAGCTTGTAAAGAATTTGGCTAACTCCTCTCCAGTCACCTTTGCTGTAATTTTCCTCAAAGATATTGCTTCGGGAAATCTGGTGGACACATTCATGATTGTCAGTAGTACTGATTTCCACTTTTAGTCTTAGGGAGGCATCCGACACAATCAGTTAGGACCCTGTTTAAAAAGTTCCTCAAATGCTGGAATTGGAATTAAAGGTGCAGGCTTAATCACTGTTTGAGGTTTTCCTATCACCTGACATGTTTGACAACATTTGACTACATTTTTATGTAGCCCAGGCCAATAGAAATGTTTTTGTATCTTAGTCTGAGCTTTCCTAATTATCAGATATCTAGCCATTGGAATTTCATTCCGGTACACAGGTGGTATCACTGCTTGGTGCACTACCGCCCGCTTTTCATCTGCCAGAACATGAGGCAGTCTCCATTTCCTTATTAACACATTGTTCTTAAAATAACATCCTGTAATGTATTCTGCTTCTGTTTCAGAATAAGCTGTCGTCTGGTATAATTGCTTCAAGTTTGGGTTCTTCTGCTGTAACTCCACTAATATCAATGAACTAAGCACCTCAGCCTTTAATCTTCTCCTCCTGAGTAATCTTTTCAAAAATTGATCCAGCCAACTGAATTTCAGTATCCTCCCCCTACCTTTTAGATTCTTCCTCTTCCTGTTTAAACTTGTGCGTTTGTGTGGTGATGAGATCACAATCTGGAAACAATCCAGGATGCTCTTTCTGTAAAACCTCATTGTGCCTCAACAGACTGCTCGACTACAATAGGCATAGTCAATATCTGTGATCCAGCTATATCATTCCATAGAATAAATTGAACCACTACAATGGGCAATTTTTCTACTACCCCAACAATCACCACTTGATTTCAAATGATTTCTTAAATTTACAATTGCACAATGAAATAGGGTTGACTTTGCCATGGATTCCCTTAATTAATATTTTGTCCTGCATTAACCCTCCTGGCCACAGATAGCACTATCCCATAGCATTAAGGACTGGCTAGCTCCAGCTTCCCTTAAAATTTTGACATCCTTTCCTGCTCTTCCCTTTACACATGGATATATTTTCCCTTCACATATAAAAGCTTTAAACATTTCTGCAACCTGTCTTTCAGAACTCCCTTGGGTAAGTTGTGAACACGTTCCTACTTCTCTAGCTACCACTGATTCTTCCTGCTCCACCTGTACAAAAAACATTGGTTTATCTTGCCTCTGGATCTCTGAGCCCACAGTACTCTTACTTATAGAACTTTTCTGAATTCCTACCACCGCATTGGGTTTCCCGTTTAACCTACAACAACATGATCTCGTATGTCCAGTCTTATTACAATGGTAACATCAACTTCCTCCCTTAAACTCTACTTTCCACCTTTCCGTCTTTAATAGACTGGTGTCCTTCAGGTTGATCCTTCTTATTAACATTTTTACTATCACTAGGTTTTCTAAATCTCCAACTTCCTTGCTGATTTGCATATGACTCTTTTCCTACACTTAACTTTTTGTTTTTGTGAAATATCATACATATTGGCTAAAATAGCAGCTTCCCTGATCTTTTTGCTTTGTCTTTCTTCTAAATATGTCTTTACTGGAATGCTATTTCTAAATTCTTCCACAATCATAACCTCACTTACATTTTCAAAAGTCTTGCCTAATTTTAATGCTCTGAACCATTGATCCCAGATAATTTCTTTTTCTCTTGCAAGCTGCACGTAAGTCCGATGGGGGTCTTTTCCTTAAAGTTCTAAACTTCAACTGATAAGCTTCAGGGACAAGCTCATAAGCATTTAATATTGCCTTATTTACTATCTCGTAATCTGCAGACTGCTTCTCTGATAAGCTTGCATACACATTCATTGCTGTACCTAACAAAATGCTTTGTAAAGCCCAAGCACCTCTTGGCCAATTCAATTCCATAGCTATCTTTTCAAATGGCGTAAAATATCTTTCAACTCCATCCTCTGTAAATTTAGGCACTAACTGAAGATTTTTAATTAAATCAAATTTGTCAGAGGAATCAAAGTCACCATCTGAATCACAATCTTTCCTTTTTTCCTTTATTCTGTTTTACTTTAGACAATTCATACTGTCTAGCTTCTATCTCTCTTTGAAACTCTTTATCTCTTTCCTCCATTGCTAACTTCCCTCTCTGAAGTTGAAGTTCCAGCTTTTGAATTTTTATCCCTTGTAATCTTTCCTTTTCCTTTTCCTGCTCCTCTCTTTCCCATTGAAGCTTTTGTATTCCTATTCTTTTCTAATCTATCCCTTTCTTTTTCCTTCCTTTTTCTTTCTAATTCGAGTTTTTTTTAATTCCTCTTTCTTTCTCCCTTCCTTACAATTCAAGCTTTTGCCTTTCTCTATCCCTTCTGCTTCATTTGCAACTGAAGTCTTCCTACCTCTAGCTGTGACACACTTGTTTCAGGTAACCCTTCCTCCAACTTTAAATGCTGGGTAAGCGCTTTAACCATATCAGCCTTACGAAATTCCACTTTTATCTCTACCTGCACTTTATCTGCTAATTCTCTCAACTGAGTTTTAGTCAGAGATTTCAAATACTCCACAGTTACATGTTCCACGCCCAGAAAAGTCATAGCAATTGCCAAAGGCATTTTGTAGTCCAACCACTTTAAAATCCCTCAACACAATACTCCTGAGTCCAGCGTTCTTCTCGTACTTGTATCCCTTGGATTCACAAACTCCAACCCAATCAAGGAATTTTAATAATCCCGGACGCGTCCTCAAATTTGTTATAACTGATGTTAATTGCTGTGCAAACCAAATCCCGGAGTGAAACTTGGTTTACGGGCCAAACAATTTTTTTCATACTATGAAAATGAGAAGGGGACATACTGATCTCAGCCGTAAGAAGTCCAGTAATGCTTTTGGGATTCAAAAAAAATTAAAAGTAAAAGCTTTGTTAACAAGAATAAAAGCAAACTTAAGTACACAAAATTACAGATACACAGTTAGACTTAGTCTGATAAAACATTCCCCCAAAAACACACTCTACTTGGTCAGACCCACAAGTAAGCACCTTCCAGGCAACGCTCCCTTATAGATGTTTAAATATAAAAAAGTCCAGTAATATTACCCAAGGTAAAGTGCTGTAGCTTTAATAGAGGCATGCCACATGACCTCTAACCCTCTTCCACTCTGTGGTGGAGATCCAAATTTCAGAATAAAACTGCTTTTTGCCACCCAAGTCTTTTCTGGCTTGACTGGATGGTTGATTCAAACTGCATCCTCTCTCAGCTACAGCTCCAGCTCTAGCTTCAGCTGCTACATCTCGCACTTCCAGCTCAACAGGCTAACAGCTCAAACAGCTCCAGCTCAACAACTACAGCTCAAAGCAGCCCAGGGAATCAACCCTGGTTCAATGAAAAGTGCAGGAGGGCATGCCAGGAGCAGCAGGCGGAATACCTAAAAATGAAGTGTCAACTTGGTGAAGCTACAGTGCAGGACTACGTGCGTGCCAAACAGCATAAGCAGCAAGTGACAGAGCTAAGTGATTCCACAACCAACGGATCTGATCTAAGCTCTGCAGTCCTGCTACATCCAATCATGACTGGTGGTGGACATTTAAACAACTCACTGGAGGAGGAGGCTCCAAAAATATCCACATCCTTAATGATGGGGGAGCCCAGCATGTCAGTGCAAAAGATAAGGCTGAAGCATTTGCTACAGTGGATGATCCATCTCAGCTTCCTTCAGAAGTCCCCAGTATCACAGATGCCAGTCTTCAGCCAATTCAATTCCCTCCACGTGATATCAAGAAACGGCTGAAAGCACTGGACACTGCAAAGGCTACAGGCCCTGACAATATTCCAGCAATAGTACTGAAGACTTGTGCTCCAGAACTTGCTGCGCCCCTAGCCAAGATGTTCCAATACAGCTACAAGACTGGCATCTACCCAGCAAAGTGGAAATTTGCGCAGGTCTATCCTATACACAAAAAGCAGGACAAATCCAACCCGGCCAATTACCGCCCCATCAGTCTACTCTCAATCATCAGTAAAGTGATGGAAGGGGTCATCAACAGTGCTATCAAGCAGCACTTGCTTAGCAATAACCTACTCACTAACAATCGTTTTGGGTTCCGCCAGGGCCACTCAGCTCCTGACCTCATTACAGCCTTGGTTCAAACATGGACAAAAGAGCTGAACTCTTGAGGTGAGGTGAGAGTAACTGACCTTGATATCAAGGCCGCATTTGACCATGTGTGGCATCAAGGAGCCCTAGTAAAACTGGAGTTAATGGGAATAAGGGGGAAAACTCTGCTGTTTGAAGTCATACCGAGCACCAGTTCCTCAGGTTGGTGTCTTAGGCCCAACCATCTTCAGCTGCTTCCTCAGTGACCTTCCTTCCATCACAAGGTCAGAAGTGGGGATGTTTGCTGATGGTTGCACAATATTCCGTACGCTTTGCAACTCCTCAAATAATGAAGCAGACCATGTTCAAATGCAGCAAGACCTGGACAACATCCAGGCTTGAGCTGATAAGTGGCAAGTAACATTTATGCCACACAAGTGCCAGGCAATGACCATCTCCAACAAGAGAGAATCTAACTATCGCCCCATAACATTCAATGGCATTAGCATCACTGAATCCCCCACTATCAACATCTTGGGGGTTAACATTGACCAGAAACTGAACTAGACTAGCCATATAAATATTGTGGCTACAAGAGCAGGTCTGAGGCTAGGAATCCTGCGATGAGTAACTCACCTTCTCACTCCCCAATGCCTGTCCATCATCTACAAGGCACAAGTCAGAAGCGTGATGGAATACTCGCCACTTGCCTGGATGAGTGCAGCTCCCATAACAATCAAGAAGCTAGATACCATTCAGGACGAAGCAGCCTGCTTGATTGGCACCCCGTCCATAAACATTCACTCCCTCCACCACCGATGCACAGTAGCAGCAGTGCGTACCATCTACAAGATGCACTGCAGAAACTCACCAAGGCAACTTGGACAGCACCTTCCAAACCTATGACCACTAACATTTAGAAGGACAAGGGCAGCAGGTAGATGCAAACACCACCGCCTGAAAGTTTCCCTCCAAGCCACTTACCATCCTGACTTGGAAATATATCGCCATCCCTTCACTGTCGCTGGGTCAAAATCCTGGAAGTCCTTCCCTAACAACACTGTGGGTGTACCTACACCATGTGGACTGCAGGGTTCCAGAAGGCAGCTCACCACCACCTTCTCAAGGGCAATTAGGGATGGGCAATAAATGCTAGCGAAGCCCATATCCCTTGAATTAATTTTTTAAAAACTACCCATGGTAACTCTAAAGTACCCTTTTTTCCCTTTCTCTCTGGTTCCATTGTTTTCACACCTATTTGAAACTCAAATCCTTCCAAATATATGATCTTTCATGTTTCCACTATGTCTTCGCTTTCAGGTCAATAAAATATAATGCCGCCCTTCTGTTTGCCTATGGAACTGTTGCAAGATGGAAACATATTTCTTCCCACCTCTGACTCCCCTTTGTATTCAAACAAACTCTCCACTTATCTAAAAATGTAAATGTTAGATCTAACCTCTTCACTTGTATCTCAAACCTAACACCTCGATCCTTTTCATGTTTTAAACCTTGCAGACAACCTGTCTCCTATTAATCTTTGCCAGCTTAATTAAATCTCTCTCTCTCTCTCTCTCTCTCTCGCGCACACACGCACACACCCTTTTACACAGAATAACACAATATTCCCCAGAAATATTTTTTTAAGAAATCATTTCTCACAACAGCATGTATACAGGGACACCACCATCTCTGTTGCCCTCCAAATTGCACAGCATCCTGAGTTAGATATATCACCCTTACTTTGTAGCTGTGTCAAAATCCTGGAACTCTTCAACTAGCAGCATTGTGATAGCACCTTCACCACATGGACTGCAGTGGTTTAAGAGGAAAGACCAGCACTGCCTTCTCAAGGGCAACAAGGCATAGGCAATGAATGTCTATCTTGCCACAAAGAATGAAAAAAGTTAACAAAAAAATTGAAGATCCTTTAACCACTGTAGATGATGCTATAAGCTTGCACTGATCTCTCATGCTGAGACTTATAGATTACGCCAGTGTCAGGTGACCCTAGGCCTTGCTGTTCCTAGATTTATTGGCATAGCAATAAAGACACCAGAAAGTTGGAGCAAATGCAAGAGAATCACAATTTTTCTTCTCTCTGGTCCATGTTAATGAGGTAGATAAACCCTGGAACCCTGGTTTCATGTATGCATTGTAAAATATAGAGGAAATGTCAACATTTAAAAGAAGTAATTTATTGTTGAATTTTCTCAATTGTTTTCACTAAAGAACAATGTTGTGCTGTATGTATACTGTTGTACTAGCACAAGACCCTAGGAAAACCTGGGCCATGCTGTCTTTCCAATTCTCTGATAAATGTTAGCACAGACCTTAGATCTTTATCTAGTTTCTTTTGAAGTTATTCCCTTGTAAACACACCGGACCCTGTAGTTTATCACATATTCTCTTTGTGTGTAGCTTAGTGCAGATGTGTTTATATACCGTGTTACTTGGACTTCTAAGAAGGATTACTGTTAAATACAGTGTTTCATGTTAAACACAACGTCGTATGTAATATGTAACTTGAGTGTGTTATTGCTCCATACCACTGCATTGTAAAGTTTCAAATTAGGTGAACTGATTATTAAATTGCAATTTCTGAACACTTAACAAATCATTTAAAACATTGAACGGTTTTAAGAAAAACTTTAGTGTTACAATTGTTGGTTTGATACTTCAGGTAAACTTTATTTGTGGAGTTTTAACATTTCTTGCCCGTGCCACCAATAGTCATCTTGCAAAATGATCTGGGATAAATTATTAACATGAGAATAGGATTATTTACCAACAGAGTTGAATTTAGGAATACAGTAGCATTTCTGTGGTTTGACTCAATTTTGTTTTGGCCCTTCATTTTCTTCGCAGTTGGACTTAACATCCAGTGAGGAAATAAAGGGTTTATAATATTGTCGACTCTGTCAAGTATTAATCTAATCAAAGGATATGATATCAAATATATCAATGAAATCCCATTACAAATTTTAGTTGCACTACATATATTTTCAGGTTTAGCATCATTGATCCCTTTCTTGCATGGACCGTTTCCTCTACAACCTGGAAAATACCTTTCAGTCTGATAATTAGTAAAAGGAAAGCATGAACCTGGGGATCATAACAGTAAGAACCATTGTAAACTAGATCCACGCCAGTTGAAGTTAAAACTAAGGCACAGTAGCTTTCTTTGCTGGAGAGAGTTTATTGACTAGTTCACAGTCCACACTACTCCAACACACCAGTGTCCCAGCTACTCTCATTTATAGGTGTACAAATACCCATCACCTATTAAACAATGTGATTGCCATTAAACATTAACAATGTGATTAATAAGACATTGACAGATTTCCCTCTTTTCTTTCAACTTGAACAATCTTTCAAACTAATTGGAAAAGAAAACAAAATTATATGTATTTTTCCAACTTCTATGTCTTTCATTATATTACGACCAGTCATTAATATATCCCATATTCCCCCTTTAATTTTTTTTTCTTCTTTACCATGTATAAGTAATTACAAAGCAATCAAAGAAAATATCTGTTTTCCAAACCTTCATTATAACACAAGGTACATCTAATAATTTCTTGGAGCAAGCACCTTTCTTCGTAAAACTGTCTGACAATTAGTGACTTGCATCCACCCATTTTATTTTGGAAATCTCTCATCTTTCTAACGTCTCCTTTATGTTAGCAAGGTCAATCCTCAATCTTTTTTGCAGTGACACCCTTGGTCGAATGAACATTGCCCCAAAGACAGCGGTTATTCATAGAATTCTATGGGAAAACTTTTCTCAGATTGCCCCTAATAGAGGATTTTCATCAGTGTATTAGATAAGTACACCCCCATATTTATTGCTTCTACTAATGCCATTGTTTCAGCAACCAAGGTACTTTCAACTACCCTTTGTATTTTCTTCGTTTCCGAGGCCAACGGCCAACATTTATTATTCTTTCCCACCAAGAATGTGATAAATCTTGCTGTGCTAGAATATCTATCTGGAAGATTGGCATGTGAGGTATTGCTAAAAATGACTAACCTCATGTCTCCTGGATCACTTAAGGTTGGAAACTTGAGTGTGCATTTCTCTGAATTTAACTTTGTTAATGTTTTATTTGCTCTCAGAACTTCCTCAACTGTAGCATGTTTCATCATAGTACTCATAGATCCTTAGGGAAACTAGGGATGGGCAATACATGCTGGCCCAGCCAGCAAAGCCCACATCCCGTGAATGAATAATAAAAAAAAGCCCAGAAAGCCCAACTTCCAAGCTTAAATTCCTTTTTTTGTTTTATCTATCACCCATTGCTCAAATTCTGTGGAACCTCCCCACAGAAAATCATCAACGTGCATTATAAAGATGCCTGCTAATTCCTCCTTGCGAACATTGCTGGATCTGCCTTTAGCTAAATAGAACTCATTTTGAACGGGACGGACCTAACTGAGAAATACCATATCCTTGATGCATCATTCAATCCATAAGCGCACCTATTCAATTTCCACAGTTTCCCTTCTATATCACCAGTTTCTTTAGGTGGTTTCAAAAACACTTCCCTTTTGAAATTCCTCGCCCTGCAAAAATGCAGCTATTATATCAATCGATTTACATTCCCAGGAATATGTTGCTAAGAGAATCTTCAAGCTCACTTTTCCTGCAGTAGGGGAGTCCACCCTGACATCTTGATCACGAAGTCTTTCTTCAAAAGCCTGAGCTACTGGTCTAGCTTTAGCTTTATACGTGCCATCAGGAAGTACCTTTTTTTGTGCATATCCATCTGTGTGTAAGGCTGGTTGTTCCCTGGTTTTTGTGTGTACATCAATTTCTTTACTACTTTCCAACTCCTTTTGTTTCGCATCCTTCATCAAACTATGTTCTAAATTGTTAATAGCCATTAAAATTTCTCCATCATAAGGGCTTCTATTTCTAGTGGCATTCCTAGCCTGATCTATGGTCCTTGTTCTTGTCAATCTACCACTTCTACTCACCCTCCTCTCTTTATGGACTATTGTTACACAATCTCTCCCTCTTATGACCAGACCCCCTTTCCAAAATCCTCTCCCTCTTATGACCAGACCCCCTTTCCAAAATCCGTGAACTTTTCCTAGGGCTGTGACCACTTTCCAGTTCGCTTTCAGAATTCTTGCTGCGCTGCCACAACTTTACCTCAGTTTGCCAATTCATGCGTTTTGCCTCCTGTCCCTCATCTTGCACATTCAGTCAGTGTTTGTATTTGCCAATGGCTTTTCCTGCTCTCCCTATAATGGTGGCATCCCTCCATACACTGGCCCCTACTGGTATATATGTTACTCTAGTGCCAACTTTGGGTAGTTGTCCTTTGGGATAAATAGCCTTATCCTGCACTTCAGTATCACTTTGTTGATATTCACTTATCTCTTTATCTGTTGTAATCTGCTCCTCCATAATTGTCCAACATATGTGTATGTGAAGTGCATGGTGCCTCTTCACTTTCTATTCCTAGTTCAGATTCTGTAAATGTATAATCCATGTCAATTAGCCTTGAGAAATGTACCCTAACGGTTTGATTCCCATGTTGTAAAATTACTGTTTTCCCATCACTGCCAGTAACTGTATCAGGCCCTTTCCATTCTTCCTGCCCTTCTCTTTTGTAACATACCATGCCCCCTGAATTAAAATACGTTTCTGATGGCATTAGGAAGTGTCGTAAGGCTTGTTGAATATTCTCCACACCCTCAGTCTTGATGATTGCCTTTCTCCCTGCATGCAGGGCATTCGAGTTTTCAGAAAAAGTTGTAATAATTGTAGTCCCTTGCAAGGCTGTGGGGTGATCCCACATCACTGAAGGTATTTTGGGGTTTCTCCCATAAACTGATTGATAGGGATTGTAGCCCCCTGCCATTTGAAGTGAATTCTTCGCATGGACAGGCCACGCCAGCACAGATGTCAACTTACAGCTTGGCTGGTCAGCTAAGATTTTGAGAAGCATCTCATCAATTACTGTGTGATTTCTTTCACAAATCCTATTACTAAAGGGACTTTCAGCTGTGGTGTTCATCACTACAACGTTCATATTTTCTCACACACTTTTAAATTCATCATTGGTAAATTCCATCCCCCCCTCCCCCCAATGCTCCCAATCCAGTTGCTATGCATTTGTCCACAATTACCTTTGTTTTTACTATATACTACTGTTAACAGACATGCATCCACTGTCTAATACAGCACAACTGAATGCGTCCGCCACTGGAACACCCATCACCGGACTAAAACTTCTGGTGAGCTGTACAGTTCCTTCTGATTGATCAGTATCATCATCGTTCCCTTTCGATCCTTCCTTGTCATGTGTCATTTCAAAAACCCTGTTATTCCATTTCAACAATTCATCGCATAATGATATTTCGAATCACATCTGAAGCATCTGTTTACCATACTTCGGTTATTCTTGGGGTTCATTCTCTTGCAATAGCTACCCAATTCCTGTTGTCTGTTGCAGCTAGAAAAGGGTCTCCATCATCATTTCTTTTGTGGTGGTTCTTTTGTATTGATGCTTGCTCCCCATATCTAACAATCTTGAAATGCTGCCAGCATTGAATCCTCCACTTCTTATGTCCCGCTAGTACTGAGAAAGGGGCTGGAAATGAATGTTTCCCCAGAAGTGTTTTTAAAACTTCAGACATCTGTTCCAAAAGCATATCTCTGAGAATCAAACTCCAGTCAAGACAAGGAGCCTTTGCATGTTCGATACTTTAGCGCAATCCAACAATTTAAAGGCAAGCATCAAATTAGGGATCTCCAAATAGAATTTCTGCAGTCTATTATATTACCTGTTAAATTCCATGATATATTCTTCTATGGAATAGCCATTCATCCTCTTAAATTTATCAAAATCTGACCACGCCTCCTATGCATTTAACAGGTCACCTTTCTTATAAATTTTGTCCATAAATTTTTTTAGAGATTATTGAAACCTTCCTCAGTGCCCGAACGATGAGCCTCTAGCTCTGAAAATGCTTTGCATCTGATCCTGCTTCTGGTGGGAAGTGAAAGTGCCAAGACCATACCTTGTTTTTCCTTTGGTAAAGACGTAACCCGTGTCCATATATCCGCTTCATTCTTCCATTGGGCTTAAGGTTCAGCTTCACAGAACAATGGTGGAAAATCATATCCTGATAATTTGCACTTCGTTTCAGATATTCTTCTCAAAAGTAACGCCGATCATAATCTTCTGCCTGAAAAGGTATCTTGGTTTCCGACCTTCACCTTTAGGCCAACCATTGGAGTCATACGTCACACAAAAGAAAATGGTTGTGGTTGTTGGAGGTCAATCATCCCAATTCTAGGAAATCACTGCAGCGGCTCCTCAGGGAAGTGTCTTAGGCCCAACCATCTTCAGCTGCTTCATCAGTGACCTTCCTTCCATAATAAGATCGGAAGTGGGGATTTTTACTGATGATTGCACAGTGTTCAGCACCATTCATGACTCCTCAGATACTGAAACAGTCCATGTCCAAATGCAGCAAGACCTGGAAAATATCCAGGCTGAGGTTGACAAGTGGTAAGTAATATTTATGTCACAAGTGACAGGCAATGGCCATCTCCAACAAGAGAGAATCTAACTATTGCCCCTTGACATTTAATGGCATTAGCATCGCTGAATCCCCCACTATCAACATCCTGGTGGATAACATTGACCAGAAACTGAACTGGACTAGCCATATAAATACTGTGGCTACAAGAGCAGGCCAGAGGCTAGGAATCCTGTGGTGAGTAACTCACCACTTGACTCCCCAAAGCATATCCACCATCTACAAGGCACAAGTCACGAGTATGATGGAATACTCTCCACCTGCCTGGATGAGTGCAGCTCAAACAACACTCAAGAAGCTCGACACCATCCTGGACAAAGCAGCCCGCTTGTTTAGTACCCATTCCAAAACATTCACTCCATCACCGAGGCACAATGGCAGCAATGTGTACCATCTACAAGATGCACTGCAGAAATTCACCAAGACTCCTTAGACGTACCTTCCAAACCCATGGCCACTATGATTTAGAAGAACAAGGGTAGCAGATACACAGGAACACCACCACCTGAAAGTTCCCCTCCAAGCCACTCGCCATCCTAACTTGAAAATCTATCGCCGCTCCTTCACTGTCACTGGGTCAAAATCCTGGAACTCCCTCCCCAACAGCACTGTAGGTGTACCTATACCATATGGACTGCAGCAGTTCAAGAAGGCAGCTCACCACCACCTTCTCAAGGGCAATTAGAGATGGGCAATAAATGCTGGCCTAGCCAGTGATGCCCTCGTCCCATGAATGAATAAAGAAAAAATTCTGCTGCCAATGTGAACTGGATCCATGCTGGTTGGTGAAGTTAAAACTAAGTCACAGCAGCTTTCTTTGCTGGAGAGAGCTTATTGATTTAATTCACAGTCCATACTACTCCAACACACCAGTTCCAGCTATCCCATTTATAGGTGTACAAATATACATTATCTGTTTAACAATGTAACTAATAAAATATTGACAACCATTATTGTTTATTTGTACTGGAACTTCTCATCTCGCAACTATAGCCATTTGTGGTTGTGAAATAATGATTACAAAGCTACAATCTAGTTTACATGAAATGCACGAATGAACAGAATGCCTATTTCTATTTTATCCATACATCTATTTTATATTGTTTCTAGTGCAATGAAAAGTAATGAAGTTCATCGCTTTGCAACTCTTAATGGGCTAAACACACTTTTTTTGGCAGGCTACAATCCTTGAACCAACCAGCTTGAGCCTAAGGAGTTTGAGGCATTTATAGTTAGTCGCTCAAGAATTAGAGGGACCAAATATGCACCACATCCGTATCAAGAGTCAAACTTCCACCCCTTTAAATTCTACTGCAGTATTAGCTTACAAATGATTAATATGTTCATATGAGATTCCTTTGTCACGTATTTTTAGAGGTGTTACCCTGTTTAAATAAGAATGTGAGACTTTACCATTGCTGGGTGCCAGGCATATTTTCTGGATGAAGGATCTTTATAGTGGAAAGGAAAAAAGTTTCTTATATGTTTGGATTGCAAGCCAAATTGGAAATGCGCTACTCTGAGATTACCTTGGGATTAATAGCTCCTATAATATTTGTAATATAAATCTGAACAAAATTTGGCAAAACCTAGAAGAATTTTCTGAACCTCCATGGGACATTTTTCTATGTTTACACCAGCTAAATTAATAAACAGTTTCCTTTTTAAGGACAGTGAGGCATTGATTCAAACATTTAAATACCATTAAAAAACCTGGTTACTTAGTGATAATGATTCTCCATGGGAAGAGATGCATCATCATTTTCTGTTGCCCCTATCCAACCATGACTTCTTATCAGATAGCAAATGTAACTCTCACTAAAGTCTAGCTTAACATATTCATTAATGATGTTGTAACTTGCACAAACCTGCAGAACCAGTGCTTTAGGCAATTATGGGCTGCTGCTTTCAAAGTAACTAGAACCCTGTCTCTCATGCACTTGTCCATTTGCACAGCATTGTAGTAAACCATCTATAAGTTTAAAATAAACCACAGACTTTGATTTCAGTTTTAATACAGTTAATTCCTCTGAATTAGAAATGGAGTAATTTGAATTGTCGGATAATTTGATTTGCTTATGCAATAAATGTTTGAATTATTAGGAGTATAAGGCATTAGAAAGAAGAGAATCCTTAATGGCAATGTCTAAACTGCATGTTCATGCTGCAGCCAGTAGTGTTTCTAACTTCAGGTAACAAGCGCTGGTTACTGTCAATTGTTCACCACACCTTTCAGGAGCATTTGGATAATTTTGATGTTTGAATTATTGCTGAATTCTTGACAACTTATGTGGATACCTCTGTATTACAGTGTATTGTTGCATATTGAAATGCACAGGATATATGGTACCTAAGCGCCTATTAAATTTAATCAATATTATTGGCTGTTCTCTATTTTATATTCAAATTTCAAAAATGTTATGTAAATTTCCCCACCCTAAAGTTTCGGAAGGTTTGATAGCATGGAACAGCTTAGAAAGTTACATTTGTTTAATCTTGTTATGACTAGGGTGACATGCCTTAATTCTAGTCGACCCTGCTTGGATGCGGTCAGATGCAATAATGAACATACTATATCCTGACTATTTCTGAAGCAGTGGTAGAGACTACAGCTGGAGGAAGAGGATATCCACAATTCCTGACCCCTCAGCCCACTGACACTTGCAGCTGAAACAGTCAGACATTTCAGCTCATACTAATGCTGTGGCCTTTTAAAAATTGCACAAAGTGCCATTAAGAGAAAAAAAATAAAAGTTAATTTATGAGTGTCCTTTTTTTAGCAAGAGAATAACAGTATTAGCTGCTGTGCTACTTTCAAGTCAAGCCTTAGAAATACTGGCCTTTTAATGATACTTTCTGTAGTCTGCTAAAGTACATTTGTGACAGATCATTTTTCACATTAACTGGACAACTTAAGTGGAAGAAATCATTTATCATGTCTATTTTTCCATGTTTGTGCACATCCAAGTAATTCTGTGTAATTAGTCACATCAAAAATTCTACACTAACAAATCAAAAAAGTCCCCCAACCTCTTGTACAGATGCTCACCAGTTTATTGGCAGAGAATAATCCACAGTTACCAGGATATAATTGTCATCCTTCTTTAAGCATACCATAGGTTTTTTTGGTTAAAGAATATGAATTAATTTTAGCCAGCATTTGCCTAATTGAAAATATGTTTCACAATCATGTTTTGATAAATCTGGGGCCATGGCCCTGACTGGAACTGTGCGTCCAGGAATTACTGTGGTACAGATGAGGGGGCAATTGAGTCTCAAACTTGTGCAGGATTGGCAGGCTGGTGTCTCACGTGGGATCAGGGTTCGGAAGAAGCAGAGCAGGAATTGGGGTCCAAAACTTGAGAGGGAGCACAGTGGGACTGCAGACCTGAAGGTAAAGCTAGAGTGAGAAGGAATTGAAAAGCCTGGGAGTGGGGGGTGGTGGCGGTGGCGGTGGCTGTGGCTAAAACCAAAGATACGAGAGAGTCATGGGGAACTTGCATGGTGATGTTTAAATGCCTGAGATTAGAGGGGCATTGCTGACACCTGAGTTGGGACATTAGAATTGTTGCTGCTGCAAACTGTGGAGTTAAAAAGGAGCACACAGGCTCAATTGGCATCAAGGCTCGTTGATTCTGCCAGTGCTAAATCCATGTCTTCATCATATTAATTTTAGGAAGCAGTAGGAATAATGCTTATGAGATCCGCTAATCTTGTACCTGAAATTAAGCCAGCCTAAGCAGACACTGGACAAAACACCCCCTTTGGTGCCCTTTGACTAGAGGAATGGTGAAATGGTGGGAGGGGTGTGAAGTTGTGGAAAGGGGGGTGAACTTGAGTTCCTACCAGGGAGGGAATGGAGCTGGAAGTTGGGAGGCCTTGTTGACTGGGAGAGAGCAGATCTGGTGCTGAAATATTTGGGTGTGCCTGGAAACAAAGAAATGAAGCAGAGGTGAAATGTTGAGAGGAGGCCTTGCGGGAGGGATGGCACAGAACTGAAGCACTGATGTAAAGGGGATAGCTGCGATGAAGTGGATGGACTGAGCAGAGGCTAGTTAGAATTGGTAAAGTCTCCGTGGGAAAGAATTGACAAAGATTTGAGGTGGATGTTGGGATTGGAAACTAACCTGTATTATGTTGGCCAAAAACATATTAAATGTTTTATTTTCTGATCCGGTCAGTATTGTTATATGGTTAACAAGGACAAATGTTTGTTAACTCAGTGATCTTGGGTGTCATGCAATTACTTTGGAGCGATCAACAGTGGTCATACTATTAATACACTACAGTTTGGTTTCTCTAATTACTGTTCTGAATGCTGCAATATTATAATTATTGTTTGCAGTGTTAAATTGCTAAATTAACATGTACATGATCATGTACATAATGATATGCCTACCCAAGTAATAGCTGTAATTTTATTATTGAGCTGTAAACTGTAGCACCCTCGCTTCTGAGTCTCAAAGCCATGGGCTCAAGTTCCATTCCCAAGGTGGAACACAAAATCCAAGCTGGCACTCCAGTGCAGTACGGAGGGAGTGCTGCAGTGTCAGAGGTGATGTATTTTGAATGAGATGTTAAACTGAGGCCCAGTCTGTTTTCTAAAGTGGCGTATTTTGAAGAAGAGCAGGGGAGTTATCCTTGGTGCCCTGACCAATATTTATCCCTCAGGCAACATCACAAAAACACATTATATGGTCATTATTACATTGCTGTTTGTGGGACCTAACTGTGTGCAAACTTCTTACTGTGTTTCCTACTTTACAACAGTGACTACACTTCAAAAAGTGCTTCATTGGCTGTAAAGTGCTTTGTGACATTTTATATGTTTGCTGTTTTAATACTAGATTTTTGTTTGCTGTTCTGTGTTTAAGGCATTGCCTTACTACAGGTAAATAGAAGTGCAGTAAATAGGAGATGAAAGAAAACACAGCAAGCCTATCAGTATCTATAAAGAAATGAGGCTGGTTACTGTTTTAGATTTATGCCTATTCTTTCTCTTTATGGATCCTAACGGGCCTGCTATATATTTCTAGCATTTCCTGTTCAGTCAAACTGTCCTGAAGGTGTTGTCACACCACTTCCTTAAATTGCACTTCAGCATCTTAACACTCAGAATTGCTTCTCATCAACAATAGCCTTGTGTCAATCATGGCTCAGTAGTAGAAGTAACAACAGCTTGCATTTATATGGTGCCTTTAACAGAATAAAGCACATTGTTCGGAACAGTGTATAGCTTTAAATTCAATTTATATTTTGTATTTGGATGTTAAGAAAGGTGAAATCTGGTTTTAGTTTCATTTAGTGGTTTTTGTGAGCTGGGTGCTGGGAAGTCTGGGGTCCTGTTGGTATATGTGTACTTTAATGAGTTTTTACAACACTTGAAATGAAGAGAGATGGATTACCAAGGGTTTAGTTGTTTAGTAAAAAAAAAACTGTGCTGTTGCCGCGTGACAGGGGTCCAGAGACACATCAAGAGGCAGGAAAACACAGAAGGGCAGTTAGTTAGTACGTATTTACAAGAGAGTGCAGACAGAAGATCTAATCTCTCTAACAAGAAATCCTGCAAGCCTGCTGGGAAACTGACTTTAGGGAACTCATGTGTTTGCTCTGAAGTTGAAGTAATAGTGAATTTAGACTGTGATTATTGGGTGTCTCAAGGAAAGGTACCAGCTGAAGAAAAGCATCTAGTGGATGCTCAAAAGTCCGCTGGAAGAAAACTGTTTGAAACAAAGCTAACCCAAGCAAGAAGCCTTGGTAAATCTTCACTGGGGTTTTGTCTATAAGGGTTGCTGGGATAAAAGGAATAGTGTGAGTTTGAATCATTTTCTGGTACCTGTATTGAAATCGTTCCAACCTTTTTGTCTAGTGTAATATAATTCATTTTTCTTGTTTATTAAATGTTTTATTCTTTGTGTTAACTGTATGCTGGCAGACACTTGTGAATGTGTTCAGTAACTGACCTCCACAATAGCTAAAATAAAAGTTAGGACCTATCAAGCCAGGTTTCATCCTGGGATCTGACTTGTCCAGTATTAACATCAGCTGGGACCATAACAATGTGCAATATCAAAATGGTGTTTGACAACTAGCTACATAAGGAGATATTAGGACAGATTCCAAAAGCTTTGCCAAAGAACTAGATTTTAAGGGGCGTCATAAAGGAGGAGAGAGTGGTTGAGACATTTAAGGAGGGAAGTCTGGAGCTTTATGGCCTTAGCAGTTGTATGCACAGCCACCTATGGTGGTGATTAAAATCATTGTTGCACGAGAGGCCAGAATTGGAGAGATGCAGAGATCTTTGAAGGTTGTATGGCTGGGAGAGGTTACAGAGATGGGGAGGAATTTGAAAACACAAATGAGAATTTTAAATTTGAAGCATTGCCAGACTGGGAGCCAGTGTTGATCAGCAAGGGAATATTGTGGGGGCGGTGAACATGATTTGCTCCAAGTTAGATACATTGAATACATAATGCATCTTGTTGCTGATTGTGGGACCTTGACTGATGCCTATATTATAGCAATGACCATGACCCCAATATTTATGGGGAAGCAGACCCCAATATTTAAGGGGACCGTGGTTGCTGTGGTAACTTGGAAATCCTGAGAAATGGAGGTCCTGCTGAATTTATTATTTTTTTAAGATTCCATTTTGTGGCAGTTTGATAGGCTGGTTGTCTGTTGAAGCATAAAAACTGTTGGTAGAATGCTAATTGGAAAAGATGGTGGGAGGGTGCGGGGCTCTGAGCACAGGAGTCGAGGAGCAAGGCAAAGATCGGAGCTTGATGGGAGGAGGGTGGGGGTCGGCTAGCTGCAGAAGATTTACTTGAGGGACTGGGGGTAGGGGCAAGCGGTCATACTCCTCCTGCCTCACATTCAGTGCTTTTAAAAAAAAAACTTAGCTGTTTGATCTAATTGTTTCTGTCTACATTTAACTGCCAGGTTCGCCAAGTCCTTGGAAACCCGGTGGCCAGTATTAAACTTAAATTGGGCTCCCTACTGCCTAACCCCCTCCTGCCTGTCATTGGGGGTGGGAGGTGATGCCTTAATATTGATTTCCAATGTTTCAGAAGTAACTCCTTGGATGTGAAGTGCTTGGAATATCCTGAAAGTGTGCAAGGCGCTAAATAAATGGTAGTTTTTTTTCTGCTGTATGATCCTGTGCCTGACACTTCAATGTCTTGAAAATTGGCTCATCAAATATTATTAAATTACTTGATTATTTCCACAGAGGAGCTGGGTTAAGACATTGGTACTAGTAATTTACCATGGATTAATGAAGAGTAATGAATGTTGAAGAGTCATACGGACTCGAAACGTTAACTGTGTTCCTCTCCACAGATGCTGTCAGACCTGCTGAGTTTTTCCAACTATTTTTATTTTTGTAGTGAATGCAGCCTTGATTGAGTAACTCATGTTGTACGAGTGGATTAAAAACACAACTGCAGTTAAGACTGTACCATGCTGATAGGGAGTTAACATTTACAGATTTTTTTTGAATTACTGTCTATAGTTAGAAGGTTGGTGCTTCAGATTATTTTGCTGCAGCTTTTTGCTAGGTTTATATGTTTGGGTCCAGTCTTTTGGCTGAGATATTCTTAGTTGCTGCAATTCTAATTTAGAGTATGGGCACTCCAATAGGAATTCATTATATTGGTATTTGAGGAAGAGGAGGGGGATGAAAGATCAGACTCCTGCCAGATGAGATTAAAGCCTAGATTTTACAGTAGTGAAATTGTCATTATTCCTCTGAAACTAACAGCAACTTCAGGAGCCTGCAAGAGCACAGTTAAACATAGAAACCCAGAAGTTGCTGTTAGTGATTCTGCACTTCCCTAGAGAGTGAGCTGCTGATACACACCTCAATAGTGCAATCAATTAGAAATCATTGAATGGAAAAGAATGTTCACTGTTATGCTGTTAGTCTTGCTGTAAAAAAAAAAAATTGGAATAAGTTATACCTTCTTGCGGATAACTGGGTTTTTTCTGAGATTGTAGTTATTGCTGAATGGCCTCAGTTGTCCTGAAAGTAATTTTATATTTGTTAAATTTTCCCATTATAAAAATATTCCACAGTTTTAATTTTTTTAAAATTTGTGAGATTTTAACTTCTACTTTAATCCCATGTGTATGTCCGATCATTTATTTTGCTATATGTAAAAATTAAAAGTGAAGGGATCCAGTGGTTTTTATGTCTCTGATGTAGTCTCACAGCCAGCAAACAATGTGATTGGCTGCTCACCCTACTTGATGACGTTACACTGCTGGACATCCCAGATGTCCTGACTTGGCACCAGATTCAAATTGATGTTAGGAAAGGGGAAACCAATCCCGTAGAAATTGCTAGACCTTTGTGGGAAGCTTTCTTTGAGGTTAGTGGTGGTGCTGTTGCTTTGTCGCTGGCTGCAAAATCCAGTCATGTAATTAAGATGGCTGTCACAATGGGATATCAGCAAAGTAAGTACAAGGTACAAGTACAGGAGCAGGGATGTCTTGCTGCAATTGTACAGGGCCTTGGTGAGACCACACCTGGAATATTGTGTATAGTTTTGGTCTCCTTATCTGAGGAAGGATGTTCTTGCTATAGAGGGAGTGCAGCCAAAGTTTACCCGACTGATTCCTGGGATGGCAGGACTGACATATGAAGAGAGATTGAGTTGATTAGGATTATATTCGCTGGAGTTCAGAAGAATGAGGGGGATCTCATAGAAACCTATAAAATTCTAACAGGACTAGACAGGGTAGATTCAGGAAGGATGTTCCTGATGGTGGGGGAGTCCAGAACCAGGGGTCACTGACTGAGGATATGGGGTTGACCATTTAGGACTGAGATGAGGAGAAATTTCTTCACCCAGAGAGTGGTGAGCCTGTGGAATTCGTTGCCACAGAAAGTAGATGAGACCAAAACATTGTATGTTTTTAAGAAGGAGTTAGATATAGCTCTTGGGGCGAAAGGGATCAAAGGGTATGGGGAGAAAGCGGGAGCAGGCTATTGAGTTGGATGATCAGCCATGATCATAATGAATGGCGGAGCAGGCTCGAAGTGCCGAATGGCCTACTCCTGCTCCTAGTTTCTATGTTTCTAAGTCAATCTGCAGTTTATACATCTCACGACAGACATTAAGGCAGTACAGGATTATTTGAGCCATTAAGAGAGCAAGGTTGGGAGAACAAAGTTTTCCATTTGAACCATAACTCAACATCTCTGGGACAGGCATGAGCAACAGCAGAATGCAGGTACAGTGAGGCTAAAGTAGCCGCCAGGATCATGTTGAGCATACAATGGGCATTTTAAAGCAGACATCCTAGAACATATGTCATGCATTGTCTCTAAGGTCATTATTATATGTTGTAAGCTGCTTTGCCTTCCAATGTGGCATAACTATGGGGTTAGTAGAAGACCAAGACACATACCTACAGCAATGAAGCAGATAGCATGAGAATGAAGAAGAATGTAAGAGGCTGTAATAGATTAGTTCTACACTTAATTGACTATTTTGCTCAATGGATATAATGTTAACATCTCTGCCATCTCTAACCAAATTGCATTCCTTTCATCTTCTGAAATCTTCTGTCATCATCTCAAGAAAATTGATGTGTTCCTGGTAACTGCTTCCACAGTGACTGGAGTAAATCAATAGTTGGTTTTCTCACACTTGCTCTCAGACTGCGTAGGGTGCTTGCTACATCTATAATGATTACAGATTCCTGTCCCTCTTCTGCCATCACTATTTGGTTGTGTGGTCACCCTGTTCACCTTCCTGCAACTCATTCCCTAAATTGTGAATTGGCACTCCTTTGACTTCAGAGGAAATAAAAATTATGAGATATAAAATGAGCTATGGTTTATTATTATTACCCTCATCTTATGATACATTGTTAGAGCCTGGTATAACTTTATCAAGGTGAAGCATGCTCAGATGTCAGTTGCACAAATTTGTTTGGGGCAGTAGTTACCAGTAATATCACTTATCCGCTTTAGTTCCAGCAGCGGGTTTGTTGACTTTATCAAATATCTAGCAGGATTCTTTGCATTTTTCTGTACTTTCAGTGGCTAAGAGGCAAAAGATATTCCTCTGTATAGAATTGCTCTACTTCTGACCCATCTCTGTATTTTTACACCAGCAACAAGAAGTCAGAGGCTGTGTTTTTTAAACACAAGGGTCAGTCGAAATTAGGAGAGATGTGTAATGGGTGGCTGAAACGATATGCTAATTTTACGCTATCATCCAAAGTTAAAATGACCCCATAGCAATTATTTTAAATATCGGTGAGATCTAACTCCATTTACTGTTTCCCTCGCTCTCCAGAATGGCTGATGCGATAATGATGATTTTAATTAATTAATCAGTCTTTACAGTAAATGACTGTATACTTGGATGATGATGGGTCAATTTTCCACCAGTTGCAGACCCTCATGTTTACTCTTGCATCTAAACTAGCTGCAGATTGCTTTAGCATGGCAGTTCATTTTTGCAACAGCACAAAAACCATTTTGCTCTTTCTGTCAGCAGTTTAACTGTGAAGCCTTGAAGGGACGTGCATCTACACTTTAGCAGAAGAATAATGCATTTGGTGTGATTGGGAATTCTGCCAGGTGTGCTCAGGTACACTGACTGTGGCTGTTGAGAATATTGGAAGATCAGGTGGTTCAGAAGGCACACCTGCAATAACAAACACCTGATTTTGCATCATTCCTGATTCCATTTCCCTAACAGTGACCTATCTGTCTCAGATCAATCTGTAGTTGGGAAATGACATTGGAAGCTTGGCCAGCATCCAGGCCAAAGTGGCCCGTTTGTTTTTCACCATGTTCACAAGATTAAACCCTCCCTCCCTCCTTCCACCATGAGTGCATCATGGCTGCCACATATAGCATCTACAGGATACACTGCAGCAAATCTTCGACAGCACCTTCCAAGCCCATGACTTCTACCCCCTGGAAGAACAAGGGCAGCAGGATTGTGAGAACACCATTACCTGCAGTTCCCCTCCAAGTCACATACCATCTGACTTGGAAATAAATCACCATTCCTTCATCATCTGTGGGTCAGAATCCTGCGACTCCTTACATAATAACATTGAGTATACTAGAGGCCCTGTACCACCGTCTCAAGGGTAATTAGAGATGGGCAATAAATTTTGGTCTCGTCAGCAATGTCCAAATCCCAAGAATGAATGAAAAACCTTTCAGAAAATTACTAGAAAGGGGCAGACATCGATACTTGGCAGAAATTGATTGCACCACAAATTCTGCCCCCTCATAGTGACATTGTCCCATTTCCCCACCTAAAATGATTCAGAATTTCGAGAATAATAACATTTATTTATCTATATACCCTTTTATAATCTTGAACACTCCAATAAGATCATCTTTCTACATGCTCTTCGGCAATGTGAACTTTCCCAGCTTCACAGCCTCACTCAATAACATGCTTAATCCCAGCTATCAATTTAATTACCCTTTACTGCAGCCCCTTCAATACCTGGATGACCTTTCCCATAATGAAGTAATCAGAATTGTATCTAGTACTCTGGGTGGGCCAGACCAACATTCTGCACAAACTCAGGATCACTTGTCAGAGATTTTGCTCAGTTTCTCCCTACACGTTTAAGATCCTATATTTATTTTCTGTATTTCTGTTACATACAGCGCTAATAGCTACCGTAATTTATCTACTAGTACCCCCATAGCCCCTTTTCATGGTCATGTCCTGTAGAACAATTTTGAGTTTATATTGCCACTGTTTATTATCTTATCCAATCTCATTACTTTGCATTTGTCCATATTCAGTGATGCATGGAAATCATCAGTCCAACTTCCCAGTCTATCCGAGGCACTTCTGTATTCAGATTTTGTGTCATCTCCAATCTTGACAGTTTTGTTTTTATTCTCACTTTCAAATTATTTTTGTGTTCTGGTAAACCAGTCACGCCAGCACTAATGCCTGAGGCAACCTACTGATTAGCTCTTCCCAAGCCAATTCAGCTCCAGAGAGAACCACTGTTTGCTTCCCCTATTTAAGTCAATTTCAAAGCCACTTCAGAAGCACTCTGCCTGTTCCTTCAAATCTGATGGTTCAATGTCCTATTTGGCACTATATGAAAAATCACCATATCCAGAAACATGTTTCCTTTCCAATTCCCATTGTAATTAACCCAATGTATCCCTACTATATTGAAGATTTCCATGGCAATTTTGTTTGATCCCACAAATGCTTATCTTTCAATAATAAGTCTGAAGCCAAATGACTTTTCTTAACTTGATGGCCAATAACAAATTCTAATCAGTAGTTTTCTCCTTTGATTTAATTAAGTTTGGGCCACTTTATCCAATTCTGATTTCTCTTAACACCATTATCCTCATTAACACCTCTTCCTTAGTTTATTTCTATCCCTGTATGTTATCATTATTATCACTTATGAGTAGACAGCAAAATCTCCTGTTTTATGCTTAAGACTCCAACATTTACGTGCCAAGTTTTGAAAACTTCCTTCTCTTTATACCTCAGTCCAACATGCCCTTTAGTGCTTTCATCTTCCATTACAGTCATAACCCTCACCGTACCCCTTTTGTTAGTTGTCAACTTGGTCGGATTTTTTAGGCCGTTGTCGAAATGAAATGAACTCTAGTTGATGAATACAGAAGGTTAACCGGTCTTCCAACGTAGTCCATATCTTTTGGGGATCATTTAGCTGCTCTTCTGTTAATCTTGACGTGTTCAGCCTGTGTAGACCTTCATTCTCAATTGCTAGGTGAATTTTTATGGTTTGCTTGTCTGGTTCAGACACACCTGAATCTAGAAACCATAGCTCTGTGCACTGTTTAAACATTATGAATTTGGATAGTAGGTCAGCTGCATCCCAATTCAAACTGGAGAACTTTTGTGGACATTTTGACAATATCCCTTTGACCTTCCTATTGTACCTGGGATGAGTGTCGCTGTAGCCGCTTTCACGTATTTTTCAGAAGCTCTGCCTGTTATAATCGCAGCCGCCTTTTGCACAATTTTTATGACACTTTTTTGTTGTTTTGTTTAACTCTCCCTCACTCAGCCCATCGACCCAGCCCACACCTTGGTCACTTGCCTTTCCGTACTGAGCTAATCCAGCGCTGGTCTTCTCAATGCGCTCTCTCACTCACTGAACTGACAGGCTATGCACTGCAATGTCACCGTGAGCACTATCTCTGCACTGTGTCTTCAACACTTCTATGTGCAGCCAGCATGCTGTGTGTTCAACATTTTCCAACTCTTCGACTCCATTACGGTTTCACCAAAACGTCGAGGGTCATCTCATGCCATGTAGCACAATCTAAGGCTGTTCACCATATCCAAGAATATCCCATGTAATGTGGGCTTAGAAACCTTTCTTGTTCTGCTATCTCTAGTATCTCTAACCATCTCTTGAGCAGTAAATTTCAGCTCAAGCACCTGTGGGTGTCCTGTACACCCATATTTTTCAGGGATTGCTGCATTATGCCAGTTCCATACAACATATATTTCAAATCTACTGCCATGATAAATGGATACAGATCATACAGAAACTAAAATAACTGAAAGTAGTTTCATGTAAGTATTATGCAAACAATGCTTAAATTACAAACTCCCTTTATTCACTTAGCTATCGTATTCTGCTGATCTGTTGCAATTTGATTATCTCTTGCTTAAATGATCTACTTGCAGCAGAGTACAGATCCTCCTCATTCAAAAGCATGGATGCTAATCATTCCATCAGTCAGCATAAGAAAACACTCAATTCAAAAACATGTACCACTTTCAAATTAACTGATAATTAAATTTCACACGTAACCACCACAACTTTTACAGTTAATAACTAGAATGTGAATCAAACCAGCACATTCAGCACTTTCAAAAATGACTGTGGTTCACATTGTTATTTATAATTTGATTTTTACCCACTCATTCCAGTTCAGGCTTAGCAGTTCTTCATTAGCTCCTTTATCATTCTGTTGGCTTTTTGCAACTTTACAGTCATTTGGAATGTACAGAAAACCGCTCCAGGAACAGAAAATGCCAGAGCCACAATGGCTGCAGCCTGTTAATTGACCTTCCCACAAACAAATAAGCGGAATATTACCGGGTCTGACTCCTGTCCTTAGAAAGCAGCATATCATCCAGTCTATTATAAGGAATACCATGGAAGATTTGCTAGTTCTTAAATTGATGTAAATCATGTATCAACCAGTTACATGTCTCACCTACCATTATTGTTGTATTCTTCAACAAACTGCAGTGATGGACTGATTACCATTCATGGTTTTGAATGAGGAGCATCTGTACTCTGCTGCTCAGAGAGGCACCAGTGTCTGGCAAATAGTTCATTTTTCCGAGAGGACGAAGAGCTATGAGAGCTGTAGTTTATTTTTAACATGGTAATGTACCACGCAAGTAGTGCAATGATATGTTTCAAAGTGACTTACTGAATCTCTTCTTAGGTAAACAATGTTCAATTTGTGTGCCAAATGCCCAGTAATGATACACCTGGTAATGATAAGTACAACAATCATATCGTCCACTTGCTACAACGGAATTTCTTAAATACCTGTTCAGCTCTCCCACCAGCTTGATGCCGCTTGTCACTTTAAACATGTTTTAAAGTTCAGTTGTTCTCTCGTTTCCTCCTCTCCTGGAGGTGGGCGTTATGCTGGGTATGAAGATCTATTTCTTTTTCCAAAAATGTACTCCTGATTTGGTCCCTTGCCCACCAGGATTACAATTGCAGAATTCTGCAGTCAAATAGAGAGAACCTTACCAGGATTTGTTTTTGCTTCCTTTCTCTCTATATGTTTTAGCTTCTACCTTACATTCTGAAGAGTGTAACTTCCTTTGAAATGATGCATTGCACAGTCTATCTTCTCCAGAAAAGACACAATTGAATTGAGAACCGAAACAGAGGGTCAAACCAATGGATAGAAAAATTTGTTTTATGTAAAGATATGAAGATAGTTAAGAATATTACACAGGAAGTAATCCATGCTCTCTAAACAAAGGAGGAATGGATACATGAAACAAGATTATTACCAGTTGCGACTGGGAAAAAGAGTTTGATAACTATCTGGAAATGTGATTGGACAGTACAATTTTTTTTTTATTCATTCATTCATTCATGGAATGTGGGCTACGCTGACTGGGCCAGCATTTATTGCCTATTTCTAGTTGCCCTTGAGAAGGTGGTAGTGAGCTGCCTTCTTGAACCGCTGCAGTCTATGTGGTGTAGGTATACCCAAAGTGCTATTACAGGATTTTGTCCCAGCGACAGTGAAGGAATGACGATATATTTCCAAGTCAGGGTGGTGAGTGACTTGGAGGGGATCTTCCAGGTGGTCGTGTTCACATCTATCTGCTGCCCTTGTCCTTCTAGATGGTAGTCAGTGTGGGTTTTGGAAGGTCAAAGGAGCCTTGGTGAATTCCTGCAGTGCATCATGTAGATGGTACACTCTGCTGCTACTCTGTGTCAGTGGTGGAGAGAGTGAATGTTTGTGGAAAGGATGCTAATCAAGCGGGCTGCTTTGTCCTGGATGGTGTCAAGCTTCTTGTGTTGTGGGAGCTGCACTCATCCAGGCCAGCGGAGAGTATTCCATCCTGCTTCTGATTGTGCTTTGTAGATGGTGGACAGGCTTTGGGGAGTCAGGAGGTGAGTTACTCATTGCACAATTCCTAGCCTCTGACCTGCTGTTGTAGCCACAATAATTAGTATAGATTGAGATATGTATAAAGACATGGAAGTTACAACACAGAAACAGGCCATATGTCCCAACCAGCCCATGTATGCATCATCATAGAATGATATAACACAAGAGGTTATTTAGCCTATCATACTGTTTCTAATTCTTTGAAAGAACTATTTAATTAGTCTCGTTTCATTGCATTTTTCCCATAGCTCTGGAAATTTTACCCGTCAAGCGTTTATCCAGATTCCTTTTGAAAATTGTTAGTGAATTTGCTTTCACCACCCTTTCAGGCAGTGCCTTCCAATTCATAACAAATGGCTGCAAAGAAAGGTTTTCCTTATCTCACCTCCAGTTCTTTTGCCAGTTTATCTTCTGCATGACCAAATAGCTCTCATAACATTTGCTCACCCTATTCACGTATTCATTCACCCACTTTTTCTTCATTCACATTCAATCTAGAATGTTGATATAGTTTTTACCTCAACCGTGAACCCTAGACATGAATGCCAGAGTCTCAACGCTCTGAAAAAGATCTTCCTACCCTTTGCTCTAAATCTCTTACACTTAACCTTGATTCAGTGGCCTCTTTCTCTAGAATCCACAACTACTGGAAAGAGCCTTCTATCTACCCTGTCCCATCCTTTCATTATTTTAAATACTGATGAACAAATATTCCACAGGATGTTATTCTACAGCACTGGAGTAGGGAAGCAATAGTGAAGATGTATAAATATTGCAACGATCGTTGATTTTCTTTGTAGATAAGGATATATTATGCACAACTTTCCTTCATGCAAATAACTAGGTGGAATAGGTTTGTTTTTAGGATCATTTTGAATTTGGGCTTTGGAGGGCCTGAAATGTGAGTATTTGCAAAGTCAAGACTGCTTCTGATAATTTAGGCAATTGTTTAATTTTCCCCACTGTAAAAGGCAGTGTGCCAGAAAATGGACACCTTCACCATCGGACTAGAATGGCGGGTAGATTGTTATTCACTAGCATGCCATTTCCACCAAAAGAAAACATTAGCAAGACAGAAAAACATCCACAATCTTTACACCTGCTACAGTTTTGGAAGGGTCCTTAAAATAGGTGACCAATACTCCTTCCTGAAGCCTGGGAGCTTGTGGGTGAGAGAACTAGGGGGCACAGTTTAAAAATAAGGGTCTCCCAGTTAAGATGGAGATGAGCAGAAATTTTTCTGAGGGTTGGTAGATATTGGAATTGAAAGTGAAGACTGGGCCATTGAATATATTCAAGACTGAGCTAGACAGATTTTTGATTGACAAGGGGGCCTAGGGTTATGGGGCAGATAGGAAAGTGGAGTTAAGGTCACAATTGAATCAGCCATCATATTGAATGGTGGAACAGGTTCGAGAGGCTGAATTGCCTACTCCTGTTCCTGTTTCTTATTATCTTATTATCCTATGATATATTTAGAACCCTGATGAAATGTTTGTCTTTCATTGGGTGTAGTGTGCTGGGTACTCTGCACCATTGCAACTAAACATAGAGTGGCTTAAAGGAGCTCCTCCAAAAACAGTCAAGGTTGTTAAATAATAAAAATACCTGGAAAAACTCAGCAGGTCTGGCAGCATCTGCGGAGGGGAACACAGTTAACGTTTCGAGTCCGTATGACTCTTCAACAGAACTAAGTAAAAATAGAAAAGAGGTGAAATATAAGCTGGTTTGGGGGGGTGGGGGGGGAGTGGGACAGGTAGAGCTGGATTGATGGCCAGTGATAGGTGGAGATAGCCAAAAGATGTCATAGACAAAAGGACAAAGACCACCTTCAACACCTCTTAGCCAAAAGATCTCATAGACAAAAGGACATAGAGGTGTTGAAGGTGGTCTTTGTCCTTTTGTCTATGACACCTTTTGACTATCTCCACTTATCACTGGCCCTCTTTCCAGCTCTACCTGTCCCTCCCACCCTTAAACCAGCTTATATTTCACCTCTTTTCTATTTTTACTTAGTTCTGTTGAAGAGTCATACGGACTCGAATCGTTAACTGTGTTCCTCTCTGCAGATGCTGCCAGACATGCTGAGTTTTTCCAGGTATTTTTATTTTGGATTTCCAGCATCCGCAGTTTTTTGCTTTTATCTTAAGGTTGTTAAATAATTTGCTGTTGCATACCCTCTCCCCAAAGCTGTCTGTGCTGACTTAGCTTTGTGGGGAACTGCTGTATTTCACATCTCACTCCCCACTTCGACTAGCTGCCTGTCAGCATTTGGTTATCACCGCCTGTTTGCTGATTTTATTATAATGACTCATAATCACCAAAATTGATCGACCTTCCCTCTAGTATCATTGGGCGCAATTGCCCTGCATTGACTGCCTGATTGAAATCGCCCCCATGGTAGTGGACTGTCCAGCAGGGAAATCCGTTTGAGATTTGGGCACATGTTATGAGTGGCTTTCTAACCATTTATGATCTTCACTTTGTTGTTTTCTTGAGTGTAGCCCATCTTTAACCTCAGATTTGAAGCATGCAAACCAAAGTATGCCTGGTGTACCACCAGTTTATCTATCCACCACCCGATCTGGCTTGCCATATCAATATTACGTACTTCATTCTCTTATGGCCACTACTCCAGGATCATCCAGGAAGGCAACAACACCTTGTAACCAATTATTTTCATAAACTCCTTTCATCCACACTCTCTATTATCACCTCAGGCATCTTGTGGGAGGTGCTCACTAATTTCTTTATCACCAAAATCAACATAATCCATGCAGCAATGTGCACTACATTATTCTCATCCCATTGCCCCAGACACCCACTATTTCTAAAGATCATTTTCTCTAGTTTTTCCCCATTTCCTGCCCGCCCTCCGAATTTATCCATGAGACGTACCTCTTGTCCTCTCGGTCTTGACTTCTGACCTGCTTATTGCCTTTCTGGCCTCCTTGCTAGCTATAGTATCTTCTCCTCATTCCTCTCCCATTTTCTCCCCTTTCAAAAGCACGTTTACCCTCTGCTTCTCAAAAAAGACCCATCTGCCCTTGCCAACCACAGTCCTGTCTCTAATCTTCCTTTCTAAAATCCTTGAACATGTTCCCATCTCCTTGCTCCATGTTTATCTCTTCTCTAACTCCCTGTTCAAATCCCTTCAGCCTGGCTTCTGCCTTTCTCACAGTACCAAAACAGCAACACCCTCTGTGACTGAGTCCATTGTGCATTATCTCCGTTGTCCTTCTCAACCTCTCCCTGGCATGTATGTCCACACCAAAACTGCCTCTCATCCATTGTCAGTTCTGTGGGACTGCTCTTGCTTGTTTTCACATTAACTTATCTGAATGTAGGCAATGCATCTCCACTAATGCTGCTTCTTCCCACCCCTCTATTTGCACCTCCAAAGTTTCACAACTCATTCTTGGCCCTCTACTGTTCTTCATCCATATTCTGTCCTTCAATGATGCATGTGGTCAGCTCCCACATATATGCCAACAGCATCCAGCACCATGGCTCCACTGACATTGTCAAATGCACAATTGCTTTTCAATAGCCCAACTTGCAACAGCCTAACATTCTTCCAGCTTCAGCCCTCATGATGAATGTCACTCCCTTGCCCATTCCATCCCCTCCCTAATCATTGGTTCAAGCTGAATCAGATTGTTTACAACATCATTATCCTTTTTGACATTGAACTGAGTTTTCTATCCCAAGGGGGCCAATTTACCACCCAAAAACAGGTGGGTTTAGGTCAGGTGGAATGTTAAAATATAAGAAAATCTCAAACCCGAACCCAGTGGGTTTCAAACCTGCCCCTTCGAGTTTTAATGAAGACATAATGGAGAGCGGACAACCACCCTACTCCCTGGAGGTGGGTCTTTTATTTAACTGAGGCTTCATCCCTTATCTGCATTTTTCAGCTTTTATGCTGGCGTTGGCAAAACTGGCAGCTAAAGGGAGGCGAGAAATTCTGCATGGAAGAGGCAAGCACTTATCCAGCAAACTCGTGGGCCTTATGCTCACCCATCTAACCAACCTATTTTCTGCTTGCCAAGAGATATTAATGTCTATAATGTTATTGGAAGTTATTTTTTTAATATAGAGTTTAGTGGTGTCTGTGTGTGTGTCTTAATTGGATTAAAGCCAGCTGGCTTAGAGGCTTTGGTGCATAGAAAGAAGTAGGTTTGAAATGGTAATTAGATAAACATGGGGAAGTTTAGAAACATAGGTGTCAAGGGGGAAATTTGCATTTTTAAATAAACCATTCAAAAGAATAGGTGAAACCTTGCACCGAGCTAGAAGACGCCAAGCAAAGTGTTTATTTTTTTCAGTTTACTAAAAAAATTGGTGGAATGAAAGGATGTTATTGTTAGAAGAGGTAAAGTTAAAAGTCTAGTGATACAATGGGAAAGTTATATTCAAGGAGGAAGAATATATAAAGGAGAAAGGAAGTTGTGTTTAAGGGAGAGGCATTTTAAGATCCAACAAGTGTGAGAAACTTCGAGCTGCTGTCTGCAAGGACCCAGAGTGAAAGAAACTCATTCTGAATGCGACTGCCCAGGTTGTGCTTTGCCAGGTGTTTCTTTAAATCTGTGAGATTTACTATTGCCTTAATGGGCGTGTAAAGGAGATTAATTATGGGGTTTTTTTAGTTATTATAGTAGTAATTTTTTAGACATATGTATGTTTACAATCTTTCTTGTATTAATAAATGTTTAATTTAGTTTTATTTAAAAAAAAACCTTGAGACTTGGTGGTGGTCTTATTACTACTGAATTCAAAGCCTGCATCTTGAAACATACAAATTGCAAAAATGGGTTATGACAGTTGTTTCAAGTTTCTTTCTGGGATTTGAACAAGTCATCCTTTCCCACTGGCTGTGTCATAATACATTCCCCATGATTGGAACCCCAACAACCCATGCCGTCCTGTGATCACTGACACCCCAACCCTCTAAAGCACACTGTTATCTACCTAAGGCCTTTTCCCCCAACCACTCAATCTCTACCCCAAGAACAGGAAAATCAGACCTGCAAAAATTATGCCTTTACCTCTCTCTCTCTTAGCTGATTTTAAAACCTTTTTATATGTCTTCGGGCTAGATTGCATAGGCACTCTCTTTGTTGCCTTTCAATTTTAACACCCTTTGTAAATTTCAGCTTGCCTAAAGCTCTGCCACATGCAACCTAAGTCCTGTTCACCCCTCACCTCAGTTCCCACTGACCTGAACACTTCAAATTTAATATCCTTGTTTTTATATTAAGCATGACCTTTTTTATTTATTCATGGGATGCAAGTGTTGCTAGCAAGGCCAGCATTTATGCCCATCCCTAATTGCCCTTGAGAAGGCAGTGGAGTGATGCCTTACATGAGGAAAAACTTTTTCGTGCAGCAAGTGGTTAGGATCTGGAATGCTCTGTCTGAGAGTGTGGTGGAGGAAGGTCCAATCGAGACATTCAACAGGAAATTTGATTTTTATCTGAAAAGAAAGAATCTGCAGGGCTATGGGGAGAAGGGAAGGTGTGGCACTAGGTGAATTGCTCATTTGGAGAGCCAGCACAGAAATGACAGGCTGAATAGCCTCCTTCTGTGCTGTAACAATTCTGTGTTTCTTGAACTGCTGCAGCCCATAGTGTAGGTACACCTACAGTGCTGTTTAGAAGAGAGTACCAGGGTTTTAACCCAGTGACAGTGAAGGAACGGTGATATATTTCCAAGTCAGAATGATATGTGATTGGAGGCGAATTTGCAAATGGTGATGTTCCCATGCATCTGATGCCCTTGTTCTTCTAGGTAGCAGAGATCCCCAGTTTGGAAGATGCTGTAAAAGGAACTTTGATGATTTGATGTAGTGCATCTTGTAAACGTACACTGCTGCCATGTGTGCCACTGGTGAAGGAAGTAAATCTTCAAGGTGTTGGATGGGGTTTTGATCAAGTGGGCTGGTTTGTCCTGGCTGGTGTTGAGCTTCTTGAGTATATTGGAGCTGCACTCATCCAGGCAAGTGAAGGGTATTTCATCTCTCTGACTTAAGCTTTGCAGATGGTGGGCAGGCTTTGGAGAGTTGGGAGTGAGTAGCCACAGTATTTATATGGCTGGTGCGATTTAGTTTCTGGTCAGTGGTAACCCCAGAATGTTGACTGTGGGGGATTCAGCATTGGTAATACCATTAAATATCAAGGGGAGATGGTTGGCTTCTCTCTTGTTGGAAATGGTCATTGCCTGGCACTTCAGTGACGAGTAATATTCATACCACATATCAGTCCAAACCTGAATGTTGTCCAGATCATGCTACGTGCAAGCACGGACTGCTTCAGTGTCTGAGGAGTTGCAAATGGTACTGAACATTGCACGTTCATCGGTGAACTGTCCCACTATTGACCTTATGTTGGAGGGAAGGTCATTGATGATTCAGCTGAAGATGGTTAGGCCAAGGGCAGCACCCTGAGGAACACCTGCATTGATGTCCTGGGACTGAGATGATTGGCCCCCAACAACCACAAATATCTTCCTTTGTGCTAATTATGACTCCAACCAGTGGTGAGTTTTCACCTGATGCCCATTGACTTCAATTTGACTAGGAATCCTTGATGCCACACTCAGACAAGTGTTGCCTTGATGTCAAAGGGCAGTCATTTTCATCTCACTTCTTGAGTTCAGCTCTTTGTCTATATTTGGCCCAAGGCTGCATGAGTTCTGGAGCCAAGTGGCTTTGGCAGAATTAAAACTGAGTGTCAGTGAGCAGGTTATTGTTGAGTAAGTGTCGCTTCATCACACTGTTGCTGACATATTCCATCATTTTTCTGATGATCGAGAGCATACTAATGGAGCAGTAATTGGCTGTGGTCAGATTTGTCCTGCTTTTTGGAGATAGGATAACCTTGGGCAATTTTCCACATTGTCAGGCAAATGCCAATGTTGTACTATAGTGGAACAGCATTGCTAGGGGTGTGGCTAGTACTGGAGCACAAGTCTTCAGTACTACAGTCAGGATGTTATCAGGGTTTATCATTGTTATGGACCAGATTTTCCAGACAGGTTTGTTAATGACTTGATTTTCCAGACAGGTTTGTTATGGATTTGATTTTCCAGACAGGTTCATCATTAGAAATATTGAACTTTATTTATAGGCTGCAGCAGTAGTTACATGCTTCCATCAAGCTCCACAGCTGGAAAAACTCCCACTCTAAGGTTCCCCATGCTGAGAGCTGATTCATTCACACTGAGACGTGATACTATACAACACAATAAGCCTTAAAGCTACAGTCACTACATTCCTTAGAGCTACAATTACTACATTCCTCCCCCATTAAATTTTTTGTTCAGTTGGTATTTACAAGAACATCTACCTTCATGAAATTACAAATATATACACGGGTCATGGAATTATAAGTTCAGTCTCTCAGGTGGTTTCCTGATCCAGGTAGAACATCGTAGTTCCATGACTTTCTAATCTCTTACAGGATCCACATCATCTGGAACCCACAGCAACATCAGGTACCTCTTTAGGCACAGGCAGTTCAGTGTCATCTACTCCAACAGAGACAGCTGGTATGTCTATCCTTGGTTGGACAATTTCAGCAGAGACCATGGGTTCTACAATGGTTACAAGTGGAATATCATTATGTTCCCTTCTTAAATCAGCCACATGTTTGCAGGTAATCCGACCCTCCACCTCTACATGGTACGACAAGGGTATGATCACAGAAGCTGTTACATCAGTATCTCACATCTTGGAAAGTTATATGACTTTTCCTTTCGATGCCTTTTTAGCTTCATTCAGCTGATTTTTCAGCTCTTTGCTAGACAGCTGGCTTCACTGAGCTGGCAATGCCTCGGAGTTTCTCCAACTTCCTGTCTTCTGGCTGTATCCAATTATATACAATTCCTAGGGCTTCCCCTGAGCCCTCTCTGACCACCAGGGCTTCCCCTGAGCCCTCTTCGTGTTTCTTCTGCTGTGCTTCCATTCTACTGTTTAAGGCAGTCTTTATTTCTTCTTGTTGCTGAATGGTTACACATTTCATCTTGAAGGACAATCAACTGTTCTTTCAACTGTTTATTTTCTGGTTGCCCTCCCTCTGGGTCTTCCTGTTGCCCTTGGTGGAGTTGCCCTCTCTCTGGGGTCTCCTGTTGTCTTCCGCAAAGTTGCCCTCTCTCAGGTCTCATCGAATTTTCCATTGCCATTTTCTTGTATTTATTACTTTAAATGTATTGCCACTTTAAGTGCAGTCATCGTTTTGTTTTTTGACTTGGGCTGTCTCTGCAGCTGCCGGCCTTTCTGTGCTGGCTTTGAATTTCCCACGCTTTTTGTGCTTTGACAGGCTCACCGGCAAATGTGACTTTTTTTTAACTTTGTAACACTTCATTCCTGTTCGAAAAATCTCAGCAGCACCCTTTTCTGGGCAATTCTGCAGATTTTTATTTTCTTTTTGTTTAACTAAATCCACAGGTTCTTTTGATGTTGGATGTCCCGCACTTCGGGAGACCCGGTGGCTTTGTGGTCCAATCGGGACTGTTTTTTTTCTTTAAATTTAAAACTGCAGCACGGCTTTCTGCTCTGGCTGCCCTTTTTTTAACTTGAAAGCTGTCAACTCTGTGGCAAGTGATTTTTTTTATTTTAACTCTGCAGTCTTTATTTTACTGTGCACTGCAGGTTGTTTTTAAACCTTTCTTTACGTGCACCTGTGTGCCAGCTTCTCTAACTCTGCAGGTTCTGTTTTATTTTATAAATGTCGAGAGTGCCCCAGAAGATTTCTTAGCCATTTGGATCGAGGCCAGATTTTTTAACTTTAAATAAGTGCTTCTGTTTGAACTCTGCAGCATACCTGGTGAGTTTATTTCCCTTTACTTCTGTTTAAACAAGATTCTCACAGTCACTGGGCAAGGGACAACGCTGGACCAGACCCCATCCTCGTCGCCAGTTTGTTATGGACTTGATTTTTCAGACAGGTTTCTCATTAGAAACATTGAACTTTATTTACAGGCTGAAGCATCAGTTACATTCCTCCATCAAGCTCCATAACTAGAAAAAAGAACTCCCACTCTAAGGCTCCCCATGCTTAAGAACTGATTCGTTCACACTGAGAGGTGATACTATACAACACACTAAGTCTTAAAGCTACAGTCACGACATTCCTTATAGCTACAATCACCTTTGCTGTATCCATTGCATTCAGCCTTTTCTTGATATCACATGGAGTGAATTGAATTGGCTGAAGACTGGGATCTATGATACTGGGGACCTCAGGAGACCAATATGGATCATCCACTCAGCAGTTCTAAAAAGGAAAATGGGTAAATATTTAACAATATGGGAAAGGGTAGGATTAAGTGAATAGCTCTTTCAGAAAACTGTCATAGGCATGAAAAGCAAAATGGCCTCTTTCTATACTGTAAAATCATATGATTTTTATGCTGTTAAAACGTTAATGTAAATTTATTATTGTGAGTAAAGTTGGGAATCATCAGGCCTACAATTATAAGAGAAACCGGATGTACCTACACCACATGGACTGCAGCAGTTTAAGAAGGCAGTCCATCAACACCTCCTTGAGGGCAGTTAGGGCTGAGCAATAAATGCTAGCCTTGCTAGTGATACTCATATCCCATGAATGAATCAAAGAAAAAAACAGGTCTGCAATTGTAAGTGAAGTTTGGAATTATCAGGCCTACAATTGTGTAATATTGTATGAACTTTCTGTGAAAGATTTTAATTTTATCAGAAATGCATTAATTGGGAGTGGTTTGGATCTGAGAAGTTACTTTCCAATGGCATTCATCTTCCCCACCCGTTTACCTTCTTTTCTTTTGTTCTTAGGTTGTTTGATGTATGCACTGTGTCTCGAACAGACCGAGAGACAAAATTGACTCTTGTTTTCGAACATGTTGATCAAGATTTGACTACCTATTTGGAGAAAGTCCCAGCGCCAGGAGTGCCCCCAGAAACAATTAAGGTATAAAGACTGATTTTTA
The DNA here is from genome assembly GCF_964194155.1 of Cetorhinus maximus. Classification (NCBI taxonomy): domain Eukaryota; kingdom Metazoa; phylum Chordata; class Chondrichthyes; order Lamniformes; family Cetorhinidae; genus Cetorhinus; species Cetorhinus maximus. The sequence goes on along the minus strand of NC_135881.1, from coordinate 125,584,504 downwards.
ATGCACTATTTTCGATCTTTCAAAACAAATGCAATCTGAAAAGTTGGCAGCAAGATATGACACATTTACTGTCCTCATAATGCAACAATTTATTTGGTTTTATCATGAAAGTTTTTCCACATTATCGCCCGAGTCAAAATAACTCCTTTAATGTGTAACGCGCAGTAAGTGCTCATTTCTCTTCAGTGGAAATGAAAATCGGGAGAGAAATCTAGTGGATACTTGATCTGATATCACCTATTTACCTCAGTCGTCCAAATTCAAAATGAGCCCTAAGAACAGAATGAGATGTAATTTTTAAATACAAAATATGCATATGTACTTTTCTATGTACATATACACCCAGATCCCTCTGCCCCTGCACCTCCTTTAGAATTGTATCTTTTACTTCATATTGCTTCTCATCGCTCTTCCTACTTCACACTTTTCTGCATTAAATTTCAACTACCACTTGATATATAGAAATATGTATGAATCTCCCTTGGGACCAGAGGAAAACACCGCAGAGCAGCAGAAGCATTATAATATGTCAATACAATGTATTATTCTGCTGGTAAAAGTGTATGCTACTTTAAGGTCACAGAATGCAGTTGCTGTGTCTTTGTGAAGTCACTCAAAAGCTAATTGCTCCTTGGGAGATTCTTAGATCAATTAGAGACTTCTTTAATTTCTTTTGAGGATACTTCCTGACCTCTTAGAATCTTCTCTTTGTTTTGAGAAGCTTTCTCTCTTGACTATAAAATGATAATTTTTACATAATTATTTTAAAAACATGCTGCACTACCTCACATGCAAGTTTTTTTTGTGTTATCTAAAGTGGGATAGAACCGCCTCAAAGCTTTAACGTAGAGTAGGGGGAAAAGTAGCAGCATCATTTGGTGCTGTTTTTTGTGATGATGTGGCTCTGGCTAGCAGTGTAGAAAGATATAAGTTGTACTCATGCTGGTTGTGCTCATTTATCAGTTTAGGTAAACAAATTCCAGTTAGCTTATGCTCAAGTCTGACAAGATAAACAATGGCTGCTCACCTAGACTCTGATCTGGCTGTGGAAATTGATCTCTATTCACTTAAGAAAGAACTTGAAAAAATAGAGCACCTTTCATGGCCTCAGAATGTACAAAGTACTTTAATTTGGCACTCTGAAATGTAGCTGCTGTTGTAATGTAGGAAGCGCAATACACTTTGGAAGTGGCTATTATAGCTTACTATGTTGGGGTGCCCAAAAGTATATGTAATGCTCCTGCTGATTCCTAACTAATTCCTAATTCCTAAGTCTTGGATAGAATCAATATTTATTACTTATTTCTGGTTATTTTCCTATGGCCATGCCTATCCAATTTGGATTATAATTCAATTCTCTTGCCCAAATGATGATTACATAGGGTTGGATTTTCACCGAGTCAGAATGATTTGGGAGCTCTTTAAAAATGGGGAGGAGGTCCCAATTCCAGGGTTCCCAGCCCCATTCCCGGTGTTTCCAATCTTCAGGAGTGCTCTTTAAGGGTGTGGGCTGGATCGGATTGCGAGCCTGCACCCTGCACCCCTGACCTAGCCGGCTCTATTGCGGTGATAGGCATGTCTCAGTCCTCCACAACCTTCATGGAGTCAGGCCAGAACCATAGTCTGCATGAGGGAACCTTTTGAAAGGTTAGTTCAAAAGGTCCACCTCATGCCTCCCTTGCCAAGGTATGCCCCCCCCCCCAAAACAACGCCTATGGTCCCTCATGCCCATCATGCCAAGGCTTAGGTGTTTCAACGGGTGTACGGATTTCTGGGATCTCAACCAGGCCTCATTATGCATTCTTGGCTATGAGACCTGAAATCCATTAGAGCACTGAAACACCTGAGCTCCAGGGAAAAAGAAAATGCCTGATTGATAGCCCTGGCTCTCTTATCTTTGCTGTCAATTTCACAATGTTTATTTACACAAGATAGAGGCTTCAAGCTCTTGCAATTTCTGCTATTGAAATTTAAAGGGTCTGGATGATAGACAATTTTATTGGGCTGTAGTAAAGATACGGTTCTTTTAAGAAAGTGGAAAGTTATCAGCGTTTTTTAAAGTTTCTTTTTACACAACCTACTGTCACTATAGGGTTCAATGCTTCTATACAGTGTATAGTGGGTGAATGCACATTGAAGTGTCATAGCTTGGCATGGGGGCATGAGGGGCCCATGGGGTTGTTTGAGGAAATATATTTTAGCATGGGGATATAAGAAGCCATAGAGAGTGGGCGGGAGGTATGAAGGGCCACAAGGGGGTAGGTGGGTGGCATACCTTGCCATGGGAGAATAGGGGCCATAGGGGATGGGTGAGGAGCATATGTTGGCATGGGGGCATGTGGGGCTATAGAGGTTTTGGGGCAGCATACCTTTGCACGGGGAGCAATAGGGATTGTTTGGAGGGCATATCTTTGCATGGGAGGGCATGAGCAGCCATAGGGAGTGGGTGGAAGGAATGAGGGAGCATGGATGGGGCAAGGGGATGGTGAGGGGGCATGAGGGTTGAGGGCCTTTCTGTTTTTATTATAACTGGGATGATGTCCAATAGCACCAGCACCAAAGCAGGCCTTTTAAACAGCCCACCTCAGCAACTGGCAGCCCCTGGGGCTACCTCCTAACTTGTTCCCTGGTCGGCTGGCCTGACTCCAACCCATACTCATGCCACCACCCCCACAACGCACACGATGAAAATCCTGCCCTTGTGGGCACTTTCCCTGAAGGTGGGCTGGCCAAGCCAGTAATGTTCCCGACTCCCACAACCCACCTCAAGGATGAAAATCCAATCCATAGAACCTACTGAGCGAAACAGGCAATTTGGCCCAACTGGTCTATGATGGTGTTTATAACGAATTTAGGAAGTTAAATTAAGACAAAGAAACAAATTTTAAGGGCAGAATCTTCGGCTCGGCGAGCAGGGGCGGGGCCCGCTTGCCGAAGCGTAAAATGACGCGCAGTGACGTTGGGCGGGTGTCCCGACGTCACCGCGCGTCATTCAGATTTTTAGTTCGGCGGGCACACACCCGAGTTGGCTGCGCACCCGCCGAACTATCAAAGACCTATTAAGGTCAGTTAACTATCAATTAAAACAATAAACTGAGCTGCCCGTCCAACCTTAAGGTTGGCGGGCAGGCAAAGAGCCCAGGCGGACTTCACATTTTTCATGGAACCTCATCCATGGGCGGGATGAGGTTTCAGGAAGGTTTTGCTAAAGCCTTGTAAAAATTTTTAATAAAATTAATAGACATGTTCCAGCTCATGTGACAATTTCACATGAGGGGACATGTCTTAAAATTTTATTTTTCCTTTATTAAATTTTTCTGAACTTAGAGCTGCCTCAGGGAGATTAGTTTATGTCTCAGAGATTTTTGCGTTCTTTCCTGCACGTGCGCGAAAGAGCACAGGCCCCGACTTGGGCAACACCCCCGCCCGCACAGGGAGAGCTCAGCCCGTTGGGCAGCCCACGTAAAATGGCGGCACCCAGCTGATCGCGCGCGCTCCCACCCAACCCCCCCCGACGGGGAGAAAATTCTCCCCTAAAAGTTTATTCTCCATAGAGACTCCTCCTATTCTGACTACCTCATCCCACTCCATCCCCTATCCCTTTATTCACTTCCTCAGGTATGCATCAAACTTCCCTTGTATGCCACCTGCATTACTTCAACCGCTCTGTGGCATTGCATTCCATCTTCTCACCGCTATCTTTGTAATTCCTCCCAAATTCTTATTTTGATCTATTCTGTATTATAGTTTTACCCCGATGTTCTGGATTAGCATGCAAGTTCAAACGGTTTGTCCCTATCCAACTTACAAGACCCCTTTGTAATTTTAAAGGCCTCTGTTAGGTCTCCTCTTAGTCTTCTCTTTTCAAGAGATAAGTTTCTCAGCCTACTTGATCTTCCCTGAGAATTGCATCCTTTCTATTCTGGCAATTTGCTTGCAAATCTTCCCTGTACTTTCTTCAGTGTTTTGGTATCCTTTGTGGTATGAAAACCAAAACTACTCTCAGTACTCAGTGTTCTAACCAAGGTTCTATATAAATTTAACCTTACCCCTGCTTTTATATTCTATTATTTTAGAAATGTATCCCAGTACTTTGCACTTTTTATGCCCAAATCAACTTGTGTTACTACTTTTAGTGATTTATTTATCTGTACCCATCTCTGCCCTTTTATTTCTTGGAAGGTAAGAAAATAAGTGACATCCTTATTTCATCGACAAAAATATACTACCTCTCATTTGCTATATTGCATTTATTTTGTCATTTGCCGGCTCACTCTGTAAACTTGTTTACGTCTTCCTGTACCATGGTGAAGTCCACCACATTGTCGGCTATAAGCCCAAATTAGTATCACTTCAAATTTCAACACCATATTATTTTAGTACGGTTCATTCAAACAGTAGAGAATGTTTGCTCTTGGTCAAAACACTTATATAGTTAATAACCCAGTTTACAGAAAGTCAGTATGCATAATTGATGGAGATTCAAAGAACATATCAGAAGAAATAGGAGCAGGAGTTGGCCATTCGACTCTTGAGCTTGCTCTGCCATGGCTGGTCTTATTGTGGCATTAACTCCACTTCTCTCCCTGTCTCCCATAACCCTTGACTAACTTGTAGATATAAAATCAGTCTAGCTTAGCCTTGAATATATTCAGTGACCGAGCCTCCTCTGCTTTCTGGTGAAGAGAATTCCAAAGATTAATGACTCTGAGAGGAAATTTCTCCCTATGTCCATCTTAAATGGGAGGCCCCTTGTTTTGAAACTGTGCCCTCTAGTTCTTAAGTTCCTCACGAGAGGAAATATTCTTTGTCTTTACCCTGTCAAGCCCCTCCTCAGAATCTTATACGCTTCAACAAGATCAACTCTCATTCTTCTAAACTCCAATGACTACAGGCCCCACCTGCTCAACCTTTCCTCATAAGACAACCCCTTCATCCCAGGAATTAAATTAGTGAACCTTCTTTGAACTGCCTCCAATGCAGTATATTCCACCTTAAGCAAGCAGACCAAAATTGTATGCAGTCCTCTCAGTGCAATTTCACCAATTCCCTGTACAGTTTAGCATGACATCCTACATTTACACTGCATCTCCGTTGCAATAAAGGCTAACATTCGATTTGCTGCCTTAATTAATTGCTGTACACGTGCCAACTTTTTGTGATTGATGTATGAGGACACCCGCTGTACTGCAGCATTCTGCAGTTTCTCTCCATTTATAATGTGCTATTTTATTCTTCCCACTAAAATGGACAGCAGTAAGTTTTAGTAAGTTTAAACTTAAGTTAGTCACTAGGTTTGCCAGATATTACTGAGTTGCTGACCATCTTAAGTCTCCAAATGATTGATACATTCGACGAATTAGCAGGGAAACAGTTTATTATTGCAGACTTGAAGGTCATAACAAAAAGAAAATAATGTGGGTGCTGGAAATCTGAAATAAGGAAAGGAAATGCTAGAAATACTCAACAGGTCTGACAGCATCTGTGGAAAGAGAAACAGAGTTATTATCATTTTAGGTCTGTGACCTTTCAACAGAGCTGGAAAGGTTAGCGATGTGCTAGAACAGGTTGGCAACCTGTGGTTCCCCGGGGTCTAATATGTGGCTCCCGAACCAATACATCTTTGAAAGTTTGACAGTGATGAGTTTTTAGAGAATTCTCTCCCCAGTGTTCTGTTAATGCAGAAACGTTAGCTAGCTGATGATTTTTTTGAAAAAATTTTGTCTGTCGAATGTTTCACCAAGAAAAATGGTGCCCTGCACTATCACCCGCCGTCCAATCATATGAATCACATGCTGCCAAGCACATTAATCAATAAAACATCACACTCCCTCTGGCCGTAGTTGGTCTCTTCAAAAGGTTAGCCCAAAATGGTGCGTTTTGATTGGCCGTTGTATTCGGAACCTGATTGGCCAGTATTAATGGGTGACTCCTCCGCGATTGGATGGGTGTACAAAGCAAAGCACTGATTAGTCAATTGTAACATAAGTTACTGCAGGCAGGTACATTAATCAATAAAAAGAGCGCCCTCACTCTGGCCCTGCTGTTGAGGCTGTGTTGATGAGCACATGTGTCACATGCAGGCAGGCAGATAAATCATTGAAGGAACATACTCTAGCCCTTGCTTTTTTGGCAAGAAATGGCTGCAAAGAAGAGAAGAATTGAACAGGAAAGTCGGGAATTTTAAGATGAATGGATTGATTCATTTGTATTCATCCCATGTTTGGCTGGCCTACCTGTTTGTCACATTTACAATGAGAAATTCACAAACAAGAAGCCAAATCTTGAGAGCATTTTACTTAAAAGCACAGTGCCTTAGCCAAAGGTTATCCACTAGGGAAGCCCAAAAGAAAGTGGTGGAGGAGCTGAAGAGCAAAGCAGAGAAATCTACGAGCGAGTTCAGTAAGTTGGTGAAACCACCAGTAGCTCAGCTACTGCTAGTTTTGTGGCAGCTCAAAAGTCTGTGAAACAAGGAAAGTTGACCATACATGGTGAACATTTAAAATATTCAAAGGTTCAGAGCAGCTGTACAATGATTTTAAAAACAAACATGAAATTATTCAAAAAATTAAAGACATACCTTTATCTGTAAAGACCATGAGGATCAGAAGTGAAAATGGCCACAGGTATCACCAGCCAGCAGATTTGAGGATATAAATTCAGCTTCATTGTGAGAAAGTGCTTTCAAGTAAGAATTTCATAAAAATCAAGTTGAGCAGCCAATTGAAAGATGAGAAGTTAACACCCTGCTTGAAAAAGAAAATGACAGTATACTGTGCTCTTATGGCTCTCCAAAGAAATGCAGCAGCGGAAATTGCATTAAAATAAAAGGGTTTTTTTTCATATAAGGAAGGAGTTGGTTAGTTAAATGGCTTGTTTCATTATTTTAAAGTTTTACTTACATTTGAGAAAGTATCATTCAATTAGCAACTACTTGTCAAAATCTTTAAAATATTAATAATCAGATGTCCTCGTTCATGGATACTAATACATGTATGTTTATAAGTGTCAGCAAATCAGTGTTGCCTAGAAATCCATAAATGTGGCTCTGTCTTGTTTTATGCTTATAGCGTTAACACATTGTGGCTCTTAAGATATTGCGTTTTTGACTAAATTTTTTTAAAATGGCACTTCCTGTCATTAAAGTTGCGGAGGCCTGTACGAAGGCAGGGAAGTTTGGGTAGGGGAGGAAGAAACAAAATGAAAATAGAATGGCAGTTAACATAAAAAGTAACCAAGAAATCTTTTATCAGCTTGTAAATAGTAATCAGGTTGACCTATTGGGGACTGAGGGCTGGATTTTCTGAGAAGAGGTTCCCCTGCCAGGGCCGAATGTGGGTCCTGAGCTTGCGAGGGCGGGCAGCAGCCTGGGTGGCATTTTGCTGGTGTCAGCCAAATAAGAGGCTGCCACTGGTAGCACTGTCCAATTGAGGATGGCTGCCTGCCCGAGCTGCTGGCACAATCAGAGGGCCATCAGCACGGCAGGCTCGACATCACTGCTGTTAAGAGGTGGCCACTGCCAGGACTGCAAGAAGGAGAGGGCACCTCCATGCAGAGGCACCCTTGAAGACCATGCTGCGGACTGACAGGCAGGCTTCGGAGTAGGGGAGCATATTCTAGTGGGGGCGGCCTTTCCATGTGCCGTGGAATGATCATAAAGGAGCGCCACCCTCCGGAATCAGGTTGGGAGGCTGCCAGCGTTTACCTGGTGGTCTCTCCACGTGGCAGCAATCCCTCCCAATGCTGGTTAAGTGCTGGTGGGGGCAGGAGTGGCTCTTAATTGGGCACCTATTTGGCGCAGTTGACTGGCTGGTGGGCAGACATGCTGCAGAGTATCCTGCTGCATATGACACCACAGCAGGAAGATGTTGGGTGTCCCTCCTGAAGCCTTCTGCCTTAAAGTCACCAGGAGAGGGCTGGTAAAATCCAGCCCACAAAAAGGTGACATATGCTTTGAGATGCAGGGCAAGGCTTGAGTGCTCAGTAAGTACTTTGCAATGGATTTTATTAGGGAAGAGCATGCTGACAAAATATTGGGAGAAGTGGAGAAGGTAGATGTAATGGATGGGGGTTGAAGATTGATGGGCATCGACCTGAAACATTAATATTGTTTCTGTCCCCAAGATACTGCTTGACCTGCTGAGTATTTTTCAGCATCTTCTGTTTCTGTCTCATGGGGCAGGATTTTTCAGTCGGCATGCGGGGGCGGGCCTGACACGCCGACGTGTAAAATGACACACGATAATGTCGGGCATGTGTCCCGATGTCATTGTGCTGAGTTGCGATGTTTCGCCCGGCAGAAGCATCCCAGAGTCGGCTGTGCACCCGTCCACATGTAAATGGCCTATTAAGGCCATTAAGGAACTAATTAAGGTATTTGTAAGCGCTGCCCATCCAACCTTACGGTTGGCGGGCAGGCGAAAAGGCCAAGTGGCCTTCGCGATTTTTAGGAAACCTTGTCCACAAGTGGGATGAGCTTTTATTAAATAAATTTTTTAAAAATTCATTAAATATAAAAACATGTCACATGTCGCATGAGGGGACATGTTCAAATAAATTTTTAAACCTTTTAATAATTTCAAAAACCCTTATTACTTAAGGTATTAAGTAATACCTAAGGCATTACTACCTCAGTATTCTTCAATGCTTCTATCAGGAAGTTACCCTCCAAGTCACTCACCATCCTGACTTGGAAATATATCGCCGTTCCTTCACTGCCGTTGGGTCAAAACCCTGGAGCTCCCTTCCTAACAGCACTGTGGGTGTACCTACACCATTGGATGGCAGCGGTTCAAGAAAGCAGCTCACCACCACCTTCTCGAGGGCAACTAGGGATGGGTAATAAATGCCAGCCCAGCCAGTGAAGCCCATATCCCATGAATGAATAAAAAAGTGACCTCTTAACCTTCCCAGCTCCGTTTAAAAATTAAATTTTCCAAAGCCTCTTTGTAACTGCAACTTTTCTTTCCTGGTAATACCCTAGTAAATGTATGCTATTGTTTTTTCTGTCATTCTACAACGTAGTGCCCAAAATTAGGCATTATAGTCTTATGCCCATCACATGAAGCACTTGAACATCATTATTTAATGATCAGCTTTCACTGGCGACTCAACATATACTTGGACATTTTGAGGATGTACTCAGGCCATGTAATATTATTAACAAACATGTTAACTTATTTCTATGAAATTCTGTTGTCTGTATTTTACTTAAGATATTAATTCATTTATCACAGCACAATTCTAACTTGAATGAGTTTGAAATCATTAATTCTAACTGTATACATTTACAGTGTGAGTTGAATACCTGGTACACCTCTGATTCTTATTGTAAGAACACCAAATATAGAAGTTGAACTTCCTGTTCATTAACTATGGATTTGCTGAAAGTCTAATGTAGCGATCCTATTATTTAGTGTTTTGAAATTACAAGGTATTTCTGTAAGTGTTCCCCAATTATTCACCGTAACTGCTGTGGATGATCAGTGGAAACCCTGGAGAAATTATATAAAAGTACTGGTACAGCATATAGCAATCATAGCTTCAAAATAATGTCAGTTTGTGGATATGGTGATTGAATGTCCAAGCTTGAGTTTGCGAGATTCATAGTTTGTAGGGCAAGTAAGGGGCATAGGTTATGGGAACATGCAGCAAAATATCTTTGCACAAATTAAGTATCTTGTGTTCAGGCATTTCTCCAATGAAAGCTGCTAAGGTCGGATTTAGCTGAACACATCTCCACCATGCTGGCTAATCCTTCCACCCCCATTCCCCTCCCTACCTACTTCCCTTCCTCACTCTGCATTGAGCAGATGAAGTTGACTCACTTTGGAGTTAAGTTGATATCATTATCCCAAATCTTTCTACAGCAGGCAAGTTATTTAATACACAAATTTCCCTTAAATATGGAAGTGTAAAGCAAGAGCCCTAAGTATGTTTACACAAAACGAAAGCTTCAGGAAAGTTTAAAAAAAAACCCGTTATGTGACCCTCACATTACTTACACTAATTCCAATAAAATTAAGTTAAGGAAATGTAGTTAGAAACATCTACGGGGAGAATTTTCTCCCCATCGGGTGGGCTGGGCAGGAGCAGGCAGGCGCACAGCCGATCGCCGCCTAGAAACGCTCAGCGCTCCCTGTGCGGGCAGGGAGAGGACGACGAGTCGGGGCCTGTGCTCTTTCGCGCATGTGCGTGAAAGAGTGCAGGCCCCGACTCTCCCTCCTTCCCCTGTCCACACAGAGCTGCCTCGGAGATTAATTTGATTGTGAAACATTGAGAAAAAGAATTTTAAAAAATTATTCACACATTTCCCCTCATGTGACAGTGTCACATGAGCTGGGACATGTCTATGAATTTTAATAAAAAATTTTATTCAAGTTATAAACCCTTCATGAAACCTCATCCCGCCCGTGGGTGAGGTTCCATGAAAAATGCGACGGCCGCTTGGGCTCTTCACCTGCCCACCAACCTTAAGGTTGGACGGACAACCCTGACAAGTACTTCAGTTAGTTGATAAATGGCCTTAATAGGCCTTTGATAGTTCAGCGGGCACGCAGACGACTCCGGTGCGCGCCCGCCGAACTGAAGATCGGAATGACGCATGCCTGATGTCACCATGTGTCATTTTACACGTCGGTGAGCGGGATCCCCCCCCCCCCCCCCCCCCCCCCCCCCCCCCACCCGCACGCTGAGCAGAAGATTCTGCCCTATGGCTTTTGTAAACCCTAATTTGTACACGAATTGTGTGATCCACAATTCATCTTTTAGCCAAAGCTACATTTAGGTCACCCTTGTGATATTTTCTTTCCTGTTCCGGATGCACCCAGGAACACAGGGCTTTGTGTGCTCATCCATTACTGGATTAGAGAATGAATGGTAGGCCTAAGTGTCCAACACCAGGTAGACGGGTGGGCTGGTGTGGTTGGTAGTGGAGTGGAGTTTCATGGCAGGCAGGAGAGGTGAGGCCTGGTTGGGGTGGGAGGATGGGGGAGGCGGGGGTCTTGATGGAGAGGCTAGGGAGGAGGGTGCACCAGTGGGGGGGGCAGGCCTTGGGGGCGGTGCCTGATGTGGAAAGGGGGTCCTTGAGGGTGGCGCACTCCCCACATTTCCTTCCTGAGGCCTGAGCAGGGTGATCTGTCTTGCTTGCTCCCCGCTCGTGAACTCCTCCCATCAGCCTCAAAATTGAGGCCAGACAAGAAGTGGCCAATTGGATCTCGTTTGGGGTGAGTGTGGGCAGGCCGTCCTAGGCCTTGTGTGCCCCACGTAAAATCGTGCGTAGGTCAGGGGTGGGCAGGAGTGAAGCGGAAAGGCCACTTTGGGAATTTTTTACAACACCCCTCCCCACACCCCACGCCCACCCCCCTCCTTCCCTCCCACCACCCCCTGTGACCACCCTGCCTGCAAGTCCTCCGGCGGGGGACTGTAAAATTCTGCCCAGGTTCCAATATGCTTTGCTCAGGGCTTACTGTTCCCCTCTTTCAGATCCAACAATGTGTTTCATTCCCTGATTTGAAAAAGGGCCTTTCTAAACTCCTCTTCAGATCCCAGACTGCCATAGAAAAATGCCAAGGCGGATCAACTAGCATTTGTTTATACTGTTTAAGTTAAAATCTTTTAAATTTACATCCAAATATATCTAACGCAAATGTTAACCTTGCTTCCAGTCCAGTTATAAATAAATCTAGTGAACTTAGTGTCATCTTGTCTCATTTGGTAATGCCCTTGCTTCTGAACAATAACCTACATTTGGGTTCAAGCTGCCCTCCAGGCTTCATCAACCTAGACTGACACTTCAGTACATAGTGAGGTGTTACATTAGAAGTGCCATCCCTTGGGGAAAAAAATTAAAGAGAGACACATTTGCTTCAGGAGGATAAAAAAAGAAACCATGCACCATTCAAAGAAAGGCATGGAGTTCTTCCAGTGCTCTGGCCAACATTCTTCCTCGACGGCATCAAAAGCAGACCAAAATGGTTATTGATTCATTTGGTGTTTGTAAAATCTTGTTGGCTGCCAAATTTGCCAACATAATAAATGTGACTGCCCTCAAAGTGGCAGGAATACAAAGAGGTGGAAATGGTGTTATAGTTGTACAGAGCCCATCTAGAGTACTACGTTCAGCACTACATTTACCGCACCTCAGGAATGATATAGTGGCTCTGGAGGGGTGCAGCGTAGATTCACCAGAACGATACAGGAGCTAAAAGGTTAACTCCTGAGGATAGGTTGCATAAACTGGGCTTGCATTCTTTTGGATATAAAAGATTAAGGGGTAAACTAATTGAGGTGTTTAAGATGATAGAAGGATTTGTTAGGTTAGATAGAGAGAAACTGTTTCCTAGTGGGTCCTGCTCTGGTCTGCTAAAACTGCTCACTAATCCAGAATCATCCTGGAATGCAAAGATAACATTCAGCATTTTTCTGTACTGCAGGCTGTCTTTAAACCCTTCTCTCTTGTGTCCTCCACCCCCGCCTCCAACAACAGGTGCAAGGAGCTCATGAACTACTTTGTCTCTGGGGTCATCTGATCAGTTACCTCTACCACTTCCCTCCCTCCCCCTAGCCCACTGGGCCAAATGCGCACTTTCAATTCTCTATCTTGACCCAAACCTGTATCTTTCTTTAGTTTCTCTTTTATCTCCCCTCATGCCCTCTCCTTGCTCATCTTGTCCATGAGACCAACCTCCTGCTTTCTCGACCCTATTACCACTAAACTACCGACCATCCGCTTCCTCTCCTGGCCCCCATGTTTTTGTTAACCCTTCCCTTTCCTCAGTACTGATCCCCTCCTTCAAATGTGCTGTCATTAACCCTCTCCTCAAAAAAAAACTTTCAACCCTCTGTCCTTGCAAACTATTACCTTATCTCCAAACCTCTCTTTACTCTTCAAAGTCCTGTATTGTTGTCTCCCAAATTCATGCCCACCCTTCCCTGTTTATTTCTAGCTCCATAACATCACATGGTCCCACACCTACCTCAATTCAACTGTGCTGAAACCCGCGTTCGTGCCTTTGTTACCTCTAGACTTGAATATTCCAATGTACTTCCAACTGGCCTCCTACATTCTACACTTGAGGTCATCCAAAACTCTGCTGCTAGTGTCCTAATATGCACCAAGTCCCATTCGCTCATCACCCCTGTGCTCACTGACCTACATTAGTTCCCGTTAAGCAATGCCTGGAGTTTTAAAATTCTCGTCTTTGGTTTCAAATCCCTCCATGGCCTTGACCCTCCCTATCTTTGTAATCTCCTCCAGCCTGTAGTTTCTGAGATATCTGTATTCCTCTAATTCTGGCCTCTTGAGCATCCCTGATTTTAATCCTCCACCATTGGTAGCCTTACCTTTAGCTATCCATGCCCTTAGCTCAGGAATTCATCCTTAAACCTCTGCTCCTCACTAGCATGTTTTGCTTTTTTAAGACGCTCCTTAAAACCCATCTTTTTAATCAAGCTTTTAGTCATTTGCTCCGTTATCTCCTTGAGTGGCTTTATGTAGCTCCCACTAAGTGCCTTGGGACGTTTTACTATGTTAAAGATGCTACATAAATACAAGTTGTAGTTGTAGTGATTGACATGACATCCAGAACAAGGGGCATAAGTTTAAAATTGGAACTTGGCTGTTTGGGGGTGAAGTCAGAAAACACTCCTCTTTCTCACATAGGGTAGTAAAAATCTGCAACTCTCCACCCCTCCCCCCCACCAAAAGCAGCTGAGGCTAGGTCACTTTAAAATTTCAAGACTGAGATTGATGGAGTTTTGTTAGGCTAGGGTATTAAGGATTACAGAACAAAGGTGGATAGATGGAGTTGCGATACAGACCACCCGCAATCTAAAGTGATTCATTGTTATAAAATAGTCTGGTTTATTTTTCACTTATAGGCACAGATATTTTTCACTTACAGGCACAGATTTTCCCATAGCTGATTTCATATTTTAACCCAAATTCAGCAAAAATAAAACTCACAAATGAGAGAGTACCTGCTACCTGCAAGTGTGCAGGAGCAATGTTCAGAGTGAGGCATCGCAAATACTCAACTCCAAATTTTTAAGAAATCAATATTCATGAGCAAAAGTCAGAAATAAGAAATAGAAGCTGGAGTAGGTCTTTTGCTCGTTGAGCCTGCCCCACCGTTCAATAAGGGCATTAGTGATTTTCTACTTCCAGCAACTTCTTATACTATCCCCATATCTGGTAATTGTCTTAGTGTCCAAAAATCTATTGACACCCATCTTGAATATATTCAACAACTCAACATCCACAGCTCTTTAGGGTAGCCTTCGACAGCACCTTCCAAACCTGCAACCTCTACCATCTTGAAGGACATGGGTAGCAGATGCATGTGAACACCAGCTACAAGCTCCTCTCCAAGCCATACACCATTCTGACTTGGGACTATACACCATTCCTTCACTGTTGCTGGGTTAAAATCCTGGAATTCTCTCCCTAACAGCACTGTGTGTGTGACTGCAGTGGTTCAAGAAGGCAGCTCACTTTTCAAGGGCAATTAGGGATGGAAAACAAATGCTAGCCTAACCAGTGACATCCACATCCTGTGAAAGAATAAAAAAAAATTCCAAAGGTATGCAGCCATTTGAATGAGAAAATTTCTTTTCCATTCTAAGTGGTCAATCCATCATGTTGTAAATGTGACCACGTGTTCTCGATTCCCAAGGCAGGGAAACATTTTCTCAGGATCTACCCTGCCAAATCTCTTTTTAAAAAAGAAAGTTATATGATTAAATTAGATCACTTCTCATTCTTCTAAACTCTCGGTCATAGGCCGTGTATGTATGTTTATTTTTAATTTCATAGATATTTAATATATAGACTGATAATATACAAGACAGCATCTGTAGGATTGTGTAAATGTAATGGTATGCCCCTGCAAGTACTGTTCCATGCTGGGCATGTGGATTGTCATATAGATGAGGCAGTAAAATCAAACATTTTTTTAAAAATTAAGATCAAATGGGGTCAATTTGATCTTGGGCAATTGTATAAAATGGGTGATTGCGAGAGATGTCAATTAGACTGCCTAATCACATTGAAGCTTTCTACTTATATAAAAAAATGTATTATTTTGTGAAGTGGGAGATGCTGGCGAGGCCCTATTTATTGCCTATCCCTAGTTGTCAGGAGAAGGTAGCGATAGTACTTCTCTTTGAACAGCTGCAGTCCTTGTTTTGATGGTGCCTCCATAATGATGTTGGGTAGAGGATTCAAAGATATTGACCCAGTGACTATGGCGGCAAGGGTGCTGATTGAGTTAACTGTCCGACCTGGATGCTGTTGAGCACCTTGAATGTTGCTGCACCCATCCAGGTGAGTGGCGAGTTTTCCATTGCATTCTGGGTCTGAGTCTCATGGTGGAGAGCTTTTGAGAGATCAGGATGTGAGGTGCTTATTATTAGCATCTAGCCCCTGCTCTGTTCTTGTAGCCATGGTGCTGATATTGTTGGCCCAGTTAACCTTCTGGTCAGTGGTGACCCCAAGTTGAACGATAGGGGAACCGGCAATGGTGATGCTTTTGAAGATCCAGGACAGATAGGTAGGCTTTTTCTTAATGAAAATGGTCTTTAATTGGCACTTGTGTGATGCATATGCCTTCCATGATCATAATCCTGGCATCAAAATCAAATATCGAATGGATGGGAAGCGGCTCAATCTAAGATGACTCCAGGTAAAGACCAAGATCTCCAAGGAGGTGCTTTGTGATTCCCTATTTGCTGATGACTGTGCACTGTCTGCTGGTTCAGAGCTGGAGATGCAATTTGGCATGGTCTTGTTCTCAAGTGCATGTGACAACTTCAGCCTTGTGATCAGCACAAAGAAAACTGAAGTAATGTACCAGCCTGCTCCAGGAAAGCCTTATTTCGTGCACACGGTTTCAATCCATGACCAGAGCCTATAGGCAGTGGATAAGTTTACATATCTCAGCAGCACAGTCTCTCGAGCTATTTATATTTATGGTGCGATATGTGCAAGAATTGCCAAAGCAAGCGTAGCCTTCGGCAGATTTCAAACATCAGCCTGGGAATGAAGAGGTGCAAAGAGCTGCCTACCAAACTGAAAGTCTATAGAGCAATGTCCTTGCCTACTGTGCTCTAAACATGTGAGTCTTGGACTGTGTATCAGCACCATGCCAAGAAGCTCAACCACTTTCGCTTGAGCTGGCTTCAGAAGATTCTAAAGATCAGAAGGAAGGACAAAATAACAGACATTTGAGATGTTCACCTGAGCTGGCATGCCAAGCATCTGCACCATATTGAGATAGTCACAACTGAGTTGGGCTGGTCATGTAGCCAGAATGCCTGACCAAATGCTCACCAAAATGAATCTTCATGGAGAGTCTGGGGTGCATGCTCATAGCGGTCAAAGGATGCACTACAAGGGTACTTTGAAGGCTTCGAATCCTGGGAGAAGCTCACCCAGGATCGCTGCACCTGGTACAACCAAATAAAAAATGCTGCGCTCCTTCAAAAGCAAGTGCTTATCAGAGGCAGAGAGAAAACGCAAGGAGGGGAATCCCGAGCCAGCAACTTGTACAAAACTCAATCATCTGCAGTTTCCTTTATATTTTCAGCAGAACCTTTTGGGCACAGATCAGCCATAGCAGTCACCTACGTACCCACCAGAACCTTAACAAACACTCCAAATTATGTACATGGCTGTCTTCACCTCAAACAAGGAAGGAAGGATACGATGTATATGGTATTTGCCATTTGACAGCCAAAGCCTGAATGTTTTCAGGCTCTTTCTATAGGTTGGCATGGGGCAGAAGAGTTCTGAATGTAACTCATCACGTTGGAATTGCCAGCTAACAGCCCACTTCTAACCTTATGCTAGAAGGAAGATTATTGATGAGACAGCTAATGATGATTAGGGTAAGGATGCTTTTCTGAGGGCCTCCTGTAAGTAGTACCCTGAGGCTGTAATGTCTGGATGTGACAGCCACAGCCATCTTCCTTTGTAACAGTTATGACTTCAAGCAATAGAAGATTTTCCACTTAAACACCAATTGATCTGTGTTTTACAAGGAGTGCCTGGTGCTGGTCTCAGTCAAACCTTCCTTGATGTCACATGTTCTGAAAGTGTAGCTGCCTTTGAACCTCAAGATAGAATTTTCCACTTTCTTGTTTTGCTTAGGCCAAACAGTTTCAGGGTAATTTTACAAAATCTGATGACAAACAAAAATCTCAAGGTTGTTCTCTTGGCTGGCGAGGCTGTGTTCCGTGAGCAAAACTGGCTCTTGTTATAATTATGTTTGCTGAGGGCAACATTTTCCCCCGGGGGGGGGGGGGGAGTGCAGGAGTGGGCGCGGACGGGCATGTTTCCGATCGGTGCCGTTTCACGTGGATGGGCCAATTAAACCCAGCCAGCGTGAAGTCCGCCAGGAAGCGCTATGCGCTCCCTGTGCGGGCAGGGGGGGAGATTCCCTCAGCCTGGAGTGCGCTCTTTTGTGCATGCTCATGAAAGAGCGCACAGATCTCCCTGCGGCAAAGTGCTGCCTCAGGGACGTCGGCTCCGATTTAAAACTTTCAGTAAAGATGATTTTTTTTTAAATTCCCTGCCATGTCCCCTCATGTGACACTGTCACATGAGTTGGGACATGTCCATAACTTTTATTTAAACATTTAATAAAAATTTAAATACCCTCATGAAACCTCATCCCGCCCATGGATGAGGCTTCATGTTTTTTCCGAAGCCCGCCTGGGCTCCCAGCCTGCCCGCCAACCTTAAGGTTGGACAGGCAGGCCCATCAATCGTGTTAATTAGTTTTTTAATGGCCTTAATAGGCTATTGACAGTTCAGCGAGCACGCAGCCGGTTTGGCTGCGCGCCCGCAGAACTGAAAATCTAAATGGCACAGGGTGACGCCGGGACGCTTGCCCGACATATCCCCGCGTCATTTTACGCATCGGCGAGCGGGCCCTGCCCCCGCTTGCCGATTGGAAGATGCTGCCCCGAGTCTTGAACGTGCCTTAAAATCAATCTTGGCTTGATAAACACAACTCTCAGTAAACAGTACATCTCTGTAATTAACTGCAAACAATACATGCAGTGAATGCTCAGATTAAGAATATCTTGGTTTAATCAGCACTATTATTTAATGGAACTGTTCAGTCAAACTGTTTAAACAAATTAAAACTCCGTTAAAGTAGGGAACAAATGAATACCACGCCAACATACTATGCAATTCCAATAATATTGCAAACAGTAATTTTTAAGCTCAAAAAAATTCCTCAAAGCAATATTAGAATTATTTTGAATTTATTAGATTTTCTGGTGCCAACAAGATAACTGTCACAATATAGGTTAACATGAAATATAAGCAAAATTTAACATTTTTTCCCATGAAGAGGGTACTTAATTACATTCAAAATAGTTCAACCACATAGTTAACCATATGTCCATAATACTTCCTACATAAAATATAACCATGATCATATAAGTCATACCTTTCCTTGGTCTACAGCTGTTTTCAAATTAATTCCTATTATAATTTGAATGTGAAAGACTCATGTCATACCTGCTTCATGCTTAAAGCAGCCAGCTTGTGGTTACCAATTTTTTGTTGTCAAAAAATATGAAAGACAGGTATGATGATAGCAGAGGCCTTTCAGATGTTCTGCATGAAAATGAACCTACGTCAAGAAGGATGACTGTAGGAGCTAATAGGTGAAATCATCTGTTTTAAATTAACAACTGCTGTTTTTATTGCTTCGGGGTATGCAACAAAACTCTTCTGTCTGAACAGACAGATTTCTTTTAGTCATGATGATAATGCTTTAATGAAGCATAAGGACAGATAACAAAATGACACAAAATAGATAGACATCTGATGTGATTTGTGGCTGGCCAAAGAAAACAATATTGCCGTGTTGAGCAGAGCTTAAACAACAAAAAAGCATTTTCAAAACAGCAAATGCTGCTTCATTTTATGATGTAGTTTTTGTTGTTGGCTTTATTATACTCATATAAATGTAAGCACAGTCCTTGCTTGCACATTGCCACCACCTTTGTTTTCACTGAGTTCTAGATAAATATTCGTAACCTTATTTCAACTTTCCAGTCACTTCCTAACCATTTACAGAATGAAGTAATAGGCCTCTCGGATTGTTCAATGTGGGGTCTTGGCAGGGCATATAAACAGGCCTTTTGCAACCAGTGTCAAAGCCATTTAAAAAGAATTGGCAGTACAGCGTCCCCATTAATTTCTGCATGTCACATGCTGTCATGCAAGTTACACCAGAGGAAATGACCGTTAAAATGTATGGTTACAGCACTTAGATGACCCCACCCCCCCCACCCCCCCAACTCCAGACGTTCGCCCTTAGGTTAAAAAAAGTGGATACAATTAGCTGCTATCCACAAACAGCTGCAGGAAAAAAGGGCCTGTTGCTGGGGCCTCAGTACAAGGCTGAAGTTTAAATGCATCTGGCCTGGGAGCAGCAGATTAGGATATGAGCTTTTCAATTGTTTAACTGTTAAGGCCAGGGCAAAAAAATATTTTGTTACTTGGGCTCTTCTAATCCTAATAATCAACACGTTTTATTTTTGAAATTGTATCGTCTTGGAGGAGCATGACCTTATAAAATAACCCAGATAAGATACAGTTTTGTTTGCTGGCAAGCCAAAGAAACAATAATTTTCTCACTGATGAGCTAATGTGAAGAGTTACAATAATGTTTCCTCACAACAAAAATTGTGGATTTTGCATGGAATGTCTGAGAGTGGGCATTAAAGTTCAAAATGCAAGGAGACAGGATCTCAATTCCACTAAATGAGTGTATAGGATTAAAATGAACTTTATTTTCTCTTCACTTTTCATTTTCCCCACAAAAACTCACCATAATGTTTCAATAAGAAATATTAATTTGTATTTGCAGAGTGCCTCACAAAATGTTCTTTCAAAATAAATGTGTTTCATACATTGAAGCAACCAAAGACAGCAATGGGCTCATTTTGAAGGTTGCCTTTGGATTTCTTTATACTTGTAAAATTTCTGTTTACCTGGAAGCACTGTTTTGCTAATATTCTGCCCGTGAACAGCGACAGAAATACAAATGGTGATGGGGCAGCTACTGCTGACCAGTAAAGCACTTGTGCTGCAAAATTAGTTGAGTAATGAAGGTTGAAAATCGTAATGGCAGGTTCACTTTTTAGTTGGATACAGTGTGGTTTTTACATTATGTACAGCCCCTTGGGGATAAAGCCTTCCATTGGATTAAAAAACAATTTGACATTTTTTTGAGATATTTGCCTTTTTGCACATTTATCTTTGTAGGTTCACTACATATGCAGCATAAGACCAGTCAAACCAGCATGAATTAGTGTTCTCCCTTAGGTGATTTGATTTTGCACTAAATGTGGTATAACAACTGGCTTGAAACTAACTCTTAAAGTTCTGCAAGTTCCTGAGTAGTCTGCTGAAGCTCTCTTAAAGTTCCTACTTCCTACAGGAGAATGACAGAAAAATAGACTCTTTATTTTTGTTACGTTTTGATGCTGATTATTAAATGTATATGCCAATGGGGCTGGGCTTTGCCCCAGAATGAGTACAATACAGAACTTCCATCTGGGAATTTAAAGGTAAAATGACTCTTCTGAAAGTCAAGAATTGTTCCAAGATGGCTTGCTGATGATGATAGATTGGAAATAAGTTATCACTGACAGACTTGATAACCTAGAAACTGAGCCAGACATACCTTGCAGTACCTCCAGGGCACTGTTGATGGTCAGCCAACCTGGCTTATTATGAGGAACTGAGGAGATAACTGTCACTAAGAGCTACGATTCTTCCCACTTGGCTTCAGAAAACCCAGCAATCCAAGTGCCCTGAACAGTAAAATGGCACTGGCAGGAAGAATCTTATCATGTGCTCTGTACGGGTAGGCTGAGTGTTTTTAGCTAGATAAACTCCAGCAATATCTCTGCTTGCCCTTGGTAGTTCCAACCCCTGGCTCTGCCAATCTTTGGCTAACCAAACTGGATTTAGGTAAATAGGCAGTGCTTCCACAGTGAAAAAACAAGCACTCCATATGAGGTAAACAGAAACTCTACCTGTGTGGATTTCTTAGTAGTTTGGGTTGGGCACTTTTGATCAGAGTAGTGGGGTTCTTCAGGTCATGCACTCACCTGACCCAAAAAAAGTGCTAGAGCTAGTAGCGTAATTCAGTGTTGCCAACTCGTACAATTCCATGAGCAGACATACACGATAAAAAGTCATCACAGTTTACTGGAGAATCTGAACCATCCAAACCAAATGGTATAATTCTGCACTAAACATAAGGATTTTATAACTTTCTATTAGAGGATGTTGTAGAAATGCTAATTTTGCAGAACAATAAGAACAAAATTCTGTTTGATATGTAATACTGCTTAGCAACGTTTTGACAGACTCCCTAGCCTTAGGTAAACCATATATTAAATGTACGTTACACTGCCCCAGCATTATAGCCCCAACTCAACTTCATTCTTCTCCTCTCCAACACTTGCAATGTTCCTGAGCTGCAATGGAATGAATGGATGAATATTCTGCTGCTGAAGATGAAGGGTTTCAGTGCTGTGGAACATTTTCATACTCTCATCACTCACTGGCAACATCAAGCTTTCCAAAGCCATATATAAAGCAGATACAGAACGAATGTTACTATACCCATAGTCCACAGTCATGGGCTGGGTTTTACATGGAGATGTATTCCCTGCCCATCCTGATGGAAAAGTTGGCCTTGAGCCCGCTGACTTAGAATCCGGCTTTCCCTCAATAGTGGTACGCTAGGAGCAACCTTAATTGATTCAGAGTGGGCTGGTTGGGTTTTTAGAGGCCAGGGGTGATTGTAAACCTCCCCCCACAATATTGGGAGGTGCCTTGG
This sequence comes from Cetorhinus maximus, assembly GCF_964194155.1. Taxonomy (NCBI): domain Eukaryota; kingdom Metazoa; phylum Chordata; class Chondrichthyes; order Lamniformes; family Cetorhinidae; genus Cetorhinus; species Cetorhinus maximus. The sequence goes on along the minus strand of NC_135881.1, from coordinate 125,562,626 downwards.
ATGGACACAGGGAACCCTGCCAAAGAAGGTAACTCCACCCTTCCTGCCTGATAGTAGTCCATGCAGTGAAAGCTTCTGGGCTTCCCGCTTGCCTCTGCCTTCCCCTTCCATTCGTAAAATTACAGTGGAGGTGGAATGAGGCCATTAATTGGCCACTTAAGGGCCTCCAGTCCACCATAATTGGGGGACATGTCGGGAGTGGGAGGGGAAGTGGTGGGAAGGCCACCCGTTTTATTTTACAAGCCCCATCTTGCCTTCAAATGTGCTGGAGGGGTGCCGTAAAATCCAGCCCATTTCTCTGAATGCGTTGATAAGGTAGAATTCAGATTGATGCTTGTGTTACAAAAGTTTTGTTTTGGAGAAAGGAAAAGAATGGAACCATTGGTATTGGATGACACCAGTTTAAAACAAATTGATGTTGCTTAGTGCTCAGTACCAACATATATCAAGAGGATGCTCAGTCTCTGTGTCTTCTCTGCAGTCTGAGAAAAGTGTCACTTTTCAGTCCCCAGGTAATAGACTAGTGTGACATTTACATTTCCCAACATCGCCATCCATACAGTGTTTGAGTGACATTTCCCAATTAGTCTGAGTTATGGCTGCTTTGTCCAATGGGCTTGGATCCAAAAAGAACTGGAATGACTCAACCCAAAACTTTCATTTAGGACTGCTGAACTGCTGTTACAAAAAAAGAACTGTGTCTCAATTTTTCTAATTTGTATTCAAATACATTTTCCAGAGGACCATCTATGAATCTCATTTTAAAAATCCAGAAACAGTAATGAATATGTCATGATAAATGTAGCCTATAGGTTAAATATGTAACTATTCTGGTACAGCATGTGAAAAAGCATGCTGCTTATCGGTTTGCTTTGACTACTTGTAATGTTTATAGTACAATGTATTGGAAATACTGTATGCAGCACACCAATGGATTGAAATCATGCAGTGCAGTATTAATAAATATATGAAATACCTCTGCTGTTTTATCAAAATATTTATTTTCAAAGGGCTAATACCTTTATTAAAGTAATGTTCAAAAAAATTCATACATGTCCATTGTTAATATCGTGCTTACGTAGGATAATTTCAACCCACAGGAATATTAAGCAAACATATCATCGCACATTGGTTAAATTTATAGGACAGTGTTGGTATGGTATATTGCCTGTATTTTTTGCCTTTGGGATTATTATTAAAATTCAGATAGTAGCTGTTACGCAAAAAGTAAACTCCCCTCTTGACCTACTGAATTTCTGTATAAGTTACAACTCTTCCAAAACTCCACTCTCCACATCTTATCCCGCACTGAGGGCCCAATTTTAACTTAGTGAATGGGTTTTGAGCGAGTCATAATCTCCTCCTAAGCCCTACTCCCTTTTTACTCCTGTTCTCAGCAACTTCCATGGGCTCCCAAAAAGAAATCAAATTCTTAGCTGACATTCATAAATTGCTTGTCCCTTCCCTTTTTCTGCACACTTCTTCAGCCCTATCTGCCAACTTCAACTCCTGCCCTTCTGATTCTGGCTTTATTTGCGTGCTCTTCTCCTCTGCTGCATCCTTGGTGGCGCAGAGTCTTCAGCTGTCTCAGCCTTATGCTGCAGAACATTCCCCAAACCCCCAGTAATTTTCTTCCATCCTTAAATAGTTTCCACAAAAAGTTCCTATTTGACCATGCTTTTGGTCATCTCCCCTAACTTTTCTCCCATTTCTATTTGTTTTCATCGCATTGAAATCCCTTGTGACCTTTCACTATGTTAAAGATGCACCTAGAACAGTCACTGAGGTGTACATTTGAATTTATAATTGATAAATGGCAACAATAAACCAAAATTCTATCAATAAACTTGAGCTGAAAAATTGATTTCCTGGTATTTAACTAAAAATTATGTTTCTGTAACTCTTTGTTTGTGTAATTCTTTGTTTCTGGTTTCAGATGATCAGCTTTATTAGATCAGACAGCTTTTTACTACCAGAACATAGATGCCCTGACCTGAGACCCGTTGATACAAAGCTGGCTGTTTCTATATGAAGCAGCCTGAGCATTAGGATAGTTAATTCCATGTTTTAGTATTTAACTAAAGGTTACTTAGTCATTATTTCTTTTATCTCTGACATAATCAGTCAGATGGGAAAAACACAATAACGCCAGAGGCTTTAAACTTATAAGAATAATAGTATTAATAATCCCTTCCTGTTTAAAGCTTTGTGTTTCAAATAGTAATAAACACACAGAGGAGTAGATGACCTCAAGTTGGACTTTGTTTAACATTGTCCTCCTGGGTATTAATACTTTTCCATGCCTGCTGACAGAACAATTATTTCCTGAGTGGCTAACTAGGCTTCTTTCCTAACAAATGCTTCCATTTTCTAAGAGGCATGGCTCTGTAAGTAATTCTATGAAGAATAAACAATGCCTGGGAGTGTATAATGTTGCCGTAGCAAATCCAAGAAATTTGGATGATATGATAAACGTAAAGAGTGGAGCTGGAACGGCTTACAGAGATCCTGAGAAGGTGTTGCAGCATTGATCATATTCCCAAGGATTGTGCTTTTTTTTATTTATCCTCAATAGATGGTTGATACATAAATTACTGCCTACAAATTGTGTTGATTTGATATTGTTTTCTCATCACGTTATGCAGAATCTGTTGAAGAACTTGAGTTTAAAAGCAACTGACCTGAGTTCAAATTGATTTATCCGAAGAGGAGAGTCCACCTCCAGGGGAATAATCTCTTACTGCTTTAACATCGCACCAGCTGCAGTATAACTGTAATTGGCACAGAGCCAACTTTTTAAGCGCTAAAATTAAAACCAGGTGGTTTGTTGGCCCACTCTTAAAGTTTCTAAAGTTAATAGTAATAAAAAGCTGAAAGAGATAGGCCAACCATTAATAATGTTAAAAGCTTCACCAGCATTTGCATACCAGTGAGTGGAGCTCTGCACATGTATTTAAGCACATAGGCACAGAAATCTGTATCATTATTGTAGAGTGTGGAGTGAGCGGGGCCCTGCCAGTCTTTCTAAGCAGATATCACTCCCCTGTAGATAATGAGACAAGAGTTACAATACATCAGCTGAGAAAGAAAAGGATTCTCCTGAGGGATGTTGCATTTCTTTTACAAAGATTTATTAAACTTACTCATTTTATCATAGCTTGCTTGAAGATTACCCTGTATGGTGTTCAATCAAATTTGTTTAAATTGCATCATATTTTATATTCTAATAGCGTGGCATTGTTCTATAGATACACAATTTTCTGCTAAAAGTGTCTGTGAGTGAAATTGGTTTTTGGTGGTGGTGAATCAGCAGCCTTGGGATGCTGTTTTACACCCTGCTCAATTTTTCTTTTCCACTGACTTCAATGGGTGGACTGTATATTGGGGTGATACTCTGCTACTGCCAAAAACCAAATTCCTCCTGTCTTTATCTTATTTATCTAAAAGATGTTTCCCTTTTTGAAGAGTATTTGTTCTTTGGGTTTTTTTCTATTTTGTTATTAATTCTAGCAATGGTCCTATTGACTGTGAGAGGTGAGATGGGCAGTCCCTTTGCAGGCTTCTTCCAACTCTTATGATTCTTTCTCTATTCTTCCCTTCATTCATTCTTGCTGCTCAATGATTCCCTGAAGGAATATATCTGATTGGAGCTCCATGAATCTATTCAAGTTAGTACCTTTAATGGCTACAACGCTACTTCTTTTATCAACATTTTTGACTTCGCATTCTTTCCTGAACTGAAATGGAACATTCAGATCTCTTTGATGTCAAAGTTTCCTCCAAAATTCTTGGTTTCCTCCAGTGTGCCAATTTATTTATTTCCCATCAATAGCACTTTATTTTCTATAAAACCAAACTGTATCCAAATTCTGCTTCCATATCTGTTGATGTTCTTTAGCATCTCTCTCCTATATGTGAGTTGAATATAAGAGAAACCTTTTTCACCTCTGTCCTCCAACAACAGCTTGTATTTATGTAGCACACAAAATGTCTCAAGGCACTTCACAGGAGAGTTATAAAACAAATCTGACACCAAGCCACATAAGGAGATTAGGGCAGATGACAAAAAGCTTGGTCGAAGAGGTAGGTTTTAAAGAGCAGCTCAAAGGAGGAAAGAGAGTTAGAGATTCGGAGAGGTGTAGGGAAGGAATTCCAGAGCTTGGGGCCTAGGTAGCTGAAGGAGCGGCCACCAACAGTTGAGCGAATAAAATCGGGGATACTCGATGTTTGAATTAAAGCAGTGTAGATATCTCAAAGGATTGTGGGGCTGGAGGAGATTACAGAAATTTTACAGAGTGGTGAGGTAATGAAGGGATTTGAAAACAAGGATGAGAATTTTAAAATTGATGAGTTGCTTAACTAGGAGCAAATGTAGGTCTTTGGGTACAGGGATGATTGATAAACAGAGCTTGGTGTGCGTTAGTACATGGACAACAGAATTATGGAGGATCTCAAACTTATGGAGAGAAAAACATGACTATTCTAATGCAGTGCTGGCCAAGTCAAGAGGTAACAAAGGCATGAATGAGGGTTTCAACAGGAGATGAGCTGAGGCAGGTGGAGCATTGGGCGATGAAACGACGATTAAAATAGTCAGTCTTAGTGATGGTGCAGATATGTGGTTAGAAGTTCATCTCGGGGTAAAATATAACACACAGATTTTAAACAGTCTGGTTCAGCCTCGGATATTTGCCAGGGAGAGGTATGAATCAGTGACTAGGGAAAGAAGTTTATGACAGTGACTGAAGACAATGATTTCTGTCTTCCCAATATTTAATTGGAGGAAATTTATGCTTAACTGGTACTGGATGTTTGACAAGCATCTGACAATTGAGAGACAGTGTTGTTGTGGGGGGCGGGGGAGATGTGGGTGATGGGCAGATGTTCAAAGCGGTGGTAATGAGGTACAGCCGGGTATTAGCAACATATATGAGGAAACTGATGCTGTGTTTTTGGATGATGCAACTGAGGGACAGCATATGGATGACACATAGGAGGGGACCAAGGATAAATCATTTAAGAAACAAGAGGAATGGCAAGAGAAGCCATTGCAGGTGTTAGTCTGATTACAATTATATAGATAAGAATGGAATCAGGCAAGTACAATCCCACCCAGCAGGAAGGCAGTGGAGAGACATTTCAGGAGGATGGAGTGGTCAACTATGTTAAAGGCTGCAGGTCAAGAAGGATGAGGGAGAATAGTTTACTTTTATCATAGTCACATGGGATGTCATTTGTCCAACCCCTTTCTCATCTATCGCTAGCTTATCTCTGTAATTGTGGTCAGTGTTCATGTCAACTCTTCCTCACTTGGTACTTGTAACCTATAAATATGACATATTAAAAGAAACATTGACTGAGGATTTTCCACTTCATGGTAGAGTTTTGGCACTGCTGTACTTCTGTCTGCCCCAGACCTGACCCATTTTCCAGGGTCATGCTCAATTAACATGTCATGCAGCTCTACCCAAGATTCCATCTGTGATCAGTGATAGCTCGGAAGTCCAGCAGTGCTGCAGAATCTGCAGATCCAAAAAGAGACTTCAAAGACAGAAACTTCAAAGACAGAGGTCAAAAGTGACCTCTCATAAGTGGCTTCAGCCCAGACTGAGGTCTTCAGCAACTTAGTCTCTGGAACTGTCTGGGAGGAGAGAAGGCTGTTGCAAGGTAGTGTCCTTAAATTTGGTGATTTCCTGTGGCCTATTGCAATGTTCCTTTTGGCATACATACAAAGTTGCAAGTTGCAGATAGAAGGCAAATCCGCAAGATTGTGGTGGTTCTCGCCATGTTAATTGTCCAGCATCCTTTGCCACAATTATACCCAATTTCCAGTGAGATTGTTGAAGGTGAATTCCCCAATATATCTCTAATATGCTGAAACTAAAGTTTTCTTCTGGCCATGTAAAACATGAAGGGCGGAATCTCCTGTTCTCACTGGTAGCGAGCTTGGAGGTGGGAAGGGCATTTACTTAAGCGGGATGCTGGTGTATCTGAATCCCGTTGCCCTTCTGCCTCCACCAGTTTTGGGCGGTAAGGCCATGGTCGACCTGCCTGCCTCGCCATCAGTTGAGGCCCTTGAGTGGCCAAGTAATGGACACTTAAAGGCCTCATCCCATTGCCACTGGAATTAAACCAGCTACAAGTGGCCCTGTTGCCATGTGGAATGCACAACAGGTGAACCTGATTGGGCCACTTTCACCTGGTGGGATGGGGGAGGGGAGAGTGTCCCTCGATCAAAGGCAATCAGTGCCTGATTGAGAGACTGGACATTTGTAAGGCAGGAGCCTGCTGAGAGCCCGTGCTTTGGACCACCCTGCCCCTTTGCTCGCAACTCCCACCCTACGAACCCCCCCCCCCCCGGGCATTAGTTTCCTGTAGCCTGGGTCCTCCACAGTCACTGGACTCCAGAGGGTGTCCTTCTGGCAGCAGGCGTGGCCTTCTCAGTGGTGCTGCTGATCGTAAGAGCTGCTGGCCTTTTGGCTGTTTCAAGCTCAAAAACTGCGATCTTTCTTAGTGTATGACTTTATTAAACTGATTGTAAGATGGCTGCTTGCAGATAGAGCCCCTCATGGCAGAGGTCATATGACTACAGCAGCATGCTCTACAGATAGAGCATGAAGTAATGTTGCATTTCAAAACCCAAACATGGCTGGCAGCTCTCACTGGGTGAGTCTTCCGTCTTCCGCCTTGATTCCCAGGGATGTCCCGTCGATGGCTTCGCCACTACCTGGTTGGTGTGTGGTTTTGACGTCCTTCTTGAAAAGAGGCACTGCAGGCCTCTAACCAGTTCTCCAGCTGGCAAGCAAGACTCCTGATGCCACAACAAGCTTTCTCCCAAAGTCTTGACCTCTCTCAGCCATTTTTCTTTTCCTTCAAACTTAAGCTTTTTCAAATTAACTCACTTGGTATCACCTTATGATAATTTTCTGTTTTTTTTCAGCTTTTCTCTACTCTTTTTAGCCTTAGAGTTAATCTGTGCTTAGCCTTTCATCTTTGATCTCTCAAATTTAAAAATAACCCAGTGTGTACACGATGCACAACTGCACTGCCTGCATAACTTTATTGGCAGCCAATTTTCCAATTAATATCCAGGTTATGTGGCCAGAAATTTTTGCCGATCGTTTACATATTCCATTGTTACGATCCAGTCAAGGATCATTAACATTTAAAGAGAAATCCCAACACTTTGTTTTAACCAATAAACCATGCCACCTGATTTCACACCTTTTAAACAAAACACAAACTTTATTGTATATAGAACAAATTAAACAAAGCAAACATGATTTAGTTAGCTCTATGGCTAATACCCACATATGCCAGGCCCTTCTTACTTTCCCCAAGAATTCTCTTATAAATTACAATATCTTAAAGTAATTTACTTCTATGGGAACAACCATAAGTATGCCACAATCCTCAGGAAACTATCTTTTAATTCTCCTCAGTTCCAGCTGTTCTCAGAGGTGAGACTTTCATTTAGCACATCTTGACTGTGGATGCTTCAGTCCCTTATCCTGGTTGCTTTTCTAAAGCTTCCAAGCTAATCTAATTTCCTTGCCACAAGACTCAGTGATGACCACTTTAGATCCTTCCACTCGTTTCAAACTAGACAATCTTCTGGCTTCTGTACCCTCTCTATTTTTTTATTCATTTACAGGATGTGGGTGTCGTTGGCTAGGCCAGCAGTTATTGCCCATCTCTAATTGCCCCCTTGAACTGCTGCAGTCCATGTGGTGTAGGTACACCCACAGTGCTGTTAGGGAGGGAAACTGAGATTAAGACACTCTCATTCCACAGGGTGAATGATGAAGTTTGTTTGTTTTTGCTCTTCTTACAGTGCTAGGTCTAACTAACTGTCACCTACTTTGGCTATCTTCTCTCAGCTGCAAACTGTACACCCCAGGTTCACTCTGCAGCTACTGAGCTCGTATGACTCTATGTCCCTTTTATATAGCCTCAACCAGTTTCAGTCTGCCCAGCAGTTTTGGTTTCCAAATCTCAGGTGCAGTTTTTGTTTCCTTAGAAACCAGGAGGGTCAGTTTCCTTTTCATGTTTCCCTTTTCTGTTTCCATTCTCAGTTTCTGTTTTCGGCTAGGTCACGTATTGTTTAAGTTCCTGCTGTTTTATAGTTCTATCTCTTCTACTCTGACCTTCTAATTGTATTAATCTCCCAGCTTTTTTATGTTGCATTTGCCCTATTTTCTCTACAGCTAGAACTTTAATTCTTTAAACTAAAAGTTATATTCTAAAACAGATGAACCATGAACTAGATGTTCACAACACCAATTACAATTCTTCTGTGACTTTTAACAATGGCACATGTCACATTATGAAGCTAATCATTCAAATCTCAGGAGGTGTTCTGAAAAACTAACCAGATGTTTTGACAGAGCAGCATATAAAAGGAGGAAGAGTGGGTGTACAATACAATAATGCAAGGTTATCGTAGTTTAGTTCAGTAATAAAAGGGTGCAGCTGTTATTCAGTGGTGAATGGGTGTAACTGTTTAGTTCAACAATAAGGTGTGGTTGAATAAGACAATAATATAATTTAATGATTTATTAGAAATATTTTGATAAAACAAATATTTTAGGAGATTTGATTTGTCTTTTCAGTCAGTTCTTTTCTCTAATTTCAGTTCTTTAAAGATTCTGTTAGCATTTTCTGTATCACCAATAAAGTATCAGTGAATAGTTCCAATGATGTAACCAAGTGCTTTTATTTTAATCGGAATTAGTCTATTTCTGGTAATAATTGCCGCCCTCTGTCGTAAAAGACTGACTTTGGTTCCACTGCTTGTAACAACTTCAACAACAACTTATATAGTGCCTTTAACATAATGATACATCCCAAGGTACTTCACAGGAGCATTATGAAACAAGATATGACACCAAGCCTCATAAGGAGATATTAGGACAGATGACCAAAAACTTGGTCAAAGAAGTATGTTTTCAGAAATGTCTTAAAAGAGGAAGGCAAGGTAGAGAGGCAGAGAGATGTAGTGAGGGAATTCCAGGGCTTGGGGTGTAGGCAGCTGGAGCACTTCCACCAATGGTGGAGCAATTATAATTGGGAATGCAAGAGAGGGCAGAATTAGAGGAGCATGTATATCTCAGATGGCCGTGGGGTAGAGATAGGGAGGGGTATGGCAATGGAGGGATTTGAAAACGGATGAGAACTTTTAAATCAAGTTGCTGCTTGACGGGGAGCCAATGTAAGTCAGTGAGCACAGGGTTGATAGGGAAACCAGACTTGCTGTGAGCTAAGACATGGGCATTAGTTTTATATAGCCTCAAGTTTACAGAGGTGGGAGAGCAGCCAGGAGTGTGTTGGAATAGTTGAGTCTAGAGGAAACAAAGGTATGGGGACGAGGATTTCAACAGCAGATGAGCTGAGACAGGGTGAAGTTGTGCTTCAGGTTGTGAAAATAGGTGACCTTTGTGTGAATATGAAGTTGGAAGTGCATCTCGGGGTCAAATGTGACATATAAACTGAGGCGAATTGGGAGTGAACTTTTCTGGCCTCATGATGGTGGGCTTGGAGGCAAGGGAGCCTCCTCCAGAGAGCTTTCCCAGGGGCAGTTGAAAAGTGGGTCAGCTGCCCGCTTCACGGAGGCACGCAGCCAAGCAGCTAATTACTCCGGTTAAGGCCCCATTATGGGGTGATTTTGCAGTTTCTCTGCCATTCTGTCACCGGCAGAGTAACCCCCTCCCCCCCCCCCGGCCAACCGCCACCCCAACCCCACCCGCACAACATGCAAGACAGCTTTCTTGCAGCAGGCGGCCATTAGAACCACAGGGTCCATGTCTCATTGACAGGGCTATGAGCATGTACAATCTCTGCCAAACCCAACCCAGTGGAAAGATTTCCCCACCATCCCTATAGATCTGCTATCCTGGATATTGTTTATTTCTTCACTGCACTGCAGGTCAGTGAGGGCGCCTCCATGTTGAAGTGCCTTGTGGACACTGACCTGCCTCAGCAGTGCACCCTTCCTCATGGGGCTGCCGAGGCTCCAGAACAGCCAGCCCTCTGGGAGAGGTTGCCTAATATGCTTAATAGGACAGCAAATGCAGAGGCGGCAAATTAGGAGGGTGCCTCCTGGAAGGTTGCTGAGCTAGTCTCACACCAGCAAATGCGGGTTTAAGACTCCATTTGGTCACAATGTTGGGGGTCCCAAAGCCCATGGCAAAATCTAGCCCATGGTGTTCAAACTATTGGAAAGTGATCTTCGTCATGGAAAGATAGTTAATAGAAACGACAAACTTGCATTTGTCAAAGCACTTCACCACATCCTCAATATGTTCCAAAGGACTTTTGAAAAATGGATTATTTCTGACTATTATTGTGTAGGCAAACTTCCAGCTAATTTACACATAGTAAGGTCCCATAAACAGCAAAAGAACCAATGGCTAAATAAATTGTCTTGCTATTGTTGATTGAGGAGGGTTCATGGAAGAAGTTCCTGCTTTTCTTCAAAATGAACCAGGTGGAAGTTTATTTTTTGCAATGAGTTCTTATAAACCGGAACGTATTCCTGAAAAGATGATGAAGCACTTTCAAAAGGGAATTGGATAAATAGCTGAAAGCAAAAAATAAATGCAGAGTTATGGGAAAAGAACAGGGGAATTGGGACTAACTGGATAGCAAAGAGCTGGCACAGGCAAGATGGGTCGAATGGCATTCTTTTGTTGGGTATGATTCTTTGAATGGAACCTTGTATCTCCTTAACTGGCAGAGCTTATTTTTAATGCTGCATCCAAAGGCAACATCTCCAACAACATTCGCCTACATTATATCCTCAAAAGGGACTTGAACTGACGGCAGTCTGACTTGGAAATTAACAGTTACAAAGGACAAGCTTCTACATAGGAATGCATGTTTCATTCGTAAGGAGTAGCTTTATAACAAGGTTTGAAGCACTGGAACAAGGCCATTTGTTCTCTCAGATACTTTTGATGGTTATGCATGGTGAGGTTCCTGCTATAAAGGGATGTAGAATGATGGGAAAGTGTGGATCTAATTTGACACCATAGAACCATAGAAAAGTTACTGCACAGAAGGAGACCATTCGGCCCATCTTGTCCATGCCAGCCCGAGGACAAGCGGGTGCCCTTTCTAATCCCACCTTCCTGCACCTGGCCATAGCCCCGCAGTTTACAGCACTTTAGGTGCAGATCCAGGTACTTTTTAAAAGAGTTTAAAGTTTCTGCCTCTCCCACCAACTTGGGCAGCGAATTCCAGACACCCACTACCCTCTGCGTAAAAAAGTTCTTCCTCATGTCCCCCCTACACCTTCTGCCATTTATCTTGAATCTATGTCCCCTGGTTCTAGAATTCTCCATCAAGGGAAACAATTTTATCCTGTCCACTCTATCTATTCCCCTCATAATTTTGTACACCTCAATCAAGTCACCTCTCAGCCTTCTTTGTTCTAAGGAAAATAACCCCAACCTATCCAATCTCTCCTCGTAGCTACACTTTTCTAACCCTGGCAACATTCTTGTAAACCTCCTCTGCACTCTCTCCAGAGCTATTACATCCTTCCTGTAATGTGGTGACCAGAACTGCACACAATACTCCAGTTGTGGCCTCACCAGTGTTTTATACTGCTTTATCTGCCTTCTGATGAGCAGGCCTTAAATTATATCTGCACGTAAGACCCTTTACAAAATAAGTCCTTTGTAGTTAATTTCTTGCATATCTGTGTTTCCAGATTCTGATTTTCCAGTTGCCGGGCGGCAGGCCCAGATCTACCGCGAAATGGCCTGCCGCCCGTGATCTGGACCCTACCACGATTTCAAGCTGGCTGCTCAATTAATGGCCAGCCACTGTGAAAGGAGCGCTAAGGAGCTCAGCGCTGCCGGGGTGGGGGCAAGAGGAGGGCGAGTGCAAAGGTCTGTGCATGCGTGGGGGAGCGCACACTGAAAGCTCCCTGAAGGCAGGGAGCTGCCTCACGGAGATGAAGAATTGTACAATCAAAAAGAAAGACTTTTAAAATGTTAGAAATATGTCCCAACATAGAACTCAGTAACAATAGCAGAAACATAATAAAAATTATGTCTAAATTTTTTTTAAAATTACTGTTGGAAACCTCACCCTGCCCACGGATGAGGTTTCATAAAAAATTCAAAGGCCGCCTGGCCAATTCGCCCAACCGCCAACTGTGAAGTTGGACAGGCAGTGAAAAGTTGCTTTCAATGACTTGATTAAGGGCCTAAATAGGTCACTTAATTATTGGCATGCGCAATGCCGACTCTTGCACGCGCCCGCCAACCGAAGTATCGCGTGAGCGCGCGATGATGTCATTGCATGCTATTTTATGCCCAATCGGGTCGGGCACATGCCTGCTCACAGGACATAAAATCTTGCCCTTGAATTTCTAAACAGTAAAAGAGGACTGAAATGTTAAGAAATGCACAGCTGGGCAGTACAATTGGAAGAGAGCAGATGATTTCAGTCACAGTGATTTGCAGTTTTATCTGATGCAGATGTAGTGTCCAAATTTCGCAGAAACAAAAAAATATTCTTTTGGGTATCAATGTCACTATTCTGGGGGGAAAAAAACTAATCATAGTTGCTGATAAGTTTGGAGCACAAATAACCTTGGAGAAAGAATTGCTTAATCATGAAATGCATTCAATAAGAACATGTTCATCATTTTCTATGTGTCATGAGCTGGGCAAACTTTCTCTCTGAAGTACCCTTTTTCCATCTAATAGTCCATTGATGCTAAAGTTAAAGAACTTCATTTAAAATTTAAAAATAAAGTAGCAGGTGCTTCGCAAACTCAAATGGTACTCACTTGTGCATGTGCTGGGGATACAGCAGTCAATTATCGAGAAATGAAAAGTGTAACTCAGATTATAAACAGAAGAATCAAACCTTTTGGATTATCTCATAAACTACAAGAGCAAAGCTAGAATGCTTCACTCATCATTGGAAACTCTAGAATTTATTGCAGCCTTGAAATTCTTTCAGTGTTATTTATAATATATGTAAGACAGTTTAGTTTATGGTAAGTTTTTTATCTTGTATTTTGTGGCCATGAATCCATGTTCAGAAACTGTTGATGAATTTCAGTCAGTTTTTTTTTAATAACATGTTGCAGTCAACTTGTTTACAGGCATATAAAATCACTTCTCATCTACTCTTAATATTGACAGAGGAGAATTGAGAAGGTCTCTGAGTTAGTTCCCAGTATACAATTTTAATTCTAATTCTTTTTAATTTCGCCCTAACTTTATCATTCCTTATAGTCGTTAAAGTTATTCTCCAAGGCCACTTCTCATGATTACATGGGAGTTAATTTTCTTATTATTTACCATAACCTAGAATATTAAACAGCAGTAAACAGAAAATAATGCACATCTGATACAACTCACATTTATATAACGCCCTTAATATTGTCATATGTCTCAAGGTTCTTCACAGGAGTGTCACAGACAAAACCCGACACCGAGCCACATGAAGAGCTATTAGGAAAGATGATCCTAAGAATCATCTTGAAGGAGGAAAAGAGGTGGACATATTTGGAGAGGGAATTCAGGCAAGTGAAGCCCAGATAATTGAGGCTGTGGCTACAAATGATAGTGGCAAAGGAAACTGGGGAGACACAGAGCCCAAAATTGTAGAAATGCAGAGTTCTTGGAGGGTTATAGGGCTGGAGGAGGTTACAGAAGTATGGAGGAGTGAGGCCAGGGAGGGATTTGAATACAAGGATGAGGATTTTTAAATTTGAGGCAATGTTGGACTAGGTTCCAACCAGTATTCAGTTCTGAATGCTGATGAAAGCATTGGTTCATCTGGGGAATGCAGTCAGTCAAGTCCATGGCACCATAGTTGGCTCAGCTGTACAGGAGGGTACGAAGAAGACTGGAAGAGCAATAGTGGTAGAAGATTCGATAGCTAAGGGAACAGACAGGCATTTATGCAGCTTCAAACGTGAATCCATGATGATGTGTTAACTCCCTGGTGCCAGGGTCAAGGATGTCACTGGCTGCAAAGCACCAGAGGTGAGAGGCTAAACAGCTAGCAGTCATTGTCCACATTAGTACCAATGACATAGGTAGAAAGAGAACTGTGGTCCTGCAGTCATAATTTAGGGAGCTGGGTAGGAAATTAGCAAGTAAGACCACAAAAGTAAAAACCCCTAGATTACTCCTGGTACCACGCGCAAGTGAGCATAGAAATACGATGATGCAGATGATTTTATTAAATTTTTCATTCATGGAATGTGGGCTTCGCTGGCTGGGCCAGCATTTATTGCCCATCCCTAATTGCCCTTGAGAAGTTGGTGGTGAGCTGCCTCTCTGAACTGCTGTAGTCCATGTGGTGTAGGTACACCCACAGTGCTGTTGGGAGGGAGTCCCAGGATTTTGACCCAGCTATGTGGCTGGAAAGGTGGTGCAGGAGGGAGGGTTTTAGATCTTGGAACATTAGGACCAACTTTGGGGGAAGATGGGACCTGTACAGGTCATACAGTGTGTATTTAAATGGAACTGGGACTGATTTGCTTGCAGGACAATTTTGCTAGTGCTATTGGGGAGTGTTTAAACTAATGGACAGGCGTGGGAACCAGGAAGGAATATTAAGGTCCACGGAATATTCGGAGATTCAGATAGCACTAGAGTAGGAAGTAGTACGTTATTAGGTGGGTTTAGAGTAAGGGGGAAAATAATAAAGTCTAAATTAGGGTTATTGTGTATGTATATGAATGCACGGAATGTTGTAAATAAGATTGGTGAGTTGCAGGTGCAGATAGTCACATGGAAATATGATGTCTTGACTATAATGGAGACCTGGCTCAAAGAAGGGCAGGACTTGGATATTAAATATTCCTCTTTACAAGGTGTTCAGAAAAGATAGGAAAGGGGGAGGGATGGCAGTATTAAGTGCTGGAGAGAGAGAGGCTGCCCCAGAGGGGTCAGGGACAGAATCTATTTGGCTAGAGCTAAGAATGAAAAAATGCAATTATAATGCTTGGTGTAGTCAGTAAGCCACCAATAGGGGAGGCGATGGCAGAGTGGTATTGTTGCTGGAATAGTAATCCAGAGACCTAGGGTAATGCTTTGGGGACCTGGATTTGAATCCCGCCACGGCAGATGGTGGAATTTGAATTCAGTAAAAATCTGGAATTAAAAGCCTGATGACGACCATTGTCGATTGTTGTAAAAACCATCACTAATACCCATTAGGGAAGGAAATCTGCCGCGTCTGCATATGTGATTCCAGACTCCAGCAATGAGTTGACTCTTAACAATTAGGGATGGGCAATAAATGCTGGCACATTGCCCATGAATGAATAAAAAAAACTAGTGGGAAAGATGTAGAGGAACATATTTCCGAGGTAATTACAGAGGTGCAAGAATTATAGAGTAATTATAATTAATTATCCAAATATAGTTTGAGATAGTAATAGTAAAGGGCAGACAGAGGCAAAAGTTTCTGGAGTGTGTTCAGGAGAATTTTCTACAGAAGTATGTTTCTGAAAAGGAAAAATCCAGAATAAGAATAATTTAACATAAGGAAAGCTAACTTCAGTGGGGTGAGAATGGATCTAGTCCATTGGAATCAAAGGTTGGCAGGCAAAACGAGCAATGGGCTGCCTTTAAAGAAGAGCATTTGGGCACAGTCAAGTCCCACGACGAGGAAAGGTAGGGCAAAGAAGTCCAGAGCTTCCTGGATAACAAAAGAGATAGAAATTGAGATGAAGAAGAAAAAGTGTGCTTATGACAAATGCCAGGTGAGCAATACAACTGTGAACCAGGCTGAATATAGAAGGTCCAGAGGGAAAGTGAAAAAGCATTATAAGGGAAGCAAAGAGAAAGTATGAGAAAAGACTGGCAGCTAACATGAAAGGGAATACAAAAGTCTTCTGTTGGCATATAAATAGTAAAAGAGTGATAAAAGGAAGAGTGGGGCCAATTCAGAACCAAAAAGGGGGCTTATGCATGGACGCAGGAGGCATGGCTGAGGTATTAAATTAATACTTTATGTCTGTCTTTACCAAGGAAAAAGATGCTGCACGGGCCATGTTGAAAAAGAGGTAGCTTTGACACTTGAAGGGTTTAAAATTGATAAGGAAGTGGTATTGAATAGACTGTCTATACTTAAAGATAATAAGGCACCAGGACCAGATGAAATGCATCCAAGGATACTGAGAGAAATGACAGTGGAAATTATGGGTGCACTGGTCATAATTTTTCCAGTTTTCCTTAGACTTAGGGGTAGTGCCAAATGACCTTTGTTCAAAAAAGAGTGTAAAGATTAGCCCAGTAACTACAGAACAGTAAGTTTAACCTCGGTGGTGGGGAAGATTCTAGAAATGATCATTTGGGACAAAATTAGCAGTCACTTGGGCAAATGTGGGTTAATGACGGAAAGCCAGCATGGATTTGTTGAGGGAAAATCATGTTTAACTAACTTACTTGAGTTTTCTGATGAGGTTTTTTTGTTTGTAAACCTGGGGAAATAGCTATGGTTTGACTTCAAGATTAATGATCCATTCAACAGTTTCAGCTGACACAGTGTGACTGGTTGTGGTGCCACCAGGAGTGGATCTCTTAGGGCATAAATTCAGTATATGGGCAGTGGTCCAGCTTGGATGTCCACAGTCACAATTTGAGCTGTTCCTCGCGTTCCACTTGTGGAGCAAGTGGCCACGTCTTCTCTGGTCTGTCCTCAAGCAGTTGAGGGTTGTCCAGATTTTCCATGGGAAGGTTGAAATCTGGGACTTCACCACTGGGAGATTGGGACCAAACTTTGTGGGAGATGGGACCTGTACAAGTTAGACAGTGTGCTGGACAGTAAACAGAGCCCGGTCCAATTTCCTTGTGAGGTGATTTGCTAGTGCTATTGAGGAGGGTTTAAACTAACTTGGCAGGGGTATGGGAACCAGGAGATAACAGAGAGGAACACCGATGTGTACAGAATGCTGGGAGAGACAGATAGCATTAGAGTCGCTAATAGTAAGCTATTAGATGGGTTCAGAGTAAGGGGGTAAGTAATAAAGTCTAAATTAGGGTTACTGTGCATGTATGTGAATGTGCAGAGGGTAGGAAATAAGATTGGTGAGTTGCACTTGGTCAGTTACTGTTCAGTGGGGCTGTTTGTAGTGTGTAGAGTGTGCTCCAGTAGGAACAATGGGATTTCAGATGAGTGCATGGGGTTGAGATGCTGTGTCAGTAGGAGCTCTTCGTTAGCTGCCAGCCAGTGGCGTTCTTCGAGGAAAATGTTTTCCTTATGGACATCGGGAGGTTCAATGTGTGCTAGCACAGGAAGCCACTCGAGCTGTGTTGGTCTCAACATCCCAGAAATAATCCTAATGGCTTCCTGGAGGTGGATACCTACCAGGGTTGTGTGGCGGTTCCTGAGCCACGTTGAGCAGCAGTACTCTGCTGTTGGGTAGACTAGGTGAGTGAAGCAATGTGTAGTGTATTGGCTCTGCAACACCAGTTTCCTTATGAGATTCACTCTTGTCTTTACCTTAGCTGTGGTGTTCTGGATGGGTCAATGTATGGTCAAGAGTGATGCCAAGATATTTTGACATTGAGTCATGGGTGAGTAGTCAGCCACAGAACTGGGCATGAAGTTCTTCCCTGGCCTTTGTTGTGTTCAGTGGAAGGCTGAAACATGGAACATGTCTTGGCAGTGTTAGGTCAAAGTCTCAATTTTCTGAAGTAGGCCTCAGAACAGAGATCTTCAGTTAGTGTTTTCTCAATATCTTGTATTTCTTTAGCCTGGAAAGCCAGGGCCAAGTCGTCAGCATATGCGAAGAGCCATGGCTTTGTGGGAGAGAGGTCACTAGTTATATGTTGAAGAGGTCCGGTGTGCGGACAGATCCCTGTGGGTGCCCGTTGTTGCTTCTGTGTGGGCAGTTGATTTGATCTCCAAGGTGCACACGGAACTTTTGGTTGCTGATCATGGATTTGATTATTAATAGAGTTTTCATGTAACAGATGATTTTTGAGAGTTTCAGCAGGCATGCCTGTGTGCCACACTGTGTCATAGGCACAGGATAAGTCAACAAAAGATGTCCCCATCTTCAGGCCTTTCTGAAAACCAGCCCCAATAACACGAGGTCAGTGTCAGGACCTGCTCAGCCTGTGCAAAAACCTGCCTGTTGGGGAACATTACTGCTTCCAGGGTGGGACTTGATCTGTTTAGCAGGAGGTGTTTCAGGACCTTGTATGTTATTGACAGCATAGCGATGGGTTGGTAGTTGTGTTGGTCCCCTGGCTTGGCAATGGCTGCTATCTTGGATTGGCAGCAGATGTTTGGAATGGTGCCTGTGCTGTGGATGTTGGTAAACAGCTTTGCGAACCACTTCCTTCCCTGTGATCTGATGTTCTTCAGAAGTTCTGTGTAAATCCTAACGTCTTTTGCTGCTCTGCCTGACTTGGTTGCTTTTGGGGTGCTGTCCACTTCCTCTTGTGTGTAAGGTCTTGAGAAGCCTGTCTGCTCTGGGAGCATTGAGAGACTGTCAAGGCTGTTTTTACTGTCCGCTTACCTTCACTGATAACCAGTGTCTTTGAGCTTATTAGGAGTTGTGAAACAACGGCATATGTATTGATACTGGGTCACTGGTGTGGTTGTTGCTTCATGCTCCCAGGTGGCATTGGAGTTTCCATGCCTTTCGGCTTTAGTGCATGAAGTCAACCTTTTCCACTGTTTCCCACAATCTTATAAGGTGACCTTCATCAAGGAACTCTGAGTGCTTCTGCCACGTTGGGGTCTTCATTTTCCCTGTACTCTTCCAAGAGCCATTCACTTTCCGGGGTCCAGTAGTGATGAAAGTTTTTCTGAAGCCTGGGAAACAAATTTGGTGGTTGCTAATTTGGGAAATCAAGTAAAGCGGTTGTACCTTTCATTGAGAGGTGGAATCCAGTTTATGGTGATTCCTAAGTATATGTTGAAGGCATCTCAGTTGCCCTTTACCAGATTCCAGCGTGTTTTTGGCTGAGTTTATGTATAGTACTTTGAGGGAGAGTGCGAATGAGGGTTAGTGATGTTGGGAGTGGCAGAAGATAGGTAGCCCTTGTTGAGAGCATGTCAGTGGTCAGCCATTGCTGTTGTGTGTTGTGAAGAAAAGTTCAGGTGAATAATCCTTCTTCCATATGGCAGAATGTAATGTGCCAGACTGTTTTGCATTGTGCAGAAGTTTTAGGTCATGTATGCAGGTCCAGTCTGTCAGTTCTCCTCCCTCAGTGTTGTTGTTGAGCTACCCCCACTAGTGATGTTGGCTGTTAAAGGCACCAATGTAGATGGTTTGGTGTGCTGCAGGCTGGATTATGATGTAGGGCCACAGGAAATTTGGTGGCTTGTGGACATTTCTGATGGTCAGCTTGGAGTTTTCATCTATGAAGAGGCTTTCCTTGGTGGCTAGGAGTGGTCCATGAGGTAAGATGGTGACTATGGCCAAGATTTTCCGTGCCTGCCGATGTTGGGCATGTTCGGTGGCATGAGTGGACAGTATGGTGCGTTCAGTTTCACGACGGCATGAAACCAGTTTGCGATCACCCGCTCAACCTGCTGATGGCGAGCCACGTTTCCCGCCATCGGAAGTCGGGAACCTCATTGTAATACAGCTGCATATCGTTGTTAGCCTGATCGTCGGAATCCTCCCCCACTTGCTGGATCGTCCGCCTATGTCGGTGGGAAAGCGCGCCAACGTGTTTCGCAACTGCACATAAAAGACGTGCACTTCGCGGGCTGCATTTTGAGGAGGAAATCAAAGGTCAGTACACAGTAACGTTGCGCAGCACTCGCCAGAATCACCTGTTGGTCTTCAAGCTTTAGGCACATTGCGGGTGGGTGGGTGGCAAGGGCATCTCTGTGGTTGAGGGAACTTGGCAGGAGGTGCTAGGGCTGCCCGGTGGTTGAATGTATGGCACAAGCATTCAGAGTGGGGTGTAGGGTGGGCAAGGGAAGCAGCCACACAATAAGGACTCCTTATATAAAATGACCATTCCTCTGCAACTGAGACAGTTCAGGCGCAGCCATTGGTATGATTGGAGTCGGGCTTGTGGCCTGTCTGCCCCCTCAAGCAATGCAGAGGCATCAAAGTGCGACCAAGTGCTCCAGGGCTTTTCATCCCTTGGGCACAGACTGCAAAGTAATGAGCATTTTAGTGGACTGCAGAACAGTTGGACAACTGGGCACGTTGTACAATCTCCTTGCTAAAACTGACCATGGAGCAGTCACTGGTGGAGACGCTCTCAGCCCCTTGCAATGTCCGCATCCTGGTTTGGACCAAACTCCCCTATGGTTCAAGCTAACAGTGCAGCCTTGCAGTGCGGGTTAGGAGAATGCCTGAGCTGAGAGCACAGCATGCAGTCCAATGGGCAAAGCTGCCGCTAATCAGTTGGGTGGAGCTGGGTGGGGTTTCGGGCAGCCATGCAATGCACTCATCTCTGGCCATCCAAGTGGTGGCCAGCGCTCTCTGGGATGCGTTAAGGGGCCTTCACACTTAACCAGTACAGGCTCTTAGGTCACCCATGCTGACCACGTGTCTCTCTCTTTGATCCTGTAGGAGGTGTACATCAGGATGATGGAGCCAGGTAAACTAGCTGTATGGCTCGTGACGTAGACAATGGAGGAGAGAGCGACTGAGGCTCCTGGCTGCACAGAGAGAAGAGCAGCAACCTCAGGAAGAAGGGCCAGATGGGGCTCCTGCACATGCCACCGAAGAGCCACAGCGAGCCATTGCTGGTCGGCGCTTAGTGATCCCAGGATCTATGGGTGCAGCCTTTCATTCCTGCAGATGACTGAGGACCAGTGTTGCCGAAGACTACACATGTCAAGGGAACTGGTCGGTCGCATCTGCCACCTGCTGCAGGATTTGGCTAGTGGCCATGAAAGTGGCCGCAGCGCTCAGTTTCAATGCCAGTGTCTCCTGTCAGGGCTCCACAGGTGATCTCTGTGGGATATCACGAGCCTCCACCCGCAAATGCATCCATGAGGTCACGGATGCCATCTTCGCGAGGGCACACAACTTTGTGCATTTCGCCCGGGACCAGGATGCAAGAACGATTGGGTTTGCCACAGGTGCAGGGTGCCATCAACCGCACTTACATGGCGCTCAGGTCTCTGTCACAACAAACGGTCAACTATGTCAATTGCAAGGGATTCCATTAGCTGAATGTGCAGCTGGTGTGTGTGACGCACCCTGCAGGTCTACACATGGTTTCCAGAGAGTGTGCACGACTCCTGCATTCTCAGTCAGTCACAGATCCCTGGCGTCTTCCAGGGTCCACAGAAGCTGCAGGGATGGCTCCTTGGGGACAAGGCCTACCCACAGAGGATGTGGCTGATGACACCCGTGCAGCGGCCTCAGACTGCAGCAGAGCGAAGGTATAACAGGGTTCATGCTGCAACTCGCAACTTGGTGGAGCAAACCACCAGGATGCTGAAAATGAGGCTCTGGTGCCTGGACCAGTCTAGTGGAGCCCTGCAATATAGTCCGCAGAGGGTGCCATGTAAAACCTGGCACTGCAACGGGGAGAGGAGCTGGCTGAGGAGGAGATGCAGGAGCTAGAGGTCTCCACTGATGAGGAGGACATCAATAGGGATGAGGGTGAGGAGGTCCTTGAAGGTGGTGATGGGATTGAGGCCCTCAGGCTGGCTAGACGAGGCAGGCGCGCTTGGGCTTGCTATAATAAAAGCAAAATACTATGGATGCTGGAAATCTGAAAAAAAAACAAAAAATGCTGAAAAAACTCAGCAGGTCTAGCGCACCTGTGGAGAGAGAAACAGAGTTAACATTTCGAATCCGCTCTGAAGAAGGGTCATGCGGACTCGAAATGTTAACTTTGTTTCTCTCCTCATAGCTGCTATATTTGTGGAGGATGATGACGACATTCAGTGAGGAGACACCATAAGATCCTCACATTGCATCAATGAGCGTTTGACTTCAGTCTGGCTTATGGCATATGATAAGGCTACTGTCATGGAAATGCAGTGGAGGCCCTAATAGTCACTCAATTGCAGGAGGACAATGATGATGACATGCAGTAAGGGCACTCCATAATCTTCACACAGCCTCTGGGAATGTCCGACTTCTGTCTGGCTGACGGCAGCTCACTTGCGCTCTGTGATCAGGGTCACATCATAGAGACGCAGCCATGAAACTTCAGAAGCATCTGATCCCTTGTCTGCCTTCAGCACCTGAGCTCTTCAGGAGCACAGCGTCACTGGTCACAGATGCTGAAGAGATGGGGGCCAGCCCCACCTTAAAAGGTGCTGAGAGCAGAAAGAGAGAATGACAGAACTCTGTGAAGCCTGCCCACTACATTCTGGCAACAATGACAAGCACCATCAAGGTGCAGGCATGAGTAATGTGTCCAGGAAGTGTGAGGCTGGACCATCACTGTGGTCTGAAGGTTGCACAAAGCACAGGGAAGAGGATCTTGGCTGAGACACCTGCCTTTATTTTGTGTAGAAAGATTTCAGATCTGAGTGACTCGAACACTGCTCATCAGAACAAGGAGCCACAGGCAGGGAGACATTCTTGCAAGTTTATTGACAATAGTGAATAGTATGTACAAGTGATTAACACCCGTGCCCAGGCTGTGCAGCTACACCATCCTAACTTTCCTAACCGTGCTGCTAAGTCTGGATGCTCCCCAGACACTCACAACGGAGCTGGAGGCAGCCTGCTGACTGTGACGTCCTGTCTGTGATGACTTTGGCGGTTGTCCTCTGGAGGGCCGAGACCTGGAGGGCCTGCTTTCAGGGTCCTGCTGTGTGGCATTGGCACCCTCCTCGGCCTGTGGAGCTGGAGCTGCTGAGGTAATAGGAAGAGGGGATTCGGATGGGCTGGACACTCCTGGGGTCACCTGGTTGGATGGCCCTGGGGGGTACACCTACTGATCCTCCTCCCTATGGGTGCCCAAGGGCCCCTGGCTGACTCTTTGAGGAGAAGGTGTAGCTGGAGTGAGATCGAGCTACCCCGCACCCCTCTTGCATACACACGGTTGGAGCCAACCATGGTGTCAGTGATGGAGTTCAGCCTGCGCAGTGCAGGAGTGAAGACCTGGACCAAGGTCTCCAAGGCAGCCACCACCCTCCCAGTGTTGACCTCGGTGCATTGGCATGCCGGCACTATCACCTCAGCCTGAAAGCGGAGGGACTCCTCCATCTGATTTCTCCAATCTGATGAGTCAGCAGACATCCCTTCCTGATGTTTCTGAGCTTGCCTTTGCAGCTCCAGCAACTGTGACATGACCGAGCCCAGAGACTCGTCATCTAACTCGGACTTAGCAAATTTCTGGCCTCCAGCAGTCCTCCGAGTGCCGGACACCTGGGAAGTCTCTGTCGCCGCCTGCTGTGGATCAGACAGTGCGATGTGCTCACCAGGTTGTCATCCCGAGGCCACTCTAAAGCTAGGTCCCAACGAGGTGTGTCTCTCTGCAATGGGGGAGGGTGTGGGTGAGCACTGTGACAGGACATCAAGGAAGGTGCCTCCAGATTCCTCTTCAGAGGTTTCTTCGAGGCTCGATCAGAGGCCCTGGGTCGTGGACTCCATCGGCTATTTCCCAGATGTGCCTGTGAAAGCAAGGGGAGATAATTGGTGCATGGCAGTGGCCTGTGAAACAGGACACATCACTCACAGCATGGTTGTCTGATGGATGTTGCACTGCTTGACCCTCACATGGTCGAGCACTGCCGACTTCACTGTCTGCACAGGAACGGACCAGATCCTCGCCGGCCAGCTGGATGGCTCTGTTTTCAAAGTCTGTGAGGACCTTGATTTCAGACATTCTTGCACTGGTCTGTGACCTCTCCCTCTTGTTGTGTGCCAGCTTGTCCTGCATGAATAGAGATGGAGAGAGTGTAAGCAGGACGCCTGCCAGGCCAGATGATAAGTATGCCTGGAATGTGTGGGTGGTGAGTCATCCCATGGACGGGATGAGGACAATGAAGGTGTGTGTGAGAGAATGAATGGTGATGTCCCTTGAACTGGCAGTGAGTGAGATCCCTGTGAACGTGTGATGGATTTGAGTGTGAGAGTTTACAGTGTGAGAAGAGTGACTTACCCTGCGGAACAGAGGAGATCATTCATCCTTGTGCGGCACTAGGTGGCTGTCTTCTTTTGAAAGGCATTGTCACTGACCACAGCTGCCACTGCCTCCCAAGTCTGGTTGGTCACTCCACTGCTCACCCAGCGGCAGAGCACATCGCGGCGGGCCTCCACGGCATCCAAAAGGCATTCCAGTGATGTGTTGCTAAACCTGGGGGCTGCAGTCTTTTTGCCTTTCGTGGACATCTTCCCTGCAGCAGTCATGAGCTGGAAGCACTGAGATGTGTGCACGTGGCTGCATTTTTAATATGGCACCTGGCGTGATGATGCGGTGAGGTGATGGCGTGCCGGGTGAATGAGAGTCCGCCCGCCATGGAAACAGTTTCCCAGGAATACATAAGCAATGTGGCGGGTTCGGGACAATATGCCATAAACACCCACCATCACGGCCAGCAGGTAAAATATCATTTTATGCGCCTGCTACCGCACTTCGTGCAAATCTGGGACGATTCCGCCCTATGTCCATGTTCCTGTCAGAGGGTTCTTTTGCAAGTAGCTCATGTTTTTCCCCAGGAGAGGCCTTCAACATTGAGCTGGTATGCTCTTGTTGCTGGTCCTGCTTCTGTGCTTTGTTGTCCCTGAAAGAATCCTGCTTGCACCAGGAACCTGGTGGCCAGGGTTCATTCGCCGCCTTGACAGTATTCGTTTTCAGGTTTTAAAACTTACTTTAATAGGAGTACCACCTCCTTTGATGAGGTAGCAAAGAGGATTGGTGAAGTTAATGTTGTTGAGGTGTACATGGATTCCAGAAGACTTTTGATGAAGTGCCGCACAACAGACTTATGAACAAAATTAGAACTCATGGAATAAAAGGGATAGTAACAACATGGATACAAAATTGGCTGAGTCACTGAAAACAAAGAGTAGTGGTTAATGGATGTCTTTTGGACTGGAGGAAAGTTAATAGTGGAGTTCCCCAGGGGTTGGTGTTTGGACCCCTCCGCTTCTTGATGTCTAGGCTGCAATTTCAAAATTTGTGGATAATGCAAAACATGAATTGCTTGATCCTATCACTCATGGAATTAAATTTAGGTTTAAATTTAGGCTCAGTGGCTTCATATCTGCAATCTCATCACTATGTATTTACATTTACAGTTTACATTTTATATTTGCAATCATATGCAGTTAATTATTGGAAGGTTTCTAGATCTGTTGTCTATACATGTGGAAGATAAGTACATTTCAGTGAATTACAGTAAGTCAGACAAGTTTAGATAAGATGATCTGCGAGAAGCTGCTGAATGCACTGATTTGTTTTTATTACTACTCCGTTTGCGTTTATAGACTTTAAGAGACTAGAAGGTTGAGTTACATTCATTTATATAGTTGTTGGTTACTGTGCCACGACTTTCAAAATCAAAACACCTGAAATAGTGCCAATTGTGGCACTGCACCTCATGGTGTCTACCTCTGAATCATCACATGGCCATCGGACAAAAGTCTGTTATCTGCTGAATTACACATCAAATGTTGGATTGACTAAATGTGAGAAAGTCAAAAATAATAAAAAGTATCAGCAAGGAACAAGTGACGAGCAGAAAATAGAGCATTCAAGTCCTTTAATTCTTTCAAAACTGCCGTTCACAAACCAAGTAACCACACGGCTGGTCAATTAACTAACGCAAAGAACTTCAACCACATTTCTTTGTTCACTGAAGTGAATGTCTATAGCAAATAATTATAGCATAAAATACATAGAAAATGACATGAGCCTGAAAAAGCATTAAGCTTACCATAAAGTTGGATATATTATGATAGAAAATACCTTCAAAAGACATTTCCCCCATTTTGACCTGCCTTTCTGGAGGAACCTGTAGTTTGAGTTGAAAATTTCACCTCGACCTGGATGCTGTAATGGAATCCGTGCTTTCAAAACATGCATTTTTTGAGACAGATCCTAATTGAAAAGGGAAACTGAGAAAGGAAACTGACCTTTCCGTTTCTAAGGAAACTAAGACTGAAACTGAGATTGGAAACAAAAGCTTTTGGGGAGGCAAACTGGTTGAAACCATATGAAAAGATACTGAGCTCAAATGATGACCCCACTGGTGCAGTACATGCAGGCTGAAGAAGACCTAGAAGCTGAGAATAGGCAAATAAACAGTTGCTGCAGCTGGTTCTGTTACTTGAAGATAATATTGGTGGATCTATGCCATTGGAGGTCCTGCAGACATATGCCATTTTTGGTGAAGACCATACTCATGGAACTTGGGTTGGTTGTGTGAGGCTGGCAGCTGGGGATCAGGCTAAATCCTAGAAGAGGAGCTGAAATTCTTGGTGAGGAAGACACAGTTTTGAAGGACTTTGATACTGAAATTTATGAAATTTATGATGAGTGGACTGCCGAGACAATTCATAAGATTTGTCTTAGTTGTATCTGTCATTTAATGTGTAATTTATAGTTTATAATTGACTAATTTGCCTGTAAATTCATGTTCAACTTATGTTGATTTTGGGTTTTAGAGTATAGGTGGTTACCCAAGATAGTATTTAGTGTTTGCTTTGTTTGACTCTTGTATAGTAAAGATCTGTTTGCTTTAAACCCTAGAATCTTGTGGCATGTGTGGGTGGGTGTTATGACACAGCAGTTGGTAAATGCTGAGTTGTTTAAATCCCAGAGGGAAATTTGAACAACTGTCCTAACCTATATTTTTAATTGGTATGTTTGAGATGCAGCTCTGAATTCAGGAATAAAACCACCGAGCCTCGAGGTTTTTTTTATAAAAGTAAATTAAACATTTATTAAATTAACAACAAAATAAATTCATACCCATGTCTGCAAATTACTACCATAATAACTTGTAGACAAATCCCCAAATTAATCACTCCCAGGTAAATCTCCACCAAGGCAACGGTAACCCATAGACTTTAAACAGACAGCAGGCAAAGTACATTTGACCTAATGAATTCAAAATGAGGTTCCTTGCAATTTGGTTCCTTTGCAGACACAGTTGTAGGCTTACAGGCTAGTTAGCTCTTAAATGCCTCTGACTTACACACACAAACTCATTTTCCTCTTTATGCCTAGCTTCCCCTTTGAATGTAAATTTCCCATTGTATCACTAGGCTTTTAATGTCACATCTTCTAACAATAACATTTTCATCCCACTAATTTTATTAGTAATAGAAACACATTGCTTGGCATCTCCCAGCTAGGTACAAGACTTTACTCCCACTCTTAAATGCTTTATTCAACAAATGCAAATGTACACTTCACCTTTTTAAGTTCCTTACTGTTTACCCAATTAACCTCTCAAACTACTAAACATCAAAGCACCCAGACTAGCTCTCATTAATCCAATTAAGTCACACACAGCCAAATGCATAGACACAGACCCCACTACAATTCCAATTTAAAAGTAATTTCCAATAACATTATAGACATTAGTATCTCTTTATGACACTCTGCCTGTTCCTGCCTGTGTGAGATTCATCATCATAGAGCTCTGATGGCTCTGTGTTCTTTTGTATGGTTTCAACCAGTTTCAGTCTCTCCCAGAAGTTCACTAGGAAGTTTATCTGGAGCAAAGCATGGATCAGGCCAGTTTCTATGTTGTGAAATGTGTCTGGATTTTTCTATCTCCTGTTGACAAGTTTCTTTCTTTGTGAAAGTGATGCATTATGTGATGTTCTCCAGTATAGCTACAAATACAAAATGTTATGTGACAAGAAGGCAGAACATTTACAGAAAACAACTGATGCATGCAGTAGATATAAACATTAAAAATGTAAAAAAATATCATTTTACTTAATGTTCATATTTTAAACCAGTAACTAAAATGTTTGAACAAATAGGTGTATTTTAGGATGAGTTTTTTTGTGTCACTGAGGTTAGTATACAGCTAGAAGGAAATGTTTGAGGCTAAATTTGTGGAATATCTTCAAAGTTCAAAAATAGGGCCTGGGTTCAATCATGACAGTGTAGATAGCAGAGGTAAAAACAAAAAGCTAAAAGCTACTGCAGATGCTGGAAATCCAAAACAAAATTAAAACAGAATTACCTGGAAAAACTCAGCAAGTCTGGCAGCATCGGCGGAGAAGAAATCAGTCAACGTTTCGAGCCCTCATGGCCCTTCGGCAGAACTGAAGCATAGTTTCAACAAGGGAGAAATATAAATTGGTTTAAGGTGGGTGGGGGGGGAAGAGACACATTGAGGGTGTGGTGTGAGCAGATAATCAAAAGATGTCAGAGACATAAGGGTCAAAGAGGTGTTGAAGGTGGTGGTCTTTGTCTGAGAAAAGTGCTAATTAAGAATGGAAGACAGGATATTCAAAGTACAGCTCTAGTGGGGGTGGGGTGGAAAGACTAAAGGTTTTAGTTTTAGATTTAAAAATAATGGAAATAGGTGGGGAAAGAAGAATCTATATAAATTATTGGAAAAAAAGGCGGGTGGGGGGGGGATGGGGGGAGGGGGAGTTTAAGATCTAAAGTTGTTGAATTCAATATTCAGCCCAGAAGGCTGTAAAGTGCCTAGTCGGAAGATGAGGTGCTGTTCCTCCAGTTTGCGTTGGGCTTCACTGGAACAATGCAGCAACCCAAGGACAGACATGTGGGCAAGAGAACAGGGTGGAGTGTTAAAATGGCAAGCGACAGGGAGGTTTGGGTCTTTCTTGCGGACAGACCGCAGGTGTTCCGCAAAACGGTCGCCCAGTTTGCGTTTGGTCTCTCCAATGTAGAGGAGACCGCATTGGGAGCAACGAATGCAGTAGACTAAGTTAGGGGAAATGCAAGTGAAATGCTGCTTCACTTGAAAGGAGTGTTTGGGCCCTTGGACGGTGAGGAGAGAGGAAGTGAAGGGGCAGGTGTTGCATCTTCTGCGTGGGCATGGGGAGGTGCCATAAGTGGGGGTTGAGGAGTAGGGGGTGATGGAGGAGTGAACCAGGGTGTCCCGGAGGGAACGATCCCTACGGAATGCCGTCAAGGAGGGTGAAGGGAAGATGTGTTTGGTGGTGGCATCATGCTGGAGTTGGCGGAAATGGCGGAGGATGATCCTTTGAATGCGGAGGCTGGTGGGGTGATAATTGAGGACAAGGGGGACCCTATCATGTTTCTGGGAAGGAGGAGAAGGCGTGAGGGAGGATACGCGGGTTATGGGCCGGACACGGTTGAGGGCCCTGTCAACGACCGTGGATGGAAAACCTCGGTTAAGGAAGAAGGAGGACATGTCAGAGGAGCTGTTTTTGAAGGTAGCGTCATCAGAACAGATGCGACGGAGGCGAAGGAACTGAGAGAATGGGATGGAATCTTTACAGGAAGCGGGGTGTGAGGAGCTGTAGTCGAGGTAGCTGTGGGAGTCGGTAGGCTTGTAATGGATATTGGTGGACAGTCTATCATCAGAAATTGAGACAGAGAGGTCAAGGAAGGAAAGAGAAGTGTCAGAGATGGACCATGTGAAGATGATGGAGGGGTGGAAATTGGAAGCAAAATTAATAAATTTTTCCAGGTCCCGACGAGAGCATGAAGCAGCACCGAAGTAATCATCGATGTACCGGAGAAAGAGTTGTGGGAGGGGGCCGGAGTAGGACTGGAACAAGGAATGTTCCACATACCCCATAAAGAGACAGGCATAGCTGGGGCCCATGCGGGTACCCATAGCCACACCTTTTATTTGGAGGAAGTGAGAAGAGTTAAAGGAGAAATTGTTCAGTGTGAGAACAAGTTCAGCCAGACGGAGGAGAGTAGTGGTGGATGGGGATTGTTGGGGCCTCTGTTCAAGGAAGAAGCTAAGGGCCCTCAGACCAGTTCTGCCGAAGGGCCATGAGGGCTCGAAACGTTGACTGATTTCTTCTCCGCCGATGCTGCCAGACTTGCTGGGTTTTTCCAGGTAATTCTGTTTTTATTTTGTTTTAGATAGCAGGGGGGTTGTTCTGTCATTTTGGGTCAATGTAACCAATCAGAGATGGTGTACAGGAAGAAAAGGAATGGGTGACCAGCAGGCAGTCAAGGAAGACCAGGTAGTGCAGAATCCTTCGAGTGCATCTTGCTTTCCATCCAGTCATTAGTCCTGAATACTAGTGGAAGTGATGGGTCCTCTGGGGAATGCAGCCAGAACCACGTCCATAGGATCATTGGTGGCTCAGTTGTATAAGAGGGCAGGAGGAAGATTGGGAAAGCAATTGTAATAGCAGAATCTATAGTAATTTAGTACATCGGCTATGCCTCCTGCCTCCATGTGTAGATCCCCCTTTTTTTTTGCTAATTAGCCCCATCACTCCTCTGACTACCTTGATTTCCTTTTATGTTAGTTCCCAGTCTCTTTTTATGCTCTCTATGCCTCTCATTTTCTTTTTTACTCCCTCTCTGAACTTTCTATATTTAGTCTGGTTCTCCCTTGTATTATCAGTCTGACATCTGTCATTTGCACCCTTGTTCTGCTCCATCTTACTCCCTATCTCTTTCTTTATCCGGGGAGCTGTGGCTATGCTGAGTTTACCCCTACACTCATTTTTTGAACAAGGGTACAATATTTGCAATTCTTCAGATCTCTAGCATCTAAATGTGACTTGCATAATAGGAAAGAGTTGTACTAGGTAAAATGAATCACACTTTGTGGCAACTTATAATATATGCAGCAAAATTGAAATGGATTTCTGTGCACTTCAGCTGAAATTATGGTGATGGAATGGGAGGAGCTGTGAAGAAATTCACCCTCCAGTTAGAAGTGTTAAGGTGCATTTTTCACACTGGTTGTAGCCACTACCCTGCTTGTGCTTTAATCCAGCTTCTCTGAGTCTCAGATTTTCTTCAGCCTCAACTCTCAGTAAGTGGAAGAGGAATGCCTTCAATCTATCAACTTTCAGGAAGCACTTTAAAGTGGTAACCTCACACCAGGAAGAATAATTATTGGCTGTGTTTATAAAACAACTGGTGCAAAGCCTGACCAAAAAGATGAGCTTTTAAAGTTAGAGCAAACTCTCTTAAACTATTGTACAAATTCTCTGCATCTTAATTTGGCCACAGAACAGTCATGGCACATCAAAGTCATTCAATATGTGATGCAGTTTGAGATATTTTGACATGACAAAGTATTGCATGAATGCAGATAATAATAATGATGGAAGTGCTTCCCTGTGGTCTCTCGGGGGAACTTTCTGCTGTGATCTCTTTCCACAACCCCACTGCATTTTCTCTCCTCTGCGATGGCTTTCCCCTCCCCACGGTGTGTTCTTCCTCGTGGGCTCTGAGACATCCCCCCTGCACCCCTGCCCCCTCCCCCACACACAACACCAATCTTCTTGTTTGCTGGGGCATTTCCCACCTGGCAGCTGGCCAGCCTCTCAATCTGTAAAAGATAATTCTGATGAGGTCCTGTTGTTAAATTGGCTGGTCACTGAAATATGCTCCCTGTTCTTTCATGCCTCTTCATAAATATTGGGGCCATAAATTTCATAGGAAATAATGTAATGTTTCTTCTGCTGTAAACGGGGAGTTACAGCACAATTGTAACAACATCTAACGAACCCCTACTGTATTAAGGTAGCCTTGACTGTCCCTAATTGCCTTTTATTGTGCTTTCTGCATTGTTACTTCAAAATTAGACAAGTAAATTACACAGTTTTGTTTTCATTTGCTTGATGAGCCTCAGAATTTGCTAATGTTGAATAGCAAGGACATAAAGCTTTTCTTGTACCTGTTCATGTAGACAAACCCTCATCATCTTGGTAAATATTTGAAGAATTCCTCTGAAGCTTCCTTGATTATGATTTGAACGCCTAAAGGCCAACTGCTTGCAAACAAAGAGGAATATGACTTGACGTTCTCAGGAACATACAACAATATATCAAAAGTGTAGTGCAGGACAGCTTGCAATATGTAGCTGAGGGGAAAGGTTAATTTTTCCCAAAGCCTGATGTACTAAATCCCCATGTCCAATGAACTAATTAATTCCATTAATTATCACAAAGACCACAAGAAACTTTTGCTTGATGAGGGCCATTTGGCCCATCATAATTCATCCATCCAGAGCAACTCTACACTCCCCTTATTATACTCATTGCTTTGTAAATGATCATAGGGTCTCCAGTTAAACCTATGTAAATATGCAAAATGAAAGAAGACAGTTTTATGGCTGGATGTTTATTCCAAGTGGTAATTATTTTGTTCATTAAGAACCACCTCCTGATATCAGCCATAAAGTTACCCTTTGCTAGTCTGAACCTGCGTTGTCTTGTTCTACTCATACTATTTAAAGTCACAGTCCAGATTAACCTTTTCTATACTATTTACTATCATATTTTTCTATAAAATCATCCCTTCCTTTCCAGGCTGGAAATCCCTTGACTTTCCTCATAAGTGACTTCCTCTGACTTGTATTCTACTATTTTGAATAGAGGTGTACAAGATTGACAAGTTTAGATTAGGTAGACAAAGAAAAACTGTTCCCTTTAGCTGATAATACAAGGATGATATAGAGTTAAGGTTTTGGACAAAGGATGCAGAGGGGGATGTGACGAAGAATATTTTTATGCAGCATGTGGTAATGATCTGGAACTCGCTGCCCACCAGTGATGGAAGCAGAGATGGTTAATGATTTCAAAATGAAATTGAATGAACACTTGAGGGAAATGAACTTACAGGGCATTGGGATAGAGTGGTGGAATGGAACTCATTGGATTGCCCTACAGAGAGCCACATGGACTTGATAGGCCAAGTGGCCACCTTCTATGTTGTAATGACTCTATGGCCTATATATTTTATTGGATTTTTAGGCACTGAATTGTTGGGACATGTTTAGTTTCGAGTATGCTAAGACTCCTAGGTGTGTCTCAACCTCATTCTTTGAAGAGTTGAAAAGATGCTATTTCTGCATTACCTCTGGTTAGCAGTTGAACAATCAGAATAAATTGTGAAAAATTTGTTTTTCTTTGAACACAGTGTATCTGGCATTAGGACCTTAGCAAAATCTTTATTACAGTGACGATAGTTGTTCTATCCAAAATTGCTGCAGGCGACAAGTATATAATGGCATTTTTGTAAATTTTGGCCAAAAAAATAAAATAGCAGGAAACATCACAAACGTGTTTAAGCATGCATAAATGTACAAATGCAAGAACACAATTTACCTATACCTGTATAAGTAAAATGAAAACTTTGAGTAAAATGTTGATTTTAAAATGATGCCAAATCATACTCCACAAAGCTAATCATGGTAGGGGTAAAGTTCAACTTTGGCAGGGATGCAAAATGTATGCTAGCATATCAGGCACCTATTATACACTCAGAGACAATTTTCCTTTACGTTGAAGTCAATAGAAGAGGAAATTGGGTGGACTGTCTAACCAGTGGTGCTCATTTTGAACCCTACTGATGTTGAATTTCACCCCAAACAGTGTGTTGCATTAACTCTGAAATTTTTCTTAAAGTGGTGCACATTCCAAAACCCTTAATCAGGTTTGTGTACATGGTTAACAATATTGCAGGAGCAAAACCTGATGTGGCTTCATTGCAACCAACATCCGTTTTAGACCTAAGGTGCTAGGATAGGTCACAAAATGGAGCAGCAGCAAGAGACTACTTTTCCATAAAGTAAAAGAGCAAAACAATTTTATCAGGTTTCCCATCTTCACATTTTTAAAAAATCTCCTTTATTTGAGTTAGTTAATATAAATAAAGGGCAGAATTTTCCATGCCTGCTGGCGTTGGACGTGTTCCGTGCCGTGAGTGGACAATATGACGAGAAGGCCAAAAATCTGGTTCATAACGATGTGAAACCAGTCTGCGATTGTCCGCTCAGTCCGTCAACGGCAGGCCATGTTCGCCGCCTCATTGTCACACATCAGCAGATCATTATAAGGCCAGCCCACTGAACTCATTTCCCCCCCCACCCTGCTGGATCATCCACCCACGTCGGCGGGAAAACACATCAGTGCGGAATACATCTTGACAACTGTGATATGCAGAAGTCAGGACTTACCGCCAGGACCTTGCTCACATGCTGGACATCCAAGGAGCAGAAGATGCTGGAGCCCAATACCATCAACATCATCGATGAATGTCCGTGGCATGCTGGTTGGATTCTCATGGACATGGCTCTGCTGGGAAGCAGCTCATGGAAGTTTGAAAGTCACTTTTGATGCTCACAATGGATGATAGTCGAGGGGGTGGGAGAGGAAGGTCTAGGATCGACTGGGAGAGGAAGAGGTGTCGTGGGGTGAGGTTGGGAGTTGGGGAAATGAAGGTGTCGGGAGGGTGAGGTTGGGAGTTGGGAAAATGAAGGTGTCGGGAGGCTGAGGTTGGGAGTTGGGAAAATGAACGTGTCAGGAGTGAGGTTGGGAGGGAGATGAAGGTGTCGGGGTTGAGTTTGAGAGGGGGGAATTGAAGGTGTAGGGGGAGGAATGAAGATATAGGGGGAGGTGAGGTTGGTGGAGGAGGGAGCACTGTGGGAGGAGGGGGTAATGGGGGAGAAGATGGCAACTGGGGATGTAGGCATAAGGGGGGTGTAAGGTGTAAGGGAAGGAGTTCAAATGGAGGAAAGGGGAAGGAGTCCAGGGGGAAGGAGGAGTGTGGAAACAGGAGGGAGTGCGGAGAGGGGAGGGAGTGGGCAGGGTGCGGGAAGAAGTAAGGGTGGAGGAGTAAAGCTGGAGGAAGAAATGTGGGTGTCTGAGGAAGTCAGGGAGGGAGAAGGAGTAAGGCTGGAGAACGAAGTGAGGCTGGGAGGAGAGGTAAGGCTGGCGGAAGGACTCTGGAGGGGGGAAAGGAATAAGGGCAGCAGAAGAAATAAGGGTGTCTGAGGGAGTCAGCAAGGTGGAGGGACTAACCGGGGGGCGGGGGGGAGGAGTTTAGGCATAAAGGGGTTCCAGAGGGGGGAAATGTCCAGATGAGCATGCAAGGGAGGGGTCTGATGGGTCCATGACTGCCTCCTGGAGAGCAAACTGAAGATGGGCATGGTATGAGGGAATGATGAGAATGGCCAAGGGCAGAGTAAGACGATAGGGTGGGAGGGTGAGGGTTCGATGTAATGGTAGAAGAGACAGCGAAGGTGTTTGGTGGGGACTCAGAGGTAGTCACAGACCCTGGGGGTAGGAAGGAGGAGGTCGGGGAGGTGAGTGGATGGTGGTGGGATTTTCAGGGAGGAAGAGAAGGTGCACATTCACCTGGACATCCTGAAAGAAAAGGATTATGGCTGGTAAGTCATGGAGAGGAGGTGGAAGGTGATGCCAGAAGGGCCAGGTGTGATAGGGGAAAGGAAATGGGTGACTGGGGGAGGGGAAAAGATGGGGGAGCTGACGAAAAAGCGAGTCTAGACCAGGCTGTCCAAATCGAAAGTGAAACGATAGCCGTGGTGGGCGAGGTCAGGTGCTGCTTGGGAGTGTGATCATTGAGTGGGCGGAGATGCAGGTCAGCTCAGATAGACAACCGAAAGCAGACAGCATTCAAAATGCTCAGGACATTGAGGTGAGTGTGATATGTGAAGCTTCTCCGTGCGTGGAAGAGTGCTTGCGCAAGGCTCTGAAAGGCCCTGCCCCACACACACACACACACACACACACACACATTTCTCTCCAGAGTCACTTGTTGACCAGCTGCTGTGTAGTGACAGAGGACAAGGTTGAGGGGCTCACTGGCAAGGGGGACTTGGAGGGAGTGGACAGCCTCTGAGATTCCTGAGTGGATGGCCCAGGTGTGTCCAGCTCCTCCTCCCTTCAGGTGCCTGAGGGCCCCAGCCTGACTCCTTGAGGGGAAGAAGCACCTGGAGGGATGTCGAGGTGCCCCGTTTCCCTCCCGCGTGGCCACTGCAGAAACTCACCCATGGCTTGCACGATGGAGTGCAGGCCTGCGCGCATATCTGCGTTCTGCTGGACCAGGGTCTCCATGGCATCCACCATCCTTCCCATGGGGAGACACGTGGGCTCACAGAGCAGGTGGATACACTCCTCTGACTTGCGTGCCACTCTGTTGAGGGCTTTCAGCAGCTCTGCATGCCACGCCTTCTCTTAACTCTGCAGGATGATTTAG
This sequence comes from Cetorhinus maximus, assembly GCF_964194155.1. Taxonomy (NCBI): domain Eukaryota; kingdom Metazoa; phylum Chordata; class Chondrichthyes; order Lamniformes; family Cetorhinidae; genus Cetorhinus; species Cetorhinus maximus. Next base: position 125,526,591 of record NC_135881.1, on the reverse strand, counting down.
AAAGCCAAATTTAGAGACACGTCATCTGACTCCGACCTCACAGACGCCTGATCCCCAGCAGTCTTCCAAGTGCTGGGGAGTTCGCAAGAACCTGCCTCCTGCTGCTGCGGGCAGTTGTCCACGTGGTGACCACCACAATGTGAACCTGAGCCTATTCTAGATCTAGGTCCCACCCGAGGTGTATGCCTCGGCGCTGGTGCATGATGTGGGTAAGTGCTGATGGGTCCTTCAGCCTGCTTATTTCTAGCTTTTCAATGGAGGAGGTGTCCTCTTGGCTGGAGGTGAGGACCCGGATGGGGCTGAGGGACTGGCTGACTGAGGGTGTCAGTCGCTTGGCAGAGCTCCCTGTGAACCAAAATAAAGATAATTAGTGCATGGCAGCAGACTTAAAAGCAGGAGAGAGAGAGAGAGAGCATTCACATTTGCATTGAGAGAGGGATGATGTGGTGCAGGATCCTCACGAGGGTGTTCACCGCCGACCTCAATATCACCGCAGGCATAGTCCATGTCCTTACCAGTCAGTGTGATAGCACACTCCTCAAAGTGAGGGAGGAGCCTAATGTGGGCCACTCTGGGATGTCTTCCTGTTGATGTGAGCAGGTTTGTCCTTCATGGAAACAGATAGAGAGAGTGACATGGCACTGCATGGAATGTTTGTGTGGTGAGTGAAACTATGTATAGGATGAGGATTCGAGCTCGAGAGGATATGAGCCTGATGGAGTTGTGAGGGTGTGTGTGGGAGTTAGTGGTGATGTCCCTTGAGGTGTGAGATCCCTGTGGATGTATAATGGGTTTGTGAGTTGAAAGTGATGAGAAGAGTGAATTACCTTGGCACAACGGATGAGACCATTCATCCTGTTACGGCGCTGGGTGGCTGTCCTCTTTTACAGGGCATTGGCACTGACCACCGCTGTCACTGCCTCCCATGCTGGGTTGGTGATGCCACTGCCCCTCCTGCGGCCAAAGCGGGGATAGAGGACATCACGGAATGTCTCCACAGTGTCCAAAAGGCGGTCGAGGGACATGTCACTAAACCTGGGGGCTGCCATCTTTTTGCCTTTCGGGGCCATCCTGTCTTCTGTGCAGCAGTCATAGGCTGGGAGCACTGAGGGGTGTGCATACGGCTAGACTTTAAATATGGCGCCCGGCGTGATGAAGTGGCGAGGTGATGGCGTGGCGGGCGAATAAGAGCCCATCCGCCATGGAAACAGCGCGTTTCCTGGGAATGCATAATTAATGCTGTGGGTTTGGGACAATACAGCGTGAAAAGCCACCATTGTGGCCAGCGGGTAAAGCATCATTTTACCTGCCTGCCACCGCACTTAATGCAAATCTGGGATGATTCCGCCCAAAGTTTAAGTAGATTAGTATAAAACAATTGATTAGTATAAGTGTCAATTTTACACAGTTTACTGGTGACAACAGTGCACAGAGTACTGTCTACACTCCTGTAGAGTAGTTTGTAGTACTTTCTGTATTACAAAAAGGATATGGAGGCACTGAAAGTAGTGAGCTCATTAGATTTTTGATCTCTCAGAGAATCAGCAGCTAGGGGGAGTATGTGGGAAAGTAGAATTCAAGATCAGCCATGATCATATTGGACGCCAGAGCAGGCTTGAGTAAGGTGTATGGTCTGCTCCTACTCTTGTTTTATTTATGCATTCTTGGGATGTGGGTGTCACTGGCTAGGCCAGCATTTATTGCCTATCCCTAATTGCCTTGAGAGGGTGGTGGTAAGCGGCCTTCTAGAACTGTTGCAGTATGTGTAGTGTAGATACACCCACAGTGCTGTTAGGAAGGGATTTTGATCCAGCGACAGTGAAGGAATGGCGATATATTTCCAAGTCAGGATGGTGTGTGGCTTGGAGGGAGCTTGCAGGTGGTGGTGTTCCCTTGAATCTGCTGCCCTTGTCCTTTTAGTTGGTAGAGGTTGTGGTTTGGAAGGTGCTGTCAAAGGAGCTTTGGTGAGTTGCTGCATTGAATCTTATAGATGGTACACACTGCATCAGTGGTGGAGCAAGTGAAAGTTTAAGGTGATGGATACCACACAGTATGGTTATTTCTGTTAGGTAAAGTTATCTTACCTGTCCTCTGATTTAAAATATTCTCTGAACTAAACAACAAAAATCAAAAGCAGGAAAAGATGAACAGCTCTTCCAAAAAAAACAAATATAAACCAAGGTCAATTTGTGGGGAAAAAACATTAGAAATTTCCCTCTGCCGCCCCCCCCCCCGCCACCAAGGCAATCAAAGAAGCTGAGAAAATAGTTGAAGTAAAAGTAAAGCAGAAGGAAAAGTAAAACATAAAGAAGATCAAAAGGTTATCTTAAAGTCTTAAACAAAGGAAGTGGAATAAATGGAAGTAAAATAAAAATAATGCAAAAATGTTACATGAAATAGGTTAACCACAACACTAATAGCAAATGAATTTTAGATGAGTGCATTAAACATTTACAACGTAATGTCCCACGGTGTAATTTCCCTCCCTGAAAATTCAAATAGAGGTCATAAATGTTCAGTAGTTCCTTCATTTTATAACTAAATCTTTGACTTATTCAGTTGTTTGTGCATTAATTTTGTTTGTGTTTTAAGAATTTTTGCATAACTGGATTTCCCTATGCTTTATAATCAATGTTTTAGGTAAAGATAATGCTTGGCCAATTCTGATAACATAGAGCAGAAAAGTGGAACTTGTACACAACTGTGCCAATTCTACTTGCAGCAATTTCTGTCAATTAATCATGAACTGATAGAGCCAAAAGCCAGCATCATTTTTATTATTCGGTATGTACTATTCTCAGAACTGCTTACCACTGCAATGCAATGCACCATTAGGATCCTAAATGAGCAAGAACAGCAAGCATTCAAGGGAAAAAAACATATTCTGTACTCTTATCTTGTATGAATGATATTGTTTGTTCAGTTTAGCAAGTTTGTGGGTCGTGGAGTTCGCAGTCATTTTACTTGCATTAATTATATTTGAAAGAAGAGGACAAGTGTGAATAATGGCTTGCCTTCTTTCCTAAAAGCCTTCAAAAATGTGGATTACAAAAATTGCTTGGACTGTATACTTCAACCTTGGCTTCTCAGATTTTTATCTGTGGTTTATATAGTTGGAACTGGATTCTACAGTTTTTTGTCTGATGGTTTGCATATAAATAGATATATATTGCCTATAATAGTTAAATGCTAAAATATTATTAGCTAATCAAAAAGTCAATTCATAAAATTAAAAACAAATAAATCCCTCATTTTCAAAGTAAATGTATTTTAAATAAACATAAGCTTCTCCCTGATTCTCTGCCCAAGTCATTGTAAATCAAACTCAAATGGCAGCATTAGCAGTGCGTATCCGGGTCAAGATAAGTTTGATCAGTGCTGAAAAGAAGGCACCCATTCTTTAAGACGTTTCCGTGTTAGCTTAAATCTGGTATCTGTGTTACTACAAGGTTTGATTTTAATTCCCTACACAAAAGGTTAGTTAGAAGAAAAGGCTTTCTGTGGTCCTTTCACTGAAGGAGATGAGTGATTTATAGTTAGATTGACAGTAGATTGTGTAGCCCTGAATTAAGCAAAAGCTAGGCCCTTCTACAGTTTACCCAAAATGTTAAAACGTGACAGCGGTTAAAACAACAACAATTTACATTTGTATAGCACTCGTCATGTTCGTAAAAACATTCACTTTGCTTTGTAAGGCAGTGGATAATGAATGGACCCCAAGGAAAAGAAAATAAGAGGGGTCTTTGGAAGAGGAGGAAGCATGATCAAGGGGGAAAGTTGTTTGGGGCACAGTGAGCCAATGAAACCTAATCAGCACTGAGTTAATGATGTGAGTGAGAACTCAAGCCTGAACATTTTCAATGGCTGGTAGTTTGTGGAAGGTGGAATGGCCCAGGAAAAAATACCTGCGATCCTAACCCTGAATTGGAACAGTACGCTTTGAGTATGTTGCCCTTGTCTAGCACCAGGGAAGAAGGGAACCGGAAAAATTTGACCTTTTGACTTATGCTGGGGTCCAGTACTTCTTCAAGTTAGTGAACCTTGACGCTGGAACTGGTTAGCACTTTAAGCATGGGAATTTATCTCCTCTATTTGTCTTAGTGCTTGGAAACTCAGGCCAACTGCTGTCCCTTTTTCACTTTCTATATTTAATTTCTCTCACTGCGTAAGAGTAGATTTTATGAACTCTGGCTTTTTAAAAATAACTTTCAAGAGCGCCTTAGATATTCTGTTGGGTACCATTGGCCGTTCCCATTAGTGATCCAAACATCTTATATGCAGTAAATTGCTTATACTGCCCAATATCTAATTAGATGATGACATAACTTGGGGCTTTAACAATAGGATTCCTAAATGACCTGCACCAGATATTATGATCTAATTTTTATGCCTCCGTCCAAGTTGGGATGGAGGCAGAAGGGCTTTAAATATAGCTGGCAGGACCCAATTTCAGGATTCCAGTTCTGACTCCCGTTTCCAGCAATTTTTGCCAGTGCAGAATAAGCCCGCGTGCAGCACTCCTGCCTTTCCTGGCTGTATTGCAGGGGTGAGTATATCAACCCTCCACCATCCCCCTTGTAATTTTGATGGAGGCAGTGGGCCTGCTTTGTTCGGAGACTGGCTCAGGGAACCTTAGAGGTGTCATGAACCACGAGGGAACCCTAGTCTTGAGTCAGGAGTCAATAAGAAAGAATTGGCATTCAATCTTCCTTTTGAAAAGCATTAACCTTTTACCTTCTCATTAAACTGTCAATCAGTCGCAGGCAGTGAAAATCCCATTGAAGAAATCTTCAATCCACTTCACACCTCTTGATCCTGTCTAAATAGAAACACAGGCGTAGAAAAACTCTTCAAAAAAAAATCAAGTTATTACAAGGTAATAAAGATGGTAATCTCACAAAGCTGGCATACCCCATTGCAACTGAGTAAACAGACCTCTGCTGAGCTGAGTCCATTAGCCATTCTTAGAACTTAACTAGGGATTTATAATGAGGCCATATGGAAAAAAAACGATGTCTGGCCATCTGCTCAACCTGCTTTTGTTGATGCAGTTGCCAGATGGCCTCACTATAAGTGCTTGGCTAGAGGACCTAACAACCATGATTACAACTGGGCTGATGTCCCAATTAACGGATGCGGGCCTTCCAGCCTCGCCAACCTCCATTGCCTACCTTGGCGGCAGCAGGCCCATCTCCAGTCCATGCACGCCTCCCTGATACAAAAATACGGTGACAGGCTCTTTGAAGACAGAAAATTCCCAACTCACAATTCCCATTTCCTTGACAAAAATGTTTTATACATGCCCCCACAATGTACTTTTCTGATCTTTCTGAAGCAAGACTGAAACACTTTAGTGAGGCTGGATTTGAATCGGGAGCACCTGGTTGGTTATATACCTGATTCTCTACCACTGGTTTGTAAGATACGTATAGTAATCTGTTAGTCCTTTCTTGTTACAGCGATTAAGGCCTGGATATTCGCTGAGGCAAGTGGGGATGGGCAAAATGTAGGGAGGGGGGTGGTTGTGATGTGGAGAACAGTGTGTCAGGCAAGAAACCCAGATATCTGGAAACCTCGGTGTGCATCTTTTGGCTCTGATTTGTTCCCCAAATTTCAGCCTGATTGTCAGACTTGACTTCCAGTTGGGTGGGGAGCACCAAGGAGCAGATCTGATCCCAGACTTGGGTTGGGAGGTGGGTTTCTGATTCCAGACCCTGAGAGGGGTGATCTGATCCCTGACCCAAGGGGCCTTTCTATGGGGCGAGAGGGAGTTCCCTGAAAGGGTGGATCTTGGGGGTGCTGGAGGGAAGCACTCGTCCTCCTCCTAACCCATAAGCAGTGCTGTAAAGGCACTTGCCTTCCCCTTGAAGCTGTCCTTGCCTCCTTTCAGCTGTCCAGTTTCCCAAGATCTAGGAAATTCAGTAGCCAATGGTAAAGCATGCAAAGTAGCTTATTCTGAAGCTGCCATCCTCACTAACATATTTAAAATGCCAACTTACCTTTCAGAGTGTGTTAACTGCCTGTCCAGATAATACCCAGAAGTCGGCAGGTCAAAGCTGGTTTCCCAATGCACCTGGAATTTTTTCAACTTTAACAAGTCCCTTCCCACCTGCACCCATTCCCACATACTCACCCATATTAAAATTCTCCCATAATAAAGTGAGTAATACTGCCAGGATCTGCATGTTTCTCGATGTTTAATTCTCTATTGTTTTAGCCTTTCACATATTTTCTATCTTATCCATGTTTTTCTGTTTTCTACTAATGATGACTTTTGTCTCTTATTAGAAATTGCAAATTCAGTTAATTGTTATTTAGTATTTTATTGATCAAAGTAAAAAAACAAGAACACTGCTGTGTTCATGTTCTATGCTGATTAATAGGATATCATGGAATTAATATTCACAGCCTAGAAACTATTTTTGACTTTTCTTTACACTGCAAAGAAGACATTTTTCGATTTATATGATCCAAGTAAACAAAATGGATAGACTTGTTGGATTTAATTTTGATGCATTACTGCGTTTTGTAAAGTGTTAGAGATATTTTGTATTTATAAAATGGTGTGTCACCAGAAAATACGTAAGTGTTAAAAATGGCAGCTACGGACCACAACAGCTGTAATTAGAAACACTTTTCTTTAATATTAACTCTAAACGATCTCTGCAATTAATATGTGAAATGATTTGGTTTCCCGTTGATTTTTATGTTTTTCTAGAATTGTGAATTCAATATCATTATGTTGCAATGAATCACCATGCTTTTGCTACAAAAAATCTCTAACATATTGTGATGAGCAAACGTGCTCCTATTTTGCACCATTGACATTGTGTGTTCTTAGTTGCAAACTGATTGCAGACTTTTGCAGTTCAGCCATTCCAATGTAATACTGACGGTTTGAAAAGAGTGGAAATTTAAACAACAGTATACACATGAAGCTAAAAAATTCAGCAAGTCAGTAAACACTTATAGTATTCTGAGACAGCCCCCAAAACTATTAACTCAAACACAATAGCAGCCAACTTGCAAAAAGTAAGTTCCAACAAAGACTGATGTGATAATGACATAATCTGTTTTTGTGATGTTGATTGAGGGATAAATATTGGCCAGAAGACCAGAAATAATTCCTCTTCTTCGACATTGTTTTCGGCTGAGCATCGACTTGAGGATGACGTCTACACATTCTGTCATGGGTCTTCATGTGATTGAACAGGTCGCTTCCCGACCTGCAGATCTTTGGGCACATGGGGCAGGGCATCCTACGAGGTAGTGGGATCCAGAGTGCAGAATTTACTTCCTTTTCTTTCCTTCCCTCCCAGCGCTCTACCTCCTCATGCATTTGGACTCAAAACATGATGCAGCTTGATAAAAAGTTTTCGCCATTTTGAATGATTAGTAACAAGCTCCTCCTAGTCATTATTGTCGATGCTGCCGCACTTCAAGAAGAGCTTCAGAGTTAAAACCGCGAGACTTCGGGAGAGAGAGGTTAAAACAGCGAGACTCGAGTAGGAGTAAAGGTAAAATAAAGGCAAGGGTCCGTATTCTATTTAGTTAAGATATGTCTGGGGAGCTAGATATCCCTATAGCTCATGATTTGCACATCCAGTGCTATGTGGGAAATCCTAGACGCTCCTGGCAGTCTGGATGATCATGTGTGCAGGCGGTGTCGCTAACTGGAGCAACTCAAGCTCCGGGTTTTGGAGTTTGAGCAGCATCTGGGGGCACTATGGTGTATTCATGAGGCTGAGAGGTTTGTGGATAGCACGTTTCAGGACGTGCTTAAGGAAGTGCAAGCAGAGAGGGAATGGGTGACCGCCAGACAGAAGAAGGGGACCAGGTAGGTAGTGAGGGAATCCCCGAGTGCATTTCACTCACTAACCATTTTTCGGCCTTGGAAAACGATGAGAGTAACAGTTCTTGGTAGAGGTCACCCAGAGCCAAGGCCATGGCACTGTGGGTGGTCCACCTGCTCAGGTGGGAAGGAAGAAGTGTGGAAGGGCAATAGTGGTAGGGGATTCGTTAATGAAGGGAGTAGACAGGCACTTCTGTGGCTGTAGACGTGACTCTAGGATAGTATGTTACCTTGTGGGTGCCAGGGTCAAGGATGTCACGGAACAGTTGCAGGGCATTCTGAAGGGGGAGGGGGGGGTGGTGGCCGCAGGGGCAGGCAGGGCAGCGGGGGGGTGAAGGGTGAACAAGTGGTTGTGGTCCATGTTGGGACCAATGACATAGGAAGAAAGAGAAATGAGGTCCTGAAAGTGTACTTTAAGGAGTTAGGTAGGAAATTAAAAAGCAGGGCTTCAAAAGTAGTAATCTCTGGATTACTCCCGGTGCCACGCAGTAGTGAGTATAGGAACAGAAGGATAGAGCAGATGAATGCTTGGTTGGAGAGATGGTGCAGGGGCGAGGGCTGTAATTTCCTGGGGCATTGGAACCGTTTCTTGGGGAAGGTAGGACCTGTACAATTTGGACGGGTTACATCTGAACAGGACCGGGACTAACATCTTTGTGGGGAGCTTTGCTAATGCTGTTGAGGCGGATTTAAACTAAATCGGCAGGGAGATGGGGACTGAAAAGTAGTTCAGAGGGGAGAGAAGCTGAGATGTAATTAGAAGTTAAAATGTTAGCATGAGAGTCTGGAAGGCAAAGGAAACATAGGCTGGATAAGAAAGAAGTGAGTTTGGCAAGCTTAAGTGGAACATATTTTAATGCAAGGAGCCTGAGGAATAAGACGGATGATTTGCGGGCACAGACAGGCACATGGGAGGTATGATATCATAGCTATGACCAAGACTTGGCTAAAAGAAGGGCAGGATTGGCGGCTGAACATTCTTGGTTATAGGGTATTCAGACAAGATAGAGAGGGGGATAGAAGAAGAGGGGGAGTCGCAATATTGATCAATTATAGCAGTGAGGAGGGATGATATCTTGGAAGGATCAACAAATGAGGCCATATGGGTAGAAGTAAAAAACACAAAAGAGGCAAACATGTTGTTGGGTGTGTACTATAGACCCCCAAACAATCAAGGAGAGATAGAGGATCAGATATGTAATCAAATTTCAGAGAAGTGTAATAATAGTAAGGCAGTAATAGCAGGGGATTTTAACTACCCAAATATTAACTGGGATAGTTTTAGTGTGCAAGGTAGAGAGGGAGCAAAATTCTTAAGTTGCATCCAGGAGAACTTTGTTAGCCAGTACGTAGCTAGCCCAACAAGTGAGGGGGCAGTTCTAGACCTAATATTCGGAAATAAGCCTGGGCATGGCGGAAGGCATATCAGTAGAGGAACATTTTGGAGATAGTGACCATAACTCAGATTTAGGATAGTTATAGAAAAGGATAAGGTTGGGCTAGGAATAAAAGTTCTAAACTGAGGAAAGATTAATTTTACTAAGGTGAGATACGATTTGGCCCAAGTGGACTGGGAGCAGTTACTTGCAAGTAAAACTGTGTCAGAGCAGTGGGAGGCATTCAAGAAGGAAATAGCGAGAGTACAGGGCAAATATGTTCCCGTAAAGACAAAGTCTGGATGTCAAGGGACATAAAGGTTAGGATTAAGAAAAAAAGAGAAGCTTATGGCAGGTACCGAGGGCTCAATACAGCAGAACCCCTAAAGGAGTATAAAAAGTGCAGGGGGAACTTAAAACGGAAATTAGGAAAGCTAAGAGAGAGCATGCGAAAGCATTGGTGGGTAGAATAAAGGAAAACCCAAAGCGGTTTTTTAAATATATCAAGAGTAAGAGAACAACTAGGGAAAGTGTAGGGCCAACTAAGGATCATAGAGGTGATGTGGGTACAGTCCTAAATGAATATTTTACGTCGGTCTTCACAATGAAGAAGGACGACGCATGTGTAGACATCAGGTTGGAGGACTGTGAAATATTAGAGGAAATTAACATAGAGAGAGAGGAGGTACTAGCTGGTGTAGCAGCCTTACAAGTGGATAAATCCACAGACCCGGATGAGATGTATCCAGGCTGTTGAGGGAGGCAAGGGAAGAGATATCAGGGACCCTGGCAGTAATTTTCAAATCCTCTCTGGCCACAGGTGAGGTGCTGGAGGACTGCTGACGTTGTTACATTATTATAAAGTGAGGCAAGGATAGACCAGGAAATTACAGGCCAGTCAGTCTAACCTCGGTGGTGGGGAAGTTACTAGAAAGAATCCTGAGGGACAGGAAATACCTGCACTTGGAGACACACGGATTAATCAGGGATAGTCAGCATGGATTTGTTAAGGGAAGGTCGTGTTTGACAAATTTGATCAAATTTTTTGAGCAGGTAACCAGGAGTGTTGATGAGGGTAATGCATTTGATGTGGTCTACATGAACTTTAGCAAGACTTTTAATAAGGTCCCTCATGGCAGACTGATCAAGAAAGTTAGAGCCCATGGGATCCAAGGTAAAGTGGCAGGTTGGATCCAAAATTGGCTGAAAGGCAGGAAGCAGAGAGTGATGCTAGAGGGATGTTTCTGTGACTAGAAGTCTGTTTCCAGTGGGGTTCCGCAGGGCTCGGTGCTGGGGCCCTTGCTGTTTGTGGTGTATGTAAATGATTTGGACTTAAATGTAGGGGGTATGATCAAGAAGTTTGCGGATGACACGTAAATTAGCAGGGTGGTAAATAGTGAGGAGGATAGAACTAAACTGCAGGAGGATATCAATGGACTGGTCTGGTGGACAGAGCAATAGTAAATGGAATTCAACCTGGAAAAGTGTGAGGTAATGCACTTGGGGAGGGCTAACAAGGCAAAGGAATACACTGTGAATGGTAGGACCCTGGAAAGTGCTGAAGTTCAGAGGTGTGCATATGCACAGATCCACGAAGGTAGCAGGGCAGGTAGATAAAGTGGTTAAGAAGGCATATGGCTGAGGCATAGAATACAAGAGTAGGAAGGTTATGCTGGAACTGTACAAAATGCTCGTTAGACTACAACTGGAGGACTGTATGCCGTTCTGGTCACCACATTATGGGAAGGATGTGATTGCACTGGAGAGGGTGCAGAGGAGATTTACCAGGATGCTGCCTGGGCTGGAGGGTCTGAGCTCTGAGGAAAGGTTGGGTAGACTGGGGTTGTTCTGCTGGAGCAATGAAGGTTGAGAGGGGACCTGATAGAGATGCATAAGATTATGAGCGGCATAGATAGGGTGGATAGGAAGGCACTTTTTCCATCAGTAGAGTGGTCGATAACCAGGCGTTGTAGATTTAAGGTAAGAGGTAGAAGGCGAAAAGGAGAGTTGAGAAATTTTTTTACTGAGGATGGTGGGAGTCTGGAACTCACTGCCTGAAAGGGTGGTTGAGTCAGAAACTTTCGTAACATTTAAGAAGTATTTAGATATTCACTTGCATTGCCAAAGCCCTGGAAAATGGGATTAATATTGTCCGATCTTTTTTGACTGGCATAGGCAGAATGGGCCCTATGGCCTTCTCCTGTGCTGTAAACATCTATGAGTTTGAGTCTATACAGGACATTTCATGTTGGTAAGCTATAACTAACTAGTGGAGTGCCACAAGGATCAATGCTAGCGCCTCAATTTTTTTACAATCTATATTAATGACTTGACAAAGAGTTCAAGAGTATTGCATCCAAGTTTGCTGATGATACAAAGTTAGATGGAAATATAAGCTGTGAGGAGGACACAGAGGCTGTAAAGAGTTATAGACAGGAATTGACTGGGCAAAAAGATGGCAAATGGAGTATAACGTAGGAACATGTCAGATTATTTGCTTTGGTTTTAAGAATAGAAAGACATTTTTTTTAAAAAGAGGTCAAACTTTTAATTGTTGATTTTGGGCAGCCCATCAAGAAACACAAAGTTAGCATGCAGGTACAGCAAGCGATTTGGGAGGCAAGTAGCGTTTTGACCTTTTATTGTAAGGGGAGTTGGAGCACATGAGGCAGTCTTGCTATAATTGCATCGGCCTTTGGTAAGACCACACCTGGAGCACTGAGAAGTTTTGCCCTCCGTACCTATGGAAGGATATACTTGCATTGGAGGCAGGACATCAAAGGTTCCCCAGATTGATTCCTGGAATGAGACACTGAGTAAATTGGGCCTATACTCTCTGGAGTTTAGAAGGAGGAGCGGTGATCGCATTGAAACATACAAGGTTCTGAAGGGGCTTGACAAGATAGAAACTGAGAAGCTGTTACCCCTGGCTAGGGAATCTAGAACATAGTGGCACAGTCTCAGGATAAGTGATTGATCATTTAGGACTGAAATGAGGAGGAATTTCTTTACTCAGAGAGGTTTGTGAATCTTTGGAATTGTTTACCCCAGAAGATTATGGATTACTCCCATCATTGAGTATATCTAAAACTGAGATCGATAGATTTTTGACATCATGGAATCAAGGAATATGGGGAGATATATTTAGGACCTCCAAATACGTTCTTCCACAGTTCCCAGCTTCTCACAATTTAGGAACTAACCTGAACTGACTGTCTTAGGGCCAAAATGGAGGCTTCACATTTTCCCACATTGAACTCCATCTGCCCATTCACTTAATGTATCATTGACCACTTGCAGCTTTTCTGTATCATCTACACTATTCACTACACTTAGTGTTCTCAGCAAACTTCAATATATAGCTCACCTTTCCTAATTCCAAGTAATTTATAAATACAGTATTGTGAAAACTTTAGGCCTCAGAATAAATCCTTCGGGGACATCACTGGGCAATTTGAATGCATACTCATTATGACACAAATGTCATAATTTAAAACAAAAGTATTTCTTAAATGACATTTATCTCTCTCATTAAAGTGCAATAAAATATACTTGGTAGCAGTGGAGGACTTAGAAATTACTGAATGTGATTTAAGTATCCAAGGTGAGATTCTTTTTTACAGGGAGAAGGAGCAAAAATAAAAATACTAAACTGCATAGTATTTGAAACTTTTAAACCAAAAATATAGCATGAGTAGGATTTTAAAACATATTTTCTAATTTCCCATTTTCCCTTCCTTTTATGTAGGATATGATGTTTCAGCTGCTTCGTGGACTAGACTTCCTTCATTCACACCGTGTGGTTCATCGAGACTTGAAGCCCCAAAATATTCTTGTAACCAGCAGTGGCCAAATCAAGCTGGCTGATTTTGGCTTGGCACGCATTTATAGTTTTCAGATGGCACTTACCTCAGTGGTAAGTTCCTGAATGATTTCTATGAGAATACATAACCTTGCAACCAATGGAAGGGTGTTAACGTTTTATCTTACAGGTAGGTTTCATTTGAGTGAAAAACGTTGTGTTCCTTCTGATAGACCAAACTGGCTGCCTTGGAAGAGTTGGTAAAATGGACTAAACTCCATAAATTCCTTTTAAAGTAATTAAATACTTTTTGTCCCTTTATGTTCTGTAATTTATTTTCTTAGCTATTTCTGTGTCTTCATATCGGACAACTTGGCATTCAAGTATCTTTGGTTGTCTGGATGTACTTATTTTGATGGATAAAGGGCTATATAAGAGAAAGTACCATAATTCCTAGTAGAACAACAGGCCAAGGCAACCCAGATGGCATGTACTGATGAATACAATTTGTAATGGTAAAATTTTCTTTCATGAATGTATAAATATTTTAACAATTTAATGACTTTTCTTCAGTTTGGAACCAAAAGCAAGTTCTGTCCAGCACTTGTTCTTTGTATATAGGATTTCATTAGCTGTATTCTTTCACTGGTGAATATTACTCACTAGCCTGGGAAAGGCTGTAGATGATATCATAAGCTTAATGTATTCATATCAAATTTCTTTGGGTTAACACTTCAAATAAAATAGTAAATGTTTATGTTTTTCATGGCATGTGCACATTTCTGGCTTGGCCAGCAATTTCCCTGAATGAGGTGTTGGTGAGCCATCTTCTTGAACTGCTTAGTCCCTCTGGTGTGGGTACACCCACAGTGCTGTTAGGAAAGGACCTCCAGGATTTTGCCCTTGCGACAGTAAAAGAACAAGGATGTAGTTCCAAGTCAAAATAGTGTGTGGCTTGGAGGGGAACTTGCAGGTGGTGATGTTTCCATGCAACTGCCGCTCTTGGCCTTCTGGATGGTAGAGGTTGCAGGTTTGGAAGGTGCTGTCAAAGGAGCCTTGGTGAGTTGCTGCAGTGCATTTTGAATATGGTACACACTGCTTCCACTGTATGTAGGTGGTGGAAAGAGTGAATGTTTATGGTGGTGGATGTGGGGGGCTGATCAGGCTGGTTGTTTTGTCCTGGATTGTCTCGAGCTTCTTGAGTGTTGTTGGAGCAGGCAAGTGGAGAGTATTCCATCACTCTCCTGACTTGTGCCTTGTAGATAGTAGACAGGCTTTGGGAGTCAGGAAGTTCATTGTCTCAAGAGTTCCCAGCCTCTGACCTCCTCTTGTAGCCACAATATTTATATGACTGGTTTGGTTAAGTTTCTGGCTAATATCCCCAGGATGTTGATGGTGGGTGATTCCATGATGGTAATGCTGCTGAATGCCAAGGGAAGATGGTTAGATTCTCTTGTGTTGGGGATAGTCATTGCCTGGCACTTGTGTGGTGCGTATGCTACTTACCATGTATCAGCCCAAGCATGAATGTTGCCCAGGTCTTGCTACATATGGTTGCGGACTGCTGTTTCAAATGGATTATTGCTGCATTAAAATAGTGTACAGAAGAATTTGATACCAGTAGAGTTAAGCATTTGTACAATAACAATGCCCAGGATAATTTCCAAGTTTATTTGTTTAAAACAAATGAGTCAGCTAAACTTCTCTACAAAGATCTATAAGGTATCTGAGATGAAATAATATATCTGGCAAATTTTCTTTTACATTGTCTGTTTTTGTAACTATATATTAAATATATTTTACATTGGGAAGAGTTGGGACAACAGCAAAAGCAATCTCTATATATAGCACTTTTAATGTGGAAAATTGAGGGGTAATAAAAAATGGATGCTGGAGTAGATGATATTAGGAAGGGTGAACTAAAGCTTGGTCAAAGAAGAGGGAGATAGTCGTGTAGTGATAATGTCAGTGGGCTAGTAATCCAGAGGCCCAGGCTAATGCTCAGGAGACATAGGTTCCAATCCTACCGTGGCAGCTGATGGAATTTAAATTCAATTAATAAATATCTGGAATACAAAGCTAGTCTCAATAATGGTGACCACGAAGCTATCATCGGTTGTTGTAAAAAACCATCTAGTTCACTAATGTTCTTTAGGGAAGAAAATCTGCCATCCTTAACTGGTCTGGCCTATATGTGACTCCAGATCCACAGCAGTGTGATTGATTCTTAACTGCCTTCTGAAATGGCCTAGCAAACCACTCTGTTCAAAGGCTATTTGGGATTGGCAACAAATGCTGGCCTTGCCAGCGACACCCACATCCCATGGAAGGATTTTTCAAAATGTGGGTATTAAGGAAGATTTTAAATGGGGAAAGGGGATTAGAAAGGCAATTCTGTATTATTGGCCTAGGTGGATGAAGGCACTGATATAATTGGTGGAACAAATTAGGATGGGAGAACATACAAGAGGTCAGAGCCAGGGGAACAGAGTTCAGGACAGAAGTTAGTGTTGGATGGAGTTATAAAGATGAAAAAGCAGAAAGGTCTTAAATATATTTCAAGTTAATTTGAAATTTGAGGTAGTGTAGAGGTCTGGGAGTCACTGTTGGTCTTTAGAGGACAGAGGTGATGGGTTAACAGGACCAGGTGTGGGATAAAACACAAGCATCAGAGTTTTGGATGAGCTGTGTCATCAACATGCATGTGAAAGCTGACCCCATGTCTGTGGATGATGTTGTCAAGGGGAAGTATGTAGATGAGATGGAGGGGATCAAGGTTAGACCCTTAGGGGATTTCGGAGGTAGTGTGCAAGGTTAAAGAGAAGCAGTTGGTGAAGATGCTGTAGCTTCAGCCAAATGAGGAGTGGAGCCAAGCTAGAGAAGACCCACTGAGCTATACAACAGAGGAAAATCATTGGAGAAGAATGGTTTGGTTGGCGAAAGGCTGCGGCAAGTTTAAGGAGGACAAGGAGGGATTATGTATCATGATCACAGTCTCAAAGGATGTCACTTTGTGAAACCTCACTGGAGAGATTCATATAGAGTTGTGGGAAAGGTGGACATAGATTTGGGAGACAACAAGGGTCCAGGAATTTGTTTTGAGCTGGGCACAACAAATAATTCCTGCAATAGATGGAGGCCTTGGGTCTCATTTACAGCAGACTAACGTCATTATTTTTGATGGGGTCTTCTCCAGGCAGCCCGAGTTTCGGGCAGTAGACCTCTTGATTCTGCAAGTTGAGATTGTGAGACATAGGATGCTGAGTGCCAGAATCAGGAACAATTTGAGTAGAGGAAATGGCATGTATGTTTCACTCGTGTCTCCTGCTGTTGCGTAACCAACCAGCAATCCTTAAAGGGATGGCTCGGTTATACTTGGCAAAGCCAGGAGTAGCAAGAGTGTTTCACAAAACTACTGTAGGTCACTGTTGACCCAGGTTCATGCTCTCCACAGTTGCTTCCCACCCAACTTCCCTGCCTCCACCCTCCTCAAGGACCTAGCTATGGGCTAGCACAACTTTCAGGTTGCCTAATATTGCACTGGCTCAGAGCTAGTGAGCTGCAGCGGGAAACCTATGCAGGTTGTGCTGCTCACCGGTAAAGTTTAACTGAGATCCAAGCTCCAAATGGCTTCAGCTTCCTTACCCGCTTGACAGGAAGCAAACTCTGTCAGTCAGCTTCCCAAAGCTGAAAACCTGTCCTACGATCTCAACTTTAGTGTTGCTCACTAGAATAATCCAGGAGTAGAAATTTGAGAGTTTTCAGTTTCAGGTATGCTGCATTTCTACCACTATGTTTGTCTTGTTAGCATTGTGGGAATTAATCGTAACAGTAAAATGGAATGTTTTTAATTCATTCGTGGGATGCTGACATCACTAGCAAGGCCAGCATTTTTTGTCCATCCCTAATTGGCCTTGAAGGTGGTGATGAGCCACCTTTAACTTCTGCACTTGTGTAGTGAAGGTATTCCCACAGCGCTGTTAGGGAGTGTGTTCCAGGAATTTGACACGGCAACAGTGAAGAAAAGCCGATATATTACCAAATCAGGGCAGTGTGTAACATGAGGAAGTTGGAGATGGCGGTGTTCCCATCTCCTGCTGCTCTTTATCTTCTAGATGTTAGAGATTGGAAGTTTGGGAAGTGCTGTCAAAGAATCTTTGGTGAGTTGCTGGAGTGCATCTTGGATTGGCTTTGGTTAACCATATAGCTTCTTTCATTATACAATGAAATTTCTATATTTCAGTGTGCAAATATTTTATAGAAAGTATCTACCTATTATGTGAAGCATGGTTGCTGGTCTTGATTGTTAAGTGAATTTTTAAAAATATATATTCACTATTTTTAACACGTATCACCTATTGTGTCAGACATCCCGTACTGCATGCTAGGTTGTGTCCTAATTCGGTGCCAAATTTCCTGTATATTTTGTGCATAATATTGTTTCCTATTGACATTAAAGAACACAATGAAGGAGATTCTTTGAAGTCAAAGGCAAGATTTTTAATCTGCTCCATCACCTGAAATCAATATCTGAAAGGAAAGAGGATGAAAAGAAAGAGCGTTTTATTTATTCCTTCACGGGATGTGAACATCGTTGGCTAGGCCAGCATTTATTGCCCATCCCCAATTACCCTTGAGAAGGTGATGATGAGCCGCCTTCCTGAACTGCTGTGTTCCATGTGCTGTAGACACACCCACAGTGCTGTTAGGGAGCAAATTCCAGGATTTTGACCCAGTGGCAGTGAAGAAACGACAATATAGTTCCAAGTCAGGATGGTGTGTGGCTTGGAGGGGAATTTGCAGGTGGTGGTGTTCCCATGTGTCTGCGGCCCTTGTCCTTCTAGATGGTAGAGGTTGCAGGTTTGGAAGGTGCTGTCGAAGGAATCTTGGGGCATTGCTGCAGTGCATCTTGCAGATGGTACACACTGCTGCCACTGTGCATCAGTAGTGGAGGGAATGAACATTTAAGGTGGTGGATGGGGTACCAGTCAAGCAGGCTGCTTTGTCCTGGATGCTGTTGAACTTGAATGTTGATGGAGCTGCACTCATCCAGGCAAGTGGAGAGCATTCCATCATATTCCTGACATGTGCCTTGTGGATGATGGATAGGCTTTCAGGAGTAAGGAAGTGAGTTACTCATTGCAGAATTTCCAGCCTCTGACCAACTCTTGTAGCCATAATATTTATATGGCTGGTCCAGTTCAGTTTCTGGTCAATGGTAACCCCAGCGATGTTGATAGTGGGGGATTCAGTGATTGTAATGCAGTTGAATGTCAAAGGAAGATGGTTAGATTCTCTCTTGGAGTGGTCATTGCCTGGCGCTTCTGTGGCGCGAATATTACTTGCCACTTATCGGCCCAAGCCTGAATGTTGTCCAGGTGCTGCTGCAAATGGACACAGACTGCTTCAGTATCTGAGGAGTCGTGAATTGTACTGACCATTGTGCAATCATCAATGAACATCCCCACTTCTGATCCTATGATGAATTAGCTTAAGATGTTTGGACTAAGGACACTACCCTGAGGAACTCCTGCAGTGATGTTCTGAGACTGAGCAGCCACAACCATCTTCTTTTGTGCTAGGTAAGACTCCAACCAGTGGAGAGTTTTCCCTCCTGATTCCCATTGACTCCAGTTTTGCTAGGGCTCCTTGATGCCACATGCGGCCAAATGCTACCTTTATGTCAAGGGCAGTCACTCTCATCTCACTTCTGGAGTTCAGCTCTTTTGTCCATGTTTGGATCAAGGCTGTAATGAGGTCAGGAGCCGAGTGGCCCTGGTTGAATCCAAACTGAGCGTCAGTGAGCAGGTTATTGCTGCGTAAGTGCCGCTTGACGGCACCGTTGACATCCTCTTCCATCACTTTGATGATCGAAAGTAGACCGATGGGGCAGTAATTGGGCAGGTTGGATTTGCCCTGCTTTTTGTGGACAGAACACACCTGGGCAATTTTCCACATTGCTGGGTAAATGCCAGTGTTGTAGCTGTACTGAAACAGTTTGGCTGGAGGCGTGGCAAGCTCTGGAGACTATTGCTGGAGTGTTGTCAGGGCCCATAGCCTTTGCTGTATCCTATGCCTTCAGCTGTTCCTTGATATCATGTGGAGTAATTCAGATTGGCTGAAGATGGACCTCTGTGATGCTGGGAACCTCAGGAGGAGGCTGAGATGAATTTGGTAGTTCTGGCTCAAGCTGGTTGCAGTACTTTAACAATGTATTTTGCACTGTTGTGCTGGGCTCCCCCATCATTGAGGATGAAGATATTTGTGGAGCAGCCTCATCCAGTGAGTTGTTTAATTGATCACCGCTGTTCACAACTGGATGTGGCAGGACTGCAGAGCTTAGATCTGATCCGTTGGTTGTGGGATTACTTAGCCCTGTCTATCACTTGCTGCGTATACTTCACCAGGTTGACACCTCATTTTTAGGTATGCCTGATGCTGCTGCTGGCATGCCCTCCTGCACTCTTCATTGAACCAGGATTGCTCGCCTGGCTTGATGGTAATGGTAGAGTAGGGGATATGTGGGTCATGAGGTTACAGATTGTGTTTGAACAAAATTCTGCTACTGCTGACGGCCCCCGGCACCTCCATGATGCCCAGTTTTGAGTTGCTAGATCTCTTCAAAATCTATCCGTTCTACATGGTGGTGATGCCACACAACACAAGGGTATCCTCGGTGTGAAGATGGGGCTTCATCTCCACAAGGACTGTGCAGTGGTCAGTCTTTCCAATACTGTCACTGTCAGATGCATCTGCAACAGATAGGTTGGTGAGGATGAGGTCAAGTAGGTTTTTCTTCCTTGTTCCCTCACCACTTGCCACAGACCCAACCTAGCAGCAATATCCTTTCGAACTCGGCCAGCTTGGTCAGTAATGATGCTACTGAGCCACTTTTGGTGATGGACATTGAAGTACATTCTGTATCCTTTCCTTGTGTGGTGATGCTGGTAGGTGGCAATCAGCAGGAGCTTTCCTTTGATCTGATGCCATGAGACTTCGTGGAGTCCAGAATCAATGTTGTGGACTCTGAGGCTAGTTCCTCCCAACTTTATACCACCGTGCCCTCACCTCTGGTGGGACAGGAGTGGTGATGGTGGTGTCTGGGACGTTATCTGTAAGGCATGATTCGGTGAGTATGACTGTATGACAATCTTTCGGACAGCTCTCCCAATTTTGGCATGAACCCTCAGGTATTAGTGAGGAGGACTTTGCAGAGTCGACAGGGCTGGGTGTCGTGTTATTGTTTCTGGTTCCTGGGTCGATGCCAGGTGGTCCATTTGGTTTTGTTCCTTTTTTTTCTGATTTCGTAGCAGTTTGATACAACTAAGTGGCTTGCTAGGCCGTTTCAAAGGGCATTTAAAAGTCCGCCACATTGCTGTGGATGTGGAGTCACATGTAGAACAGGCCAGGGAAGGACGACAGATTTTCTTCCCTAAAGGACATTCGTGAACCAGATGGATTTTCACAACAATCAACAATGGTTTCATGGTCACTATTACTGAGGCTAGCTTTTTAGTTCCAGATTTATTACTTGATTTTAAATTCCACCAGCTTCTGTGGTACTAATCTCCAGATTACTCCAGGTGCCATATGCTAGTGAGTACAGAAGCAGGAGAAAGTACAGATGAATGCATGGCTGGGGGGAATGGTGCAGGAGGGAAGACTTTAGCTTTCTGTGCTTTGGAGCCAATTTTGGGTGAATGTGGAACCTGTACAAGGCTTGTACCTCAACAAGGCTGGCACCAATATTGTTGTGGGGAGGTTTGCTAGTGCTGTTGGGGAGGCTTTAAATCAGCTTGCCAGGGAGATGGGAACCTGAGTGTAGATTCAGAAGGGAGAGAAGCAGAGGTCAAAATAGAAGGCAGAAGATTAGTAAGTGAATGTGGAAAGATGAGCAAACAAAGGCTAGAAAATAGACACAAAGGAGTTTGGCAGCATTTAATGGTATATATTTCAATGCAAGTAAGATTATGGCTGATCTGATCTTGGCTTCAACTCCACTTTACTACCTATTCGCACAGTCCATGATTCCCCAATTTTTTTAGAGTCTGTCTGTCTCAGCCTTGAATATATGCAATGGCTTAGCCTCGACAGCTCTCTGGGGTAGAGAATTTCAAACATTTCTGACTGAGAAGAAATTCCTGCTTATCTCAGTCTTAAATGGACAATGCCTTATTCTGAAATTATGGCCCCAATTCAAGATACCCCTATGAGGGGGAACACCCTCCCAGCATCTACCCTGTCAAGCCCTCAGAATCTTCTATGTTTCAATAAGATCACCCCTCATTCTTTAAACTCCAATGATTAAAGGCCTAACCTATTAACCTTTCCTCATAAGACAGTCCTTTCATCCTGGCGAGCTCTCTCAGAACTGCTCCAATGCAAGCATATCCCTTCTTAAATAGGGAGGCCAAAACTGTGCGCAGTACTCTTGGCGCATGGTCTCACAATGCCCTGTATCCTCACAGCTACTTTTATACTCCATCCCTTTTGCAATAAAGGCTAACATTTCATTTGCCTTCCTAATTACTTGCTATACCTGCATGCTAATCTTTTGTGCATCATGTATGGGGACACCCAAGATCCCTCTGCACCACAGCATTTTGTAGTCTCTCTCCATTTAAGTAATATTTCACCTTTCAATTCTTCCTAGCGTAATGGATAACCTCACATTTTCCCACACTGTATTCCATCTGCTAAATTTTTGCCCACTCACTTAACCTATCTATAACCCTTTGTAGACTCTCTGGGCCGGATTTTTGCCAATGAGGTGGTAAGCTTGACTTGGGGAAATCTCGGCAGACACACCTCCATGGAAACGATCCCCACACGCATGATTTTTACTTCCTGGGGGCAGGGTTGTGATCAAGTTGGGTCCCCCACCTTCGGAGATGGCTATGGAGTTTGGCAAGTCCTAAGGCAGGCTGGTTAGAAGGCCCACTTCGGTTTCCTGATACTTTGGCCTATTTGTACAAAAGGCTGTTAGGCCGTGTAGCCCTCACCCTTCACTCCCCGCCCCCCCCCCAAACCAACCATTCATCATGACGCCTCATAGTCCCCATGCCACCTCCATGCCCCCTCATAGCCCCATATGACCACCATGCCTCCCCCAAACCCTCATGTCACCTCCATAGCCATTCACCCAGCATCCATTATGGGCAGACCTCAGGAGCCATATGGAGATGAAAAATATAATCTTCAAACAATCTAAGAGTGCTCTTGTGCATACACACTTAATACTGAAAAGATTCTCATTCATGAAACCCATTAAAATATTTTAAATCTCCTCAAGTGATAAATCTGTTCCCCTCAGGTAATCACTCTGTTGTAAAAGCAAACAAACTTCTATTCAGTAACCACATCAGAAAACAACTAATCCTTGAATAACCTCTTAAAATTGTCAATCAAAATGTGAACTCATCCCCCTGCTGAGATAAATGGTTTCAGAGTTTTTGAAACTCGGCAAAGCATTGATAATGGGCTCAGCTTTAATAACAGCCCTTGGGAAATGTCAGCAATTAAGTCCATTGAAATTACATGATCAGATGGCTAATGGCTTTTTCTAAGCTGCACCAGATGGCCTGTCAATCAATGCACTCTAGCAGAGGGTGTTTGCTTTTTTACTCTAACTGACAGCTGCAGCTTTTTTTTTATCTTTAAAGGGCTGGGAATTTAAATAACTTCAGATCATGACACTTAAACATGTTTTATCTGCCCTTAATTGCATTTATGACACTTTCATAAATTTGTGACTCCCACACTGCAGGTTAAGGCCCTTGGAGCAGTGAAAACGGAGTCTGTCTGAATTCAGAACTAATTTCAAATTGCCTCGGTTTCCTGCCTGTGTGATTCACGCCCTGCTCCCTTCCCCTTGCTGGCATAGGGGTAGAACTTCTGCATCCGGATCCTGCCACCATTTCAAAAGGCTCCGGAGTCGCCCTAACTCTGCGAAAATACAGCCCTACATGTCCTTCTCAACTTGCTTTCCCACTCATATTGGCAAATATGGTAAAAATATGCACGGTGCATTCATCCAAGTCATTAATGTAGATTGTACAGTAAGTCTTCACTTCAAGTAGTTGCGTCCTCAAAAAACCACGATTTTAAGTGAAATAATTGTAAGTGAATTATGGGTATCTAGAGGAATCAATGTTAAAGCTGGAGTTAGGTTCCTGCGGACATTTCTCACCCAGAAAAACCAATGTACGAGTTGAAACACTGAACCATACATGTGCAACACTGCATTCCTAGCTGAAATAACTTGCAAAATAAAATAAGTCACTAAATAAAGAAGAATCACTGTATAAATTGAAGGAAGAACATTATAGGGTTATGGAGAAAGAGTATAGGAGTGGGATTACTTGGATAGCGACAGTATTTCAATGAGCTGGCACAGGCATGATAGGCCAAATGGCTTCCTTCTGTGCCGTATAATTTGATTATTCTATGATTAGAAGCTGAGGAGAGGCCTCTGAGTCTGGTCCTCTGGCCCTTTCCCTAAACTTCACAGAAAATCTCTGCCACATTTACCTCTGTAAGTTTCAGAAACCTTGTCCCTAAAACCTTGTCTTACAACCAAACGCAATTTTTAAAAACTCTATTGGTAACCTTTCAATCATGAAGTGCTGCATTATATTTTCACCACTTTTATTTCTGCACATTGCATTTAGTTTTCTTGATGATTTTCTTCCCAAACATTATTCGCCCTTTAAAGAAAACATTTAATCCGATGTTACAGATGACTATCCAAGCCCTTCAGTCACCTTCAGATGGGTTTCCAGTATTCTTTACCTGAATTTACACATTCATGCGAATAGGATTTCTGTTCACTTACTGTAAGCCGATCTGCGATGATGACACACAACTCTGGCGTTGACAACACACACAAACAACGTAAAAAGAAAAGGGCAACGCAGATCAGAAAAACAGACCCTAAAGAATAAACTACTTTAAAATGAAACAATGTTACGCGGGCAATGTTATGTGAGTATTTTTCTCTAGTGATAATGATTATTTTAAGTTTCCCCTGATTTTGAAGGTGGGGACTAATCTAGATTGCCCTGAATGCCAAAGAGCATGCAGGGTAAAAAGTAAGGCAAAAAAAGGGAAGTTTATGTCAGGTACCAGGAACTCCATATTTCAGAAAGCCTATCGAATTTTAGAAAAGTTCAGACTGAAATTAAAAAGGATATTAGGAAAACAAAGAGGGGCACAAAAAATATTTTCAAGTAAAATCAACAAAAACAGAGATATTTTTAAGTGCATAAATAGCAAGAGGATAACTTAAGGAAAGATTTTGGAATGCTTATCTTCAAGTGGCGTTTATTTTTGTGGCCAAGCGCAGAAGCTGTGATGATCAGTGACAGAGGATAGGTAAGATGTGGCACTGTTGGTGAATAGAGATTTGGGGTTGCAGTTATTGGTATTGTGCTTGTTATGATGCGGCAGATGTGTGCCAAGCAGATCAAATCCATGAGGGAAACTTGATCACATGGTCACAGCGGTTTTGCAATTTGCATTTATTTTGAGATGCGTGCCCTGAACTCAGTAGTAATAAGTCCACCCAGACTTGAGATTTTTAGAATACTAAATTAAACATTTATTAACAAAAAAGATGTCAAGCATTTACACAGGCCTACAAATTACTACTACAATAACTCCTAAAACCCCTAATTAATCTGGCTTCCAGTTAAACCCCTATTAAGGCAACAGTAAACAAAAAAATAGATTTTAAATAGATTCCAGCCAGTTAACACAATACCCGGGACAGCAGAATTCAAAATGGCTTTTCCCAGCTTTAGTTTCTGTGGGCAGCAGGCTTGATGCACAAAGACTGGAGGCTTCAAACACTTGTGTTAGATCTTACAATGCCTTCCCTGACACACAGCCTCATTCTCCTTTATACATGTTTCCCTCTTTTAATGTAAATCCTATTGTTCCCATATGCATTAATAACTTCACCTTTCCCATAATATAAATTTTACATGGTGCTTATATTATCAGTAACCTTTGGGAAAAATAAACATACTGCTTGGCCTAGCTTCTCTGGCTAGGTGCAACATCCTACCATTTCTTTGAAATTCAAACTACCCTGATTTATCTAAAAATGCAAATTCCCCTCACCTCCCATTCTAAGACTTCAGCCATATTTACATATTTATCATTTCAAACCTAGCTTCTTTTGATGAGTCAAAGCCTTCAGACCAACTGATCTAATCAACAACTAATCTCCAATTCGGTTAAATCACTCACGCATGCACGCACACAAACTATCCAAGCCCCACTATTAACCTACTTTTACAATAAATCACAATAATATTATGAGAGTTATTATACTTTTGTGACACCTTGGATGAGTTTCTTTTTTACAGACTGCCTAGGTTGCCTCCTTCCTTTCTCTTCTCATTCTCTTGATCCTCCTGGCCCTCCTCATGGCTGGTAGCTAGGGCGTGTCCCTTCGTGATAACAATGTTGTGCAGCAAACCACCTCAGTTCTTGAAACCCTTTGCTAAGTACTACAGGGCTCTCCAGAGTGATCCAGGCAGAGACAACATTGTTTCTACATGCCAATGATCTTCACCGTCATATTTCATTGGGCAGCATGGCTTTCATTGCATGCATTCTACACATGTGTGTATGAGTGGCACTCCAGAATCATAAGCCATGTGGTCACTGAATAGTCATTGTCACCCAGTAGCTTCTCATTGATTTGCTGTGATGACTCAAGTGCAGTTGGCACATCGGGCTGCTACAGAATTAAGGCTGCTGCAAGATACCTACCACTGCCCCCTGTGAGTCTTAATCTATGGGCACACCCCAGCTGGATATTGAGGGAGTCGAATCTCCTTCATTGCTAGTTTAGGGCAGAATTGACATGTGGCACCTGCGAAGCAATATGTGTGCAGTCAGTGTCAATCTGCACAACGGGAAAGTCTGCAATCATACCAAAGCTGTGGACTCACTCTGCTTGCTTCTCTCTGGCAAGAGACAATGAAATATAGTTAGCTGGCATTTAGTAGAGAGCTTCAGTGACCTCCCTTATGCAACAGTGGACAGCAAATTGAGATGTTACAAACATCTTCAGCTTCAGTCTGGAAGGAGATAGACCTTCATAGCCACTGGAAATGTGGCCCTTGCCTAGTTCTGAGGCTGCAATGTTGCTGCAACAGACAACAGGTTTCAGTGAGGAAGTGCTTACTGAAAGCACGAATGTCTTACACATGTGCTGAGGTTTAGTTAGAAGAGTTGCTCCCTAAGCATCCAGCATCGATACGACCTCCTGCTGAGAGCCTCTACACATCCTCCTTGTTCTGCTCTGTGTGTTCTCTTTTCATTCTCCCAGTCATGGTGTATCCCAAAGGGATGACTAGTGCATCCACATCTGGGAGCAACTGGTTTGTGCAGAAGCCTTGAAGTCTGCAAAAGCTTCTTCGCCACCTGCCACACTACTCCCTGTAGATTTTTGCAACTTTAACCAACTGTAGCAAACACCACATATGTAGAATAGAAGCAATGGCCAGAGGAAATCAACCTGTGAGTGGCTGTTGATCCCTTTAAATAGTGCTGGTAGGGGGTCTTTCCTGCTGCTTAACATGTGGTCAGCTGTGCAAGATTACGAGATGGCATTGCTGGCATCAAATCAGCATTGCCCATGATTGATGTCATGATCTACCTTAAGTGCATTGACGGGCAGAGGGATCTGGGTGTACGGGTCCACAGGTCACTGAAAGTGGCAACGCAGGTGGATAAGGTAGTCAGGAAGGCATATGGCATGTTTGCCTTCATTGGCAGGGCTATTGAGTATAAAAGCTGGGAAGTCATGCTGCAGCTGTATAGAACCTTGGTTAGGCCACACTTGGAATATTGCGTGCAATTCTGGTCGCCACATTACCAGAAGGATATGGAGGCGTTGGAAAGGGTGCAGAGGAGGCTTACCAGGATGCTGCCTGGTCTGGAGGTTATTAGCTATGAGGAGAGGTTGGAGAAACTCGGATTGTTCTCACTAGAGCGACGGAGATTGAGGGGCGACTTGATAGAAGTTCACAAAATTATGAGTGGCATGGACAGGGTAGATAGTCAGAAGCTTTTTCCCAGGGTGGAAGAGTCAATTACTAGGGGACATAGATTTAAGGTGAGAGGAGAAAACTATAGAGGAGATGTGCGGGGCAAGTTTTTTACGCAGAGGGTAGTGAGTGTCTGGAATTCGCTGCCAGAGGAGGTGGTGGAAGCAGGTACGATAGTGGTGTTTAAGAGGCAGCTTGACAAATACATGAATAGGATGAGAATAGAGGGATACGGACCCCGCAAGTGCAAAATGTTTTAGTTGACGGGCAATATGATCGGCGCAGGCTTGGAAGGCCGAAGGGCCTGTTCCAGTGCTGTACTTTTCTTTGTTCTTTGTTCTTTGTATCTACCTGCTTTGCATAATTCCAGTGGCCATCCCTGACCAATATGGTGTCCGGCACAATTTGATCCAAAAGTATGTTCGTGCTCTACCACCACCGTTTTGGAATTGCAAGGTTACTCATGGTGCCCAAATGATGATGTTTATCCATCCAGATTTTTCACTGTTGCTGCTCAAGGTATACCCCCTCCTCGGTACATCTGTATGATGGCTCTCTTTGGAACGCAGTTGGCTCCAAAGTTGAATGCCTGACGGTGGAAAATGAGTTCTCTGTGGTATTCTGAATAACCTGACATCTGACCTGAGCAGGTCCACAGACATTGTCACTGATTTCCTTGTTTCTTTGATGAGAGTGTCGACCATAACTGGGGCTGAAATTTTCTCACTAATCTCCAACTAACCCTATAAATCAATGCACTAATGGAAGGATGATGCTTGCTGAATCGACAGCAGGAATGTTGCTGGCATTTTGGACTAGTAACCTTCAAGTACATTTCTAATTAATTCATGGAATATGGGTGTCACTGCGAGCATTTATTGTCCTTCCTTAATTTCCCTGGGGATGGTGGCAAGCAGTCCTCTTCAATCACAGCATCAGATAAAGGCCATCAATCTGAAACATTAACTGTTTTTCTCACAGATTCTGCCTCACCTGCTGAGTTTTTCCAGCATTGTTTTTGTTCTTATTTCAGGTTCTTAATAAGACCAAGTTGATTTTCTGGCTTCATGGGAATGCCTTGCTTCAAGTTCCCTGCATTTTTTTTAGTTCCAGTTATGAGGAGAAGTAAAACATGCTTTCTGCAGTTGATCCATTTGTTCCAATGATGGCTAGAACCATGGACTAACATAGTGTGGGCAGAACTCTCTGGTTGGTGAGCGGGGGTGGGGCCCGGTCACTGACATGTAAAATGATGCTTCTTTCATGTGTCACACGAGGGGACATGTTTTAAAAGTTTTTATTTCCCTTTATTTAAATTTACACATGTCAAACCAATCTCTCTGAGGCAGCTCCCTGCCTCAGGGAGATCTCTGCGCACTTTCGCACAGGGAATGACTCGGGGAACCCCCCCTCCCCCCCAACCCGCACAGGGAGCGCCTTAATTGGACCGCCCACATAAAATGGCGGCACGTCCCCAAATGGGATCGGCTTCAGGCCTGTCCCCACACCCCCCCCAAACGGGGAGAAAATTCAGCCCTCCTCTATTTTTCTGTGCCCGGGTGGCTCTGAATGAACTTCAAGGGCTTTCAAAGTTATGGTTCCAATTTAAAGCAAAGAACCCACTACTGGGAAGTAGACATGCTTACCTTGTAACTGGGAAAGGAAGGGAGCCCAAAATGGCTGAAGACCACGAAGCCAGAAAATTGCTTTTATTTTATTAAATGTAAAATATCTATCTTACTTAGAGACAAAAGAATGACCTACTTTGAACAGAAAGTGTTCCCCCTAATCTATTCTTCCCTGTAAAAGGGATTCCCCATGATAGAGGTTATGTTACTAGGCTAGTAATCCAGAATCCTGGACTAATAATCTAGAAACATGAGTTCAAATCCCACCAAGGCAGCTGGAAAATTTAAATTTGGTTAATTAAATAAGTCTGGAATAAAAAGCTATCAGTAATGGTGACAATGCAACTACTGGATTGTCACTTCTTTAAAAAAAATTGGTTCACTAATAACCTTTCGAGAAAGAGGTCTGCTCTGCTCACTCTGGCTGATATGTGATTCCTGGTGCACAGCAATGTGATTGACTCTTAACTGCCCTCTGAAGTGGACCCAGCAAGCCAATCGGTTAAGGTCAATGAGGAGTAGGAAATGAAGGCTAACCTTGGCAGCAATGTCCACCTCCCATGAATGGAAAAACAAAAAGCTCAATGCAAAACTGTCCGATGAATTTATTAAAATCTGAAAGTACAGACCAATCTTCACATCATTGCAGCTACAAAACTTTTCAACATTTAGAAGTTTGGTTTTGTTCCAAGAATGCAGTTAGTCATGATAGGATATTTTAGTGACAAACATAATAACAGAATTGTTTCATTTTGACTTTAATGGTGTTTTCCATCACTAAAAAGTGTGAAGTAAATTCACTACATCCCAACTGGCAGTCGAAAAAATGTATAGCTTTTTCCCAAGTTTTTTGAAATAATAACGACCTGAGAATTGCATACGATTCCAAAGTTCTGAATGCTATTTTTTAAACTGATTGTTGGCAATCAAAAGCAAATCCAGCTGGCTGTTCAGAAAGCTCTACAGGAGTTGAAGAAACACTTCATTACATAATTGATGCTGAAGACAGATACTAAGCACCCAGTCCAAAAAAAATGTGCCTATCACTAAATCTGTTGAAAGAATCCTCTTGCGTTCCTCATTCATTCACATGCTACTGCACCCACATTCTCTGCTGACAAAGAGACTGTTCATTGGGACAATGAGCTTGCCAGAGAGCCTTCCACTAAAAAATCCGATCTCACCCACTAGATGTTGCAAGTCTGGATTATCAAAGCAAAAGCTTTCTGGCGGAAAACGAGTTCTGTAAAGTTCTGAATGCCTAAGAATTCCTGCTAGTAGGTCACAAGTGTGACAGGTTTCTACTGTGAAAGAGCTAGTCTCCCGGGACAGCCCGGAATCCTTCCATGATAATCATCTGGGATGCAAGCTAATGGTGCATCTGTAAAGTGAGAGCAATGCAGCAGGTGCAGCAAGAACTAGAGAGCCATCCTTTTGCAACTGAAATAGCTGATCTGAGTCAGGCCATTTTCATTGATGGGAAGTTGATGGCACTTTTCAGTTTGCTTGATAAGTTAGATTATTCTGCTGATGCTTCTGTCCACCTAGATATGAGTAGGCATTGTACTGATTTTAAAAAGTATGATTAAATCTCACAGTTAAGAGTAGTCATAGCTGTTTTTCTTTTTACTTTTACTATTGTTACAATAAATTAATTGCTAAATAACGTTATCAATGAAATCACTTTTTATTCAGGTGCACCTTTACAACATTTTAATTTTGCATCTTTATTTGTTTACTCTGAGGTGGGAGCTAATTCCATCTATATTCTAATTTTATTGGTTTACAGCAGTCAATTTAATATTCAGAAAACTATAGGTAAAACACAATAGCTTGGCCACAAATTTCATTTTTCTGATAGTGTTTTCCAAGATTATACAAGACTTTTGATCTGCAGAAAAATCCCATATCATATTAAGGTTTCACAGTTTATCCATCATTAGTTTCTTCAAAGCGGCTACTGTATTAGTATGTGCTGCATACTTTATGCTAATGAAAAGCAGTTGAACCATTACATCAGCATTAAAATATATGGTATGCTAACTTTGCCCATAAAATGCAGTCAAAATAATGGTTCGGCTAGCATTGCTCACTTATTATTTTCAAATGCTGCAGCAGCTTCAGGTGAAATGCTGAAATTCAAAAGTTGCTGTCCAAAATGCACCGCCGTTAACCACACAAAAGCAGCATTGCTGGGCTGCCTCACCTTTGAAAAGCATGGAAGTTGTGGCATTTGCACAGCAAGATTAAACTAAACCTGCCACAGAAAAGTACCCATTTAACAATGCTGTGTTAATTACTGCAACAACCTTTCTGGCACTGAAAATTAACTTTTTGCAAGTGGGTACTCTCATTCCTTCCACTTTTTAATAATAGTTGAAGATTTTAAAAATGTAAAATTTAATTTTTGTATGTTTTACTTTTCATATTGCTGAAAAGAGGCATGCTCTCAGCTTTTTGTCATGCACTCATTGGGACAAACACAAAGCTGCTAAATTCCAAATGATCGCAACAATTTATACTACAGGAGAAAAGGGTGATGATTGGTTGGCAAGTGGACTCTGATTGACTGAGGCATTGTCATGGAGAAAACAATGGGGAGCTACAGGCCTCCCCAAACTCCTGGGTAATTCAAAAAAGGTGCAAGGCTTGAACATATTCCTTTTGTTTGCAGAGAATGGGTCACTACGTATGAATGTATGTTGCTACGAGTAAATGAGCCACGTTACGAATTCAACATTATGTTAAATTGATTGTTAATGTAGCTATTAGCACACTCCGGATTGTTCAGCAAGTGCTGGCCAATTGCAGAAATACATCTAACATTAGACATTTTGCTTTGGGTTTGCAAGTACGGGCTGTTATTTTTCCTTTGCCTCTTTATTTTCTCCCATTCTGAATCCAATAATTTTTCCCTCTTTATTTTTCTTTTTGTGCCTGATTCTATAACAATTTCATCCACTCTAAGGGGGGGCAAGTTTGTCGACAGCATGCCATTCCTGTCGATGTAGCCAGAAGTGTGCGCCACAACTGCTTTTTTGCTTTTTCCTATTTCCCACACGATTATAGTTTAAACTTGGAGTGCTGGCGTGCGCACAGGAGACACGTGCAGTTCTGCGGCAGGGGAAGCTTTTCAGTGGTGAAACTGCCATCAGTTGACAATACTGCAGCTATGGGTGGGCTGTAAAAGAACCTCCTGGTCAAACAGGGATGCTCGGCATCACAGCCAAAACCTTCCTGCCCAATTCCATTGCCATTAAGATGAGACTTGGGAGCACAAAGGTGGCATGGGTGTTTTTCAAAACTAAATTTCATTTGTAAATATTTTGCGTTACATTGGTTTCACTTTATTCATATGTGCTTTGTTGTTATTTGTTGAGACTAGCTCAGTCAGAGAGCCAAATGCACTGACACACTTTATGGTTGGCACACATTGATGGTTATGGGAGAGTTAAGGGACTTTTCCTTTATTGTGGAAGAAAGAGGGAATTCCAGAGCTTGGGGCCTAGGTAACTGAAGGCACGGCCACCAATCATGGAGCAATTAAAATTGGGACTGCAAAAGAGGCCAGAATTAGAGGAACACAGATATGTTGGAGGGTTGTGGGGTTCCAGGAGATTACTAGGATAGGGAGGGGCAGATCTACAGAAGGATTTGAAATCAGGACATTGGCTCCCCTTCAAGCAATGTAGGTCAGCAAGCACAGTGATAGGAAAAAGGGACTTTTTATGAGTTCAGAAATGGGCTGCAGAGTTTTTAATGGCTTCAAGTTTACGGAGGGTAGAATGTGGGAAACCTGTCAGGAGTGTGATAGAATAGTAAAGTCTAACAAATGCATAAATGAGGGTTTCAACAGTAAAAGAGCTGAGTTGAAGTCTCATGGCATCAGGTCAAAAATAGGCGAGGGAACCTCCTGTTGATTACCATGTGCCGTCCCCACCCACCTCCCGCCCCTCCCCCCCTCCTCAGCTGGTGAATCCTCCATGTTGAACACCACTTGCAGGAAGCACTGATGGTGGCAAGGGCGCAAGTCCCATCTTCACATTGAGGATTCCCTCCATCGTGTTGTGTGGCACTACCACTGTGCTAAATGGGATAGATTTTGAACAGATCTAGCAACTCGAGACGGAGCGATCGTGAGGTGCTGCGGGTCATCAGCAGCAGCAGAATTGTACTGTAACACAATCTGTAACCTCATGGCCCAGCATATCCCCCATTCTACCATTACCATCAAGCCAGGGGATCAACCCTGATTCAATGAAGAGTGCAGAAGGGCATGCCAGGAGCAGCACAGGGCATACCTAAAAAATTAGGTGTCAACCTGGTGAAGCTGTGACATAGGACTACTTGTGTGCCAAACAGCGTAAGCAGCAAGTAATAGATAGAGCTAAGCAATTCCACAACTAACAGATCAGATCTAAGCTCTGCAATCCTGCCACATCTGGTCGTGAATGGTGGTGGACAATTAAACAACTCATTGGAGGAGGAGGCTCCACAAATACCACCATCCCCAATGATGGGGGAGCCCAGCACATCAGTGCAAAAGATAAGGCTGAAGCATTTGCAACAGTCTTCAGCCAGAAGTGCCAAGTGGATGATCCGTCTCAGCCTCCTCCGGAGGTCCCAGCATTACAGATGCCAGTCTTCAGCCAATTCGATTCACTCCACCTGAAATCAAGAAATGGCTGAAGTCACTGGATACTGCAAAAGCTATGGACCCTGACAACATTCGGCAATATCACTGGAGACTTGTGTTCCAAAACTTGCTGCGCCCCTAGCCAAGTTGTTCCAGTACAGCTATTTCACTGGCATTTACCCGGCTATGTGGAAAATTGTTCAAGTATGTTCTGTACATAAAAAAACAGGACAAATCCAACCTGCCCAAATACCGTCCCATCAGTCTACTCTCGATCATCAGTAAGTGATGGAAACGGTCATCAACAGTGCTATCAAGCGACACTTGCTTAGTAATAACCTGCTCATTGACGCTCAGTTTGAGTTCCGAAAGGGGCCACTCGGCTCCTGATGTCATTACAGCCTTGCTTCAAACCTGGACAAAAGAGCTGAACTCCAGAGGTGAGATGAGTGACTGCTTTTAACATCAAGGCTGCATTTGACTGAGTGTGGCATCAAGGAGCCCTGGCAAAACTGGAATCAATGGGAATCAGGGGGGAAAACTCTCCACTGGTTGGAGTCATACCTAGCACAAAGGAAGATGGTTGTGGTTGTTGGGGGCCAATCATCTCAGTTCCAGTACATCACTGGAGGAGTTCCTCAGGGTAGTGTCCTCGGCCCAACCATCTTCAGCTGATTCATCAATGACCTTCCTTCCATCATAAGTCAGAAGTGAGGAAGTTCACTGATGATTGTGCAATATTCACCATTTGCGACGACTCAGACACTGAAGCAGTCCATGTCCAAATGCAGCAAGACCTGGACAATATCCAAGCTTGGGCTGAAAAGGGGCAAGTAACATTCGTACATCACAAGTGCCAGGCAATGACCATCTCCAACAAGAGAGAACCCAACCATCGCCCCTTGATATTCAATGGCATTAGCATCGCTGAATCCCCCACTGGCAATCTCTTGGGGGTTACCATTGACCAGAACTGAACTGGACTAGCCATATAAATACTGTGGTTGCAAGGAATCCTGCCGTGAGTAACTCACCACCTGACTCCCCAAAGCCTGTCGACCATCTACAAGGCACAAGTCGGGAGTGTAATAGAATACTCTCCACTTGCCTGGATGATTGCAGCTCCAACAACACTCGAAGCTTGACATCGTCCAGGACAAAGCAGCCCGCTTGATTGGCACCCCATCCACAAGCATTCATTCCCTCCACCACCAACGCACAGTGGCAGCAGTGTGTACCATTTACGAGATGCACTGCAGAAACTCATCAAGGATCCTTAAACAACACCTTCCAAACCAACGACCACTACCATCTGGAAGGACAAGGGCAGCAGATACATGGGAACACCACTTGGAACTTCCCCTCCAAGCCACTCACCATCCTGAGTTGGAAATGTATCACTATTCCTTTATTGTCGCTGGGTCAAGACCCTGGAACTCCCTGCCTAACAGAGCTGTGGGTGTACCTACACCACATGGATTGCAGCAGTTCAAGAAGGCAGCTCACCACCATCTTCCCAAGGGCAATTGAGGATAGGTAATAAATGCATAAATGAATAAAAATAAATGGGCAAAGTCGGGTGATTTTACAGAGCTGGAAATAGATGGGTTTAGTGAGGTCAGAAGTTCATCTTGGGTTCAAATGTGACACCAAAGTTGCAAATAGACTGGCTTAACCTCAGTGTGCCAGGGAGAGGAATGGAGTTGGTAGCTGGGGAATGGAGTTTGGAGCAGGGACTGAAAGCAATGGTCTCTTTCTTCCCAAAATTTAATTGGAGGAAGTTTCTATTCATCCAGTACTGGATGTCAGATAAGCAGTCTGATAATTTAGCAACTGTGGAGGAATTGAGAGAGGAGGTGGTAGAGCTGCGTGTCTCAGCATACGTATGAAAACTAATGCTGTGCCTTTGGATGATTTTGCCAAGGGGCACCATGTAGATGAGAAATAGGAGGAGGCCAAGAATAGATCCTTGGGCAAAACTAGAGGTAACGGTGCAGAAGCAGAATGAAAATCATTGCAAGTGATCCCCTGGCTATGATTAGATAGAGAAAAATGGAATCACGTGAGAGCTGTCCCACACAGCTGGAGGACAGTGGAGAGGCATGGAGGAGGATGGTGTGGTCAGCTGTGTCAAAGGCTGTATACAGATTGAGGAAGACAAGGAGGAAAAGCTTACCTTTATCACAGTCACATAGGATGTCATTTGTGACTTTGATTGGAGCTTAATTATGGCCTAATATATTTGAATGACAAGAGTGAGGGTGATCCAAGGAGGTAATTTTGTATCAGCTACAGCAAAACTGAAAATTGTGTTTGGAAAGCATTATGAAATTCCAAAAATTCCCTGTGCCACCTGTGAACTTTTTAAATGTCATTATTAACCTTTTTAATATTAGAAAAACTGATGTTAAAACTTAACTGCCATTTGGACACTGTTGAGCAATTATAATACAGAACTAGTGTTATAAAATGTGCCAGCTCGCTTTCTATCACCCTAAGCAAAGAGCAGTAATAAAACTGCATTCTTGGTCCTTATATTTCCTCAAGTATTTGTGACCCTTGTTTGAGGAGAGCTTTGGACTTGCCTTTGGTATTGGAGTTGTTTCCTTGCTGATTTTGAATAGTTTGTGATTCAGATTGGCAGTTTGTAGGTTCTTTGCAGTTAATTTACTCCATGTCTGGATTTGCCTTGGGTCTTAATGATTGACATAGTTTTAGTAACACAAAGTTCATATTCATCAAACTACAGCCAAACCATATGAATGCTGACACGAATGAGACCCATCTCGGAGCTTGTTCTCAACCTAGCACTAAGCTGAAGAACAACCAACGCAGAGCATAAGTAGGAATCGTTCTTTCTTCCTTTTAATCTCCTGTACTCAAATTGATGAACACATTCAGCATGATCATGGAAACCAAGCCTGTTCTTCACTATGAGAACAAGATGTATTACTTTGTTTATAACTCTGCCTTAATCAATATTATTAAACTAATGTTAACATGAAATAAAATGTCGCACTTTATAACACCTGCAGGTCTGTAACATCATCATCAGTTTTTACACAGAGCCTGATTAGCTATTGCAGCTAACCTGTATATAGCATTCTTAGCTAGTTTTGCAGACATTGAGATCAACCAGGCATCTCTGATATGTCTGCAGCAGACATCCGAGTGACGTCATGTAAATTTACAATTGTATTGTGCCACCATGTGGTAACTTGAAAGTTTGTCTTCATGATTCCCCCATGTGGAAAATTCCAAATCTTGGCTGGACCACCCAGGATGCAGATGCTCTCTAAGAATCACATCTGACTGCTGTAGTGCATTCTAGTGGTCAGTCACAGGGTCACATTGGAAGAGGCTTAGAAGCAAGTTGTCTGCCAATCTTTTTTTCTGCCAGTGAATAATACTGGTGAGAGGGAAGATTGGGGAGAGAAGTGAGGGGATCTGAAAGTGGGAAAAATACATTGTCGAATAAGGGAGCTAAAAGGTCAATGTAGATTACCGGTTGAATGCTCCAAGGTATAACATTACACATCTACAGTTCTGTGAAAACTTTACCATTATATCACATTGCAAGTTCCGCTCCAAGCAACACACCATCCTGACTTGGAACTACATCACCTTTCCTTCTCTGTCGCTGGGTCAAATTCCTGGAACTCCCTCCCTAACAGCACTGTTGGTGTACCCTACATGTACCCTACACTGCAGTGGTTCAAGAAGGTCGCTCACCACCTCCTTCTTGAGGGCAATTAAGGATAGGCAATAAATGCTGGCTAGGCCTAGCCAGCATTTATTGCCCATCCTTAACTGAACCTTGTGTTACTAAAACCATGTCAATCATTAAGATCCAAGATAATCATTAAGATCCTGTGAAATTGTTTTTAAAATCCCACGGAATAGTGTATTTAATATCTGCAACGGAGTAAGCAATGCTGTTCTTGCTCCTGATTTCTGGAAGGCATCATGGATGTATCACATATGGATCATATTGTTTTTGACGGGAGTGGGGGCAGGAGGAACAGCAACAAAGGGTTCACAGCAATTGCCTTTTATTTTGTCCAAGACCTCTTCAGGCCAGGGCTCAGATTGTAAGGGTGATTACTGTCACATGGTTTGTGAATAGTCAGTGCAGGTCAATTGCCAAAGTAAAATGTAAAAGTCAAAGTGGCCTCTTTATAGTTAGCTTGATCATGATGAGGAATGACTTCAAAGTTCTTTCTTTTATAACAGAGAATCTTTCATTGGACGATGATCCTCATTGCATTATCCATTTAAATAGAGCTTCAGTGCTGACTTTGCTGCCTTGCGCTGATCATTGCATATTAATTTAAGAAGTTCCAAAACCAAATTATGTTTGAATTACCATAGACATTTTTATATTGGACAGTGGATCCTTTTTCTGCTTATCTGTCTGGAATTTCTAAGCTCATATCAGATAAGGTTGTCCAAGTATAGTACACAAAAGTGTTCACTTTTTAATTGCATAACTAATGGCAAAAGTGGAAAGACTTCAAAGGATTTGTGCAATGCTATCCACTTCCAAAAACAGAGTTTAATGCCAACAACTCAAAGTATAAAGACTTCTAAAGAAAGCCTCTTCCATTTAAACCAGACTTTTCCTTCCCTAATCCCTGTTCCCACACTGTATTTTAGCTAAAAAAAAACTGAGCTTCAACATTGGCACTTCTTTTAAAAATCAAACTGTTGCAAGCATTAACATCCATTCTGTTTCTATTGATTTATTTTTTGTTTTGACCTTTTGATTACTGATAACATCGTGGAAGTAGTGAATGTGTTTGGGTGAGTTGCTAATTCTAGCTAAGCTGAAAGTTTGGAAAAATAATTGAATATGGCATCTTAGTTTAAGGATTGTATCAGCAATGATAATTAAAGATAAGTACTTCATGTCAACAGCATATGCCACTTAACAAAAATATTCTTAAAATATATGCAGGGGAAATAAAATGAAAGGATGCTAAAATTAATCATAGTCCTGTGCAACTGAGTTTATAAACAGAGTCCAGATGGAGAGGCTCCCTTTTAAACTGAAACTCTCTTCATTCTGTTCTGATCTAAACTGTCAGAAATGTCTGCAAAAATTCTATTTGAAATGGCCAATTACATTTAGGTTACTAATGTAGTAAATTGGCACCATGTCAAGGGGACCCAAAACTTAACGGTAGTGAAAACTAATTTAACAGTGATTTATAGATTTCAAGTAACACATGGGGCTTTAAAAAAAAAACTCAGAAAAATAGGTGCAATTTTTTAAATTAAAAATTAAGCTTTTAATTGCAGTATCACATCTGTGAACGTATTTTTTCATAACATGTTGATGATGATCTAAATGATTTCTACGTTATATGTTCGTACAATTTGAGTGGTGAAGTTTATATGAAGGGTGAAGCCATGGAGGGATTTGAAAACAAGAATGAGAATTTTGAAATTGTGGCATTCTTCAATCAGAAGCCACTGTAGGTCAGCGAGGAGGACATGATGCTCATTAGGATATGGGCAGCAGAGTTTTGAATGAGCTCAAGTTTAAGGGTGGAGAACATGGGAGACTGTTCAGGAGTCAAGTCTAGAGTTAAGAAAGGCACAGCTGAGGATTTGAGCAGCCCATGGGCTGAAGCAGGAGTTGAGTCAGATCATCATGCAGGAGTATCTACCACAGCTCAAGTCCTTAAACCCTAAAGCCAGATTGGAGTTGCTAAATTGAATAAATTTTATAAAGCAGATAAAAAGAATTCCAGGTTCTGTCTGAGTCTGTTTTTCATGGGGAAGTATAGAGTACAGAATGAAATTATTACATTCTCGTTTCATGCCTAGATTTTCCAGAGTTTGAATCTAGTCCAGTGTGATGGGGCAACTATCTCTCTGCTGTGCATTAGGAGCCCAAGCGTAAACAGTTTGAAACTAGTTTGTAACTCTTTTGAGTCAAAACAATTAAACTAAAGTAACAAAATCAGGGACAAAGTGAAAGCAGCCCGTCTGCACTGCTACAAAATGTTAAATTGATCCTAATTAGCACTAAAATTGGCAGTCTTGCTTAGAGAAGCTGCAATAATGGGTGGAGTCAGAATTTCTTCTAAAAATTAACTCACTAAAAACTAGATGGGATATGATATTAGTATCTTAAATACAAACTGTTAAATAACCACCAATAAATGTTGTTGAAGCACAAGTATGTTAACCATCTGCATTTAGCAGTCAGTCAGCATTTTTGGGGCAGTATTGATTTTCCTATGCTCCAGATGAAGATCAGTTTTCCTGGTTCCTCCCAGTACCCAGCTACTGCTCCTTGCCACTTGCTAAAACTCCAAAGGATTAAACACTTAAGGCCCAGCTATTTTACCATGCAGGAGGTCCTCTCCATCTTGATGAAAATTGCAGAACTGCTCGAAAATCACAAGTCCAGCCCCCGAACATAGTGCTTCCCATTTTTGCAGGAATGGGGGTAGGAGGAGTTTCACGCATGCATGTTTTACGGAGACAGCTGGCCACTTAATTCATTAGCTGCCTCCACTGAAGTCAGATTTTGATAGCTTTGGAGTGTGAAACCTGAAGTGTGCAGATTAGACCTGGTAAGAGCAGGCCTGAACTTTGTGGATTTGTTCGGGTAGCTAAGGCATCCCTTTGGTGCGACAAGGTACCCCTTTGGATCTGGTCCTAGGACACCTTTGTGAGAGGTCAGGTGGCCTTTGGAATTGTTAAGTAGGCATAAATGTGTGTAAAAAGTACATAAACTCATTACTGTCAAGCTCATTGGAACTGTCAACAGATCTACTATCAACAATCAATTATCGAAACTGTTGTGAGCACCTGTCAAGGGGACCTATCACAGGGAGCTGCCAACCTTTCAAGGCATTTAAATGTCCTTGCCTTTAAATCTATGGAAAAAAAATGACTGGCATGTTCTTAAAAAAAAAGAGATTTCTGCTATTTCACTCTGTCTGTTGACATAAGCATGGGGGCTTCCATTACTGGATTGCTGCTGCATGACTGATTTCACAGCCATCCATTATCACAGGTAGGGTGCCTGCCATTTTGCAGTTACATTCTGAGCTACTAATGGTTATAGATTGATGTGGGACTATGAATTCCAATGCTTGTTGTTATAAGAGATGGTGTACTTGAATTATGTTTTGTTATAATGCGTAATTTAGCTGAAGGAATGTAAATGTAGTAAATTTTTTAATGAATGAGTATTTTTTTCAATATCGTGAAGTCTGCAATGGTGACATAGAACTTTATTTTATCTCATCTCAGCATGGGTCCTGAAGTCTGCTGATGGTAGATACTAGGTGAGTTGGCAAAGATGGTGTAAGGGCAAAGGGTGGTGGGTGGGAGGGGCATGAGTTGGCATGAAGTTGGCACAGGGGCTATAAAGAACCATGTGGGTGGGTGGAGGGCATAGGTTGGCATAGGGGCTAGGAAGGGTGATGGGGTGGAGAGGCATACCTTGGCATGAGGGGCCAGAGGAGTAGTTTGGGGGCATAGCTTGGCATGGGAGCATGAAGGGCCATTGGGGTGGGTGGGGGGCATGAAGTGCATGGGTTGGCATAGATGGGGCATGGGGAGTGTTTGGGGGATAAGTGGGATGAGGGGTAAGAGCTGAAGGGATGTTTCATGTTTATTCTTTATTTTTCAACTTTGGACACAACCTGAGGCAGGTCTTCCGCCCTGTCCGTCTCCACACCCAGGGGCATCCTCAGTTCTTCCTGGGTCGTTGGCTCTGACTTTTAATCCAATGAATTCTCTCATCTCTGTGTACCTGACCCAAGAGCAAAAACCTGTGCTGAAATGTGTGTGGGGATTGTTGCAAGATCAGGACCTGTGAGGAGGGGGGGAAGAAGAATGTTTTTTTTAATTGAGCGGGGAGACAGAGAGAAGGCGGTCATTATGAAAAAGTTATTACTTCCCTTGCCCATTGTACTTTTAATATAATTGCATGTCAAAGTTCTACTTTCAAGAATGTTTCAGATTTGTCAGGTTCCTTTTAAATTTATTATTCACCTATCTCTCGTTTTCCAAGTTGGTATGTGTGGTGACATATCACAACAAAAGATGGCAACTTGTTTGGCTTGGGGACAGTAGAGAAGCAGCAGTTGTCTGGCCCAATTTATTGGTGCTGTGAAACACAACTTCATTTCCATAGGATTATTCTTCTTAGGCAGTCCCTCAGGATTGAGGATGACTTGCTTCCACTCCAGTTTGATAGATCCTGAGATTGCTGAGAGAAGTCAATGCATGATCTGCAGACTCTGCTAAACGTAGGGCAGGTGAGGGTTTGGTAGGTGAGTTGCTCGAATGTTTGTGCACTTTTTCCAATGCCTTGTCTTCCCCTCTGCCTGTTCCAGATGAAGTCTCTCAATGTGTTTGATGCCTTCCCAAATGAACGTTCTCCACTTTGGTTGGTCTCAAGCCAGGGACTCCCATGAGTCAATGGGGATGTTTGTTCTCCCCAGGAATGTTTTGAGGACATCCCTAAAGCTTTTCTGTTGACTTCTTTGGAGTCTCCATAGGATTGACTAGACTCAAACCTGACATATATTTTGAAACTGATTCTTTAATTGTTTTGATCAGGAAGTAGCACAATAGTGAATGAATGATTTGTGGATTATGCAGTCAGTTCATCCTGAAATATTTGTGTAATCCATTGTCATTCACCATGAATCCTGCCTTGATCCCTGGAACCTTTATTATGTGAAACAAATTCCATATTCATCCTTTTCAAGTTTTTGTAATTAGACTGATTTATGGGTTTGAAAAGATCAGCAATGTTGCATAGATAAGGATATCAGTTTATATCCAATTTTAGGTAGGGCTTGTCAAAACTTTATTCTTCTTAAAGGAAATAATTCCTTGTGCTTTGTCCCCATGGAATCAAAATAAATGAGTTACTGCTTTAAG
Organism: Cetorhinus maximus; assembly: GCF_964194155.1. Taxonomy (NCBI): domain Eukaryota; kingdom Metazoa; phylum Chordata; class Chondrichthyes; order Lamniformes; family Cetorhinidae; genus Cetorhinus; species Cetorhinus maximus. The sequence continues at coordinate 125,484,318 of NC_135881.1, read as the reverse complement.
TGAAATGGCAGAAGAATTTTAGGCAAAATCTTTTAAGTATCCTTATGCTTGTATCCCAAATTTCAGGCACTATTTTACGTAAACCCGAACATGAATTAGGGGACTGCACAATGAGCCCTGCATTAAAACAAATTTTTGCAATGGTGAACATCCCACTGTTTTGTAAAAGTTGTGAGTAAACTCAGGAGAGTTTCTTTTCATGAATTCTTAACCATCAGTTCGGTGGTCTAAGTTCAGCTGTAACCACATTTGCTGTACTTGATGATTGCAAGCCTGCAGACTGTGGACACAGTGCATATTACAGCTGAACCTCAAGGACTCATAGCGTAAAAGTGCCTGTGTTATTTAAGAATTATACTATGCTGATTTTAATCCAATCTCACAAATGGCAGGCCTTTGTGTTTTGGATCAGGTCACAAACGTCAGGGTCAAATGGATGTCCTGATCCCATACTGTCAGGTGCAGGCACTTGACCATGATTTTGCCTGAATTGGCCAGTTAGTGGCCAGAGGATGTACTGGCTGCCCAAGTAAGGACAGCAGGTAGCTCGTGAAGCTGGAGTGCCAGGAGGAGGCCCTCCAGCATGGAAAGAGGCGCAGTCTGCCATTGCAAGTGTGGGAGAGAGAGGACGCCTCCATCATGAATTTAAAAATGGCCACAGATACTCGGCCTCCATTGTGGAGGAGTAACCCGCCACAGCTGTGGCCAGGTATGCAGGGGTGGCCTAAAAGGCATTGTGGGGCACTGGCCCTCGGGGTCTGTTGTCGGGAGGTTATCCCTAGGCAGCTGACCTGTTTCCAACTCTGAGGGGAGCCCATAGGCTGATTGGAAAACTCCAGTCATCTTCTAATAATTGGTCTTAATTGGCCTTTCACCTACCTTAATTGGCTACCTGCCACTTTGGGCAGGTAGCCCTTTGGTTCCTGATCCCGCCTCCAGGAAAATGGCTCAGGGGTGGGATGGTACTGGCGTAATGACCAATGGTGTGAAATTACCCGCTTGCCTGCTTCTGTTATCATCCCATGTTGGGGCAAAAATTCTGCCCTGGGTTTGAAATGCTGTTCTCTATGCAAAATGTCGATGGTTGGCAAGTGAATTGATATCAGTAAGTTTGGTAATTTGTGCGCTAGCATCAGGGAAAATGCATCAGGGAGGCTACTACATTGTCATCTAATCACAATTGACTGACCAGTGATCTTCAGGAAAAGGGACCAGCTACCCATACTCAGTGCGGCTTACTTGTGACCCTAGTTCAGACTACGCCATTGATACACAATGCCCTCTCTTCTTATGCCAATTGAGAACAGCCAATTAATGTGGCCTTACCTGTACTGCTTGCAACAGCTTTTTTTAACAAAAGCGTATGAGCAAGATTCACACATGAATAAAAGAATTACCAGGGAGTTGGCTGTGCACTTGAAGCAGTAAACTAGGAGTGTGAAAACCTTCACAAAGTGTAAGAAAACTGAGGGCTGCAGAGAATAACACAGAAAAAGCTAAATGACCACATGTTTCTTGCACAAAAATTGGTGACTGTTTTAACAGATTTTGTTTCCACTAGAGAAAAAGATTTTCTTACAAAAATTGAAAAGCCTAAAGAAAAAACACCAAAATGATACAGAAAAAGAAAAAAAGACACTTGGCCCAACTGTTTCATTAATTTTGTGAAAGCAATAATATCTACAGTAACTGATTGAAGCTTCATAATGAGTCAACCAGATAACAGTTCTGGTTAAATCTAGTCATTTTTGCATTTTGGGGTCAAGCAGGCAATAGAAACTAGAACATCAAATGTCCTGACATTTTAACTGATGAATTTTCAGTTACTCATAAAAATTTCCAAAGATAATTTGAGTGTTTTTAGTAAATAATGCCATGTTTCTGAAATATTTTAATGATTAGTGTTTCAATATTTCAGTAAAACATAATGCTGGGCGTCGCCCAGCATTGCACATCATTGCATGGCAGGGGTGCAGTTTGAAGTTTGGAAACAACCAGTTGATTCACTGCCTGTGGACTGTTTTCAAAATCAATATTACAATAATGATGTCACCAGCATGAGAAAAATTGATGCTCTCAGATCTCCTTGCCACTGTAAAGACAACACTGAAATAAATGTGTACTGGACAATAGACTTTCTCTAAGATCTTTGCCCAGCGTTGCACTCGAGCCCTTTTCAAAAATGGTTGATTTATATTTCGCTAAATTTTCTTGAGAAATTGCATCACAGCAATCTGTATGCAATCAACGAGGAAATGCATGGTTGTCATTTTATCGTTGATATATATTTTGATTTGTTATTACTATGGCAAAAGCAATCTTCTGCAATTACTGTAATTAGAGGCGTTTGGTGCTTTGCATATGTAAATCGAGGCCCTAATGCTGGTTGTAGCACCGTAATCAAAATTGGTCTCCAGATGCATAGAGATCACACAGTGCATGCATGCTCCCTTAATTTGTTTTGAATTGTTAGCAACAGAAGTAGCGGTTGTTGAAGAAATTGTTTACAAAGTGACAAAGAAATAATTTAACAGTTTCATTTACGTGGAAAGTCCGGTAAACTGCTGAGAGTAGATCTCCTGTTCTTCAGCAACCTACACCCACCACCCCCCATCACCCCATTCCATTTCAGAAACAACAGCTTGTATTTATATGGAATCCTCAGTGCAGTAAAATGTGCCAAGGAGCTTCACAGAAGAACTATAAGACAAAATTTGACACAGAGCCACATGAGGAGAAACGAGGATGAAGAGTTTTAAGGAGCACCTTAAAAGTGGTGCTTAAGGTTTTGGTAGGTGAAGGCATGGCAGTCAGTGGTGGAGTGATTAAAGTTGGGGATGCTTGAAGACAGAATTGGAGGGGTGAAGATATCTGGGAGGGTTGTAGCGCTGGAGCAGATTAGAGTTAGGGAGGGGTGAGGCCATGGAGGGATTTGAAAACAAAGATGAAAATTTTAAAATGAAGGCCCTCTTTAACATGGAGCCAATGGAGCTCAGCAAATACAGGGGTGATAAGTGAGCAAGACTTGCTACAAAGTAGAATACAGGCAGCAGAGTTTTGGATAATGCCAAGTTTATGAAGGTTATCCAAACTCTACCCACTTTATGCCAATTGCTAATTAACAGGTCTACTCTGTTTTCCCATGACCTGAAAGCTATATTTCTATTGATAATTTATCCCGCAGAATTACATTACCCTGAGGATTAACAATCCTACTTATTTGCCTTAATCTGCTGGCCAGATTAACTGTACACTGCAGTATAACACCACGATCTTCAGAATGGTCATGATATTAAATTCTGAATAGATAAAAGTGACAAAAATATTTATTTGCAAATACATAGAAAATGAAGGAGACACAAATTGCACAACAGTTAGTATGAAAATATGAAGCAGAAATACGGAAGGCAATTTTCATGTTACGACTGCCTTGTTTTCAGTTCAAAACATGGCAGTAGTGGTGGTTCGTCATGTCAACTTACTGCTGCATTGACACCTATTACAATTTTGGGGCAGACCTTCATGCTTGCAGACAGACCTTCTATTGGAAATAGGTGATGGAGGTTTGTACATAGGTGCAAATCTAGCTCAAATGGCACCGTTAAGACCTCAAAGCCATTTTTGCCTTTACCTCTCTTGCTACTGCCACTACCTGTTCCTGCCCACCTACCTAAGTGAACATAAGCTGTTTGCATGTTCTGCAAAGTAGAAGACAATAGACACTTTAGATGCTTAAGTATTCAGTGTATACTGGACTTTGCCGTTACATATTAACCTTTATGTGGGTTAATTGTTGCTGATTATTAAGAGATTCTGGGCGGGATTTTCCACACCCACCCGCCGTCCAGTCCTGCCGCAAGTCATGGACTTCTGGCTGGGGCGCCCCCTTGCCCACGTCAGGTCCCATCCGCGACAGGGCCGGAAAATCCCGGCCTCTGTCTCCGGCCTCCCTATCTGTCTCTGATGGTTGATAGTTGATTACTCAATTTTAATAAGTCACAAAAATATATTTCATAGTGATTGAGACAAAGCACATTTTAATATGTGTTTCTAAAAGAAAAGCTTCCAAGCAAACAGATATACCAGAACAGCTCACAAGATACTTGCACTGAAATGTCTTAGCCCCTTCCAGAGACACCTGGTTATCATATCAAAACCAGCTAGATGATTTTCTGTGATAGAGTCTAGTTTTTAACACCATATGTTCTGTGACAGAAAGAAAGAAGCAACTAACATGATGGACAAATTTTGTCACTCAGTGCACTATATAATCTAATATAGAATTTTTTTAACCAATTTTCTTCCCCCCACCCTGCCTATCAAAACACAGATCCCTTGCTGATTATAATTCACAAGTGCTCTCTACTCCTTTACACAAACTGTCATTCTTAATGTCCAATCCACAACCTGCATCGACATGCCTAATTCCATCCATGGTTGTTGGATAGTGATCCGGGGTTGGAGCTCTGGCTTGTGTTCCTCCCTCTAAACCTACAACTTTCCACAGCTCAGCTGTTTCTTCTTGTTTTGTACTTTTTTTTCCTTATATTCTTACTGCATCTAAATGTATGAAGATTGAAACGAGGAATTGTGCCAAAAAACCAGCCAGACTCTTAATATGATTGCAGTGTTCAAAATAAAGTTGGAGGTATGATTGGTAATGTCAACAGCAATATTGCAGAAAGTACTGGAGAATATTAAGAAGTAAAACAGCAATACTAGAAACTCTGCACTTCCATCAACACCCAAAAAGAGCAATGATGGGTTAACATTATGTTCATCTTGTATTCTGCAGGGCTGACATCCTGCTATAGGTATTGGAACGGGCAAAGACCTCTGCTGCTTACCCCACCTGGATCAGGGATTTAAATATTCTCAATGGTGCCTTCAGGAATATTACATTGTGGTTCTTTTAAGTTGACCTTGATTCTTTGCTAGCTTTCACCGATTTTCTTTTTTTTCTCTAATTTCTTCTCTCGTGAACACAGACTAGATAATGGTTCCTCAGGCACCAGAGACATGCAGCCCTTCCACATATGGCTATTTTTTTAATATATGAAATTGGACAGTCACTGTCAGCAGATTATTCAACCACATCCACACCTCAGCCTAGCACGATCCTGTCCTCATTACAAAATCCATGCACATACTTCCAGCAGGGGCAACTGTATGGTATTCTGGAGCAGGAACCGTGGCCCAATCCTCCTCCTCCTCATACCAGGATGCTATTACCAACTGTATTTCTCTCATTGCTGCAGGTTTTCCTTTAAATCCATTGATTATCAATTTTCATTAAAACCAAAAAATTGAGCAGAGACGGATAACGATGAGAAAACCATTTGTATTTATGTTCTTTAAATTCATTCTCTGGATGTGAACATCACTGGTAAGGTCGGCATTTATAGCCTATCTCCAGTTGCTCTTGAAACGATGGTGGTGAAGCGCTGCAGTCCATGTGAGGAAGGTGCTTCCGCTATGTTGTTATGTATGGGGTTTCCAGGATTTTGCCTCAGCGACAATGAAGGAATGACTTGTGTTTTTTCTCCATTAAAATATTTAGAAAATATGTATAATTTAGAGCGCAAATGTATTACAATACAGAGATAAATGCATAATGGTTGATGAATTAAACAAGTGCCTGGAGATTTTTCATTGCACTATTGGAATCGCTTTCTTTTAAGCCCTCGCACAAAGTGCTGAGATCTCATAAGTGAATGGTAATCTATGAGCACATTGAGGGGATGGCAGAAAGTGAATGTCTAAACGTGCCAGACCCTTATACTTCCCCCAAGTCTTTATCCAATGTATTTCAAGTTAATCTAGTTTACCCCTTGTATTTACATCATTATCACTATCCCATTTCCCCCTTCAAGCCTCTGAATTAATAAGTTCAAGCGGTCTGGAGGCCTCATATCCCTTCGATACCTCGTTTGCACTACTGTCGGAGGAGTTGTAGGCATTGTTGTTGCAAGTAAATTCTGTTGATTTGAAGGTTGTTCTAGCTTCTGGATATCTTCCTCAGTGGGTCCACAGTACTGTGGGAACAGGTGGACTACGGATGAGGAGGGGACTCCTCTTGTTTCTCCTGACTGTACTCTCTGAGGTGCCAACCAGATAGGACCCAAGTTGATCATGGTCTTTCCTGATGATAGTATCCTCTCTCTTTAGGTCTTTAATCCAAACCTTGTCATCCTTTTGTAGTTATGTCAATTGTCTGGTGCAGTACCTTTCATTGTAGGTGGAAACCTGCTTCAGCCTATAGGACTGCTCTCTTGCTTGGATGTTGTGATAATCGTTGGTTACCAACCCTGGTATTAGTTTTTTCAGCAGGATTGACAGTTGTGTGGAGTTTCTTGCCCATCAAGAGTTCAGATGGGGCCAGGCCACATTGTAACTGGGTGGACCGCTAGCAGGGCTGTAGGAAAGTACTTATTCTTTTGTTAAGGAGGGCTTTTACAGTGTGGACTCCCCTTTTGGCCTGACCATTTGCCTGTGGCTAACACGGGGAAATGGTGCGGTGGTGGAAGCCGGATGTGAAGGCGAAGTGCGCGAAATGCTCATTTGAAAATTGTGGGCCGTTATCAGACACAATCTTATCTGGGATGACATGGCTCATGAACATCTCTTTCAGTGCCTTAGTTACTGCCTCTGTGGCAGTCGTATATAGTTGTTTCACCTCAGCCCATCTGTAAAAGTAATCCACCACTATAAGGAACAAATTGCTGTTGAAGACAAATAGGTCGATGCCCAATCTCTCCCATGGCCTGGTAGGGAACTATGTGGAGATAAGAGGCTCTCTTTTTGGTCTCAGTGTGCAGGGCACACACCTGACAGTTTGCTATGGTGCCCTCAATTGCCTTGGAAATGCCTGGTCACCAGACAGTGGATTGGGCCCATGCCCTGCACTTGGTGATGCCCAGCTGGCCCTAGTGTATTTTTTAAAGGATCTCTGGCTGAAGAGAAACTGGGATGACCAGCCGCTCATTATAGTCTAGGAGATCGTCTGTGACTGTAAAGTATTTTTGTTGTTTGAACCAAGCTTTCATGGTACCATGTCGTGGCTACCCTTGTTGGCAATAATAGTGGGTTTGGGCACACAAGTCATCATGCATTTATTCCTGGCAAAGCTGTTGGAGTTTACTTGTGGTCACTGGCAGGTGTCTCCTTGTCAATTGGGAGTATGCTTCCAGCTCTTAGGTGAGATTGGCACCCTGTTTCATAGGAATGCCTACTGTGGCGCTGGAAAGTGTGTCTGCAGTTTTTTGGTTTTTACCTTGGACATATACTGTCTCCTAAGTGAACCTCATGAAGCATAGGCAGAACCTCTGGATTCTGAGAAGCATCTTTGCTAGCTCCTTCTCATCCAGTAATGAAACTAGCTTATGGGCTGTTTTGATTGTGCCCCTGAGGCCAATGGTATAGTCTGAAAACTGCTCACATGGCCACATGACTGTGAGGGCTCCCTTTTCTATGATGGAGTATCTCGTTTCTGCGTCCAACAGCCCTCTAAACGTGGTAAACCAATAAGCAACTCCCATCCAGTTGTTCCTAGAATAGGACCACACCAAGGTCTATGGACGAAGCATCTGCCAGCAATGGTGGTGGGCAGGGATGGGTTGTAATGAGCCAGAATATCAGTGGAGAGCAGCATTGCCTTGATGCAAGTGAATGCTTGCTCTTGATGTGAGTCTCAGCACCATGCCTGGTCTGTCTTAAGCAGATGCCTCAAAGGTTCTATAGCCTGTGCCAAATTTGGTAAAAATTTTGCCAGCTGGTTCTACATCCCCAAGAATTGCTGGAGGTCTGGAATCGAGGATGGGGTTGGGAACTTGCTAACAGCTTTAGTTTCTTGTGGGTCCACCATGATACCTTTATTGCTGATGATGTGGCCCAGGAACCAAATTGATGTTTTGGAGAAATAATTTTTCATTTAGTGTCTGCCCTGTTTCCTGCAAGCTTTCTAAGACTGCAATGAGTCTCTTGCCATGTTCCTCCACCGTTGTACCATGAATCAATACAACATCCATGTGGTAAATGACCCTCTGTAGGCCCTGCAAAATGGCCAACATTGTACGTTGAAATATTTCTGATGCCAAAGTGATTCCAAATGACAGGTGGTTAAAGCAGAATCTGCCGAAGGGGCTAATGAATGTGGTCAGCAACTTGGGCACTTCATCATGGGGAAGTTGCCAAAAGCTGCTGTTGGCATCCAGCTTTGAAAATACTGTGCTCTTCGAGACTTTAGTCAGGCTTTTGTCCACTGAGGACATAGGATGTACTTCTCTGGCTATGGCTTTATTGAGTTGTGTCAGGTCAACGCAAATATGGATGGACCCGTTCAGTTTTGGGACTGGGGCCATCCCGGAAAACCATGTGGTTGGTTGTGTGACTGGGGAAGATGACTGCCATGTTTGTCATCTTGTCCAGCTGCTGCTGCACTTGTTTCATGAGTAGGTGGGGAATTTTTCATGGCGTGAATAGGCATATGGTTTTAGTATATACTCTGTGTGATCTTGTATGCATTTTTCAGTTGCCCCAGTCCTGTAAAGAGCTTTAGGAACTCACTTTATACTCTGAGCCAAGCCCTTGTTGGTTGACCTTGTCAATTTTCTTATAGAAGGTTAAGTTTGACACAGGCTTTGCGGCTTAGCAGTGAACAGTCCTGGTTGCAGACCATGAACAGGATCTCTCAGATTCTTTACTTCTTGTACCTCAGTGTCGCCTACAGGGTGCCATTCATTGGGAGCTTTATGCTTCCTGCTCCCTATAGGTGTTTCATGGGTGTCATCAGCCATTGGGGCGCCAGCCATGGTTCTCCATCTGACAGGACCATAACACTGGCCCATGTCCAACTTAAAGTTTGTGAGATGGCCGCTAACCAAAATGTCCATGTTCCAAAACGCAAATCCAGGATCTTTGATCTCGCCCAAGAAGCATGGCTATGTGTTCTCTTGGTGTGCAGCCTTGATCTCATGAATCATCTTTGGGTCTCCTGTGTGTTTAGATGTTTTGGCCTTGCACAGTTTGCCGAAGTGTCCAATCCTGTTACGTTAAAAGCATTAGGCTGAAATCTACTGTGGACATTGATTTCACCTGTGGGGGCGCTTTGTTCCAGAGCGTTGGCATGGTTGGTCTACTGGTCAGTTAGGGTACTACTTCCTTTGGCCTAGAGTGTCCCTGTTTCTGTGCTGTTTAACTAACTGGTCTGTGGTGCTTCCTTTGTACCACGGTTTACTTTGTTCTCTTAAAATTGACCTGTGCTACACATGGAGTTCAGACTGCCTAACAATCTGGATAGCTTTCTGGAGGGTTACATCTTGCTCCGCTTGCAGCATGTCAGAGAGTGCGTTGTCCACTACTGCTACAATTACTCTATCTCTGATAAGTTAAGATTTTAAGTCTCCATATTCACAGTCTTCAGCTATTTGTACAGATCATTAATGAATGAGTCGACTGGTTCTTCTGGACACATTTATTAAAATTAGCACAGTCAGTGATTTTGTAACCTCTTAGGTTAAAATAAATGTTAAATGATTTTAGTACTTCTTAAAATTTAGCAAATGATTGGTTGATTCCTCGTCTATCAATAATGTCGTCTGCTATCGGACCGAAATAAAGCAGTGTGTTAACTTGTTGAGCTTCTGTTTTTTTATCCAGACCTGAAGCAATCATGTATCTAGGGAATCTTTTTCTCCAAGTCACCAATTATGTGATTGATTTGGGCCTTGGACAGGTCCAAGTTGATCTGGAAGAGTGGATTTCTGATCCATGGTTTAAAATAAATTTCAAGTGTAGGTTTAGCTTTAAGAGGTTGCTGAAATTCAAGGTGGTGGTGCCCTTTGTTTGAAGACAAAGGGGTTTTACCCATGTTTGTCAGCTTTGGCAGGTTGCTGCTGCAATTACACTCGTGGTCAGCCTTGGAAAAAAGTTTAAACAATGGCTGTTTGGATCAGCTGGCTGCAGACTTCCCCTTTTCAGTGCTATGCTTTAGGGTCACAGTAGAGTCAAATCTCAGCCTTTGCTGGTCTTTAAAACTGATTATTTAGTCGAGATTCTTCTGAATTAATTATTTTTTTCCTTTTTGAAGCAAGCTCGGTGCCACGTGTTCAGGCGCCGACTCAGGAATCTGGTTTTTCCAACAGAGTTTTTAAATGGCAATTTCTGACCACAACTATTTTAAAGTTTCTCAGGACTTGCTTTATCCTAGAATCTAAAAGTTTTAGCTTACCCCTGCTAGGTCTGCTGAATCTGCACTCTGGGAAGTAAAGCTGGATTTCCGAGAGATCCCATGGACTCTTCTGCTTGAGTGAGGAATTGTAAATTTCTACCTTCAGCTTCCAAGTCTTTCTTTGGAGCTTTTCCCAGTGATTTTCCTCTATGCATTTCCTTCTCGAGCTTTTCTTCAGATCAGAATGTTTCTTTGGATTTTTATTTTAGTCTTGCAGTATTTTAATTTTTACCTGCATTTTTTGCGAGGTTTTGGGTTTTTCCATTCACTGCCGCCATGTTGTAAGAGTTGGATACCGTTTGGTAAGTTAATGAAGTCCTCATAGTCTTAACTAGGCTAAATGTATGTATTCATTAACTACAATAACTATGTACATATATACAGTAAAGGGTTCAAGCGAGGAGCTGTCTCCATGCTTGCTTGTGCACACTGCTCTGTCCAACACTAGACTGACCCCTTGGTGCAGGTCATGTGTTCTCGCACATCACTTTGTAGGACTCAGTCCCACGTTAACTCTGTATGTGCCAGGCCCTTATACTATAGAGAGGAAACCTATCAAGATTCTGGGAGGAGGGGAAGGAGTGAGAGCAGAAGTGTGTGAAATGGATCAGACCCCGAGGAGGACCTTGTGTCAATTAAACTAAGCGAATTCTTTAGCTCTGTTCCTAAGTGTCCATTTAAGTGATACATGGTGTCTGCCAATTTGAGGAGACTCACATACTGGCATAGGCTATTAGGAACAGTGTTGGGGATGAATTTACATTTTGTGATATTAGTAATGAAAAAGTACACAAATTTATATGAAATACCTAAAACAACTGGGTTGCTACCTTTGCTAAAATAGCAGGCAACAACAATTTCTTACTCATAGTGATCTATGACCATATTTAGAGGATGGCCGAAACTGAATGTGAGAGTTTCATTGCTCCAGCATGGTTATAAGCAGTTGGCTTTTCAAGTATTAATCCATTTTAATTCACATAAATCCTAAAAGACTTATATGCACATCTCCACACATTGGCCTGAATTTTTCAGGCAATGGACGGGCTCGACGGGGGCGGTTGCGGAACTAATCACCACCCCGATCGGCTCCGCGCTGCCATTTTACACGGGCGGGCCAATTAAGGCCCGCCCAGCGTAAGACGCGAGCCGTAGTGCACAGAGCAGCCTCAGGGAGATTGAATCGCTATTGTAAATAGTGAATAAAAGGTTTAAAAATTTATTTAAACATGTCCCCTCATGTAATGTGCTTTTAATTTATAATTTTTTTAAAAATTGAATTAATAAAAGCTTTAGGAAACCTCATCCTTTTTGTGGATGAGGTTTCCTAAAAAAACGCGAAGGCCGCTTGGCCTTTTTGCCTGCCCGTCAACCTTAAGGTTGGATGGGCCGCATTAACAATTACCTTAATCACTTCCTTAATAGGCCGTTTACATATCGGCAGGCGCACAGCCGACTCCGGCACGCGCCTGCCGAACGAAATATCGCGGGACTGCACGATGACGTCGGGACACATGCCTGACGTCATCGCGTGTCATTTTACGCATTACCGTGTCAGGCCCGCCCCTGCACAACAACTGAAAAGTCCTGCCCATTCTGTAGTTCTTGCAATCACTGGCACTCACCACTTTAATAATTAAATAATGATGCATGGATTTGGAAAATTGTGATTATTAGAATGTCAAAAGAAAGTCATAAAAAGATGTCTGCTGTCTTAAGTTACTTAAGTGGACAGCTAGCGAATAAATAATAGGTTACCAAGAAATAACATTTAGAAGGAAAATGAATCTTTGGAAATGATACTTGGATCTGGTCACTGTCTGTCGTGATACAATATACTATAGACTTGCTGGTACTTTGCATACAGATCAATGATCAAAAGAGGGGTTTGATCAACTGTCCTGATCCAAGGTTCTGTAACATTCATTTTTAAATTTATATGTGCTCCTTTACCAGCTCTCATTCCCAGTAAATCCTGCCTTTGGTCAAACATTTTTAGCTCAGTCAGTTCTCTGTACGTTATGCTCCCTTGTTGGTCTTGTTCCTGTTAAGTGACATTCCTGGTCACACTTCCTTTCTATTTCTGGTATTTGCTCATTCTCTGATCACAATAATGTAGCTTTCCAGCTTGATTTAACCTCCCAGTTCCTGATCCTGCTTGAATTTGCGGAGTAACCAAATTCATAGCTATCCCATTGTGGACTGTTTTGTCCTTTTTTTAATCTGTTTCTCTTCCGCCCCTATGCCAGGCTATGTTTTTCCCATTAACAGCTCCTCTTGGCTCCTTGAAACTATTTTGCTTCCTTCCTGCTGTCTCCATCAATTTTATTCCCTCCCATGCCTAATCACTCTGTTCCTGACCTCTAAACTAAAAATATTTTTAATATATAACTAAAATGAGTAAAGAAAAACCTATTCCTGGTCCAATGTTTACATTGAGTTGCTGCACTGCTGCAGAAAATAGGACACAACTTGCCTGGTAATAGATTACAATGTAGTAATATAGTTGAAATAATGAAATGTCATTGTAAAGCACTAGAGCAAAGATCAAATAATTTGCTCATTGGAATAACCCAAAAACTTAATTACTGCTTTCAGTCCCCTGACAGACATTGATCTTTCTCTCTCTGCATATAAATGGAACTTGCTTAGAAAAAAAATCACCTCCCATATCTTTCACATTCTTTCCACAAGTGCTGTCATATATTTTGGTTCTGTTTAATGGGGGCTAGTAGCCCTCCGGTAACCTTTCTGGGTGGTTACTTTATTTGTGCCTGGACAATGACTGTCAGTGTCCTAGTCAAACAAGGGCATCACAGGTAGATAAAGACAAAAAGCTAAAAGCTACTGCGGATGCTGGAAATCCAAAACAAAAACAGAATTACCTGGAAAAACTCAGCAGGTCTGGCAGCATCGGTGGAGAAGAAATCAGTTAACGTTTCGAGTCTTCATGTCCCTTCGGCAGAACTGAGTATAGTTAGGAGAAAGGTGAAATATAAGCTGGTCTAAGGTGGGGGGGGCGGGGGGAGAGAGAAGTTGAGGGTGGGATGATTGTGGAGATAAGCAAGCAGTGATAGGAGCAGATAATCAAAAGATGTCACAGACAAAAGGATCAAACAGGTGTTGAAGGTGGTGATATTGTCTAAGAAAAGTGCTAATTAAGAATGGAAGACAGGATACTCAAGGTACAGCTCTAGTGGGGGTGGGGTGGAAAGACTAACAAAGTTTTAGTTTTAGATTTAAAAATAATGGAAATAGGTGGGAAAAGAAGAATCTATATAAATTATTGAAAAAAAAGGGAGGGGGGAGAAACGGGGTGGGGATGGGGGGAGGGGGAGTTTAAGATCTAAAGTTGTTGAATTCAATATTCAACCCGGAAGGCTGTAAAGTGCCTAGTCGGAAGATGAGGTGCTGTTCCTCCAGTTTGCGTTGGGCTTCACTGGAACAATGCAGCAACCCAAGGACAGACATGTGGGCAAGAGAACAGGGTGGAGTGTTAAAATGGCAAGCGACAGGGAGGTTTGGGTCTTTCTTGCGGACAGACCGCAGGTGTTCTGCAAAGCGGTCGCCCAGTTTGCATTTGGTCTCTCCAATGTAGAGGAGACCGCATTGGGAGCAACGAATGCAGTAGACTAAGTTAGGGGAAATGCAAGTGAAATGCAGCTTCACTTGAAAGGAGTGTTTGGGCCCTTGGACGGTGAGGAGAGAGGAACTGAAGGGGCAGGTGTTGCATCTTCTGCGTGGGCATAGGGAGGTGCCATAGGTGGGTGTTGAGGAGTAGGGGGTGATGGAGGAGTGGACTAGGGTGTCCCGGAGGGAACGATCCCTACGGAATGCCGCCGGGGGGGGTGAAGGGAAGATGTGTTTGGTGGTGGCATCATGCTGGAGTTGGCGGAAATGGCGGAGGATGATCCTTTGAATGCGGAGGCTGGTGGGGTGATAATTGAGGACAAGGGGGACCCTATCATGTTTCTGGGAAGGAGGAGAAGGCGTGAGGGAGGATGCGCGGGATATGGGCCGGACACGGTTGAGGGCCCTGTCAATGACCGTGAGTGGAAAACCTCGGTTAAGGAAGAAGGAGGACATGTCAGAGGAGCTGTTTTTGAAGGTAGCGTCATCAGAACAGATGCGACGGAGGCGAAGGAACTGAGAGAATGGGATGGAGTCCTTACAGGAAGCGGGGTGTGAGGAGCTGTAGTCGAGGTAGCTGTGGGAGTCGGTAGGCTTGTAATGGATATTGGTGGACAGTCTATCATCAGAAATTGAGACAGAGAGGTCAAGGAGGGGAAGAGAAGTGTCAGAGATGGACCATGTGAAAATGATGGAGGGGTGGAGATTGGAAGCAAAATTAATAAATTTTTCCAGGTCCCGACGAGAGCATGAAGCAGCACCGAAGTAATCATCGATGTACCGGAGAAAGAGTTGTGGGAGGGGGCTGGAGTAGGACTGGAACAAGGACTGTTCCACATACCCCATAAAGAGACAGGCATAGCTGGGGCCCATGCGGGTACCCATAGCCACACCTTTTATTTGGAGGAAGTGAGAGGAGTTAAAGGAGAAATTGTTCAGTGTGAGAACAAGTTCAGCCAGACGGAGGAGAGTAGTGGTGGATGGGGATTGTTGGGGCCTCTGTTCAAGGAAGAAGCTAAGGGCCCTCAGACCGTCCTGGTGGGGGATGGAGATGTAGAGGGATTGGACATCCATGGTGAAGAGGAAGCGGTTGGGGGCAGGGAACTGGAAATTGTTGATGTGACGTAAGGTGTCAGAGGAATCACGGATGTAGGTGGGAAGGGACTGGACAAGGGGAGAGAGAAGGGAGTCAAGATAACGAGAAATGAGTTCCGTGGGGCAGGAACAGGCTGACACGATCGGTCTGCCAGGACAGTTCTGTTTGTGGATTTTGGGTAGGAGGTAGAAGCGGGCCGTCCGAGGTTGGGCGACTATCAAGTTGGAAGCTGTGGGAGGAAGATCTCCAGAGGAGATGAGGTCAGTGACAGTCCTGGAAACAATGGCTTGATGTTCTGTGGTGGGGACATGGTCCAGGGAGAGGTAGGAGGAAGTGTCTGCGAGTTGACGCTCAGCCTCCGCGAGGTAGAGGTCAATGCGCCAGACAACAACAGTACCACCCTTGTCAGCGGGTTTGATGACAATGTTGGGGTTGGACCTGAGAGAACGGAGTGCAGTGAGTTCAGAGAGAGACAGATTAGAATGAGTGAGAGGAGCAGAGAAATTGAGACGGCTAATGTCACGCCGACAGTTCTCAATGAAAAGATCAAGAGAAGGTAAGAATCCAGAGGGAGGGGTCCAGGTGGAGGGAGAATATTGGATGTGGGTAAAAGGATCCGTTGAACGGGGAGAGGACTCCTGCCCAAAGAAGTGAGCACGGAGACGAAGACGGCGGAAGAAGAGTTCAGCATCATGCCGAGCCCAAAATTCATTAAGATGAGGGCGTAAGGGTATGAAGCTAAGTCCTTTGCTGAGCACTGAACGTTCAGCATCGGAGAGGGGAAGGTCAGGGGTATAGTGAATACGCAGCTGGGGCTGGGATTGGAAGATGGGGTGGGGACGGAGGGACAATCAGGGGTGGAGGGTCCCAGATGGGTGTTGGTGTCGATGAGTTGTTGGAGCTTGCGTTCCTTAGCACATGAGAGAAAGAGAAAAAGTTTCTTGTTGAGGCGACGGATGAGGCGAAGAATAAAATGAAACTGGGGGCACGCGCAGCTTTGAAAAAGTCATCAGTAAACCTTGGGGACAGTTGTGCCATGGGTGCTGGACCTCTGTCTTTCTCCCTTCTGACTTTGACCTTCCATATCTATGCAAGGTGGCTGCCTTTAAATCAGGCCGCCCTTAAGAGTTCTGTCTCCATCCCGTGCCTGCTGCCACTAATTGGCTGGCAATTTCGCCTTGCTGCTAATCTAGGCTATGACTACCCCTACCTTCCGGTTCTCCTCCTACCCCCCCCCAGCTCAGGACGCAGAAATGGTTCCAACATTGGAGTCCTGATGCCCAACTGAAAATCTTGCTCTAGAAATTTCTCTGCGTACAGACTTAGGATGTAAGAGACACACATCTTGGACGTTGCAGCATCATCACTGCAGGGAAGGTTTAATTATAGTGTGACAAATAGAAATCGGTAAATTCGATTATAAGTGTGGACATAATGGGAAAAATGAACAGATGTATGACTTTAAATATATTGCTAAATTAATCCTTTGTGGTATTGCGCATGGTTGAGTCATAACCATGTGCACAGTTTGATAATGATCCTTTAAAGCATCTTAAGATGGTTAATTATGTTAGAGGTGCTATGTAAGTGCAAATTATTGTTTTTGTGTCATCTTCAGATGAAGCAGGGTCAGACAACAGAGAATAATTGACAGTCAATATACAGAACCTAAAATAGCTGAATCATTCCTGCTAATTCACCAGAAAGTCAAATATTCTTGAAACATTTCACAGGAGTCCGCAGGAACAAAGAGTGAAAAAAGCGGCATTACTACATTACTAAATTTTACAGAAGCTCAGAAATTCGCAAGTACATGCTATATTATCTTGACAGCCAGCAGGCCGAATTAAATTTAATGACGGGGGTTTGCAGTTCCTGAGCTTTCCTCTACTTCAGGTCTGTTTACTTGTGCTGCACACACCGTTCTTCCAATTCTGGAGGTGAAGGTCTACATTTCTTTTATTCATTCACTGGATGTGGGCGTCGCTGCCTAGGCCAGGATTTATTGCTCATCACTTGCCCTTGAGAAGGCGGAGGGGAGCTGCCGCCTTGAACTGCTGCAGTCTATGTGTTGGAGGTACACCCGCAGTGCTGTTAGGGAGGGAGTTCATTCCTTTTAGACTTTGTAGCAGTTTGATACAATATAGGCCATTTCAGAGGGCAGCTAAGAGTCAACCACATTGCTGTGGGTGTGGAGTCACATGTGGGCCTGACCAGGTGAGGACAGCAGGTTTCCTTCCCTAGAGGGCATTAGTGAACCAGATGGGTTTTTATGACAATCGTTTCATGGTCACTATTACTGAGACTAGTTTTTAATTCCATTTTTTTTATAATTGAATTCAAATTTCATCAGCTGAAGTAGTGGGATTTGAACCTGTGTCCCCAGAGCATTAGCCTGAACCCTGACATTACCACTATGCCACCGCCTCCCCCTTGCCATGCATAGCTAATTAGGGCTGAACCCAAGAAATTCTGAAAGATCAGCACAGCACAATGTTTGTAAGCATTGATCTTACTTTCTCCAGTTCTATATTTCAGCATAGGTCTCAGAAATTTACCAAACGGGTTCAGTTGTGAGAAATTCCATGGATAGTTTCTTAAGAAAGCTGATTTTTTTTTTGATTAGTTTGCATGCTTTCCCCTTTTGTTGAAAGAATGATTAGGGGTGGAATAGTCCCAGATTTGCATGAAGTGCGGTAGCAGGCAGGTAAAATGACTTTTCACGCCACATCGTCCCAAACCCGCCACATTAATTAATCATTCCTGGGAAATACACCGTTTCCATGGCGGTCAGGCTCTCATTCGTCCGCCAAGCCATCACCTCGCCGCTTCGTCACACCAGGTGTATTTAAAGTCCAGCCATGCGCACACCTCTCAGGGCTTCCAGCCCATGACAACTGCAAAGAAGACATGGCCTTCAAAGGCAAAAAGACTGCAACCCCCAGGTTCAATGCGCATCCCTCGAGCACCTTTTGGACACAGTGAAGTCTCATCGTGATGTCCTCTACCCCTGCTCTGGTCGCAGGATGGGCAACAACCTCAAGAATCTGGCTTGGCAGGCAGTGGCAGCGGTGGTCAGCGCCAATGCCCTTCAAAAGAAGAGAGCCACCCAGTGCCACAAGAAGATGAATGGTCTCCTCTGTTCCACCAGGGTAAGTCACTCTTCTCATCACTCTCAACTCATACACTCTCAAACCCATCACACATCCACAGGGCCCTCACTCACTACCGAGGGACATCACCACTCACTCTCTCATACATAGCTTCATTGTCCTTGTCCCGTCCATGAGACCACTCACCGCCCACACATGCCAGGCCTACTTACCATCTGGCCTGGCAGGCGTTCTGATAACGCTCTCTCCAACTCTATTCATGCAGAACAAGCTGGCACACAACAAGAGGGTGAGGTCGCTGACTGGTGGAGGAAAGTCTGAAATCAAGGTCCTCATGGACTTTGAAAACAGAGCAATCCAGCTAGCCAGCGAGGATCTGGACCAGTCCTGTGCTGACAGTGAGGTTGGCAGTGCTCTACCAAATGAGGATCCAGCAGTGTAACATCCATCAGACAACCATGCTGTGAGTGATGTCTCCTGATTCACAGGCCACTGCCATGGACTAATTATCTCTCCTTGCTTTCACAGGCACACTTGGAAAACAGCCAACGGCGTCCATGACCCAGGGCCTCCAATCAAGCCCTGAAGAAACCTCTGAAGAGGGACCTGGAGGCACCCTCCCTGAAGTCCTGTCACTGCGCTCACCCACACCCTCCACCAGCACAGCGACACACACCCCAGTGGGACCTTGCCTTAGAGTAGCCTCAGGATCACAACCTGGTGAGCAAATCGCACTGTCTGATCCGCAGGAGGCAGGGACTTCCCAGGTGTCTGGCACTTGGACGACTGTTGGAGGCCAAAAATTTGCTGAATCAGAGTCAGATGACGAGCCTCTGGACTCAGTCATGTCACAGTTGCTGGAGCTGCAAAGGCAAGCTCGGGAACATCAAGAATGGATGTCCGCTGCACTCCTCAGATTGCGAGGCATGATGGAGGAGTCCGTCCACCTTCAGGCTGAGGTGATAGCGCTGGCATTGCAACGCACTGAGGTCAACACTGGTAGGATAGCAGCCGCCATGGAAACCTTGGTCCAGGACGTCGCTCCTACACTGCTGTACTGGCTGAACTCCACTGCTGATGCCATACTTGACCTCCAACAGTCTGTACACGAGAGGGGCGTGGGGCAGCTTTATCTCCCCTCCAGCTACCCCTTATCAAGGAGTCAGCCAGCGGCCCTTGGGCAGCCACAGGGAGGAGGATCAGCAGGTGTACCCCCCAGGGCCATCCACCCAGGTGACTCCGGGAGTTTCCAGCCGGCTGCAGTATACTTTCCTGTGACCTCAGCAGCTCCAGTTCCACAGCTTGAGGAGGGTGGCACTGCCACATAGCAGGACCCTGAAAGCAGGCTGGGGCCCTACAGGTCTCGGCCCTCCAGGGGATGCCCATCAAGGTCATCACAAACAGGATGTGGCAGTCAGCAGGCTGCCTCCACCTCCACTGTGGAGGTCTGTGGAGCACCAAGATGTAGCGGAAAGGTTAGGAAGGTTAAGAAGATGTAACTGCACAGCCTGAGCATGGGTGTTAATTACTTGTACATAATGTTCACTACTGTCAATCAACTCCCAAGAATATCTCCCTGCCTAAGGCTCCTTGTTCTGATGAGCAGTGTTCTTGTCACTCAGTTGTGAAACTTTTCTGCACAAGATAAAGGCAGGTGTCTCAGTCCAGGGCCCCTTCCCTGTGCTTTTTGCAGCCTTCAGACCAAAGTGATGGTCCAGCCTCCCACTCCCTGGAAGCATTACTGATGCCTGCACCTTGATGGCACTTGTCATTGCTGCCAGACTGTAGTGGGCAGGCGTCACAGAGTTCTCTCATACTCTGTGCTCTCAGCACCTTTGAGGTGGGGCTGGCCCCCATCTCTTCAGCATCTGTGACCAGTGACACTGTGTTCCTGAAGGGGACAAGTGCTGAAGGCTGACAAAGGATCAGATGCTTTTAAAGTTTCATGGCTGTGTCTCTACAATATGACCCTGATCACAGAGCGCAAGTGAGCTGCCCTCGGTCAGACAGAAGTCAGACGTTCTCAGGGGCTATGTGAAGATCTATGGAGTGTCCTCACTACATGTTGTCATCATCATCATCCTACTGCAGTCGGGTGACCATTAGGGCTCCACTGCATCTCCATGACAGGAGCATCCTCACAGAGGATATGTGCGCTGCCATAAGCCAGACTGGAGTCAAACGTTCATAGATGCAATGTGAGGATCTATGGTGTCTCCTCATTACATGTCGTCATCCTGCTCCACAAATTGAGCTGCTATGAGGGCCTGCTGAGCACGTCTGCCTCATCTGGCCAGTGCGAGGGCCTCCTTGCTGTCATTGTCGCTTTCAAGGACCTCCTCACCCTCATCACTATCGATGTCCTCCTCATCAGTGGAGACCTCCAGCTCCTCTCCCCGTTGCAGCACCAGGTTTTAAAGGGCGCAACAGGCGAAAAATGATGCATGACACCCTCTGCGGACTGTATTGCAGGGCTCCACCAGACCGGTCCAAGCACCGGAACCTCATTTTCAGCATCCCAATGGTTTGCTCCACCAAGTTGCAAGTTGCAGCATGAACCTTGTTATACCTTCGCCCCTGCTGCAGTCTGAGGCTGCTGCACAGGTGTCATCAGCCATGTCCTCCATGGGTAGTCCTTGTTCCCGAGAACTCATCCCTGCAGCCTCCGTGGACCTTGAAGATGTCGGTGATCTGTGAACGACTGAGAATGTAGGAGTCGTGCACAGTCCCTGGAAACCACGTGCACACCTGTAGGGTGCGTTTGTGGTGGTCACACAACAGCTGCACGTTCAACAAATGGAATCCCTTACGGTTGACATAGTTGTCCGCTTGTTGTGACACAGACCTGAGCGCCACATGAGTGCTGTCGATGGCATCCTGCACCTGTGGGAAACCCGATATGGGCAAATCCAATCACTCTTGCATCCTGGTTGTCCTGGTCCCTGGCGAAATGCAAAGTTGTGTGCTTTCGCAAAGATGGCATCCGCGACCTCATGGATGTATTTGTGGATGGAGGCTTGAGAGATCACACAGAGGTCACCTGTGGAGCTCTGAAAGGAGCCACTGGCGTATAAATTGAGCACCGCTGTCATTTTCATGGCCACTGGTAATGGATACCCTCCATATCCATGTGGTGCCAAATCCTGCAACAGGTGGCAGATGTGACCGACCAGTTCCCTAGACATGTGCAGTCTTCGGCGACACTGGTTCTTGGTCATCTGCAGGAATGAAAGGTGGCATCTGTAGACCCTGGGTTTCGCTAGGCATCGACCAGCAATGGCTCGCCGAGGCTTTTGGGCGGCATGTGCGGGAGCCCCAACCGCCCCTTCTTCCTGAGGTTGCTGCTCCTCCCTCTGTACAGCCAGACGCCTCATTCGCTCTCTTCTCTGTAGTCATCGCCCTCTTCATGCCATGAGGCATGTTCACCTGAGCTAGTTCATCAGGCTCTATGATCCGGATGTTGTACTCCTGCAGGACGAAAGAGAGAGACGTGTATTAGCATGGGTGTACTAAAAGCCTCTCTTGGGCACGTCTGAAGGCCCCTTCGTGTATCCCGAAGAGTGCTGGCCACTACTTGGATGGTTACTACAGAGGTTAGTGCACTGCACGGCTGCCTGAAACTCCACCTGACCGATTGGCAGCAGCTTCCCCCATTGGACTGCAAGCTGTGGTCTTAGCTCAGGTGCAGGAATTCTCCTAACGTGCACTGCAAGGCCATGCTGTTAGCTTGAACCATGGGGGAGACTGGTCCAAACCGAGATGCTGACATTGCAAGAGGCTGTGAGCACCTCCAGCAGTCACTGCTCCACGGCCAGCTTTAGCAAGGAGATTGTACAATGTGTGCAGTCGTCCAGCAGTTCTGCAGTCCAATAAAACGCTCATTAGTTTGCAGTCTGTGCCCGAGGTGTGAAAAGCTCTGGAGCACTTGGTGGCACTTTGATGCCTCTGCGTTGCTCAAGTGGGCAGATAAGCTAGAGACTCGACTACAATCATATCAACATGGCTGCACCTGAACTGTCTCAGCTGCAGAAGAATGGTTACTTTATACAAGGTTTCCCTAATGCGTGGCAACTTCCCCTGCCCACTGCCCGCTCCTCCCACCCTGCATGTGCTTCTGCGCTACCTTTAACTGCAAGGCAGCCTTTGCCACCCCCCCAAAGTTGCCTCAATCCAATCGCATGCCAACCTTTGCCCACCCCACCCAACCTGCAAATTCACCTCAACTGCAGGACAGCCTTCCCCCAGCTACCAACACCCCCGCCGCCCACCAAAATGCCTCAACTTTGAAGTCCAAAAGGCATCCCTCGTGAATGCTCCGTAATGTTACTGTGCGCTCACATCCGAGTTTCCCTCCGTGCAGGCCGCCAAGTGCACACCTTTTATATGCTGTAGTGAAACACATTGGTGTGCTTTCCCACTAACATGGGCAGATCCAGTTCGCCGGGGACCGGTGGGGGTGGGGATGAGTCCGGCGGGCTGGCATTATAATGATATACCAATGTATCACAATGAGGTTCCCAACGTCCGATGGCAGGAAACGTGGCCCGCCATCAACAGGCTGAGCAGACCATCGCAAACTGGTTTCACGACATCGATTTTTGGCCTTCTCGCCATATTGTCCACACACATCACTGGACATGCCCAACGCCAGCGGGCATGGAAAATTCTGCCATAGAATTCAGAAGCTGGTTGTCACCTTTGCTCCTCCTCCTACCTCCCCCTGGAGCATGAACCCTCCACCGAACATCAAAACGTAATTTCCCAGACTGTCACAGATATCCTTTGAAGATCTTCCCTCCACGGCTTTCCCCCATGCTCACACAACCCAAAGCTATCTCCTTCCCAAGATCCACTAACAGAGAAGTTCTGATAGATCCCTTGTTTCAGCCTGTTCTTGTCCCATGGAACTCAGTTCTTCCTATCTAGACTTTTTTTTTCTCCTCCCCTTGTGCAGTCTCTCCCCTCTTAGATCCGCAGCTCCTCCAATGCTCTCTGCCAATTTAACAGTTTCCAGTTTCCTGGGCGTAACTGTCTCCTTTTCACCATGGACATCTAATCACTCTACACCTACACCAGGACAGTCTGAGAGCCATCCACTTATTCACTAAACACCCTTCTCTGCCTGGTTGAACTTGTTCTCAGGTTGAACAATTGCTTTGACTCCACTCACTTGCTCAAAATAAAAAATGTTGCTATGGGAACCATATGGGTCCTGGTTATGCCAGCCTTTTCCTAGGATATGTGGAACATTCTTTGTTCCAATCCTATTCAGGTCCCCTCCCTCATCTTTTTTTCAAGTACATGGAATATATTGGTGCAATTTCCTGTAATGCTTCTTCTGTTGACATTTACATCTCTAGGTCAATGTTTTGTCTCTTTACTTGCCACATTACCATCTCCTTTTGTCCTGCACTATCATCCCTTTTGTCATTTAATCTTTCTTCCCTTAACCTTATCACAGACGTCCTCTTTTGTTCTTTCCTCGCCACTTGCTATCCCTGCCTCATTACTTGCCTAAAACCTGCTACATCTGTGACCTTCAAGTCCTGATGAAAGGGCCATCAAACTGAAACATTAACTTTGGTTTTCTCTCCAGAGATGCTGCCTGACCTGTTTATTTCCAGCATTTTTTTGTTTTAATCAGGTTAAATTATGGTTGTTTTTCAGTATTCTTCAGTAGTCCTGCTGACAAAGCATTTGGAAATGGTAGTGCTTTGAACTGCTTTGTCAGCGTTCTCATGCAGCACACTCATGTTGCTGACTCTTTGCCTTCATTTTCCTAAACAATTAAAGACATTGACCCCACAGATCACAATGTATTCAGAATCACAGTGAATCTCTTTAAAAGGCACAATTAGACTGCATCAGTGAAAATTAGACAATATCTTAAGTTTTAATGTTTTATCTTTTGAAAATACTTTAGCTGGAATTTTCCGCTCCCGTTGGTAATGGGCATGTTTGGCGGCATGAGCGGACAATATGGCGAGAAGGCCAAAAATCGGTTTTATGCTGTCGTGAAACCTGTTTATGATTGTCAATGGCAGGCCACGTTTCTCACCGTCCAATGTCGGGAGCTTAATTTGAATGCACTTGTACCTCATCATTGTGCCCGCATGCCGGAATCATCCTTCCATGTCAAATTTATTGTCCATGTTGGCGTGACTTCAGAATGGCATGATTCACGCCTGCCTTTAAAAGGCATGCAGTTGGTGAGCTGACCTTCAAGGGGAACTCGGGGTGAGCACACAAAACCTGTGCAGCGCTCGTGAGGATCGCCTGTAGGACATCAAGGAAAAGGCGCCGCGCATTTTGTGGGGAGGAGGGACGCACAGGGAAGTCGCTTTTCCAGGCTGGCTTTCAGTATGGTGCCGGGGCCATTGCTCCAGTGCTGGGGGGTTCTGGGAGGCGGGGCCAAGGCAGCACAGACTGATGGAAGTACACAATCACATGCCGGGGGGAGGGGGTGGTTTGGGGGTGGTGAGGGAAGTGACCGTGCACTTGGAATGGCTTTTCAAAAGTGAGCATTCTTCTGCAGCTGAGACTGTTCAGCAGCAGCTCCATTGACATGCTCGGGGTCAGCCTCTGAAGCTTTTCCGCCCACTCAAGCAATGCAAAAACATGAAAGTCCCACCAAATGCTCCAGAATTTTTCACCCCACTGGGTGCAGACTGCAAATTAATGTGCATTTTAGGGAGTTGCAGAACAATTGGCTGATTAGGCAGGTTGTAGAACCTCCTTGCAAAAGGTGGCCATAGAGCAGTCACTAGTGGAGGCCCTCGGAGCCCCTTGCAATGTCTTTATTCAGGTTTGGATCAGTAAGATTTCTGGTTCAAGCTAAAAGCGCAGCCTTGCAGTGGGGGTTAGGAGAATGCCTGAGCTGAGAGCACAGCATGCAGTCCAGTGGCCGAAGCTGCTGCCAGTCGGTCAAATGGAAGTGGGTGGAGGTGGGTCAGGTTTCAGACGACCTTAAAGTGCACTACACATTGGCCATCCAAGTGGTGGCCAGCACTCCCTGGCATGCGTGAAGAGGCCTTGAGATGCAGCCGGAGCCGGAGACTTGGTCTTTAGGACACGGGCTAACCCACGCGTCTCTCTTTGATCTTGCAGAAGGGGAACATCAGGGTCATGGAGCCTGGTGACCTAGCAGTGTCTTACAGGGAGCAGAGAAGAAGGAGAAGAGTGCGACGGAGGCACCTGACTCACCAACAGGAGGAGCACCACCCTCAAGATGAAGGTGTGGCAGGGCCTCCTGCTCATGCAGCTGAAGATCCACAGCAAGCTGTCACTCGTAGGCACCTCGCTAGACCCAGGGTCTAGTCATTCCTGCAGATGACTGAGAACCAGTATCGCCAAAGACTGCATATGTCTTGGGAACTGGTCGGTCATACATGCCACCTGCTGCAGGATTTGGTGTCACGGGGACATGGAGGGCATCCACTGTCAGTGGCTGTGAAGGTGAACACGGTGCCCAATTTTTACACCAGTAGATCCTTCCAGGGCTCCACAGGTGACCTATGCGGAATCTCGCAAGCCTCCGCCCTCAAGTGCATCCAGGAGGTGACAGACGACATCTTTGCAAAAGCAATGATGTGTTGAGCAAATCGGAGGACGCCTGCCAGCAAAATGGCGTGTTTCCTGTGACTGCATAATTTATGAGGTTTGAAGGGGATGATACAGCGCGAAAATCCACCACTGCAGCCAGCGGTTGAAACATCGTTTTTAACACCCGCTACCGCACTTAGTGCAATTCTGGGATGATTCCACCCTCTGTGTAACCAAATCTAATCAACAGTTTTCAGTACGCATCTAAACAGTTACAGGGTGGAATTTTCTACTCATGCCAGCAGCGGGAATCATGGCAGGCGGGTGCACTTAATTTGGCAAGCACCTGACAGTGAGATGAACTGTGCAAATTTTCTTCTTTCGACTTTCAAGGCAGGTTAAACAGGTCAAGATTCCCAAGGAGCAATGTCAGGAACCCCATTTGCCTTCATTAGCATCTCACGCGTGCTCATTAAAAGGCCACCTCACTGAAAGTTTGTCCTTCAAATTAAGTTTCCCACCAGCGAGAATTTAGAACATTCAGTTTTACGACTGTATATAAGTGGTGTGCACTTGGCGAGCTTCACCTCTCCCACCACTTTGAGGTCAATAGATGTTGCTTTCTCCTTCTTGGGGACCTCGTGTAACTTTGCTCGAGTGCCATTAGCAAACACTGCATGAAGGCTGGACAATGGAGGCAGGCCAAGATTGAAAGGGTGCAGCAAAGGCTGGACAATGGAGGCAGGCTTAATGGCTATTTGGGATTGTGGGGAGAGCAAAGTGTGTGTCCGGGCAAGTGGGGGAAAGGAATGTTGGGGGCTGTGGGTTGGGGAAGCAGTGTCTTAGAAGACGGCCTCGGTGCTGTCGATGGTGGGGTCCTGGGGAGGGAATGCAGGGTACTGGTGGTAGGAAGGAATGGTCACAGGCAGAGTGGGGAGTGGGTGACAGGTCCAGGTTGGGATTCTGGTAGGTGAAGGTTTCATCATAGTTCGTGGTGGGGGGCGGTCACAGGGGAGGACAAGATAGATAGCTTGGATAATGGGAGGAGGCAGGGTAAGGGGGGGCATGGGAACGGTAATGGGAGTCGGTTCTGAAGGGAGGGAAGGCATGTGGAGGCGGATCACAATAAGGTCCAGAGTAACAGGGGAGGGTTCAAGGGTGACAGAGGGGAGAGAAATAGTGATATCATGTGGGTCAAGGGTGATGTGGGGGGAAGTTGGTGGGTGTCTGGGGGTGGGGGGGGCAGGGTAAGGTAAAAGGTGGTGGAGTGAGTTTGAAAGGTGACGCGCACTACTTTTCCAAACTGACCTTGACCATGCAGTTAGTCAGTCAGTGAGATCCGTCTAGGTGGGTGGGAGGGTATTTTTGGGTGGCTGGAATTCAAAGTCAGCACAAATGGCCGACTAAAGGGAAACCCTTATAATTGAGGCAACTGGATGTCACCAATGCTCAGTTGTGTTCTCCTCTCTATGGTGAAGCTGCATTGCAGCAGGTTTGTTCCTGACTCATGGGTCTCATAACATTGAGACTCCAGTAAGGTGTGGAGCTGCTGTTCATTCTGTGCCTTTTGCCATCGGCTGCAGCCAGAAGCAGGGTTAGAGGGAGGGAGAAAGGTGGATGCCTCCAAGGGGCATGGCTGGTGGAGGGCAGCCAACTCGCAACTCCAAACCTCCATCCTCCTGGGTCAATGGTCATGGCTGATAAAGGATCATGCGGTTAGTCTTTCCATGCTGCCAAGGCAATGGTCTCAGAGTCTCGAGGGTAGTGGAGACGAGCAGAAAAGTGTCCACGGGAGGCCGTCTTGCACGTGGCTCTCATCACCCCAGTCAAAGAGCAATGTCTCCGTACGCATTCATGTATGAACAGGAGGGACATCCATCTTTGGTCATCCAGGATGTCCTTTACCTAGAAGGGGTGGGGTACGGATGCCTTGTCTAGACGGGGGCAAGGCGAAGGGCATTGTACTGGCTGCTGGCTTTCAGATGGAGGGAAACCTGTCAGGGACATGTTCACTTAATGCATCCTTTCAATTCGTTCACACATCCACTGAGGTGTCAATGATGCATGCTGCAGGCAATCCTGCCAGGTAATGTGTCTCATCCAGCTGAGGAGAGGGAGGGCCCATTTCAGGTTGTCACAGGGTCAGGAGGAACAAAGGCCTGAGCATCAAGAGGCAGCAAGGCCTCAAATGTCAAGAGGCTGGCGAACATGAACCACTGCAACGGTGAGCATTGGCCCGACCATGGGTGTATCACCAGCAGTGCTCTTATCTAGAGATGTGTGTAAGGCAATGCCGGAGGCGCCGTCATATGTTCCGGGATGTGGTTGCTCACATCTGTGAGCTTCTCCAGTATGAGCTGCAGCTGCAAGGACTCTGGAGGAGTAGCGAGGAGATCCTGGCCTGCATTGAGTGAATATGTGTCCAGGTGACGTTTAAATATGGTGCCAGGACCTGTGACCCCATGAGATAATAGCAGGGCAGGCGAATTCTTGCCTGCCCCATCAAGTAATTTGCAGAGCTTCTCACAGAGGCATAATTAATGAGCTCAAAAGCGGAAAATTGCATGTGTTCACCCGCCTCACTGCCCAGCAGGAATCATGCTGACTCTCCCACCCGCCATCGGATTTAGTCTCCACAATGGAAAATTCTGCCCATTATCTGTCTGCCCTCAGATAAGGTTGGACATTTGGTCACTTATTGCTATTGCATGTTCAGGATGGAGCTCAGAGTTGAAGTGTTAAGTGTCAGCTTGGCATAGTAATCGTGCTCTTGTCTAGCAGTCAGAGGTAATGTACTGCTGGGGTTGCCACACTCAGCTGATGCCTTGTTTGAATTTTGAGATGGATATAAAAGATTGAAAAGCACTTTATTGAAGAACTGGGAGTTCTCCCAATGCCTAGAAAAAAAACACTATCCCCATTTCAAATGTGATGTATTTTGGAACATCTCGAGGATGTCGTCATCTTCCCGAGTTCTCTGCCCAAAAGTAGGTTCCGATCCACAGCGCCACGATCTCCACCAAGGGTAGAGCAAGGAGACAGGTCACGGGTCCACCCCAGCTAGAACAGTGATTGAAACCCATGCTGTTAACACTAACCTGATCTATACCAGCCGTCCAGCCAACTGAACCAACCAGCTCCCCAAGGAGTCCGAGTTGCTGTGGCAACATACACTTTTACACGTAGCTTGGAGCTATGGATGGTGATGGTGGAGGCTCCATTTCTTTCCATCACATGGCTGACCAGGAATCTCTCCAGCTCTTACTGCCTGCCATTGGTATATGTTGAATTGATTTACAAGTTGATAATCAACCTGTTTGGCCATGTTATGAATGCACCTTCCTTGGCTATCAAGTCCTTGAGCTTCTGGCTCAGAGGCAGGGACGCTACCCACTGTGCCACAAGACCTCCACATAAAAAATGCTTTATAACCACAAATATTTTTTCTCTCAGTTTAACAGATCATAAATCTCAATTATAAAAACACATGATAACTGTGTTAAACAAATTTTGAAAGCCTAAATAAATTCAAAATATCCTTCAGACGAGAAAAAATGTGTCATGCAATTAAATAAGAGAATAGTTTATGATTCTTTATTTTATAATTTTTCCTCACAATAGTGCACTACATACAAACTAAATATTGTAAGACTGCCTTTCAAGAAGTTCTTTCAGTTCAAGGTTTTATCCCTCTTCTCTTCCAAAACTGTTAATATCATTACTTTCCTTTAAAAATGCGTAGCCTCAACTTTTGCATCCTCGTCAGTACTGCACCACATTCAATGACCCTTTCACCTCTAAGGTTTTTAAATGTGTTGTCTGCACCCAGCTCAGTATCCCCCTCTCCCCTAACTTCATAAAACATTGCACCATAGAAGGAGACCCAAATTTTTCCTTTGTTCCTTTGGTGCTGATCTTAAATTCTTGCCTTCTAGTTTTGGACTCAGCAACTAGTGAAAACATGTTTCCCAATTTAACTCAAAATTCCTCAATCTCTGATTTTTGTGAGCATGAATTCTTACAGCCGGTCCCTCCATGCCCCCCTCACCTGGGTTTGTCTCTATCTCTTCTATTGCATTACTTTCAGCTTGACTCTATGGATTAGTCCTAGATTCCCACCTTCCCACCCCACCCCACCCCATTTGGCAAGCTGCCTGTCAATGCTCATTAAGCAGGCAGCCCCCCAATTTTATTGTAATGAGGACTGACCATGAATATGGCCCAGGCTGCTTGCTGATGTCATCAGGCCTTTTAAAATTTGTGCTGATTCTTGTATCATGGCATCTCGAGGTGACCCACTATCAACTTAGAATGTTACAATCCCAGCTACTGTTGATACTGGACAAGTCAGATCCCAGAGTGAAACCTGGCTTGATATATCCCAGCTTTTATTTTTTTAGAAACTACGGAGGAAAGTTACTGAACAAATTCACGGGAGTCTGCTGATGAACTTTTTCACAAAGAAAATATTTATTGAACAAGAAAAATGAATTCTTTTGCACCAGACAAAAAGGTTGGAAAAATCTCAATACATACACAAGAAGATGCTTCAGATTCACACTATTCCTTTACCTAACAATATCTTTATAGACAAGTAAACCAGTGAAGAGTTACCACTAGCTTAACACTTGCTTGGGACTGGTACAGTTGCAAATGGTTTTCTTCCAGTGACTTCCTGAGCATTCACTTGATGCTTTTCACCCAACTCTTACCTCTCCCTGAGACACCCAAAAAAAACCTGCACTCTAAACTCAAGTCTTCCAGCAGCACCTCTGCTAAACTGATCACTTTACGAAGTTCTATAACTGACTATTCCGTCAACTACTGTCTCAATAGCCTGATAACATTTTCTTCTCAGAGAGCTGAAAATTCCTGTCTTCATTCTCAGACACACACTGAACTCTCCCTTGTGTATTTTCTGTGTCTGTGTCTGTGTCCCTGGACCACTATTGCTCGACAACAATAAAGTTTTTTTCTACTTTGTGTTTTCCTCCCCACAATCACTAAACTTTCAACCCATCACTTTATCTTCTTAACAAGAATTACTATGCTCTAATTACCTTAACTAACCATTTCTCTTTTGAAAGAGAGGTATTGCAATGACACACATTCCATATCAGAGATGCTTGAAAAACCCTGACTGCTGACTGACTCCCCACAGCATTCTAGGCTGCCTGGCATCAAATCCCTGTGCTTTTTCCAGTTTGAGTCCCACCAATTTGTTCAGTACCAATCCCTTATTTATAGCTTTTGTATCTAAATTCTGCACTTTCACCATCTCATGCAGGATTCATTTAATACATTTGGCCATTCCCCCATAACATGATTTCCATTTTGATCTCTATTCAGCCCTACCTTCCTTAATTATAACTACTTTTTATGTGTTTAGAAAATGCTTTCCTATTTGCCTTTATGTTATGTCCTAGTCATTCTTTATAGTTTCTCTTAACCTTTCTAATCTTTTTTGCTGCTGTCCGTGTTTTATATGTTTTATTGAAGGAGCTCCAGCTTTTACTACACCACTTTTACTACTTGTGGGAATATATCCAGTCTGCACCCGAATCATCCATGATTAAACATTTCCCATTTTTTTGCCCATTGCCTTATTTGCCAGCTTTTCCTTCTAGTTTATCTGGGCTAGTTTCCTTTTTATCGTATTGATATTGAGATTTCAGCAATCAAGTACCTTAATCATTAACATTTCGTTCTGCTTTTCAATTTTTATATCAAACTTATATTATGATCATCTTTCCTATTTGTTCTCTTCCCCATATTTACTGACTTGCCCATTTCCTTTCCTAGAATCAAATTCAGCACTGTGCCTTTCCTTGTTGGACTGTAAATATACTCACTCATCTAGAAAGCAATCCTGTGCACATTTAGAAACTCAACCCCTTCTATACCATTTGCATTACTCTTGCCCTCAATCAGTTGGAGGATAATTAATGTCAAGTATTATTATAGTGCTGTTTTCCTACATTCTGATCTAATTTATCTCCATACCTCTTCTATGTCCTTTTCAGTAAGTGGCCCTACCCCAAAAAGTGTAGCAGTTCCCTCTTCATTCCAACGAAATAGATTTAGTTTATGTATCATTCCATATAATCCCTATATTTCAGTCTTTTTTTAAAATCTTTGATTAATTCCCCTCCTTATTCTTCTTTGCTCTTTCCCTTTTTAGCCAGAAATGTTCAGCCCCTGTCCTGCCCTAGCCCACATTATGGCCCAGAATTTCTTTGAAGCTGCTGTCACTCAAACTAGTGCTACTTCTCCAAAAAAAACATTGCTTGTAAACAAGGTTTCCCTTGTACTTATGCCAAAGTTATGGTAACAGATTGGGGGCAATCTCAAAGAAATTCAAGCACTATGGGCAGAATCTTCTGCTCTCACTGCTGGTGAGCTTGGAGGCAGGAAAGGTATGTAATTAGGCGGGGTCGTGGCATACCTGAACCCCACTGCCTTTTCGCCTCCATCAGAATCAGAATCACAGAATTTTAATGGTACAGAAGGAAGCCATTCGGCCCATCATGTCTGCACCGGCTCTCCAAATGAGCATCATGACCTAGTGGCATTGCCCAGCCTTTTCTCCATACCCTTGCACATTGTTTCTATTCAAGTAATCACCTAATGCCCTCTTGAATGCCTCGAATGAACCTGCCTCCACCACACTTCCAGGCAGTGCATTCCAGACCCGAACCACTCGTTGTGTGAAAAAGCTTTTTCTCACATCACATTTGCTTCTTTTGCAAATCACTTTAAATCAGTGCCCTCTCATTCTTGATCCTTTTATGAGCGGGAACAGCTTCTCCCTATCTACTCTGTCCAGCCCCCTCATGATTTTGAACATGTCTATCAAATCTCCTCTTAGCCGCCTTCTCTCCAAGAAGAACAGTCCCAACCCCTCCAATCTATCCTCATAGCTGATGTTTCTCATCTCTGGAACCATTCTTGTAAACCTCTTCTGCACTCTCTCCAATGTGTTCACATCCTTCCTTTAACGTGGCACCCAGAACTGTACACAATATTCCAGCTGAGGTCTAACGAGTGTCTGATATAAATTCAGCATAACCTTCCTGCTCTTGTATTCTATGCCCCTATCAATAAAGCCCAGGATACATATGCTTTATTAACTGAATTAAGTTCAAGGCAGGAAGACCCATGGTCAGCCTTCCTGTCCTGCCACCAATTGAGGCTCTTAAGTGGCCAATTAATGACCACTTAAGGGCCCCATCCCACCAC
The DNA here is from genome assembly GCF_964194155.1 of Cetorhinus maximus. NCBI lineage: Eukaryota > Metazoa > Chordata > Chondrichthyes > Lamniformes > Cetorhinidae > Cetorhinus > Cetorhinus maximus. The sequence goes on along the minus strand of NC_135881.1, from coordinate 125,451,470 downwards.
CGCTGGAATTAACCCAGCTGCAGAAGTCGCCATTCGGTTTGCATGACAGGTGAAACTGTGTGGGCCGCTTGCCACCTCGGGTGGGGGTCGGGGGAAGGGAGTGGCAGTTTTGGTAGTGGGGGGTTTGGGGTCCATTATCAAAGGCACCCAGTATTTTCTCTATCTGTTCATGACCTTTTAATGACCTGTTTACCTGGACCCCTTAAGTCTGTTTAGACATCCAATGTTATCAGCTTTTCATAATCTAGAATGTACTTTGTTCTACTCGTCTTCAGTTCAAAGTGGAAGACCTCACTTCTGCCGACATTGAAATCTATTTGCCACAATTTTGCTATTCACTTTATCTATTAATATTTCTTTGTAATTTTATACTTCCATCTGTACTACTTACAGTGCCCCCTCTCTTTGTGTCATCATCAAACTTGGATATGTGACTTTGTGTCCGATCATCTAAGTCACTAATGAACAATTAAAATTTTCTCTCAACCTTTCTGCAGTGATCAATATAGTTGCCTATGACATCCTCCTCAAGCACACCTGCCCTGTGATCTGAATTTATGGGACTACTTTCCATGGTTCTATTCCTATTTATCTGAATGGCACAGATGAATCTTTAACCTTCTGTTAGGTTTCTGGGTTTCAATAATAAATATTTTGTCAGCTTCAGACTCACTCACGCATAAGAGAGTGCTTTACACAATGATGTATTATGCACCTTCTACTGCTCAACATCTAGGTTTCTTCTTCAATTATGTATAATGGGATCCAGTGATATCGTTGAGTCTTGACTGCTATTTTAACCAATGGCCTAATCAGGAACGCCATTGTGGCTTTCATGCCAGGTGAATATACCGGTAAGGGCCAAAGTGACGTGAATAGGTAAATCTTTTCAACTTTGGTATACTTTCCTTGTGGGAGCAGGAGTAACAGAGACTGTTCCTTTGGTCCTTGGCAGTGGCCTCCTTGTGCTTGATCCCACTCATCGGCCAGCTTTCATATTCCCACCAGTTTCTGGCAGGCAATTGCCAAGGCACATGCAGGCCCAGGATTTGAAACTGCGCAAGCATCAAAAGGATAGTCTGTCACCATCTTCAGCCCAAATTAAAATCAGGACTGAAATTTGTATATAAAAGTAATTATGTATGTGATTAAGTATATTCTCACACTTAAACAATTTCATTAAGGTAACCCTATAATTTTACCAATGGTAACACTTGAAACTTTAAAAGATTACTCTTAAACTATATCTCAAAAAGTTTAATTTGTCAGTAATAAAAAAAAAGTACAGTAACAGGGTGTGGTGGTAACTAGTCCGGATTCTGCTAAGAAAATGTTCCTCATTGGTTCACTGCTTTTAAGTAGCGTTGGAATGTGCTATTTGATACTACCCTTTGTATAATGAGAGAGAATCAGAGCAAGGTTAAACAATCTGATCCTGGTAAACAGTGCAAAGTGCATTCAGCAGTATGAGTTCAACCTCTGACAAACCAGGTTTTGCCAGAAAGTTTCATTGGAACTTTAATATTAATTATGAAATGCAGATAACTAGAGATTACACAGACATTGGCCAAAATATAAAGATATAAATGTTGTTTCACAAGAATTTAGACATTGCAGCTGTCCCAATCTGCCTTGGTGCAATTGAATGAAAAGTATCTGTAAAGGTGTAAGCAAAAAAGATAAAAGCAAAATACTGTAGATGCTGGAAATCTGAAACAAAAACAAAAATTGCTGGAAAAACTCAACAGGTCTGACAGCATCTGTGGAGAGGAACACAGTTAACGTTTCGAGTCCGTATGACTCTTCATCAGAACTCATCTTCATCAGTTCTGATGAAGAGTCATATAGACTCAAAACGTTAACTCTGTCTTCATCTCCGCAGATGCTGTCAGACCTGCTGGGCAGAATTTTACGGCCCTGTTTCGGTGGGGACGGGGCCATAAAATGTGGCGAGCCATTATAAACCCCATTGACTTCAGCGGGAACGTAAAATCCCGCTGTCGTAAAATTCTGCCCGCTGAGTTTTTCCAGCAGTTTTTGTTTTTGTGTAAAGAAGGTATGTCCAGTTATCTAGTGATAAGTTGAATGTTACTAAGTGGAAGGCACTTCTCTACTGAGCCAGAAGTGCCACCTTACTGTTTTATTTATCATATGTAGCAGTTCTTAATTTTTATTTTTCTCTTTTAAGGAGCTCATGGAGCTCATAAGAAGCTAGCCAATATTTCTCCCTCAACCACTTCGACTAAAAATAGTGTAGTTAACCATTTATCTTGTTTCTGTGTGTGGGATCATGCTGTGCACACAATGGCTGTTGCATTCTCCTATCTATCATAAATTACTGTATGAAAGTGCTTTAAAACTTTTCCACAAGATAGGTTAAGGTGCAATCTAAATGCAGGCTTTTTTTCCCCCTAGAACACCTTTTTATCTCCTTGCTATCTCTTTCAACCAGCATCAGGATAGCAGAATAAACAACATCAATCATCAAAAGGTGTTTTCTTTTGCATTTTCCCTCCTTTCTGCCAAGTTCCTATCATTCCCCCATACAACAATAGTGCACTCTATTACTGTGAAGCTAGAACCGATAACCACTAACTAAATTCAAACTCTCAAAGTTGAATATTCACTCAGGTCTTTTGAACAAGATCCCACTGTTTGACTACTGAAGACAATGGGAAGAAAAACTTACATTTATTCAGCACCTAATCATCTCTTTGGCAAATGTCTCAAGGCACTTCACACACAATTAATTACTTTGAAGTACAGTTATCACAGGAGAGATTAGACTGGTCAGTTATAATGGGTTTAGTGCTTTGTGTTTGGAGGTTCATTATCTTCCTTTATTTAGTGGTCTTGGTCTCTTGCTGTGGGCATTTTTAAAGAATGTGCCCAACATGGTGTGAAGTGGACAAAGTGATCTCTCTGCCCACCCATTTGTGCCAGCTTGAGGACTAAAGCATTTTAAAAGCAATAGCAAATTTTTCACAAATAATTTCATCAAGTTGATCACATCATAAATATTGAAAATACTTATGAACTATCATAATATTTTCAACTATCTGAATATAAACTGAGATAATAATAATGCAGAGAGGGTGGGGGGGGGAAGTTTTTGAAGTGCATTCAAGAGAATTTTCCTGAGCAATACGTTCCAAGCCCAACAAAGAAGGAGGCATTGCTGGATCTGGTTTTGGGGAATGAGGTGAGTCAAATAGATGTCAGTAGGGGAACTTTTAGGAAATGGTGATTATAGAATTGTAAGTTTTGGGTTAGCTATGGAAAGGAAAAGAAGAATTCTGAAGTAAAAATAATTGGGGAGGACCAATTTCATTGGGGTGAGAACTGGAGAACAGGTAAACTGGATCCAGAGATTTGCAGGCAATACTGTAATGGAACACTGGGCTGTCTTTAAACAGGAGATGATTTGGGTTAAGTCAAGGTACATTACTACAAGGGGGAAAGGCAGGACAAGCAAAGCCAGAGCTCCCTGGATGACAAAAGAGATAGAGTAAGATGAAGCAGATAAAGGGTACATATGGCAATGTCAGGTTATAATACAATTGAGAGCAAGGCCAAAGATAGAAAGTTAAGGGTATAACCAAGGCAAAGAGAGAGGATGAGAAGAGACTGGCAGCTAAGATTAAAACAAAAACAAAAATACCTGGAAAAACTCAGCAGGTTTGACAGCATCTGCGGAGAGGAACACAGTTAACGTTTCGAGTCCGTATGACTCTTCAGCAGAACTAAGGAAAAATAGAAAAGAGGTGAAATATAAGCTGGTTTAAGTGGGGGAGGGGGAACGGGGGGACAGGCAGAGCTGGATAGAGGGCCAATGATAGGAGGAGATAACCAAAAGATGTCATAGACAAAAGGATAAAGAGGTGTTGAAGGTGGTGATATCATCTAAGGAATGTGATAATAGGTGACATTAAGGGTAGAAAGCAGGACGAGCAAGGTACAGATAGCCCTAGTGGGGGTGAGGTGGGGGGAAGGGATCGAAATAGGCTAAAAGGTAGAGATAAAACAATGGATGGAAATACATTTAAAAATAATGGAAATAGGTGGGAAAAGAAAAATCTATATAAATTTTTGGAAAAAAGGGGGGATCGGAAAGGGGGTGGGGATGGAGGAGAGAGTTCATGATCTAAAATTGTAGAACTCAATATTCAGTCCGGAAAGCTGTAAATTGCCTAGTCGGAAGATGAGGTGCTGTTCCTCCAGTTTGCGTTGAGCTTCACTGGAACAATGCAGCAGGCCAAGGACGGACATGTGGGCATGAGAGCAGGGTGGAGTGTTGAAATGGCAAGCGACATTCCTTAGATAATATCACCACCTTCAACACCTCTTTGTTCTTTTGTCTATGACATCTTTTGGTTATCTCCACCTATCACTGGCCCTCTATCCAGCTCTATTTGTTCCCCCCCCCACCCCACTTAAACCAGCTTATATTTCACCTCTTTTCTATTTTTCCTTAGTTCAGTTGAAGAGTCATACGGACTCAAAACGTTAACTGTGTTCCTGTCCGCAGTTGCTGTCAGACCTGCTGAGTTTTTCCAGGTATTTTTGTTTTTGTTTTGGATTTCCAGCATCTGCAGTTTTTTGCTTTTATTTTAGCTAAGATTAAAAGTCTTCTATAGACATATGAATGCTAAAACGGTAATAAGAGGAGGAATGGGACTCATTAGGAACCAAAAAAGGGCTCTACACGTGGAGCCAGAGGGCATGGTTGAGGTATGAAATGAATAATTTGCATCCATCTTTAACATGGATGAAGATGCTATCAAAGTCATAGTGGTAGTTGAGACACTTAGGCTTATACTTTGTCCTGCATAGGACCGGAGGAACAATGGGCAGCAAGACTTTGCCATTGGCCCCGCTCCATCGCAATTTCCTTCACTCCAGCCCAGGTGGTGTCCCATTCTTGAAGATTCTCCTTAAATGTACTTTGTAAGGTCTTCCTTTGCCAGTCTCGTTTTCTTTTTCCATCTTGTGGTGTACATTTTACTGCCACCCTGGTAGGACATACATCCAAGAGGCAGAATACATGTCCTGCAGTTCTCAGTCATCTCTGCATCATGATGCCCCACAGGCGCTCCTGATCAGTTCTCTGTAGCACTTCTTCATTGGTGATGATGTCTGTCCATGTGATGCTCAGGATCTTATGTAGGCAATGCTGGTGAATAACGTCCAACTTACGTGACACCTTTGATGTTCTTTTCCATGTCCCACTGGCATAGATTGCAGTTTGTATTACTATGGACATGTCATAGAGTTGCAGTTTCATGACCATGTTGGTGTTGGATGTCCAGACCATGTGGAGCCGCTGGAAGACCAATGTTGCTTTGCTGATTCGTGTGCAGACATTGGTCTGTACATCACCCTCCCTGGAGATGTTGCTTCCTAGGTAGAGGAAGTGATCAACGTCCTCTACGTTCTGTTACCTGAGGGTAATTGGAGAGCCTTGTTGCTATCCAGCCATCATTGTCCTTGGTCTTCCTGCAGCTGATGCATAGACCATCCTTGGTGCCGCTAATCCCAAGACTGGTGGTCATTTATTGGAACGCACACAATTCTTCAACCAGCAAGGCAATGTCATCTGCAAAATCCAAATTCATCAACCAGTGGTGTTGCCACGGTATGCCAAAGTCTGCGCCCACCAGCGACTCCCTCATGATGAAATCAGTAGCCAAGAGGAAAAGGAATGGGGGGAGTATGCAGCCTTGCCATACTCCTGTGATGATATTGAAGGAGTCTATGGTGCCAATGCTAGTCTTGATGCAGCAGCTGAAGTCATAGTGTAAGGTTTTGAAGATGTTAATATACCGTGACAGGATGCCGTACTGTCTTGCAATGTACCAGAGTGACTGCCGTTGATGCTATTGAAAGCCTTCTTGAAATCAATGAAGTTGATAACAAGTGGCTACTGATACTCTAGTCTCTGCCCTATGATGTTCCAGTAAAGATCTGCTTGTTGCATGATCTGCCACCCCAGAAACGTGCCTGTTCTTCACGAAGGCTACTGTCTACTTCTGCTTTCAATCTGTGGAGTACCATGCTGAAGATCTTGCCAGGCAGTGACAATAGTATTATGCCCCTTCATTTGTCTCTGAGGCTCCCTTTCTTTGGCAGCTTGATGATTACTCAGTTCAAGGGTAGAAGGCTAATGTATGGGTTCAGAGGAATGCAAGACCAGTTCATTGTAGGCCATGGCCAGAACCCATGGCTCTGAGAGAAGGTGGAGCAAGAACTGAAAAGACTCGAGTCTCTATAGTATTATCTCTAAAGTAGAGCAGAGTAATTGGGCTACTCCCATAGTGGTAGTACCAAAATCAGATGGTGGTGTAAGAATATATGGTTATTATAAGTGAAGAGGCATATCAGGATGCATCATGGAATTACCTAGGCTTGGCCAAGTTTGAATTATAAGTTTTAAAAGTATCTGCAGTTTAAAAAAAACTAGAATGAATATGACCTTCTAGCCAGATGAGGAAGTTGATGAATGGTCTATGAGTTATACTGTAATAAACTGATAGTTTGACCTCAGGGTCAAGATATGCAGAATGCTAGGCACTGCAGTGAAACAACAGGATATTTAAGCAAAGTACATGTTTCAGAACATCATTTGTGCTAACGGTCAGGTCATTCTGTGACTGTTTAACAAATTCCTCCAGAGCAGCGGAGGTGAGGAACAGGTCATTCTGTGTTTACGTTGTAAACTTGTTTGCAATTAAGAGTGTAACAATTAGACATACAAGATAAGAACATTGTGAGTTAATGATGAGTTCCCAAAAGAAGGTATAAATATCTGACAAAAATCGTGTAACTTTGAACTGCCTTTTAGAGTGTTCTGAAAGAGCTTTTCCCTTGTGTGCACACTCGTACAAAATAAAGAACTGTTGTATCATGAGGGAGTCGCTGGTGGGCGCAGACTTTGGCATCCCGTGGCAACACCACTGGTTGATGAATCTGGATTTCGCAGATGACATTGCCTTGCTGGTTGAAGAATTGTTGCTGAATCTACCTATGGTCGACTCAATGTTGAGTGTACTCCACAACAATAAGCGACTGTAAACCAGGTTCCAGAATGTAATCCACCCAATACTTTGCCAAACGTAGTGGGATCTGTTCACGATGTTATCAGGAGGCCAGATTTTTATCAAAGTTAGATCTGACAAATGCCTATATGCAAATTGAGCTAGTCCATGAGTCTAAGTCATATTTGACTATTAATACTTAGATGGGTCTGTGTCAGTTTCATAGACTGTCATTTGGTGTTTCTTCAGCCCCTGGAATTTTCCAAGAGGTGATGAACCAAATTTTGCAAGGAATTCAGAGTAGTTTGCCATTTGGATGACATGCTTATTTCAGCTCCAAACAGGCAGATCCATGATGACAGGCTGAAAAAGGTGTTCTAACATTTGGAAAAGCATGGCGTTCGGGCGAAGGTGCACACATGTGAAATGTTTCAAAACTCTGTCGAGTATTTGGGTCACAGGATATACAAAGATGGGTTACGTCCTATCAAGAGTAAGGTTCAAGCAATAAGAAATGTGCCACACTCTCAAAATGTTTCTGAGCTCAGATCTTTTTTGGGCCTTTATAATAAATACACACCAAATTTGGCAACTTTATTGCACCCATTGAATGAACTCTTGAGGAAGGATGTTCCGTGGAATTGGAGAAAGGAACGCGGTAGAGGCTACATGTAGATTTCTCAGAATTTGAATGGCAACAACTATTGATCCTGATAGCCATTCCAAGCGGGTTGAACAGTTCCCGATGAATCGAACAGCTGCTGGATATTTTGTATAATTTGTTTGTTGCTTATGTCATTGAAGTGGCTACCAGGAAGAGTCATGAAAATATGTAGTCAGAACGGTGTGTGGCTTTGAGAGGAACTTGCAGGTTGCAGTGTTCCCATACATCTGCTGCCCTTGTCCTTCTGGAAGTTGAGGTCACGGGAGTGGGAAGGTGCTGTCGAAGGAGCCTTGATGAGTTGCTGCAGTGCAACTTGTAGATAGTACACACTGCTGCCACTGTGTGTCAGTAGTAAAGGGAGTGAATGTTGAAGGTGGTAAATGGGGTGCCAATCAAGGGGCTGCTTTGTCCTGGCAAGTGGAGAGTATTCCATCACACTCCTAACTTATGCCATGTAGATGATGGACAGGCTTTGGAGAGTCAGGAGGTGTGTTATTCTCCACAGAATTCCTAGCCTCTGACCTGCTTTTGTAGTCACAGTATTTATATGGCTAGTCTAGTTCAGTTTCTGGTCAATGGTAACCCTCAGGACATTGATATTGGAGGATTCAGTGATGGTAATGCCATTGAATGTCAAGGGAAGATGGTTGAATTCTCTTTTTTTGGAAATGGTCATTTCCTGGTACTTTTCTGGTGTGAATGTGACTTGCTATTTATCAGCCCAAGCCTGAAATGTTGTCCAGGTCTTTCGGTGTATGGACACGGAATGCATCTGAGGAGTCACAAATGGTGTTGAACATTGTGTAATCATCAGCAAAGGTCCCCACTTCTGACCTTATGATGGAGGGAAGGTTCTTGATGAAGCGGCTGAAGATGGTTGGGCCTAGGACACTACCCTGAAGAAGAACTGAAGAACTTCTGCAGTGATTTCCTGCGACTGAGATGACTGGCTTCCAACAACCACAGCCATCTTCCTTTGTGCTACGTATGACTCCAACCAGTGGAGAGTTTTCCCCCTGATTTCCAGTCCATTCACTCCAGTTTTGCTACGGTTCCTTGATGCCACATTCTCCCCATTTAAATCAACTACCCCCCCAAGGCTAGGTGCATTCACATGATAGCTCCCTGCACCATGCCTGATATCCTGGCAAAGCCAGATGCCCACTTCTCCTGCTTTGAGAAGAGATGGTGAAGACCCTTTTCCTGGCACACAGGGCCTCGGTGACCTCCCGAATGCAGCGATGGATGACAACTAATGACATCGCCTGCTCCAGTGGAACCTGCAGTTGTCAAAATTGGAGGCCAGATGGACCTTGATGGCAACTGGCAGCGCCATCCTAGCCTTGCTCTGATGCAGCAAGTCCAGGATGAAGAGATGGCTTTGGTGAAGCGCAGCCGCCAAACACTGCTCCTAGCTTGGGTGCAGGCATGAGAAATGTTCTCTGAAGACCCTAGGTGGATGCAGCGTCCTCATGAGAGTCCTCTTCTTAATCCCTCTGCAAGCAGTTTGTCTTTGCTGCCTCTGCCCTATTTCCCTGTCATACTGTAGCCCAGGGGAATTTCAACTATAGCTCCCATGGCTGTAAGCAACCGATGTACTCCAAGACCTTTCAAAAGCACAAAGGTCCAGCATCACTCCCTTCTGACTTACAGAATTTGTCAACTCCTCCAACTACACAATACTTCCACAAGCTCTGCAGCAGCAAAAAAATATACAAAATCACCTCACCTGAAAGTTGAATAGTGGTGGGTGGGATGGGGGGCACGCCTCATGAAGCTGAATGCATATTTAGCTGGGCGTGTTTGAGAGGGTGTTAAGTCCAAAAATGGCAAGTCAGTTGCCAAGTCATTAGATGCTGACTGGCATCATGATCTGAATATCCTTGTGTGCTTCCAGTGCACACATGGTATGCCCTCGCTATTGGCATCCACAGCATGGTGGAGAGTTGTGATTGCCAGGAGGGGGTTACCAGGGAGAAGCGACACAGATTATTTTTGGACCCCTAGAGGTATTATATATACCATTGACTCAGATTTACATATCAAAAGGGCCTAGAAATGTTTCAGTTGCTCAACAGTCTTCCCCTTTAAAAATGACAACAGCTGCAATGTACACACAAAGACAGTAAGTATTGCACTGTTATTTTAAGTGTATTGCTGCTACTTTTGCACCAGTTAGGACTAGTTCAAATTGGCTCTGCTATTTTCTCATGTTTGGTGAAACGTGAAAATTTAATTTACTCATGCAGTTAATGGAACTTAAAGTATGTGGCTTTAAATCCGACAAATAACTTTTTAGATAAATTTTATTCATATGCTTTGAGGTAACGTTAATTGACATTCCTGTAGGGCAAGGTTCTCTTCCATCAAGGTGATTTTTGATCATTGTTAAATGTTCAACACAACCCTGAAAGTTTCTTTAAATACTATTAAATCCCTAATGGCACTGCTCATAGTCAGTCAGCAAAAACTCATTGTTTCTTTCTATTTTCGCATTGCTGCTTTTCATATTTAGCCTCTTTTGCTTTTCTTGGTCACATCTTCTGGTTCGTTCTACTTCTTTCTCTTTTATTCAAAAACTCATTTTCTGGTCTTCTGCATCTGTTGCTCTTTCTCTATTTCTCTTCTGCTCTCTCTCCAACCTTCTGTTTCTGTCTCTCTCTCCCCATTCTACATATTCCCCTACTTCTGTTCTTTTTCAGTTCTTTCATTTCAGCTGGTGCATCTTGGGTGATGGGTCATTGCAAATGCGAAGAGAGGGGGCGGGGAATCTGGCCAGGGCATCTGGCAACAAGGAAATTGGTTGTAGATAGGAGGGTGTTAGCCAGGGTCACATGCCAGTTTATCAATCACAATCTAGTTTTGAGAGATCTAAAAGCTTTATGTCATTGCGACTACCCTTACCAAACTGACACCCAGGCATGACATCCTAGTTTAGGAATAACATAACCAACAAATTGTAACACAGGAAGTAAGCATGCATGACACAAATGGTACATCTCAAAACTTTTAATTTATGATAGATTATAGAGGAATAAATGGTGGCCTAGTGCTAAAGTCACAGAACTAGTACTCCAGAGATCCAGGCTAATGCTATGGGGACTTGGGTTCAATTCCCACCATGGCAGCTGGTGGAATTTAAATTCAATTAAATCTGGAATATAAAGGTAGTTTCAGTAATAGTGACCATACCAACTTTAAAAAATTGTTATAGAAGAAGGAATTCTGCCGTCCTGCATCTTAACTGACCTCTGTAATGTCCAAGCAAGCCACTCAGTTCAAGGCAATTAGGGATGGGAAACAAATGCCAGTGACTCCCACATCCCATAAAAGAATTTTAAAAATTATATCCTTTTTCAATTTTCCAAAATGGCTGTGAACTTGAGTAATTCGCCTTGCAACATTAACTCCGTTTCTCTCTCCACCAATGCTACCAGACCTGCTGAGCTTTTTCAGCATTTTCTGTTTCTATTTCAGATTCCAACATCCACAGTATTTTGCTTTTATCAAAAGAGAATTTCCAGAGGACATTAGTGTGTCTAGAGACAGCCTCCCAGCCTAAGAAAAGGCTTCCTAATATGTCTATGAATTATTCCACTTCACGCATTTGCTATCCCTGAGACCTCTCTGAGTGAGATTGCCTGTATGGGTAACTTTGTAATGTAGGCCAACAGCTCCGTTTCTCTCTCCACCAATGCTACCAGACCTGCTGAGCTTTTTCAGCATTTTCTGTTTCTATTTCAGATTCCAACATCCACAGTATTTTGCTTTTATCAAAAGAGATTTCCAGAGGACATTAGTGTATCTAGAGACAGCCTCCCAGCCTAAGAAAAGGCTTCCTAATATGTCTATGAATTATTCCACTTCACGCATTTGCTATCCCTGAGACCTCTCTGAGTGAGATTGCCTGTATGGGTAACTTTGTAATGTAGGCCAACACCAATTAGGCATTAGATTAAACCTGCTCAAATTTATTTCATAGGGGATCCTTACCAGCAGCAGAGAGAGGAAGCTTTCATCCCATTTGTCTGAGATAGATGCAAATCCAAGTCTTGGAGGTGAAAAGGCTATGTTTAACCAATTGTACTATGCAATCCTTAGACTAATATTTTTCAGAGCTGTAGCTGAGGACTGGTGTTGTAGTTGAGGACTGAAACATAGTAAATGGTATCCCAGCAATCAAAAAAGGAATGAGATGTAAACCTTGAAATTGAAGGCGGAATTCATTGCCCCAGACATTGAGTTCAGAAACGGGGGGCACGGTGGCATTTAATCGGGTGGAAGGGTGCAGGGTGGTGACCCCAGTGCCTTCTTGCCTCTGCCCAATTAAATCTGGGGTGGGAAAGTTCACGGATGGCCTTCCTGTCCGGATGCTAATTTGGCCCTAAATGGGCAATTAACGTGTGCGAGGGTGTCGTGGAGTGGCCGAAAATGCAATTTCAGGGTGTTCCCTCATTCAAAGGCACTCGGTCCCTGATCAAGGATCCAGCATCAGTAAGTGGGGGGAGCCCACTGAGAGCCACTCCCTGCCCTTTCCTCCAACCCCCTCCTCCCCTCCCAGCCAGCAACCCTTCCTATGATCCCTATCCCACCCGCATTCATCTATAACCTGGCTCCCTTGTCATTCCTAGGCCTCTCCTTTGGTGCTTTACCATCAGCTGTCATCACCCCCCGTGGCAGTGATGGTATTGGATGGCTGCAGGCCTCTCATTGGCCAACAGCTCTCAGCGTTTTGGATTTCTGCCCCAGGGGGCCTAAATCCTGGGGAAGGCCTGACATTGGCCAGTTAAAAGTGCCTGATGAGCACTTATTTGCAGCAGGCCTTCCCCAACAGAGGTGACACAGAGCTCCAGCTGGTTCTCCATCCGACGGACAAGGCCCATATTGCAGACATTAAATTCCACCCAACATATCAAATTAGCTTAAGATTTAGTGAACGGAATCTGCCTTGTACAGAATTCTATCAAGAGAGTTTCCAGGGCTCTGTGCTGATCCCCACTGTTTAGCCTATCTGTAAACAATATGGAGGATGCTATTCCCTGGAGGATAGTATAACCTTTGTTGATAACACTAAATTATTTTGCTAGAAGATTGGTTCTAATCCTTTTGAATACCATCAATGGATCAGATTTGTGAAAAGTGAGAAATAAATTCTGACATGGAGAAATGTAACATTATGCACAGTGGAGCTGGAAACACAAAGTGTTTCCATGTTGAAAGGGTGCCAATTAGTGAAAATAAAGAAATGTATTTGGATCTGATCATGGGTCATTTACTGAGGATTTGCAGAAATTGTAAAGTTGCTATCAACAAGGCTCATCAATTACTTGGATACGTTGAGAAAAGAAGTTTAAAGACTAGAGGTGATTTACATATTGAGGTGTAAACTAGTTTTAATTTGTTTTGTACTTCTTTAAGGCCCACCTGAAGTAGAAATGCTAAAAGCACAGATTTTTCAGTCGTATCACATTTGCATTATTAATTACATTTTTTTAAAAAAATCTTATGCTCAGGATGTGCATTTATCACCTTATTCCCAGTTTCCGTTAAGAATGTGGTAGTCAACCTTCCTTTTGAACTGCTGCAGTATAGAGACTCGATACAACTGAGTGTCTTGCTAGGCCGCTTCAGAGGGCTTTTAGAACCAACAGCATAGGGTTGAAGTCAAATATAGGCCAAACTAGGCGAGGACAACAGATATCCTTCCCTAAAGGACGTTAGTAAACCAGATGGCTTTTTTCAGGAATCTGACTGCTTCATGGTCACTTTTACTGATACTGGCTTTTTATTTCCAGGTTTTCTTAAACTGAATTCAAATACTGAAACTGTTATAGTACTTGAACTCTCATTCCCTGGATTATCAGTCCTGGGCTCTGGATTATGATCCCTGTAATGCATCCACTGCACTACCATAATTTCTTTAAAAATATTAATTTGGTAATGGTGCCTGTGTACAGTGACACCACAAAAGCAATTGTACAGTTGTGCCATGAAAACAATTCGACAGGCCACTCCTTACCCAATGCCGTAAGACTCTCTCCACCCATCTTTGAACATTGGGTGTTGTGGGTTAACAGTTAGCCTATACATCCACCATTCTATCTGAGCAAATGCAGAAAACATGTCAAAGATCATGGCTCCCTGGTGAGGCAAGGAGAGTGAATTAGAGGCCAAGGAGGGCTGAAGAATCTGACTAGGCCGATTTCTCCTTTTCTTTCCCACACTAGCTGGCCAAATTGGGCTGTAAAATCAGCATCAGGAGACCACAACCGAGGGACAGTCTCCAAAAATGGCAAGTGGGAGGAAGGTCAAATTGCAGGAGTTGTGGGGGGCAGAAGTTGCAGCAGGACAGAGAGAGAGGGGCGTGATCAGCAGAGGGGAGGACTAAGTCCCAATCACACTGTGGAAGCCCAATTTAAATATATTAATGAAATGTCCTGTCTCTCTATACTCCGACACCTTGGAACCTGTCATCATAAAAACAGTAACGGATATGTTCTCAGTTGGTTGTGGACATGTCTCCCATTTCTCATTTTTTGAACCTTGACTGTGGTGGGCTTAACATCAGGGCTCATTTTCCCCTCTCTTGTACCTTAGCAGGTACGTTCTGGCGAATAGGATTCTGGAAAATGGTTTGTGTACTTGAGTAACTTTCCACCCTAGCCAGTGCAGATCTGCTGAAAAATATGAGGTTAAATTTAAGTGACTTTTCAGCCTGCACACATGCAGCCAAGTTTAACTTCCCTTTTTGGAATGGCCTTGAACTACATCAACATTAGTTTGACAGGATTTCATATGTAGAAATGCACCTTATCAAGCACATCTAAAGGGATGAAGTACAACTATTCAGAATAGTGATTGTGCATTAAACTGCTTTGTTGGTCTGCTGCAAAGGGAACAGCTATGTGTGATATAAAATTAAAGTGCTTTTGGAGCATTATACCATTGTCCTGTGAATTTCTTTTTTGAATAACCTTATCTAAAAATAACATACTGTACTTGACATCACTAATCTACTGTATAATGTACCAAATATTTGGAGCTTTGCCACTGTCACTTTCACAGGCAGAAACTCAGACAAGTGCCTTTGCATGACATATTCTGGGAATGACAAATCTCTGCTCAGTGTCAGAGATGGAGTGTGCCAATAGATAAATTACACTTAGAACAGGGTGGCCTACAGGCAAGCAAAATGGTTAAACAATGCATAATAAAGTTTTTATTTGGTATTTCCTGTCAGGCTGCCAGTTGCCAGGGAGTGAACTATTTTTTTTCTGGTGTATTAATTATTCACCAAGGTGGGCAACAAGCCAATTCAATAGGGATAAATTGGGAAAATGTCATCTGGACATTAAAGCTTTGACTGTACTGGGGAAAAAAAAGCAAAAATTACAGCATATCTCAGGAATTTTCCACTAACGATGTGCGGATGTGGTAGCACTGAGGGGGCCGGGGTGGGGGTGGAGGTGGGTGGAAGAGCCAAACTGAGCTCTCTTTGTTCGCAAACTGGGGCCCCCAATAACATTCCTTTTGAGCTGTGCTTATTAAAATTTTGCAGATTTTTGAACAGGGCATATTTTCTATGTTGATTTTTCTTACTGATGCTTCTTGCAGCACCAATATTTAATTATTTAGTTAGTGTTTCCCTTTTATTTTCCAGTTTTCTTTAAACTTTGGTTTGCAGCATGAACTGATCTTTTCATCAGTATAATTGGATTTAGGAATTACTCTTATGGGGAAAGAAAATGGCTCAGTAACTGGAACAAGCACTTCAACAGGATTCTCATTTTTTTTGTTGTTTTGCAGCAGTATTTGAACGGTTAAATGGAGAATTCCTCTGAAAGTATGAGAGCAGAGGGGTCACAGGCAGCTACAGTTGAGAATTCAAAGGCCTGCTATCAAAGGCCTTTCACCCTGTATTTCCCACCCGGGGGGAATGTAAACATTGGCACATTGCTGAGAGTCCTGGTGAAGCTTTATGTGCATTGAGCACCACTTTCCTGCTTTTAATTAAGAAAAACTGAGGAGTATAAAACATATATTTATTTTTACAGCGTGTGGAGCGGGACGGGAGGAAACATTGTATTTATAAAAGTGCATTCGGGGTCTCCTGTCAGTAGTTCAACATGCAAGGGTTTGCATTCTCTATGGTGCTGAATGTCTGCTATACTGTGGCTGCCTGTCTCGAGCTAAGTGGGACAACTTTCTCACCAGAAAAGAATGCGTAAAATGTTGTCATTTAATCATAACTGACTCGAGCTCTTTTATCTGCCATTTATTACTAGCCGGCATTATTGTTCTTATCTGTCTGTCCTTCAGCCTGCTTCACTGCCCTCAGACATGGGAACTTATAAAGTGAAAGAACCCTGTTATTACTAAGCAACATTTGCATACTGGTATTGTATTGTTTAACTTGGTCTTACATACAATTAGCCAGAGGAGAGAAACTTGAAAGAGTGAACTTTGTAGAATTCTTTACTTTACCATTGGATTAACCTGGTGTTGGTTGCATCACCAGAATGCCCATTATTAAACGTTTAAGTGATGATGCGTTATGCCAAGTTACTTTGTCTTTCAGCTTACCCTTCTGCAGCGGTACGTCTAGATCAATCCAGTAGGTTAGCACTTAAACTAAAATACTGGCTTCTTTTCCTCGATTCAATTATACATGTCAATGATATGCCAAATTATGTCCTTGTGTTAAACTGTGTTCTGTTTCTGTACAGCATAGACCAGCAGTCGTCACATATATTAATCTAAATCTGAATTTGACATGACAACATTAAGCATTTGTAAAGTAACATCAACGACAGTAACTTCCATGCTAATCCCTAGATCATGGAAAATTGCATTGCAGCCTCCATGTTCATTTGTCTTTCTGTGCTTAATGGACTGGAGTGCAGCTATTCATTTGCCCAGGATGCAAAGTATCTCTGGGGTGCAGGTGTTTGTCTCTCAGTACTTCCGTCCTTTAGATCAGGAGTAGCCAACCCATGCATGTAGTTCTTCTGCAGCTGAAGACTGGTTCTTTATTTATCTGAGCTGGCCCATACACTTGAACCTGCCAGGAACCCAACAGAGGAACTAACAGGAAGCAACACCACTGCTATTCACACACACAGGCTTTAATCCTGTCACTGGTCTGCACAGCAGAAAATAGGCAGAGGCTTCTGAGGCTCTGAGCTACTAGCAGGATGTTACACAGGCAGGAAACTTAGCAGAAAATCATATGCAATTTTCCCAGCAATTATTCACTCATCGATATCAATGGGAGATCAAGCTTGGGCAATTTATTCATGATTTTACCAGTAAGACATCCATGGCACATAAGGACCAGCCAGTACACGGAGCCTTGGAAGGTTCTGCCCACTAAATGAGGTGGAATGAAACAGCAGCTGTTGGTTACCGTGAGATCATTTGTGTCCTTATTTTTTTCATTGAAATAGTGGAGTGTTATGGACCCCAGTCAAGGACAACTAGGAATGGGCAATAAATGCTGGCCTTGTCAGCAACGCCTACTTGCTAGAATATGTTTTTGAAAAAACATGCCAACTGATGCCTTAAGATGCTTAATACTGGCCAAACAAAAATCACTCAAAGGTGATGACTGAGCTGAGCAAATATAGTGTGCATAAAAAAATCACGTAAAAATGGGCAACTTTTAGGATATGCTGTTAAAGGACATAAGTATAATTCTTAGAAAATTTGCAGCTTTCCATCCCCTCTGGGATTTTCCCAGGCTATACTACAAGCTCTGGCAGCTAGGAAGATCACATGTTCCCATGGAGTCAATTACTTTCAATAGTTACACAATAGTCTTGGATACAGGAAGCATTTTCTCACGGCTTCAGATGTCAATGTTTAAGACCTTAAGGCAAGGTAATGCACAAAGGTACTAATTTTGGCAGAAAAGAGTTAGTGTGTTCAGTGCTTTACCACCCTTGATTTCCTGAAATGTTATGAGCTTACCTTTGTAGAATCAGATTACATCTTTGGTTAAAATAAAAACAAATGATGCAGCTTGTAAATATTAAACAAGATGATAAATTATAGTAATCATAAACCATAAAGCATATGAATTGTTTGTACAATATTAGTAGTGCAATATTGTTCTTTTGCTATATAGATTTAAAACCAGTCCAATAGGTAGAATGAGAGTCTCTGGGCACAAAAGTGGGCTCTGCAGCACCCGTGCTTAGGAGCCACAGATGCATGTCAGGGATCAAAATGGAATCAAATGTGTAGCCCACACTCCTGCTGTAAATCACGCCGGATGTGGTTTTGGATAAGATATGTTGCATGGACAGATAATGTTCGCTGGAACTATGCAGATCATCACATCAGTCAGTGTGCAATGACGATTTGATGCCAGCGGTGTCATTTTGGAACTCAACACTGCAGCCAACACTTAACTGAACAAAAATAAAAACAAAAAGCTAAAAGCTACTGCGGATGCTGGAAATCCAAAACAAAAACAGAATTACCTGGAAAAACTCAGCAGGTCTGGCAGCATCGGTGGAGAAGAAATCAGTTAACATTTCGAGTCTTCATGACCCTTCGGCAGAACTGAAGCATAGTTAGGAGAAAGGTGACATATAAGCTGGTTTAAGGTGGGGGGGCGGGGCAGAGAGAAGTTGAGGGTGTGGTGATTGTGGAGATAAGCAAGCAGTGATAGGAGCAGATAATCAAAATATGTCACAGACAAAATGATCAAAGAGGTGTTGAAGGTGGTGATATTGTCTAAGAAAAGTGCTAATTAAGAATGGAAGACAGGACACTCAAGGTACAGCTCTAGTGGGGGTGGGGTGGAAAGACTAACAAAGTTTTAGTTTTAGATTTAAAAATAATGGAAATAGGTGGGAAAAGAAGAATCTATATAAATTATTGAAAAAAAAGGGAGGGGGAAGAAACGGGTTGGGGATGGGGGGAGGGGGAGTTTAAGATCTAAAGTTATTGAATTCAATATTCAACCCGGAAGGCTGTAAAGTGCCTAGTCGGAAGATGAGGTGCTGTTCCTCCAGTTTGCGTTGGGCTTCACTGGAACAATGCAGCAACCCAAGGACAGACATGTGGGCAAGAGAACAGGGTGGAGTGTTAAAATGGCAAGCGACAGGGAGGTTTGGGTCTTTCTTGCGGACAGACCGCAGGTGTTCTGCAAAGCGGTCGCCCAGTTTGCGTTTGGTCTCTCCAATGTAGAGGAGACCGCATTGGGAGCAACGAATGCAGTAGACTAAGTTAGGGGAAATGCAAGTGAAATGCAGCTTCACTTGAAAGGAGTGTTTGGGCCCTTGGACGGTGAGGAGAGAGGAAGTGAAGGGGCAGGTGTTGCATCTTCTGCGTGGGCATGGGGAGATGCCATAGGTGGGGGTTGAGGAGTAGGGGGTGATGGAAGAGTGAACCAGGGTGTCCCGGAGGGAACGATCCCTACGGAATGCCGTCAGGGGGGGTGAAGGGAAGATGTGTTTGGTGGTGGCATCATGCTGGAGTTGGCGGAAATGGCGGAGGATGATCCTTTGAATGCGGAGGCTGGTGGGGTGATAAGTGAGGACAAGGGGGACCCTATCATGTTTCTGGGAAGGAGGAGAAGGCGTGAGGGAGGATGCGCGGGATATGGGCCGGACACGGTTGAGGGCCCTGTCAACGACCGTGGATGGAAAACCTCGGTTAAGGAAGAAGGAGGACATGTCAGAGGAGCTGTTTTTGAAGGTAGCGTCATCAGAACAGATGAACTTGACTGAACACATGTTTGGCATTCCACCTGTTTAAAAGTGATCATCAACTATTTACAGGTGAGTTGCTGGTTGATTTCTTTTAGCTATGGCCATAATTGTATGAAGGTTTGGTGCTTGCCAAAGTTCCTTCAGGTTGCAAGAACCTTCAAAGACCGGTGTGACAGTTCTCGCTTCACCTTGGGTTCGGGATCTAGATGGGGTTTTTTTAGGGTTTGCCTTTTACCCTAAGAATGCTCCTTAAACCACTATTCATAGAAACTGTTCTTGTTTATTTACAGATCTGTGTACATCTCTGTGCTCTACATGAGGTTGTACTTTTGCTTCTCACCAGATCTCAGTTTCTTAGTCCACAGAATCACAGAATTATTACAGCAAAGAAGGAGGCATTAGGCCCGTCATGTCTGCGCTGGCTCTCAAAAGGAGTAATTCACCTTGTGCCACTCCCCCACTTCCTCCGCATTACCCTACACATTCTTCCTTATCAGACTATAATCCAATTCCTTCTTGAATGCTTCAGTTGAACCTGTCTCCACCACATTTTCAGACAGTGAAGATCCTAACCAATCATTGAGTGAAAAAGTTTCTCCATGTCTCCATTGCTTATTTTGCCAATTACCTTAAACCTGTGCCCTCTAGTTCTTGAACCTTCCACCAATGGGAATGTTTTTCTCTATCTATTCTGTTCAGACCCCTCATGATTTTGAATAGCTTTATCAAATCTCCTCTCAACCTTCTCCAAAGAAAATGGTCCCAAATTCGCCGATCTCTCTTCATAACTGAAGTTCTTCATCCCTGGAATCATCCCGTGAATAATTTTTGTACTCTTTTTAATGCCTTCACATCTCTCCTAAAGTGTGGTGCCCAGAACTGGATGCAGTGCTCCAGTTTAGGCCAAACCAGGATTCTATACAATTTTAACATAACCTCCTTGGTTTTGTACTCTATGCCCCATTAATAAGGCCCAGAATATTGTATGCTTTATTTATTTAGCTACCAGTTTAGGTTGGAGAAGCTGGGGTGTTCTCCTGGGAACAAACATTGAGGGGAGATTTGATAAAGGTGTGCAAGATTTTAGGTAAGGAGCCAAAGGAAAGCTGTTCTGATTAAGTGATGAAACAAGGATTAGGGGACACAGATTCAAGGTTTTGTGCAAGAGATGCACGGGGTATGTGAGGAAGCTCTTTTTTACGCAGCGAGCGGTAATGACCTGGAACTCGATGCCCACAAGGGTGGTGGAAGCAAAGACAATGAATGATTTCAAAAGGAAATTGGATGGGCAGCTGCGGCTACTTGTTGCTACCCCTGCTAGGAGATCTGCTCTCATGGTATGTCACACTTGTCTGTCTTGTGCCATCCTCACACATTCACTTTAACTCGTCTGCAATCACTCTGTGACAGCCATCATCCAACTACATCTAGGTTGACCCCTGTTTCTGCTGCTCTCCACTTTTCGCTCTAGAAGAGACATCTGTAGCTTTTCAACTCTCATCAAATGGCCAAAATGCTGAAATTCTCTTTTCAGGTCTGTCACTTTTTAGAGTTCTTTCTGCTCTTGCTATTTCAAGTGCCTCTTCAATAATCTTATGGTCTGCATATGGAGTTTTTAGCTTGCGTCTTAGTATCCATATTTCATAGGCCTCTATTTCTTCCACAGATCTTTATTCATTGTCCGGGTTTCTGAGGCATACAGGAAAGTGGATAGAATGTGGCATCTTATGAGTTTCTTTTCCTTGTTATAAGCTTGGGTTTTCTTGTTGTTAACAAATCTTTCATCTTCACAAAATTACTTCTGGCTATTTCTATCCTTCTTCTAACTTCTGTATCACATCTGCCATCTTCTGTTACCAACAGTCCTAAATATACAAACTTATTTACTTGCTCCAGTGTGAAACCATCCACTTCAATCTTCACTTTTTTTTTCTAATGTATTCCTTCTAACTATCATTGTTTTTGTCTTTTTGGTGTTCATACTCAATTCATGTTCTAAACTTGTAGATTTTACTTGATCTGCGATATTTTGTAGGGCCTGTTCTGATTCTACAAGTAGCACTGTCGTCAGTGTACTGCAAGTTTGTTATGTTCTTGTCTTCAACAGAATATTTGTTCTGTATATAGATTGAATAATTTTGACAATACACTGTATTGCCTTGTCGCACTCCTCTCTTCATTTGATACCTATATGGTTGTCCACCTTCTAGCCTAATGCTTGCTATTTGGTCCCAATATAAGCTCTGGATAAATCTCACATCTTTACTGTCAACGTTGCGTTTCAGCAACATGTCTATTAACTTTTGATGATAAACACGATCGAATGCTTTTTCATAGTCTATGAAGCATATGTTCTTATTTATTTCTAGATATTTATTGAAGATTGTTCTTAGATTTAATATTCCCACTCTTTTCCTACTCCAGGCCTAAATCCAGACTGTACTTCACCAATTTCTACTTCAAATGTTATTATTTCTTTCAGATATGATTTTCAAGATCACTTTAATGAGATGACTCATTAAGTTTATAGTTCTAAAGTGATTGTGCTGCATTGCTTTAGGTTTTTTAGGTAACTTAATGAATAATGAGTGTTTTCAAATCATTTAGAATGTATCCTTTGGTGTATATTTGATCACAAATTTCTGTTATTTCTAATCCTGTTTCTCCAGGGGCTTTTAGATGTGTTGTTATTTCATCTATGTCTGGAGCTTTTCCTGTACTCATCAATTTCAAAGCATTCTTTACCTTGTATATCATGTTTCCTTCATTTGCCTCCATATCTTGAGGACTCCCTTGATTTGGATCATTATACAATTAACTTATATATTCTGTCCATCGTTTTGCTGCTGCATCCCTCTCAACCAATATTTTACCATCTCTGTCTCTTATGCACCCACTACTTGCTGTTATCCATTTCTTTCTATCTGTCAAAGGTTTCACCTTCAGGTGCACGTAATTCCCATTTTGTAATTTCTTTCCAGCTCCAATACTTCATCAATCATCTCATTATACCATTTCTCTTTAGCCTACCTACATGCATTCTTTATTTTCTTTTCAATTCCGTCATACTCGGGAGTGTTTCTTTTCCTTCCTCTTTCTATCATCATTGCTTGTATCTTGTCGGTCATCCACTCCTTGTCTCTTTCTCTTTTCTATTTTGGCAATATTTCCTTTGCAGCATGTTCTATACTCACTTTCATATGTTTCCATTTGTTTCCTGTTTCTTGTTCTGGGATTTCTTTTCTGATTCCTCAATCCTGAGACTTGTTTTTTTACTTTGAGAGAATACCTTTCTGTCCTCATCCTTCAACATGTCGAGGTCTAAATGGTCGCAAATCTTTTTTTTTGATATTTTCAGTTTCAACTTAATTTTTGCCACAAGGAGACAATGATCTGAATTTATATCCACATCAGTATACATATGAATGTTCTTTATACTCTTTCTAAAATGCTGTTTCACCATTACATAATCTATTTGATTTCTACATCGCCTGGGCTTCTCCAAGTGTACAGTCTTTTTAGTTGCTTAAAGAAGATGATGCTTGCCACCATTAGATTATTTTTTGACATTGTATCAGTCTCTCTCCCCTTTCATTTCTCAATCCAAGGCCATGTTGACCGACATGCGTTCCTTATGTTCCTTCATCGATTTTAACATTTAAGTCGCCCATTACAAATACCACATCAGTTGATTTAACTTGATCATAACACTTCAGGATGTCACCATAAAATGTCTCTATTTCCTGCTCACTGTGATCTTGTGTTGGGGCATAAACTTGTATGACAACGAGATCAAAAGGCTTTCCTTTGATTTTAATCATCATCACTCATTTTTAGATTGGCCAGTAACCTTGAACTGATCTCTTGTATCTTATGTTTACTAGGATTCCTACTCCATTCCTAAGTTTCTCACCTCCCGAGAAGTAAAGCACATGATTCTTCTTTTCCATCTGACCAGATTCTAACCATCTTACTTCTGCAAGTCCTAGTAAGTCAATACAGTGTCCATTACCTATATGCAGTTATCAAGCTTTCCCACCTGATGTAAAGTCTTTATATTGCATTTTGCTATTACCTAGAAACTGCCTCATCCTTTCAGTGTAATGGGCTCAGAAGCTGACCTCTCTTGTGAGTTTCAATTTCAAAGCATTCTTTACCTCGTATATCATGTTTCCTTCATTTGCCTCCATATCTTGAGGATTCCCTTGATTTAGATCATTATACAATTAACTTAGATATTCTGTCCATCGTTTTGCTGCTGCATCCCTCTCAACCAATATTTTACCATCTCTGTCTCTTATGCACCCACTACTTGCTGTTATCCATTTCTTTCTATCTGTCAAAGGTTTCACCTTCAGGTGCACGTAATTCCCATTTTATAATTTCTTTCCAGCTCCAATACTTCATCACGCATCTCATTATACCATTTCTCTTTAGCCTA
Organism: Cetorhinus maximus; assembly: GCF_964194155.1. NCBI lineage: Eukaryota > Metazoa > Chordata > Chondrichthyes > Lamniformes > Cetorhinidae > Cetorhinus > Cetorhinus maximus. The sequence goes on along the minus strand of NC_135881.1, from coordinate 125,427,611 downwards.
CCTACATGCATTCTTTATTTTCTTTTCAATTCCATCATACTCGGGAGTGTTTCTTTTCCTTCCTCTTTCTATCATCATTGCTTGTGTCTTGTCAGTCATCCACTCCTTGTCTCTTTCTCTTTTCTATTTTGGCAATATTTCCTTTGCAGCATGTTCTATACTCACTTTCATATGTTTCCATTTGTTTCCTGTTGCGACTGATGAGTCGAGGTATGACCACTGGTGTGCATAACCAGCTACTTGGAGTCATAAGTGAGAGTTATGAACAGTTGAGAGAAATACTCTTGCAGGGTTATGGGGATAGAGTGGGGGGAATGTGGCTGATCGGATTGCTCTCTACAGAGCCGGCATGGACTTGAGGGGCTAACTGATTCTCTTCTGTATCATTATGACTATGAAAATGGCAGACAGCTATGATTGTCGTGAGGGGAGGGTACAGTGTAAGAGGTGAAAACTTACAATTTGCAGATAGTGTAAGGGATAGTGGGATGAGGGGAAATAGGGTGTGAGAAGGAGAAGCAGAAGATGCTGGAAATCTGACATTAAATCAGAAAATTTAGAAATCAGAAAATGCTGTTAACAGTCAACAGGTCAGGCAGCATCTGTGGAGAGAGAAACAGTTAATGTTGTAGGTCTGTGACCTTTCATCAGAACTAGGAAAAGGAGAATTAGGTATGAGGGTATCTTTATCATCAATGGTTTCAGCCCTGCTGCTGGCTACAGCCTTAGTAATGGCTGTTCTAATAATAGCCAACACCATCTCCTCCATGGGAGTCAGGACATGCAGGCACACTTGTCCAACTCTTGTTTGCTCTTGCTATCTACAAATATGCATCACCTTGTCCTACAAGAGAGAGGGAAGTGTGCCAGTGAGTGTTTTCCAGTGTGTTTGGCTGACGTGGGATGTGGTGGTCATGGTTGAAAAGCTGGCAGTCTGTGAAATTTGTGACACATGGGCATAAGGCTTGCAGTAGTGTGTGTGGTTGAGGTGAAGCTTTGGATATAAGTCCTGATTGATAGAGATTGTTGGTAGGTATATAATGGGGGTGTGCTGATTTAGCAGTGGCTGAGGCTGGTGGTGCAGCTGGTAGGATATCACATTTGAAGATAGCATCCACTGACCTTGACCACTCGTATGAGGTCATTGAACTACATCCAGGCCCTCATGGCTTGATCCATAGTTATATGGTCCCACTGCCTTTTGACTGTGTATCTGGAGGGCCATCTGTCCCCCTGCAGATACAGGACATCTCTCCTCCTGTCCACCACCTCCTACAAGATCTCCAGTGTAACATCCAAAAACCCAGGAGAAAACTCTCTCCAACGTCATGCCATACTGTTTCCCAAGTAAGATTCACTTCCTGAATGATGCCAGCACCTACTCCAGCCACAATGCATCTCTTTAAGACATGTAGGCTAGCTTTAATTGGTGCTAGGAAGTTATAATTTTGGGCCCTTTACTGATGGTGTAGCCATTCAACAGTATGGTAAGCATTAGCTGCATTCAGAAATCATTCTAATGAGCAGAAGGTTCTGGGTTCAAGTCCCGCTCCAGGACTTGAGCAAAAAAATTAAGGCTGACACTCCAGCGCAGTACTGAAGGGGTGCAATATTGATGGAGGTATGTCTTCCAGATGAATGTTAAACTGAGCCCCCATCTTCCCTCACAGGATGTAAAAGACCCCATGATGCTATATTGAAGAAGAGCAGGGGACTTCTTCATGATGTCCAGGTGAATATTTATCCCTCAACCAACAACACAAAAACTGATTATCTGGTCATTAACACCTAGAAAACAGGAACCATTTGGCTCCTCAGGCCTACTCCGTTGTTCAAGTAAATCATGGCTAATCTACCTCAATTCCATTTTTCTGCATTATCCCCATATCTCTTGATATCATTAATAACTAGAAATCTATCAATCTTTCTCTTGAATATACTCAGTGACTGAGCCTTGAGGCAACTCTCTGAAGTAGAAAATTCCAAAGATTCCCCATCCTCTGAGTGAAGAAATTCCTCCTCGTCACAGTCCTAAATGGCCCAGCTTTTATTCTCAGCACTGTGTCCCTTGGTTCTAGACACCCCAGCCAGGGGAAACATCCTTCCTACATCTATCCTGTTGAGTCCTGCAAAAATTTAGTACCTCTTAATGAGGTCACTTCTCTAGAGTTTAGAAGAAAAGTATAGGTGTAGTCTCCTCAATCTCTACTCATAGGACAATCCCGCCATCCCAGGGATCAGACTGGTGAACCTTTGTTGCACTCCCTCTATGGCAAGTATAACCTTCCTTAGGTAAAGAGACCAAAACAGTACACTATACTCCAGGCGCAGTCACACCAAGGCTCTATACAACTGCAGCATGACTTCTTTACTCCTGTACTCAAACTCTCCTGCAATAAAGGTCAATGTACCATTTGCCTTCCTAATTGTTTGTTGCACCTGCATGTTAGCTTTCAGTGACTTAATAACAAGGACACTCGGGTGTCTTTGGACATCAATATTCCCTGATCTCTCACCATTTTAGAAATACTCTGCATTTCTGTGTTTCCTACCAAAGTGGATAACTTCACATTTTTCCACATTGTATTCCATCTGCCATGTTCTTGCCCACTCGCTTAGCCTGTCTAAATCCCCCTGAAGCCTCTTTGCATCTTCCTCACAAATCACATCATCAGCAAACTTGGAAATGTTACAATTGGTCTCCAGTTCCAAATCATATTTCTTTATCATATACTGGTATCTGCGAAAGACCCAGTTTCTTCAGTGATATTTACATGCAAGGAAGGAATTTATCTTGAAAAAATTAAAATAAACAAGAGATACGTCTGCACAAAGAATTGAATGATAGTAATTGTTGTAGTGAGTGAAACATTCTTTAATGAACATTTTTTGTAAAATCAATGCTACAACAGTTTGAATGGTAATGATAGCAGATTCTTGCAGTTCAAATTATTTGTAATTAAATCACAATGAAATATTTTAATGAGACTACAGACCTGATTTCTGAGTTACCGGTCTAGATTGGGCTATTGGGATGGGAATGTGTAACAAAGTGAAGCAGACGCCAAGTATGAGGAAAGGAATAGAGAGGCATGATGGGAAGCCAAAAGGTATACTGAAAACAGAGGGGATTTGAAAACAGTGAGAGAAGTGGATAAGTAGAAATGACTAGGCAGTGAATTCCAAAGGACACCTATGGCCAAATCAAATTCGGAATGGTGGGAACTCAAGTTGTAAAATCCCATGTTAGATGAATATAATGGCTAATAGCATGGTAGGATGTGATCTGAAAAAGAGAATGAGAATTTGGAACTCGACCAACTGGGACACTTGAGTTTATGGAACATGGAGAAGAAGGAATGTGGGATAATTTGAGCAGGAACAAAGGCTGCATAATTCAGAATGATTTGAAGCTGGTGGAGGCTTAATGCAGCCATAGGAAGGAGAAGTCAGAATGAAGTTAAACATTCGCTTGAGTTTAGATATTTGAAGTTTGATCTAATTGAGATGTTTTAAATAATAGATTTAATAGGGTAGATAAAGCAAAACTATTTCCAATGGTGAGAGAATCCAGGGAAAATGGTATAACCTTAAAATTAGAGCTAGGCCATTTAGGAATCAAGCAGGATGCCCTTTATACCCAAAGATTAGTGGAAACCTTCAACTCACACACGCCATAGGTTTTCAAGACTGAGACTGATAGATTTTTGTTAGGGATAGATTTTATCAAGGGATATGTGACAAAGTGTGTAAATGGAGTTAAGGTTCAGATCAGCCATGATCTAATTGAATGATTGAACAGCCTATGTTCCTATGTAAATACAATAAGAATGCAAATGTCCCTACCTCCATTCTTGATCTATTCATAACTTCATGGCTGGGAGTTGAGTGGTTTTGCTTTTTATGTGATCTCAAAATAGAATAATTATGGCCACAAAAGGTGTGTTCATGGCGTGGCCAAGCGAGTTGATTGTCAATCTGTAAATCCTTCTGATATGCCGATGGCAGGTGTTAAGAGTGGGAAAGTTTCCTGGTCAACTAGCAGAGTGTGGTAGCTGCAGCACAACAGAATCCCCACGTTAAAAGACTCCATGCACAAGTTCTTGCCACAGGCTCCACCTCCACACTTTAAAGGACTGCTAGAGAGAGAAAAAAAGAATAAATGCGTAGTACAAATGGCATTAGTCAGCTTTTTACCTGGATATTTTATGGATTTTCCATCTTTTTGTGTCAAAGATAGTCTGAGGATGGCCAGTGCACAAACGCAACATATTCAAATTGAAAGCCTATCCTAATTGTATGTTTGGTGGTTTTATAATCCTTTTGGCCTACCCAAGGCAAGGCCAGCTGTTTGTTTCTGTAGGGCCCACCAGAGGCCTAGTTTTGGAATTTCTCTTGCTGCAAGCAGCCTACAAATATGAGACTAGAACTTTCACTGCTTCTTAGGGCAAAAGTCAGGCGCAGAAAATTTACAGATCAATAAAGATAGAGATAACTTTCTTGATTCTAAGCAAATTATTTTGAACTGTCCAATAATTGAACACTAAATTCCATTGGCCCAGAATTTCGTTCCTCAGGGGCAGTACCCTGGAGGTACCGCAGAAGATGCACTGGGGGACCTCCCAGAAGTCCCCAGACAAGGACTGCACGGGAATTGCCTGGGAAATTTAAACTTGACAGGCAATTACCCTGCACTGTGAACCATCCAATACTCTGATATAAATTGGAGACTTTGGATGTTTCCTACTCCCTTAGCAGAATAATTACACAGGAAAAGTTAGAAGGATTAAAACCACTTCTAGCTCCTGAGTAGCTATAGTACTGACTCCTCCTCCCCACCCAACAAAACCCCACTGACTGCCCTCCAGCCCCTGACTACCACCCCACCTCCTGACTCCCCTCCACCCGACCTTCCCCAACTACTTCCCCACTTCCCCACTAACTGACACCACCTGACCCCCCCCAACAACCCCCCCGCCCAACTACCCCCCTCCACCCACTCCCCCTCAACCGACACCACCCGATCCCTCCCCACCTATACCCCTGACCACGCTACCCCCACCAAACACCCTACCCTCTATTTCCAACTACCCTCACGACTCCCCCACTCAACCTCTTCTTCCCCCCCCCCCCCACTCTCCTGACCCATCCTACACATGCCTTCTCTCCTGTCAAAGTGGCTGGGAACTTTGCTACTGTAAGCCAGTAAGTTTAATGACATGAGGAGAGGATGTGGCTTCACTTCCCCTGATATCGCTGCCCTGCACTGGAAGGACTCCAGAGCTGCTATGCTGTATTTTTCTCACCAGGCCTGGGTCAGAAGTCTGGATATTCCAGTGTAGGTTAAAAGGAGCAGAGTAGCAATCCAACAGCGATTGCCACTTCACGAAGTTCTGGGCCTATGTTATCTTTGTTGTTTAATTCAAAGTTCTCAGTAATTCAAGAAATATTTTCTATCTAAAGATAGAACTCCCTTCCTTATAGATAGTGAAAACAATTGACGGATATTTTCTTCTGCTCTTCAAGGGGCTTTGCCCCTGTTGGAATGACATGATACCACGTCAACTACCAACGACTCAATGGTATATTCATATAGGCAAAGGCCTCCTGCTCCAATTATGAAGGTCAGCACATACTTAAGGATTTCTCTTGCCCCAGTATCATCCAAAATCGTTGACTATCCACAAATGTTTGACTACGGTGACAGTGTTTCAACAACAATCTACTACCATTCAGTTAGCAAGCAAATAAAGCAATCACAATGGTCAAAAAACACTGGCACACCCTTTTTGTCTTGACCATTTTTGTGCGTTTGTTGTTAATAAGGTGAAGTGCACATGCACACAACATGTGAATGAGTATTAAGGTCACATACACAAGGACCGTGTTGATTAGTCATTTTTTAAATTTACTATTTGGAATTCAGTTACCCACATCTGGGATTTTACTGGGTGTCATGTTCCCCACCCACACCCCCCAAATAAATGCCAGTCAGGAGCCCACTTGCGAAAAGGTCTGCTGCTCTGCAGCCATTATTGTCGGTTATTTGTCTCTGGATTTCTTGGTTTCTTACCCTAGAAGAGATCTTGCTGGAGGCAATGGTCTTTTATTCAAAGTATCTTTATTACATCACTAACTATTTGCAAGGTTATAGAACATCATGGCATAGCTACAGTTCCTCTCCAAGGTGCTTCTTACTCATCATCTCTGTGAGTGACATCACAAGCTCCTTATGCACATGCTCAGTAGCTATTATTAGAGTTAACCCTTTACTCTACAGGCAGGGCAGTAATTGGCTCAGGGCAAGACTTTCGCCTCATCTGGGGAGGAAGACCCACTTTAGAGAGCTGCCAGCCAATCCAATTAAGCAGCAGTCTGTCGGCCCAGCCATGCCGGGTTCAAGTGGTGACCACTGCTGGGACTACAGTCAGAACCCAAAAAAGTGGAGCTTATGGAAGCCAGATTAAAGGTAAGTCTGGGATATTGGCAGGGCTGTAAAATCCAGCCTTGGATTCCCCATTAGTTCCATAATGTGGCTAGTAGATTATGTTTTGGAAAACATTGCTCTAATCATTTTGGTTGTTTCAAAACTAAATGTACTTGTAATTTAATGCCCTATTGGGTATTTTTACTGCAAGCAGAAAATGTAACATGACATTGATATTAACATTAGTTATACGAATATTCACACCAGGTGGACTATTTTCTAATTCATGCAAACTTGGCAAAAAAGTTCCCATTGCTCAGAAAGTAACTCCAGTACTCAGTGGCTCTTCTAGCCATAGAAGATGTTACAGCATGGAAAGAGGCCATTCAGCCCATCGTGTTTATGACGCCAGCCATAAAAAGAGAAAAAAGAAACTAGCCGTTCATTTTAATCCCACTTTCCAGCACCTGGTCAGTAGCCTTGCAGGTTACAGCACTTCAGGTGCATTTCCAGGTACCGTTTGAATGAATTGAGCATTTCAGCCTCTACCACCAATTTAGGCAGTGAATTTGAGATGCCCACTACCCCCTGAGTGAAAAGGTTTTTCCTCATTTCCCCTCTAATCCTTCTACCAATCACCTTAAATCTATGCCCCCTGGTAATTGACCCCTCAGCTAAGGGAAACAAGTCTTTCCTGTCTATCCTGTCTAGGCCCCTCATAATTTCATACACCTCAATTAGGTCACCCCTCAGCCGCCTCTGTTCTAAGGAAAAAAACCCTAGCCTATCCAATCTTTCTTCATAGCTGCAATTTTAAAGCCCTGGCAACATTCTTGTAAATCTTGTAGCCTTTAGTACTGCTCCAAAAAGCTCCAACTCCAATCTTCTTCCTGGCAAAAAAAAGTTTTTATTGTGGTGCATTCAACACACTAGTTGTTGTGCCATGGTATTGGGGGGAGGGAATCGAGCAGCATTTATTGAGAAGCATCAAGTATATTTGACACGAATAGACACTTCCTTTCTTTTTAAGTGGTGAAGTAATACAATTTTATGAACAAACTTTGAATCACATGTAGGATGAAGCAAACAAACCTCTGCCTTGTATTTGTGGTGACTGCTAGTGGTTTTTGTATCTAGGCAACGGATCTACCTAGAAATACAACAGAATCGGCTTACTTAGAATCTGTGGTTCTACCTAGAAATGAAGATGACAGTGAATTCTTCAGTGAAGGGCCTTAGCTGACCAATAAATAATTACATCATTTTAATAAACTAGTGCAGGTTTGTTTGTGATTAATTTTCATCCCCTAGACCTGATTATCTATAAACCTGTTGGGAGTTTTTGAGGATGTTACTAGCAGAATAGATGAGGGAGAAGGAGTGGATGTGGTGTATTTGGATTTTCAGAAGGCTTTCGATAAGGTGCCACATAGGTTAGTAAGCAAAATTAGAGCTCATAGGATTGGGAGAAATTTACTGACATGGATTGAAGATTGGTTAGTGGACAGAAAACAAGACAGTAGGGAAAAACGGATCATTCTCAGGTTGGCAGGCTGTGATTAGTCTAGCGGAATACAGCAAGAATCAGTGCTTTGGTCCCGACTATTCAATCTAAATCAACAATTTGAATGTTGCAGCCAAATGTAATATTTCCAAGTTTGCTGATGACACAAAACTAGATGGGAATGTGAGTTGTGAGGAGAATGCAAAGAGGCTTCAAGGAAATTTAGGCAGGCTGAGTGAGTGGGCAGAACATAGCAGATGGAATATAATGTGGAAAAATGCAAAGTTATCTACTTTGGTAGGAAAAACAGAAATACAGAGTATTTCTCAAATGGAGACAGATTGGGATATGTTGATGTCCAAAGAGACCTAAGTGGCCTTATTCACTGAAAGCTAACATGCATGTGCAACAGCAATTAGGAAGGCAAATGGTATGTTAATCTTTACTGCAAGGAAATTTGAGTACAGGAATAAGGAAGTCTGGCTGCAGTTGTATAGTGCCTTGGTGAGACCATACCTGGAGTATTGTGTGCTGCTTCGGTCTCCTTACCTAAGGAAGGATATGCTGGCCATAGAGGGAGTGCAATGAAGGATCATCAGACTAATCCCGGGGATGGCAGGATTGTCCTATGAGGAAAGATTGAGGAGACTGGGCCTGTATTCTTGAGTTTAGAAGAATGAGGGGTGACCTCACTAAAATGTATAAAATTCTTACAAGGCTCAATAGGGTAATGGTTTCCCCTGGTTTAGGGGTCTAGAACCAGGGGAACACAGTCTCAGATTAAGAGGTAGGCCATTTCGGACTGAGATGAGGAGGAATTTCTTCAGTCAGAGGGTGGTAAATCTTTGGAATTCTCCACCCCAGAGGACTGTTGAAATTTAGTCATTAAGTATGCTCAAAGCAGAGGTCGATAGATTTCTAGATACCAATGACATTAAGGGGTACGGGGATAGTGAGGGAAGATTGCTAATTTTCATGCTAATTTATATGCTAATTTTCACGATAATTATTTTTTGCTTTCTTTGTGAGTCTTGGTTGTGGTCACATCACCTGTCAATATTAAACCACTAAAGCCATGCTCTGTATTTTACATGCTACTGCCAGGGCTCAAAATGAATATCATAGGAGAAGCAGTTTGCTACATTCCCTGCAGTTCTTTTGAAAAGCACAGAGCTATATTTAGTCTAACATCCATCTTGTTTTGATGGCTTTATTTATCATTTTTAATTCATATTCACATAACATAATTCAACAGAGATGTTAAACCTTGTTATCCAGGGAAGTACTAAAGAGTCAGAGCCTTCATCGGAAACTGTTTGCCAAGCCATTTTATTGACATAGAAAATAATCAGTACAATTGCATCAATGCATATCATTGCTTTAGAGAAACATAACGGTGGCATCTGTATGTCGTGTTGAACAGAACATGAAGTATTGCCGTTGTGGCTTATTTATCCCTTGGTAAAGATAATGGCTGTAAAATTCAACTCCATACTGCCAACTCCCAAGAAACTGAAAATGACAGATGCACCGGTGATGGCATCGGTTTGCCGTGCATGTGCTGGAAGTATGCAGGGGGCAGTTTGTAATGTCAAACAGCCTTTAAGGCTGACTTGATGCATGTTCTGTCAATTTGGACTGCAGTTAACATCTTCTAATAATCAGTCCCAGCTGAAAATGTGTTCAGCTTCAGGAGGTGAGGTGTCAGCTGTGGCTTAGTTCATAGCACCCTCGCCTTTGAATCAGAGGGTTGTGGGTTCATGTCCCACTCCCGGAAACCAAGAACTGTGATTGTACTCGAAAGAGTTGCAATCTGTGACTGTTGATAACTCGAAAGAGTTTCAGGAGGTACCCCACCCTAATTCTCCCCCCACCCCCCTACAGCCAGTATTATTTAAAGGGACAGCCATCCTACTTGTAGGTGAATGGCTTTTGACAAACTTTTACTTTAGCAAAGTTTGTCATAGTACTGTGTTGTGTTCTTGTAGGAGTTTTGGTGACCTGATGGATTTTGAAGCAAGTGTTGCTACATACTCAGAGGGACGTCAGTGGGGTTTTCTGCCATGTTAACAGAAAGCCTGTTGAGTTACTGGGGCTTTATTTGTGGTCCCTGTTGGGCTGCAACATGTCAAAGACATGGAGCACAGGCTGCAGAGAGAGGAAGCTGTGCAGAAGAAGGAAGAGTGCAATCAGCAGAATGCCTTTCCACCAAGGATTTTCAGGGAGCATTTTGAATCAGAATCATTGAATGGTTACAGCCCATCATGTCTGTCCCAGCTCTCTGCAAAAGCAGCTCATCCACCTCTTCCGCGTAGCCCTGCAAGTTTTTTCTCTTCAGAAAATTATCGCATTCTCTTTTGAAGGTATCGATTGACCCTGCCTCCTCCACGCTTTCGGGCAATGCATTCCATTTCCTAACCACTCGCTGCTTAAAAAATGTTTTTCCTCATGACACCATTGTTTATTTTACCAATCACCTTAAATCAGTGTCCTCTGGTTCTCGATCCTAGTCTGTCCAGATCCCATATGATTTTGAATACCTCCATCAAATCTCCTCTTAATCTTCTCATCTCTAAGGAATACTGCTCCAGCTTCTCCAGTCTATCCACATAACTGAAGTTTCTCATCTCTGGAACATTCTCATGAATCTTTTATGTACCCTTTCTAAAGCATTCAAATCCTTCTGAAAGTGTGGTGCCCAGAATTGGACACAGACCTCCAGTTGAGGCTAAATAGGTATTTTATAAATGTTCACTGTAACTTCCTTGCTTTTGTACTCTATGCTTCTGTTTATTACGCCCAGAATTCCGCATGCCTTATGCAACCTTCCCTGCCACCTTCAGTGATTTGTACATATGTATACCCAGGTCCCTCTGCTCCTGCACCCTCTTTAGAATTATAGCCTTTATCTTATATTGCCTCTCCTCATTTTTCCAATCAAAATGAATCATTTCACACTCCTGTACATTAAATTACACCTGCCACTTCTCTGCCCATTGAACCAGCCTTTCTATGTCCTCTTGAAGTCTATCGCTATTCACCTCACAGTTTAGAACACTTCCAAAGTTTTGTGTCGTCTGCAGATTTTGAAAATGTGACTCATACAACCATGTCTTGGCCATGAATATAAAGATAAGTAAGGGTCCTAACACTGACCCCTGGAAAACCTCACTGTATACCTTCCTCCAGTCTGGAAAACAACCATTCCCCACTACTCTGCTTCCTGTCATTCAGCCAATTTCGTATCCATGCTGCTACTGCCCTTTTCATTCCATAGGCCGTAACTTTGCTGGCAAGCCTGTTGTGTGGCATCTTATCAAATTCCTTTTGGAAGTCCATGTACACCACATCCGCTACATTCCCCTCATCAACTCTCTCTGTTACATCATCAAAAAACTCAATTAAGTTAGTTAAACATAATTTACCCTTAACAAATCCCATGCTGGCTTTCCTTGGTTAACCCACATTTGTCCAAGTAGCTATTCATTTTGTCCCAAGTTATCATTTCTCTGACACCGACATTAAACTAACTGACATGTAGTTGCTGAGTTTATCCTTGCACCCTTTTTATTTTCAACAATTTTTCGACGTTCACAATTCTCTAGCCCTCTGGCACCACCCCTATTTCTAAGAAGGACTAGAAGATTATGTGGCCAGGAGCTCTACAATTTCCACCTTTCCCTCAGTATCCTTTGATGCATCTCATCCAGATCTGGTGACTTAACAACATTAGGTGTGGCCAGCTTTTCTAGTACCTCAGCTTTTAGCCCATCCAGTGTCTCGACTACCTGCACTTTCACTATGACTTGGTAAAGACAAAAACAAACTACTCATTTATTCCTTAACCATGCTCTCTGTCTCCATGAGTGAATCCCCTTTTAGGTCACTAATCTGCCCTAACGGCTCCTTTTATACGCTGAGAGAACACATTCAGATTCCCTTTTATGTTCACTGCCAAGTTTTTTTTCTCACACAGTCTCTTCACTTATTTTATTTGTTTTATTTTCCTACTTTCACCTCAGCCAGGAGCAATATCTGAAGTGACTACAGTTCAACAAGGGGATGATTGCTCAATACCCACCATAAACCAAATGACAAGGGTTCTTTTTTATTCGTTTGTGGTATGTGCTGTTCGCTGATGAGGCCAGCATTTATTACCCATCCCTAATTGCGACCACCTTGAACCACTGCAATCTAGTGGTATAGGTATATCCAGAGTGCTGTTAGGGCGTTTTCACCAAGTGACAGTGAAAGAACGGTGATATAATTCCAAGTCAGGATGGTGTGTAGTTTGGAGGGGAACTTGCAGGTGGTAGTGTTCCCAAGTATCTGCTGCCCTTATCCTTTTAGGTGTTGGAGGTTTTGGATTTAGAAGGTTCTGTTGAAGGAGAATTGGTGAGTTGCTGCTTTGCATCTTACAGATGGTACACACTGCTGCCACTGTACAACCCTGCTGGAGGCAGTGAATATTTAAGGTGATGGATGGGGTGCCAAACAAGCATGTTGCTTTGTCATGGATGGTGTCGAGCTTCTTGAGTGTTGTTGGAGCTACACTTTTCCAGGAAAGTAGAGAGAATTCCATCACACTCCTGATTTCTGCCTTGTAGATGGTGGACTGGCTTTGGGGAGTAAGGAGGTGAGTTATTCGTCACAGAATTCACAGCCTCTGACCTTCTCTTGTAATCACAGTATTTATATGGCTGGTCCAGTTCAATTTCTGGTCATTGGTAGCCCCCGGGATGTTAATGGTGGGGATGATTCAATGATGGTAATGCCATTGATCATTAGCAGGAGATGGTTAGACTCTCTCTTGTTGGAAATGGCCATTGCCTGACAATTGAGTTGTGTGAATGTTGCCACTTATCAGCCCAAACCTGATGTTGGCCGGGTCATGCAGCATGCAAGCAGACTGCTTCAGTATCTGAGAAGTTGTGAATGGTATAGAACATTGTATAACCACCGGTGAATATCATCACCATTGACCTTATGTTGGAGGAAAGGTCTTTGATGAAGCAGCTGAAGATGGTTGGGCCTAGGACACTACCCTGAGAAACTCCTGTAGTGATATCCTGGAGCTTAGATAATTAGCCTCCAACAACCACAGCCATCTTCCTTTGTGCTAGGTATCATTCCATCCAGTGGAAAGATTTCCCCTTGATTCCCATTGACTTCAATTTTGTTAAGGCTCCTTGATGCCACACTCGGTCAAATGTGGTCTTGATGTCAAGAGCATACTGCCTCACTTCATCTCTCGAATTCAGCTCTTCTGTCCATGTTTGGACTTAAGGCTGCAATGAGGTCTGGAGCTGAGTGACCCTTGTGAATCCCAAACTGAATACCATTGAAAAGGTTACTGGTAAGTAATTGCCACCTGCTAGCACCTTTCTTCACTTTTTTGGTGATTGAGAACATACTGATGAGACAGTAATTGACCAGATTGGATTTGTCCTGCTGGTGATTCCTTGAGAGTGGAGGGTGGCTGTGAGCTGCCCCGATTCTGATGCTGCAGCCTGTTGACTCAAATGCCACCCTCCTGCAGGACAGCCCCAAACACAAGCCACCAATTGCCGTGCTCAACATGTGTGCAGAAAAAAGGCCTGCTGAGGCAGAAGAAATTCAGGACAAAACGCAATCTGGGAAGGCCTGACCCAGGACGCAGGATGAAAGACCAAATTGCAGGACAGTCCTGGAAAATCTGGGACTGTTGGTCACCCTGCCTTGACCACTGGTTGCACATGGGAGATTGGACTCCAAACTCTGCACAATGTCCTGTGCAAAGTTGGAGCTGGACCCTTGACTGTGACAGCAGAGTGGAAAGCTGGTGAAGTCCATTGTCACACCATCTGATGCTTTCACTTCATACCAAATGGCAGGAGGAGGGTGAGGTGGGAGTTGAAAAGGGGCATATTACAGGAGCATAGTGTCATCTTAATGTTCTCTGCAATGCCGAATGCAACAGGCTCTATCACATATGCCCCCATGATGCAGAGCCTCATTTCCAGAGGGCTCGAATAATGTAGGTGTGTCTGACCCCTGCCAGTTCTGCTTCACTCTGAATCTGTCCCGTTATGGACCACGTATCCTGCAAAAGAGAGGGAAGAATGTCAGTGATTGTTTTGCAGTATGTTTTAGAGATGTGTCTTCCATGGTTAAATAGCTGAAGGTATATGGGAGCAGCAAGAGGTGGTTGTGAGGCTGGCGGCATGGAAAGATTTATGAAGGTGAAATATAGGCCTGAATCTTTTGGTCGGCGTGCAGGGGCGGGCCCCACCCACCGACGCGTAAAATGACGTGCGATGATGTCGGGTGTGCGTCCTGACGTCACCGCGCATCATTCAGATCTTCAGTTCAGCGGGCACGCACCGGAGTCGGCTGCACACCCACCGAACTGTCAAAGGCCTATTAAAGCCATTTAAATATCAATTAAAACAATTAACAGGGCTCCCGTCCAACCTTAAGGTTGGCGGGCAGGCGAAGAGCCCAGGCAGCCTTCACATTTATCATGGAACCTCATCCACAGGTGGGATGAGGTTTCATGAAGGTTTTTAAACTTTTTCTAAATAAAATTCATTGACATGTCCCAGCTCACATGAGGGGACATGTCTGAATCATTTTTTAAAATCTTTTATTGACTTTTTCACAATGAAATTAAACCCCCTGAGGCAGCTCTGTGTCTCAAGGAGATTTCTGCGCTCTCGCGCGCATGTGCACAGAAGAGCGCAGGCCTAGACTCAGCCTCCTCCCCCCACCCACATAGGGAGCGCTCAGCGCTTTCGGGTGCGCATCACGCTGGGCGGGCCTTAATTGGCCCGCCAACGTAAAATGCCAACACATAGCCGATTGCAGGCGGTGATCAGCTGCGCGCCCACACTCGCTCCCACTCAGCGCCCCCCGACGGAGAAAATTCTCCCGATAATGTCTAAATATTAGGTCTAGGTCTGTATTGTGAATGGGTGAATGATGTGGGTAAGGTGCCACAAGCAGTGTGAGAGATTTGTGTTTGATTGCGATACGTCCTTTGAAGATACATTCACTGACCTTGACCACCCATGTTTGTCATTGAACTTCTTTCGGCACTGCTGCCAGGCTCAGAGATTGACCTCCTTGACCACCTGTTCCCATTTCCCCTCAGGGTGTGCCTTGATGGCCTTCTGGCCCCCTGTAGAAACATTGGGTAAAATTTTCCCCCCATTGTGGGGGGGGGGATTTGTGGGTGTGGGCGGGCGGCCCTCCAATCAGCGCCCCCAATTGGGGGCATGCTGCCATTTTTCATGGGTGGGTGGCTGTGCACATCCAGTTTGGGGAGGGGGGGAATGGCAAATGTGGAAGTGCGCACCTTCATGCATGCGCGCGAAGGAGCGCTCCGACTCCCTGAGACTAAGACTCTGGGAGATCAGTTCCCAAAGGGAAAAAATTAATCTCTGGAAAATTTCATTAACCATCCATGTCCCCTCATGTGACAATGTCACATGAGCTGGGACATGGATATAACTTTAAGTAAAAGTGACTGTTAATTTTTTAAGTCAGCCGTGAAACTTCATCCCACCCGTGGATGAGGTTTCGTGCTTTTTCAGGTGGCCGCCAGCAACCTTAAGGCTGGACAGGCAGGTCCACTAGTTGCTTTAAGTGATTTTTGTATGGCCTCAATAGGCCCTTGACAGGTCAGCGGGTGCGTAGCTGACTCAGCTACGCCCCCACTGACCTGAAATTGCACATGGCGCGGGATGATGTCGGGAGTTCCGCCCGATCTCATTCCACATCATTTTATGTGTCGGTGAGCGGGCCCCGTACCCCCGCTCGCCGACGGGAAAATTCTTCCCATTGCTTCTCTCCTCATGTCCTCATTTCCACCTTCTGTACTACGCTTTGAAAATCTGGGACCCCTTCCTCTTTCCTGGTGCTCCATTTGATATGCTTTTCTTTGTAGACAATTATTCCACAGACAGTCAGCAGCAACTTCTACATAATGAATGCAGCTCCCTTCCAGAGGTACAGGGTACTTATAAAACATGCAGGCTTGTTGAAACACGTGCTAACCATGCACACTGCTTGACCCCTGTCGAAGATCCAGCCAGCCAGCAGCTGGCATTAGGCTGCATTCTACAATAATTCAAATGAGTAGGCAGCACAAAGTATGCATCCTGCCTGCTTCAGCAGGATCAGGCACAACTTAATTGTGAACCATAACCACCGCGCCCAAAGTTTTATTTTATTTTTTTCATTGGATGTGGGCATTGCTGGCTAGGCCAGCATTTATTGCGCATCCCTGGTTGCCCTTGAGAAGCTGATGGTGAGTTGCCTTCTTGAACTGCTGCAGGCCTTGTGGTGTAGGTACACCCACAGTGCTGTTAGGGAGGGAGTTCCAGGATTTTGACCAGCGACAGTAAAAGAACAACAATATAGCTCCAAATGTTGCTTGGAGGGGAACTTGCAGATGGTGGTGTTCCATTGTATCTGCTGCCCTTGTCCTTCAAGGTGGTAGAGATCATGGAGTTGGAAGGTGCTGTCAAAGAAGTCTTGGTGAGTTGATGCAGTGGATGGTACACACTGCTGCCACTGTGCGTTGGTGGTGGAGGGAGTGAATGTTTAAGGTGGTGATGGGGTGCTATTCAAGTGGGTTGCTTTGTCCTCGATGGTGTCAGGCTTCTCGAGTGGTGTTGGAGCTGCACTCATCCAGGAAAGTGGAGAGTATTCCAATACACTCCTGACTTGAGCTTTGTAGATGGAACACAGGCTTTGAGAAGTCAGGAGATGAGTTGCTCTCTGCAAAATTTCCAGCCTCTGACCTGCTCTTGTGGCCACAGTATTTATATGACTAGTCCAGTTCAGTTTCTGATCAATTGTAACCCCAGGAAGTTGAATGTCAAGGGCAGATGGTTAGATTCTTTCTGGTTGGAGATGGTCATTGCCTAGCACTTGTGTGGCACGAATGTTACTTGCCACTTATCAGCCCAAGCCTGAATGTTGTCTTGGTCTTGCTACATATGGACTCAGACTGCTTCAGTATCTGAGGAGTCACAAATGTAGCTGAATATTGCGCAATCATCAGTGGACATCCCCACTTCTGATCTTATGATGGAGGGAAGGTCATTGGTGAGGCAGTTGGGAATGGTTGGCCTCAAACACTAAGTGTCCTAAGAACATAAGAAATAGGAGCAAAAGTAGGCAATACAACCTCTTGTGCCTACTCCGCTGTTCTGCAAGATCATGGCTGAATTTCTACATGACTCCACTTATCTGCTCTACTCCATAACCCTTGATTACTTTACTCTCAGTCTTGAATACATTCATTGACTGAGCAGGCACAGCCCATTGGGTTAGAGAATTCCAAAGCTTCACAACCTTCTGAGTGCAGAAATTTCCCTTCATCTCAGCCCTAAATGGCAGACCCCTTACCATTTGACCCTAGTTCTAGAATCTCCAGGCAGGAAAAATAGCCCTTTAAGCCCGCCAAGACATTTCAATGAGATCATCTGTCATTCTTCTAAACTCCATAAAACATATTATACACATTCTACTCAACCTCTCATCACAGGAATCAATCTACTGAACCTTCATGGCATCCCCTCAAAGGCATGTGTATCCTGCCTTGGGTATGGAAACCGAAACTGTACACAGTCCTCCATGGAGTCTCACCAAAGGCCTATATACTTGCAGCAAGATTTCCTTAATCCTATACTCCAACCCCCTTGCAATAAAGACTAATGTACCATTTGCCTTCCTAACTGCTTGCTGTAGCTGCATGTTAATTTTCTGTGATTTGTATACAAGGACACCCAAATCTCCTGAATACCAACATTTACTATTATCTTATCTTCTCAAAAAAAATTCTGCTTTGCCATTCTTCCTACCAAAGTGAATAATTTCACACTTCCCCACGTTAAACCTGAACTGCCACCTTCTTGCCCACTCACTGAACCATCTATATTCTCTTTGCAGCCTCTTTGCGTTCTCTTCACAATTCACTTTTCCATCTAGCCTTGTATTGTCAACAAACTTCAATATTTTATACTCACTCCTCTCATTTAAATCATTGGGTACAGATTGTAAATAGCTGAGACTCATGGTTACACCCTGTTATCCTGAAATTGACCCATGTATTCCTGCATTTTTCTGTCCTTAACCAATTTTCAATCCATGGCAAAATATTTCCCCCAATACCATGAACCCTAATCTTATATAACAACCTCTTGTGGCAACCTTATTGAATGTCTTCTGAAAATCTAAATATACTGGATTCACTGGTTTCCCCGGTACCTTCTATCCTACTAATTACATTCAAAAAAACTTCTAATTTGTCAAACATGATTTTGCTTTAACAGATTTAGTTAATATAATGCTGATCCTGTCTAATCATATTTTGATTTTCCAAGTGCCCTGTTATCACATCCTTAACAACATATTTTAGCATTTTCTCTACTAAATGTCAGGCTAATTGGCCCATGGTTTCTTCCTCCTTTCTCGAACAGTGAGGAAACATTTTCTACCTTCCAATCCACCTGGACCATTCTAGAATTTAAAGAATTCTGGAAGTTCAAAACCAATGCATCTACTTGGGGGGAATTTTTGCAGGCAAGGGAGACGAATGTGTGTCCCTGAAATTGACATTGGGTTGGGATCCCGACATCCCACTCTCTTCCAGGATTCTGCAGGGTGGGATTTAATGTGAGCAGGGAACCTCATTTGATATGTGGGGTAGTTATTAAGGTAATTAAAAAACAATTAAGAATTCTTTTACCCCACAGTTTTGGATTTCCCAGCCAAGGGATCTGTGCCCTGACCTTTCAGCAACTTGCCAGAGTCACCTAAGCAAGTACACAGCAGGCACAGTTTCTTCAGTGAAACTAACAGGTTGGGAAACTTGAACGGTTACATTGAAGTGCTCTAGCCACGGCTATTTAGAGGCCACTGATGAAAGCACTTCTCTCAGAGGGTGCTATTACTACATGATTGGTGATTGCCAACTACTTGGAAGGCACTCCTCCTGTCTGGCACTTCACTCACCTTCAGCTACACTTGCCTCCTGCCAGCCTTCACTATGGTATGGGATCAGTTTAAGCAGCTCCACCCTGAAGTGGGACAAGAGCAGAAGCTACAATACTGCAGGAGCAGCAAAAGCCCCTCAGATCCTGCAGCAGGATCCCTAGGTAAGAGTGAGAAACCTGGGGGCAGCAACCTTCCCAGGTCTCCTCTCCATTCCTGTGGCTTCTGCAGCCACAAAAATCCAAAACTGCTGGGGAACCATCATAACTCATGTTGATTTTTTAATTCATTCATGTGATGTGGGCATCGCTGGCTAGGCTGCATTTATTACCCATCCCTAATTGCCCTTGAGAAGGTGGTGGTGGTGTAGCGGTTCACGCTACAGTCCATGTGCTGTAGGTACATCCACAGTGCTGTTAGGGAAGCAGTTCCAGGATTTTGACCCAGTGACAATGAAGGAACAGTGATATATTTCCAAGTCAGGATAGTGAGTGGCTTGGAGGGGAACTTGCAGGTGGTGGTTTTCCCATGTGAATGGTGCCCTTGTCCTTCTAGATGGTAGCATTTGTGGGTTTGGAAGATGCTGTCTAAGGAGCCTTGGTGAGTTCTTGCAGTACACGCTGTAGATGGTGGACAGGCTTTGGGGAGTCAGGAGATGAGTTATTTCTCGCAGGGTTCCTAGCCTCTGACCTGCTCTTGTAGCCACAGTATTTATATGGCTAGTCCAATTCAGTTTCTGGTCAATGGCAACCCCCAGGATGTTGATAGTGGGGGATACAGTGATGGCAATGCCATTGAACATCAAGGGGTGATGGTTAGATTCTCTCTTGGTGGAGATGGTCATTGCCTGGCACTTTTATGGCACAAATGTTACTTGCCATTTGTCAGCCCAAGTCTGGATATTGTCCAGGGACAGGAATTTTACTTTGTCGGGCGGACGCAGCAAGTAGGCCCAGGAGCAGTTGCGAAGCGGACCACCGTCTACGATCGGGCCCCTACACCAATTTCACGATGGCTCGCCAATTAACAGCCAGCCAGCGTGAAACATGCGCTACAACGCTGAGCGCTGCCGGGGTGAGGGCGGGAGCGCACAAGTTTGCGCATGTGCGTGGGTGTGCGCAATGAAAGCTCCCTGAGGCACAGAGCTGCCTCAGGGAGCTGAAGATTTTTAAAATCCAAAAATAAAGATCTTACAAATGTTAAAAACATGCCCCCTCATGTGACTTTGTCCCATGAGCAGGGACATGTTATAAATTACATTTCAACATTTTTTATTTTTTATTCCTGTTGGAAACCTCATCCCACCCGTGGTTGAGGTTTCATAAAACATCCAAAGGCTGCCTGGCTGATTCTCCTACCTGGCAATCATAAGGTTGGACAGACAGCAAAAAGTTGAATTCAATTAATATTTTAATGGCCTTAATAGGCCTGTTAATTGTTGGTGGGAGCGCTGCTGGCTCCGGCACGCGCCTGCGGACTAAAATATCATGCATCATTTTACGCTGAATGGATCAGCTGTGCGATTGACTGCTCAGCGCAAAAACTAAATTTATTCCCAAAAACTAAATCCAGCACTACTTCATTCCTTATTAGGGCAGAAATATTACGATAATGTAGGTTCTCTTGTGCACGTCTTAGGAATTTTTCATCCTCCTTGCCCTTTACATTGTTCCCCCAGCCCCCCAATCCATTTTAGGGCAGTTGAAGTCCTCCACTAAAACTGCTTCATTATATTTGGATTTCTCTGCAATTTGCATACAGATTTGCTCCTCAATCTTCTCCTTGCTATTTGGGATGTATAATCTGCACCCAGCATCCTAACAGCTACTTTTCTCTCTCTTAACTCTAATGACATAGATTCAGTCTATATAGTATATCCTTCCTGAATATATTGTAGCCAGGAACTTTTAGTTCCCATCCTTAGCCATGTTTAAGCTTATTCTCCATTGTAGCCATTATATCATAACCCCATGTGGCAACTTTGCACCCACCCAAAACTCGTCATTCTTATTTGTAACATCCCTCACATCAATGCACATGCACTCCAACTCCATATTAGTTTGATTGGCTTTTCTTTTCCATCTAATTCCTGCTCTATCAACACACTAATGTTTACTTTGTTGTTGTTTGATCTTCCAGTTTTCTACTCCATCCTGTCAAATTAATGTAAACTCTTCCCCCAGGGCATTAGGTTAATCTCCCCACAAGGATGTTGGTCCCAGCCATGTTCAGGTGCAACCCCTCTGACTTGTATGCTCCCAATGCCCCAGGGACCTGAAGCCTTCTTGCACCGCTTCTCCAGCCACGCATTCAACTGCACTGCCTCCTTCTTTCTTTACTCGCAGGCTTATGGCACAGGGAGTGTTTTAAAAAGTGCCAGCTTTGAGGTTCTGTTCTTTAATGTTTCTGTTAGCTCCTGAAACATTTTTTTATTCTTTCATGGGGTTTGAACATCATGGGCAAGGCTAGCATTTATTGCCCATTCCTAATTGCCCTTGAAAACGTGGTGGTGAGCCACCTTGAGCCACTGTCATCCATCTGGTATAGGTGCGCGCACAGTGCTGAGCTAGGGAGAGTTCCAGGATTTTGACGCACAAACAGTGAAGGAGTGGTGATACAGTCTCAACTCCGGGCCTCCATGCTTTTCCCACTTATTTCATTGATTCCAGCAGGGACCACGGCTTCTGGCTGTTTGCCTTCCCCTCAGAATGCCATCCGTCTATTCAGTAATATCAATAGAGATCTATTTGTCATAGCTCACAGACTTCCAAAAATGATTTAGGCATACACATTTTAGCAGCTGACAAAAAAACCACATTTCTTTCTTTCGTCTAGTTTTCAGTGATGGCAAAATTTAGTGCCCCAAAAGCAAATGTTTGAGAGCTATCATTTAGGAACTGACAGTAGGTAACACAGTTTTAAGCCTTTGCCCTGCTGAAACTACAAATGCATCTTGAAAGGGGCAAAGGGTTAATATGAATAAAAACAGCAGTGACATAACTGGTTTTAGATTTTCACCTAAGTGATTGTGATTGTGATTCTCAGTTCATGGAAATGCTTTCGAGCATTAACCGCAAGAGTTGGTAAACCAAAATAACCTTGATTTCCTTGTTTCAGAGAGTTTCCACTTCATTTCTGGTTATCCAGGATGATAAAAACGTAAATGTTATTTTAGGTTCTCTTAAAACTAATTTTTGCCTTATTACTTATTTTTGACCTGTAAGACTAAGAACTCTACTATGCCTATATATTAAAATCTTACAAAAGTAGTTTAAGCACAACTTGAAACTGACAAATTTAAATTTTGCATCCGTTTTTCCTTGATTAATGAGTGTTCAAATATTTAAGAGATACCTGTAATATGTGGTGCAGAGACATGCATATCAGACAAATCTTGGAATTGAACTCTGTTTCAATTTTATTTCGTTAGTTAAGCTAATTTGTTACCTCAGGGACTAAACTTAATATTTTTGCAAGAGAACTTGGCTTGAAGGAAATCATATTACATGGTCAGAAGGTGCTACGTTTACCATTCATATGAACCGGGAGAGATTTCGTTTTTACTAACATATGTTGAGGCAAAATGTTATATACTTTAGAAAAAGAAATGCGACTGTTAAAGGGGCATCATCATGTTTGCCCAACCTTTTTTTTCCTTTGCTTATAAAGTTAGTGCACAGTTCTTTTCTCTCCCTAACCAAAAGCAGGTTCGCCAACAGGGTCAAGATGCTGAATGAGCAACTCCTGTCCTATGTTCCAATAATTTTCTATATAGATGGTGCTTTTTAACTTTAAAATATTGAAAAGAGTTTTTTTTGGTTTTCTTACTAATGGCTTCTTGCATGATAACATTGTGAGAAATAGCAGTGCTGATTATTCCATAGTATTTTGTGGCTTTAAGCTTATTGCGTAGTGCACTGAGAAAAGTCTCACGTGGACTCACTGTACATAAAGTGTTGAATTATTTACACCTCCCAACAGAGAGGGCAGCAGAGAAGGCAGTTCTTGTGTACTACACACGTTCCCCACTTAAAAAGCAACTTATATGTTGAAATGTAACATGATACACAATTTCCCAGAATATAATGTGAATAAACCAATATCAACAATACCTGAAATTTCAGAGGTTGAGTTGCATATTTGTTGTTACTGTAATCACAACTAAAACTTATGACCAATGTAACCAGAGTAATGTAATTGTAAAAAAAAATGCTTTTCCTTAATATCAGTGTCTAACAAAAATATCATAATTTGACAAATAACGAAAAGAACAACTTTTTTCTTCTTCCTATCTTCTTCCTTTCAATTAACCTATTTGCTTCTTTTTCTGTCTTGGTATCTTCTTCCGTTTCCATTAGTTTGACTCTGCTTTCTCAACTCTGAACTTCTTGACTTTGACTGCCACGCTTAATGATTGGGAATGTGACATTGATTGACCCTGGCTCAATTTGCTCTACCGGTGGATTCTATGATACCGGCAAACTTTCAGTTTCTTTGTGACTTTTACTTTCTTTCAGACTTTCATTTTGGACTGTAGGAGGAATTGGAACCATAGAAGGGCTGTCATGCTCTCCTTTAGATTCAGATTTTCTCTTTCAGGCAAATGATCACCATAACGCTAATGGAGTCGTTCTCCAAACTTCACTAAATATGTGAATCCTCGTCTCTTCACAACAACTCAAATCATATATTTCTTCTTATCACTTCGGTGCTTTTTCACCATGACCTTCTGACCAGCACTGAACTCTTAAAGTTTCATGCCTTGTGCATCAGGACTCATCTTCACTTTGTCTTGCTTTTTTCTTACTTTGCTATTTGTCATCAGGCTTAAGCAAACTGAACCTTGCCCTGGGAAAGTGTTTAAACACTGATTCATAAGTGAGAAATCTGTTGTCGACTGTGGGGTTATTCTGTAAGAAAACAGCAAATTGTCTAGCCTTTGTCAAAAAGAAACATGTCATCTAGCAAATACTTCTGCAAAGACCTCTTCATAATCTATACACTTCTTTCTGCAGCACCATTCAATGCTGGGTGATATGATGGCATTTGGGTGTGTTTGACTCCATTCTCACTCAGAAATATTTCAAACACTACTGAGATAAACTGTGGACCATTATCTCACACCAACACCTCTAGCAACCCATAAATTGCAAACCAATTTTGCAAAACATCAATAGTTCTGGCACTTGTATCATTGACCATAGGCTCAACATTTATCCACTTGCTATAGATATTAACCAAAACAAAGTACTCTTTTCCTTCCACTTCAAAGAAATCGACTGATACTTGTTCCCACAATTTTCTTGTGTTTGGTGGCGGAATGAAAGGAACTTTAGGTAGATCATGTTTCATTCTGAGACGCACTTCACAACTTTTCACCAACTTTTCTCTGTCTACCTTAAGATATCAAAAATAGCTTCTTACTACTGCTTTCATATGGACTATCCCTCTGTGCTCTTGATGAAGTTCCTCTAACAATCTCTCTCTAAACTTTGATGGAATAATGACTGTTAAACCTCCAAAGCAGATGGCCTTGATCCATATCGGTTAATTTTGATGTGTGAAATGCTCCTGTAGATTCTCATTATCACACTGTTTAGGCCAGCCATTCATGACATAATTGAGCACTTTACTGAGAACCACATTTCTTCACTAATTTCTCTGGCAAATACTGGCATAGTCTTGCAAAACGTTGGCTGTACACTGTCCTTAATGTGGAATTCATACTTGTGGTGCCTAATTTTAATCATTTGGTCCTGCTTGTTCAAAAACCACTGTGCTCTCTTAGCACTTATCAAATGTCAGACATACTCTTACAGTAAATAACTTGGCCCAGTTTAACCATATCTTCTTAAGCCATTCCTTCTCATCGGGGACTTTGTTCCCTCCAACTACTACTAATGACAAATAATAGGATGCATCATCATATTCTACCCTAACACTGACTTGGCCAACATTGGACCACCATTATTGCAATAGCCACCCAGTTTCACACCAGTTTTGCATACGGGAATATAACTTAGGGATTTCTTGTACTCCTATTCTGAGATAACAGATACTGCTGCAGCTGAAATGCTGCAAAGATGAAAGTAAGTTGTGAATCTCCGACTTTCATTTCTATTGTGGTGCTGGAATTATACCTTCAGCCCTATTATTCTCATTTTCCATGTGTTGTTTTCCTTGCTCTTTAACTGAGCACAACTCTTGATCTTCTTGCTTGACATCAGCTTTTGTTTCCATATCGACCACATGCATATTCAAGGACTTCCAGGTCCATGAAATAGCTTTAAATCTACCTCAACCTGGTGTATTGCAGTGAGCTGGTGCTTGCCTGTGGCCTAGTGTTTAACTGGGACCTGGAGCATTACTGTTTCCTCTACTCCTGCATGCCATCTGGATAAGACTGACTTTCCAACAGGATTAGCACTTTGACTGGAAGTGGGGACATTTAGATAGGTGGTGGCTACCGTGGCAATGGTAACATCTAAATTTCTGACTCGGAGACCTGTGAACTTGGCTCCTGTGACCTGGATCTCACAGAAAGCTGGTGGAGCTCCCCTACAGGCTCAGGAAAAGAACTCTCTAGCATTTGCAACTATCTCTTTCTGCCATTTGTATTACCCCATCACAGGCCTTCTTCCATGTCAACTTATTGCCTTTACTCAAAAGCTTGACCCAGATTTTATAGCTCTTTAGGCCTCCTACAAAAGTATCTCTAAGGTCGATTTCTAAGTTTGCGCCATACCCACAGTGTGAGAGAGGTTTTTTAAG
This sequence comes from Cetorhinus maximus, assembly GCF_964194155.1. Lineage (NCBI taxonomy): Eukaryota > Metazoa > Chordata > Chondrichthyes > Lamniformes > Cetorhinidae > Cetorhinus > Cetorhinus maximus. Next base: position 125,401,926 of record NC_135881.1, on the reverse strand, counting down.
TCAAGATTGTAATTGCTACAGTCTCACTTGGCAACTGTCTCCTTTGACAGAATGCAACTCTCTGTGCAGTTTCATTCTTAGTTGTGCCGTGATAGAAGTCCAGAATCTCATTAATTTTAGTCCATGGTACTGGGGTCTCACGGGCAACACTAGTTAAACACTAAAGTAAAAGCATCTGACCCCATCACCATGAGGAAAAACATTTACTTTATCCTCATCTCCTATTTTATTCACTTTCAGCATAATTCATAATTACACCAGTCCTCTTTGCAAGAGTTAAATTTCCCCATTGTCATCAAATATGCTTTCTGTGCCTTTTTTTATACATTTTTTTATACATTTACGTACCACACTGAATTGTTCATGAAGACAACATGAGCAATCTTTCAAACCACTCAAACTTCCTCAAAGTCCACTTTAGGAGTTCCAAAATGTGTATCACAGTTTTTCGGTCCTTAATTTCTCAAATAAAATGTAAAAAAAAATTTCATCCAAGCCTCGTCACCATCTTTCTGTTGTGTATTGCACATGGACTCACTGCAAACAGCCATTGTTAAAGACTTTATTTAAACCTTCCCCCAGCAAAAAGGGCAACAGAGAAGAAGCATAAGGTTTGTAGTATAATTATCTTGGTATGCTATAGTGACTATTAGCCACAAAAAAGTTGGCCCATCTACCTTGAGGTGCGAGATAGGGAAATCGTTGTGTTTGGAGTGATGGGATATTAAGTCTGAGACATTACATACTTAGATACGATGCCACATAGGCATGAATGTGGACATAGTGAACTGTCAGATCTATTGTGGCCATTGTAGCATAAAAGACTCCTCCCTTGAAGAGATGGTTACATGAGCAGGGCCAGAATCTCTAATACTTGAGCACAGCCCACCAACATTTTTCTTTGAGGGAATATTTTGGAGAGAAAGATTGTATTTCTGTAATGCCTTTTTTGGGAATTGAGATACATATATGGGGTGGAAGGTGGTTTTCTTTAAAGTTTGTGGAATGCTTTTGCCACTGTGGTGTATATGCCATTTAAACAGCCAGAGAAGGCATGTAATATTGTCTCTTGTACATGAAACTATTCTGTGCTAAAGTGCCACAAAAACTATAGAATGACATGTAAAATTTGAAATGTTAAGCTCTTCTATGTGCACTAAATCAGACATCTTGCCTTTGCAGGTTGTCACTTTGTGGTACCGGGCACCAGAAGTTCTGCTGCAGTCTAGTTATGCTACGCCTGTTGACCTATGGAGTGTTGGCTGCATATTTGCAGAAATGTTCCGTCGAAGGTAAGGCTCATATTGGTGCAAATATATTACATTTATTTAAGGAGATCAGGAGAATATAATCCCTTGTTAACTTTTAGATGAAGATCTGTAGGGGAAAGTATATGTCTTGAGTCTCTGTGTAGTAGTATTGTGTGAACACATGAGGTATTTTAATCTAAGGGCCAGTCCAGTTTGAAGACAGGACCTTATTAAGTTGCTGCTTGTAAAATGCATGCTCCGATGCGTGGCCTGCTGCATCGCACTGACTCTGGGTCAGTCCTAGATTGGGTGGCCCAGAGGCTGACCCAGCTGTGGAATGTTAGATCTGCCTGGGGAGCAATTCTGGAGTGGGGAAACCTGAGGAGGCGAAGCCGACAGCACTCTTGTGAAGCTCAGAGGCAAACTCCTGCTCCTTTTGCTTCATAAAAAACTAATTTTATTCTTTACATTTAAGGCCTTTTTCTCTTATCGCCAGGTCTTTCTGAGTGCACAGTTTGCTCATTGTGCCTGCAGAACTACTTTGGGGTCCTATATAACTCATATGACCCTGATTTTCATAGATTAATCTGAGCCCTGCTTGTTTTAGGCCACCTAACAAGAAGGCCCAAGTTAAAATGGCAATGGAGTAGGAATAGAGCTGAAAGCTAACCACCTCGATTTAACTGACCCAGTTCAGTAGAGCAGATGGATTTAAAATCCCCCCATGCTGTTTTCAGTATTTCTAGTGAAATCATAAACATGCTTGGAAAGTGCTTCCAATTCTGCTCGTCTTGGCAAACATTACTCCTCGATATGAACCTAGATGTTGACTTAAGTGGTTGTGCACTATGTTGTATATAATATGGAATAACTGAATGTAGAAGATTGAGATCTGATTGAGGTGCTTAAAATGTTAAAAGGATTTGATAGAGTAGATATGGAGATATTATTTGTTCTGATGGGGCACTAGGAACAAACCGTTATAATAATAGTTAGAGCTAGGCCATTCAGAAGAAAAAACAGGAAGCACTTTTTTTACACAAAGAATAGTGGAAGTCTGGAACTAACTTCCCAAAAGGAAATGGATACTGGGCCCAAAGACACTTTCAAGACTGAGATAGTTAGATTTTTGTTGTGTAAGGATTATCAAGGGATATTGAGTTGAAGTGTAGATCAGCCATCATCCTATGTTCTCAACTCATTAGGGGAGGTAAATGCTCCCTTTTAGTCTGCTTTTTGACACAATTTGCAAATCCAAATATTCTGATTTCTTCAGCTTGACTAATAGCTTTGGTGTTTTGTGTCGGTGTGGTATTAGTTTGGTTTTCCCTCTGTTTGAAATGTTGATCACACTGAGCGAAGGTACTAGAAATAAAAAAAACAAAATGCAACGGCCTAGCAACTGATCGAGGCAATGCCCATTCCGACTACCGAGGTCCCAATACAGCAGGCAGGAAGCGTGTACATGTTTCTGTCCATACGTGCGCAGTTTGAAACAGCGAGGAGAGAGCCGGGATTTTCACAGTTTTAAACAGCGAGAGGAGGGCCGGGATTTTCACAGTTTAAACCAGCGAGAGGAGAGCCGGGATTTTCATAGTTTAAACCAGCGAGAGGAGAGCCAGGATTTTCACAGTTAAACCAGCGAGAGGAGAGCCGGGATTTTCATAGTTTAAACCAGCGAGAGGAGAGCCGGGATTTTCATAGTTTAAAACAGCAAGTTGAGCCTGAAGCTCAGATGCGGAGAGCAGGCCGGCGTGAGAAGGGCAGCGGTGGCGGGAGATAAAAACCTGCAGCAGTGAGCCCCTTCAACCTGTTTCTACCTGTCAGTGCCAAGTGTGACATCACAGGAAAACAGGTAGGTGATTGGTGGGTATCTCTTCCCTGTCTATTTTGATTGGCCAAGTGGTTTAAATCAAGAGATATAATTACAGCTGTAGAATACAGTTAAGAAATTCACTTTTAAAATAGTTAACATCCAAATTAATTAATTAATTAAATAGAATAGAGGTGGTTGGGCAGGCGATGTGTTGCAGCTGTAGCATGTGGGAGCTGGTGGACACCGGTGCAATCCACGGTGACCACATCTGCAGGAGGTGTTGGCTGCTTGAGGAACTTCAACACAGAGTTGATTTGCTGAACTCCAAGCTGCGGACACTGCGACACATCAGGGAGGGAGAGAGTTACCTGGACACTGTTTCAGGAGGCAATCACACCCCTTAGATTAATTACATCAAATTTGGTCCGTGGTCAGGGACAGGAGGGTGTCGCTGCAAGTGAGGATCCAGAATTTAGCTTTGGGAGGAGACTCAACCGATGCCCTTGTCCAATAGGTACGAGGTTCTTGCTCCTGGTGTGGATGAGGGCACAGACTGCAAGGAGGATGAGCGAACTGACCACAGCACCATGGAACAGAGTGTCATTCAAGTGGGGGGAGAAAAGAGAAATGTAGTAGTAATGTGGGATGGCATAGTTAGGGGAATAGATACTGTTCTCTGCAGCAAAGACAGAGTCCTGAAGGCTGTGTTGACTACCTCGTGCCAAGGTTAAGGACATTTCTTCTGGGCTGGAGAGGAACTTGGAGTGGGAGGGGAAGGATCCAGTTGTCGTGGTCCACGTAGGTACCAACAGCATAGGTAGGACTAGGAAAGAGGTTCTGCTGAGGGACTACGAGCAACTCGGGGCTAAATTAAAAAGCAGAACCACAAAGGTAATAATCTCTGGATTACTACCTGAGTCACGTGCCAACTAGCATCGGGTGAATAAGATTCGGGAGAATTTTCTCCCCATCATGGGGATTGTGCGGGGGCGGGCACGGGCAAGCACGCAGCCGATCGGTGCCCCTGATTGGCTGGATGCCGCCATTTTACATGGGCAAGCAAATTAAGGCCTGCCCAGTGTGACGCACGCCCGGAAGTGCTGAGCACTCCCTGTTTCGACGGGGAGTAGGCTGAGTTGGGGAGTGCGCTTTTTCACACATATGCATGAAAGAGCGCAGAAAGCTTCCGGAGGCACAGAGCTGCCTCGGAGATTAGTTTCACGTATAAAACGTTGAATAAAGGGAGAAAAATGTTTTAAGGACATGTCCCCTCATGTGAAACAGTCACATGAGCTGGGACATGTCCATTAATGTTAATAAAAAATTTTCCAACCCGTGGATGAGGTTCCATGAAAAATGGGAAGGCCGCCTGGGCTCGTCGCCTGCCCACCAACCTTAAGGTTGGATGGGCAGTTCAGGTCAATGATTTAATTGATTGTTAAATGGCCTTAATAGGCCTTTAACAGTTCGGCGGCCGCACAGCCACATCGGCTGCGCGCCCACCAAACTGAAAATCTAAATGACTCATGGTGACGTCAGGACACACACCCGACATCACCCCACATCATTTTACGCCTGGGCGAGTGGACCCTGCTCACCGAGCCAAAGATTGTACCCTTAGAGAGGTAAAAGCGTGGCTCAAAGATTGGTGTGGGAGAAATGGATTCCGATTCATGGGGCACTGGCACCAGTACTGGGGAGGGAGAGAGCTATTCCGTTGGGACGGGCTTCATTTGAACCATGCTGGGACCAGCATCCTGGCGAATCGTATAACTAGGGTTGTACATAGGACTTTAAACTAATTAGTTGGATGGAGGGTTCAATTGAAGGGAAGTTTAAAAAATCAAAAAGAAACAAGAGAGCAGAGGTGCAGGGTAGTGAAGAGGCGAACGATAATCAAAGTGTGACAGGAAGGGGCAGAAAATATAAGCAGAAGAGTGCAGCAGAAATTAGAACTAGAATGAGTAACATTGGTAAAAAGTCGAAGCTTAAGGCTCTTTATCTGAATGCACACAGCATTTGTAACATGGTAGATGAGTTGATGGTACAAATAAAAATATATGGATATGACTTGATAGCTATTACAAAGACGTGGTCGCAGGGTGACCAAGACTGGGAACTCAATATTCAAGGGTATTCAACATTACGGAAAAATAGGTAAAAAGGAAAAGGAGATGGGGTAGCTTTGTTAATAAAGGAAGGTATCAGTACAGTGGTAAGTAGTGATATAGATGCCATGGATCATGATGTGGAATCAGTTTGGGTGGAAATAAGGAATAGCAAGGGGAAGAAGTCACGGGTGGGAGTCGTCTATAGGCCCCAAGGAGTTGCCTCACTGTAGGACAAAGTATAAATCGGGAAATAATGGAGGTGTGTAAGAAGAGTGCTACAATTCTCATGGGTGATTTTAATCTGCATATTGACTGGACAAATCGGATTGGCAGGGGTAACATGGAAGATGAATTTGTTGAGTGCATTAGGGATTGTTTCTTAGAGCGATACTTTGCAGAACCTACCTGGGAACAGGTTATTTTAGACCTAGTATTGTGTAATGAGGTGGGATTAATAAGAGATATTGTAGTTAAGGATCCTCCTAGTGGGTAGCAATCACAACATGGTAGAATTTCAAATTCAGTTTGAGGGAAAGCAACTCAGGTCTCAAACCAGTGTCCTCAACTTAAATAAGGACAATTACAGAGATATGAAGAAACAATTATCTAAAGTGGGCTGGGAAAATAGACTAAGGGGAAGGTCAGCGGATGAGCAATGACAGACATTTAAGCAGATATTTCATAACGCTCAGCAATAGTTTATCCCAGTCAAAGAAGGACTCGATGAGAAGGATAAACCACCTGTGGTTAACAAAGGCGGTCAAGGAGAGTATCCAATCAAAAACTAAGGTATACAAAGTGGCAAAAACTAGTGGTTTTTGTAAATTGGCAAGAAATATAAAAACAACAGCAAGAGTTGGAGTTGTATAGAACCTTAGCGAGGCCACAGCTGGAGTACTGTGTGCAGTTCTGGTCGCCACATTATAGGAAGGATGTGATTGCACTGGAGGGGGTGCAGAGTAGATTCGCCAGGATGTTGCCTGGGATGAAACATTTAAGTTATGAAGAGAGGTTGGATAGATTTGGGTTGTTTTTGTTGGAGCAGAGAAGACTGAGGGGTGACCTGATCGAGGTGCACAAGATTATGACAGGGTGGATAGGGAGCAGCTGTTTCCCTTAGTTGAAGGGTCAGTCACAAGGGGGCATAAGTTCAAGGTGAGGGGCAGGAGGTTTAGAGGGGATGTGAGGAAAAACTTTTTTACCCAGAGGGTGGTGACAGTCTGGAATGCGCTGCCTGGGAGGGTGGTGGAGGCGGGTTGCCTCACATCCTTTAAAAAGTACCTGGATGAGCACATGGCACGTCATAACATTAAAGGCTATGGGCCAAGTGCTGGTAAATGGGTTTAGGTAGGTCAGGTGTTTCTCATGTGTCGGTGTAGACTCGATGGGCCGAAGGGCCTCTTCTGCGCTCTGATTCTGTGAAGATCTTCTACAGGTATATGAAAAGAAAGAGAGTTGCTTAAGTGAGCATGGGGCCCACGGAGGTTGCAACTGGAGAATTGATAACAGGGAACAGGGGAATGGCACATAAATTAAACCAATATTTTGCATCGGTCTGCTTGGTGGAGGACACTATAAACATTCCAAAGATGTCAGATAAGCAAGGAGTTAACAGGAGGAAAGATCTTGTAACAGTCTGTATCATGAGGGACAAAGTATTTGACAAACTAATGGGACTAAAGGCGGACAAGTCGCCAGGACCTGATGGCCTGCATCCAACGGTTTTAAAGGAAGTGGCTGCAGAAATAGTGAAAGCATTGGTTGAAATATTCCAGAACTCACTGGATTCTGGGAGGGTCCCAGAGGATTGGAAAACTGCTAATGTGACGCCCCGTTCAAGAAGGGAAGGAAACAAAGGGCAGGAAACTATAGGCCACTCAGCCTATCACCTATTTCCCTATTGGGAAAATGCTAGAGTCCATTACTAAGGAAGAAATAGGACATTTAGAAAAGCTTAACGCAATCAAACAGAGTCAACATGGTTTCGTGAAAGGGAAATCGTGTTTGAGAAATTTGTTCTTTGAGGCTATAACAAGCATAGTTGATCAAGGGGAACTGGTAGATGTAGTGTATTTGGATTTCCAGAAGGCATTCGATAAGGTGTCACATAAAAGGTTATTGCACAAGGTAGAAGGTAGTTTGGGGGTAATTTATTAGAATGGATTGAGGATTGGTTAACACACAGAAGACAGAGAGTCAGAATTAATTTGTCCTTTTGTCAGGTTGGAAAGACGTAACTAGTGGAGTGCCTCAAGGATCAGTCCTAGGACCTCAATTATTTACTATCTATATTAATGACTTGAAGGAGGAGGCAGAGTGTAATGTGTCCAAATTTGCTGACGATACAAAAATAGGTGGGAGGGCATGTTGTGATGAAGACATAAGAAATCTGCAAGGGAATATAGATAGGTTGAGTGAGCGAGCAAAAGCATGGCAGATGGAGTTTAATGTAGGAAAGTGTGAGGTCATGCACTTTGGTAGGAAAAATCAAAAGGTAGACTATTATTTAAACGGAGCGACTCCAAAATAGTGCAGCACAGAGGGACCTGGGTGTTCTTGCGCATGAAACACAAAGAGTTAGCATGCAGGTGCAGCAAGTAATTAAGAAGGCAAATGGAATTTTAGCCTGTATTGCTAGGGGGTTGGAGTTTAAAAATAGGGAAGTCTTGTTACAACTGTACAGAGTGTTGGTGAGGCCGCACCTGGAGTACTGTGTACAGTTTTAGTCCCTGTATTTAAGAAAGGATATACTGGCATTGGAGGCAGTTCAAAAGAGATTCACTAGGCTGATTCCTGGGATGAAGGGGTTGACTTATCAAAAACGCTAAACAGGTTAGGCCTTTATTCATTAGGGTTTAGAAGAATGAGGTGTGATCTTAAGAAACGTTCAAGATTCTGAGGGGGCTTGACAGGGTAGATGTTGAGAAGATATTTCCACTAGTGGGGGAATCTCGAACTAGGGGACATAGTTACAGAATATGGGGGCACTCATTTAAAACTAAGATGCGAAGGAATTTCTTCGCTGAGGGTAGTAAATGTCTGGAATTCTCTACCCCAAAGAGTTGTGGAGGCTAGATTACTGAAAATATTTAAAGAGGCGGTAAATAGATTTTTGGAATATCAGGGAGTTAAGGGTTATGAGTGGCTGGCACAAAAGAGGAGTTGAGGCCTGGGGCAGATCAGCCATGATCTTATTGAATGGCGGGGCAGGCTTGAGGGGCTGAATAGCATACTTCTCCTATTTCTTATGTCCTTATGTCTAGCAATTTAGATAAGGACAGAATATATGCATCCTTTACTCATGCCTAAAGCAAGCATTAGACCCTTTGAATTCTGACTTATTCAGCCTGAGGTGCTTACCTATAAACAGGTGCAGCAGCCCAATCTTGCACTGGGGAGCCTCAGGCCTCATCATTCATGCACAGGGAATATACCCTGCGCTCTAACCCTATGCATCCAAAAATGAACAGGTCTGAATGTCTGGGCCAATCTCTTCCAAGTTAGTCAGCATTAAGGTTAGTCATCAGCTCCTGCATGTGGCTTTGTTGGGTTTTCTAAGAACTGCTGCAGTCGTTGAGAATATCTTCATGTTCTGCCACATATAGTCTTTGTGAGGCAACAGGAGGTTGTGTGTGGCTCTTTATCACAGGCCAGTTGCCAAGACATATCAAATGTATTGTTATCTGTTGTTTTACAGTAAAGCGTTGTCATGCATGTTTGCATGATGCAAAACCTGAAAGGAGAAATTTTTGCCACATACTTGGAGTTTCTGTCATCTGTTCAGGTTGATAATTCTAAAGCTTGGGGAAGCTAGTAAAACCCTGGTGATAACCTCCATTTATGTCTTCCAACATAAATATTCAAAAAAAATTAAAATTGTACTTGGCCTCACAAACAATAATTCCTTTAAAACTGGATAGCAGATATAGCATTTTGAGGTTCCTGAAATTAATTAGAGATTAATAATGCAGTATTGTGAAATTGCAGTGTTAAATACCTCATTCACAGTGGCAAACAGAACTGCTAAGTCACATTGACTAATTCAGCTTAACCACTCCATACCTTGGGACTTGAATTTTCGGCTTGTCAGCACGCCCGATCCTCCCCCCATCACTGCCACTTCGCAATTCATTTTTAATGAACAACTTCAGCCGGAAAATGTAGAGATTTCAAGAATACGCAAAATCAAACACTTTTCAACTGTATTTACCCAACCAAATTAATTTGGGGGCTCTCCTGCATCTATTCAGGTTAAACCTTGGGCATACTGGGGGTAATTGGCAAGAGTGGAAATTAAAAAAGAGAGAGATGTAATATGAGCTGCCGATTTGCCATTGCACAAAGTCAAAATTAACTCTATTCAGGTTCTAAGAACTACCCCTTGTATTATTTAAAAACAAGAGTTAAATGAAGTGCTTGAGGGGATAGAGAGAGGGACTGCACTTACAAATTATTAGATAACATCAAGATAAACAATTTAAATTCAGAAATCATTGACACCACTTGAAGAGCAGCAGGGCAGAAACGTAAGTGTGCAGAACAGAAGGGTTGCAGCACTCCAGAGACTTTAGCACAAAATCTAGACGAACAGCCCCCCTGCAGTTCCGACGGAATGCTGCACTGTCAGACTACTGTTTTTGGATGAGGCCCTGTCTTCCCTCTTGGGTGGTCATGGAAGATTCCATGGCACTGCTTCTTAATGCTTTTCAGGCACACTGCCTTTGGTACTATCACTTTTCCTTTGTGATGGCAATAGTTATCTGCCCAATGTACAGGGAGAGTAGCCTCAATTTTTCACCAAACCAAGCAATGCATGCTTCCATTCTCTAATTTTAGTGTTTTTGCAAGGTTTAAAAAATTGCTGTAATTGTGATAGAAGCCTTTTTTCCCTTACACCTTTCATCCCCTTGGGAGCTGGAGCAGTAATGATTATTACCACTGTGGGAAGGTAGGAGCACAGAAGTTTAACATAGTTAACTGTGTTGTGTTGGGTCATCCGCTGTATACTTAACAAACCTATATATCTGGGCCCTGCATCAGGTGTGAAGTGGGGTTTTGGGGCCTGTATGTCACTGTATTCTTTTGTTACCAAATTAAATAAAAATACTCTACTGCCAGAGTTAAAGCATTAAAGTGGCCACATTGTCATCCAAGATACTCTTGATGCACGTTTGCTGTAGCTGTGCAATGTTCTAGGTGTGAAATGTCAGTTGTCATGTCTGGAACTGATTGTAATATGCAGTATTGAAGACCATGGTGGCAAATTGCAAGTATGAACTTCACTTGAAAATTGCATTTTCCTAAATATGTATCAGATATAGAATTTATTCTTGATTTCTGTTTAGTAAAGCAGCCTATTATCCATTATTTGATGTATTATTAGGCATCATTATATTGATTATATATTATCCATTATATGACATGCTGTGGCATACAGTTACTAGTATATTTTGCTGTAGTTTGAATTCCTTTCTCTCCGTCTTATCTGTTGTAATATGCCTTTAAGGGATAGCAGCCAGGCATCAGGGAAGTGTGTCATGTGATCCAGCCTCAGTTTCACTTTGGGCTGGAGCATAACACAGGCACACAGCTCTGATGTCAAGTTTTCTGTCCATGTATATATGTTCACATGTGCCTGTTCTTAATAAGTGAACCCACAATGTGTTTGCACAATCTCTAATGAACGATTGGTGCCTTTATATTATTATAACACACACAACATGGTGTGCAGCATTGGTTCCTTCTAAATGACATAGTGCTCAGCCTAGCAGCAAGATTCAGTACAGGTACGACAGTCTTAGATCATGCTACATGGCATGAGACGACCCTCGACATTTCGGTCAGACTGCAACGTCGGAGAGTGTTGAAATCACAGCGTGGTGACTGCGTAGAACAGCTTTGAGGACAGTGCTGGGATAGTGCACAAATAACGAACTAGTAAGTAGACGGATCCCTCATGGTGAGTAGGACAACACAGCAAGAGGACCAGCACCAGGTTAGCTCAGTCTGGAAAGGTGAGTGACTGGGTGTGGGCCAGATCGATACCGAGTGAGAGAGAGTTCAACAAAACATAAGGCAAACAAAATCATCATTAATATCGGGCTAGAGAACATTGCAATTATAACGGGCGGAGTGGACACTCATTCCAGGTACTATAAGAGAAGGAAGGTCAAAGAGATATTGTCAAAATGTCCACTAAATTCCCCAGTTTAAATTGGGATGCAGTTGACCTACCATCTGAAATGTTTAAACAATGCACAGAGCTATGGTTTCCTGATTCAGGTGTGTCTGGACCAGAAAAGCAAGCCATAAAAATTTGCGCTTCGATTGAAGTTCTACCCAGGCTGAATAAGTCAGGATTTACAGCAGAAGAGCTAAACTATCCCCAAAGGATATGGACTACATTGGAAGACCGGTTCAGAATCAGGTTAAACTTCCATATCCACCAACTAGAGTTCATGTCATTTTGACAACAGCCTACAGAATCCATAGACTGCTTCATCAGCAGATGCGGAGAAAAGGGTACATATTGTGATTTTTCCGACTCAGAGCTAACAGACAGAATTTTTGAGTTGGTAATTGCATCCACTCTCGTGGAAGTGTTCCAGAAGGAACTGCTGGACAAGCACAAAACGCGTAGCATTGAAGAACTACTCAAAGATGGACATGAGTACGAAACAATCCTTGCAGGTCAACAAAGCTTACAGGTCCTAAGCTCAGCCCCAATTGACGACAAACTTACGAGAACACTTAAACCTAGCAAAACGTGGGAGGCATTGCCTTCTGCATGCACCAAGGAACTGGCTAGTTTTTAAGCAATTCTGTAAGGCATGTGTCAGAAAGTGCCGTTGGCAGCAGCAGTGCACTAGAGCAAAGGCTGATGCAGCTATAAAATGCTGTGTACTTATCTAAACAGAATGGTACCTTCAAGAAATAAGAATCATCATCCATTATCCTGTCAGAAACATATACATGTGGTGACTAACAAACCAAAACATCATGATAATGTGCACAATGAGACGAAGAGCGAAGAACATACAATTCACTCCATCAATCTCGTGGAAAACATAGATGCCATCGCTCACTCGCACATGGGCAAGAGAGACAGTCTGTTGGCGGGTATGAACAATGACATTGAAGTCATTGTCAAGAAGTGAGGCATGTCAAAAGCATATGCCAAGTCAACACAAAGAACTATTGATTCCGCATGAGGTTCCTACCCATCCTTGGTCCAAAATCGCATCCAACCACTTTCATGCCCATGGCACTGACTTCATCATCATCGTCGACTACTTTACCAAGTGCCCCATTATTCAACAATTGCACAATATGTCAAGCACAACAGTCGCACACACTCAAGTGCTTTTTTCTATTTGTTTGATGTGCCTAGAGAGATCATTACGGATAGCAGTGTGCAATTTATCGATAAGCCATTTCAGGATATGTGTCAGAAGTGAAATATCAATCACACTACATCATCTCCTCGTTACCCTAGACCTAATAGCCCAGCTGAACAAATGATTCTCACGGTGAAATCCCTTATTCTCAAATGTAGACAGACCAAGCAAGATTTACACATTGCAATGTTACACCTGAGAGCAACTATTCCATCGCCAGCAGAAATCTTGTTTGGCAGACTAGTGTGTACTAATTTACCTACTCTTATCCATTCAATTCTCTGAAACTACAAAGCAACTTTTAAAACTACAAGAGAAGATGACCAACATGCATGATTAAAAATGCAGGTACAGAATTGCTAAATTTACATCTGGGACAAGAAGTTCACAGCCAGGATCCCACAGAAGGTACGTGGCCGCCAACCAAGGTGACTAGGATTTGTTTGGAACCAAGGTCCTATGAAGTCATTACACGCAAAGGTGCAACGGTGAAGCATAACCAAGGAAAATCAGATCTATTCCAACAGAACACAGACACACAGCTTTGCAGCTCTGATGTCCTCAAGCTTTCTATCTGTGTATATATGATCACACGTGCCTGTTCTTAATAAATGAACCAACAACATGTTTGTACAATCCCTGATGAGCAATTGGTGCCTTTATATTGTAACACAGACAACATTATTCATTTTTGATAATGTTGCTTTCCATCAAGCACCCTCTGTCTTCTAGGATAATGAAACAATCTGAATCTTTTCCTCCCCTTTATTCTTCCTCATCATCATTCCCCCATCTTCACCAACACCCCAATGGAATATTTCAGCTCCATCAGTTACATATAGGATTACATAGGATATATGGCACAAATAGGCCATGCCAGTGTTGATGCTCCATTCAAGCCTCCTCCCATCTATCCTCATCTAAATCTACTATGATAACCATATATTTCCTTCCTGTCTACCTTTCCCTTTAATGCATCTATACTATTCACTTCAACCACTCTCTGTGGTAGCAAGTTCCAAATTCTCACCATTCTTTGGGTAAAGAAGTTTCTATTTCTTGGCGACTATCTTATATTGATGGCCTTTCGGTTATGCTCTTGCCCATAAGAGAGAACATTTTCTTTGTATCCACTCCATTAAAACCTTTCATAATTTTAAAGAGCTTTATTAGGTCATCTCTCTGCTGCCTTTGTTCAAGGGAAAAGGGACCTAGCCTGTCGACCCTTTCCTGAAATGTATACCCGCACAGTTCTGGTATCTTCCTTGTAAATCTTCTCAGCACCTTTTTTAGTGCCTTGATCCTTTTTGTAATATAGTGACCAGAACTGTACACAATACTCTTTAAGTGTGGTCTAACTAAGGTTTGGTACAGGTTTAGCATAACGTCCCTGTGTCAATTCTAACCCTCTAGATATAAAACTTAGTGCTTGGTGATTTTTTTGTGGCCTTTGTGATGACCTTTGACCTGGAAGCAGTGAAGTAAGGAAAGTTAGTGATTCTTTAAAACATCTGTGGAATCTTCATGGCCCGTAACTTCTACGCTCCCCAGCATCGGATTTGGGGGTACCTCAAAAGATGCGCTGGGGAATCCCTCAGGCAAGTGTTTGCACGGCAATTGCCCAGAAGTGCTAACTTCTTCTGGACAATTGCACTGCACTGGGAACCATCCGGAAATGCAGTTTAAATCGCAAACTTCAATGGTTCCGCCGGGGGTTTTACCAATTGTTACCCAGAAAAAGTTAGAAGAATTAAAACCTCTTCTAACTTCTGCTTAACTGTTGTAAAGACCCAGACCAACCCCATGAGACTTCCCCCCCACCCCCATTCCTACCCACCCCCCAACCTTAGACACTTATCTTCTCCTGGCCTGTCAATTTCCCTGGCCCTTTAAATTTGCCTGCTTTACAGCATCAAATACTTTTAAAAAGGGGCGTGGCCTCCTTGAATACGCTGGACTTTGCTGGGGCCTGCGAGGATTCATTCAATGCAGACCCCAAGCAGCTCCGGTGAACGGAAGTGGTAACACGATTTTCAAGACCAGGTAAGTGTGCATTTACTACTTCTAATTTCTGCGGGCCAGCACTTTCCGACACTAGTCGGAGTTACGGTCAATTGTTTTTAGGAATGTTTTGAGAGTCTGCATCAGTTGTAAAAGTATTAATTGTAATGTTCCTGGATAATAAGAAATACTGGTCCGTGTGACCTGGCGACCCTTAATCTGGAAGCAGTACTAACAGGAGGTAAATAAAAGCCAAAAGCTATGTGGCCACTCACAAAGGAAAGCTACATGAGAAGAGTGAAGCCACAGATGCAGACACAAAGGAAAAACTGACAGAGATAGAAAGAGGAACACACTGAGTTGTGTAAGAAGAAGCAAATCATCCTCAGGAAGAAGTCAGTTTTGTTTCTGTTTGGTGTAAAGGAGACAGGACCTTTTGGGGGCAATGTTCAAGCTGGCTATGGGTTTAAAACTTGGAAAGCTATATTAATAATTCAGAGACGCTACAGCTGATGTTTTCCCAGAAATAGCCAAAGCGTGAACTGGCTTGTTATTGGTTGGTGGGTTGAAAAGGAATTCTGGAAAGACAACATCAGGACTGTTGTGATCCAAGGGAGAGAGGATTGATAGACGTGTGCCTTACTGATGATAGTAGTGTCTGTGATACTCAGAGGTGAAAGTTGATGTTGGATAGGACTCCTGACATACCCTGCGTGAATAAGAAACAGCATATTGTGGAACTTTATAGCTACGTAGTGTACATGTCTGCAGGGAATGGAATCCTGTTGGTAATTTCTCCATTTGGGGGTCATTCAGTAAATCGGTTTGTTTTGGTTTATAGTCTCCCCACAGAGATCATAACATGTGCTAATCTGTGACGCAACTTTTAGTGAGTGATGTATTCGTATCCTGACATCCCTTTGTTCCTTTATCCCACCTGGACCTGCAAGCAATAAGTGACCTCCCTGTTCTTCCTAAAAAATGTGCTACCTCACATTTATCTATGTTCAAACTAATTTGTCATTATTTGCCCATTCTGCAAATTTATTAAAATCACCCTGTAATTTGTTACAGCACTGCTCAGTATTGACTACTCACCCTCCCGATCCCACCTCCACAAACACCCCAATAGACTATTTCAGTTCCATCTATTGTTCACAGCAAATACTCAGCAACAACAACAATTTGCATTTATATGGACATGCAACGTAGTTAGTATCTCAAGGCGCTTCACAGAAGTATTATCAAACAACATTTAACACTTTGTCACATAAAGAGATATTAGGACAGATGACCAAAAGCTTGGTCAGAGGTAGGTTTTAACAAGTATCTTAAAGGAGGAGAAAGAAGTAGAGAGGCGGAGAAGATTAGGGAGAGAAGTACAGAGCTCAGCACCTAGGCAGCTGATGGCACAGCCACCAGTGATAGAGCGATAAAAATCAAGAATGCTCAAGAGATCTGAATTGGAAGAGCACAGATATCTCACACGGTTGTAAGGACTCGAGCAAGTTATAGAACTAGGGAGGGGAGGGGCCACAGAGGGATTTGGAAACAAGGATAACTCAACTGAGCACCACAACCGACCCCCGACAATCACACCTCCCACCCCCAACCCAAATCCACTACCTGTTGGACCACCCAACTACACCCCCTGCCTGACCTGACCAATCTACTCCCCCCCCACCCCCCCCTTCCACCCCCACAACCTGACTAGCCCCCTTACCACCAGATTACCTGTATGACCACCCAACTATCCCCACGATCACCTGACCCAACCACCCATCCCAACCACACAACTATTTCCCCTCGGACTGCCCTACCCAACTACCTTCCTCCGACCCAGCCACCCCACTGATCACCTGACCAGCACCCCCACTCCCCCAACTCACCCAGCTGAATACCCACTCACCCACCTACCCATTCACTAACCCACACTCATTCGTTAAGACTTGAGACCTTTAAAAACTTACCTAAATACGGCAGTTACTTTTGTAAAAAGGTGTGTCCTCTCCTTCCTCCAACCCTATGCTAGCTGGACTTACCCTGGAGAGTCTGCACTGCCCATTTATGCTTCTGCTGGGATCAGAAGAAATGGCTGAAAATGGGTAATATCGTCAGGTCAGAGAAAACTTCGCAGGCAGTGGCAATGCATCCATATCGGGCCACTGTTTCTCAGTCAAAAGTTGTGGATGAGCAGACAGCTCAAAGGCTAAATGTGAACATTTTTCTAGCGATTGTTGCCCTAGAAATAAACAGTGTGAGAATTGCAGAAGAAATAAAATTAGAAAATTGTGAGAGAGGTAACAGCCAGTACCAGTCATGTTATCGTTTAAAGGGAACCATATCTGCTGGGTACTTGGTATCATTGACTCCTTATCCAATTTTCTGAGGTGGTTCCCAAATATCAGTGCACATGGGATAAGAACCAGAAACCTAGTGATTGCTTGACTTCACTTGCTACCAGCTGCTCGAGAGATGCGTACTGCTAGCAATAAGCACTAAGTGATATAAGCAGAATCTAAACCTTATACAAACTACATGTAACTTCTTTAATGTTAAATAAATAGGAGTTAAGTCAAAGTTATGCAACAGAATATGTGACATTTATAACTATGGAAAACATCTAATATCACAAGATGGAAGTAGATGAAGCAGTCCATTCAACCCATTTTAGCTCAGGCATCTAGAAAAACATCTGAATGATTCCAGGGCTTTTGCCTGTAATTCAGTTCCTCAAAGTCCTTCCAGATGTGTTGATCATTTTCTGCAATCAAGAACTAGCTGACATCAATCATTTGTGGCCCCTTGTCCTACTCTCATGGTTTAATTTGAAATCATTTTTTCTGAACTACCGTTATGCCATTTACTATTCTATACTTTGATAAGCTTACCACTTGGGCTTTTCAAGCGTATAAAGAGTCAAGTTTCTCTGGTCTCAGACTTCTGGTACTAAGGATTAGCCTTTTGGCTCATGCCTGAAGTGTCTTAGGGGTTTGAAAATATCCCTTGTGTTTCAGTGACGCAGCCAAGAATTACAGGAGGGATTATTTTACTAACACAGTGGTGAGTAGATGGAACAGATTGCCAGCATGGATGGTGGAACAAGAAACTAAAATGTGTTTCAGTAAAGAACTATAGAGACTATGGTCAACAAATGAGATTCAGGGTTACAAGAAATACATCAAGGGAATATTTTGGACTAGAGAGCTGGATGGATGAACAGTCTTCCGCCTGAAACTTACTAATAAATGTGCTAGCTCGAGCATGCTACAGTTTGAACATTATTTATTTTAAATTGTATCCTACTCTTACAGATTCTCCATTTTTACAGTTCTCGTTTTTTCACTGTTACTAAGTGGTTCATTGACACATCTGAAGGCAATCCTGAAGTATATCCAATTCCTACGCTACACAGTTTTTTTCTTCTGCAGCAAATGAACCAGTAATAGCAGTAGAAGAAGTGGTAATAAAACTACTTTTTCTGGACATACACAGAGGATCCCACTTTTTGAGAGGAGGAAGAATAGTACTGAAACATTACTGGAATAATTAAGTACAGTCACTAAATCAGACAGGAACTTGCAATTACTCTCAAGCTTCTGAGCGCTCCCTCACAGTTTAATGGCATAGTAAGGAATTAAGGCTTTGAAGTTAAGAAACCAGGAATAGTTCTCTCCACATCTGCTTCCCCAGATGGTAACAGATATGATTCTTTTGGTCAAAATGACTCCTCAGCTGTGCGTTGCTGAAGAGAAGGTAGTTAAAACCGTTAGCTTCGTTACCTGTGGTTAAACTCTTATATTAGTGTTGTTAGATTTTGGATGATTTATAGTTCTGTGGTTTTCCTTTATATTATCTTTGCATGTACTTCTGATGCTCGAGCAAACCATCAGGTCATCCTGATAAAGCAATGAGAATACTTAACTTGGCATGTAACTCTTAACTCACGTATAATATAAGAACCTAAGGGCTGAATTTTTGACTGGGGTGGGAACGGAGGCAGAAGTGGCCCGAAAATAGCGGCACTGGGCAGCATGTCAATTTTGTGACACTTCCCAGTGCTGGCAATGTCCATTGGAGTAGGAAGAGGGCAGCTCAGCCATTCAATCTGCTCACCAAATAAGGCCAATTAGAATAGTTGGCGGTCATTAAGAGCTTGTTGAAGGGTCTTGTTGATTTTTTTTACAGGTTGGGGTGTGGTGCACATGTTGCCCACACTATCTGGGGCTGAAGGAAGGTAGGTACAGAGTGGAAAGCCAGACATGGAAATCACCTCGACCTCTTAAAAGGATTAACAGTGCAGACGGGGACTTGGCCTTTGGGAAACAGATGCCCCTGGTGCTGCGCAGGTGGTAGTGAGAGTGGGCAGTCAGCCATTGCAGGGGATCATCAGCCTCCTGGCATCATGGAGGCAGATGGGCTGGGGACAAGGCAACTGAGGAGAATTGGGCAACCAGCTGAGCACTAGGAGGCTGCAACTGGCAATGGGAGCAGATTTTTTGGCTCATTGGTGATGCATAGCAACACCTTCCACAGAAAGCGTGGAACCCCGAACGGCAAGAGGGCACGGGAGAAAAAAGAAAGGCAGGATGACAACAGAGGCCAAACCCTCAACATAGCATCAGCCATCAGTGACGAAGCTACTTAGAGATGACCGAGACCCAGTGCTGCAAGAGACTGCAATTTTCCAGGCAGATGGCCACCGAAGATCTTACACCACACAGCTCTGATCACCGTGCCCAGCGTAGCCTTGAACCCCTTCTTCTGGGTCCTTCCAAGCTCTGAACCTTAGTGGCACCTCACAGACAGCTGCACAGCACTGCATCTCGCAGGTCACTGATGACCACTTTGCCAGAGCTGGACAACATATTTATTTCATGACAGACACGACATCCAGAGGCAGAAGGCAGTGGTTTTGCTGCCAATGCTGGATTCCGCCAGGTGCAGGACATCATTGATTTCATGTGGCCATCAAGGCACCCAGCGACTGCCCACTTAGATTCATCAACACAAAGGATTTGCTCTCTGTGTTCAGCTGGTCTGTGACCATAACAGGAGCTTCCTGCATGTATGCACTCGCTTTCCTGGCAGCTGCCATGTCTCCTTCACCCTCTGCCAGTCCAAGCTGCCTCAGAACTTCACCCCAACATCCAGTCTGTGGATGGATCTTTGGGGACGAGGGACACCCCTTTAAAGAATAGTCAGTCATTCATCCCTCCATGGGAGCCACTGACAGAAGCATAGGCAATAGATCCAAATGCCACATGCTCACTAGGACAACTGTTGAACAGACCATTGGGCTTCTCACAGTGTGCTTTCAGCACTTAGACAGGTTGGCTGGCATCCTGCAATATTCTGCTGCAAGGATCTCAATCATTGCATTGGTCTGCTATACTCTCCATTACATGACCCTACGGAGAGGTGTGGACCTTGAGTACTGAGGTCCTGGAGACAGCCCATCGGAGGAAGGGCTGGAGCAGGAGGTCAGAGAGGAGGAAGAAGAGGAAAAGGAAATAGAAGGAGATGATGCTGAAAAATTGGGTGCCCTGGCTGTACAAAGAGATGGCCAGTGCATGAGGGGTCCATCAGGATGGCATAAATGTCAGGGTCATTTGATTCAGGATCATTTCACCTGAGTCCCACTGACCCAGGAGGAAGGTCGTGGCATGGAATTCAGTCTGAGATACCTGTCTAACACACCCGTTGAAGACACGTCCTGAATCTTACCACCAGTGAAGGTTGCACATATGCCCAGGGGCTTTGACCTCATCGGGGAGGAATGCACAATCTCCTTCACCACCACATGCCCCTTTTCCTGTCATGTCAGCAATAAGTCTGACTTAAAGTGTCATCATTTATTTACAATTCAAAGAAAGGAAAACAGCATCCCCATCCCCCACCCCCAGCACTCGCCTCGCTGGGAACCCCATCTCACCCCACTTACCTGTCTCCAGGGAATCCATTGCTGATCCTCTGGGCAGGCCCCAGTGCAATATCGGCAGCAACCACCGCTCCCAGTGCCACTGCTGGTACTGCAGAGCTGCCAATCCCTGGTCGGCAGTTCTCAGGGCTGGGATTTCCACCCAACTGGTGCTTTGATTAACTGGGAGACCTAACACTGACCAGTTAAGTGCCTGATTACCTTGGAAGAGCTTCGGGCCACAGGTTGAGAGGCATCACGGGACACCCTTTGTTTCTTGAACCGGTGGGCGGGACCTACGTTGTTGTCACTAAATTCTGCCCCTGGTTACTACTGCCTACTCAAACCAGAATTCTGCCATGATCTTTTAGCATTTTGACCCCTGTGTCTTGGCTAATCATTTATTGATAGGTGTGGATTTTCTGCCTTCAAGTGATATATTTTTTTTAAAAATCACTGTTTTAACCAAAGCACTGACTATCATTTTATCATGAAAGGTGGAATATTATCTGAAAATTCTTGACAGAATACCTATCATTTTTGAGATTTGGGTCAGGTGGAATTTCCATTGCTAATTCTTCCTTACTTCTCCAGCACATTATATCCTTTCATATACCCTATTTGGCTTGAGAGGATTCATTCAACTTTGACAGTGGGTACATGGATATGGTTATGTGCATGAATTTTTTGGTGGCCAGCGAATAGGACACACCTGACGTACTATCAGCATTCTTGTGCTGGTTTCCACCATGGTTTAGAATGGAATATTGATGCACCTCGAGCAACAGTGTACACGGTTTACACTCAGTTTGGCACTATATTCATTTGAATATCGTACGCCCTAAGTGACTTTTGAGACACACATGGTTTTTTTATTTGATTGTAAAAAATGCATCTTGTTTTGAAAAGCCTTACTTTAGATAATAGTTCAAGGAATATTGCACCTCTGATAGATCATGAAACGTTTTGCTTTCAATTTTTGCGCAAAACATTGGACATCTAATAGACTTTAACACTATTCGAATCTGCGACCTAAGATTACTTATGCACTTTTCAGGCAAAAGAGCCAGCTCCATTTTGAGTCCTTGATCAGTTCCTGTCCTTCACTATCAGTTCCTCCTGGCACTTAAGCAACATGCTCTTCTGTCTTAGACTGAAATACTACAAGGAAACATACGCTCCTTGTGCAGTTCTTATAATTGTGGTTTGGCAGCCATGGAAGACCATTCGCCTCAAAGTCATAAACCATCATCTTGAAGAACTTTCTCTTTAGTTGCTTACAAAATTGCCTGAATACTTTCAGAACTGTGGAAGAGTGGTGCAGATTTGTATGTATCTGGCATACAGCCATTCATCGCCACCTCTGGTTTCAACACGTAAAGTGTAATATGGCATCACTCTCCTCTGCCAAAACCAATCACTACTCCAGGACTATCATGGAGAACAATAACCTGTGGCTTCTTTTCTCCAATACTTTTTATCTTCTTAATCCATACCCATCCCCTCATCTCCAAAAACAAGTGCAACGAGCTCATTGACTTCTACATGTGTAAGCAGAGTTTCCATAATAATTCTGGCAAAGTCATGGCTGTGCAGCAGTAGAAGGTCCAGGGAAATCCAGGGCCTTATGAGTTTAGGCAGGTGAAAGATATTACAACCGTGTTTCATCCTGTACTAATCTAACATTCACATAAAGCTGGAATACTGAATGGCGATCAGAAGCAGGAACCAAAGCAGATACTTTTCTTATCTCTAGCTTGGGGAAATGACAGCTCATTGTACTTTGCACCATGACCCAGCTGAAATTAGCTAAGTTTGTACTAGCCAGGGCAGAACTTTAAGGCTCCGCCGAGGTCAGGAACGGAGGCAGACGGGGCCTGAAAATACCGGCACTGGATATCCTGCCAGTTTCCCAGTGCCATCTGTATTGGGCGAGGTGGGTTCTGGTCCCAGCAAGAGCACATGTCCCTATAAGGCCGTTAGCCAATTAAGCTCGTAAGAGGCTTGTTAAAAGTAGGGAAGGGGGACCAACTGGGATTTTCCAGTCCTTCTCTGGAAGGACTGTTGTCCCCCGTGCAACTGGGGACAGTTTAACTGCCTGGAAACAGGCACCCAGTGGCAGGCCAGGGTGCCAGAGCTCCAGGCAGACCCACAAGGCCTCCCTGCCTGCCAGGTTGGGGGTGCAGCCAAAGGCAGTCTTATAGAGGGATTCCTGCCGACCCTACCCCACCCCTCCCCGTGCACACAGAGTCGTGGCCTGGCTGCTTTTCCTATTTTTTAATTTAATTATTTTAAAAGTTGCTGAGAGAACCTCTATGTTGAAGTGCTGCCCTTAATTGAATTAGGAATCTGTGTCTATGTCAATTAGACAAGGGGGTGGGGGGGTTGCGCGGGGGAACATGTGGTGCCCCAGTCAAAACCACAGAAAGTGACAGCTTCCCACCGGGGGTGGGTTCAGGACCTAGAAACAGTGCTGGCTCCTGTTTCTGCCCTCAAAGTGAAAATCCAACTCCAGATCTTGAACCTACAGCTGTTCTATTCTATATAGATCAATGTCACACCTATTGGTACATGAGGGAAAAGTTGAAGAAACCTAGTCCATGAAGATTTTTAAGTTTTTAATTTACAAGACATTTTGACATAGTTGCCAATATGTCAATCAGATTTTAATCCACATTATCCCTATTTACTTGAAATTCAATGTATTGGCCATCTATCAGCTAGCTCAGTCTAGTTAGTAAAATAAGACAAATTATTAATTCAGCTGCATTGCTGATGCCTTGTTGACTCATTTTATGTTGACAAATGTAGAAATAACAGCAAGTCTGGAATTTCCTGACATCTGGTCCATGCATGAAGCCAGAAACTTAACAGCTAATGTCTGTTGCAAATACATTCTGATGTTTTAGTTTAGTGATTATTTTCCATAATTTATCAACACTGTTTAAATATGAGTAGCCATTTTCTGCAGCTTCCCCAATCATGCCAACTAAATGTAGAATTGTTCTGCACGTTCCAGTGAGTCAGTCATTAAAGTGCACTTCAATTTAATTCACTTTATGCAATATCAAGAAGTTGCTGAATGCACTGGACACAGCAATCACTACAGGCCTCAACAACATCTTGGCTGTAGTCCAGAATTAGCCATTCCTCAAGCCACGCTGTTTCAGCGCAGATGCAACAGTGGCATCTCCCGGGCAATGTGGAAAATTGCCCAGGTATATCCACAAAAAGCATGAAAAATGCCAACACATCCAGTTACTTTCAATGATCTGCAAAATGATGGAAGGGTGTTGTCAACATCAAGCGGCACTTATACGCAATAACCTATTCAACAATGCTCAGTTTGGGTACCATCAGGGACACTTGACTCCCAATCTAACTATAGCCTTGAGCCAAACATGGGGAATAGGGAAAGGTGTTGAATTCCACCAGTGAGGTGAGAGTAACTGCCTTTGATATAAATGCAGTATTTGACCATCTATGGCATCAAAGAGCCCTAGTAAAACTGAATTCTTTGGGGAACTGGGGGAAAATTTCCCAACATCTGGAGTCATACCAAACGTAAAGGAACCTGATTGTTGGAGAACAATCATCATCCCTAAGACTTTGCTGCAGGAGTTCCTCAGGGTAGTGTCCTAGGCCCCCACCATCATCATCAATGATCTTTCCTTGATCCAAAGATCAGAAGTGTAGTTGTTAGCTGATGATTGTAATGCTGAACACCATTTGTAATTCCTCAGATGGTGAAACAATCCTTTGGACCTAGGGCTGCTAATTAGAAAGTAACGTGCAGCACACAAGTGCAAGACAATTAAAAATCTCCAAAAGCAGAGAGTCTAACCGCAACTCAATGATGTTTCCTGCTTATGACAATGACTAAATTGCAAAAGTACTTCATCAGCCGCAAAACATTGAGCCATGAGAGGCATTGTATAAATGCAAGTCTTTCTTTTCTTTTGCTTTTATTAAATGGCATTACCAAGATCAACATCCTTAGGTCATCGTGGACGAAAAACACTATCAGACTGTCACATAAATGCATGGCTACTAGAATAGTTCAGAGGTTACATATTCTGTGACAAATGTCCTTACTCCTGACTGTCCAAAACCACTCCTCCATCTATTAGGCACGTCAGGAGTGTGATAAAATACTCTCCACTTTCCTGGATGGGTGCAGCTGCAACAACACTCAAGAAACTCAACGTCATCCAGACAAAGCAATCCGTTAGATAAGAAACCCATTTACCGCTTAAATATCCATTCCATCCACTGACTACACCTCAGCTGTAATGTGTATTATTCACAGAGTGCACTGCAGCAATTTACCAAGGTTTTTCCTCACCTCAGAAAAAAATCCGCAACCCCCAAGAGTGGACAGGGGGCTATGATGTGAGATAAGCCCCACCCATTCAAAGTAATGCAGCAGCAGACAAATGTTGTCCTGCCTGCTAATTATAATGATTGAGGCGTGTAGCCCAGTGTTCACTACTGAGTGGCCACACACCTCAGCAGAAGGCCCAATTTCATGAAATTAGCACCATCAAAAGTTAGCCTTCACTTTTTGAAGCCAACCTGCACCTCTTAAAGGGATGGGGGTGGGGTTCATTCTGGCTGCAGCAGGTGCTGGAAGTTGTTGAAGATTTTATAAGGAAGAGGAGTAGAAGTGGGGCGTTGTGCTGAAGAGCATACACCAAGGTTCTGTGATGTAGCACTGGTGCAGGAGGAGAGAGGCCGCCTTCTCTTAGGGGCAAGCAGATTCTCCAGGCAGACGTGTCAGTTGCAGTGGTGGCTGTTCCTCGATTCGAGGATGACATCTACTCAGGGTCAGGAGTTTCTGCATTAGTCTTCATGTGACTGAACAAGCCAATTCTCAACCCACAGATCTTTGAACACATGGGGCAGGATGTCTCATGAGGTAGTGGGATCTGGAGTGCAAGATTTGCTTCCTTTTCTCTCTTTCTCTGCTGCCACTCTGCCTCATCATACAGATGTTGTGACTCAAACAGACTGACACTACTAAGGCAGTGGGAGCAGATAGCCATTGTGGTCAGTGTCAGCAGTTGAGCTAGGATACAATGCTCCAGAAAATTGAGCTAGGATACCACGCTGCAGAAAAAATCAATGATCTTACACGGGCAGTCAAGGTCAGTGAGTGCATCTTCACATGCATTCATATTTTTACAAATGAACCATTAGCCTCACACATTGTTCAGTTTATCACCCATCACTGAGCTCTCAACAACCACTATGAAGCACGACTCAAACTCAATATTCATTGCCTCACCCTAACACTGCAGCAAGCCTTACACTCACACTTCATAGCTTGCACACACTGCCAGTTATTCATCTATGGCAAGCACATCAGCCAAACAAATTGCACCATCTGCACTGATACAATTCCCTCTTTTTTTGCAAGACAAGGTGGCCCATAATCAGAGGCAGCAGTACCTAACTCACATGGGCAGGCACGGATGCATGTCCTCACTCTCTTGAGACAGTGCTGGCAATTATTGGTGCAGCCACAATTGAGGCCATGGCCAGAAGAGGGGTTGAAACCATAAAAGATGACTGTACATTCCTACATAATCCACCTTTCCACTTCCTCCTCACCCCCCTCTTCTGATTTGGAAGCTACAGTTGGTATAAGCATGTACTTCTTGCTTCCCCCTCCCTGTTCCCTCTCGCTGAACCTATCTTTGTTTCTTTAACCTTTCAGATAGCTGACAATTGGTTCGGGACCCTGAAGTACAGGAACAAGACAGTGATCAGGAAGAAACACCGTCACTCAATCTCACGTTAGCAGGTGTCAGATACTGGTATTGCACAAACTTTAGAGGGTACCATAGAGGCAGGATCAGCACAAGTTGGCTGTATTCAGGGTAGGTCTAAAGTATAGCACGGGGTGCATCACCCCAGTGGGTGAGGTCGTACAACAGTTCTGCTGCAGAGGACTCATGAGGATAAGGCTATTTTGAATCTGGTAATGAGTAATGAGGCAGGTTTAATAAATGACCTCAGAGTAAAAGATCCCACAGGAAACAGTGACCATAACATGGTAGAATTTAGCATTCAGTTTGAGAATGAGGAACTTGGGTCAGAAACAACCATTCTAAACTTAAATAAGGGCAATTAGAAAGGAATGAGGGCAGAGTTGGCTGGAGTGGACTGAGAAAAGTGTTTAGCAGAAAAGACAGTTGATGAACAATGGCAGACATTTAAGAAAATAGTTCGTGACTCACAACAAAGATACATCCCAGTGAGGAAGAAGGATTCTAGGAAAGGGATAAGCCAACCATGGTTAACCAAGGAAGTTAAGGATAGTATCAAATTGAAAGAAAAAACATACAATGTGGCAAAGATTAGTGGTAAGCCAGAAGATTGGGAAAGTTTTAAAAACCAACAAAAGATGACCAAAAATAATAATGAGGGAGAAAATAAACATTGAGGGTAAACTAGCAAGTAATATAAAATGGACAGTAAGAGCTTCTTTAAATATATAAAAAGGAAGAGAGAGGCCAAAGTGAACATAGGCCCCTTAGAAAATGAAGCTGAGGAAATAATTATGGGGAATCAGGAAATGGCAGAGGAGTTGAATAAATACTTTGCATCAGTCTTCATGGTAGAAGACACTGATAGCATTCCAAAAATACTAAATAATCAAGGGGAAAAGTGGGGGGTGGTGGGGGATAGGAAATAAATGCAATAACTATCACTAGAGAAAAAGTACTAGGGAAACTAATGGGGCTAAAAGCCAATAACTCCCCTGGACCTGATGGGTTGCATCCTAGGATATTAAAGGAAGTAGCTACAGAGATAGTAGATGCACTGGTAGTAATCTTCGAACAATCCTTAGATTCTGGGAAAGTCCCAGAAGATTGGAAAACTGTCAATGTAACACCCTTATTCAAAAAAAGAGGGAGACAAAAAACAGGTAACTACAGGCCAGTTAGCATAACATACGTCATTGGGAAAATGTTAGAGTCTATTATAAAGGATGTAATAGCAGAGCGTTTAGAAATGCATAATATAATCAAGCAGAGTCAGCATGGCTGCATGAAGGAGAAATCATGCCTGACAAATTTATTAGAATTCTTTAAGGAGGTAACAAGCAGGATGGATAAAGGGGAACCAGTAGATATAATATATTTGGATTTCCAAAAGATGTTCGCTAAGGTACCGCTCATAAGGCTACTTAATAAGATAAGAGCCCATGGTGTTGGGGATAGTATATTAGCATGGATAGAGGATTAGCTAACTAATAGAAGACAGAGAGTTGGGAGAAGGGGGACATTTTCAGGATGGCAACCTGTAACTAGTGGAGTGCCACAGGGATCAGTGCTGGGGCCACAATTATTTACTATATATATTAATGACTTAGATGAGGGAAGTGAATGTACTATCGCTAAGTTTGCGGATTACACAAAAATAGGTGGGAAGGCAAGGGGTGAAGATGACACAGAGTCTACAGAAGGATATAGACGGGTTATGTGAGTGGGGAAAAACTTGGCAGGTGGAATATAATGTGGGAAAATGTGAGGTTATGCACTTTGGCAGGAAGAATAGAAGAGCTGAATATTATTTACATGGAGAAAGACTGAAGAAAGCTACAGCACAGAGGGATTTGGGAGTCCTTGTGCATGAATCCCAAAAGGCTAGCAGATAAGTAGGATTGCAGAGGCACCACCCCAGTGGGGGGGGGGTGGCAGTGGCGCCATGGAGCATGAGCCTGCTGGCCTCTCTCAGGAGGACAGCATTCGTAATCCCACCATGCCCACTCTGCCAGCTACTGCCTGTCAACCAGCCAGCCCTGAGTGCTGCCACCCATGCTGAGATGGCGCTGAGACAGTGTGAAGTTAGGCCTTCTCGGCATATAGCTGCAGGCTATCTGCAGTCTCCCCCATTGAAGGTCAGCTGCCTTCAACCAGCTATGCTGCAGCCACTGGGGTAGCACCGCAATGGAGCACTAGGGAAAGGCAAAGGCACACGTAAGAGAGGCACCAAGGAAATGCACAAGGGTGACTAGTTGATTTTTGTGTGCAATATTGGATTTTTCAGTGGATAAAGTTGGTTTGAAATGGTTGTTTTGTTGGAGCTTTTATTTCAGCATTGTGGCCAAGAGGGCAGTGTGATGGTCCATAATACAGGGATGGCAAAGTGTGAGACAGTTGTTAAATGAGGATTTGGGGTTGTGTTCAGAGAAACCATAGTCAAATGAGGCAATCACGGACAGTCCAATAGGAATGCGGATGTGCTCGCTGTCTCCTCCCTTCCTCCTCCTCTGCTCCTCCTCCTCCTCCTCCTGAACTATTCACTGGCATCCTGGGTGGCAAGAGCTGTGATCAGGTTGCAGAGAATAGTGCAGATCACCAGAAACCGGGACACAGACTACAGTAAATATTGTAGGGCTCTTTCAGAGCAGAATCATTCGTTCAGCACCCCAGCAGTCTGCTCTATTGTTTTTCATATGGCAGCATGGCCCTCATTGTACACATGCTGGCTCTGTGTGGTTGGATTGCAGAGTGGAATCGTGAGCCAATTTTAAAGCAGAATAACCTACGTGGCTTATCAACCATTGTTCGGTTTGACATGGTGGCTGAAAGGCAAAGGGAACCACGGAATCCTGCAGAATGAAACTATTATGACAGCTGCCAGGACACTGGGCATTTATATGATATGCTGAGCATGGTCAGTCACCAACTGCACATTCTGCACTTGTTATCTTTTACAATTATGATGCATCTCAGTATTAGATGCTGCATCTCCAAAGCCAGGTGCATGCATTTGTTGATATTCTGCAGCAGGGGGAAACCCGCTATCCTGGCAAAGTCACGTGCATGCTCCAGCTGCTTCTGTCTATTCAGAGATAACAAAATGTACTTCCCTCTCCTGGCATAAAAAGCATCTATTACCCCTCTAATACAGCAGTGAATGGTGAACTGGGGGATGTTGCTTGCTCTAGTCTGGAAAGACCCCGATGCAAAGAACTTCAAGGCGAGGGTCACTTTCACTGCGGCTGGCAGCACTGTACTTGCCATGCTCTGAGGCTGCAGGTCTGATTGCAAGAGGTAGCAAAGTTCTGCAAGCTTCTCCTTCATAAAGTGCAGATGACACGCACACTGTTGCTGGCTAAGGTGGCGGTAAGACAAGTGCTCCCGGAAGACCCTAGGTGGATAAGGCCATCTGCTGAGAGGCCTTCCCCCACTCCCCGCTGCAAGCAGTTTGTCCTCTTCTTTGCTGCCTGTGCTCCATCTTCTTCTCATGTTGCAGACCCAGGGTTGACTGGGAGAAAGTGGCCTAACCAGAATCCTTGCAGTTAAAACCAAGGCCTTCTCCACATAGAGTACTACTCCCTGCAGACTTCACCATCTGGGCATTGATCAAAAACTCGACTTCATGCAGAGCATGGACTACTTCCCAGATGGGTCAGAATGCTTTTATTTGAAGGTGGCTGTCTGTGAGGGTCAATTTGAATGCAAAAGCAACTTGGAAGGATGTGCTCCTCAGACACCAAGGCTATCCACTTCAGCCTTGGACACCTTTGTACTATCCGTGAAGCAGTGTGTTAAGTATGTCAATAGACCAGGGAATGCTTTGCAGTGTTGCTTCACTAATCACTGTAAAATTATGCAGGCCCTTTCCATTGGCAGAAGCGCAATGGAGCAAGCTACAGTAACCTCCACCCCTGACCCCGCCATAGTATCCAGGGTCTGGTGAAGATCATGTCATTTGTATAACATGCCTGTACTATTATGGGCATAACCTGCGCATTTGCCAAAGGAAGAGGGTGAGGAAAGTGTTACTGACATATATTAATGCCTGACTGGGGCATAGCTGGCAGGCCACTGCCAGAAGCCACTGAGGCTAACATGTAAAACTTTTCTTTTTAAATAAGATAACCAGTCGGGAAATCTCCGTAGCACGTTTATGGGGTCTTATAAATGACCTCCTCGGACTCCAGTGGGCTCCACTACTGCGTCTTAGCTGACCTTTAGGACAGGTTAACCTCAGCGTCAAGCTGAATGGAGCTTAGGGTTAGGAATTTCCCAGTGCAACATATCCAGGGCCCAATTGATTTTCCACTGGTTCTGACTATGCCAAAGTTGCGACTTCACCAGTTTCAAATATTGTCAGTGCTATTTTCATTATTAGAGGGAAAAGTTAATCTACAAGCAGCCTATGGATTCAGCAAATTTTATTATGTCAACACTATCTCTTAAATCTGAACTCTCTAGTCAGGTACCCTTCTACAGATATGGTGTTATTTATCATACAGGAAATTAGGGGAGTTTGGATTAAAAAACAACCATAGCCATTGGACACTTTCAATCCGCTGTTGGATTTTTTTCCCATTCACTTCTCTGGCACAAATTTCACTGTGATTTTTTTCTGCTTCAGTACATTGCAGGCAGGTAAATAAAAACAAATCTAATAGTTCATGATCAAATAGGTGCATTTGAGCTGTTCAAAAGAGAATGGCGCTAATATTTTGGGTTCTAGGATCTCTCTATTGTGTATATAAAGGGACTGAATACAATATTTTATGTCAGATGAATGGAACTAAATGCAACCTTTTGAAAAGATTTGGCTGTAAGCTCCCTCTATTGTGCGTGTGAAGTCAGAATAATATGCTTGAGGAAATGTGAGCATACTTATTATTAATAGTTACCAGTGCCAGGTCCTTGTGAATGGTAATATCCTACCTTTCTTGCGGCATTTTGTATAATTACTGGTTCTTTCCACTAAACAACGACAAACTAATTAAAAACGTCAACCTTACCTGAAGGCAAAGGGCATCACAGTTTGCATTGTCACATAGTGAGAGAAGACGAACAATACATCCTTACACGTTTCTAATTTTCCCCAGCCAAAATACTTTGGATTACTATGCCCCACCTTCATCATCCACGCAAACTAAAATTGTAGGTCATGCACATATCGAACTGCACTTCATAAACAGCACACACTGGGGACTGATTTTGTAGGCATTAAAAATGATGCAGTCATCTTTATTCTGTTTTGTCAGATATTGAGTACAGTGGATATTTATAGTTTGGTTTGGACTGAAATAAATTCCCAGCAAGTTACTAATTAAGATCTACAAGCAGTGGTGGGAAAATTCCTTCAGAATCTTTAACATTGTGCTTGTTTGGCATGATACTGTTTAAGGTGATTTAAGAATGGAACTGGTTTTCCCTTCTGAGGTCAGCATTTTTGTAGCACCATGGAGTCGATGTACTTGTCCTCTTTTGTTGTCAGTTTCTATCTCTGGCCATAGTTTTGTTCTTTTAATTTCACACTTTGTCATTTTTATCTGATAAGTTGTCTAAGTATTATTCTTTGTCCATTTCTGTCCTTTTATCATTGATTTAAGCTCATACGGTACTTTCTTATTACTTCAAGTTAACTGACCATTGAATGACATGAATGGGAATACATTTTTCAAGGTATCATTTGTAATTGTTCTGTACCTACTGCATTTTATATAGTTTCTGAAGTCAGCGTAGCTTGTGAACAAATGCCATTTTTAATGAAAAGCCACAGCAATCCATTTACACAATATTCACATATCTATCTGCCTAGTGCGTGAACTATTCTCCTTATTCTGTTCATATCTGGATTGCAAACTAGGCCAGTATCTGGACATACTAGTTCCTGGATTCCGCAGCCTCCACCCATCCCAGAAATAACCATTTGCAATGATTGGACAAGGCTCTGGGCAGGATTTCCCTACATTGGGAGTTCCCGTTTACCAGGCCTATTAAAAGGTTGGAGGTATGATCAGAGGCCGTATTCCCAATTGAGAAAGGGCATACCAGCCTGCTGAATGGTAATTCTGTGCATACCTTTGAGGTACAGGCAGAGGGCTGTGCCTGAATCCCCTAAAATGTAGAAGTAAGCCCCACCTCTTATTAAGTTGTGCAGGACCTCTCTTGCAAGACCAAACTGGGTGTATCTGGGTCCTGGTCTACAGTTTTGCCTTTCCAGTGTATTCCAAATGTGGATTTTTAGTCCCCGTAATACTATTTGAGTTATGTTTCCACCTGATATGCTGTATTTCCCTCTTTGAAGACTGCTATTGTCCCGAATCTGATTACAACCTTCCTTACCAAAGAACAGTGATGGAGACCTATAACTGGGGCTAATTACTATGTGCCCTAATGCCATTTTTGATTTATGATCTCCAGTCCATTTTAGAAAAAAATATTCAAGGAATGGAAGGATTTTGCTGGCCATCCCCAGAAGTGTCTACATTTTACAACATAGCAGATAGGAAATCACCATGGAGCTAACAGTCTAAGTTCTTGAATAAATTGGCCAGGACTGCCAGAAATCCCATTTTAAAGACTAATACAAGTTTGCTGAGAGGCCACAGTAAAATCATGTAGCCTTCTGCAATTTCTAATTTTATGCCCCACTAGATAATTTGTGTTACCAGGGTAAATTGATGAATTTATTGACAAAAGGTTTTGATAGAGTAGATAGGGAAACAGTCTTTCTGCTGAGAGTTGGTAGTCAGAGGATGCAGATTTAAAATGGTTGGCAAAAGAATAGGGAGATGAGAAATATTTTTACACATTGAGTTATGATGATCTGGAATGCACTGCCTGAATAGGCAGTGAAAGTGAACGCAGATTCAACAGTAACTTTCAAAAAGGAATTGGCTCTCTAGAAAAGAAACATTTCCAGAGCTAGAGGAAAAGAGCAGGGGAGGGGGGTGAATTTAGGTCTTTCAGGGAGTCTGCACAGGGTTGATGGGCTAAATTAGCTTCTTCAGTGCTATATGATTCGAAGATTTCACTAAACACCTCCACAAAATTGCAGTAACAATCGCTATTTTAATCCAGTACAGAAAATGAGATTAAAGTCCCCTCCACTGGTTAGCATGAGAACATTCTACAGTCAGTTTCGTGAATGCACACTGCCAGTAGGGGAGATTCCTACCAATAGTATAATTTTGTAAAATAGTCCCTTTATGCCAACCTAACAAAAGTGCTAAAGGCATAATCCATTGATTTATACTGTCCCTATTTTGCTGCTGACTAGTATTACATTTTATTATGGAAAGGCATCTCGGAAAGACGGCTGGAATATAAAATGGGAAAAGTGATATAGTAACAGGTGCTCATATAAACTTGATCTAGAGCATAATGTTGGAGCAAAGCACAGGGAGCTTTGCTCTGCATCTTTGTCTAATTAATGTAAGCATGCTCAAAGCTGACATAGGTTGCCCAAAATGGAGAAAAAAATCAGTTCCTCAACTTGGTGAGTACAGAAAGCTATAAAAGAAAAAGTTTAATTATGAAAACATGGATTGCTAAGGAGTAAATTTTGCTAATCCTGTCAGCAGTCCATGGGTTTGTAGAATTTGTCCTTTGCTTCTTTAAAAGAAAATAATAAAAGTGGTGCTATATTACCTTTTACATATTTATGCATCCTGGTATGCAGCATCCAGAATTTACCTCATGCTAAATTCCTGATCCTATTTAGGACCGATAGGGGAAGACTAGAGGCAAAGGTAACATCAACAGAATTCATGAATCCCCTATCAAGGAATCTGGAAGTTGGCCAAGTGCCTATCCTTTAAGCCAAGAAATGGCAAGTGGTGAAAATGGTGAGTAATAAGGGAAAAATCACAGGGAGTAGAGGCATGAAAATCAAGATAGGCATACAGCTTCAAAGAATTAGTTTCAAATTTGCTGAGTTTTCATACCACCTTTCATGGAAGGTTAAACTTAAAGAGACAGTGAAAAACTATATAGGTCATTTTGCACCTTGTTGGCTGTACAGGTCTTCAGCCTAATGTATTTAAACTCCACTGTACAGTTTCTAACTAACGATCATTCTATACATTCATGGCTGATTTTCTGATGTGAATGGCTGAAAAAGTATATGGCAAACTTAATGATGATCAGAGTTAGGCATATTGGAAGTTGGTAGACTTATGTGCTGCTATGGAACTATGACCTGCCAAGGATTTATACTTCTACATTGTTTCCAAAGTTCACTGAGCCTTTTAGAAATCTTTGATTTTTTTTTTCAAAAATACTCTGAAGAGAAATGTCTAATGTATGTTCAAATATCCTGTTTCTTAAGCATAAATATCTTAACACAAAAAGAATCAATTTTCATTTGTTTGAGTGTAGCTGTTCAAAATAATAATACAGTAGTTGGAAATAGCAGCCGATACAAGGTTTACACTTCAGTTAAATAATTTACAAGTGGTAATTCAAACAACTAGCTTTTCCTCATATCATTGATTTCCAAATGTTAATAATCTTACATATCCAGTTCTCTGCATCCTGTTTATTTTCCTCTCCTGAAGCCTCTGATTCATGAGACTGAATAATGTGGGGCGCCAGGGTCCCCACCGCCCCAGCTAAAATGTCGGGGGGAGCCCATCCAGGGTAAGAACATCTGCCCCACAGACACTTAACAGCCAATTGACTACTAATAGGGAGGTGGAATTTCTGCCCCCTCAGGAACAGGAAATCCCGCCTCTGAGAGCTGCCGGTCAATCAGAGCCCGGCAGCTCTCAATGTGCTGGTAGCACCAGCATGAGCGGTGACCACTGCCAGTGCTGTACTCAGGTGCTGAGGAGGTGAGCTGCGATGGAGCAGAACTTTGTTAGTGTTTGCAGGTGGGCAAGGTGAGGGTGTGGGGGATGGTGTTTGAGAGGCCATGGGGTGGAAAACCTTAGGGAGGGACCCTACCTACCACCAGCTCACACAGGGAAACCTGCTGGGCTGGTTGCTTGGCATGGGCCTGCTGCTCTGGCAGGATGATGCTCTTAAGTGGGCATTAATTGCTGACTTATGAGCCTCAATTGGCCCACTGGCCGCCAAGGGCGAGCAGGTAGGTTGCGGGCAGGCTGCCCATTGGATTTAATGTAATGTAATTTAATTCTCATTTTGAAACAGTGGGGGAGCATTTAATTGAGTCCGTGGTAGGTTAGGGAGTTGAGTTATACAATTTAATGCAGACACAAGAAAAACAAAAATTTGGGATCCGGGCACAGATATCCAGACACCTGATTCATGGTCAGCACAATTATTCAGCCTCATCCTGACCTGCATCCTGATCTCTACATTTGCTCCCACTTGTGATACTTTTATTTACATTTTACAAATCTTTCTTTCAGAATTGAAGTAAATTCTCTGAATAGGTTAAAACTTGCATATTCAGCTGTAGTTTGTCTTTCAAACAGAGTAGTTAACTTCTGAATGCCTTCCCAGCATCATCTCTTATTCTGCAGCACCTGAGGGGTTATGTAACACAAACAAATCACTTCTCTTTTTTGTGTTCATTCATTGGATGTGGGTATTGCTGGCAAGACCAGTATTTATTGCCCATGAGAAAGATGGTGGTGAGCTGCCGCCTTGAACCACTTCAGACTTTGTGATGTAGGTATTACCAAAGTGGTGTTAGGGAGGAGTTCCAGGATTTTGATCAAGTGACAGCGAAGGAACAGTAATATAGTACCAAGTCATGATGCTTTGTGGCTTGGAGGGGAATTTGTAGATTATGGCATTCCTATGTGCCTGCTGCCCTTGTCCCCAGGAGTTAGAAGTCACAGGTTTGGAAGGTGGTGTCAAAAAAACCTTGGAAAGTTGCTGTCATGCATTTTTGTGGATGGTACACTCTGCAGCCATGGTGCGCTGTTATTGGAGGGAGTGAATATTTAGGTGGTGGCTGAGGAGTTAGTCAAGTGGGTTGCTTTTTCTTGAAGTGGTATTGAATGTTGTTGGAACCACATTCGTCCAGCCAAGTGGAGAATATTTCTTCACTCCTTCACTTGTGCCTTGTAGATGGTGGGCAAGCTTTAAGATGTCAAGAAGTGAGGTGTTTGCCACAGATTTCTCAACTTCTGACCTGCTCTTGTAGTCACAGTATTTTTATGGCTGTTCCAGATAAATTTATTTTTTTTATTCGTTCATAAGATGTGGGCATTGCTGACTAGGCTAGCTTTTATTGCCCATCCCTAATTGTCCATGTTGAGAGGGCATTTAAAAGTCAGCCACATTGCTGTGGGTCTGGAGTCAGATGTAGGCCAGGTAAGGATGGTGGATTTACTTCCCTAAAGGGCAATTAGTGAACCAGATGGGTTTTTCTGGCAATCAGCAATGATTTTGTGGCCATCATCAGACTTCTAATTTTCAAATTTCACCATCCGTCGTGGTGGGATTTGAACCCGGGTCCCCAGAGCATTATCCTGGGTCTTTGAAATAGTAGTCCAATGATGGTACATCTATGCCACCACCTCCTCTAGTCAATGGTGAGCCCCAGGATGTTGATTGTGGAGGGATTCAGTGATGGTAATGCCATTTCATGTCAAGGGGAAATGGTTAGATTCTTTCTTGCTGGAGATGCCCATTGCCTTGCATTTGCCTGCTGTGAATGTTACTAGCCAAAGCTGTGTTGTCCAGGCCTGCTGCACATGGGGCAGGATCTTTAGGCCAGCGAGCAGGGGGCGGGTCCCGATCACCGACGCATAAAATGACGCGGGATAATGTCAGGTGGAACTCCCGACATCATCCCGCGTCATTTCAATTTTCAGGTCGGTGGGGGCGCAGCCAAATCAGCTGTGCGCCCGCTGACCTGTCAACGGCCAATTGAGGTCATTGACAAAGTCAGTAACCTCATTGATGGACCTGCCCATCCAACCTTAGTGTTAGCGGGCAGGCCAGGAGCCCTGGCAGGCTTCAGAAAAAGCACGAAACCTCATCCACGGGCGGGATGAGGTTTCATGAGGGTTTTTAAATATTTAATAAATGTTTGATTTAAAGTGATGGACATGTCCCAACTCATGTGACAATGTCACATGAGGGGACATGTCAGGGAAATTTTGTTTTTGTACCTTTACCATTTTCACATTTGGAGCCGGTCTCCCTGAGGCAGCACTTAGTCTCAGGGAGATGAGTGCACTCTTTCGCGGAAGAATACACTCTCGGCTGAGGGATTTCTCCCCCTGCCCACACAGGGAGTGCATAGCGCTTCCTGGCCAATTAAGGCCCACCCACATAAAATGGTGGAGCGCCCCCAATCGGGGGTGCCGATCGGAGGTGCACCTGCCCGCACCCGCTTCTGCATTTCTCCCCCCGTCCCCTCAACGGGGGGAAAATTCTTCCCATGGGCACACTGATTCACTATCTAAGGAGTTGTGAATGAAATCTGAATACTGTGCAATCATCAGAGAACATTTCCTCTTTGGACCTTATGGTGAAAGATCATCGATGAAGCAGCTTGTTGGGTAGATGTGTAAATGCTGTATTATAGCTCTAATGGACGGGAGAGAGAGGTAAACTGTACTTCTTTCCTCTCATCAACTGTCCATAAACAAAAGGTGTTTTGAATTATTTTTAAAGTATGCTGTGCCATGCTTTCCTAAACCCTCAGTTTGTGTGATCTAATTTACGAATAGCATGCGGCAAACTTGCGTTATGACTAACTCAGAAGGTTAGTTTATTTCATATTCAAAACCCGAGGAAGGAGTATTTGCAACTTCCCACTCCACTACACACACAATAAATGGGAGATAGAAAAAAGAGTTTTACAACTATGGATAGTAATAGCACAAGAACTGTAGAAATGAATATTAGTGCACGTGATTTCCAGAGTCTGAGAAGTCAAAGTCCAGAGGGTGTTTCCTTCGTGATGGAGTTCAGTCTCGTTGATTTTCTGGTTGGAGATGACAGCACGAAAATCCTTGAAACGAATGGCGCTGCAACACAAAGGGCTTTCTGTGCTTAGACTGCTTGTTCTTTGTTCTGGGAGCTATCACCAGGAATTACAAGAACAAAATAACTCCAGTTGGCAAAACAGCAGTCTGTCTGTGAGGCCAAATATTTAATGTTAAAACTGTCCAAAAGGCCAGAGGCATGATTCATGTGACATGGCTCGTTAATGGTTAATTGCAGTTTAACAATCCGTTTCTGTGCTTCTGGCCAGAATTCCATTGTTCCCCCAATGGTCCTCTTTTGGAATGGGCCTGGATAGTCCCAGGTGTAACATGAGTCTGTCAACAGCTCTGCAGGCATAACGAATTTCGATCTCTCTCTTTTGTGATAGTTCACGTTAGGAAGCCAGTTCGTCTGCACTTCCTCTATTTTCATTGATACAAGGGGTCTGTAGAATGAGGTGTGAGATTCCACAGGCTGAGAGAGGAATTCTTTTGTTCTTGTAACCTTTGGTGGTTGCTCCCAGAAGTTAGGGCCATGTCAGTGATTGTGACATATAGCAGCTATCTTTTTTGGTTCAGCAGAAAGTCCACTTTTTAAAAATGGCAAAAGAAAAAAGTTTTGGATTTCTTTTCATGTCAACCGGACCCAACATGGAGGGCAGCTAGTTCTAGAATACAACTCTTCAACACTACAGACAGTTGTTGGGGCCCAAAACCTTTGCTGTATCCAAATTGAGATTCTGAGGCTTGCTGTTTCAAAAAGATAAAACCCTTTCACAAATGGAGGAATTCTAAATGTGGATCTATTTGGTGCAGGGGGGGTGCTTCGTCGGGTCCAGC
Source organism: Cetorhinus maximus (assembly GCF_964194155.1). Taxonomy (NCBI): domain Eukaryota; kingdom Metazoa; phylum Chordata; class Chondrichthyes; order Lamniformes; family Cetorhinidae; genus Cetorhinus; species Cetorhinus maximus. The sequence continues at coordinate 125,362,911 of NC_135881.1, read as the reverse complement.
AATTAGCCTTCCTGGAGCAACAAGGGAGGAGAATTGTAGGTATGAGCCAGAGTATTCCTCATCCTCCTCGCTTCACAAAAATAAAAGATGAAAATGGTTGTGAACTATTTTTGCGCAGCCTCCAGCAGTCCCTTTGAAAACAAGTGGCTGCAGAATACAGCACTTATGACAGAACAAGATTTGTTTATTAAAAGTGCCTTCCTGCCTGTTTATCTAAAGACCTTTACCTAGATGGTGATCACTAGAATATTAGCATAATCAGTGTGGCAAATGGCCTGACATGATTTTCAGCTTAATGCTGCCCCACTTATACCTGGTAGTCACAGTTAAACCATCCCCCATTATCAGCTGAGGGGTCAGTTACATTTACAGCAAACCTTTTGCGTCCATCTTTGATGTGATTTGTTTTCGTTTAACAGATCATAGAATTGGCACTGTGGAAAAATCTAGTATAGAAATAAAAACAAATTTGAGTGGGGGCCTATTGGTCTGTGAATCAATTCTGTGATATAAAATAATGTGTCTATCATATAGAGAAATCGCCGAATTTCTTGCATTAATAACAATTTTAGAGACATCAGGCTGCATATTGTCAATTTGTAATGGAATTGGAAACCTGTATTTTTGAATGCTAAGTATGAAATGTACCTCTGATTTGTGTAAGCGTACAAGAGGCAGTACAGAACTATCAAACAAGACTGACCTGGCTAACTGCGTTTGATCATATATTTTGTCATTCAGAGCTGAATTATTGACTGAAATGGAGAAATTCAATCAACTATTTGAGTGCATATCACAGTATCTGTGCCAATTCCTATATCTTAAAAAAAACTATGATTTAACAGTAAATATCATTTTGACTAATAATTTGTTTCTATTTTTTTCAGTGCCCTTTTCCGTGGTAATTCAGATATTGATCAATTAGGAAAAATTTTTGAGTAAGTTATCAGAATTTTACATTTAATTTATGTGGAGATTGGGGATTAAAATGCAATTCTGAGAAACACTTCTAACTGCACTACTTTTGTCAAAATGCTTTACTTAGATTTGGTCAAATGCATTTCTTTAATATGTAGTGATGTAAACAAAATCATTCTGCAAAAGTGTGCCTAGGATTACAGATTGTGACTGCCAGCTTACTTAGAGCTGCAAGTTTCACAGCTACAGCCAAGCTACCAAGTGCCTTTCCTTTTTTTTATGGTATCATTCTTTCCCTAGTCTTGGATTTTTGCTCCCGGGTTGGGAGCTCAGAGTCGGGACATTTCCTGGCTCCACAAACCCAACCTGGGAGAAAGTGGCCAGGAGGGTCGGAGTTTTGTTCTGGGGTGGCAGGCTGGGCAATCCCAGAATGAGCACAGAGGATGCCATGTGTGGAGGCAGACTGGGTGGAAGGCCTGCTTCAGTGCGCCAGATTTGTTAAAAAAAACATAAAACGGCCCTTGCTCCCACACATTCCCCAATGCCCCACCCATGCTAAACCACGCACCCCGGTGATCCCACCCACCCCCATGGTCCCTCATACCCTCTGTGCCAACCTATGTCTCTCTTCCACCCCCGGCTCTTTATAGCATCTGTGTCAACTTAGTGCCAACCCATGCCCCCCACTTACTATCCTTTGCCCTTATCTGTCATGTCAACTCACCCAGTATCCAGCAGGGGTAGACTTCAGGACCCATGCTGAAATTAAATAAAGTAAGTACCAAGTGTCTATTTGCAGTTTTAATTTTTTATATAAAAATATTTTCATAAAAACCCATTTACTACATTTACATTCCTTCAATTATATTATCCCTTGTAATAACAAACATTTCATTCAATTGCATTATCCCTTATAAAAACAAGCATTAGAATTCATAGTCCCATTTCAAAGAATACATAACCACTTGCAGCTGTCAATCAAACATTAGCAAAGTAGCAAGTAGTGAAGTAGCAAACAATTTTTAAAAACACTCCACACAGTTTTTGTCAAAGAGTTAAAAGGCTGGAGTTTTAAATGCCTTGACAGCTTGATAGTTCCTCTTGACACTTTTGGCAGTTGTTTTTGACAGATCCAATGAGCTTCAAAATTCCGATAAGTTTATGCACTTTCTACGCACGTTCATACCTACTTTGGCAATCCCAAGGGGAACCTGGCCTGCCTCAAAGGTGTCCCGGGAGCATATCCATAAAGGTACCTTGCCTCACCAAAAGAATACCCTGACTATCCTAACGAATCCACAAAATTCAACCCTGCCCCTACCAGGTCTAATCTGCGTATACTGGATTTCAGAAGCCCCTCACACCAAAATCATATGAATGTTGGCGGCTGCTGATTTATATGGGCAAATGTCTCCACAAAACACACATCCACAAATTCTGACCTACACCCATTCCCACTTTCACTGTTTTCACTATGACGGAGAGGCTCTCTGTTGTTGCAAAACTCTAGGCCGTAGTCTTTCTTAGACTCCTTATGCCAACAGATTAAATCATGGAGTGTAAACTGGTCACAAAAGCATTCTTGTTATGGCCTTTATTTGCTATGTCCTTTTTTTGTGGCATATTATCTAATTTGGTGTTTATTCATAAGAACCAAGACTATCAATTAAGACTGCTAGGATTGAAAGATGAATCTTATAATTTATGTTCCAACGCACCAGTGGTAGCACATATTGGAAATGTGTGTATGTACATTTTCTGTAAAGGAAGTAAAGTCATTGGGAACTTGCATCTGGATTTCCAAATTGTGCTTTTGGCTGCGAGCTCAATTTCATAAAGATGGCCCTTGAGTGTCATGGATCCAGATCCCAAATGCTCTGTTTTCTATCCCACTGATTTTTTTTTTACTCATTCAAGGGATGTGGGCTTCACTGGCTAGGCCAGCATTTATTGCCCATCCCTAATTGCCCTTGAGAAGGTGGTGGTGAGCTGCCTTCTTGAACCGCTGCAGTCCCTGTGGTGGAGGTACACCCACAGTGCTGTTAGGGAGGGAACTCCAGGATTTTGACCCAGCGACAGTGAAGGAACAGCAATTTGGTCAGGATGGTGTGTGACTTGGAGGGGAACTTCCCAATGGTAGTGTTCCCATGTATCTGCTGGCCTTGTCCTTCTAGATGGCAGTGGTCGTGGCTTTGGAAGGTGCTGTCGAAGGAGCCTTGATGAGTTTCTGCAGTGCATCTTGCATATGGTACACACTGCTGCTGCTGTGCATCAATGGTGGAGGGAGTGAATGTTTGTGGAAGGGGTGCCAATCAACTGGGCTGCTTTATCCTGGACGGTGTCAAGCTTCTTGAGTGTTGTTGGAGCTGCACTCATCCAAGCAAGCAGAGTATTCCATCACATTTCTGACTTGTGCCTTGTAGATGGTGGACAGGCTTTGGGGAGTCAGGAACTGAGTTACTCGCTGCAGGATTCCCAGCATCTGACTGCTCTTGTAGCCACAGTATTTATATGGCTAGTCTAGTTCAGTTTCTGATCAATGGTAACCCCCAGCATGTTGATAGTGGGGGATTCAGTGATGGTCATGCTATTGAATGTCAAGGAGCGATGGTTAGATTCTCTCTTGTTGGAGATGATCATTGCCTGGCACTTGTGTGGCGTGAATGTTACTTGCCACTTATCAGCCCAAGCCTGGATATTGTCCAGGTCTTGCTATATTTGGACATGAACTGCTTCAGTATCTTAGGAGTAGTGAATGGTGCTGAACATTGTGCAATTATCAGCGAACATCCCCACTTCTGGCCTTATGATGGAGGGAAGGTTATTGATGAAGTAGCTGAAAATGGTTGAGCCTAAGACACTACCCTGAGGAACTCTGCAGTGATGTCTTGGAACTGAGATGTTTGACCTCCAACAACCACAATCATCTTCCTTCGTGCTAGGTATGACTCCAACTAGTGGAGAATTTTCCCCATGATTCCCATTGACTCCAGTTTTGCTAGGGCTCCTTGATGCCGCACTCGGTCAAATGCTGCCTTGATGTCAAGGGCAGTCACTCTCACCTCACCTCTGGAGTCCCATTGAATTTTCCATTGTTAAACCTTTGGCATTGCCAGTGTTCACAACTCACTTAAGTCTTACAAAATGCAAAAACTTTTAATGTCTGTGATTTGCTTGGGAAGTTTAAATATACTAAATCTACTGCATGAATTGTGAGAATTAAAAAAAAGTTCTCAGAATCATGAGATTCATAAATAAATGGAAAAGTGTTGGCATTGCTACCGTTTTAATTCATTATTATCCCCATCCCCGGACAGCTATTCACAACTTTGAAAAGTATTTAAGTTGTAAATCCGATTTTATATTAAAGTTAAAAGTATGTTCATGTGCTTCAGTATAGCTGAATTTAAGAAATGCAGGACTGTTGTGAACTTTAGTACAATAAAGATCAATTTATTATTAAGGCGGAAATAAATCCTGAATCAATGTGGTAAATCCTAAATAAATACAGACACTCAGGTTCTTGTTGAATTTGTAATTAAAATTTTAAAATTCCTGTTGGTTTCTATGATTCTCAACTCTACCTTCATGCCGCCACAGTAATTATTTCTGAGGCCTGCTGAAACTGAGGGAATTCTTACCCTAAAAACAGGTGAGTTTGGAATGTAAAAAAACAATTTCAAAATTTCAAACCTGAATCTTCAACATCCAGTTTTAATGGAGGTGAGGTAGAGGGTGGGCAACCATGCTGGCTTCAGGAGGCAACTTACTCATTTAAATATTTTATTGAAGCTGTTTGCCTCAGTTTTTATCCCCATTATAAGTTTAATGCAGGTTCTCCAGGTTTCCCAGGCCTCTGGAATTACATGAAACTCTCCGCTTCCCATCTGCACTGTAGTGATGCCAGTTTTGAATCTTTGGAATTCTCTACCCAAGAAAGCTGTGGGGACTGAGCTGTTAAATATATTCAAAGCTGAGATAAACACATTTTTGAATTGTAAGGATGCCAAGAATAATGGAGAACAGGCAGAAAAGTAGAGTTGAAGTCAAGATCAGATCTTATTGATCATCATGATCTTATTGAATGGCAGAGCATACTCAAGGGGCTGTATGGCCTACCCCGGCACCTATTTTTTGTGTTCTTTTTCTTGCATGTTTAGTGGGATCTAGTGGGTATGCAGCACAAAAGTTAATTTTTCCATTCAAGTGTAAATTAATTTGTAATGGTGTGGTAAGTCATAATTATTGCCAGACAACCTCTCTACACTGAAAATTATCTTTTACAAGTATGGAGTCTCATTCCTTCAATATTTTAATTATGGTTAGAGATTTAAAAAGTTGAAAAACTTTTTTTTATGTTTTTCTTATCTCTTTTGTATCCCGCTTAATAATTCCATTTTTCTTTTCCTATCTTGAATTTACTTTCTGTACATGATTTGGCATTGCATTAGATATTGCACCTTACACTTCCTGGTTCAGACTCCTTGTGCTCTTGTTGGATAGCAGACAGAAATCTTGTGGACTATCAGGTGTCATCACTAAATCATAGTGATGAATACTAAAATGAATATAAAATCAAAAAATACAGTCAGCAACAAAAATGTGGAATATGTTTCAATAGTATGATGAAATTCAATGTTATGAATTCATAGAGATAATTAGGAGGAGGACAGGTAAGTTAGGTAAAGGGTTTAAAATGGAAGTTGTTGAGTAACTTGATCTGTAGAAGCAAAATACTACAAATGCTGGAAGTATGAAATAAAAACAGAAAATGCTAGAAATACTCAGGTCATGCAGCATTTCTGGAGAGCAAAACAGAGTTGACATTTCAGGCTGTGATTTGTAGAAGGTTCCATTTGAAAATGCAGGAATAAATCTCTCACCTTTATGCTGCAAGTGCAGAGTTGCATGTGTTGTGAATTCAGGTGCAGAGGTCAGGGGGCTATACCATATTTATCATGCATTAAATTTTGTGGGGAGTGCAAATTAAGAAAATGTATCCTGTAATATTCTAATGTTATTGTCATACTGTGTTTTTTCTCAGTGCCAGATGTGCAGTATAAATGCAGCAGCATAATTACTGACCTTTAATTTACTATCTCATTTCAAACTTGAAGATCCTGTAATGCTGTTCTTTATCCAATCAGTTGAAAATGAGAGAATGTCCCATCCACACTTAGACCATAAGACATAGGAGCAGAAATTAGTCCATTTGGCCCATCGAGCCTGCTCCGCCATTCAATCATGGCTGATAAGTTTCTCAACCCCATTCTCCCGCCTTCTCCCCGTAACCTTTGATCCCCTTACCAATCAAGAACCTATCTATCTCGGTCTTAAATACACTCAATGACCTGGCCTCCACAGCCTTCTGTGCCAATGAATTCCATAGATTCACCACTCTCTGGCTAAAGAAGTTTCTCCTCATCTCTGTTCTAAAAGGTCTTCCCTTTACTCTGAGGCTGTGCCCTCGGGTCCTAGTCTCTCCTACTAATGGAAACATCTTTCCCATATCCACTCTATCCAGGCCTTTCAGTATTCTGTAAGTTTCAATCAGATCCCCCCTCATCCTTCTAAACTCCATTGAGTATAGACCCAGAGTCCTCAAACGTTCCTCATATGTTAAGCCTTTCATTCCTGGGATCATTCTCGGGAACCTCCTCTGGACCCTCTCCAGGGCCAGAACATCCTTCCTGAGATACGGGGCCCAAAATTGCTCACAATATTCTAAATGTGGTCTGACCAGAGCCTTATAAAGCCTCAGCAGCACATCCCTACTTTTATATTCCAGTCCTCTCGAAATAAATGCCAACATTGCATTTGCCTTCCTAACCACTGACTCAACCTGCAAGTTAACCTTAAGAGAATCCTGGACTAGGACTCCCAAGTCCCTTTGCACTCCAGATTTCTGAATTCTCTCCCCATTTAGAAAATAGTCTATGTCTCTATTCTTCCTACCAAAATGCATGACCTCACACTTCCCCACGTTGTATTCCATCTGCCCCTTCTTTGCCCATTCTCCTAACCTGTCCAAATCCTTCTGCAGCCTCCCCGCCTCCTCAATACTACCTGTCCCTCCACCTATCTTTGTATCATCTGCAAACTTAGCCAGGATGCCCTCAGTTCCTTCATCTAGATCATTAATGTATAAAGTGAAAAGTTGTGGTCCCAACACTGACCCCTGCGGAACTCCACTAGTCACCGGCTGCCATCCTGAGAAGGATCCCCTTATCCCCACTCTCTGCCTCCTGCCAGACAGCCAATCTTCTATCCATGCTAGTACCTTGCCTCTAACACCATGGGCTCTTATCTTACTGAGCAGCCTCCTGTGCGGCACCTTGTCAAAGGCCTTCTGAAAGTCCAAGTAGATAACATCCATTGGCTTTCCTTTGTCTAACCTACTCGTTACCTTCTCAAAGAATTCTAACAGATTTGTCAGGCATGACCTCCCCTTGATGAAACCATGCTGACTTTGCCCTATTTTACCATGCACTTCCAAGTATTCTGAAATCTCATCCTTAATAATGGACTCTAAAATCTTACCAACGACCGAGGTTAGGCTAATCGGCCTGTAATTTCCCGTCTTTTGCCTCACTCTCTTCTTAAACAGGGGGGTTACATTAGCGATGTTCCAGTCCTCTGGGACCCTCCCTGACTCCAGTGATTCCTGAAAGATCATCACTAATGCCTCCACTATCTCTTCAGCTATCTCCTTCAGAACTCTGGGGTGTAATCCATCTGGTCCAGTTGATTTATCCACCTTCAGACCTTTTAGTTTTCCTAGCACCTTCTCCTTGGTAATGGCCACCATACTCACCTCTGCCCCCGACTCTCTTGAACTTTGGGGATGTCACTCGTGCCTTCCACTGTGAAGACTGACGCAAAGTACCTATTCAGTTCCTCCGCCATTTCTTTGTTCCCCATTACTACAACTCTAGCGTCCAGCACTTTTCCATCAATAGATATTACTAGCAATGCAGGAGGTCAGCAAATGATGTGTATGCTTTGGAGCACTAGATGAAAAGCTCTGTCAGCCATGCTACTCCCATGGAAGTACATGCAGCCAGTATATCAGTACACTGCCTATCTGTACTGCCACACACTCAATACCGGTAATGCGCCAGCAAGTGTAGAATAATGGGCAGCATAACTCCTCCCCCCGATATTTGGCAGCACAAAAATTGGAATCAGAGAAAGAAACAACTATAAATTTTGGGGGCGACCTTCTGCAGACAGGTCAGATTTGGAGTGGAACTTATGCCTGGCCAGTGATCCATCCAAAATCCTGAAGTCATGGCAATTTGCATGAGAACCCAGGAGCCTGCCTCAAAAGGAGGGGTTCTGTGCTATCTATAAATCTCTGAGAAAAGGAATTGCCCTCAGGCAACTGGCTTTTCGCAAGACTGCAACCTCTGTTTCCACCAGGATTGGCACCGACCATGTTATGTCTACCTGCATCAGGCAGGTGTATTTAGTGTTGAAGGCAATGGAAGCAGGTGTGGGAGGAGGACGGAGAAGGTGAGTGGGGAAGCAGTGGTGGTGGGGGGTTGGGGGGGTGATGGTGGGGGTGGGGTGGTAGTGCAATATAATCCTGCGAGTTCTATCTCTTTCAGTGATATCTGCACTGGATGGTGTGGTGCTTTGACACAGGAAATACCCATCATGTTGAAAAATAGATTTAAAAAAACATATCTGAGACTTGCCCCCAATTCATGCGCCACTCACCTAGAAAGCTCTGAAACTATACTTCCAGACCAGAGGAATTCCCAGGCAAATTTTTCACCAAGCGTTGCTTATACTTTCATAAAGGATATGTTTTCCCACAAAAAGGATAATAAAATTATTTAAATATTTTGTTCTGTATCTTATTCTAGCTTTATCTTGGCACAGATACACACAGCTCATAAATTTGGTGTTGCTGCAATAAAAACAATAGATTTTTGTTCAAATATCTATTTCTGGTCATTTGTACTGCATATATGAATTTAGGTAAGAAAAATGACAGAATTGTTACTTTTTCAATGGCCATGGACAATTTACATTAACTCTCCTATAGTTTACCAAAAAGGATAAACACTGCCCTCCAGTGGCACATCTAAATGTTGCAGATACAACCAAATATAATTACCTTCAAAAACAGTTCCTCTGACATGTCCTCCTTCCTTAACCGAGGTTTTCCACCCACGGTAGTTGACAGGGCCCTCAACCGTGTCCGGCCCATCTCTCGCGCATCCTCCCTCACGCCTTCTCCCTCCCAGAAACATGATAGGGTCCCCCTTGTCCTCACTTATCACCCCACCAGCCTCCGCATTCAAAGGATCATCCTCCGCCATTTCTGCCAACTCCAGCATGATGCCACCACCAAACACATCTTCCCTTCACCCCCCCTGGTGGCATTCCATAGGGATCGTTCCCTCCGTGACACCCTGGTCCACTCCTCCATCACCCCCTACACTTCAACCCCCACCTACGGCACCTCCCCATGCAAATGCGAAATATGCAACACCTGCCCCTTCACTTCCTCTCTCCTCACCGTCAAATGGCCCAAACACTCCTTTCAAGTGAAGCAGCATTTTACTTGCATTTCCCCCAACTTAGTCTACTGCAGTCGTTGCACCCAATGCGGTTTCCTCTACATTGGAGAGACCAAATGCAGACTGGGTGACCACTTTGCAGAACACCTTCGGTCTGTCCGCAAGCATCACCCAGACCTCCCTGTCGCTTGCCATTTTAACACTCCACCCTGCTCTCTTGCCTATATGTCTGTCCTTGGCTTGCTACATTGTTCCTGTGAAGCTCAACGCAAACTGGAGGAACAGCACCTCATCTTCCGACTAGGCACTTTACAGCCTTCCGGACTGAATATTGAGTTCAACAACTTTAGATCTTGAACTCCCTCCTCCAGCCCCACCTCCTTTCCGTTTCTTCCCCCTTCTTTTTGTTTTTTCCAATAATTTATATAGATTTTTCTTTTCCCACCTATTTCCATTATTTTTAAATGTATTCCACCCATGGTTTATTTCACCCCACCCCAACTAGAGCTACCTTGCTTGTCCTGCTCTCCAATCTTAATTAGCATAGCACCACCTTCAACACCTCTTTGTTCTTTTGTCAGTTACATCTTTTGGTTATCTCCTCCTATCACTGCTTGCTTGTCCCAACAACCTCCCCCACCTTCCCCCCCCCCCCCCCCCCCACCTTAAACCAGCTTATATTTCACCCCTTTCCTATTTCTACTTAGTTCTGTTGAAGGGTCATGAGGACTCGAAACGTCAACTTTGCTCTTCTCCGCCAATGCTGCCAGACCTGCTGAGTTTTTCCAGGTATTTCTGTTTTTGTTTTGGATTTCCAGCATCCACAGTTTTTTGTTTTTATCAAATATAATTAGACTTGACCACTCCTTTCCCAATTTCTCATTAATAATACAGGCATTCAGTTTTGACTAAGAAACAGTTGACTTGTCTGCCTAGTGAGTTTTGTCAGGGACAGCTCTTGGGGTTCAGAGGTAACAATTTGAAAATGCTAAGTTTATTCATGTTACAAATATAACCATGCTGTCAGTTACTGTTTTATTTTACTCTAACAAACTTAAAACAATTATTACACAAAGTCACTAAAGCTGCCTTTTTACTGTAGGGGAAGAGGGGCTTTCTCAGAACCTGTTTACAATGAGAAAACTATCAAAAAATGTAAAAGTAACAACGTAAAAGCAAAATACTGTGGATGCTGGAAATCTGAAACAAAAACAGAAAATGCTGAAAAAACTCAGCAGGTCTGGCAGCATCTGTGGGGAGAGGGAGAAACAGAATTAACATTTCAAATCCACATAACTCCTCTTCAAAGCAGCTCTGAAGAAAAGTCATACGGACTTGAAACGTTAATTCTGTTTCTCTGTCCACAGATGCTGCCAGACCAGCTGAGTTTTTCCAGCATTTTCTGTTTTTTAAAATTAGCAACAGTCTGGTTATTTGAACATTAATAATCGTATCCATTAATCAGACTGGCCATTCATTTAATCCCATTCTATTTGAATTACTGCTTCAGAGTGTTAGAGGTGATTTTGTTATAGTTAACACCCACAGTTACCCACATTGAAGGTGAAGACGAAATTCCGATATTAATTAAAAAGGAATGGGAAATAGTTTCAGGAACCCACTGCTTTGAAACCTGTGATTTCTGAGACTGAATTTTTTTTTTTAGCAGATTGCTAGTTACAAAGAAAAATACAACTTTTCATCAAAAAAGGAATTTCACTCCTATGGTGTGTGGCTGACTAAAAGAATGACAGTACTTCTTACAGCAAGGAAGGGACATTCAAAAAAGTTTCCAAAGCCGCTTAAACGCATCTCTGAAAGACAACTATAGAGTGGTATTTATGGATATGACATTAAGCAACCTGTCCACTCTTTTGGCTGTGGAATGACACATTACATGGAAAACAAAACTACAAAATGGTGGAGGGAAATATATATATAAATATGTCCCATTGTAAAATAACTTCACACGGCTGAGTTATTATGAATGTGGTTTTGTTCTTGAATGCCTTATGCACCTATGTTAAAGTACTGTACTTTTACACAGCGTACTTGGTCTTCCAAATGAGGACGATTGGCCTTGTGACGTGGCCCTACCAAGACATGCATTTTCGACAAGATCTCCACAACCAATACAGGATTTAGTACCAGAGATAAATGAACCAGGGAAAGACCTGCTGCTGGTATGCTTGTGTTAACATATTCTTCATTAAGAGAATAATTTCTTTTTGTGGGCAAATCCAATCTTTAAAATTGAAAAATGTTGAATCAATGTGACTTATTTTTTGAAAAATTACCAAAATATAAGCATTACTTCTTTCAAATGATGGATGCCTATATCTTTTCTGTGTACATTTCATATTATTATAAGTTCTGCATTCCTATGTCTGTGATGAAATGTTACCACTGGGAATTTCTTCGGAGCTGTTGTTGCTCTGCTGCTGTTACTGGAGCTTTGGAAACATGCATTTAGTAAATCTTGAGGTAATTTTAATTTGGAATTGTATTTCTAATCTGTTGTTTTTACTTTGAAAAACAGAAATTTCTAACGTTCAACCCAGAGAAGAGAATATCTGCTTTCAGTGCACTGTCCCATCAATATTTTATGGACCATGAGAAATACACTGAGAATCAGAACTTGTGTTCATCTCCAAACCAGTCGTCTTCAGAGGGGAACACAGCTTAAAATCTACCGATAGTGGACAAGGCTCCGAGATGTGCTGATTGGTTTTTTTTAGCGTATTTTTATTTGTCAAGCATTGAATTCTTGATCAGACATTCTTGCAAAGATTACTTGACAAATCAAGTATTTTACAATATGACACAATCTCATCCATATGCTGCTTCTGAAACATGTCCTACTTGTGCTTTCTTGATTTTAATAGCCCAGTGGAGGTTTACTCTGAATTAAACAATGCAAAAACTATTGCAGCTCCCCCATCACTCCCTCCCCACCACCCCACTCTACCCCAGGAAATTTCTGGACTCAGTTAGCTGCTGTCTATTCACCAATGCTGCAAAATCTTGTTATCCAAATGTGGAGTGCTGCAAATGTGAAATATTTGGAAGATGGAATAAAGTCACTGCCAAACCTACCGAATAAAGTCGCTGCCAAACCTGCCAGTTTTGTTTCCAGCTGCTAAGGCCAGAATTCAACATTAAAACAAAGTACATACTAAATCTCCTAACTGACGAATGTAGTTATTAAATGTTGTTTGAATAATACACCATTAAAAGTGAAATGTATTTCTTCAGCCATCGTCCATGGTGCTGTGAACATTTGGATATCAAGAATCTTCTGTATCAACAAATGTGGAAAGAAGAACCCATTGAAGAGGTTGCTTATGTGCTTTTTACACAGCTTGTTTGCTGTGGCATTAGCAGTAACAAAAGATTTTAAAAGCAAAGTCGAAATTTAAAGAACTGCTACATGTTTTTCAAACAAAGAAAGATTTTAGAAAAATCAAGACTACTTTTTTGCATTTATAAAAGTTGCTTGTTTTAGATGGTATTTTTATATATGCTGCAACAGAAGACAAAGCAGAGCTGCGGTGAATTTGGAATACATATGTTTAGAATTATAAAATGCTTAACACATATCAGTATGTTTAAATGCAAAGTGAAGAAGCTAGTGAATGGATCACATCAATTTTCAGTTTGTGATGCTTTTCGAATCTCACAGGAACACTCCTCATACCTTGTACCTGCAGAACGTTATGATGAAGTCGCATGTGTTCAATTTGGGGTTGCCACCATTTGCCAAATCTAAAACCTGATAGTCATGTTTTAGGGGCAGAGTTAGCATGATGTGATCCTTGTTCTTTTGTTGATGAAATTCAATGGAAACTTGAATAGGCTTGGTAACTGATTCTTGCATATAAAAACACAGAATTATAATGAAAAAATGAATTTCTGTGTAAAAATCTGACTTTTTGTCACAAGTTTACATTTTGTAAATTGCCAGAAACTCCACTGTTAAAGCAGACTGTCTGGGGCAAACTGGATGGGTGGCATCACTAGTCAAACTGCAATGTTACAGATGAGTGGATAAGTACCCCATCATAGATGCATCATTGTGGTGTGATACAGCACTGATTAAATGATCTAGTCCAATGCATATTAGTATCTTCCTTATAAACTGTACTGTAGCAGTTGTGCTCAAGTGGAAAACCATCTGCTTCGGATGACTCTGATAATATTATAGATTTATAATCAAAGTGCTTGTATTTAGGATATAAACCTGGATGAATGTTGAAGCAAATTAAGAAACTATTTCATATAGTAGCTAATATTTGTATTTGCCTTTAAGACAGTCATACTTTAGTAAGGTATCATTAATGGATGGCCTTATGAACTGTATTATAAAATGGTGCAAGAAAATAAGTAACATCCATTATAAATCAAAACTTTGCAGTTTACAAAAACTAAAGCATGGTGAGAAGGGTATATTTACTTCGATAATTTATTATGAATAAAGAGGGTTTAACATGTTACAGTAACACAATATTGCAAGGGACTTTTACATAAAACAAGTTGTGTTACTAGTCTTGGTGTTTTAATGACTGATAAAAAGCAAACTGATAAAATACTGATTAGAATACGTATTAGGATAGAGTTCGGTGTTGATGAGGTACATCTTTAACCTCAACAACTAGAATATGAATATATGTTCAGGCTCATGTTAGTGCAAACGAATATTGTGCACAAATTCAATCTGTAAATACTGCTCAAAAATACATAAAATAAAGGGGATAATTTTTTAACCTGTATTTTACCAAGACATTTATATTAAACTGAAATTATAAACTTTCTAACACATCAATTTCAGGTGAATTAATAGTGTTTGAAGAAATATACCTATGTGATACCAATGCTCAGCAATTAATCTGACTGGTGCTTGTAGATAATATTTTTATCCTTCAAGAGGGCCCAATGGTTGTATTTTCTGAAATAGGTGAGGTGGATATCTAGCGAGCATTTTCCTCCCTATTATGTTCAAGTGGCTTTTTGTTTTCAGTTGAATCATAATAGTTTTATCACATTACCATTATACTATATTTAAACCACTGTGTCCAGCAGAAATATGAACATAGAAAGTAGTAAGTAAGATAAATGGATCAGCAAAGAGAAAACATAAAGTTGAAAATAAATGGCAAAAGGTACAAGTGACATGACTTATCAAAGGAAAAATGGTTGTGACTAATTTATTTTTGAAAAATACTATTAATTCATGGTTTCCTATCCTGCTTTAAAAGCTCTGCTACTTTTACAGATGCATTTTCATTCAAGGAAATAAAGTGACGTGCAACATTGGAAATGTAAGTGTGCTTGTTAGGTTGCTATATACTTCTGCCTGATATTGCAATGCTACAGTTCCGTCCTTCAATCTGCGGTTCTCACCACCGCACCTCACCCCAGCCCTGTTCCCAGCATATCACCAATGTAAGTCCCACTTCTGAAAAAGACTATTACCTAATGACATTACTGTACTTTTGGTTGTCTGTTTTATTTTAAGAGGTGCACAACATTGAAACAGTCCAGTGCTCATAGCAGTTACAATACTGTGTTTGGTTTCCTAGAAGCAATATAAAGGAATTTTATCCTAGCTGCCTTAAATTCTACCTTATACTGTCAACTTTTTTTAAAATGTGAAATTAAAAGTTTTCCTAAATAAGAGTCACACTATATATTTCTACTTTCACCAAGTGCTTAATAATTAGAATGCAGTCAACTGTATTTCCAAATACATTTCCAAGAAACGAGTAGCAGTTGTGGAGGTCCCATATGTCTCGAAGCTCACACAACCAGAAAACCTTGTTTTTTGCAGTTTTTGTGAAAAGTAGAGTCCTCCTGCTGTAGCTTCATTTATATTCAAACTCAAGTTTCTATGCAAAATATCCAGTTACAGATTTCTCACAGACATTTACAGCACAGAAGGGGGCCATTCATCCCATCGTTTCCGTGCCAGTCAACAAAGATCTGACTATACTAATCTCATTCTCCAGCACCTGGCCCATAGCCCTGGAGGCTATGGCAACGCAAGTGAATATCTAAATACTTCTTAAATGTTATGAGGGTTTCTGACTCAACCACCCTTTTAGGCAGTGAGTTCTAGACTCCCACCACCCTCTGGGTGAAAAGATTTCTCCTCAACTCCCCTCTTAACCTTCTATCTCTTACCTTAAATCTATGTCCCCTGGTTATTGACCCCTCTACTAATGGAAAAAGTACCTTCCAATCCACCCTATCTATGCCCCTCATAATCTTATATACCTCTATCAGGTCCCCCCTCAACCTTTGCTGCTCCAAGGAAAACAACCCCAGCCTATCCAATCTTTCCTCATAGCTCAGACCTTCCAGCCCAGGCAGCATCCTAGTAAATCTCCTCTGCACCCTCTCCAGTACAATCACATCCTTCCTATAATGTGGTGACCAGAACTGCACCCTGTACTACAGTTGTGGCCTAATCAGCATTTTGTACAGTTCCAGCATAACCTCCCTGCTCATGTATTCGATGCCTCAGCTAATAAAGGTAAGTATCCCATATGCCTGCTTAACCACCTTATCTACCTGCCCTGCAACCTTCAGGGATCTCTGGATATGCATTCCAAGGTCCCTCTGATCTTCTGTACTTTCCAGGGTCCTACCATTCATCGTGTAATCCCTTGCCTTGTTAGCCCTCCCCACATGCATTACCTCACACTGTTCTGGGTTGAATTCCATTTGCTATTGTTCTGTCCACCTGATCAGTCCATTGATATCCTCCTGCAATTTACAGCTATCCTCCTCACTATTTACCACCCTACCAATTTTCGTGTCATCCGCGAACTTACTGATCATACCCCCTACATTTAAGTCCAAATCATTTATGTACACCACAAACAGCAAGGGCCCCAGCGTGAAGCCCTGTGGAACCCCAGTGGAAACAGACTTCCAGTCATAGAAACATCCCTCTACCATCACCCTCTGCTTCCTGCCTTTCAGCATGTGCCACTTTGCCTTGGATCCCAAGGGCTCTTACTTTCTTGACCAGTCTGCCATGAGGGACCTTATCAAAAACCTTGCTAAAGTCCATGTAGACCACATCAAATGCATTACTCTCATCAACACTTCTGGTTACCTCCTCAAAAAATTCAATCAAATTTGTCAAACACGACCTTCCCTTAACAAATCCATGCTGACTATCCCTGATTAATCTGTGTGTCTCCAAGTGCAGATATATTCTGTCCCTCAGAATTCTTTCCAGTAGCTTCCCCACCACCGAGGTTAGATCGACTGGCCTGTAATTTCCCTAGTCTATCTTTGCCTCCCATTTTTAATAATGGAACAACGTTAGCAGTCCTCCAGTTCTCTGGCACCTCACCTGTGGCCAGGGCCCCTGATATCTCTTCCCTTGCCTCCTTCAACAGCCTGGGATACATCTCATCCGGGCCTGTGGATTTATCCGCCTTTAAGGCCACTAAACCTGCTAGTACCTCCTCTCTCTCTATTAGTTTCCTCTAATATTTCACAGTCCTCCACCCTGATGTCTATATCTGCAGCGTCCTTCCATTGTGAAGACTGACTCAAAGTATTCATTGAGGACTGTGCCCACGTCTTCCGGGTCCACATACAGATTAACTCCATGGTCCCTAATTGGCCCTACTTTTTCCCTAGATATTCTCTTGCTCTTTATATATCTTTAAAAAATCCCTTTGAGTTTTCCTTCATTCAACCCATCAATGCTTTCTCATGCACACTCTTAGCTTTCCTAAATTCCTTTTTAAGTCCCCCCCCTGCCCCCTGCACTTTTATACTCCTCTAGGGATTCTGCTGTATTGAACCCTCAGTATCGCTATAAGCATCTCTTTTTTTCTTAATCCTAACCTTTATGTCCCTTGACATCCAGGGTTCATCAGACTTGGTCCCCTCCCCTTTACCTTTACGGGAACATATTTGCCCTGTACTCTCGCTATTTCCTCCTTGAATACCTCCTACTGCTCTGACACAGCTTTTATCTGCAAATAACTGCTCCCAATTCACTTGGGCCAAATATCTCACCTTAGTAAAATTAGCCTTTCCCCAGTTTAGAACTTTTATTCCCAGCCCAACCTTATGCTTTTCCATAACTATCCTAAATCTAACTGAGTTATGATCACTATCTCCAAAATGTTCCCGTCTTCCACCTGCCCGGGCTCATTTCCGAATATTAGGTCCAGAATTGCCCCCCTCGCTTGTTTGGCTTTCTACATACTAGCTAAAAAAGTTCTCCTGGATGCAACTTAAGAATGTTGTCCCTCCCTACCTTGCACACTAAAACTATCCCAGTTAATATTTGGGTAGTTAAAATCCCCTACTTTTACTGCCTTATTATTCTTACACTTCTCTGAAATTTGATTACATATCTGTTCCTTTATCTCTCCCTGATTGTTTGGGGACTTATGTATACACCCAACAGTGTCTTTGCCCCTTTTGTGTTTTTTACTTCTACCCATATGGCCTCATTTGATGATCCTTCCAAGATATCCCTCCTCACTGCTATAATTGATTCCTTGATCAATATTGCGACCCCGCACCCCTCCTCTATCCCCTTCTCAATCTCGTCTGAATATCCTACATCCAGGAATGTTGAGCTGCCAATCCTGCCCTTTTAGCCAAGCTTTGGTCATAGTTATGATATCATACTCCCATGTGCCTCTCTGTGCCCTCAGCTTGTCTGTCTTATTCCTCAGGCTCCTTGCTTTAAAATATATTCCATTTTTCTTGCTCCCGCTCTCTCCTCACTGTTTTAAACTGATCTCCCGGCTTTCTCCTCTCATGGTTTGCTGTCTATTAAGCAAAGGATTCAATGGATGTTTGTGTATCCAGTGAATGCCACTATTGAATTGTGATAATTATAACCATATATGATTTACAACATTGTTGTGCATAACTATATTGCCAGCCAGTCACAGTTGTGTAGCTTGAGCTACAAGCCAGTGACAGCCGTTAGTGTATAATAGTCATCAGGACCTTTGATACTCTGTCCCTGAGACTATTGTTTGTTGCTTTCTCATTAATTATAGCTAAGACTGAGAGCATCAAACATAATAGACTCGTGGCCTTAACATCCATCAACATGGGAATATGTTACTCAGTAGATTAGAGTGGCGTCCCAGTTAGCAACTCTCCAAATAATGTAATAAACACTGTTGTGCAAACACAAATGAAATTGCAAGCCAGGAGATACTGTAATACAGGTTACACTGCCACAGCTACAACAAAATACATCGAACAATGACACATTTCCTGAATTAAATTTGTAAAAGTTTAAAGAAGCATGCTCTAAATGAAAAATGTTTAAACCTTTCATTCTTTAAGAATGGAGGAGACAGAAGAGCTATGTGTAATTTTCAACACAATACATCAGTTTTGTCTGATATCAATCATGCATTCAGACTTGATTAGCATCATTTCATTATCCATAATCTACAAAAAAGCTTTACAAAAATATTTTTCATGAAGACTGTGATCTCTTAATCACACATTTATAATACTTAAGTGTAAAATAAAAGCTTACATAGTGTATGATTGTGACTCAAATCACCTCACAACACTAAATTACTTTGATGTGCAGTAGTTGCTACGCTATTGAATTCCCTGAAACTATGTTAATATTGATATAAATGTAAATCGATTCTGTTGCTAATAAATTTTGCTCTTTGTGGAATAGCACATACAAGTCAATATAATTCACACTTTTATGAAAATAATACAAAGTACTATGTCAGTACTTGGTTTGTTAGTGTTTTCCACTTTTTATCTCAAGACCAATATAACTGCAAAAGTCTGTTGATGATAGCAACATATAAATGTATGAATGGACATTTCAACTGTTTAAAATAGGTACTTTAAAAGTGCTTCTATACCAAAGGTTTCTTATTATAATGGGGTTCTGAAAAAATATAGTTCACCTTTGACTCAAAAAGATCTGAAAAGAAGATTTATGAAGTATCAACTGCTTAATTGTAAAACAAATGGAGACACTCAGATTCTTAAGAGCTGAGGAACGAACTATTTGAAGCATTTGATAGTTACAGCTAGCAATATTGGTTTGTTTTCTTGTAATTTTAATTCTTAATGAGAAAATTATCATTTTAAAATTGCTGCACAGTTACTAAAAGAGACAAATAATCCAATTCTAAAATTAATCAATGCTTAGGAAATATGTTGCTCCTCCACAGATATTATTTTGCATTGAAAGGGAGAGAGACACAGAATGTGATAAAAGAGATTTGAGAATGTGTGTTAAAACAAAGAAATAATGATTTTGTGAGCATTGGGAAGGTGCAGGAATTGTGGCAATGGATGACAGTTGAAAATAAATAAATAAAGTTAAAATAATTGCATTACATGAACCAAAGAGTTCGAGAGGTTTAGGAAAAAAACAGGCACATACAATTACCCCCAATGGTCTAAGAGTTGACAGTTGCAAATATTAAAATTCTAAAACACAGGAAATGCAGGAAAATATGTACTAAATTAACCTTTTTCCTACTTTTCAGTTGCTAATGTTTTGGTTAGTAATTCAGAGAGAGAAACTTTGCCAGAATGGGTAATGCCTCTCTTAAAATAGAAGAAAGAGGAATTTGGTATGAATGTATATAAAGCGTTTGTATGGTATCAAACGGGCTAATTTTTAGTGACTAGAGAAAAGATTGAAAACAGAACAAAACACTGATTTATTGAGAAATATGTAACACCATATTATATGATCATGTAGGAATGGGTTTGTAATGTCACCTGATCCATAAGTAGCTTGTTTTTCAGCAGAGCACTATGGCACAGCATGTAACTAATTTCTATCATGAATTCAAGAGGCTGCAATGTTAAGCAGGCTGCAATGTAAAATCACAGGGGAGGTTGGTTGTGAAGTGATGCTGATTTGAATAATGGCTGGTTATGTACTATTTCAGCATTATGGATTAATTGTTCTTATAAATGATGTTTTAGAACAATTTGCCAGATATGCCCAAAAGTTGATAATGAATTGCTGAACCAGAAGGACCAGGAAGGTCCCAAATTCAATCCCCACTGTGTACAATCTCAGCTGGGGTGGTAATATGAGAAAATACAGTTAGATTGAGTATCCATGGGTTAGAGAGAAGAGAATCCATCAGGATTCCTATTTCTGATCACTATCCAGCAACTCCAGAAGGAAATGTCAATGTGTAGTTAGCAGGTGAGACAAGATTTTGCATAGTGATGAAAGCCTACAACATTCACTCATGAAGGTTCTCACATCAATGACGATCATTAGTGAGCTATCAAAGGTGGTCAGCACCTATAGACTGAAGAAGACATTTTAATTGGAGTTCCATTATGATAAGTTGTTTTATTGAGCTCTTATGTCCACAGATTGAGATTTCAGAAAATTCTAATTTTCGAAAAAAAAATGGGAGATTCCTGATTTTCTGCAATTCTTCATGTAGAATTCTTCTGCAAAGATAGGCATTCCTGAGGTCATTAGATATGGTGAAGGGCCATATTTTACCTTTAAATATCACGATGTTGCCTTGTATCTGATGTTCAAAATATAACTTTTTTTCTGTATTTGATTAGAAAATGTTATGATTAGAAAGGTGAAAGCCTCCCATCAAGTATGTTATAGTATAAATGATTCCCCACTAGAAAAATATGCTAGTGAAACAGAAGTGGCATTTTCTAAGCAGCAGGTTTAAGAACCAAAATCCCTCATGAAGTGGTGTCACTGCCATTTAAAATTATTGAATGTGGGGTCAGGTTTCCACTAATTATCAATGCAGAAAAGCAAGCATAAATTACGCTCAGATAAAATCGAAATTCCCTGATCTTTAATGCTGGTGTAAATACACTTTTGTCTAAAGCTGGTCTTACCCACAAAACTGGCCAAGACCCCAGACGGAAATAATGAGGATGGTGAATTTTCACCAATTGCACCCATTTGCAGCTGTTAAGTACACAAATTAATAACTTTTAATGCAAAGGAAAAAAATTGAACAATTACATTCCACCATGCTGTCTGATTGTGCTGGTTCATGGAAGATTTTATATTTAATTATGCAAATACATCTTAGCCAAAACTTGAACTGTAACCAATGCAGTTTGAACCCGATTGTGCCCAAAGCAGACACTCTACCTCAATATATTCAATATTGTGTTGATGGGTGGGAGTTCTGCTGGTACTATATAACTGTACATCACACATCATGTCAAAGTGAAAAATAAATCTCAAAGCACAATCTTAACAACCTACCTTTCAATTATATGCTTTCTTATTTATTCAAAAGTATGTGTGTCACCCATAACAGGGGTATTGTTTAAATCTATCAAATAACAATATTGGTTTTATAGTGCACAATGGTTTCAATACTTGAAGCTAAATCAAGCTTAGAATATTTGACATTTGAATACTATCTGGCCAGTTTAGAATATCCACCATATGTTATAAAACTGCTATAACCTGATGTGTTGCAAAATATGCAAGGCACACTGCAATCTTTATTTTTATATTTAACCTGCAGTTGTAACAAATGCTTTCCTAATTCAAAACATGGCACTTTATAATTTTTATCTGTGCCTGTTTCAGTCATAAGATGATGAGTTGTTTTATACTATACAGTTTACCATGGGTTCAGCATTGGTGTAATGCAGTGGTCACTGATAACAAGCAGTTACTTCTGCAAATTAACACTTATCATAGAAGTATGATATGTGCTTTATATCTGAAGGTATAATTACCCAATAGCTAAATCATAAGCCAGTCTAAAATCAGTTAAACCATCATAAGTTATTATGGACCTCAGGTTTTATAAAATGCAGACAACATACTGCAAGTTTTATTTGCATATTTAACTTGCAGTGAGTAAAACACTTTGCTGTTGCTATTTAGTGCACATTTGTACATTTTAGGATACAATTTATGATGCCCCCTTAGCTATGTTTTTTATTGCTTGTTTGACCTTACACCAAGTTTTTTTTGGTTTTACACTGAATTCAATCAGAATTCCAGTGCTTTGCAGAAATAAAGACAAAACTAGCTTGTGTGCACTTAATAATCAATTGCCTTAAGTAAACTTTAATTCAAAACAAATTATTATGTTTGAAATAACTTTCTGAATTTTTGTTCACAACTTCTTTAGAAACAGGCTGCTCATATTTAATAACTTATATTACCCACACCAATATATTTTAAGGACTGAGGCCATGGCATTCC
Organism: Cetorhinus maximus; assembly: GCF_964194155.1. NCBI lineage: Eukaryota > Metazoa > Chordata > Chondrichthyes > Lamniformes > Cetorhinidae > Cetorhinus > Cetorhinus maximus. Next base: position 125,340,249 of record NC_135881.1, on the reverse strand, counting down.
TCAGGATGCAATCCCAGCGGTTATAATTGGATCACATCCAATACAGCCCTCCAGTCCTAAAACTCCAGGACTTTGCAGGGTCAACAGGAGGACATCTTGTTTTCCATGGAGAAAATAACACAAGTGCATATCTAGTGCCCATTTTCCCCATGCCCATAAAACCTCCCATATCCTTTCTCCCTCTGATCTGGCCAATTCCTACCAGTCCAGTGAGTAATGGGAATAGACCTTGTAGAGGCCAATATCTCTCCACTCATCATACTGCCCAGTACGTAAATGCTGAGTCCCAACTGGAGCAGGAACTCCATAAGCTGCACAGAGTCCCAGCTTAGAGAATTCCTTCCCCAGCCTTGCCTTCCCTGCCTGCTATTGTCTCGTAAGGAACAGATTGAAGTTCCACCCCTTATTCCTGGAAACAGCAAAGACCTGGCAACTGGGTCTCCACCATTTCCCCAGGCCTTCCTAGAGTTATGGCTGGAGACTGGCAGAACCCCTGTGAAATTTCAACCATATTTTCTAAAGCATGTTCCCTCTGGGTCCACATGGTATTTTACTGACCTACAGATGTTTGTAACATTGATAGTATTTTATAACTTTTCTTTAACAAAGATCTTTTCTGTATAGATTTGTATGACAGATAAACCTTCAGCTTACAAATTAAATTGAATTCATTTGTAAAACTTATAGATAACTTTTGGTTAAACAATCTTATTATGTTGCATCAAATTATATTTATCTGTTCAAGTATATGTATGACTGGTTAAGCTTGCAAAGCAGGGGGTGGATTAGTTTGGGCGTCAAAAATGTTTCATGGAACAAATATGATTTCATATTTATAGTATTTTTGTTGTAATAGCTTTGTACTTAGAGCATTCCTGATTCATGTTTGCTGCTAAATTTATGCCTTGCCAGGGTCTACAATTTAGAATGTGTTAAATAGGGAACAAGATTGCATTGGCAAGATACACCAATGCTAATGCTGCTTGTGTTGGGTGGACTTTTGCTGTCTCTACCTGGTGTTTTACTTTAGCTTGAACTGTTCTTAGCTGCTATGTCTTTTTATTTTGGAAATAAATAAATATTGTAGTGTGTACAATACTGTGTAAAGGTGTGTTACTTCCAAAAGATTCTTTTATTACTCTAATGGGGTATTAAAATATACACAATTTCAATGCCAGAAATGCCAAAGAATAAGAACACATCTGTCACTCCAGCTGGTAAATGAGGGTTGGAGGTCAGGAATTTGGCAGGGGAAATCGGAGGACAGGGAGTAAGGAGCAATGGCACTCGAAGGAGAGCCCTTGCCCATGTTCTTTAAATGTGGAGTCAGCTAAATAAATTTCAAAAATTTACCTTTTTGGTAGCAGGCAGTGACCAGGATTTTGTTGGACTGGCAGGTGTCTCACCCACTGCTCGGAGGACAAGCTGGGAACCACCCTCAGTTCCGTGGCCGAGGCCTGATGGAATCCAATGCCCTTCAGACACTTAATCGGCCGCCAAAAGGCCTTCCTCCTTATTGAGGTCCTTGGTGGTGGAATTCCTACCTGCTGAAAGCTGCTGGCCAATCACTGCTGACAGTGGGAGAGCTGGCTATTGGCAGCATTGGACCCAACTGAGGCCAAGGATTGTGCAGGGACCCCAAGCCAGAGGTGAGTGATGGTGAGGGACACCCTCCCTTTCCCTGGGAGGCCGCTGGCAAACCCGACAGGTTTTATTAGACAGCTTTCTGAGGGTGCGGGAGCCCCATGTGGCCTCCATTTAATCCCTCAGTCACCACTAAATTGCAGTGGGCTCGGGGATAATAGGTGTCAATTGGCTCATTGAGCCTAACTGAGGTCCCAAGAGTAGTGGCCAGGAATCCTGCGTTAGTCTCTTCCACAGCGGGATTAAATCAGGGGAGCTTTCCTGCCACCGGATTTGTTGCCCATCCCTAACTGTCTTTGAGAAGGTGGTGGTGAGCCACTGCCTTGAACCGCTGCAGTCCCTGTGGTGTAGGTACACCCACAGTGCCACTGGGAAGGGAGTTTCAGGATTTTGATCCCATGACAGTGAAAGAACAGCAATATAGTTCCAAGTCAGGATGGTGTGTGGCTTAGAGGGGAACTTGCAGGTGGTGGTATTTCCCATGCGTCTCTGCCCTTGTAGAGTTTGGAAGATGCTATTGAAGGAACCTTGGTGAGTTGCTGCAGTGCATCTTGTAGACGTTACACACCGCTGCTACCAGTGGTGGAGGAAATGAATGCTTAAGGTGGTGGACAGGGTGCCAGTTTGTTTCAAGGGGAGAGGGTGGTATTTAAACCCAATTGTACAAGCCAAGATTAAGGCCTACTTTTAGCAGCAAATCTGTGAGCCAGATTTAACCATAATTTCAAACTTAGATGAAAATTTTTAGTGCTCAAGTAGGCAATATATGCAAAATTCAGCCATTAGTTAAAGGGGAATGCAGATCATTATGTGGATTGGTGATAACCTTCTGACAAAGCCTAAGCTAGGTGCCTGTGAACTGTGCTCAGCTGAATAAGCTTGTACCTTTAGATTTTGAATCATAGAATGTGCCAGCGATCTAAGAATATGACCCTAGGCTGCCTTAGCAGCGTGCTGTTTGAGAAAAGATTTGAGTTAGTGCCTAATTCACTTGCCTTTGCACAGACCTGTATGTGGTGGCAGAAGCCATAGAAGGAAAACTGCAAGTGTTTTTTTAAGGCATGAATCATCACTCAAGAGAAGGAAGGTGTCAACAAGATGAGCCAGTGTATTGTGGAAGAGTTCCAATACAATCAGACATAGTTCAAAGAGGCTGAGAAGGTATCACTGTAATATTACAATATTAATATTACAAGATGTTGCAAACAGGCAATTTGCAGAAGATTAATACCCGTAGAGCCAAATGTTGCTCCTTTAACCAAATTGTACCAGTTTATTCAATATTCCTGTACAAAATAGCACAGTGATCCCGATAGTGCTATTGTGAGTACACTCAGAGGCCAAATACTCATCAAATACAAGAGGGTGCAGTAGCAAATGCAAGAATTGAGCCAATTAAAATGGGTAAATTTGAAAGTTTCAGGATGGAATCATGTACTCCCTATGTAAAGCCAGAGCTGTTTGGAAAAATGATTCCCTTAGTGATGTCATCATTTCTTAAGGTGAAATTACTGAAGTAATTAATGATCAAACCGAACATGAAAGGTGAGGTGAGAATAAATGACCTTGAAATCAAGGCAGCATTTGATCTAGTGTGGCATCAAGGAGCCCTGGTAAACTTGAAATCAATGGGAATTGGGGAAAACTCTCCACTAGTTGGAGTCAAACCTTGCACAAAGGAAAATGGTTATGGTTGTTGGAATCCAATCATCTCAGCCCCATCACATCGCTGCAGGAGTTCTTCAGGGCCGTGTCCGAGGCCCAACCATCTTCAGCTGCTTCATCAATGACCTTTCTTCCATCCTAAGGTCAGACATGGGATGTTTATCTGAGGAGTTGTGAATATAACTGAACACGCTGCAATCATCAATAAAGAAACGGTCCATGCCTGTATGCAGCAAGATCTGGACAACATTCAGGTTTGGGTTCATTTGTGGCAAGTAACATTTGCACCACACAAGCACCAGACAATGTTAGATTCTCCCTTGGAGATGATCAATGTCCCCCTGATGTTTAATGGCATTAACATTGCTGAAACCCCAGGCGGTGGCATAGTGGTATTGTCGCTGGACTAGTAATCCAGAGACCCAAGCTCTGGTGATCCGGGTTCAAATCCCGCCATGGCAGATGGTGGAATTTGAATTCAATAAAAACCTGGAATTAAAAGGCTAATGATGACCATGGAACCATTTTCGATTGTTGTAAAAACCCGTATGGTTCACTAATGTCCTTTAAGGAAGGAAATCTGCCATCCCTACCATGTGACTCCAAACCCACAGGAATGTGGTTTACTCTTAAATGCCCTCTGAAATGGCCTAGCAAGCAACTCAATTGTAACAAACCACTACAAAGCCTCAAAAAAGGAATGAAACCAGATGGATCACCTGGCATCGACCTAGGCACCAGAAACGACAATGGTAAACTCAGCAAAGGCCTCCTTACTAACAACTGGGGGCTAGTGCCAAAATTGGGAAAGCTGTCTCACAGACTAGTCAAGCAACAGCCTGACATAGTCATCCTCACGGAATCATACATTAGAGATAATGTCCCAGACAACACCATCACCATCCCTGAGTATGTCCTGTCCTACCGGCAGGATACCCAGGAGAGGTGGCGGCACAGTGGTATACATTTGGGAGGGTGTGCCCTGGGAGTCCTCAACATTGACTCCGGACCCCATGAAGTCTCATGGCATCAAGTCAAACATGGGCAAGGAAACTTCCTGCTGATTTACCATATACCGCCCTCCCTCAGGTGATAAATCAGTATTCTGCCATGTTGAACACCACTTGGACGAAGCACTGAGGATGGCAATGGCACAGAATGTACTCTGGGTGGGAGACTTCAACATCCATCACCAAGAGTGGCTCGGTAACACCGCTACTGACAGAGCTGGCCGAGTCCTAAAGGACATAACTCCTAGACTGGGTCTGCAGCAGGTGGTGAGAGAACCAACAAGGAAAAACGTACTTGACCTCATCCTCACCAACCTGCCTGCCGCAGATGTATCTGTCCATGACAGTATCGGTAGGAGTGAACACCGCACAATCATTGAGGAGACAAAGTCATGCCTTCACATTGAGATGCCCTCCATCGTGTTGTGTGGCACTACCACCGTGCTAAATGGGATAGATTTTGCACAGATCTAGCAACTCAAGACTGGGCATCCATGAGGCTATATGGGCCATCAGTAGCAGCAGAATTGTACTTGAACACAATCTGTAATCTTATGGCCTGGCATATCCCCCACTCTACCATTACCATCAAGCCAAGGGATCAACCCTGGTTCAATCAAAAGTACAGGAGAGCATGCCAGGAGCAGCACCAGGCATACCTAAAAATTAGGTGTCAACCTGGTGAAGCTATAACACAGGACTACTTGCATGCCAAAGAGCATAAGCAGCAAATGATAGACAGAGCTAAGCAATCCCACAACCAACAGATCAGATATAAGCTCCGCAGTCCTGCCACATCCAGTCGTGAATAGTGGTGGACAATTAAACAACTCACTGGAGGAGGAGGCTCCACAAATATCACCACCTTCAATGATGGGGGAGCCCAGCACATCAGTGCAAAAGATAAGGCTGAAGCATTTGCTACAATCTTCAGCCAGAAGTGCCGAGTGGATGATCCATCTCGGCTTCCTCCAGTGGTCCCCAGCATCAGAGATGTCAGTCTCCAGCCAATTTGATTCACTCCACGTGATATCAAGAAATGGCTGAAGGCACTGGATACTACAAAGGCTATGGGCCCTGACAATATTCAAGCAATAGTACTGAAGACTTGTGCTCTAGAACTTGTTCCAATAGTTACAACAATGGCATCCAGCCGGCTACGTGGAAAATTGCCCAAGCATGTCCTGTACACAAAAAGCAGGACAAATCCAAACTGGCCAATTACTACCCCTCAGTCTACTCTCGATCTTCAGTAAAGTAATGGAAGGGGTCATCGACAGTGCTCTAAAGCGGCACTTGCTTAGCAATAATGGGTCTTTTTCTGGATGGCAAGCTGTAACTAGTGGGGTGCCATAAGGGTTCAGTCCTTGGGCCCCAAAGATTTACAATCTATATTAATGACTTGGATTCAGGGATAGAAGGTACTATAGCTAAATTTGCAGATGACACTAAAATAGGTGAGAAAGTAAGTTGCAATGAAGAAATAAGAAATTTACAAATGGATATGGACAAGATAGGTGAATGGGCCAAAATTTGGCAGATGGAGTTTAACGTGGATAAGTGTGAGGTTATCCACTTTGGTCAGAAGAATAAAAAGGCGTCTTATTGTTTAAATGGAGAGAAACTTCAGAATGCTTCAGTGCAGAGGGATCTGGGTGTCCTCGTGCATGAATCGCTGAAAGCTAGTATGCAGGTACAGTAGGTAATAAGGCAAATGGAATTTTGGCATTTATTGCTAAAGGAATAGAGTATAAAAATAGGGAAATGTTGTTGCAACTGTACAAGGCATTGGTGAGACCGCACCTGGAGTACTGTGCACAGTTTTGGTCCCCTTACTTGAGGAAGGATGTAGTTGCACTGGAGGCGGTTCAGAGGAGGATCACTAGATTGATTCCAGAGATGCGGGGCTTGTCTTATGAGGAGAGATTGAGCAGTTTAGGCCTATACTCACTAGAGTTTAGAAGGATGAGAGGAGATCTAATTGAGGTATTTAAGATGCTAAAGGGGATAGACAAAGTAGACGTGGAGTGGATGTTTCCCCTTGTGGGGCATTCTAGAACGAGAGGCCATAGTTTTAGGCTACGGGGTGGTAGATTTAAATCAGAGATGAGGAGGAATTACTTTTCTCAAAGGTCATGAATCTGTGGAATTCACTACCTCAGAGTGCAGTAGATGCCGGGACGCTGAATAAATTTAAGGAGGGGATAGACAGATTTTTAATTAGTAATGGGTTGAAAGGTTGTGGGGAGAGGGCGGGAAATTGGAGTTGAGGCCGAAATTAGATGAGCCATGATCATAATGAATGGCAGGGGAGGCTCGAGGGGCAGAATTGCCTACTCCTGCTCCTAGTTCTTATGTTCTTATAACCTGCTCACTGACACCCAGTTTGGGTTCCACCAGGGCCACTCAGCTCCTGACCTCATTACAGCCTTGGTTCAAACATGGACAAAAGAGCTGAACTCCCGAGGTGAGGTGAGAGTGACTGACCTTGATAACAAGGCAGCATTTGACTGAGTGTGGCACCAGTGAGACCTAGCAAAACGAGTCAATGGGAATCAGGGAGAAAACTCTCCACTGGTTGCAGCCATACATAGCACAAAGGAAGATGGTTGTGGTTGTTGGAGGTCAGTTATCTCACCTCCAGAACATCACCACAGGAGTTCCTCGGGGTATTGTCCTCAGCCCAACCATCTTCAGCTGCTTCATCAATGACCTTCCTTCCATCGTAAGGTCAGAAGTGGGCATGTTCGCTGATGATTGCACAATGTTCAGCAGCATTTGTGACTCCTCAGATGCTGAAGTAGTCCATGTCCAAAGGCAACAAGACAATATCCAGGCTTGGGCTGACAAGTGGCAAGTAACATTCACACCACACAAGTGCCAGGCAATGACCATCTCCAACAAGAGAGAATCTAGCTATCACCCCTTGACATTCAATGGCATTACCATCACTGAATCCCCCACTATCAACATCCTGGGGGTTACCATTGACCAGAAACTGAACTGGACTAGTCATATAAATACTGTTGCTACAAGGACGGGTCAGAGGCTAGGAATCCTGCGACAAGTAACTCACGTCCTGGCTCCCCAAAGCCTGTCCACCATCTACAAGTCACGAATGTGATTGAATACTCTCCACTTGCATGGATGAGTGCAGCTCCCACAACACTCAAGAAGCTTGACACCGTCCAGGACAAAGTAGCCCGCTTGATTGGCACCACATCTACAAACATTCACTCCCTCCACCACCGACGCACAGTAGCAGCAGTGTGTACCATCTACAAGATGCACTGCAGGAATTTACCAAGGATCCTTAGACAGCACCTTCCAAACCCACAACCACTACCATCTAGAAGATCAAGGGCAGCAGATAGATGGGAACACCACCACCTGGAAGTTCCCCTACAAGTCACTCACCATGGTGACTTGGAAATATATTGCCGTTCCTTCACTGTCACTGTGTCAAAATCCTGGAACTCCCTTTCTAACAGCACTGTGGGTGTACCTTAACCACATGGACTGCAGCGGTTCAAGAAGGCAGCTCACCACCACCTTCGCAAGGGCAACTAGGGATGGGCAATAAATGCTAACCCAGCCAGTGAAGCCCACATTCCGTGAATGAATAATGAAGAAAAATCTTGGGAGTCGTCACTGATTTGAAATTTAACTCGACCAGCTATATAAATACTCTAGTTATAAGAGCAAGTCAGAAACTGGGAATTTTACAGCAAGTAATTTGCCTCCTGACTCTCCAAAACCTGTCAACCATCTAAAAGTCACATGTGAGGAGTGTGATGGAATACTCCTCACTTGCCTGGATGAATGCAGCTCCTAGGGCACTCAAGAAGCTTGACACCATCCAGGACAAAGCAGCCTGCCTGATTGGCACCCCTTTCACAAACATACACTCCCTCCATCACCGACACACAGTAGCAGCACTGTGTACCATCGACAAGATGCACTTGTCAAGCTTCTTGAGTGTCCTAGGAACCGCACTCATCCAGGCAAGTGGGGAATATTCCATCACACTCCTGAGTTGTGTTTTGTAGATGGTGGACAGGCTTTGAGGAGTCAGGAGGTGGATTACTCATCACAGGATTCCTAGCCTCTGACCTGCTCTTGTAGCCACAGTAATTATATGGCTAGTCCAGTTCAGTTTCTGGTCAATAGGTGATGGTTAGATTCTCTCTTGTTGGAGATGATCATTTACTGCCTGCTGAGGTGGATACAAAAGATCCCATGGCTGTATTTGAAGACAGCAGGAATTCTCTTAGCGTCTTGGCTATCCATCATCAGCAAAAGAGATTATCTAGCCAAGTATCCAATTACTTCTGGAACCTTGCTGGACAGAAGTGGCTGGAGGATTTACAACATTTCAACCCATTGGGTTGTTAAACATTTGGAGTGTCCACTGGATGTGACAGGTGCTACTTCAATACTTCTTTCCGTGGCACAGCAGCATCGGATACCGTTTTTTAAAAAAATCTACTGAGATCTTACCACACCTCGTAACATATACTTCCCAACATATTTGACAGCAAAAATTTCCGGGCAAATTTTCATCAGGGAAATATTAGCAGCAACATTTACAATTTAAACATCAGAGATGGTTCATTTCTCAGTAACCTTATTGTTTTTATCCCAATCTCAAAACCAAAACGGGTATTCGACCTTCTGAAAATTGTTAGTAACTGTGATTCGTGCCTCCAAACCCACGAGAGAGAGAGACCAAGAAAAGAGAGTGAACTAACTGGAAATAAGAGTTCATTCCGAATTGAAATCCAACCCTTTACTGCGCATGTCCCAGCTACCGGAAATCCGTTTGTCAAACTGGGTACGCCACTTCCTGCACAGGTGACGTCACTGCGCCGCGCAGGCGCGCTGGGGGCGGGCGTTTCCCCTTTAAGGCGATGTGGCTGGTCTGCGCAGGCGCGTGAGGATAAGCGGGGGCTGGCTCCAAAAGGGACGTTGTATGTGCAGCTTGTGGGGCAGAAAAACATGGGGAAGCGGGATAACCGAGTGGTGAGTACCGGCCCCGGGGCTTAAACCTGGATCAGTGAGTTGTCGCTGGCCGGTCTCTGGGCTACAGTATCACAGGCAGGTGAAGGTGGGCAGTCTTGGCCCTGTGGGAGCCGCTCCCTGCTGGAACCCGCCAAGGAACTCAAGGGCAATCAGCCCTTTAAAAACAGATCAAGCGAGTAATATTGCAAATGCAGGAAAGCAAATGGTAAACGTGTTGATTAGTTACTTTATGGCTTGCATCCCAAGGTGCTAAAGGAAGTGGAAGTGTAGATAGTGGAAGGGTTTTCCATAATTTTCCAATCTTCCTGAAATATGGGCGAGATGCCGGACGATTGAAAAGTGGCAATTATTCAGGAAAGGGTGTAAGGACAATAATAGCAACTGCAGGCCAGTTAGTCTAACATCAGTGGTGGGTAAGGTTTTAGAAACCATCAGAAAAAAATTCACAGGCACTTGAAGAGGTTTGAGTTAATGAAGAAGAGCCAACACAGAATTGTAAAAGGCAAATTGTGCTTCACTAATTTAACTTAATGAAGCAACAGAAAAGCTTGATGGAATGAAAGCTGTGGATATTGTCTATATAGGTGTTCTGAAAGCACTTGACAAATTACCACATTAAAGGTTGCTCAACAAAATTCAGGCGTTTGGGATAGGAGGGTCAGTGTCATTGTGGATAAAAAATTTGATTTAAGGACAGCAAGCAGTGAGTTGCGGTAAATTTTTGTGTTTCAGTCTGGTAGTCAGTGGTGTTCCCCGAGGGTCAGTGCTAGGGTGGATGATTCTTTTTTGAGATATAATGTTACAACCACAGCTGATAATGCTGAGCAAGCCAGATCTGAAATTGAAATCCACAACGGCTGACCGTAATCTGTTTTTTATTGTAGAAAGGTGGAGGGATAGTTACTGAACACAAGCACAGGACTTCAGTGATAACTTTTAAAATTCAAAGAATTTAAATGTTTATTAAAAGAAAAAAGAAAACTTAAACACAAGATAAATGATACAGTTGGAAAAGATCTTACAAAATAACCCCCAAAAATGTTTTGCCAAAGGCGCACAATGAAACTAACTTTTTGGCAACAGCCCTTATACAGTCTTAACTGAAAAATCCAAGAAATATTACCCAAATCAAGAAATTTCCTTTCACTGCAAACAGGAGTACAATCCACAACTTCCCAGAATCAAAGCACACTGGTGTGGTTTTCCAAAGGCAGATTCAAACTGAACTGTTTCACAGGATAAATATTCTCCTGGCCTAAGACTGTTGTTTTCTTCGGTTAAAAATCTTTCACAGCCAAAACCAAAGGAGCTGACCTTCAGTGAGAGATCCCCCACAGCAACTCACTCCAGCTGAAAATCTGTTCTCATCAATACATTTTCCCCCCTTTCATCTTCATGCTCCACTGTCTTCACTAATACTTTTAAACTCAGGTTCCCCAAATATTAAAACCTTTTATGTTCCTGTTTTATCTCTATTTTGGATCAATAAAGTTTAAAGTGTCTGCCCCTGTTTACTCTCTTATTTCCTGTAAGATGCAAATGTTCCTTGAGACCTTTAAACCTCTTTTGAAATGCAATAGCTACACATCAATTTCAACTCTTAACCCCAAAGGTTTACTTGTAAATTAAAATCTAACGTAAGGCCTCATTTTAAATGCAGAGTTAACACCTTTACTCTTTCATCCCTTAGACTCCATAGACAATTTGACTCCAAATATCTTTCCTTTGAACATACACACACACATCTTCCCTTACCAACACAGAATATACAACATATGAAAAAATATACGCCATCACAATATAAATAATATGGATATTGGAACATAGAGTAATATTTCAAAATTTGCCAATAATACCAAACTTGGAGGTGTCGTGACGATATCAGTTGACTGCAACAGGATGCAGAAAGGGCAGACAAGTGACAGATGGAATTTAATACAGAGAAGTGTGAAGTGATGCATTTAGATAGAAGATAGGGAGAGGCAATGTGTCCGTAAGGGCACTGTTCTAAATAGTGTGCAGGGCCAGAGGGACCGGGGTGGGGGTGGTCCCTGTGCATAGATCTTTGATGGGGCAGACTATATTGAAAGCAAAGCATGTGGGACGTTGGGGGAAGAACCTTTTTAGGTAGTGAGCGGTAATGACCTGGAACTTGCTGCCCACAAGAATGGTAGAGGAGAGAGAATGATTTCAAAAAGAAATTGGATGGCCATTTGAGGGAAGTAAACCAGTAAGGCTATGGGGATAGAGCGAGAGTGTGGTGGGGTAGGACTGACTGGATTACTGTCCTGAGAGCTGGCTTGGATTTGATGTGCCGAGTGGCCACCGCCTGTGCTGTATGTGACTCTGTCAGTATGCCAATCTTCATATTAATGGAAGAGGATAACATTTCTGACAATCCAGGGAAACTAATAATGAATCAGGACTGGAATCCACTAAGCCAGAAAACTGTATTAGGAAAAAATAATGGCACTGAAGACTGACGCATTATCATGACCACCCCGGAATTGTTAAAGAAAATAGGTGGGGAAATCGCAGATTTTGCAGCATGATTCAGGAATAGTCTTTTTAGATTGTTAAATTGCAAATGTAACTCTCTCCTTTTATGAAAGGTGAAGGAGACAAACCAGGAAATTATAGACCTATTAACCTGACATCTAGTGGAGAAAATATTGGAATCTTAAAATTAAGGACAGTATGACTGAGAAATTTTAGCTGATTTAAGAGAACCAACATGGATTTGTAATCAATAGGTCATTCCTAATGAACCTAATTGAATTTTTTTGGGGAAGTAAGCAAAGTAGCCAGGGGGAAAGTCTTTGCATGTAGTTTATTTTGACTTCCAGAAGGCATTCAATAAGGTTCCATATAAGAGACTGTTAAAATTAAGCTCTTGAATTGAAAGGGAATTATTGATCCATTTAGGAGAATGGTTAGGCTGTGGAGAACGGGAAGTAAGGATAATGTGTATGCACTCGCATTGGAGGAAATGACTCATGGTGTGTCTCACTTTTCAGTGCTGGGGCCTCAACTATTCACTATATTTATTAATGACTTGGGTATTGCAATAAAGAGCCATATATCAATGTTGTCAATGACACAGAGGTTGATACCATAGTAAGTAATGTAGATGTGTGAATAAAATTAAAAAGAGAATTGATAGATTACAAGAATGGATGAAACTGAGGCAGCTGGATTTTAATACCAGTAAGTGGGAGGTCAACCGTTTTGAACCAAAAGAGGCTATATTAAGTTACCACTGCAGCACCATCTCCCTGCGCCCCCCCCCCAAAAAAAATCTGAAACAAGTTGATAGATAAAGCAAAACTTTTTTTTCTGCTGGCAGGGATATCCAGGATAAGGGAACATAATCTTAAAATCAGAGACAGGCCATTCAGGAGAAAAATTGGGAAAAGGTGATGGAAGTGTGGAACTCTTCCACATAGCAAGCTCAATTAATAATTTTAAATCTGAGATTGATAGATTTTTTTTCCAGCCAAGGATAAATGGAGCCAAGGCAGGTGGTTGGAGTTAGAATCTCGATTAGCCATGATCCCATTTAATAATGGAACAGGGCGGAGGGGCTAAACGCCTGACTCCTGTTCTGGTGTCCCTGTATGTCCAAGCCTGAATGAGGCCAGCTCACCATTTTTACCCTCTCTTTCCCCTTTACAGTCCCACTTCCCCCTTTTATGTAAGTCATAGACTATCTTCAACTCTGCATGGAACTGCTTTGCATGATGCCTTTTGGCATATCCCTACAAGTCCAATGTCATAGCTTCCCATTTTCTGTCTTGCTATTGGTATTGTTTAATCTGCATTTAGTGTCAGTGGTCTCTATAGGTAGCTTTCTTGGTGGGGGAGAAGCAGAGTCAGCGTTTAGTGGGTCTGGGGCGGGGGGTTGATGGGAAGAAGAGGAGCCGAGGTTTGACAGGCCTGGGGGATTGGGGAGAAGTGAGTCGTGTTTGGCAGGCCTGGGAGGGTGGAGAGAAGCAGAGCTGGAGTTTGCCTGGCCCTGGTGGGTGGATGGGGGTGGAAGCAATGTATGTGTGTACTGTGGTGTGGTAGTGAGGTAGATTCTGCACTGTGCATTATTTATTGATTTGTCAAGCCAAAAGAGAGCGCGATGTTTAAACTTGTGCACTGGAAGGGAACATGGGGGTGTTGCAGATTTCTGATCTCAAGCAATAAAAGAATTTACTGAATTCTTTGCATTAAAAAAGCTCATGGCACAAAGATTTTTTCTTTATTCATTGGGATGTTATACTGAATTAGCTTTAAAATGCAAGATGTCGCAATACTTGCCCAGTGCAAAGAAAAACTCATGATGCAAGAAGCTTTCTTAAACAATGCAATAACAGCATAGAAAATCAAACCTGCAGTTATTAAGAAAAGTGTTATTGATTAACCAAAGTACTTTTGGGAAATAGATTCAGAACAGCCGCCTTTAGATGATTTAGTATTTTAAAATGAATTTGATAACTTGCCCCTGTTGCTAATTCAGATGGGTACGTTTTTTCTTTATAATGAGTTCTTCATTGAATCAAGCTCAAATGAAGTTCATGCAAAATGGAATAAAGCTGACATGTTAAGGGACTTACTTGCTTTAACACAGTGCAACCAGCTACCCAGGAGAGAGTAGCGGAGCCTGAATCTCAGCTGATAATGGTGACTTGTCGCTGGTTTTCAGGCATGGTGTCCTGGCCATGGAGGGCCCTGTGGGGCTCAGGATGACTCCATATTGCTCTAAGGCTGTTGAAAGGCCAGGCTGCTGAGAGAGTGAGTAGAGAAGTTGGGAAGAGGAACTGCTGAGTGGGGGAGGGCGGTGTTTAGGAAGAGGGGCTTGTCACAAAAAAAATTCAGCCCTTCTCCTCTTCGGCCAATAATTTTCAGAATGTTTTGTCTACGGCCATTCTCGCCCCTGAGAGATGGTGCAGAAAAGATTTCTAAGAATGGTTCCAGGGATGAGGGACTTTAGTCATAAGGATGAATTGGAGAATCTGGGGCCCCTTTCCTTAGAGAAGAGAAGATTTGATCGAGGTGTTCAAAATCATGAGGGGTCTAGACAGAATAGAGAGAAACTGTTCCCTTTAGCAGAGGGTTCAAGAACCAGAGGATACCAATTTAAGGTGACTTAAGAACCAAAGACGACATGACGACATTTTTCACGTAGCAAGCGGAAGGCATTGCTTGATAGCTTGCCGGAGGCAGATTCAATTGTGGCTTTCAAAATGGAATTGGATGAGCACCTGATGATGATAAGTTTGCAGATTACAGGTAAAGGACAGGACTGTGGGACTGACTGAATAGCTCTTGCAAAGAGCCAGCATGCATTCTACTGGCCAAATGACCACCACCTGTGCTGTAACCATTCTATGACTCTATGAACTCAAGTTCATTGTAGAACTTTCCTTTTTGCTCCTCTGGACCTGTCATAGTTGCGTGCATAAATACACAATGTAGAAATTGCATATAATTAGCTGCTCATTTATAGCCGTTGGAAAATTCTTCAGCTTGGCAACCGTGTTAATGCAAATTTGCAAACCCGACACCAGAAAGACCATGTTCTCCACCGAGCATCCTCACCAAAAGAATGTATGAACTACACCAGCGTTTGTCACCACAGCAGCCAATCCACCTCACATCGAACCAGCTAACTGGTGACCATTACTGTCCTCCTCAAATTGTCCAACAAAGTACAAACATTCCACAATTAACATTCAAAATCTTCCTTAGTTTCTGATTTTGGTCCTCATAATGAGTAACTTATTTACCTTGTTAGTGGAGGCAATATTTAGGACAACTTTCCTAGACCCTTTCACATTCAGGGTGATCTTTGTAATTGCAAGAAAGGTTGCTCAGTCACCTAGTGTGATATCAAGAAATGGCTGAAGGCACTAAATATAGCAACGGCTATAGGCCTTAACTGTAGTACCTGAAGACTTGTGCTCCAGAACTAGCCGTGCCTTTAACCAAGCTGTTCCAGTACAGATACAACGCTGACAGCTACCCAATAATGTGAAAAAGTGCCCAGGTATGTCCTGTCCACAAAAAGGACAAATCCAACCTGGCCAGTTACCACCCCATCAGTCTACTCTCGATCATCAGCAAAGCAATGAAGGCGACAGTGCTATCGACCAACACTTAACTCTGCAATAACTTGCTCACCAATTCTCAGTTTGGGTTCCACCCGGGCCATTTAGCTCCAGACCTCATAACATACTTGGCCCAAACATGGACAAAAGAGTGGAATTCCAGAGATGAAGTGAGAATGACTGCTCTTGACCTCAAGGCAGCATTTGACCAAGTATTTCAGCAAGGAGCCCTAGTAAAATTGATGTCAGTTGAAATCAGGGAAAACTCTCCACAGTTGGAGTCATACCTAGCACAAAGGAAGATGGTTGTGATTGTTGGAGAATAGTCATCACAGCCCCAGGACATTGCCCTGAGGAATACCTACAGCAATGTCCTAGGCCCAACCATCTTCAGCTCCTTCATCAATGACTTTCCTTCCAATATGCAATGGGGATGTTTGCTGAGTGCACTATGTTCAGTATCATTCGCAATTCCTCAGATACTGAAGCAGTCCGTGTCCATATGTAGCAAGACCTGGACAACATTCAGGCTTGGGGTGATAAGTGGCAAGTGACATTCGTGCCATGCAAGTGCCAGGCGATGATCATCTCCAACAAGAAAGAATCTCATCGTCTCCCCTTGACATTCAAAAGCATTACCGTTGCTGAATTCCCCCAGCATCATCATCCTAGGAGTTGCCATTGGCCATAGACTTAACTGAACCAGATAGATAAATACTGTGGCTGCAAGAGTTGGTCAGAGACTGGGAATTCTGAGGCAAGTAATTCACCACCTGACTCCCCAAAGCCTGTCTACCATCTACAAAGCACAAGTCAGGAGTGTGATGGAATACTCCCCACTTGCCTGGATGAATGTAGTTCCATATCTAGAACAAAACAACCCACTTGATTGCCACCCATCCACCACCTTCAACTTTCACTCCCTCCACCAGCACACAATGGCAGCAGTGTGTACCATCTATAAGATGCAGTGCAGCAACTCACCAAGGCTCCTTCGACAGCACCTTCCAAACCCGTGACCTCTACCACCTAGAAGGACAAGGGCACCTGATGCATGGGAACACCACTACCTGCAAGTTCCCCCACCCTCACAAGCCACACACCATTCCGACTTGGACTGTCGTCGTTCCTTCACCTTGCTGGGTCAAAATCTGGAACTGTCTCCCTAAAGCACTTTGGGTGTACCTACACCACATGGACTATAGTGGTTCAAGAGGCAGCTCACCACCACCTTCTCAAGGCTAATTAGGGATGGGCAATAATGCTGGTCTTGCCAGTGGAATGTGAAAAAAACAGTGCTGCTTCAAATCCAGCACTGAATGACTCGTATTCTAGGCAACTTGCATGCAGGTCTGACTATGACCACTGGCATCAATATGCTTTCCTCATTGACACTCGCCCATCTCTACAGATCGTTGAACCCTCCTACATTTACTGATACATATCGTGAGAGTGGATTATTGTGGCAGTGGTTGCACTGAACCACCACCGTTGTCTCTTCTAACATTCTATGATCCAGTGGCTTATGAGGGTGAAGCTACTGGGATGGTTAAGGCTGCAGTCTGTCGCGCTGTCTATATGCAAAGACACATGCCCCACAGCTACCTTTTGGCTCTTGTCAGCTGTCAGGTTATGGGGCATTGCTGCTCATTTCTTCACAACAACTTCACTCGCCTTGGCATTATCATCATTGGCTACATATAGCATTTTAAAGACTACTGCACCACCAACTATCCCGCCACACTACAGTAAGGGACATTGGAATTCAGTCCACAACTGCTTTTTTGTTTAGCAAGTCTATTTATGTCACAGCTACCAGTCACACCTGGTAGTGTTCTGTACCTGATGGGGCATGGGCACCCCTTGGCTACAAAGCAGCCATGGCCTTTGATAGACTGCCGAAGCATTTTTCAGTCAGCAGAGTATCAAAGCTACCACTAAACTGAAGGTTATAAGGCAGTTATCCTGAGTGAAATGTAGACAATGTTTGGAAACCACACCCAAAAACTAGAAAAGTTTCCACAAATACGCATTGATAATTTGCATCGTCGTATGTAGCAGCAAAAGGATGAATAATAAGAGTACTCAAACATGCTGTCACAATTAAGTTTGCCTCAGTTTTGCATTAGTTATAGTAATTTCTTATATATCATGTCTAATTATGCAATTAATACTATTGAATCTGCATGTGAGGGAAAGGATTGCCTTACTGCTCACTGCCCCATTAATATTGCAGGGAATGTTTAGCAACAAAAGTTAACCACACATGTGAGATTGTGTATATCCATTTTTTCTGAAATTGCAAAAACAAATTTAAAGCAACTAGACATTTGTGAACCTTGTCATTCTAGCTGCAGGTGTCTCCCATGATTGTCATTATCACTGGGGACTGTTACCATCATAGAGGATGGATAATCTGTTTCCAAAAGCCTTGATGTTTTCAGTGGAATTCACATTCTTTGTTAACTTTACTGGTTGCTTCAATAATGTTTTTATTATGAGAGACAAAGCTGTGAGATAAACAGATTATAAAAATGCCTTTTAAAAATTAAGTCAACAGCATAGATTAGATAAATGGACAGCGATTGTTATCTTACTTGGATAAACAGATGGCCTGTAACACCTTTGTTTATTGTTTGCAAAAATTAATATTTATAAATCCTTGCTCCAATTGTCTAAATATTCCTCCTGTTTTAGGCCTTTGTTAATCCAGTAGCCCTTGCAAGAGCTCGAGGCCCTGCTCCTTCTTCAGGACCTTCTATTCAAGATTACTTGAGTCGGCCAAGACCTACTTGGTAGGAAACACAGAAAATTATTTCACTTCTGCAATATTATTTGAATTTTGATTGTTGCTCAGATTTCTTTCATTTGTAGTGAGGAATGATGAGTTTGTGGAGTACCTTGTAATGTTTCAATATCAAAGAACTATATAAATGCAAGTAATATATGTGTACAATGTATATTACTTGATGTGGTATTTTTCCAGAAACTTGTCAAACTCTTAATTTAGAAAGCATTTTTGTTGTTGAAACTGATTTTTATTTTTAAACAGCAAATAAATGGATACATTTACAATTTAGTCCCAAAAGTATGTTTAAAATTATTTCTGATTCGCAAATCAATTAAAATAAGAGAACAAATTTGGTTCTAGCTTAACCTTTTTTGCAGTCATTCTGACTTTCCAAAATGGATGATTGATCGTTATTGCTGCATGCATTGACTTTCATCTAGTATGCTAAATAATCTCATTTGAATTCCACATCATACCACATGGGAATATTTTGTGCATCCTAGGAGCTGCAGCTGGAATTATTCGTCTGTTTCATAACAACTTGTGCTGTTAAATGTGTAAACAACTTGCCTGATTTGCATCACCCATTTACTGTTTCAGTTTGTCACACTGAAATTTTTTTGGTAAGCATCCTATATTTTAAAGGCAGTTACTACTTTGCATCTACTTTTGCGTTACTGTCATTTATTTTGGTGTAGAAATTCTGTGGAAGAAGCACTCTTACCAAGGATCCCTGCCAGCTGCCTTAAAAGAAGACTTCTGTAGATCAATGGAGGAGATGTATAAGGACAGCATGTTATAAACTGAAAGGGGTTGGGGGCAGGGAAGAGGGGGAAATTACATGATTGCGTGCCTGTTAGTCATACCTGGCGTAATTATATTAAGAAATATTTTTTCCGACTTGGATAAGATCCTGCGATGTTTATGATCTAGGGTTCAAGTACAAAAGGGACTTAATTCAAAGTACACCCCTTTCCATTGAAAATAGAAGAAACTAATACCAAAAAATTGGGGTATTTTTAAAACTGGAATCCAGTCATTTTATTTTCTATCCTGGTTTCCAAGCTTGAACAGCTCTTGGTAGCTTGATAGTTAATTTGTCCTCATTATTTCCTGGGGAACATCTTTTTTATTTGTTCATGGGATGTGAGCATCGCTGGCTAGGCCAGCATTTATTGCCATCCCTAATTGCCCTTGAGAAGATGGTGGTGAGTTGCCATCTTGAACCGCTGCAGTCCATGTGATGTAGGTACACCCACTGTAACAACTGAGTGGCTTGCTAGATAAAAGCAAAATACTGCAGTTGCTGGAAATCTGAAACAAAAACAGAAAATGCTGGAGAAACTCAACAGGTCTAACAGCATCTGTGGAGGAAAAAAAAAAGTTAACGTTTTGAGTCCTTATGACTCTTCAGAAGAGTCTAAGTTTTTCCAGCATTTTCTGTTTTTAAGTTGTTTGCTAGGCCATTTCGGAGGACATTTTAAGAGTCAACCACATTACTGTGGGTCTGGAGTCACATGTAGGCCCAACCAGGTAAGGACAGCAGATTTCTTCCCTAAATGATATTAGTGAACCAGGTGGGTTTTTACAACAATCGACAATGGTTTCATGGTCATCATCAGGCTTTCAATTTCAGATTTTTTTTTAAATTGAACCCACCATGTGCCATGATGGGATTCAAACCCCAATCCCCAGAGCATTACCCTGGGCCTCTCAGTTATTAGTCCAGTGACAATACCACTACACCACAGCCTTCTCCTAGTGGTGGGATGAAGGGATCTGCACCACAGGAGCAGAAATAGGCCATTTAGCCCCTGAAGCCTGTTTTGCCGTTTAACGGGATCACAGCTGATCTAAGAACCATCTCCGTATACCTGACTTTGCCCCTTATCCCTTAGTATTTAGTTGACCAAAAGTATTACCAATCTCAGATTTAAAATTAGTAATTGATCTAGCGTCAGTTGCTGTTTGTGGAAGAGATTTCCAAGAGTGTGTAGAAATGTTTTCTAATTTCACTCCTGAACTCCTGAAAGGTGTGACTCTAATCCTTGGAGTCCAGATATCATTTCACCATAATTAGAATCACTTAGTACCCTGGTAGAGACTGAAACCTTTTAGAGTCTTCATGCTGGCGAGAAAATTGACATTTTTTTTTAAATGGTGAAGAATTGTGAGCATATCATCAACGTCGTCATCAATACAAAGATGCAGTATTTTGAAGAAAAAGTATTGGTATAGGTTTATTTCCCTTTATCTAATGGCAATCTGATCTATTTATATTTGCTATACTAAACAGATAACAGATTATATGACCTGAAGAAGGGTCATACAGACTCAAAACGTTAACTCTGTTTCTTTCTCCACAGATGCTGCCAGACCTGCTGAGTTTTTCCAACATTTGCTATTTATATTACAGATTATATGATCCCTGATTTGGTTCATTATTTAAAAGTCAGTGTTTTCCCAATTTTGCCTCATTTTAACGTATGTTTCAGGCCACCAAAAATTGATATGCATGTACGACACAAGATTTCTGTATCTCCGTGTGCATGCTAGATTTGTGATCTCAATTTCTAATGTTCTTCATGTAGAATATTTCCATCCAAGTTTTCCCCTAAAGCACCTCATTTCACATAGTCAATATTTATTGTGTTGGAGCCTCCACTGTATGTATTAACAGTCTGCAGCAGATACACCCCAGTTCTGTTGTTGGCTGACATTTGAGCATGCTTCCCCCTGCAAGGATGATTGGATAGCAATCAGGATTCTAGCTATTTCTTTCATTCCCCCTCTCTTTGGGCACACAGTTTTAGTGAACCTGTCTGTTATTAGCCAATGCAGCACCTGCCTGTGATTTGCACCAGGAACCTTGCTGGTCTCTGTGGCTCAGCTATTCAATTAATTAGCTTGCTGAGACATCAGCAGAAGCTTGTTTTATAATACAATAAAGTAAGTCTTAAAACATCAATTCAACTTGGAAGAAACACTTATGTGCTAACATTGTAAGAGCTGCTATACTCATGCATCTTTGCCTTGTGTGACCTATGCTGCAGTATTAAAATACATTCTTTACTATGTTTAGGATTCTAGCAATTTAATGAGCTAAATGGTGCTTTGATTTGAAAGCTGATTTTTGCCACCTCCCTTCCCTTAAATTTAGCACTGCTTTGAATGGCATGTAACCAAGTGTACATATCCAAAAGTTGCTTTTCAGTAGGCACTAAGGAAAATCCTAATCTTGAACTATTTGCGAACCAATTTAATTAACAGCACTGTTGATTATGAAGATCAGAACCCGAGTTGGACAGCTGAGTAAATCTAGGCAGTGTGTAGTATTGATCTTGTTAGTAGCCACTTGCTACTAACCGGGAGATGAAAAGAATTTAAACTAAATTCCCCCCCCTCCCCCAAAAAAATTGAAAAATTTGAGAAAAAATGTGAATTTAAAAAATCAGTAAACCACTACCTTAAGTGTTTTCCATATAATATGTATATTTGGACTTAACCCTTCGGCCATTTGTGTAGAAAAGTACCTAATTCGGATGCACTTTTTTGTTGGGTGTTGAGGAATTGTACTGCTGCAGCAGAATTGGATTAAGCATATTGCATATCTAACTTTTTTGATATTAATTGCAACCAAACTATAAAACCGCCCAACATTTTCTCTGGAGTTGCAGTCATTGGAGTTTTTGTGCTCCAGTTAAAATGCTTGTGCTTCTACTCCTCCATTTGGTTGTATATAAGCACTGGATAATGTGGCCTGTCAAAGGAGAAGCCAAATCTAAAGGGAGTGCTTTGTTTCTCCTTTAGTATTTACTCCAAATTTTCTTTGGCATTGCTTTTGAGAGATTTGTTGAATCATGGTCTGTACATGATCAGAAAAATAAGATTAATGACTTATGTTGTATTCTTCCAGGGAAGAATTAAAACAGCAGCTTGAGAAAAAGAAGAAAGGTTCAAAAACTCTTGCAGATTTTGAGGAGAAAATGAATGAGGTTTGTTAATACTTTTAGAAGGTGACTCAACCTTCTTTGAAAGATACCGAGTTCCAGTAGCTTACTTGCAATTAAGCACTTTCTTGTTCAAACTGTAAATTAATTCACTTTATCTAATTTCAGATTTTATGCGCTTTATTTCTCTGTCCTGTTTGCTCTTTCTCTGAAGGTTAATGTTGTAGAGGATTTATTGTTCTGTATATGTAATCTATTACATGTTACATTTGGTATCTCAGGAGCACATTTCATTGAAAGCTCATTATAATTACATGCAATTCTTTTTGCACTTGGAGGTGGCATTGCAAATGGCATTTATAATGTTAAGCGTCAATGTGGCCTGAAATACCTGTGTGGCACACAATGGTTGGCATTTTATTCTGGTAGTTGGTTTAAAAAAATCTTGTGTTTTAGCCTGTGATTGCAAGCTCTGGCTATTGGGCGGTGTTTTGAACAGTTTCAAGGCCTAATTTACAAAATTCTCTCTATCTTGTTTTCTTAAGTAAGTCTTTTTTTAGACTTTTTTCAGTGTATCCTTATTCCCCTCCCCACCCCTCTTTTTTTTTGCCTCCTGTTTTCTTTAAAAAATCACTGTGCCTGCTGCCAATGCTCTCCTGTTCACCCACTGCTGCAGCCTCAAGGTACAGTCATTCTGGAATGGCTACATTTTTTAATATTGAACTTTTTAAAAATCTTATTATTTTTCATCAAAATTATGCAGCTATTACAGTGCTTCCCATTATGTGTGATCTCTGGTTTGACCTGGTACCTCCTTGGCACGACCACCTCGCTCCCTCTCCCCAGCCCAGTGATACACCTGGGTATTATAGAAGTGCCCTTTTGTTTGAAATGAAGCCATTTGCTTTCTGCTTTGTACATTGTACATTGCCTTTGGATACTTTTGGATAATTATTATAAGCCTGAAAGCTTTTCAAGTTGTTTTGTGACTTATTAAATTCATTTAATGTTTGTTGTAAATAGGAAGAATGATCCTGGGTGATTAATTACACTGTCCTAAGTAGCTTCAACAAGTTGCTTGTATTTTGCAGTCAGCAGTAAATGAATGTTGCTAGCCATTCATTAGACTTGGACTTGCCCATAGATTTTCTATGGGCTTTTTCACTGGAACTTATAATTAGAAATGCATTTAGGTGCCACAGAATGTACAGGGGATCAGGAACAGTGTGAACTTGACAAGCAGCTGTGTATCTCCTAAACCAATTAGATTGAAGAATCCTTACCAAGGCATACAGTCTGAACTAGGGAATGTAAGTTTGAATAGTTAATTCAAGAAAAATCATGTACACAAAACGCAAGAAAGTTAGGATTAACAGACAAAGCTAAAAGAAACAAAGAAAATGCTTTTTAAAAATGAATTTCAGTTGTCTTAAATTTTAAATCTTCAACAATAATTGCAATTTGAAAGAATGAGGCTCCACATTTATAAGTTAATTTTCAATGCCAGAAAGGTTGTTTGCCAGTAATTAAGATTTTTCATGGTTTAAAAAAAATGCTTGCACTGGAATGGAAAAGCTCTAACTTTTTCTGACGAATTTAGTAGGTATATATCGTATAAGTGCTGCAACCTCACTCCTTTTTTTGTTCAGTGTTGAGTTCCTCAGCAAGATGCTGTTACAGTGAAGCTTCTGGAGGAACAGGGCGACTTGGACACCAACTTCCTGGTTGCGGATATCCAGTCACCAGAAGCTGCTGGTCCATTTACTCTTCAATAATTAAGCACGGGTAGCTTCACCTAGTTTTTACTGCACAATTCGAGCTATTAATTTGATAGCATTAATTTGCACAATTGCTACCTTAGTATTTTGTTCCAGCAAAAATGAGAATTTCAACTTTGTGTGACATTCATTACCATACATACTGCTTCAATATAAAGCAGATCTTAATAAACCGCTGACACAGATGGAAAATGATTCTTTTTAAATATGATTGCAACTGAAGGTTGCTGCAAAGGTTTTCTGCATGATTTTAAGAACATTCCTCCACAAATACGAAATAAACACATAAGCAGTGATATCAGTGTAATGGACAGGTAAAGTAACTGGTGTCAGGGAGTTACTAAAATGGTTAGCAATGTAGAAGCTCTGAACAACAGTTTGTACTTTAATTAATAGTAATGTGACAGTTGTGTCCTATTTTTGACTCAATGGTTTGTTTTACTGCTTTCAGAAATGGAGAAGAGAACTTGAGAAAAACAGGGAGAAGATTCTTGGTGGAAATGAAAGTTCTTCTAAAAAGAGAGAGGTGACACTTGCTTACATCTGTATTTTGCTTTGAGCTGGAACTAAACCTGATGGAATGAAATTCTATCTTCTGCAAGGTTCTAATTAAAGTTAATTTACACAATCTCAATTTGTTTTCATATGTTCTCATTGCAAACTGTTCAAAATTAAGACCTAAACTAAGTCTGAGAGAAAGAGCTTTTATTCAAGAAAAACCTATCTTGTTAAAATAATAAGAGAGTGGGGCTTCTTCCAAAGCTGAGCTGAGATGCACTGTTAACATGATTTAAAGCTTTCCTGTGACATTTATCACTTTCTACCTACTTTGAAAATGTTAAGCTGTTGCTTTGTGCAGAGTAGTTAACTGTTCAGTGACCTAAAGCTGTTAAACATAAGTTTTCTTTAAAACTTTAAACTTTCCCACATCTGCAGTATTTTTCCTATGTTTGCTTTCCATGTCTCCTAGTCCTGCTCAATGTCTTTTTTGTGGGCCTGTCAGGTGCATAATGTACACAGCCTCCCACCAGCATGTTTAAATCTTTCAACTGAGACACTGAGAAATCTGCTTGCCTAAAACTTCTGATTGTTAGAGTGTTAACACTCTTCATTCTCTCCCAGGGACAGATCAGCAGAGCTAAAGCTTGAGAATCATGAAGTGTATGCAGGGGTAGTGTTGGACTTTACCTAAAGACTAGCAATCTTCATGCTATTTGTCCAGCTAGGACATCTCTACCTGTTAATGGGCTTTTTGTGTGTATTCATTCTTGGGTCGGGGGTTGCTGACAAGGCCAGCATTTCTTGCCCATCCCTAATTGTTTTTGAGATGGTGATGAGCTGCCTTTTTGAATCACTGCAGCCCATGTGGCGTAGTTACGCCAATTTTGCTGTTAGGGAGAGACTTCCAGAATTTTGACCCAGCAATGGTGAAGGAACAATGATACATTTCCAAGTGGCTTGGAGAGGAACTTGCAGGTGGTGGCATTCCCATGCATCTGCTGCCTTTCTCCTTTTCGATGGTAGAGGTCAAAGATTTGGAAGGTGCTGTCGAAGTGAGTCGCTGAGTGCACATTGGCCAGACTGGGTGAGGCTGGCAGGCATCCTCCTCTAAGGGAGCTTATGAAACCAGTTGGGCCTTTACAACAACGTGGTCCTCATTTCCCCTGACAGCTATTTATTCCAGATATCAAATGTTGAAATTAATATTTGAGCCAGAAACAGTGGAGATGATGTCATTCTGCGAGTTGCAGATGCAACAGTTGTACACTTTTTTGCGTCTGCAGTAACCCTCGACATATTGCTGGTGCTCGACCATCTCAAAATTGTAACATAACCCACTGAAAGCATTGTGGATCGTCAAAGTTGATCAGTGGAATGGATCAATCTTGCAGTGTATGAGTCAAGGAAGGAACTTGAGATGGTATTTTTTTAAAGCCATCAGCCTAAAGCATGGCTGCAGTTTAAAAACAAGAAATTGCTGGGTTATTTTCGTGTGGTTAGTTGGGCATGTGACATGCTGAAACCTATTGCTCTACTTGCTTTTCTAGTTGATTTTCCATCCGTTCATTTAAATGAGTGAAAACTTAGGTGCATTACAATACTTGTGACCATTTTCACCACCTTCAGTAATTCTTTGTTGTCCTTCCTTCCTAGAAAAAACGAAGGGAAAAGAAGAAAAGTAGGGTGAGCAAATTTTCAAAGAAAGTTTTTCTTCAAATTCTTATTCATTTGCTTTAGTTCATTCCTGTTTGCTTTTAATTGCTAATTCACATCAAACGAATGATAAATCTCACAAGCTGTACTTCTATTGTGTTTGGTCAAGCCGTCTTCATCTTCTTCCTCATCATCAAGCTCTGATTCTTCCAGCAGCTCTTCGGACACTGACAGTAAGGTGAGTATTTCACAACAGTTTTGAATCCATCACAAAATTAAATTGATGTCCTAAGGAAGAATGAAAGGTTAATGTGAGTACCTTTTTAATTAAAAGCACTCGCAATATTTTATTTAAAATATGGGATTAAATGAAATGTTGGTTTGATTTTTATTAAACTCTTAGTTTGTTTTTATTTGTTCATGGATGTGGGCATCACTGGCTAGGCCAGCATTTATTACCCAACCCTAATTGCCCTTGTTCAGAGGGCATATTAAGAGTCAACCACATTGCTGTGGGTCTGGAGTCACATGTAGGCCAGACCCGGTAAGGATGGCAGATTTCCTTCCCTAAAGGGCATTAGTGAACCAGATGGGGTTTTACAACAGTTGACAATGGTTTCATGATCATCATCAGATTTTTATTGAATTCAAATTTCACCATCTGCCATGGTGGGATTCAAACCCAGGTACCCAAAGCATTACCCTGGTCTCCAGAATACCAGTCCAGTGACAATACCACTATGCCACTGCCTCCCCTTGGTTTCTTTTTTAACTGGCATTCTCCCAGGTTGGTTTGATGAATTTTGTAAGGAGAATTGCACTTGTATTTCCTGGAGCAGTAGCACAGGAAAATAGGGTTTATGATCAGACCAACCTGACAATGCTTCAGAGCTGTGGAACTGTTTTAGTTGTGGTTTCAGTTTTCAAGCACCCTGCAGCAAGACAGGGTTTCTGCTGCTTCCTGTGGAGCCATTATTAGGAGCATGGTGTTGCTGTCTGCATTTGATGTCACTGCAGAGGCTTAGAGATTCTAGAGATGGGCTAGGAGGTGGTGGGGAGTGGGGAGCCATAAAATGGCAATGGAAGGCGGGTATGAAGTGCCTGTGCCTTTCCACTGTCTTGGCACTTTACCAGTGGCAGGAAAGGTGGAGGACAACCTTACTTGCCAAAGACTAATTAATAGCCTCTTCCACTGCCGTTAACATCTTATGCGTGAGAAAACCACTTGTGAACCTTGGCATGCTCCTTGGGGCTCAGGGCATGTCCCTTCGAATAAGGGACTCTGTGGCCCACCTGGGGCACCCCAGCTACAATGTCTACCCTCGTGGTATCCACACCCCCCATCCCCCCCCAATCCTAAGCAGCTTCCACGTCCCTCACTGGGGTCTTCCTGACTAACCCTGACGACCCCAGACCTCACCTACTGGCTGGAAAGGCAGCTTGTTCCCATGCAATCCTGTCTGCTAGGTGCAGTCCCAGAAGTGGCCACTGCTTATGTTGCTGCTGAGCCACAGGCCCTTCATTTGGCTGGCAGCTCTTGGAGACAGGCTCTTGCCCTTTAGAGGGATGGGAGACTCAACAGTAATTAATTGTTTGCCGGACAGCCAGAAAATGCAGCTGGAGGCCCCCACAAGCTGAGGGCAACCCCAACTCAGTTTTCAAGCCCTCTGCTGGTGTCCCCACTGCACTGACTAAATTCCAGCTCAAATATCCTAGCCGACCCAGTGCCAGCTGATGCCTGTTTTTAAAAAAATTGTCAAACTTCATTTTCAGAAGTATATAATAGTTTTCCAATGAAATGGAGTATTTTAATTAAAAATATCCCATTTTAGACTCCCTTTGTTCTTTTAATCCTCCAAGGACTACAGTTGTATGTATGCACTTCATTTAAAAATGCTTCAGGGATAATAAAATCTTAGTCTTTGGAGGATCGAACATGAAATTAATTTGCTAGGAATTTTAATAAGAAATTTAAACTTTATTCCCACTGTAGTGTTTTGAGAAATAATTACCTTTGATTTTATTTTATTACATTCCAGCGCCATAGCCTTTCTCATTCAAATTTTAGATGTTTTCTCTGCAGCAAAATTATTTTTTATGGAATTAACTCACCATAAGAAATAATATTGAAGCTTTATTTGTGGTGAAAACATATCTAATCAAAACTTGAATTCTCAATTTACTCAATAGTGCATTCACAACTGGAGTGAAGTATTATGCCTTTGCACCAATGATACTGTTATATCGAAGGCAGCCTGAATCCAGATTCCGATTTGGACACCTGAGACTGGAGCAAAGCAGAGTGAACTTCCTTGGGAGAGTTAATCTTGCTATTGTTTTGCTTCAGTGTCAGTTTGGATCTTGATTTTACATTGCAATGATGCTAAATTTGTAAAAGTTGCACATTGCTTGCCACGTTGGGATATTGTGTCATTAGTTAGTGAACTGTAGCTTTGCACTTGTAATTCCATCTATAATGAGTTCTTGCTCTGTTCCATTGGAATGCTTTTGTACAAGCTGGGATAAAATAGCCACTGTGAGATGATTACATGCATTTCTTGGTGACTGGAATGGGATTGGCAAAGATCTAGGAACAGCAATGTACCCTTCCCTTATTGAGGAAGAAACAATGGATTTTGCGGTGCTTATTTTCCCTTCCCTTTTTAAAAACATACTGTTTTCTACTGAAATACATTGTTTTTATATAATTAATTGATAAAGGTAAACTGACATGAAAATGCAATCCTAAAATAGATATCTGGGAGGAAACTGAAAGCTTGATTTGAGTGGTTATGGTGTGATAAGCAAAGCTCCAGCAATTTCTAAACATTTAACACTGAACCTTGAACTCATTCCCTGATAATTTATGTGAAGAATTTCTGTATTTTTTCCAATTAGCACTTTTGTTGCAAGAAGCTCTCCATTGCATCTGACTGTTGAGGCATTGAGCTCCTTTCTGATGCTGGACCAGAACTGGACTGTTCTGGAAAAAGATTGAGTCAATTGCACACATTTGTTTTTAAATAAAACAGATTGTGAATAAAAAAAATTCTGACCCTATTTGAAAATGGCCTTTGGAATAAAGTAATATAGGAAATATTATTAAGTTTGAGTTGAAATGTTACTGTGTTTTTGTTATACACATCTAATTGGGTGCCAACATAAAAATTTTTGTGAAAGTTAGCTACACTTTGAGCTATGCTAACTAAACCTTTGGTCTCATTCTAACTATTAATATATATAATTGACGTAGTGCAACTATCAACGCAAGTAAATTTTTTAATGGTAAATTGATCTGGTATTAAAGTGTAGAAATTGCTACATCTGTTACAGGATGAAAAGAAACACGTTAAGAAGAAACGCAAGAGAAAGCATAGTACTGTGAGAAAATCCTCAGTTGATTCCCGGGCCGAATGTGACATGGATAATAAGGTAGAACTATTTACCATATGCTTTAGTTTAATGGGGATGAGAGTTTATTAAAACTGATTTTAAATGATTGGTATATTTGTCTTAAGGAAACCACAAAGAATAAAAAGAGAAAGATCAAGGAGGAAACTGAAAAAGAACGAGTGAGTAATAGTTTAATTGCAACACTAATCTGAAAAGTTTCTTGAATAGGCAACACAAAGTCAAATCTATACCAGAAAATAATTTCATTTTCTTGACTCCAAGACAAGAAATTCTATCAGAGTAGTCACATCTCAGTTTATGTGAAACAAAAACAAAAATAGCTAGAAAAACTCAGCAGGTCTGACAGCATCTGTGGAGAGGAACACAGTTGACATTTCGAGTCCGTATGACACTTCATCAGAACTAAGGAAATAGAGAAATGAGGTGAAATATAAGCTGGTAGAGGGGGGTGGAACAGGTAGAGCTGGATAGAGGGCCAGTGATAGGTGGAGGCAAAGAAGAGATTGCCAAAAGATGTCATAGACAAAAGGACAAAGGGGTGTTGACGGTAGTGATATTATCTAAGGAATGTGCGAATGGGGACATTAAGGGTAGCAAGCAGGACAAGCTAGTGGCAGATGGCCCTAGTGGGGGTGGGGTGGGGGGAAGGGATTGAAATGGGCTAAAAGGTGAAGATAAAACAATAGATCAAAATAAATTTAAAAATAGGTGGGAAAAAATATTTTTTTTTTAAATTATAAATTATTGGAAAAAGGGCGACCGGAAAGGGGGTGGGGATGGAGGAGAGATTTCATGATCTGAAGTTGTTGAACTCAACATTAAGTCCGGAAGGCTGTAAAGTGCCTAGTCGGAAGATGAGGTGCTGTTCCTCCAGTTTGTGTTGAGCTTCACTGGAACATTGCAGCAGGCCAAGGATGGACACGTGGGCATGAGAGCAGGGTGGTGTGTTGAAATGGCAAGTGACAGGGAGGTCTGGGTCATGCTTGCGGACAGACCGAAAGTGCTCTGCAAAGCGGTCATCCAGTCTGCGATTGGTCTCTCCAATGTAGAGGAGACAGCATTGGAAGCAGCGAATGCAGTAGACTAAATTCAGGGAAGTGCAAGTGAAGTGCTGTTTCACTTGAAAGGAGTGTTTGGGTCCTTGGACGGTGAGGAGGGGGGAAGTAAAGGGGCAGGTGCAGCACCTTCTGCGGTGGCAAGGGAAGGTGCCATGGGAGGGGGTTGAGGTGTAGGGGGTGATAGAGGAGTGGACCAGGGTGTGCCGGAGGGAACGATCCCTGCGGAAAGCCGCCAGGGGAGTAAAGGGAAGATGTGTTTGGTGGTGGCATCATGCTGGAGTTGGCGGAAATGGCGGAGGATGATCCTTTGAACGCAGAGGCTGGTGGGGTGATAAGTGAGGACAAGGGGGACCTTATCATGGTTCTGGGAGGGAGAGGAAGTTGTGTGGGCGGATGCGCGAGATGGGTCAGACACGGTTGAGGGCCCTGTCAACCACCGTGGGTGGAAAACCTCGGTTAAGGAAGAAGGAAGACATGTCAGAGGAACTGTTTTGGAAAGTGGCATCATCAAAACAGATGCGATGGAGGCGAAGGAACTGAGAGAATGGGATGGAGTCCTTACAGGAAGCGGGGTAGGAAGAGCTGTAGTCGAGGTAGCTGTGGGAGTCAGTCGGCTTGTAATGAATATTGGTGGACAGTCTATCACCAGAAATTGAGACAGAGAGGTCAAGGACGGGAAGGGAAGTGTCAGAGATGGACCACGTGAAAATGATGGAGGGGTGGAAATTGGAAGCAAAATTAATAAATTTTTCCAGATCCAGATGAGAGCATGAAGCGACACCGAAGCAGTCATCAATGTACCGGAGAAAAAGTTGTGGGAGGGGGCCAGAGTAGGATTGGAACAAGGAATGTTCCACATACCCCATAAAGAGATAGGCATAACTGGGGCCCATACAGGTACCCATAGCCACACCTTTTATTTGGAGGAAGTGAGACGAGTTTAAGGAGAAATTGTTCAGTGAGAGAACAAGTTCAGCCAGACGGAGGAGAGTAGTGGTGGATGGGGATTGTTCGGGCCACTGTTCGAAGAAGAAGTGGAGAGCCCTCAGACCATCCCGGTGGAGAATGGAGGTGTAGAGGGATTGAATGTCCAGGGTGAAGAGGAGGCAGTTGGGGCCAGGGAACTGGAAATTGTTGATATGATGTAGGGCGTGAGAGGAATCGCGGATGTAGGTGGGAAGAGACTAGACAAGGGGAGAGAGAATGGAGTCAAGATAGCAAGAAATGAGTTCCGTGGGGCAGGAACAGGCTGACACGATCGGTCTGCCGGGACAGTCCTGTTTGTGGATTTTGGGTAGGAGGTAGAAGCAGGCCGTGCGAGGTTGGGAGACTAAGGTTGGAAGCTGTGGAGGGAAGATCTCCAGAGGAGATGAGTTTATGTGACTTTGAAAGCCTTGGCTGGGATATTCCTCCATGTGGAGAGGGGGGAAATGTCACACAACTGCCTATCCATTTTCTTTCCTTAGTTTTAAAATTCCAAATTACATTAAAATAGTCAGGCTCTGGAGTCAGGCCAATATCTTAATTCCAGAAACAGGTGCTAAAAATAACATTCCATTGCTCAACATTGCCTCCCTGTGCTCCAGTTACTTATTTCATATGAGCAGTGTCAATGATGTTGAAAGTCAACACTGGGTAGTCAGAAGTTATTAACAGCAAAACAAAATGGCAGCCCTGAAAGATAACTTACCTTAGAACGAAAACAAAGATTGCTGGAAAAACTCAGCAGGCCTGACAGCATCTGTGGAGAGAAAGACAGAGTTTACGTTTCGAGTCCAGATGACTCTTCAGAACTAAAGAGAAGTAGAAATGTGGTGAAATACATACTGTTTAAGGCGGGTGGGACTGGTGAAGCTGGATAGAAGGCCCGTGATAGGTGGAGGCAAAGGAGAGATTGCAAAAGATGTCATAAACAAAAGGTCGAAGGGGTGTTGATGGTGGTGGTATTGGCTAAAGGAGGTGCTAATGGTGACATTAAGAGTAGAAAGGAGGATGAGCCAGTGACAGATGGCCCTAGTGGGGGTGGGGTGATGGGGAGGGGACAGTGCGGGAGCAAGGATCAAAATAGGCTAAAAGGTAGGGATAAAACAATGAATAGAAATAAATTTTTAAAATAATAATAGAAATAGTTGGGGAAAACTATGTATATATAAATATTAAAAAATAAATATTTGAAAAAAGTGGATCAAAAAGGGGTGAGGATGGAGGAGAGAGTTCATGATCTGAAATCGTTGAACTCAATATTCAGTCCGGAAGGCTGTAAAATGCCTAATCGGAAGATGATGTGCTGTTTCTCCAGTTTGCATTGAGCTTCACTGGAGCAATGCAGCAAGCCAAGGACAGACATGTGGGCATGAGAGCAGGGTGGAGTGTTGAAATGGCAAGCGACAGGAAGGTCTGGGTCATGCTCCCGGACAGACCAAAGGTGTTCTGCAAAGCGGTCACCCAGTCTGCCTTTGGTCTCACCAATGTAGAGGAGGTCACATTGGGAGCAGCGAATGCAGCAGACCAAATTGAGGGAAGTGCAATTTTAGCCAGTATCACCACCATCATCAACCCTTCGACATTTTGTTTATGACATCTTTTGCAATCTCCCCTGGCCTTCTATTCAGCTTCACCTGTCCCACCCCCCCGCTTAAACAGTATATATTTCACCACAACAAAACAAAAACAGAATTACCTGGAAAAACTCAGCAGGTCTGGCAGCATCGGCGGAGAAGAAAAGAGTTGATGTTTCGACACCAACACCCATCTAGGACTCTCCACCCCTGCCTGTCCCTCCGTCCCCACCCCATCTTCCAATCCCAGCCCCGGCCGTGTGTTCACTATACCCCCTGACCTTCCCCTCGCCGATGCTGAACGTTCAGTACTCAGCAAAGGACTTAGTTTCATACCCTTACGCCCTCCTCTCAATGAATTTCGGGCTCGGCACGATGCTGAACTCTTGTTGCGCCGTCTTCGTCTCCGTGCTCACTTCTTTGGGCAGGAGTCCGCTCGTCATTCAACGGATCCTTTTACCCACCTCCAATATTCTCCCTCCACCTGGACCCCTCCCTCTGGATTCTTACCTTCTCTTGCTCTTTTCATTGAGAACTGTCGGCGTGACATTAGTCGTCTCAATTTCTTTGCTCCTCTCACCCATTCTAATCTGTCTCTCTCTGAACTTACTGCACTCCGTTCTCTCAGGTCCAACCCCAACATTGTCATCAAACCCGCTGACAAGGGTGGTGCTGTTGTTGTCTGGCGCACTGACCTCTACCTCGTGGAGGCTGAGCGTCAACTCGCAGACACTTTCTCCTACCTCTCCCTGGACCATGACCCCACCACTGAACATCAAGCCATTGTTTCCAGGACTGTCACTGACCTCATCTCCTCTGGAGATCTTCCTCCCACAGCTTCCAACCTGATAGTCGCCCAACCTCGGACGGCCCGCTTCTACCTCCTACCCAAAATCCACAAACAGAACTGTCCTGGCAGACCGATCGTGTCAGCCTGTTCCTGCCCCACGGAACTCATTTCTCATTATCTTGACTCCCTTCTCTCTCCCCTTGTCCAGTCCCTTCCCACCTACATCCGTGATTTCTCTGACACCTTACGTCACATCAACAATTTCCAGTTCCCTGGCCCCAACCGGTTCCTCTTCACCATGGACATTCAATCCCTCTACACCTCCATTCTCCACCGGGATGGTCTGAGGGCTCTCCGCTTCTTCTTCGAACAGTGGCCCGAACAATCCCCATCCACCACTACTCTCCTCCGTCTGGCTGAACTTGTTCTCTCACTGAACAATTTCTCCTTATACTCGTCCCACTTCCTCCAAATAAAAGGTGTGGCTATGGGTACCCGTATGGGCCCCAGTTATGCCTATCTCTTTATGGAGTATGTGGAACATTCCTTATTCCAGTTCTACTCCGGCTCCCTCCCACAACTCTTTCTCCGGTACATCGATGATTGCTTCGGTGCTGCTTCATGCTCTCGTCGGGACCTGGAAAAATTTATTAATTTTGCTTCCAATCTCCACCCCTCCATCATTTTCACATGGTCCATCTCTGACACTTCCCTTCCCTTCCTTGACCTCTCTGTCTCAATTTCTGGTGATAGACTGTCCACCAATATCCATTACAAGCCTACCAACTCCCACAGCTACCTCGACTACAGATCCTCACGCCCTGCTTCCTGTAAGGATTCCATCCCATTCTTTCAGTTCCTTCGCCTCCGTTGCATCTGTTCTAATGATGCTACCTTCAAAAACAGTTCCACTGACATGTCCTCCTTCTTCCTTAACCGAGGTTTTCCACCCACGGTGGTTGACAGGGCCCTCAACCGTGTCTGGCCCATCTCCCGCGCATCTGCCCTCACGCCTTCTCGTCCCTCCCAGAAACATGATAGGGTCCCCCTTGTCCTCACTTATCACCCCACCAGCCTCCGCAATCAAAGGATCATCCTCCGCCATTTCCGCCAACTCCAGCATGATGCCACCACCAAACACATCTTCCCTTCACCCCCCCGGCGGCATTCCGTAGGGATCGTTCCCTCCGGGACACCCTGGTTCACTCCTCCATCACCCCCTACTCCTCAGCCCCCACCTATGGCACCTCCCCATGCCCACGCAGAAGATGCAACACCTGCCCCTTCACTTCCTCTCTCCTCACCGTCCAAGGGCCCAAACACTCCTTTCAAGTGAAGCAGCATTTCACTTGCATTTCCCCTAACTTAGTCTACTGCATTCGTTGCTCCCAATGCGGTCTCCTCTACATTGGAGAGACCAAACGTAAACTGGGCAACCGCTTTGCAGAACACCTGCGGTCTGTCTGCAAGAAAGACCCAAACCTCCCTGTCGCTTGCCATTTTAACACTCCACCCTGCTCTCTTGCCCACATGTCTGTCCTTGGCTTGCTGCATTGTTTCAGTGAAGCCCAACGCAAACTGGAGGAACAGCACCTCATCTTCCGACTAGGCACTTTACAGCCTTCTGGACTGAATATTGAATTCAACAACTTTAGATCTTGAACTCCCTTGTCCATCCCCACCTCCTTTCCGTTTCTCCCCCCTCCCTTTTGTTTTTTCCAATAATTTATATAGATTTTTCTTTTCCCACCTATTTCCATTATTTTTAAATCTATACCTGTAATGCCCTGTCAGTCTTTCCACCCCATCCCCACTAGAGCTGTACCTTGAGTGTCCTGCCATCCATTCTTAATTAGCACATTCTCTTAGATAATATCACCACCTTCAACACCTCTTTGTTCCTTTACCTGTGACATCTTTTGATTATCTGCTCCTATCACTGCTTGCTTGTCCCTACAACTACACCCCTCCCACCCCCAACTTCTCTCCCCCAACCCCCCCCCCCACCTTAAACCAGCTTATATCTCACCCCTCTCCTAATATTACTCAGTTCTGTTGAAGGGTCGTGAGGACTCGAAATGTCAACTCTTTTCTTCTCCGCCGATGCTGCCAGACCTGCTGAGTTTTTCCAGGTAATTCTGTTTTTGTTTTGTTTTGGATTTCCAGCATCCGCAGTAGTTTTTTGTTTTTATATTTCACCACATTTCTACTTCACTTAGTTCTGAAGAAGAGTCATCTGGACTCAAAATGTAAACTCTGTCTTTCTCCCCAAAGATACTGTCAGACCTGCTGAGTTTTTCCAGCAATTTTTGTTTTTATTTCAGATTTCCAGCATCCGCAGTATTTTGCTTTTACCTTAGAATGAGTTTGACACAAGTGCCTTCAAGTATTGCTAAATGTTTGTCGTCAAGTTGCTGAATAAACAGCTTACATTCACTCCTTTTAAATTCCCTGTTCAATCAGGATAAAAAGAAGAAGCGTGATCATGCACAGAGAAGATCTTCAGAGGAAGAGTCAGACTCAGCTGAAGAGAATAAGGTCAGTAAATTGGCAATTTATTTACTTGGTTAACCATTGTTTTTGTCCCCAAAAGTAACAGTTTCATTTTTAATGATTTTTGTCTACTTGAGAAGAAAGACTCTGTGTTCCAATCGAAAAAGCATTTTATTGACAATATCGTCAATTTGCAGGGAAAACCTGGATACTGTTTACACTGCATAATATTTGCATGGCTGCTGTTTTGTTGAAGTGATTTGGTATTCTTTGTCAGACACAAAGACACTTTATTTAGTGCTTCAAATTAGCTTTTAAAATTTAGTCTTTATAGTATAGAAATTTTCCATTTGATTGTGAGACTTAACAAAATGCACTTCGCCTTCCTGAATCTGGGTGGTGTGAAAGAATTGTCAGGGTATATTTATTTGCAGTTTATTTTTAGAGCTAGGTCACCAATTGGACAGGAATGAGATGGAGGGTCATGATAGTTAGTAAAAATAGAATCAAACACTGTGATATGCTGCACTGTGGAAATGTCATAACAAGGAAAGCCATGAGATTCCTCAACCAGCACAGTGAATATCTAGCGAAGTTCACAAATGGTTTTTTCCCGTCTCTATCCTGACTCATAAGGCCATCTTCACCATGTTTTGTTATGTTTTGTTCCATCTTTTTAATCCAATTCAATGCTTTTTCTCCATATTCATTAATGCACTTTTCCAAGTAAATATCTTTCTTGACATTTTTATGTTGTGTTTATTTCCTTTGCTTATTTTGTGTTATTTTTATTTTAATTTCCTTGTATTATTAATATATGCTTTGCTTATAAACGTGCAACCTTTTCATTCCATTTTACACGGAGCCAACAGAAAATCCTCAATTTGGCTTTTAATAAATTTGATCAGTTTTCTGCAATATCTGATTGGTGCCCCTATGTGGCAGTATAACATAAGTTGGAGTATATTGCAGCAGCCTGTTCCAGCACCAGCTAAGTTGTACTGTGCTGAAACCAAGAAAAGCCTCAGTGCCAGCAGCTGATTGAAATCAGCTAAAGCAAAAATGTTTCAGTAGAGGAGTTACATCTGTTCCTCCTCTAGCAAGCTATTGTACTAAATTAAAGGAGCATTACAGGGTAAAGACCTTCAGGTGATCTTATCCTCTAGTTTTCCTGGAGATAAGCAATGTTTCT
Organism: Cetorhinus maximus; assembly: GCF_964194155.1. Lineage (NCBI taxonomy): Eukaryota > Metazoa > Chordata > Chondrichthyes > Lamniformes > Cetorhinidae > Cetorhinus > Cetorhinus maximus. Next base: position 125,302,635 of record NC_135881.1, on the reverse strand, counting down.
TTAGCTCTCCAAGCTTCCTGCTGCTCAATACGTTCAATGGAGTAGTTGGCAAAGCTGGCGACTGCAGTTAAGGTAAGGAGTGTGTCTAGTTTTAACACTCTGGTTTCGTAAAATATTGCACATGCAGCTGCCCAATTAAGATGGTACCCCAAATGTGGCAAGTTAAACGTGAGAAGGAGAAAACAGTATTTTTCCCATAAATACATTTAAGGTAAAGACATTTCAGCAACTTATGCTACCAAGCTTCAAAGGAGAGAAGTTTCTCATGTGAGGCTCTTTATCCTGTTCTTCCCCCATCCTTTTTATTCTGCCAAAGGTACTCTCTGAAAGGTGGCTGTCAGAAAGCATTTGTAGATGTTACATGTATAAAATTGTTGAGTGGACAATCTCAGCACTGGCAGAATTGGCATCTGCAAGGGGTGGGTGCTGTCTTTGTGCTCAAGGACAATGACAGTTTTACATTAGTGTGGGAAACTATCTTCATTCAAAAGTGCATTATTATAAACATAATTGTGGTACAGATGTACAGAATATTTAAATTCCCCTGTCTGTATTTCAATTATAAATTCTTAGGTAATTGTTTGTACCAGGATATAATAACTATAATAACAATAGTCATAGTATTGGACTAGCAACCCACAAGTTGTGGGTAGCCCCCCCCCCCCCCCGCCCCCCCCCCTCACCCGGGTAAATTATAAAGTTGAATTAAACAAGTCTGCTCATTTATGAGCTAGGCTAGCCAGAAAATTGACCACGTTGCCAGAATGCCATATTAAAGCAAAACTCAATTGATTCACTGATCTTCAGGGAAGAAAACTTGCCAGCTATTGTGTGACTCCAATCCCACAGGATATGATTGACTCCTAATGCCTGCTGTAGTCATCTGCTGCCCCCCACCTTCTCATTTTGGCTAGGGGTGGATAATGAATGCAGCCTTGCCATTGTCACCCACTTTCCAAGACCAGGTGGGGACAAAGTGCTTTCCTTTCTGTAACTGCTGTTCCAGGCCTCACAAGTGTAATTTGGGCCTTCTCCCTGATGCCATGCTTTCCATCATCTCCCAGACCACCTGTTGCCCATAAGTCTCCCCCTTGCCTTCCTTATTCAGCACAAAAACATACAGTCACAAAAAAGACAGATGCATAGCTGAAATTGAGAAATTTCTGGTCTGATGTGCCATTGAAACCTCCCCAAATCTGCTCGCGCTCTCTCTCTCTCCTTTACTCAAATGATGAACATGCAGATGTGACAAGAGGGAGGGAACAAACCTGGACTGACACAGTGGAAATGGAGAATGGGCACAGAAACAGATGAATAGACATGGAATTAGGATATGGAATCAGCAATATAACAAAGAAGGTGGGGGTGGGGGGAAACAAATGTGACCAAAGTTATCAAACCAAAAAGAGACACACAACTGTTTTCTCCTTATAGGTTAATAAATTCAAGTGTAGCAACTCATCAAATACTGATCAACAAATACAGATAAATCGGGAGCTTAGAAACACAAGAATACAGAGCACAGCACAACACCATCCTGTACTACATTAGGTGATGCAAAAACATCAGGCATTACAGCCCACATTTTCCCCTAAGTCTTATCTCTTTAAAGAAATGCCATCAATCTCAATGACCCCATTTATTAAGCATGCTGCATCAAATTCTTCCCAACAAAAATAAATTATAAGGAAACAGAAAAACAAAAATAGGAAACAGACAAAAACACAAAATGTAATGGTAAGTAAAGGTTACCTTTATGACCTACAGTGGGCAGCTAGTCATTTATTTAAGTCTTTTGAAGCTGAATGTAGCATTTGTTTTACATGCTTATCGCACTTTGCCCTTTGATTAACTCAAAGTAAAACAGCTGTAAATCAGAACTGAAGAGACCGACATTAAGGGCAGAATTTTCTGACTGGCGGGTAGAGCAGGAATGGGCGCAGGGGTCCGGCCGCCATTTTACGTGGCCGGGGCTGCTATGATCGCCGGGTCCAATGGCCTGTTTTAAAAAGCTGCTGCAGCCTTTCAAAGGCTGTCAAACATGGCCAGCAGAAGGGCTCCCCAGAGTGCTGCTGGTGAGCAGGCCAGGCAGGAGGGTAGGGCAAGGGGGCACTGTGCCCCTCGTTTTTCTGACGATTGTCTTGCTGCCCTCCAGCACGGCAGGAGGTACTCGTTCCCAGGGACGGGAGGAGGAGGCCCCCCCCACAACATGACCAAACGTGCCTGGGAGGAAGTAGGGGAGATTGTGAGCTCTTGTGACGCGGTGCGATGCACCTGGATCCAGTGTCGCAAGTGCTTCAATGACCTGTTGCGCTCTGGAAGGGTGAGTACCATGTTGACATTGGTCACTTAGCCCAGCAGGTAGGCTTTCCCCCCTGCTGAGCACCAGGCATACCTAAAAATGAGGTGTCAACCTGGTGAAGTTATAACACAGGATAACTTGCGTACCAAGCAACATAAGCGGCAAGTGATAGACAGAGCTAAGCAATCCCACAACCAACGGATCAGATCTAAGCTCTGCAGTCCTGCCACATTTTGTCATGAATGGTGGTGGACAATTAAACAACTCACTGGAGGAGGAGGATCTACAAAAATCCCCATCCTCAAAGATGGAGGAACTCAGCAAATCAGTGCAAAAGATAAAGCTGAACCAATTGCTACAATCTTCAGCCAGAAGTGCCGACTGGTTGATCCAACTTGGCCTACTCCGGACCACCGATGACAGTCTTCAGCCAATTCGATTCACTCTACGTGATACCAAGAAATGGCTGAAGGCACTGGATACTGCAAAGGCTATGGACCCTGACAATATTCCGACAATAGTACTGAAGATTTGTGCTCCAGAATTTGCCGCATCCCTAGGCAAGCTGCTCTGGTACAGCTACAACACTGGCACTTGCTTAGCAATAACCTGATCACAGATCCCCAGTTTGGGTTCCACCAGGGCCACTCAGCTCCTGACCTCATTACAGCCTTGGTTCAAACATGGAAAAGGAGCTGAATTCCAGAGGCGTTGTGAGTGTGACTGCCCTTGACATCAAGGCCACGTTTGACCGATTGTGGCATCAAGGAGCCCTAGCAAAATGAGTCAATGTGAATCAAAGGAAAAACTCTCCATTGGTTGGAGTCATACCATACAAAGGAAGACGATTGTGGGTTGTTGGAGGTCAGTCATCTCAGCTCCAGGACATCACTGCAGGGGATCCCCAGGGCAGTGTCCTCAGTCCAACCTTCTTCAGCTGTTTCATCAATGACTTTCCTTCCATCATAAGGTCAGAAGTGGGCATGCTCGCTGATGATTGCACAATGTTAAGCAAAATTCGGGACTATTCAGATACTGAAGTAGTCCATGTCCAAATGCAGCAAGACCTCGACAACATCCAGGCTTGAGCTGACAAGTGGTAAGTAACATTTGCACCACACAAGTGCCAGGCAATGACTATCTCCAATAAGAGAGAATCTAACCATCGCCCCATGACATTCAATGGCATTACCATTGCTGAATCCCCCACTATCAAGATCCTGGGGGTTACCATTGACCAAAAACTGAACTGGACTAGCCAAGAGCAGGTGAGAGGCTAGGAATCCTGCAGCGAGTAACTCACTACCTGACTCCCCGTAGCCTGTCCACTATCTACAAGGCACAAGCCAGGAATGTGATGGAATCCTCTCCGCTTGCCTGGATGAGTGCAACTCCAACAACACTCAAGAAGCTCAACACCGTCCAGGACAAAGCAGCCTGCTTGATTGGCACCCCAATCACCACCTTAAACATTTATCCCCTCCACCACCGACACACAGTAGCAGCAGTGTGTATTACCTACAAAATGCACTGCAGCAACACACCAAGGGAGAAGAGTGGGTCTAAGACTACTATTTTAAACTTAAAAAAGACAACTATGTGGGCATGAACGCTGAGCTAGCTGAAGTGAATTGGGATACTAGACTAGGGGATAGATCAATAGAGAAGCAGTGGCAGACATTTAAGGGGATATTTCAGAATACTCTAAGTATATTCCTACAATAAAGAAAAATTCTAAAGAGAGTATACACCATCCGTGGTTAACTAAAGTTAAGGAAAGCATCAAAGTTAAGGAAAAAGCATATAACTGCACAAAGATGAATGGCAGGTCAGATGATTGGTTGGAATATAAAGAACGGCAGAGAATGACTAAAAGATTAATCAGGAGAAATAAATTAGAGTATGAGAGGAAGAGTTTCTCCAAGTATTAAAGAAAAAGGTAAAGTGAATCCTCTAGAGAGTGAGAATGGGGAGTTAATAGTAGATAATAAGGAAATGGCGGAAGAAAGGAACAAATATTTTGCTTCTGTCTTCACTATAGAGGATACAAAAACATTCCAGTAATAACTGTAAATCAGGAGGTGGAAGGGAGAGGGGAAGTTGGTGAAATTACAATCAATGGGGAAGCGTTACTGACCAAACTGATGGAACTGCGGGCTGACAAGTCTCGGGGTCCTGATAGACTTCGTCCTAGGGTCTTAAAATGGATGGCTAATGAGGTAATAAATGCGTTGGTGTTAATGTTCCAAAATTCCCTAGATTCTGGAAAGGTTCCATCAGACTGCAAAGTAGTAAATATAACCCCTCTAATCAAGAAGGGAGGGAGGCAGAAAAAAGGAACCTAAAGGTTAGTGAGCTTGATGTCCGTCGTGGGGAAGGTTTCAGAGGCGATCATTAAGGAGGCATCTCATCCAGTCCTGGTGCCTTATCGACTTTAAATGCCAACAGCTTATCCAATACCACCACCTCCTCGATTTTAAACCCTTCTAGTGACCGAGTTTCCTCCTTTGTCACCATGGCCTGAGCAGCATCTCCCTTGTAGGTAAAGACAGATGCAAAGTATTCATTTAACTCCTCAGCCACGCCTGTTGTCTGTAGGTGTAAATCCTCTTTTTGGTCTCTAAATGGCCCTACACCTCATTTTGCCACCCTTTTACTATTGATGTGCTTATAGAATACTTTGGGATTTCCTTTTATGTTAGCTGCCAGTTTTTTTTCATAATCCCTCTTTGCTTCTCACATTTGCCTTTTCACATCCCTTCTGAACATTCCGTATTCAGCTTGGTTCTCAGTTGTATTTGCTACCTGACACCTGTCGTAAGCACACTTTTTCTTCTTTAACTTAATTTCTATCTCCTTTGTCACCAGGGAGCTCTGGATTTGTTTGTCCTACCCTTCCCTGAAGGAACGTACCTTGATTGTGCCCAAACCATCTCCTGTTTGAAGGTAGCAGATTGTTCAGCTACTGTTTTTCCCGCCAACCTTTTGTTCCAGTCTATCCGGCCCAGCTCCGTTTTTGCCCCATTGAAGTCCGCTGTCTGCCAGTTGATTATTCTTACTCTGGAAAATGACATTCATCAATCCATCATCATCCTAAACCTTATGATACAATGATCACTGTCCCCTAAATGTTCCCCCACTGTTACTTGATCTACTTGGCCCACCTCATTCTCAAGAACCAGGTCTCCTTTCTTGTTGGACTGGACACATACTGCTGTAGGAAATTCTCCTGAACACTATCTAGGAATGCTTGTCCCTCACTGCCCCTTACACTACCACTATCCCAGTCTTTTTCGATTAATTAAAGTCCCCCATTATAATTACTCTATGATGTTTACACCTCTGTAATTTCCTTGCAGATTTGTTCCTCTATATCCTTCCCACTAGCTGGTGGTCTATGTATTAAGCCGAGCAATGTAATTGCACCCTTCTTGTTCCATAGCTCTAGCCAAATTGATTATATCCTTGAATCCTCTTGACACATCCTCTTTCGCCAGTACCGCAATACTCTCCTTAACCAAAAACACCACCCCTCCTTTTTTCCCCTTTCTATCTTTTCTGAACACTTTGTAATCAGGTATATTTAACATCCAGATCTGCTCTTCCTTAAGCCAGGTCTCCATTATCGCCACAACATCATGTTCCCACAAGGCAATCTGTGCCTGTAACTCTCCAATTTCATTAACTGTACTCCGTGCATTCACATACATGTAGTATAACCCTGATTTAAACTTCATTACTTGCTCCCTTACTCTGACTCCATCTATTAACTTATTATTCTCTATTTTAATGCTATCTTCCTCTCCCAACATCCCGTGCACCCTGGTGTTACTTTCTAATATTCTCTCCTGGTTCCACCCCCCCCCACCCCCTCCGCGATGTGTTAGTTTAAGCCCTCCCCAATGGCACTAGCAAAGGAACTCAGTCCTGGCTTTGTTCAAAACCTGAAGCAGTTTTGTAAGGGGAAAAAAACACTTTGATACTGCAGTTTATGATAATTTACTTCTATATTTCAGTTGTTATTGACTGAAATGTTTAGAATTGGATAACTCAGGTGATTTATCCTCTCGAGGACAAACTAGAAGTGACATAATTAAGGACAAAAGGACAGGCTTGCATTTATATCCTCGGGTGGCCCAGAGTCCTTAATGACCAATTCATTATTTTTATTTCGATCCCTTACCCCCACCCCACTCCTACTAGGGCTATCTGTACCTTGCTTGTCCTGCTTTCCACCCTTAATGTCACCTATTAGCAGATTCCTTAGATAATATCACCACCACCTTTGTCCTTTTGTCTGTGATATCTTTTGGCTATCTCCACCTATCACTAGCCCTCTATCCAGCTCAACCTGTCTGACCGCCCCGCCTTAAACCAGCTTATATTTCACCTCTTTTCTATTTTTCTTTAGTTCTGTTGAAGAGTCATACGGACTCGAAACGTTAACTGTGTTCCTCTCCGCAGATGCTGTCAGACCTGCTGAGTTTTTCCAGGTATTTTTATTTTTGTTTTGGATTTCCAACATCCGCAGTTTTTTGCTTTTATCTCATTATTTTTAAAGTTTAGTGTCTTATGTAAGTAACTGTGCAAGCCAATTTACACATAGTAAGATTGCACAAGCAGTGAATAAATAAAGCAAAACAAGTCTCTGGGCTGCATTTCTTTGCAGGCAATAGAGACACCCCATCTCCAATTCTCCAGCTAAGTGAGCCCACCTGTTGTTCTATGATCTTGCCTTTTTGGCTGTTAGCCCCTTAAGTCAACATGGCCCCATGTAACGGTCTTCAAGCTGCTTTAGTTGCATTTAGCCTATTTTCTACAGTTAAATGTTAATCTTCCCAGAACTAAAAATTACCTCTAAAATACTACTATAAACCATGCGGTATTTATAACAATGGTATACTTAAATCTGAGTTATAGCTCACAGTGGGAATCTGTTTTTAGGTGGCATAGGATAGGATTCCCAAACAGCCTGCAAGAATCCATGCTTTATCTAAACCAAATTGTGTAATTTAAATATGGCTTTCAGCACCACCCCTCCAGCCATTGTTTGTAATCATTTCGATGAAAAGAGAAATAATTCTCTTTCAGCATTCTTCTTTCCCATTCAGTTAAGTGCCTATTTCACATGGTATCATTTTTCACTTTATTGCCCTATTAACTTGTGCCTTCTTTAGTTGAAATTGCATAAAGAATTAAAGAAAACTTGTATCAATGTAGCATTTTCACATGCTCGGGATGTCCCAAAGCATTTTACAGCCAATGAATCATTTTTGAAGTGCAGTCACTGTTGTAACTTTGTCAGTTTGTGCACAGGAAGATGCCATAAACAGCAATGAAATATATAACAAGATAATTTTGTTGAAGATTAAATAAATGTTGACCATGGCACATTCTATCTAGGGCCTAACTGCATATCCGAAAATGATCTATGCTCATGGCTTGCTGTGGCTTTTTCTTCCTGGCATGATTGCTTGCCATGATGCACTTTGTCTGGTTACTGTGGATGTGCTTAAAATTGTCATTGGTGTCTGACTTATCAACTTATTTAATTGCTGTAATATTCTGCTGTATTAAGTGTGCTGTTGACTTTATTTCTTTCTGGTTTAGCATTTATTTTTTAACTTCTTGCATGATGTAACTATTGTATTACAAAATGTGTACTGGGATGAGAAGAGTCTCCAATAAATTGGTTATTCACAAGCTTAAAAAGCGACAAAGCTATTAATTATTTTTAATGAACCAAGCCTGAAGACTGAAGATTGACAACAATAGCTCATTGTTAAAACCATTGGTCTACTAACCTGGTACCCAGGTTATTAGACCAATCAGTGGCGCAGGAAAGAATAACATAAATCATTAAAGGCATTCCTATTAAAGATGTGCAGTGTTGTGATTGAAAATGTGGTTATGTGTCTTACATAATACATTGGTTTTATTCTAGTTACTTGGCTAGTCATTATGTTTAGCAGATGGGTAGGCCACTAAATTATGCAAGAAACGAAAGATAGAGTTGCATTTTGTACAGCACTTCCTTGCATCTTTCAAATGTCCCGAAATGCTTCATATTTTATTTTGAAGAGGAATTAATTGTAACTGTTTCATAGGCAAACATGTCAATCAATGTGTGCACAGCAAGATCACACAGCAAAAAGGTGAATGATCAATTAATTTAGTTTTGGTGGTGATCGTTGAGGGAGGAATATTGGCCCAAACACTGGAAAAACTCATAACCTAAGTGCCATGTGTGTATTAATTGGGTATTATCTGGGGATCCACTTGGGCTATATACAGGGGCAAACTGAAACTGTGTTTGGAGGTGTATGTTTGTAATTTTGCCTCTGTAAATAAAAGCCCATAAGTGTGTAGAGTAGACCCCAGTTCTATCCTTTCTGCTTGAAATAGAACACTTTTTAAAAAACATCTACTGAATAACGCAAAATGGCAGACAGAACTTTGATTTCAATCTCAATTAAAGGGCAGTATTTCTGAAATTGCAGTGGCGTATTTGCCTAGATTTCTGTTTGCTTAGGGAGTGACTTAAAAGCATAACCTTTAAAAAAAAAAATCACCCCTGTGAAACTGAACTTTACAACAACTCAGTTAAGCATGTCTACAGAAAATGTGAAGTTGAGCAATTATTGGAAGAGTGAAAATAATTTTAAAGATCAAAGCTAAATAACCTTGCTATGATACAGGATATTGGCCCTTGAAATTGCATTTGAAGAGTACAGATTTCATATTTATATTTCCTGTAGCTTGTCAACTGTATTTCATTAATGAGCACATTTGTTTTCAAGATGCAGTCAAGGAAAAAGAAAAATAATGACGAGAGAGATAAAACTGCAGTAAGTACTAAACGTAATAGAATTGGCAGTACAACTGACCCCTTTATTACAGATCTTTTGGTTTGTTGTTACAATACTGTTTCCCTTTTTCCCCTCTCCTCACCAGACAACTGTATTTACCGAGGTGCTAAAAGCAGGAATGAGGCACTGTTGCAATTTAGACCTCATGAACGTGATTACATTTCTCACAGAATACCTTTGTTTCTTCTGGTTACTTGGCCACTGAGTATGTTTGCATTCTCACTATGATAGTATGAGGAAGGGGTAGAAAATAATAGTTTGTACAATGATGATTTACCTGTAACTGAGAAGATTTTTGTTAAACTAATGAACACTGCCTAGCTGAGATGTAGGTTGCAGCCTAATTTCCCTATATGATGAGTTCCTGAATTTGGCCAAGCCATTGGGGTAAATTGCCAAGTAGATGCTGGAAACAAGGAGTATCAAGTTGGACAGCGAGCCAAAAGATATTCACTTGTGCAACTCCCAAGAATTAGTAGAGAAATTAAGCACCTTCTGTGAATTAATAGAGAAATAATTAGGAAAGAACAAACATTAGGTAATAATGTTATGATTGGATACTAACACAGCAGATTAATCTCTAGATTTTCTTTGCTACTTCATGTAGGCAATGTAATCCATGCATTTTTGGGCCATCTGTAAATATTTCTGGGAATTTATCTTAGTGTATTTGTTTGACCAAAACTTCAGTACTTGTGATGCAGAGTGAAGAGTGTACATGACTCTGCTGGGGACTGTGTATGTAAGTGTTTACGTGAGCTGCCTAGTCTAAACTCAGTTCCTTGTTCTTGAATATTCCTTTTGTATAAACAGCTCTCAAATTCACTAATTTAAAACAGGAAGCCTGCTTCAATAACACTTTGTGGCAGAGAACTGCACATGCTATCTTACCTCTTTATAAAATTATTTTCTAATGCCGCCTTTCTGTGATTATTTTCAAATTTTCCCTCTCATTACTGCCTTGTAAACCAATGAAAATAGCTATTGACTATTTATTTTGTCCCAACTTGTCAATTCTCCGTTCATAACTCATAACCCCTCATTCCTAGTAATATTCTAGTGAATCCACGTTGCACATTTCCATTGTTTTTATATATGTCCAATAATGAGGTGCCCAAAATTGCACAATCCTTCCAGCTGTGACTTAACTAAGGTCATCTGCAAGTTCAGTATTGCCCAGTTGCTTTTGCATTCTGTACATCTAGATGTAAACCAAGGATCTTGTTTGCAAATGTTATGGTCTTATCTCTGCATTCCCACCTTTTAATCACATGTACATTTGAACACAAGTTCCCTCTACTCTTTTACTCTTATTTTTAAAATGTTGCTGTTTAAGGTTTATTTATTTTCTCTAGTCTTATTACTTAACACTTTTGCACATTGAACTGCATTTAAATAATAGTTTTAGTATATTTTCTAAATTCTTTTCTATATTTATTACATGACTTTTTTTTTAAAATTGCTCTAACCTCTATTTAACCATGTATTTAACATGCTTCCTCAATCAAAGTTGCATTAAACATCTCCGACTGCTAACCCCTGTTTGATCTGTATCCTTTTTCCAAGCAATTATTCTGAACTAGAATTCCTTTTATATCACTGAAATTAGCTGATTTCCCCTTAAACACTTTAATGTTGACACCTTTCTTCCGTTCTTTTTTCTAAGATGGAGCAATTAATGAATGCAGCTGCCAGTGGTGGGGGGAAACACAAAACCAAATTGCTCCAAGTAACTTTTCTAACCTAAATTTGTCCACAGTATTACTATTAAAAATATTTTCTTTTGACAGAAGATTCTCCTGAACCACTTTCACTGAAAGCTTTTCACTTTATCTGTGTTGCTCTAAGTGTGTCTCATTTTTATTTTCCATTACTAATTTAGGTTGGATCTTAATTTTGAAATTGCAAAGCACCTATTTAAATTGCTGCATTAATAAATTGCCAGACTTATTGAATCATAATATTATTAAATCTTCTGATATATATCATGATTATATAAAACATGCACTATTCATCTCTGATTAATAGATACCTAATTATCTTGCTGGCTTATTACCTTGTACATCGCACTTGTTTTCAAAATTGCAAAATATCCAGTTGATCAGTATGCCAATCTTACAAATGCTTAACTAGTTTTGCCTGCTTGACTGTCTTAGTGGTGAATTGACACCGTGCTTTATCTTTCAGTTTTCATAATTAATTAACTTCCAGTTCAAATACATCCCTTTTAGGTCATCTGGGGTTAAGTATACTGCAATCATGTAAAGCGTGACCAGGCTATTTTCAAAATACCGCCCCTGCACTACTTCCCCCAACAAATAGATGGGTCCACCCAATGTATAGTTCGGTGTTTAGACCTGCAAAGGGCATAATAACATCATTCAACATTTGAACTCTAGAATTCAATTCACTAATTTTTAAAAAAGTAAAGATAATCAATGACTTGTATTATCCAGGTATATTCTCTCTTCCAATCCCTCTGCCACTGATTTTATGATCCTCTCCACAAAAAGTATTTGAATACTGTACGTAGTTATTTTATGCACTACAGTTGTTATTTGTCAATGCCCTGTTTTCACAATACCTAGCATCCTTCTGAAAGGGAACAAAATTGTTTGAAAATGTAATTTTAAAAATTAGCTGAAATGAATGTTCTTTGAGTAGGAAGCTTTTGTATAAAACTGTTGTTGTCTATTATATATCTATCAAACCTCAGTTCAAATGTTCACAAAAAACGTGGGTAATGCTCAATCCTGCAGATTAATCAGGGATTCTTTGTTCTGTATAATACGTGTATTTGGAAGAGGGGTTTTAAATAATTAGTGCAGTATATTATCCAAGATGAAAAATAGCTTGCCATCAAGATGGATGAGTTATCAACTAAATGGTTATTTGTTAAGAGTCTGAGTGTGTGGAAACTAATGGGAGATACTATGTGCAGAACAGAATAAATAAGCTTACTCCATGCTAGTTACTTCGACCAAAATTTACAGGCAAAGATATTATCTCAGACTCTTCCTATGACAATTGAAACAGTATTATAGGGTACGGTACCATGTTGGTACCAGTTTGGATCATATGATCTCACTACTGTATTTATAGTGACAGCATTTTTTAAATTTTATTAAGGAGAAATTAAAGAAGAAAAAGAAGCACAAGAAACATGGAAAGAAGAAAAAAAAAGTCTTTAGTTCAGATTTAGATTCGGCATGAGACAAGAATAAATAAAATAATTTAAAAACAAGTGTATCTTTGGTGGTTCTTTGAATTCTGCAAGCTGCATGGCAAAGACCTGGAGAGTTGAGGTGGAAAAGGACTTGAACACTACTTAACGCATGATTTCCAAACTCTGCTTGCATTTGCAAACATTTGTAACTTTACAGGTAGCTTTTATTTATCCAAGGTGATGAACAACAAATAAGCCTCTGTGATTTTTTTTTTGTACGGTTCAAGTTTACCAACTGTGACCATTTTTGATAAGTAACATAGTCCCTTGATAACTTGTTTAAATGTGAGACGATCCAACTGTATTTGCCTATATTGTATGAATCTAAACTTGACTGATAAGTTGGAAATTATCAGCAGTTCTATGTCACTGTATTACTGGTTAACTCTACAGAAAGTGATGCCTGTTAGCCTGATGCTGTCTGGCCTACACTAGAAAGCTATTTTTGTATAATTTCTTGACCCTTTTAGCTCAACATACCTAAGTTTTCAGTTGTGTTTTAGTTTGCATTTTGTTTCTGAATGGGAAATAGCATCATTCCTAATAAAGTATTGACCTGAGTGTTTTATAACTTTGTAAAATATATAAAATAAATCTTAAAATATCTGTCCTATTTGTTTGCAGTTGTTTGTCATCAGGTGGGGAGGGGGATGTTTAAAATAGATAGTGACTATTGATACAATTGGTGATTTTAATAGTAAGCAGTATTGCTAAAAGTAATCATTTGAAACATCTTTTTGTCTGGTCTTGTCTTGTCAAGGGAAAACAATCTTTGTACTATTGGAGGGTATTATACAGCTTTTGTTTTCCACTTAAAGTTTCTTGCACAGTAAAGTTCTTTCTAATCACCTAAAGCATGTAAAAAATGATGGACGTAAAACAACAGTTGGCCCATTGATGCTGTCCCATTCAGCCATGTTGCAATTAAGCATCATCACCCGGCACGCTCTCCAAGCACCAGCAGCCATGTAATTTCCTGGCAGGGGCAAACTTTTTTTAAAATACCCAGATTGATTCAAGGGGGAACAAAATAGTGGGAATTTCTTCTTCACCTTTCCTAAAGCTGGGAAGAATAAAATGAGCTTAAACATTCCGACACAACATTCACAATGGTACAAGTTTCTATTTGCATATTTATACACACATCTGAATCTTGATTTATGCCATTGTTAAACCTTAAATTGACAGATCCTCCTTGAGTAATCTCTTAAAATGGAAGAAAAACTGAACTATGTTTTTGTTTTCCTCCACCTACTCTAACCCCAACATTTCCGGCATTAAAATCGTTAACAAAAATGGCATTGCCGTGAATAAACCAAGAGAGAAGGCCCATAACAGAGTCAGAACCTGAGTGGAGGCAGCAGGAACATAAAAAGAGCAGAAGAGATGGTCCTGACCTGAGCGTAGGCAACAGTATATATTCTTGGACTTGGGGCTGAATAGCCTACTCCTGATCCTTCGAGCCTGCTCCACCATTCGATACAAAAACAAAAAAAATCTAGGAGTAACCTCACAAGCCAGCATGTAGTTGATTTGTTGGCAAGTATTACAGTTGTCTTTTTTTCTAAATTAGGGTAGTGAGTTCAACTAAGAAGGTAGTTAGTAGCCTACTAAACAGGTGTGGCTGGGAACGTCAGTCCAGTCAAAGGCACATCCCGTGCCATGAGGCTTGTCTTGCATCTTGGAGACCACATGTGAAGGAAGTATCAGATGGAGGAGCTCCAACTTGGGGTTTTAGAGCTTAAGCAGCAGCTGGTGTCACTGCAAAGTATCATGGAGGCTGAGAGCTACATGAATAACACAGCTTGTGCGTGCTGACGGAGTGGGTGACCATCAGATGGGGAGGAATAGGCAGGTCAGGAAAGCAATCATTAGCAAACAGGTGTTTCTCTGGCTGCAGAAGTGACTCCAGGATGATATGTCACCTCCCTGGTATCAGAGGTATCACTGAGCAGCTGCAGAACATTCTGAAGAGGGACAGTAAACAAGCAGAGGGTGTAGTTCATATTTGTACCAATTACCTAAGCAGAAAGAGGGATGAGGTCTTGCAAGCAAATTTTAAGGAGCCACGAAGGAATGAAAAAGCAGGACCTCAAAGGTAGCAATATCTGGATTATTCCCAGTGCCATGTGCCAGTGATTCCAGAAATAGAAGGATACAGCAGGTGACATTGGCTTGAAAGATGATGCAGGATGGAAGGCTTTAGGTTGGTAGGGCATTGGGATTATTTCAGTCAGAGGTGGTAGCTGTACAAGACAGACAGATTGCACCTTAATTGTGACAACAAGGTTTGCTGTTGGGGAGGGTTTAAACTAGCTTGGCAGGGAGATGGGAACCTGAGTATAGATTCATAAGGAACATGAGGTGTCAGCTGTGGCTCAGTTCATAGCACCCTCGCCTTTGAATCAGAGGGTTGTGGGTTCATGTCCCATTCCCGGAAACCAAGAACTGTGATTGTACTCGAAAGAGTTGCAATCTGTGACTGTTGATAACTCGAAAGAGTTTCATAAGGAACATGCGCAAAGCTGGAAATAGAAGGCAGAAAATTAATGAGTATTGAAGACAGAGGAAGCAACGGCTAGAAGATAAGAGCAAAAAAGTTGTTCAGTGATTGGCGATATGTACTTCAATGCATTAAGGAGACTAGTGAATAAAGCAGGTGAGCTGAAGGCCCAGAGTCTAGGAAGTATGATACCATAAACTATTGCTTAAAGAAGGGCATCAACTAACTCAGAACAGGCTGGGAGATTAATCTGCCTGACTCAATTACTCTTTGGATAAGACCATCTCTATTGCTCAATTACTGATTGGATAAATCCCCTGCCTGTATCTAATTTGCAGAGGAGAAAAGGATGTAGTTTTCAATAGCAGTGGAGTCAAGAGTAGTAACATTCCTGGTTACAGGGTTTTCAGAGAGGATAAAGAGGGATAAAAATAGAGGTGTGCAATATTGGCTAAAGAAACGATCAGTTTTGAATAATGCTGGAAGGATCATCAAATGAGGCCATATGGGTTGAGTTGAGGAACAAAAAAGGCAATCACACTTTAATATATACTACAGAACCCTAAACAATTTAGATGCAGAAGAGCAAATATATAAACAATTGCTAAAATGTGCAGGAAGAATAGGGCACTAATAATAGGGAATTTCATGTACCCTAATATTAACTAGGATAAAATCAGTGTAAAAGGGATAGTGTGCAGAATTCTTAAAATGCATTCAGGAGAACTTTTCTAGCCAGTACATATCAAGCCCAGCAAGAGAAGGGGTCATTCTGTACTTAGTTTTTAAGGAATGAAGTTGGGTAGGTTGAAAGGTTGTCAATGGGAAAGCATGTTGGTAGTACTCATAATTCAGTTAGATTTAGTAATTATGGAAACGGACAAAGACCAAGAGTAAAAGTATTAAATTGAGGTTAAGCTGAGATATGCTTTGTTAAAAGTGGACTGGAAACAGCTACTTGAGTGGAAGGCAATCAAGGAGGATATAGACAAGAGTTTAGAACAAATATGCTTCCTGAGAGGAAAAGGGTAGGATTCCCAAATCTAAACCTCCCTGGATGTCAGAGATCGTACAGATTGGATAAGACAAAAGGAAGCTTGTATCAAACCGAAAGCTCAAAGCTTAGGCAGAAGGCCAAGAAAGTGCAAGGGTGAAATTAAAGAGGAAATTAGGTAAGCAAAGAGTGGGTATGAAAAAATAATAGCAAGTAAAATCAAAGAAAACCCAAAGATGTTTTATAAATACCTAAAGAGCAAGGGAATAATTAAGGAAAGAGTAGAGCCCGTTAGAGAGCAGAAAGTTAACCTGCGTGTGGAGATGGAAGGCATGAGCATAGTTCTTCGTGAATATTTGAAATGCCTTCACAATTTCTTATTTTATTAACCTATCTTTAAACTAATTTAAATAGCTATTTTGAGTTTATTCAACCCTTTGCCTACAAATAGAATATTCTCATCACTCCACCAGGAAAGGATTAAGGTCCTTTTTCATCCAAAAAAATGAATATCATACTTGCATTATATATACTGATACACAGGTGTGATAAGGTACAAGAGTTATATTTACTGGAACTGTGTGCTATGCCCAAGAATAAATCCATTCTAAATACAAATAGATGTTCCATGGAATTGCTCACAGTGAGTCAGAGAATTTGCTGTTTGATTGCAATGGAGGTGTTTAACAGTTTTCAGGGTCATTAAGTCATTCCAATTTTATCACGAGGTCTTTTGGGATTTTGCTGATGATTTGCAGATTGAAGTTCACAACTCGATCCAATATTCTATGAAAACTATCTGAGAAATGGTCTATGTTGCAATTTTTTAGCCATTTACAGTATGTCTGGAGATTCTCTCTTGAAGTTACAGCACCGGGTTAGGAGCCCCTAGTAGAAATTCCAGATGCTGGCATTTCACAGTGCCAGGAATGGAGAATTGGGAACAGCTGCAATTGGGGGCAGCCCTGAACTGTACCTGCATTTTTTCCTGTTTCTTCAGGGACTGGTTGGCAAATGGTTTGGGGAGGAAAAACACGGAAAGTTCCTTTTTCTCAAGTAAATGAAAATCTTCTTAGTCCCATAATATATAAATCATTACCAAGCCCTTGTGGAGTTACTTTAGGGACAAGAGTTCCGAGAGTGTGTTCAGGGAGACTTGCAACAGGAGAATGTTTCCAATCCAACGAGAAAGGAGACGCAGCTAGTCCTTGTCCTTGGGAATGAGGTGGGACAAGTGGATCAAGTATCGGTAGGAGAACATTTAGGGGACAGTGATCATGGTATCATAAGGTTTAGATTGGTTATGGAAAAGAAAACAATCTAGAGTAAGAATAATTAACTGGGGGAAAGCCAACTTCAATGGGGTGAGAATGGATCTGGCCCAGATCAATTGGAATCAAAGACTGGCAGGCAAAACTGTAACTGAACAATGGCTGCCTTTAGAGAATAGATAGATCAGGCACAGATGAGGTATATTTCCATGACGGGTAGGGTAAACAAATCCAGAGCTCACTGGATGACAAAGAGATAGATATTAAGATGAAGAAAAAGTGTGGTTATGACAGATGTCAGGTTAAAAAATACAACCGAAAGCCAGGTTGAATGTAGACGGTTCAGAGACAAATTGAAAAAGCATTTGTTTATTCATTGATGGGATGTGAGCATCACTGGCTAGGCCAGCATTTAATCCCCATCACTAACTGCCCTTGAGAACATGAGCTACCTTCTTGAATTGCTGTAATCCATGTGGTGTAGGTAAATTCACAGTGCTGTTAGGAAGGCAGTTCCAGGATTTTGACCCAGCGATAGTGAAGGAATGGCGATATATTTCCAAGTCAGGATGGTGAGTGACTTGGAGGGGCACTTCTAGGTAGTGGTGTTACCATCTATCTGCTGCCCTTGTCCTTCTAGATGGTAGTGATCGTGGGTTTGGAAGGTGTTGTCGAAGGAGGCTTGGTGAGTTCCTGCAGTGCATCTTGTACTTGATACACACTGCTGTCACTGTGCGTTGTTGGCATATAAGAAAAACAAAGAGAGATTATGAAAAAAGACTGGCAGCTAATACAAAAGAGAATCCAAAAACCTCCTATAGGAATATAAATAGTAAAAGGATGGTAAAAGGAGGACTGAGGCTGACTGGGGACCCAAAAGGGGAATGGAGTAGGCAGGGGCATGGTTGAGGTATTAAATTAATCCTTTGCATCTGCCTTTACCAAGGAACAAGATGCTGCCTATGTCACGGTGAAAGAGGAGGTAATTCAAACACTTGAAGGATTTAAAATTGATAAGGAGGAGGTATTGGATGAGCTGTCTGTACTTAAAGTTGATAAGGCACCAGGACTGGATGGAATGCAACCAAGGATACTGAGTGGAAATTGCAGAGACATTGGCCATAATTTTCCAGTCTTCCTTAGACTCAGGGATTGTGCCAGAGGACTGTTGAAATTGCAAGTGTTACACCCTTGTTCAAAAAAGGGTGTAAAGCTAAACTCAGCGACTACAGGCCAGTAAGTTTGATGGTGGGGAATGTTCAAGAAATGATAATTCAGGATGACATTAATGGTCACTTGGGCAAATGCAGGTTAATTAAGGACAGCCAGCATGGATATGTTAGGACAAACTGTGTTTAACTAACTTACTGGAATCTTTTTTTGGTTAGGTTACAGAGAAAGCTGATGAGGTTAATGCTGTTGATGTCATGTAAGTGGACTTCCAGAAGGCATTTGATTAAGTGCCACACAACAGATTTGTGAGCAAAGTTATAGCTCATGGAATAAAATGGACAGTGGCAACACAGATAGGAAGTTGGCTGAGTGACAGTAAGCAGAGAATAGTGGTTAATGGATGTTTTTCAAACTAGAGGAAGGTTTGTAGTGGAGTTTCCAGGGGTTGGTGTTGGGACCCTTGCTCTTCATGATATATATTCCTTGCTCTTCATGATATATATTAATGACCTAGACCTTGTTGTACCAGGACACAACTTCAAAATTTGTAGGTGTTACTTGAAAGCATTGTGAACTGTGAGGAGAACCGTGTAGAACTTCAGAAGGACATAGACAGACTGATGGAATGGGTGGACAGGTGGCAGATGAAATTTATTGCAGAGAAATGTGAAGTGATTAATTTTGGTAGGAAGAATGGAGGGAGACTATATTTTAAAAAGGATACAATTCTAAAGGGACTGCAGTAGCAGAAGGACCTGAGTGTACGTGTGCACAAATCACTGAGGGTGGTAGGCCAGGTTGAAAGAGAGGTTAATAAAACATACAGCCTCCTAGGTTTTAGGGGCACATAGTATAAAAGCAAGGAAGTTATGTTAAATATTAGAGGAAATTAACATAGAGAGAGAGGAGGTACTAGCAGGTTTAGCGGCTTTAAAATTGGATAAATCCGCAGGCCCGGATGAGATGAATCCCAGGCTGTTGACGGAGGCAAGGGAAGAGATATCAGGGGCCCTGGCAGTAATTTTAAAATCCTCTCTGGCTACAGGTGAGGTGCCAGAGGACTGGAGGACTGCTAACGTTATCCCATTATTAAAAAAGGGAGGAAGGGATAGATCAGGAAATTACAGACCAGTCAGTCTAATCTCGGTGGTGAGGAAGTTACTAGAAAGAATTCTGAGGGACAGGACATACCTGCACTTGGAGAGACACAGTTTAATCTGGGATAGTCAGCATGGATTTGTTGAGGGAAAGTCATGTTAGACAAATTTTATCGAATTTTTTGAGGAGGTAACCAGGAGTGTTGATGAGGTTAATGCATTTGATGTGGTCTACATGGACTTTAGCAAGGCTTTTGATAAGGTCCCTCATGGCAGACTGGTCAAGAAAGTAAGAGTCCATGGGATCCAAGGCGAAGAGGAAGGTTGGATCCAAAATTGGCTGAGAGGCAGGAAGCAGAGGGTGATGATAGAGGGATGTTTCTATGACTGGAAGTCTGTTTCCAGTGGGCATCTGCAGGGGTCTGTGCTGGGGCCCTTGCTGTTTGTGGTGCACATAAATAATTTGGACTTAGATGTAGGGGGCATGATCAAGAAGTTCGTGGATGACACGAAAATTGGTAGGGTGGTAAATAATGAAGAGAATAGCCATAAACTGCAGGATGATATCAATGGACTGGTCAGGTAGCAAATGGAATTCAACCCAGAAATGTGTGAGGTAATGCACTTGGGGAGGGCTAGCAAGGCAAGGGATTACAGTATAAACGGTAGGGCCCTGGAAAGCACTGAAGATCAGAGGGATCTTGATGTGCAGATCCATAGTTCCCTGAAGGTGCAGGGCGGGTAGATAAGGTGGTTAAGAAGGCATATGGGATACTTGCCTTTATTAGCCGAAGTCCAAAAGCAGTTATTGGACCTGTGCAAGCTTTATTGAGTTTTAACAGATTTTGCCTTAATGCAGATGTACAGATGAATTGATAGCAATTGCAGATTCAGTTCCATGTAAAATTGCACATTCACTTTTTATTTGATGAAAATGGGAAGCATAATTTGACATTGTAATAATTCCTTTGCGTTATGTTTCTGTTTTCAGACTCTGCTCAAAGTTAAAATTTACCAATGTGATAAATTTCGAAACATGCAAGAATTACATTGCTCCCAGTTACATTCTTTAATTGCCGCTTTCCCCACTTGTCTCAGCCAGTCCCTTAACGGCCATCACAAAATTGCATCAGTCACAACCACAAAGTTGCTAGGAAGTTACTAAAAATTAAGTTTGCAAAATTAAGGTGGACAAATGTGGTTGAACAGCCTGGAGACTTTAAATTTGCTTTTGGTATTACATGCACAAACGATCCTTCCATTGTGCATCCATGTTTTTATCTCCTACAACATGATGAGCCAAAGGATACATGATTTTACAATGAGATGTTATTTTATGTAATAAAGGATATGTAATATATGATTTTCTTTTTTGAGGACCATTGAATTTTGAGTGGAATTACATTTTTATGTTGCATTCTGAGATTTTAATGGTGTTTTGGAATTGAATTCTGCATTTTAGGTAATTCTTCCATTTGAAAAAAGCATTACTTGCACATTTGGCTTTGCACTAAATCCTCATCACTTGCACTTTGGAAAGCACAGCAAAACAGGAAGATCAGAAGGAAGATGAATATTAAGTTGCGGCTAGGTGCCAACATGTAATACTGGAGAATTAAGGATAGTGGGAATTGATAGCATTGGGATAGACATCTGGGCTACAGGGCAAAAGTGTTGGGAGGAGTGGGAGTGGGTGATGTCCTGAGGTCTGAATGTGGTGAGAGATGGTCTGTGGTCTGAAAAGATTCGAAGAAGGGCCCTGAAATCCATGGAGAAAAAGCAAAGGCATAGAACTAATTGGTTAGCTTTATAAAGAGTCACCATAGGCATGATGGGTCAAAATGGCCTCCTCTTATGATATACCGTTCTATGATTTTATGAAAATTCCCCCAAGCAGTTCTATTTTCTTTCAGCAAGGCTGCGTTTTCTGAAAGTGTGATGCTAATGTGGAACTTTAACCACAATGTGCACAAATTGAGATTTTGTTTATTCATAATTAAATTAATTTTAACAAAAATGGTAATTGTGCTTGACAACGTTCACCCAAGGTCTCAATTAGCTCAAAATGTGTGAAGCATGGAATAGGACTAATTAAAGAAAACCAAGAAAGGAACAAAAATGAATGAACAAGTAGTTATATTCTAACTGATCAATTTTAATATGATACAGCAGATTTAGTAAAATGTGGAAGTCCAAGTTACTTTCAGTTCATCTATTTTATGTCTTTAATTTTAGCGACAGTGTTCCACACAGACTTGGGCCAGAATTTGGGAGACATTTGTGGCTGGGGCTGAGCCATAAAATGTAGTGAGTCATTCTGCACTCCATTGACTTCGGAGTTAACGGAGTTTAGAATCCTGTTGACATAAAATTCAGCCCTTGGAATCTTTTGCAGCTTATGTTGGAATGTGATGCAATGTATTTGGTAACATCTCCAGTGCAATTACAGAGGGAAACCCATTGGTAGAAAATCAGGAACTTAATGCACGTGATTTTCTGTAATATACCCCCCGTGAGCATAACTCACTTATGGAAGTGTAAGAGTGCAAAGTTACACCAGTTAAAATTTAACATAAAAACAGAAAATGCTGTAAAAACTCAGCGGGTCTGGCAGCATTGGTGGCGAGAGAAATAGAGTTCATGTTTCGAATCAGTATGACTCTTCTTCAGAACTGAAGAAAGGGAGCAATGTGATGGGTTTTATACTGTTGAGGATAGAGGATGGAGCAGGTGGAGCAAAATAGAAGCTCAGGGATAGGTGGGAGCTCAGGAGAGATTTGACAAAGATGTCATGGACACAAGACAAAAGGAGTGGCAATGACAGTGTTAAAGACTAAGGCGAACGCTAATAGTGGTGTAACGGCCAGATAGCAGAAGTTGTTAAAAGCTGAACAAGGGTCAGCAACCTTTGAAAGCAAAACATAAGAACAAGTTACAGATGGCCCTGTGGGGTAGTGGGTTGGGGAAAAAAATATCAAAATGTAGGACAGAGCTCATGGTCTGAAGTTGTTGAACTCAAGTCCTGAAGGCTGTAAAGTGCCTAATCGGAAAATGAGGTGCTGTTTCTCCAGTTTGCGTTGGGCTTCACTGGAACATTGTCGCAGGCCAAGGATAGAAATGTGGGCATGAGAGCAAGATGATGAATTGAAATCGCAAGTGACAAGAAGGTCTGGGTCATGCTTGCTGACTGAATGAAAGTGTTCCGCAAAGCGGTCACCCAATCTGTGTTTGATCTCCAATGTAGAGGAGACTACATTGGGAGCAGCGAATGCAGTAGACTAAATTTAAGGAGGTGCAAGTGAAGCACTGCTTCACCTGAAAGGAGTGTTTGGGGTCTTGGACAATGAAGGGGGAGGAGGTAAAGGGGCAGGTGTTACACCTCCCACGATTGCATGGGAAGCTGCCATGGGAAGGGGATGAGCTGTTGGGAGTGATAGAGGAGTGGACCAGGGAGTCACAGAGAGAGCGGTCCCTTCAGAATGCTGATGAGGGAAATGTGTTTGGTGGGGGCATCATGCTGGAGTTGGCGGAAATGGTGGAGGATGATTCTTAGAATGCAGAGGCTGGTGGGGTGAAAAGCGAAGACAAGAGGAACCCTATCATGGTTCTGGAAGGCAGGGGAAGGGGTGAGGGCAGAAGTCTGGAAGATGGGTCGGACACGGCTGGGGGCCCTATCAACCAAAGTGGAGGTGAATCCTTGGCTCAGGAAAAAGGAAGAAGTCAGAAGCGCCATTTTGGAAGATAGCATCATCAGAACAGATGCGAAGGACACGGAGAAACTGGGGCAGTGGAATGGAGTCCTTACAGGAGGCAGGGTGAGGAGATGTAGTTGCGACAGCTACGGGAGTCGGTAGGCTTGTAATGAATATTGATGAACAATCTATCACCAGAAATGGAGACAGAGAGGTCAAGGGAGGGAAGGGAAGTTTCAGAGATGAACCATGTGAAGGTGAAAGAGTGGTGGAAATTGGAAGCAAATTTGATAAATTTTTCCAGGTTCAGACGAGAGCATGAAGCAGCACTGATAAAGTCATTGATGTACCAGAAAAAGGAGTTATGGGAGGGGACCTGAGCAGGACTGGAAGAAGGAATATTCCACATACCCCAGAAAAAGGACAGGCAAAACTGGGGCCCATGGGGGTACCCATAGCCACACTTTTTATTTGGAGAAGTGAGACAAGTTAAAGGAGAAATTGTTTAGTGAGAGAACAAGTTCACCCAGAGGAGAGTGATGGTCGATGGGAATTGTTCAGGCCTCTATTCAAGGAAGAAGCGGAGAGCCCTCAGACCACCCTGGTGGGGGATGGAGGTGTAGAGGGATTTGACGTCCATGGTGAACAGGAGGCAGTTAAGGACAGGAAACTGGAAATTGTTAAAAAGTCATAGGGCATCAGAGAAATCATGAATGTAGGTGGGAACAGACTGGACAAGAGGAAAGAGAATAGAGTCAATATAAGAAGAGATGAGTCCCAAGGGGCAGGAACGGGCTAAAATGATGGGTCTACCAGGGCAGTCCTGTTTGTGGATTTTGGGAAGGAGCTTGTGTGGGGTTGGGGGACTATGAGGTTGGAAGGAAGATCTCCAGAGGAGATGAGGTCAGTGACAGCCCTGGAATGCAATGGCTTGATGGGGTGGTGGGATCAGGGTCCAGGAGGAGTTAGGAAGAAGTGTCTGAGAGTTGCTGCTCAGCCTCTGTAAGTTAGAGGTCAGTACGCCAGACAACAACAGCACCACCCTTGTCTGCAGGTTTGATAACAATGTCAGGGTTGGACCCAAGAGAATGGAGTGCAGCAAGTTCAGAAGGAGACAGGATGGAGTGGATGAGAGAAGCAGAGAAATTAAGACGGCCAATGTCATGCTGACGGTTCTCAATGAAAAGATCAAGAGCAGGTAAAAGGCCAGAAGGAGGGGTCTGGGTAGAGGGAGAATACTGAAGGCAGGTAAATAGATCCATTGAATGGGGGTAGGACTCCTGCCAAAAGAAGTGAGCACGGAGATGAAGGCGACGGAAGAAGAGTTCAGCTTCGTGCCAAGCTCGGAATTCATTGAGGTGAAGGCATAAGGGGATGAAACTGAATCAATTGCTGAGTACAGAATGTTCAGCATCAGGGAAGGAAGGTCAGAGGGTATGGTGAATACATGGCAAAGGCTGAGATTAGAAGAAGCATCAGGGGAATGGGAAGGGATGGAAGGACCCAGATGGGCATTGGTACCAATAAGTTTTTGGAGCTTGAGTCCCTTAACACCTGAAAGGAATAGAAAAAGTTTCTTGTCACGGTTTCAGTTGAGACAACCTGCTCCACCCCTCTCTACAACAGTATAAAACCCATCACATTTCTACCTCTCTTCAGCTCTGAAGAAGAGTCATATGGACTCGAAACGTTAACTCTATTTCTCTCTCCACAGCTGCTGCCAGACTCGCTGAGATTTTCCAGCATTTTCTATTTTTATTTTGGATTTGCAGCATCCACAGTATTTTGCTTTAGAATTTAACACCTGAATCTTCCGTGGAGTGTTCTTCCAAAGTCCTGCCATCACTTCACTGGAAGATTGGTGGAAACTCTGGGACAACAGTGCAAATGGCTACCTTTTATTCCAGGATTTGAATTTCCATCAATTATGGTAGGAGGTCAGGAAAGTCCTCAAACTTCCCCCTAACCCCCCACCACCCCCTCCCCCCAAATATTTAGAAAGCATGGTCAACAGTATCTAAACCCTCTAAATATTTAAGTCAACTCTAACTAGGTTTGAAAAGTTCCCCGAGGGTTGAAATGATCCCCTGAAGAATTTTTAAATTAGGTTTGACATTACAATGGAGTTATACATCAAGGAATGTTGTACCAAATAACTGCCTCCTCCAGGGGACATCATACTGCTTCTCTCCGGGGTTAGATTGAGCCCCATTTCTAATTTCCACTATAAATTTATTGGGAAGCATATGAATGAACCACAATGATTCAGGTAGCACAAAGGGTTTAAAATATTGAAATGTGTCTGCTCCAATGTATTGTGGATCATTCTCAAGTTATTGGCCTAACTATGTTTCTGAATCACACCCCTGTTAACTTATATTTGAAAATGCAGAGTGATGCTATATTGCTGGAAGTAATTTCATTGAATTTCTTTACTTTGACACTGGGAAGAAATCACACCGCGTCAACACCCACCTGTGACCTTCACGACGCTTTGTTTTAATTAAGCAGGGGGAGGCAATGGTGTAGTGGTATTGTCGTTGGACTAGTGATCCAGAGACCCACGGTAATGCTTTGGTGGACCTGGGTTTGAATCCCACCACGGTAGATGATTGAATTTGATTTAAATCTGGAATTAAAAGTTTAATGGTGATCATGAAACCACCGTTAATTGTTGTAAAAACCCATCTGGTTTACTAATGTCCTTTAGGGAAGGAAATCTGCCGTCCTTACCTGGTCTGGCCTACATGTGACTCCAGACCCACAGCAATGTGGTTGACTCTTAAATGCCCTCTGAGCAAGGGCAATTAGGGATGAGCAGTAACTGCTGGCATAGCTAATGATGTTCACATCCTGTGATCGAATATAAAAAAAGCTATTGAAAGGTTAACTGAACTTGAGTCAAAATGTTAATGAATCTCTTTTGGTTGACTTGAAAATGTTGCAATTTTGGATACAGACAGCCTTGAGATGATGCTACATGTTAGAACCTACATGCACCCAAAAGTTCTACTGTTGGGTAGATCGGTGGTTAGTTTGACGAAATGTTCAGCAGCAGTGCTACGCTTGCAGTTGCCATGGATGTGGTGGCTAGCTATCAAGCTGAAGGTACATCCAGGCCCTCAATCATTCCTAATTAATGGACAGTGGAGGTGCCAGAAAGCAGACGACCACCAAAGAATGAGAAGTGACTGTTACGGATGCACATGACAGAGAGGGCAGGAGAGACAAAATCCTGACATGTGGTCAGTGAAAGCCCTACTCAGTTAATCAACTGCAAAACAAATAAAGATTTCACTAACAACCTGCTGTGATCTCAAAAATCTAAATTACTTTGCCATGTACATTTTAAGTGCTCAGGTTCTGTGTCAGCCATGCCCAATGCCATGAATGCTTGTCCTGCCTCCTTTCTGGCACTTAGAAGCAGCAGTAGCAGACATTAGGCATCGCTTATCACCCCCCTGCACAAAGGAAATATCTTTCAAGAACAGTAGGCAATTTTTCTCATCTTTGTCCTGGGAATGTAAAGATCAGAAAATTGGTACTATACTCCATGCATGAGTGGGGTCTATTGTCTTGGCACTTTAACAACAGCTGCTGGAATATGAGTGATACCAGTGCTCAGTCCATTGTTTCTGGAAGATGGTAGGGGAAGGTAGGGTGGGTGGTCTTTGAGGTGATGCTGGGACGTGGGCAGGGTTCATATCTATCCCATCTGCCAAGAAGACGCAAGGGATTGACTAAGAGGCAGGCGTCAGAAGTCAGGTGAATGAAGAAGGAGGTGCATGAGTCCCATCCATTTCATCATCAAAGATGCAGCCCTCCAATAGGTGTACAAAGAGAAGATAGGCACGGTGAAGGAACCGTAAGTTGTCAGATCCCAAGGAATGTTTTTAAAAATTAATTCATGGGATGTGAGCGTCACTGGCTAGGCCAGCATTTATTGCCCATCCCTAAGTGCCCTTAAGTAGGTGGTGGTGAGCTGCCTTCTTGAACCGCTGCAGTCCCTGTAGCGTAGGTATACCCACAATGCTGTTAGGAAGGGAGTCCAGGATTTTGACCCAGCGACAGTGATGGAACAGTGATATATTTCCAGGTCAGGATGGTGAGTGGCTTGGAGAGGAGCTTCCGGGTGGTAGTGTTCCATGTATCTGCTGCCCTTGTCCTTCTAGATGGTAGCGGTCGTAGGTTTAGAAGGTGCTGTCTAAGGAGCCTTGGTGAGTTTCTGCAGTGCACCTTGTAGGTGGTACACACTGCTGCCACTGTGCGTCGGTGGTGGAGGGAGTGAATGTTTGCGGGTGGGGTGTTAAACAAGCGGACTGCTATATCCTGGATGGTGTCAAGCTTCTTAAGTGTTATTGGAGCTGCACTCATTCTGGCAAGTGGAGAGTATTCCATCACACTCCTGACTTGTGCCTTGTAGATGATGGGCTTTGAGAGGTCAGGAGGTGAGTTACCCGCCACAGGATTCCTAGCCTCTGACCTGCTCTTGTAGCCACAGTATTTATATGGCTAGTCCAGTTCAGCTTCTGGTCAATGGTAACCCCCAGGATGTTGATAGTAGGGGATTCAGCGATGGCAATGCCATTGAATGTTATGGGGCGATGGTTAGATTCTCTCTTGTTGGAGATGGTCATTGCCTGGCACTTGTGTGGCACAAATTTTACTTGCCACTTGTCAGCTCAAGCCTGGATATTGTCCAGGTATTGCTGCATTTGGACATGGACTGCTTCAGTATCTGAAAGGTCGCGAATGGTGCTGAACATTGTGCAATCATCAGCGAGCATCCCCACTTTTATGTTGGAAGGAAGGTCATTGATGAAGAAGCTGAAGATGTACATGATGTCACTTCAGGGTTTGGATCACACCTTCTTATATTCGCTAGGACATCCCTAGCTCCTGGTCCCTTGGGATCAGTGCCAGGGCCTGTGCCCAGTATGAGCCTCTGTTTTCTCTGGGTCCATCCAGCAAGGTTGCTTGCAGATTTTGCCGAAGGCCAACCCTCAGGGCACTGAACTGCTCAACTGAGCCTAGCGGAGCTCACCGATGCTCTTTACCAGCTCTCAAGATGCAAAGCCCTGAAGTTAATGGACTGACCAATTCCCTTCAGCAGCCCTTAAGGGCTAAAGCCTGCGGTTGGATTGGCTGACCAATGCCATCTGCTAACCCACAAAGAGCAAAGCCCTGAGACTAAATGGGCTGACCTTGGAGTTCCACAGCTTGTTCTGGGGCTTCCTCAGAGAACTATCCCCAGATCCTGTAGTAAAGCCTATCGACCACAGAAATGCCCCTTTTTGGTGCTGAGAAGTTGTTGTCCTGCTGCATTTAAAAAACTGGTGCCTGACGTACCTCCTTAGTATGGAGTTCAAGATCTTTGCCAGGACAATGCCTGTTCATCAGTACTGAGCAAACTCAGATAATCCACCCTTACCAGTCCAACACCATCCATAATAATATGCATCTGATCACCATTATTAGAAGGCTGATCTGTCGAGCATGTTTCTTTCCCTAGAGAGGAGAAGGTATGGATGGATTATAAATATGTATTTGCCTGGATCTGACTTCCCCATTTGAAGCCTTTCTGCCACCTCTTGCAGAAGGGGTTTTTAGGACTGGCTGTTTTGGGTCAGGCATGGAGGCAGTGATGTCGCCTTACACTGATGATTTGTTCCTTGTACTTATGGATCCCGCTGCTTGCGGAGGATGCATGAGTAACAGCAAATGGGCTCGGCCATGTCCTCTGCAAAGATTAACTGGAACAAAGGTTCTGGATGCCTGGTAGATGGGTGGAAGGTGGACTGCCTGCTAGGAATGCTTTGGCTCTTTGCTCGGAACACCTCCAATACTGGGAATCCAGCTCAGCCGTTTCGAGGAAGCCGGGCCAGTGAAAGCTAGATAAACACAAGGGATAACGGAATATGAGGTCATGCTGATAGAGTTAGATGAAGTAGGGTGAGGAGACACTTAAATGGAGCATAAACACCAAGATATGACCTGGTTCTGTGCTGTAAATCCTATGTAATTCTATATGAAAATTCCTGAAACACTGGTTCAGCCTCAGCTGGAGTACTTTGCCCAACTCTGTACACCACATTTTAGGAAAGATTGGTTAACAGACAGAAAACAGTAGGAATAAAATCAAAGTCACCACTTACCTAGGACAGGACCGCTCTAGTGTTGTCCTATAGAGTCAAGCACTGACATTATGCTATTGTACTTGTTGGTCACTTTGATCAAAAGGAAACATTGATGAACACTGTGGTTCTGAGGCTCCTGCTTAGGCAGGGAAGTCAGACACTGATGTATACTTCTGCACCAAGTTCCAACTTCCTGCCCTCAGGCCCTGCAGAAATACCAACATGATCATCTTCCAAGTGGTGTGTGTGCTGGCAACACATTTCTTTCACCAGTGTCCTGAATTATGACACACAGCTCCTGTTCATTAACTGCTTGATATCCTTGAGCCTTTGCAGAAGCTGCTTAGGGGAGCTGCTGCTTAAGAACCCGCACCTCCATATGGTTAACTCCGACAACAATTGGCTGGCAGAGACGAGGGCCCTGGCTGTAATGTAATACCTATAAGGGTGGTGGAAGCAGACTCAATCATAACTTTCAAAAGAGAATTGGATAAATAATTGAAGTTTTTCTTATAGGCTTATCGGAAAAGAGTGGGGAGTGGGACTAATTGGTTAGCTCTACCAAAGAGCTGGCAGAAACATGATAAACTGAATGGCCTCCATCTGTGCTGTATTATGAGACCATACATGACTGGCCAAAGATAATTTAGCCTGTAGGTTTTTCAGTTCTGTTATCTTAATAGGTGCTCAGTATGTGGAAATCCAGCAATGCTTCTGTGCTTGAGTAAGAAATATTCTCATGATGTCTGCATTTCCTTCATTTACTCTATTTGCACCCTCCTCACAAATTGCATTCCCACCTAAAATAAAAGCAAAATACCACAGATGCTGGAAATCTGAAATAAGAACAGAAAATGCTGGAAATACTCGGCAGGTCTGGCAGCATCTGTGGAGGGAGAAACAGAGTTAACATTATTAAGGCCATTAAGGATGTAATTAAAGTAGTTAAGAAAGATTTGTTTAAAGTGGGCTGGGAAAATAGATTAAGGGGAAGGACAGCGAATGAGCAGTGACAGACATTTAAGCAGATATTTCATAACACTCAGCAAAAAATTATCCCGGTCAAAAAGATGGACTCGATGAGAAGGATGAACCACCCATGGTTAACAAAGTCGGTCAAAGAGAGTATCCAATCAAAAACTAAGGCATACCCCAAGCAGCCGAAACTAGTGGTAGTCCAGAGGATTGGGAATTTTTTAGGAACCATCAGTGGATGACTAAGCAGCTAATAAAGAGGGAGAAAATTGAATAAAGTAAATTGGAAAGGAACATAAAACAAACAGCAAGAGCTTCTACGGGCATATAAAAAGAAAGAGAGTAGCTAAAGTGAGCATGGGACCCTTGGAGGATGCGACTGGAGAATTGATAACGGGGAAAAGGAAAATGACAGATAGCTTAAACAAATATTTTGCATCGGTCTTCACAGTGGAGGACACTATAAACATCCTAAAGATGTCAGGTAAGCAAGGAGCTAATGGGAAGAAAGATCTTGTAACAGTCTCTATCATGAGGGACAAAGTACTTGACAAACTAATGGGACGAAAGGCAGACAAGTCACCAGGACCTGATGGCCTGCATCCAAGGGTTTTAAAGGAAGTGGCTGCAGAGATGGTGGAGACATTAGTCGAAATATTCCAGAACTCATTGGATTCCGGAAGGGTCCCAGTGGATTGGAAAACCGCTAATGTGACACCCCTGTTCAAGAAGGGAGGGAGACAAAAAGTGGGAAACTATAGTCCAGTCAGCCTAACACCTGTTGTTGGGAAAATGCTAGAGTCCATTATTAAGGAAGAAATAGCAGGGCATTTAGAAAAGCTTAACATAATCAAACAGAGTCAACATGGTTTTGTGAAAGGGGAATCATGTTTGACAAATTTGCTAGCGTTCTTTGAGGATATAACAAGCAGAGTTGATAAAGGGAAACTGGTAGATATAGTGTATTTGGATTTCCAGAAGGCATTCAATAAGGTGCCACATAAAAGGTTATTGCACAAGATAGGAGCTTACGGTATTGGGGAGTAATGTATTAGTATGGATTGGGGATTGGTTAACACACAGAAGACAGAGAGTCGGGATTAATGGCTCTTTTTCAGGTTGGAAAGACATAACTAGAGGAGTGCCACAAGGATCAGCCCTCGGACCTCAATTATTTACTATCTATATTAATGACTTGGAGGAGGGGGCAGAGTGTAATGTGTCCAAATTTTCTGATAATACAAAAATAGGTGGGAGGGCATGTTGTGATGAGGACATAAGGAATCTGTAAGGGGATGTAGACAGGTTGAGTGAGTGGGCAAAAACTTGACAGATGGAGTTTAATGTAGGAAGGTGTGAGGTCATGCACTTTGGTAGGAAGAATCAAAAGGCAGACTATTATTTAAATGGAGAGAGACTCCAATAAAGTGCAACACAGAGGGATCTGGGGGTTCTTGTGCATGAAACACAAAAATTTAGCATGCAGGTGCAACAAATAATTAAGAAGGCAAATGGAATTGGGAGGAAGGGGCTGACTTATCAAGGTTGTGCCTTTAGAAGAATGAGGGGTGATCTTATTGGAACGTACAATATTCTGAGGGGGCTTGACAGGGTAGATGTTGAGAAGATGTTTCCACCAGTGGGGAATCTCGAGCCAGGGGACATAGTTACAGAATAAGGGGACACTCATTTAAATCTGAGATGCAAAAGAATTTCTTCTCTCAGAGGGTAGTGAATGTCTGGAATTCTCTACCCCAGAGAGTTGTGGAGGCTAGATCACCAAAAGTATTTAAAGAGGAGTTAGATAGATTTTTGAAATATCGGGGAGTTGAGGGCTACGAGGAGCTGGCATGAAAGAGGAGTTGAGGCCTGGGGGAGATCAGCCATGATCTTATTGAATGGCGGGGCAGGCTTGAGGGGC
Source organism: Cetorhinus maximus (assembly GCF_964194155.1). Lineage (NCBI taxonomy): Eukaryota > Metazoa > Chordata > Chondrichthyes > Lamniformes > Cetorhinidae > Cetorhinus > Cetorhinus maximus. Next base: position 125,270,475 of record NC_135881.1, on the reverse strand, counting down.
CAAATGTCCTACTCCTGCTCCTATTTCTTATGTTTCTTATGTAAAATTGGAGTTGCAAGTGGTATCCAGGACAGGGGAAGTAAGTCATATGGTGGGAAAGTCCCTTTGTCACAGACCATCACATGAGGATCTGGATTATGCAGCTGGTGATGAGTAAGCTTGGTGGTGGGATTAGATTTTGCAACATCATCACAAACTACAGTGTGTAGGATTGTCCACCATGTTGAAAGTAAACCTCCATGATATAGCTGAAAAGAGAAATCTGAGACTTATGACAACAGTGGATGGAGTGATTTTTTTGGATGCTATGTAGGAGAACTCACTACATGCAGGCTTGATGTCTATTCATGATTGGGATAGAAAGAGGCAAGAATCTTGTGCCTGTTCAACTGATGAATCTCTCATTTAATGAGATATGATGTTGTCCAAATTGTATGCATATCAATGCATATCAATGTGGCAATGTGTTAACACATTTCAGGATGAATTATGCTGCTCATGAGGAGGCCTGATACTAATGGACTAAAGCTTCAAAGCCAATCTTCTCAGTTGTATGCTGAGAAACTAGTGATCATCCTTCACGGTGAGGGTGGTGAGCACTGTCGCTTTGTGTAAAAGTCACTCCAAGCTGGCAGGCTTCAAAATTAAAGGTTAGAATAGTGGCATATTCAGTAATTGGATAGCTGAGCAGCATTGGGTTTGTGTCACTCAGGAACACTATTGATGGGTGGCCAGCTGACCTGGCTTATTGATGGAACTTGAAGATTTAGCCTTTTCATTAGCGATTTTAATTCTTCTCACACAGGTTCAGATAAGGCTGCAATAAGTACTCTAATGCATAAGGTAATGATGATTGGACTAGTCGCATCAAATTTATTAGTGCTTCATGCTCAGTAAAGGCATGTCATAAGCATAACTTTTAAAACATAAACGGTACGCAGTGTGGAATCTTCTGGAACTGACTTTTCTTTTCAAATGGACAATGACGGACTACAGTACATGGCCACCGAGGGTCGCCTGACTCTCGGTCTGTGGATGCAAAAACTGCCACGCTGCCTCGAAAGGGCAGAAGGTCTCATTCCAGACTAGATGTGTCACTACCCATTTCCTGAAACCACCCACAAGGTAGTTCCTGGTTTGAATGGGTTGTTCTGAAACCAAGGACTGAATTTTGCCCTCGTTGGGTGGGCACGGTGGGCGGACACGGGAGCGGCCGCGAAACTGACCATCGCCTGCAATCGGGCCCTGACTGCAATTTCACGCTTGCGGGCCAATTAAGGCCCACCCAGCATGAAACGCGGCTCCTCACTGGTCTGGAAGGGCTGGGCGGGGGAGGGGGCCTGTTGGCCGCCGGGTCCAATGGTGACCCGGCAGCCAGTTTAAAAACGGCCCAGGCAGCCCCTGGATGGCTGCCACAGAAGGACGTCTGTTCTGCGGGCTCAATACCAAAGTTATGAGGTCGAGTGTAGCTGGACACAGCAGGCGGGAGGGCAGGTCATGTGGCACTCGGCCCCCTGCTTTTCTGATGCGTGCCTCGCCATCCTGCTGGAGGAGGTGACTGCGAGGAGGGACACCGTTGTCCCCAGGGATGGGAGGTGGAGGCCACTGCACCTCACCACGAGGGCATGGGAGGAGGTGAGCAGCCATGATGTGGTTCGGCGCACATGGATGCAGTGCTGGAAGTGCTTCAATGATTTGCTGCACTCAGGAAGGGTGAGTACTGTGTTGGCGTGGGTCAGTGTGCAGAAGTGTTAAGGTGCGGCCGCCCCCCCCCCACCCCCATGGAACTCAGGGGTGTTAGAGTCTGAGTGTCTACCGTCAATCACACCGGAGCTGGCCAAGGGGTTGAGCCCTGGCTGCTTGGACCGAGTGCCTTGTGGCTCGAGGGCCATGACTCAGGTGTGCTCTGCAAGGTGTCCCTCATCTGGGGTTGGTCAGGCTTCAATGGCGCTGCAGGTAGAGAGTGGACTAATCAATGCTGCTCTGTCCATTCAGGAGAAGACAAGCCATAACCAAGCAGAGAGGTCACGGACAGGTAGAGGCCCACCCAACCTGCTGCTGCTGCTCCCCCGGTTCGAGTATGACACCCTTGATCTGGAGGGCTAGCACACTCCCCATGCAACTGGGTGTGGAGAGGTGGGGTGCCAGGCGAAGGTAAGAGTGCAGTGCACAGAGGTGATACTCTCGCATTGTTCAACTATTCTAGTGCAGTCTCTTCATTGATGTGAGCCTCGAACCTGGCATCCTCATTGATCGTTGGAAGATGATGGCACCATGATGCAGATCTCCGTTGACTCACCAGGGTGCCTGGCATGCACAGTGACAGTGTGATGACTTTAACTAATGACATGTCCTTCTTCTCCCTTTTAGGCTTGCCAGCAGGCGTCCCATCTGCAGACCCTGAAAGCCCACCCCTGACACCAGAGGACACCAGGCATCACTGTCCCCTGCGTCACACCCGCTGTCTGAAGCAGGCACCAGCGCAGATACCAGCACCTCGGTGCACATTAGAACGGCGGCTAGTATCTCGGTGCACATTGGTGAAGTAACTTCACACTTGCTTGAGGTGCAGGCGGAGGCAAAGAGTGCCCAGGGCGCCGGCAGTCGGAGGACTGCTGGGGATCAGGACAATGCTCAGTCGAAGGTTGATGATGAGCCTCTGGAGTTGTCCATTAGGCGGCAGATGCTGGATATTATGCGAGATGTGCTGGAGCATCTGGCGGAGATCCACGAGGGTCTGCGTGCCATGGTCTCCTTGATGGAGCGTGAGGACTGCGTTGACCATCATGGGCGTGCGCACTGCCTCCTCCATTGAGAGAGTGGCAACTCTCATGGAGAGGCAACCCGAGGGGTTCCTGGGGTTGCGCTCAGACCTGTAAGCCCTCACACAGGTAATGACCTCGGGTGGTCAGTGTCCATGCGGGAGATGGTTGAGGCACCCAGTATCCCAGCTAGGTGCCCGACAATCAATGGTGAGCAAGGATGTCCACAGCAACCTCATGTTGGCGCTTGAGCTGCCTGTCATCTCTGCGGGCTCCTCTCAGGGTGCTCTGGATGATGGCAGCAGCTCCTCCGCCCCTCCGCCAGTGACCATGCCATCTGATGAGGCTGCAGTGATTAGGGAGATGCCAGCCATGGCACTGGTCATTCCCTCCCAGGCAAGGCCAGCATGGGCTCTACTGGTCAATGGACGACCGTCAAGGTCATCAAGTCCAACAAGACAGCAAGGTCAGCAGCCATCTCCAATGTTGGTGCCAGCGAGGGGGGAGCACCTAAACGTAGCACTTGCAAGCTTAAGTTAAAGGCACCATGAGCATAAGAGGGACAGGTCATGGGTGATTTTATGTTCATTTATGTTTAGTTAATGTATACTGGCCTGGGACTTAAGACTAGAGAGGTTGATGTAAGTAGTCTGCACATGTCAAAATGATATAAATCTGGTTTTGTCATCATGGTCTGAGTATGCTTCACCTTTTTATTTCATTGGTGCGGGGAACGCCAGTATGTAATGCTGGACGCACGTGACTCTGAACTTTGTTGCACAGGCACTGAGTGTTCTTTGTGTTCAAATGAAAGGATCATTTCAGACATCCGGGATGGAGACGGCAGCCCTGGCATGTGGGTGAAGCTGATCTTTGGTAGCCTAGCTGAAGGAGCATTGGATCAAGGGGTACCAGGTGTCCCTGCCTCTCTGGAGGTTACCGAGGTCTGGCTCTATGCCCTCAGTGCTCTCCTCACCGTGCTCCTCTTCTGACTCACTACTGAACTCAACACCTGTGGCCTGTGCAGCTGATCCTCTTCCTCCAGTGGGTCCCCCCTTGCCAATGCCAGTTTGTGAGAGCGCAGCATGCAACCATGATCAGTGACACTTGCTCTGGGGGTATTGTTGTGCCCCCACTAAATGGCCCTGGCATCGGAGGTGCATCTTGGGAAGACTTATACCATTGCCCTTGTGGAGCCATGACTCATATTGTAACGCTTCTCTGTCTCTGTTCCTGGGTGGCGGAGAGGCATCATGAGCCATCTCGTCAACGGATAACCCTTGGAACCCAGCAGCCATCCATCCAGTCGAGCTGGAGCACTGAAGAGCCTCGGCACCTGGGAGTGCCTCAGGATGTTGGCGTCATGGGAGCTGCCTGGGTACCTTGCACAGACTTGTAGAATCTGCATTCTGTGGTCACACACTATCTGCACGTTCATGGAGTGGAATCCCTTCCTGTTGACAAAGGCACCCGGCTCACCTGCTGGCGCCTTGATGGCCACATGTTTACAGTCGATGGTACCCTGGACGCAGGGGAAGTCAGCAATCACTGCAAAGCGTCTGGCTCACTCAGCCTAGTTGGCCGCGTCCGTACGGTAAAGAATAAAGGTTATACCTGCCTGAACAGAGCTTCTGTCACCAGCTTGATGCAACTATGGACAGCTGATTGGGAAAATCCACACAGATCCCCCACTGACCCCTGGAAAGAGCCAGAGGCATAGAAGTTGAGTGCCAATGTGACCTTCAGAGCCACTGGCATAGGGTGTCCAGCCACACAGTCGGATCTGATCTCAGGCCCAATCATCTGGCAAATGGAAGACATAGTCTCCCTTGAGAGGTGGAGCCTCTTTCAGCATTGCACCTCAGACATATTGAGGTAGCTGCATCACCGCCTGTACATCCTGGCAGCAGGATAGTGGCCTCTTCTATGGCCCCTTCCGCCTTGGATTACCTGCTGATCCTGCGCCCCTTGTGCCTGAACCTCTCCTCCCACAGGTCCCTCCCCTGGAAGCTGCATAGGGACACGTGGCCTCCTCTCCATTCTGCCCCTCTCTTCCTCCTCAGAGGAGGTGCCCCCAGCAGAGACCACAATCCCCATTACCAGGGTAAGGGAAGGTTGCCTGATACCTGGAAGCGTCCACACTGTCTGAATCCTCTGGGGACCTGGCAGACAGCAAGGAGTCCTGAAATGAGGCTTGGAAATGCTAAGAATAAAGCCTTCAACAAAGATGAGGCTGTCAAATACCAAAAAGCAACTAGCTGCAAACATCTCCAAAACTCCTCATTACTCACACTGGCAATGCTGCTGACCCTTTTTATCCCGCCCTTGGATGAGGTTTGAGGAAATGTCGGCTGGCCGCCTGCCCACTTTACCCATGCGTCAAGCAGAAAAATCACACGGGCAACGAAAAATCTCAGGCAATTGTATTAAGGGCCTTAAGTGGCCAGTTAATTAATGACAGGCACTGCTCTGGGCACCTGCGTGCACCCACTGAGTGAAAGATCGCAAGAATGTGCGATGATGTCATCCCGCACTGTTTTACTCTCATTCGGTTCGGGCGCGCGCCCTTCCGACGAGGGAAAGATTCTGCCCCAAGACAGTGATTGTCTCAAGATGAACGTCTGCAAATAATAATCTAGGTTGTGGCTAATCTACTTAAGCCCAACACAACACTTGGACGTGAGCTGTGGGAAACTGCATGATAAGGCAGCCACGTTGGTTCCCCTATTTAAATTTTTAAGTGCTGTCTGCACAATAAACATGAAACTGCAGAAACAGCAGTAACAGAAGGGCAGCAACACCTATGCCTTAAGAACTGGAAATGGTAATATCTTAAGGTCTTCAAGCCTATTCCTTTTCAAGTCCACCAATACAGCAAATTGACCTACTGGTAATGACAGCACAAGTAACTAACTCCATGACTTGCAGGAAGTCCATATCTTCGAGAGAAACCTGCAATGGCTCTGGTATAAAACTTTGGCTTTTGAATCCACCTAAACTACACTTCAGGAATGAAAAACCTTTTCTTCAACAGTCCTGCACCTTGTGTTTTCCAAGAGGAGCCAATCACGTGAATTACAAACTATTCTTTTGTTTATAACTTGTAAAAGTGCACTATTCTCTTTAACTGTCTTTTCCTTTCGTGTGTACTTGTGTGCGAGTGGATAAGTGAGTGATTTTCAGGGTGAACACATCAAGAAATAGTCCTCTTTATTTATACCCATGAAAAGCTTGCTACTAGTTATTTGAATAGTCCATACACTCAGGGATTCAGAAACATACACATCTTCCTCTTAAAAAACACACTGATTACAGACAGTAAGAGAAAGGGTTTCAGTTCTCTCTCATCCCTGCCTATAATGGAACTCATTGGTGAAAGTTGGTGTAAATTGGCTAAACTACAGCATTTGATCTGCAACCATTTGTTCTTATTCATTGGTTTTGCCACATGCATCTAGGGTGCCCGAATTTGGAAAGGGACTGTACCCTAGAGGGGAAGGGTTTGCTTTCCATATTAGGCAAACAGAAACGCTACCTGGATTTGGTTGCTTGGCTTAAGGACCTTCTTAAACACTTCCCAGATATCTGGAATAACTGTGACAGTTATGCCTTGTGACATGTTTTCTATTTCATAAAGGTTTCTTCACTTTCCTGCTCCTATGGTTTCATTTCAGCTTTCTGGTTCATGATCATATTCTTCCCTAATAGTAACATGAATATGATTAATTGCCTCCCACTTTTAACATGATTTTCCTATTGTTAGACAATCGTGATTATGTGATAACCCAGCATCGAACTAAAACTCCTTGCCTTGAGCTTTTAAAGTTGGAATTGACAGAAGTATTAACCTGAAGGCAAAATACTGCAGGTGCTGGAGATCTGAAATAAAAACAGAAAGTGCTAAAAAAAAAAAACCTCAGCGGGTCTGGCAGCATCTGTGGAGGGAGAAACAGAGTTAACATTTTGAACTAAACATGACTCTTCTTCGGAACTGGTTTTGAAGAAGCGTCATATTGGACTCAAAACTTTATCTCCATTTCTCTCTCCACAGATGCTGCCAGACCTGCTGAACTCTTACAGCACTTTCTGTAAACGTATATACCAAGCCAATGAGTATATCATGAGGAAAGATTGGCCCCTCTCATTGGTGTAAGGTCCTCAAAATTTCTAAAATCTGAAATTTCTTACGAAGCATTGAGGTAAATCTATCATAAAAACAACGCAGCCCTCCATTTTTAATGGACAAGTAATAAAGCAGAGAGAAAAAATGAAACAGATCATAAAAATTTTTGAATTCATTCATCAGCAAAATGTAGTTTTCCCCTATCCCAATGGCCTTCATGGTACTTCCACAGGGAAGCCTTCAAACCATCCAGAAATTGCAAAGAATTAATTTAATTGTCCCTTTTTAATTGCTTGAGGTGATGCAAAGTCAGCTCATGATTGAAACCTTGTTCCTCTCTCGCAGATTGCTCCACCTCAGCCAGTTCACATGCAACTATTGCAACAGCCAAATGGGTTCTCATCTTTTGAAACTTGTTAACTGCAATCAGTACTATACTAGTATTTGGCAAGACTTCAGCAAAATGAAGGCTTCAGTGAATAGCGAAAAGAGCTGACCTGGGATTTGATTCTCTAAGTTCAGAGACAGCACACTCGGGGAGCTTTGCTCAGGAGTTTGCAGGCCTTCCCATGATCTTCTGTCCACTTAAATAAATTTGTGCGGTTGTCGTTTCATAAACATTGGCCGGGATGTTCTGTGTCCGCCAGCGTCAGGCATGCTCAGTGACGTGAGCGGACAATATGGCGTGATCAGTGTCACGACGGCGTGAAACCAGTTTGCGATCGTCCGCTCAGCCCGCCGATGGCGGCCACATTTCCCGCTATTGGACATTGAAAACCTCATTGTAATACATCTGCATAGCATTATTAATACTGGCCGCCGGCATCGTACCCATCGCGGATCGTCCACCCACGTCAGCGGGAAAGCACGCCGATGTGTTTCACAACAGCACTTAAAAGGCGTGCACGTGGTGGGCTGCACATTGAGGGGAACTGGGAGATGAGTACAGTAAGGTTGCACAGGGCTCATCAGGATCGCCTGTTGGACTTCAAGCTTGAGGCGTGTTGAGAGGGGGCGGGGGCGCAAGGGCAGCACTGCGGTTGAGGTGACTCGTTGGTGGGGATGGTGCTAGGGCTGCCCTGCGGTTGAATGTAGTGCACAAGCACCAATGGGGTGGGGGGGGTAGGGTGGGTGAGGGAAGTGGCCATGCATTAGGGAAACCTGTACAAAGCGACCTTTCCTCTGCAACTGAGACAATTCAGGCACAGCCACATTGATATGTTTGGAGTCAGGCTTGTAGCTTATCTGCCCACTCAAGCAATGCAAAGGCATGAAAGTGCCACCAAGTGTTCCAGAGCTTTTCACCCCTCAGGCACAGGCTGCAAATTAAGAGTGGTTTAGTGGACTGCAGAACAGTTGGACAACTGTACACATTGTACAATCTCCTCGCCAAAGCTGGTCATGGAGCAGTCACTGCTGGAGGTGCTCACAGACCCTTGCAATATCAGCATCTCAGTTTGGACCAGCCTCCCACATGGTCCAAGCTAACAGGGCAGCCTTGCAGTGTGGGTTAGGAGAATGCCTGTGCCTGAGCTGAGAGCACAGCATGCTGTCCAGTGGGCAAAGCTGTCACCAACGAGTTGGATGGAGTAGGGTGGAGGTGGGTGGGGTTTTGAGCAGCCATGCAGCGCACTAAACTCTGGCCATCCAAGTGGTGGCCAGCGCTCTCTGGGATGTGTTAATGGGCCTTCACACTTAACCAGGACAGGTTCTTAGTACACCCATGCTGACCCACATGTCTCTCTCTTTCATCCTGCAGGAGGAGCACATCAGGATCATGGAGCCTGGTGAACTAGCTATATGCCTCATGGCTTACAGAGAGTGAAGTCGATGGAGGAGAGAGCGATGGAGGCTCCTGGCTGCGCAGATGGAGGAGCAGCACCCTCAGGGAGAAGGGGCGGCTTGGGGTTCCCCACATGCCACAGAAGAGCCACAGAGAGCCGTCACAAGTCAGTGCATAGTGATGCCAGGGTCTATAGACGCCTCCGTTCATTCCTGCAGATGACCGAGAACCAGTGTCTCTGAAGACTGTGTACATCTAGGAAACAGGTCGGTCACATCTGTCACCTACGGCAGGATCTGATGCCATGGGGACATGGGGGGCATTCACTGCCAGTAGCTTTGAAAGTGACTGTGGTGCTCAATTTCTACGCCAGTGGCTTCTTTCAGAGCTCCACAGGTGACCTCTGTGGGATATCACAAACCTCTGCCTACAAAGTGCCTGGACCGGTCTGGTGGAGCCCTGCAATAAAGTCCACAGAGGGTGTCACGCATCATCGTTGTCTGCTGCACCCTTTACAACCTGGCGCTGCAACGGGGAGAGTATCTGGCTGAGGAGGAGATGGAGGAGCTGGAGGTCTCCTCCGATGAGGAGGACGCCGATGGGGATGAGGGTGAGGAGGTCCTTGAAGGCAACGATGACGGTGATAAAGCCCTCGCCCTAGCTAGACGAGGCAGGTGCACTCAGGATGCTCTCATAGCTGCTAGATTTGTGGAGGATGATGACAACATGCAGTGAGGAGACCCCATAGATCCTCACATTGCATCTGTAAATGTTTGAATCCAGTCTGGTTTATGGCAGTGCAAATACCATCTGTGAGAACGCTCCTGTCATGGAGACGCAGTGGAGGCCCTAATAGTCGCTCAATTCCAGGAAGATGATGACAACATGCAGTGAGGACACTCCATAGATCTTCACATAGCCTCTGAGAATGTCTGACTCCTGTCTGGCCGAGGGCAGCTCGCTTGTGCTCCGTGATCAGGGTCGTAACATAGAGACGCAGCCATGAAACTTTCAAAGCATCTGATCCTTGCCTTCAGCACCTGAGCCCTTCAGGAGCACAGCGTCATTGGTCACAGATGCTGAAGAGATGGGGGAATGGGGGCGGCGTCCACCTTAAAAGGTGCTGACAGCACAGACAGAGAATGAGAGAACTCTATGGAGTCTGCCCACTACATTCTGGCAGCAATGACCAGCACCGCCGAGGTGCAGGCATCAGTAATGTTTCCAGGGAGTGTGAGGCTGGACCATCACTGTGGTCTGAAGGCTGCACAGAGCACAGGGAAGAGGCCCTGGACTGAGACACCTGCCTTTATCTTGTGTAGATTCACTTAACAGAGCTGTTAGAAAGCATGCTTCAGAATCACCAGTTCTATGTTGAACTAGGTGAGAAGCACAGCAGGCGGTGTATTCAGAAGAATGGTCTTCCTCAGGGAAGCGAGCTCGCACCGCTGCTGTACAACATCTACACGAATAACCAACCTATAGACGGTGTCACACGTGGTTTTATATATGCTGTTGACCTATGTGTCACTGCCCAAAGCACTGATTTTAACACCGTGGAGAAAATGCTTTCTGAGGCCATGGAGGGACTAACATCCTACTATGAAGAAAACCACCTTCGCGCAAACCCATCAAAGATGCAAGTTTGTGCATTCCACCTCAGGAGTTGTCCATTAGGTAGCAGATGCTAGATGTCTAGCACGATATGCAGGAGGATCTGGCGGAGATCCATGAGGGTCTGCGTGCCATGGTCTCTGTTGTGGAGGAGTCCATGCGGAGTGTGAGCACTGCATTGACCATAATGCTTGTGGTAACTCTCATGGAGAGGCTGTTCCAGAGACAGAATCAGGGGTTCCTGGGGTTACGTTCGGACCTGCAAGCCCTCACATTGGCACTGACCTCAGGTGGCCAGTACCAGTGTGGGAGATGAATGAGGCACCAGTATCCCAGCTAGGTGCCCGTGCATCAATGGTAAGCAGGGAGGTCCACAGCGACCTTATGTTGGCGCACGATCTGCCTGTTGTCTCTGTGGGTTCCTCTCATGGCGCTCCGGATGATGGCAGCAGCTCTTCCGCCCCTCCGCCAGTAACCGTGGCATCAGATGAGGCTGTGGTGACAGGGAAGATGCCAGCGCTGGCACTGGCTGTTCCCTCCCAGGCGGGGCCAGCACAGGCTCCACTGGCCAGAGGATGACTGTCAAGGCCATCAAGACCAACAAGACAGCAGGCTGTCTCCAATGCCGGTGCCAGCGAGGGGGAGCACTTAGATGTAGCACTCGCAAGTGTAAGTTAAAAGCACCATGAGCACAAGAGGGGCAAGTCATGGGTGTTTTTATGTTCTTTTTGTCAATTTTATGTATGCTGGTCCGATGTTGAATACCAGAAATGTTTCTGTTAAGATTATTGAACTGTCAGAATGACATAAATTATGTTTTTGTCCCCATGGCCTGAGAATGCTTCACCTTTTTATTTCATTGGTGTGGGGGGGGCGCCAGTATGTAATGCTGGACGTAGGTGCCTCTGAACTTTATTGCACAGGCATTGAGTGTTCTTTGTGCACAAATGAAAGGGTCATTTCAGACATCCTGGATGGAGGAGGCAGCCCTGACATGAGGTGGAAGCAGATCTTTGGTAACTTAACTGAAGGAGCATTGGATCAAGGCTTCCCTGGTGTCTCAGCCTCCCTGCAGGTTACTGAGGTCTGGCTCCATACCCTCAGCATTCTCCTCACCATGCTCCTCTTCGGACCCACTACTGGACTCATCATCTGTGGCCTGTGCAGCTGCCTCAAGATCCTCTTCCTCCAGTGGCTGCCCCCTTGCCAGTGCCAGATTGTGGAGAGTGCAGCATGCAACCACTATCAGTGACACCTTGGGGGTAATGTAGTGCTCCCAGGCATCGGAAGTGCATCTTGAGGAGGCTTATAGTCCTCACTACCACTGCCCTTGTGGATGCATGATTCGTATTGTAACACTGCTCTGCCTCTGTTCTTGGGTGGTGGAGAGATGTCACAAACCACCTTTTCGAGGGGTAGCCCTTGTCACCCAGCAGCCATCCATCCAGTCGGGCTGAAGGACTGAAGAGCCCCGGCACCTGGGAGTGTCTCAGGATGTAAGCGTCATGGGAGCTGCCTGGGCACCTTGCACAGATTTGCAGAATCAGCATCCTGTGGTCACACACTATCTGCACGTTCATGGAGTGGAATCCCTTCCTGTTGACAAAGGCACCTGGCTGACCCACTGGCACCTTGATGGCCACATGTGTGCAGTCGATGGCACCCTGGACGTGGGGGAACTCAGCAAACGCTGCAAAGCCTCTGGCTCACTCAGCCTGGCTGGCCTCATCCGTATGGTAAAGAATAAAGGTCAGTACCCACCTGAACAGAGCTTCTGTCACCAGCCTGATGCAGCTGTGGACAGCTGATTGAGAGACTCCACACAGATCCCCCACTGATCCCTGGAAAGAGCCAGAGGCATAAAAGTTGAGGGTCACTGTGACCTTCAGAGCCACTGGCATGGGGTGTCCACCCACACAGTTGGAGCTGATCTGAGGCCCAATCACCTGGCAAATGGAGGTGACGGTCTCCCTTGAGAGGCAGAGACTCCTTCAGCATTGCATCTCAGATATATTGTGGTAGCTGCATCACCACTTGTAAACCCTGGCAGCAGGATAGTGGCATCTTCTGTGGCCCCCTCCACCTTGGATTACCTGCTGGCCCTGCGTCCCTTGTGCCTGCACCTCTCCTCCCACAGGTCCCTCCCCTGCAATCTGCATTGGAACACCTGGCTTCCTCTCCCATCTGCCCCACTCTTCCTCCTCAGAGGAGGTGCCTTCAGTGGAGACCACATTACCAGGGTAAGGGAAAGCTGTCTGATACCTGGAAGGGTCCACACGGTCTGAATCCTCTGAGGGTCTTGCAGGCACCAATAAGTCCTGTAATGAAGCCTGGAAATGCTAAGAATGAAGCCCCAAACAGAGACGAGGCTGCCAAGTACCAAGAAGCAACCAGCAGCAAACTATCTCCAAAACTCCTCACAACTCACACTGGCAATGCTGCTGACCCTTTTTATCCCGCACTTGGATGAGGTTTGTGAGAAGGTCAGCTGCCCGCCTGCCTGTTTTGCCCATGTGAAATACAGCGCGAGTGCATGATGACGTTGGCACGCTCGCCCAACATCATTGCACACTATTTTGCCACCGATTGGTTCGGGCTCACGCCTGCCCGCAGGACGAAAAATTCTGCCCAAAGATTTAAAAAACTGGGAAAATGTGCCCACGAATCAGAATCGGAACATATGGATAATGAAAATTCTGTGCAAACATTTCCATATATTTTTTAAATTAATATTGGAAACCTCATCATGCCCTTAGATGAGGTTTCCTGAAGAATGCAATGGCCACCTGGTCGATTCGCCCGCCCGCCCGCCTGTTGGACTGGCAGCGAAAAGTCCCAGTTATTTGCGCCATTAATGAGCTTAATAGCTCTCTTAATTGTTGGTGGGCACACTTCTGAGTTTAGCACATGCTCGTTAACCAAAATATTGCGCGAGTGCGCAATGATGTCAGGAAGCTCGCCTGATGTCATCGCGCTATTTTATGCTCGAACATGTCGGTCACATGCCAAGCGAAAAATTCTGCCTAGGGAGCTGTAGACTGCACACATGTCACCATAAGGGCACCTGCTCATCAGCCGAATGTTTTTATTAATAGAAAATCATTCCACTAACTGAATGTCCATTTGGTGTTTGACCACAACAAGATGTTCCTGCATGTATGTGCATGATATTCTGACTCAATTATACCCTGGATTTTGCAGCTGACACAGCTTTTCTGGACCCCCACCACAGGTCCATGGTTGGCTTCTAGAAGACAAAGGTTATCCCTTAAGGGGGTGGCTGATGACCCCTTTTAGGTGGCCACAGACAGAGCCCGAAAGGTAGCACAATAGCAGCCAAAAGCAGACCTGCAACACCATTGAACAGGCTATTGACGTTTTGAAGATGCGCTTCTGATGCCTTGACCACTCTGGAGGATCACTCCAGTATTCCTCTGCAAGGGTCTTCAGAATAGTCATGGTGTGCTGCATGTTATATAATATGGCTCAGCGGACGGACCTACAAACTAAGGGGACAGAGCTGATCCTACAGTTAGCCCCTCCTCTGAGGAGGAAGATAATGAGGAAGATGGAAGTGGTGGAGAGGAGGCCCCTGTCCAAGGCAATGGCAAAGACATGGAGGAGGAGGGCAGCAATGAGAGCCCACCTGATGGGCAGGTCCATATATCCATGGCTGATTCCTTACAGAGGGTGGTAATCGCCAGAGCCTCTTAATATAGAGTAGTTGCTCCTAGGTGCATAGTATATGTAACTAATTCATCACCCAGTCCCCAGTGAGCAGCTTCCACATAATTGATCTTTAACATGGAAGTCACGCATCTTCAGGGAGATGCCCATCCCCAACAAAAGAGAAAACCAACAGCACACACTCAAATTCAGTGCCATCAACATGGCTGAAACCATGAAGATCATAACCCTTGGCCTCAACGTCATCCACAGATACATCTTGAGAAGTACTTCACAATCTGGACCACGCATATTTATGTTAGAGGCTGACAAAGACACGGAGAAAACTTCATCTTGTCCCTAGTCAGACCATGCCCACTGTGCCAAGAAGGTGAGTAGGAAGTATGACATAAGACACACGACCTGAAGATGTGATTATATGGGCCAACAGAACTGAAGTGACTACACATTGTGTAGGGTGATGCCATACGTGTGCTCACCACTCCTTCAACTACTTTCCACATTATCCATCCACCACCAGCACCCAGTGTGAGCAGTGTGCAACATCTGCAACATGCAGTGCTGCAAAACACCTAAGCTCCCTGTGAACCTGTGACCTCTACTATCTAGAAGACAAAGGCTTCAGTTGTAGGAGAGATATCACAAAAGCATGCTTCCCTGGAGCGTACATAGCATCTTGACATTCGGGGAATCCACTTTAGTTTCTGTATAACAATCACATGTGGATGACTGCCTTCAACACAGCACACATGCTTGATGTGCACAAGATAAACTGGGTTTGACCATTGAGTCTGATCACTGACCCTTCCTCAAAAACAACTATTGATGGACAAGGAATGCTGCAAGGAGTCTCTCAGTTTGCAACACTTGGTGTACTACTATCTTCTCTGAAAGCCTGGATAAGAAACCAGCCTTTCACTGCCAGGCATGCGGGTACATCCTAGCTCCTCATGACATCAATGAGAAATGGACTTCTGGCTGCAGTCTCCAGTGCCAAATGTAAGAACCTCATGCTTTCTGTTAACATCCTAATTGACAATAAGTGTACAAAAATATTCCTTGCACCAGATACATATAGTTACAAAGTGATTAATTGTGATCTTAACAAGGTGCTATTACATAAGAACACAGTAAAGCCATCATTGGTTGAGCTGCAACACCGCCCTGCATTTGTGAACACTCCTATGCATAACTGTTTGAGTTGTTATCTTTACCACCACCCCACCCGCCCTACCCCAGCAAGGGTAAATCTCCCTTTTGAACTTATTGCTAGATTAAAACCTTAATTAAGAGAAATTCTAAAATATCTTAAGAGCTTAATCACCAAACTAAATAGCAATTGGGTCCTAAGATAATTAATCTTTCTCCCAGGAGTTCCTAAGAAACATACACTGTATATTTATAACAGACTTGAATTTCTTAAAGCACCCCTCAATCAAAACTTAGAATCTTATAATTAAGAATTCTAGAATATTTATGTTTAGGGTTCATGAGTTTTACAGAATGAGTCTACAACCTATTTAATGAGTACTATAATTATTTATTTTAAGTACATGTATCTTAGATTGCATTGAAATATTGGTTTAAATACTACAAAGTGTAAATACAAACTATAAAAATTCCTCTATGAATGCCGACTTCAATTCTCAAACCCAGTTAAAAATTTTTAAAAATGATTAAGATATCCAAACAAGCCCATAAAACAGTTTATACTTACAATCCAAGGTATTGTAAGCTTATTTTGCTACCTTTATCTCAAGTCTTTTTTTCAGGGGGATTGGTTTTGATCTCCACCTGTAAGATCTGAGATCCTTGCAAACTTCCTGTCTGATCCTTTATTTACGAAGTTTGCTCAATATAAAGAAAATCTGTTGGTTTGAGAATGAGGTTGTATTGTCTGGCTTTATATAAAGCATCTTTGTTTCACTGAGGACCTTGAGAATCACCATGTTTTTCGTAACACAGCTGTACACTTCAGGCATAGCTCTCTGTCTGGAAAAGACTAGCCTGGTTTAAGGCCCCTGTCTGCTTTCCGGTGTTTCTTGCACTTTGATTCAGCTTGCTTGATACAGGCGGTGACCTATTAAGCTTCCTCTGGATATGAGTTAACTTTAAATCCTATTGGCTAACAATGCCACTTCCTAAATCATTCACCCACATTTTGCCTTCACAACCGAGGGAACACTTTATAAGAGTGTTTTTCAATCTGGTGTCTCAGCAAAGATTGGCGAACACAGTAAGTAACGCATGTTTTTTTGAATTTCAGTTTGACTGCAAGAGTTCTGCAAATTTAAGCAGATAATATGCTGAGAATCAGCTCACATGAAATGAAAATTGTAATGCTGAAGTTATATTCAGTTATTTAGTAAATTGCACCAATTTTATACTGTTAGTTCTACACCAGGTAAAAAGATAATGGTTTTATATTAAATGGGTGAAAAGTAAAACTTTGAAAGTTGGATGTTTGAAATGAAAATAGTGCTTGTGTGTTTTATTTCAGAACAATTAAACAGTGATCCTAAATAGAAGTTCTAGCATTTGTTAACCTATCCTCTGAACAAGGTCCATTAGGGATGGGCAATAAATGCTAGCCTAGCCAGCAACGCCCACAACCCATAATTGAAAAAAATTGTGTTGTTGACATTAGCCGATGAATGCTAACTACATTCATATGGCATTTCTCTGTCCTTTATTTGCCAGATCTCATTCTTGGGTCAGTGGTAGTGCTCTCAACTCATGAGTCAGTCTATTGTAGATTGAAGTCCCCTGCAGAGATTCCAGCATATAACCTAGAGCCAGGATATATTGAGGTCAGTGAGCAGGGGTCCAGACCCGCTTGCCGACGTGTAAAATGACGAGGGATGACGTCAGGTGGAACTCCCGACGTCACCTGTGTCATTTCAATTTTCAGGTCGGTGGGGGCGCAGCCGAATTAGCTGTGCGCCCGCTGACCTGTCAATGGCCTATTAAGGCCATTTAAAAACTAATTCAAATAGTTAATGGACCTGCTCATCCAACCTTAAGGTTGGCGGGCAGGCCGGGAGTCCTGGCGGGCTTCAGAAAAAGTATGAAACCTCATCCATGGGCAGGATGAGGTTTCATGTAGGTTTTAAAAAATGTAATAAAAGTTTAATTAAAAGTGATGGACACGTCCCAACACATGTGACAGTGTCACATGAGGGGACATGTCAGGGAAATTTTATTTCTCTACATTTACCATTTTTAAATTTGGCACCGATCTCCCTGAAGCAGCACTTAGCCTCAGGGAGATGAATGCGCTCTTTCGCGTGCGTGCACGAAAGAGCGCATTCCTGGCTGAGGGAATCTCCCTCCCACCTGCACCGGACGTCACGCTGGGCGGGCCTTAATTGGCCTGCCCGCCTAAAATGGCGGCGCGCCCCCAATTGTGGGCATCGATTGGAGGCTCCTGAACTTCCCCCCCCGGACGGGGGAAAAAATTCTGCCCTAGGTTCATATTTCAGTGCAGTATTTTGAGTGCTACACTATTGGAAGGGATGGCAGGAAAGAAGCAGGATCGGAAGGTTAAATCACTCCAGTTATTTTAGCTGCCCCTTTTATCAGTTTCTGCTATGTGAAGGCACTTAAAATAGTGGCCACCACTTTTCAGATGTGATGTGAAATGAGGCACCATCTACCCTCTCAGGTGGATGTAAAAGATTCCGTGGCATATTTTGAAGAAGAGAGTAGAGCTCTCCCAGTGTCCCAGCATCCCTTAACCAATACCACTAAGTAACAGGTTATCTGGTAATTATCTCATTGCTGTTGTACTTTGCTATATATGAATTGGCTGCTGTGTTTCCTACATTGCAATAGTGACTGCAGTCCAAAAGTATTTTGTTCATTGTAAACCTATTCCTGCCATCTGGTCATGAAGGCCTATATATAAACTCAAGTTATATCTCATTTGAGTTGAGGTATTGATCCATTCATATGAAATGTATTAATACCTGCACTCAGAAAGCAAAGGAATAGCACAAAATACACACTGGGGCTGTTGATGCAATCATCACATGGTGTTGCTGGGAGTGCTGTACATTAGGGCATAAATGCTGACATTTTAATGTAAGAGCAACTAATTTAAACTCTTCCAAATACAAGCACTAACTTCATTCATCAAACTGGTCCATATCTGCACCTATCAAACGGGAATAAGGGTATGAATCATTTGCCTGTAGATTCTGTTTAATGTCTTATATTGGGTTGTTTATGGACTGCCACATTTTGTCCTTCCTGCCACATTCTGATCTCTCTGCCCTCTGCATACAACATTTGGAAGTGCTGCCAATTCTATTCAAAAATGTACAGCCTTCTACAGGTTGAAGATCCAGGCAAGCAATGCATCTGTTACCTACTCAATGCGAATGTGAGTTGCTGGATTGAACTGAGTTAATCTGCTGTTGTTTGGAAGGGACTAGTAGATTTTTAAAAATAAATTCAAGACAGCAGTCAATCAGTCCTCAATGTCTTCATGGTTTGGTTCCAGGAGGCTGCACCATTTCCTTTGTGTATTAATGGGGGTGAGTTTCTGCAGGGGTTCACCTGATCATCTGCCATAACTTCAGTGGATGATTGAGAAGTTCATAGTGACTCTCATGCCAATGTCCCCAAACATGTTGAAGTAGATCTCCTTAGGTAATCTACATGGCAGGTAGGGTTAGGGTAGTTATATCTTAAATTCCTAAGATGTAAACACGCCTGCCTTGCATACCGCCTCCGACTCCCCTCCTTCAGAATCAGCCAAAAGAATTTGATGCACTGTGACATACCCATGAGTAATATTAAGTCTCTCACCCATTAAACTGCTGTTGCCAAATATCAATTAGGTAAACAGTGTTATGGTAATGGTTAATGCAGAGATGAAACCAAAAAAAAATACTGATGAAGCACTGCATTAAATGTGAGTTAAAATAGTTGATTGCCTAAGAGACCCTCACTGAGAGATCTCCTGGTGGCATGCCTTGCAGCTGTGTCAGCCCTCCTGGTACTGCTGCTTCCAAAGATATTTACCAGCACTTGTTCAGGGATGTTTGATGGCTCAAATGTGCTTTCAACTTGAGAGCTAGCTGACTACTATGGCAATGCTTTTGGGTAGTCTGAAGCCTTCAATGGAGTTTGCATGTGCTCCAAGGCAGTCAGCTCTGTGCTCCTTAGTTCTTGCATAGACACAAGACATTAGTGTTGAGCCAGCAATCAGCATTTAAAGAAACTTTGTTGCAGTTCTTAAGAGTTGAAATCTCAGGCAGGGATTTCTGGTCAGCAAGTTCTTGGTTGTTCCTTAACTAAGCTCTGTGGCTCATCCTTTGCTTCATTTTCAATGTTGCTTTTTATGTTCTGTGTTGTTAAGGTATGCTGATAGTGATGCAAGGGTCTGCACTGTGTGGATTTGCTTGCAGAAACCAGCAGTGGCTAGATTCTGTTCTTCAATTCTGCAGCAAGCAGAAGTAGACAAAGAGCTTGGACTCTTGGTGTTTTTCCAGTCATTTGCTGAAACTTTAGGAGAAGTTACCAAGAGAAATTACATAATTAGCTATATGCACCCGTGCTGATACTCAACTTCAACATACTACCTTTAAGCATAGGTTTGACTTTATGATAAACTGTGATATTATTGATATTCAGGCCTGACGGTGCAACAAATTGAAGGTACACATTCCTATGTAATGTCCCTTTAAGAACTATTACTGCTCACACACATTTTATATTGTTTATGAGACAGCAGCTGGTAAAGCTGAGTTATTTAAAAATCCCAGAGGGAAACTTTAAACAACTGTCATAACCTATATTTTTAAGTGGTATGTTTGAGATGCGACTCTAAATTCAGGAATCAGACCACCAGTTCTCAAGAGGTTTTATATTAAACTAAATGAAACATTTTATTAAGTTACAAAACATTAAACACATACATATTGCTACAAATTACTACAAGCATAACTTTTAACAAATTCCCAGACTAATCTCCACTAAGGCAACAGCAACCCATAGACTTTTAAGCAGACACCAGGCAAAGCATTTTAACCTTGCAAATTCAAAATGAGTTTCATTTCACTTTGGTTCCTTGCAGACACAGTGGTAGGCTTACAGGCTTTGATGTTACATTGCCTCTGCTCTGCACACATAAAACTGCTGTCTGTTATATCCAGCACATCTCATTGAAAATAAATTCTCATTGTATCCCCAGCCCCTTTGAACTCCACCTCTTCTAAGAATAAAACTCCTGTCATTGTACCAATTTTATTAGTAATATAAACATTGATTGGTGTCTGCTAACTAGGTGCCAGATTTCACTCACCTTCATGAATGCCCTATTCAACAAAATGCAAATGTACCATACCTCTCTTACGGGCAGAATTTTCTGCCTGGCGGGCGGGTGGGCCCGACAAAATCTCCGGCGGGCCGAGAGCCGAACCCTGCCGGAGAAGTGGGCCCCGCCGCCATTTTACGTGGGCGGGCTAATTAAGGCCCGCCCAGTGTGATGTCCGGCGGGAAGCAGTATGCGTTTCCTGTGCGGGCGGGGGGATTCCCTAAAAGCAAGAGTATGCTCTTTTGCGCATGTGCAAGAAAGAGCACACATCTCCCTGAGGCAAAGTGCTGCCTCAGGGAGATTACTTACACTTTTAAAAATATGAAAAATAGAATAAACAATTCCCTAACATGTCTCCCTCATGTGACAATGTCACATGAGATGGGACATGTTCATAATTTACATTATAACTTAATTAAACTTTTTAAAACCCAACATGAAACCTCATCCCGCCAGTGGATGAGGTTTCATGTTTTTTCTATTAGCCGCCAGGGCTCCTGGCTCCTGACCTTAAAGTTGGACGGGCAGGTCCTTTTATTGTATAAATGACCCTGTCAATGGCCTCAATTGGTCAATGACAGGTCGGTGGGCCCCCAGCTGATTTTGCTGTGGGCCCGCCTTCCTGAAAATTTAAATGGACCGGGATGACATCAGGGGTTCCGCCCAGCGTCATCCCGCGTCATTTTACGCGTCGGCGAGCGGGCCCCGTCCCCTGCTCGCCAACGGCAAAATTCTGCCCTACATCTCAAAACTAGTCTCAATCAAAGCACCCAGACTAGCTGGCTTTAATCCAGTTAAGCCATACACAGACATACCCACAGACTAAAACTCCATTTTAAAAAATAATTTTCAATAACATTATATACATTGATAGCTTCATGACAATATGCACTTCCTAACTGTAACTATACCATACATCCTAAGTCTGTCTGCATGTATAAATATGTCCCTGCACAATACTTCTACTGTGTAAATTCTTCTCACTAATTAACATCTTCCAAAATGAGAGAATTAACACATTAGCAGAGAAATTTCTTGCATGTTTACTTGTGGCAAGTCTTTCTTTCTAACTTGAAACTTCTCAAGAGAAGATTGCCAAAATGATCTACACCCCAACATTATCTGAACATGTTGTACGATTAATTCTTATTTACTTTGGAAACATCCAAATTCCATGAACAATATAACTCTAGAAGTTAAATTCTCTGAGGATGCCTCATACCTTATGGTCTTTATTTCATTCAGATGTGGCCACTAATGATAGTTCTGCTGCTGGCAACCTCGGCTTCTGCTGCAGTGATGTGCCCAAATGGAAGTCCTTGCCCAGATCAATCAACATGTTGTAAGCTTGAATCTGGTAATTATAACTGCTGCCCAGTGGAAAAGGTATGGAATAAATATTAAATGGAAAAGGGTAATTTAATCATGCTTGGGCTGGGCATGACTCACTCTTGCTTACACAGACCATGCTTGGGTCTAATGGGGTGCTGTTGTCCTTGCCCCCTGCAGCTAAAAAAGGTAGGTGGAGCCTGCCCACAGTCCCATCGACTGCCCAACAGCCATTTAATGTGAGGAGGTGTCTCGCTTGGGGTGGAAACCCCATTTTTAATGGTCTGCAGTTTCATAGTCCCAGGTTGAGGGGTGTGAAGGGGGAGGGGGCCTGGGTTCGAGAGGCCGGGGAGAGGGTTAAACGGAGGAGATGATCTTGTGGGGAAGGGTGCCTACAATGGGCCCAGGGGTCCACAAATGAGGATTCCCCCTGGCCTGACTCCAGTCTGCGTAGCTAAAGCTGCCAGGCTGCCTGACAGGCATAGGCCTGCCCCATCCACAGGTATTATATCTACGGCAGCCACATGAGGCCCTTAAGTGGACAACTGATGGCCACTCAATGGGCTCAAGGACAGGTGGGCCACCTGATTGTTCACCATTAATGGCGGTGGGGGCTGGGGTGGGCAGGTAGGTGGCAGGCATGGCACCCACTGGATTTTGTGCCACCCCACCTTCAACCTGCTGGCAAGGGAGTGTACATTCCTGCCCCATGTGTGTGACTTTACCAAACATCGTATCAATATAATCTCAACAATGTCAAAGATCAGAGTTATGTCAGGAATGTGATTTCACAGAATGTGGCAATCACTAATAACACTCCACAAGTCAGACTTGTGCAACATGGTGAAATGTTGATGTGCAAAATTTGACCTATTTCAGTTTCATTCACCTTTGATTAAACTCACAATGGTTTCACTTGTTGAATTATGGTGTTCACTTTTGTTTGGGTCCTGACTGCCCGCTTCTACATTGTAGCCAACAGAAGCTATAAAGCAAAAACAGAATTACCTGGAAAAACTCAGCAGGTCTGGCAGCATCGGTGGAGAAGAAAAGAGTCGACGTTTCGAGTCCTCACGACCCTTCAGCAGAACTGAGTATAGTTAGGAGAGGGGTGAAATATAAGCTGGTTTAAGGTGGGGTGGGGGACAGAGAAGTTGAGGGAGGGGGAGGGGGTGGGGGGTGGTTGTAGGGACAAGCAAGCGAATATAAAGAATCAGTTTGTCAAGAACTTCTTACTTCACACCAGAAACTTTCCCCATCAAGCAGGAAAATGGATCTTGAACAAAAACATAAGTGGATAAAATCTGAAATGGCTGAAGACAAATGCTCAATCCAGGGATCTGCAGATTGCATGTAGGAGAAATATAAGATACTGTTCCTGGAGCTCTCACTGAGCTACATTGGAGCAGTTTGAGGTCAAGAAAAGAGCTCAGACTGGGGATGGAAGAGGTAGTTAAAATTATGAACCGGGGAGACTTGAGAATTAAACATAAAACAAAAGTACTGGACAAATTCGTCACCTATTCTGCCTTTTTTCAGCTCTGTGGAGTGGATTGAGCTAGGAACACATGTTGGAAACGACTGAAAGGAAAATCTGATTTTTTCTATAACAGGCTCCTGACTCACAATTGTGGGTGGAAAAAAACAGTAAAAAGTTGGAAATAAGAGTACTGGTCTGAACTGGCGTTCCATTTTAAGGTATACAAGACCAGTTCGGACCAGTGCCCTTATTTCCCAGTTTTTACTGTTTTTCCTTCTGTTTGGAATTACCCATATTGCCATGTTTGTCTTTCAAATGCAACAAATATTTTAAAGACTTTTTTAATATAGATTGACCGCGACAGATAAATGCACAACCTGGGCACAATTTTATGCTTCCCTGCTGGCAGGTGTGGGGGAGGGGCGGGGGGTACATAAAATTCCCCAGGCGGCCTTCCCGCCGCTCCCCCACTCACCCCAACCTGCCTGCAATTTAAGTGGGGAGAGTGAGGCCTGGGACGTCCTGCCCACCCTCAACCCAATTGAGGCCCTTAAGTGGCCAATTATTAGCCACTTAAGGGTTGCTTCCTGCCCCATCCTCAATTCTGAGGCTGGTGGAAGGAGTTTGGGGCAGGGAGAAAGCATGGCAGGTCACCCTGATTGGGCCTCGGGCATTAAGAGAGGGCGTCTCCCTCAAGCTTTCCCAACCCCTCCCCGCACCCCCCCCCAACCCCTCTCCTCCACAAGATCTTTCCCCACAGGTGCTCCCTCACCCCCGGCCTCTCCATTCAGACCTCTACCCCCACCTTGGACCTCACCTTTCCCACAAGCTGAGATCCCCCCATTCCCCCCCCACCCCCGCACTTAACTGGTCCTGGAATCTGGGTCTTCGAATTTGGGAACTGCTTGTAGCCCCATCCCTGGTACTGGTGCTGCTGAGACTCCAGGTCTACCAGCCAATTAGATTGGCTGACAGGTCTCTGAGGTGGGACTTCTGTCAATTGAGGGAAACGCTGCCATCCAAAAAATCCTGCCACTGGTGTAATACTGAGCTTGCATAGATCAGGAAGGTCCTAGGTTCAGTGTCAGTGACTGTTGGGTTAGCTAAATTGAGATGTGATCCTACAAATGGTGTCAGCATCCTTGGGTTTAGGGAAGGAAAATCATCTAGAGTTCCAATTTCTTGGGGATACCTGCCCAGCTAAATTAAAGAGAGATTGCTGTATCAGGAGCTTATTGCCTTTCTAACCACCTGCTGGATCCAGGGTGCCAGCCTGAGCAACACCCCGTGATTGAATACTCCTCACAACTCTTCCTATCTCTCCTCTACCTCTCCTACTATGCTCCTGGCATCCCCCACCTAGACCTCCAACCTCCCAAGTCTCCAATCTCCCCCCCTCCGAGGCCTTTGATTCCCCCATGACCTGCCTACATGAAACCTCTGATCTCTCTCCCAACCACCCCGCCCACTCCTCCGATACCCAGATACTAGGATTGGATCTTCCCCCAGTACCCCGTGATCAACCACACCCAGAACAAAAACAACAGTAAAAACTGGGAAATAAGAATACTGGTCCAAACAGTTTTTTCCTCCTGGGCACCTGTCAGGGCATGGACCTACCTGATCTTGTGGACTCCTCAGAGCTGCTCCCAACCTGACTGGAAGTCAAGACTGTCAATCAGGCTGCCTTCCAGTTGGGGAACATGTCAGTAGTGTCACACATGTTTTGGAACATGCAAGGTGAATCCAATTTCTGCTTTCCCTAAGTAGAACCTTTACCCCCACCCCCCAACCGCACCCCCCCCCCCCCCCCCCCCCCCGCCCCAAGCTGCTGATGGCTCTGAAACTTCCCTCCCTTATCCCTGCATAGGGACCATTGCCCGAAAGTTCCTCCATGTGAACACCTCATTAGGTCACAATCAGGTTCAGTTCTTATAAAAGGAATGCTGGAAATACTCATCAGATCAGGTAGCATCTGTGGAGAGCAACAAAGTTAACGGGTGGAATTTCCTGCTCTAGAGACTAAGTGCGATGGTGGATGGGATAAGTGACGTTTTTCCCGCTGTGCTGCAGGACAGGATGTTTCACCCAATTTCATGCTTGAAAGCCATTACTTATGCATCGGCGAGCAGCTCTCCAACACATGGAGGGGCAGGCAGTAATTCATCTACCCTGGGCAGTGATTCATCCGCCCTGCCATTAGCTAATGGGGTCAAAGATCCTGGTGCCACATTTAAATGCCACCTGAACACATTCACTCTCTGCAGCCCAGCTGTGCTCACGACCAACCCTGGGATGGCCCGCAGCAACAAGAAGCGTGTGGGCCCGAGGTTTAGCCACAACTCCCTGGAAGCATTAATAAGGGGTGTCCACCAACACTTGGATGTCTTTTTCCTGAGGAAAGCTCCAGGAAGTCCACCAACCTCACCTCGTTGGCCTGGGAGGTGGCCACAAAGGAGGTCTGTGCCATGGGCAACCAACGACAAAAGGCCCTGCAGTGCAGGAACAGGATGAATGATCAAATCTGCACCGCCTGAGTAAGGCAACCTTCAACTCACTCCAAACTCTCACTCTTATAATGGCACCATGCACTCAAAGGGTTACACTATTCAGGGATCTCGCATAATGTTAATGGGCCAGATATCAGCACTGTCTCGCAGACAGTTTAACATCACCAGCATCTTATCTATCCTGCTGCACAAACAGCATCTTCAGCCCTTACTGGGGAAAGTTTGGCATACACAGTTTGGCATATATGCTTCCTGACCTCTATTCCATCCCTTCTCATCACATTCCATCCATTTGTCTTCATGCAAGCCAAGCTTGCACACAACAGGAGAGAAAGATCCCACTGGAGGAATGGCCAGCATCCTGGAGCTGATGCAATTCAAGGAGGATGCCGCTGAGTTAGTGGGGCGGACATGGATCGGTCTGTTGTAAAGGCAAGATCTGCCTCTCCATATAAATACTGTGACTACAAAAGTAGGTCAGAGGCTAGGAATTGTGTGGCAAGCAACTCACTTCCTGACTCCCCAAAGCCTGTCCACCACCTACAATGCACAAGTCAGGAGTTTGATCGAATACTCCCCACTTGCCTGGATGAGTGCAGCTCCCACAGCACTCAAATCTTGACACTGTCCAGGACAAAGCAGCCCACCTGATTGGCACCACATCCACAAATATTCGCTCCCTCCACCACTGACGCACAGTAGCCGCAGTGTGCACCATCTACAAGATGCACTGCAGGAATTCACCAAGGCTCCTTAGACAGCGCCTTCCAAACCCACGACCACTACCATCTAGAAAGACAAGGGCAGCAGATAGATAGGAACACCACCACCTGGAAGTTCCCCTCCAAGTCACTCACCGTCCTGGCTTGGAAATATATCGCTGTTCCTTCATTGTCACTGGATCAATATCCTGGAACTCCCTCCCTAACAGCACCGCAGTGGTTCAAAACGGCAGCTCACCAGCACCTTAAGGACAACTAGGGATGGGCAATAAATGCTGGCCCAACCAGTGAAGCCTGCATTTCGTGAATGAATATAAAAAAAACTCGCCAAGTTCATCACAGACAACAGGGCGTAGGAGGCTGCCTCCACCTCTCCTGTGGATGTCAGGGATGCAATTAGACATAGTGGTAGGGCTAGAAGAAAGTAAAATTCTGAGATCACTATGGGGGCACAGGTGTTCACTCACTGTATATATCATGCACCTTTGTAAATATTTCCTGTTCATGACAATGGTCTTATGATTTGAATACATCATTCATGTACATCTCTGTGCCCTCTTACTGCGAGGGTGACCCAAGCTCCCAGTTCGTGGCTGCTTCCCTTTGTGAGCCTCAGATTCATGTGATGTTTAGTGAACTCTTGGTTACTCACCCCTTGTGTAATGTAAGAGACATGTGTTGAGCTCTTTCCCGCAAGTGTCTGCACCTTGAGTTTGGAACCTTAGGCCTTACAACACACCATATAATTATGTCTGTCCATGCCCTGGAGGGTTATAAGTTATGTTGTTTAATCAATACTGAGCTGTCTTCATAATTTGTGAGAAAGCACAGGACCTGAGGCCAATATGGCTTCCACAACATGTGCACATCACTGTGGCTGCACAAAGTGTCTCTCATTCAGGTGGCCACCACTGCATCATGTGCAGTTGACAGAGGGTTTGTGCTGGTATGTTACCTTTCACACTCACAGCAGCTACGTACAGCTTTGGCTGCTGACCTTTCCAAAGATGAGGGCCTTGTGATCCTTAAGGGCTGAGGGTCCAAGGCCGATTGTTGGCCCTGCTTGCGATGTCACTGGTTGTAAAGGCCTCTCTGATCACAGGCATGACACTTGCTCCCACTGGAACCTTTTGGCTTTCGGAGTGTCACAGACATTTCTTCCATGTTGTGCTGCTGCAAGGGCATCCTCACATGGAAGCTGATCATCATTACCCTCTTCAGCTTCCTGCCCTTCCAGATCCTCATTGTCCAAGGAGCCTCCTCCATGTCAGCCTCTGGCAAGCAATCTTCTCTTTGAAGCACCAACTTGTGAAGTGCACAACACACCACGATGATGCAGGACAATCCCCTGTGGAGAGTACTGCAGAGTCCCACCTGAGTGGTCCAAACATCAGAAGCACATCTTCAGGAAGCCAATGGTTTGCTCATTGAAGGATCTTGTCACACAGTGTGGCATGTTGTATCTCCCCTCTGAGGCACTTGGAGGATGACACACAGGTGGCACGAACCATCTTTTCAATAGGTAACCATTGCCACCCAGCAGCCAAACCTGTAAGTGCTGCAGCCCCTTGAGTACCTGTGATGCCTGGGAGTGACTCAGGATGTATGAGTCATTAGAATTCCCAGGGTACCTGGCACAAACATGTATGATGATCGTACACCAGTTGAACATTCAAGGAGTGGAACCCTTTCCCTGCCAGGGAGCTCTCAAAGCCACATGTGTGCAAATGCTTGCACCCTGCATTCTGGGGAAGCCTGAGATAGCTGTGAATCCAAGAAATTTAGCAGCCTGGCTAGCTTATCCCTTGTGAACTTTATACAATGATGAGCCTTACTATAGAAGGCATCCATCAACTCCTTTATACATTTGTGTGGAGGACTGAGAGATGCCACATAGGTCCCCTGTGGATCCCTGAAATGAGCCACTTACAGAAAAGTTAAGTGCAGCAGTGACCTTCAGGGGCACTGACAGAGGATGGCCTCAGTCCATGTGGCAGAGAGCAGTCTCTCAGACCATGTAGTGTTAGATCCTCCTGCAGAATGGGGAAGATATGAGCCACCACATCTCTTGACAAGCACAGACATGTGTGGCACTGTGTTTCACTCACCTCCAAATAAGCTAAGTGTCCTTGGTGGATCCTTGGTCATGCCAGTAGTCTCCGTGAGATGGATCTGACCTCCTCAGCCTTTTGTTCTTCCTGGGGCTCCCCTGGACCATGCACCTCAGACCGGGGCTCCTCTCTAAGCTGTGCTAGGCAGCGCTGGGCCCTTCCCCTCAATTGGAGCACTGCCAGCCTCCATTATTAAATCCTCCCTTTTTTTGTGGACAGATCGATCTAACAGACAAATTTAGATTGATAAACTATAGTAGACCTCCCACTCAGCCAGAAAGCCACTGTCAGGATCTAGTGCAGTGTCTGCGCTACTCGCCTTTCCCTGTTCTAGCCTTATAGCTGAGGCACACCCTCAGATTATAGGTGCCTAAGAAGCCACCCTGAAATCCCAAGTCCATGTGGATGGAAGAGGCTTGAGCCCAGCCATGCTATGGTCACCCTCACCGAAGGCACTCGGAAGATGCCTGATTTGGATTAGAGATTAGGTCTGCCTTGTACGTTTTGGAATGACTAGATGCCCTTTGGCCCTTAACCGTGTCGTTTGGGGAATTGTACTTGATGGGGTTTGATTTAGCATCTTGCAGATATCCAGCAGTTGTGTTCCCTAAATGGCTGGATGCCTCTTCCCTTCTCCCATTCGTGACGTTTAAATGCTCAATTAGACTACTTCTAATGCAAGCCCATTGACTATTGCTGTCTTGTGTAAAAGTGTACCATTACTTAGTGGTTCCAACTCTCAGTTCTCACAATAGTGTTCATGAGTTCTATAATCTCCATGTTGAGAATCTTAAGTATGAGGGTGCCCCCTGAAAGGGCTCCTGAATCCAGCCGTGTGCTTCTCCCACACTGCCTCAGACCCCTCCCATGGAGATTTTATTCCAGTTTCATTTTTAAGCTGTGTCATTGATTTGGGGTCTCAAGATGATGGTGCTGTACTTCTCCTTCCAGGCCAGCTTTGGCCCTCCCACTGTCACCATTCACGTCCCTCCGATCATCTTAGAACCCTATGTGCAGTTTGACCTCCGTCAGGTAACTCTCCAGCCTCCCTCAGTAACCCTGGAGCCCATAGTTATTGTGGTGGGCATTCCTGCCCTCCACCCTGAAGTCATCATGGTGGATGCTCCTATGCCCCATGTGGACCTCACCCCTCCCCACCTTGACGTTGTGTGCATGCTCACTTAGAGATGAACTTCTCCCCCTCCAAACAAGAGCTTTGAGTACCCCACCTATTACCTTTTCCCCATTTACAGGTTGCAAATGCCTCCCCTGACCATGACCATCCCATCTGCAGCCCAGTGCCAAGCCAGCCAGCCCCAAGACTACCGACTGAGACTATGACCACACCCTGCACGCCAAGCCGTGCTTGACCCTCATTGAGCACACAGGTCTTGCCCCTCCCTTGGTCAGAACCACAACATGAGTGCCATGCATAGCTTTATAGCATGGCCCACAGAGCCCCAGGACTGCCTTTAATCTAAGCCCAACTATGATGTCCACAGAGCCCCAAGACTCAACTTTTTTGGCCTCCGTACCGGGTCTATGACTGTCTGTCTGTTACTAAGTGCGCCCCCACCCCCACCCCTGTTCCTTCAGGCCTGACCACAACACCATTTCCCTCTCCCCCTCCATAAGTTGTTGTGCAAGCTTTAACCCATACCCCCGGTAACCCTTGTACTAGACTAACCCCTCCGACTCTAGAGTCTGTGTTCATCCCTTTCAACTTGTGCCATATGAAACCCACCCATCCCCCTCCGTGTCTGCAGCACAGACTCTTCTATGTTGGGCTATAGCTTCCCCACACCCAATCATCCCTCTGCCTGCTATCCTTCCCCACTCCCCCAAATCTCCTAGCCCCTATGCTGCCTTTTGTTGGTAGGGTGCAGCTCTGCCAGAGACCTGAGGCACACAGAATGCAGTGCCCCCAGAGAAACATGGCACCCATCGTGAGCAGCCCCACTAGGCACCCGAGGGGCCACTGCCATATGTGTGCAATTGATCGCATCCTGTACTCTAGGGAAGTTTGGGAGAAGTCTGAGATAGCTACAAACCCCAGAAATTCAGCAGCCTGGCTAGCTTCAATGCATGTGAACTTCACATAATAAGCCTTACTGTAGAGGGCACCTGTCATCTCCTTGGTACATTTATGTGTTGAGGACTGAGATGCCGCATAAGTTCCCTGTGGATCCCTGGAAAAATCCGCAAGCAAAGAAACTTGAGTGCAGGGGATGTTCTCCCAGTCCATGGTGCATTAGATCCTCCTGCAGAATGTGGTAGATATGATCCACCATCTCTTGACAACCTCAGATGTGTGCAGCATTGTCTTTCACTCATCTCCAGATAGGAAATTCATCTTTGGTAGATCCTTGGTCGCGTGAGTCACCTTCGTGGGATGGGTCTAACCTCTTCATCCCCTGGTTCTTGCTGGGGCTCCCCTGGACCATGGACTTCAAGGTGGGCCTCCTCTTGAAGCTGCGCTAGGCAGCGCACACTCCCACACTGCCACAGACCCTTCCCGTGTACTTTCTTTTCGGCTTCCATTTCAAACTGTGCAATAACTTCAGGATTTTAAGATGGTGCTACATTTCTACTTTGGGATCAGCTTTGACCCTCCCCCTGTCAGTGTTTGGGTCCCTCCAATCTTCCTGGATCCTCACAATGTGCAGGTAGACCTCCCTCCGATTATTCTCCAGCCTCTCCCAGTAACCCTGGAGCCCATAGTTATTGTGGTTGACATTCCAGCCCTGCCCCCTGAACCCAGCATTGTTGATGTCCCCTTGCTCCATGTGGACCTTGCAGCTCCCCATCTCAAGGCTGTGTGCACAGTGGAGAACCTGCCCCATCCCCAGGAGAGCTTTGAGTATCCCCCCTCGCCCCATCCCCATTACCTTTTCCCCGCTCTCCTCAAATTCATGAGTGAAGTGAAGGTGGACAGCTACACGCCACTGATATCTGGTCGTGATTCAGACTGGCCTAATTTCCTGCTGGCATGATCTGTAATTGGGAGAGAACGTGATTCCAACAATTTGCACATTTAATAAGTATTCATGATATACTAATACATGCAAATGGGATTCCTGACATGGATCAGTTGGAAGCCTGACCCACCATCAGCCCCCCATAAAAGTGCTGATGGTTAACATTCCTCTTGTTTTCATGCCAGTGGAATTCAGACTTTGGACCTCAGTTTTCCAATCCCACCCGCCATGAAACCTACCATTGGGGGGACAGAAATTCTTCCTGACGTTTCAGGTCAATGACCTTTCATCAGAACAGACTAGCTAAAGTTGTCATGATCCTTCCCCTGCCATTGTTGTTCATTGCCACAGTTACAGCTGGAATAATGGCAACTTGGTAAAGCTTCCTCAAATGTGCACTGAGGAGTCAACACCTTCATGGAAGTGTTTCATATACTGGCAATGTGGTTGCTGGCTTCTGGTATGTGTGGCCTTTCTTATCTAGAAAGACGGTAATCTTACTTGGGTAGTTAATTCAAACGGGTTTATTCACACTCTATATAAGATAGGTTACAGAGTAGGTATGTGTCTCATGAATACAGAGTGTTCCATTCTCTCTCCCAAGTGTCTAGCACATTACTGCTGATGTAACTGTCACATCATGGTCTACATCACTCATTACCATAACTATTCTATTAGCCCGTTACTCTACACTTCCCCACGAGTATTGTCAACTTCTTTACAATGACATTAAACTATGTTTTAAACTAATTAAAGTGCATTTCTGTAACTCCCTTTAACTGCTACAGATTCTACCCAACTTCTACTCCTACTCTTTCCCCACCACCCCACCCCCGCCACCCAAGTCACTGTCAGTTTTAAAGTTGGTGTCAAAGGCTTTAACTTCCACTGTAACTGAACAATAGTTCTGATTAAGACCATTTACTTCCCCCAGAAACTCTGTAATTTCATCTGTTATTATTTCCAATTCCTTGGATGGTGTGCATTTCATAAATATTTTCTTGCCTTCTTCCTACATTAAAGTTGTTGGACTTGCAGAAACACTTTAAGTGTCCAGCCTTCCCACACTGGAAACACTCTGCACCTTCTGTTGGACAATCTTGGCATCTGTGCTGTTTCTTTGCATTGTAACATAACACCTCAAAATTGCTGCTGATGGACTTCCTGCCCTTGGACCCATTTTGGCAGGCTTTTAATGGGTGGGGCCACCAACCTTGGGCCTACCCAGTTAATGGAGTCATCTAGAGCCTTGGTGTTGCGACAGATTATGGCCCAGTTTACCTCTTGAGTTCGGCCTGCCTCGCATAATGAACCACTTAATCCAGACTGAGGTGGTCTTTGGTCTGTAAAACAACTGAGAGCTTTTCATCACAGACCCTGATGACAACGTGGTCATGAATAAGTTCCTCTTTCAAGGCACCATATCCGCAAGAGCTAGCTAGGTGATATAGGTGGGTAAGAAATAATTTGATCTACTCCCCTGGTCTTTGGGATCTTTGGTTAAAGCGCACTCGCTCTATCATGAGGTTTTGTTTTGGGCTAAAATATGTGCCGAACGCTTTGAGGACGGTGTCAAAGTCTGTGGAGGTCTCTCCCACCCTGTCTCAAGAAGACATCACCGGCAACTAGTCCTCCGGCATCTGGTCCTCCAGCATAAGGAAATGAAGTAACCCGGTGCTTCTGCTCTTTAGTATGAAAGCCTGATGTTGCTCGATATCAGAGGAAATGTTTCTTCCATAACTCCCACTTTGCCTCTCTGCTGTTTACAGCCCTGCATACCAAGCCATGCCTTATCCCAACTGAGCACACAGGCCTTGCCTCTCCCTGGAGTGGCACTATGATATGCATGCCATGCATAGCCCTGTTGCATGGCCCACAAAGCCCCAGGACAGCCTTTATCCGCTCACTCCAACCTCTTAGCCCCAGACCAGGGACTATCTTTCAATGAGTTTTCCCATTCCTTCATGACTGATCACAAAACAGTCTCCCGCCCCCCAACACTCCATGAGTCTCTCGTCAACCCATCCCTCCTGTGCCACATGAACACAAACCGGCCCTCCCGCACTCCTATCCCGGAGTCTGCGTGCTTTCCCTCCGGTTCATTCTGGAATCATCCCAGATTTGCACCATGCGGTAACCGGGGGGAAAAGGAACATTTTACCCTCCGGCTGCAATGGCGGCTTTTCATGCTGTATCATCCTAATCCCACTTCATTAATCATGCATTCCCGGGAAATGCCAATCCGATGGCAGGTAGGCTCTCATTCACCCATCAGCCGTTACCTTGCTGCTTCCTCACGCTGGGCACCATATTTAAAATGCAGCCATGCACAGAGCTTCCAGCCCAGGACTGCTTCACAGAAGACGTGGCCCCAAAAGGCAAGAAGACTGCAGACACCCGAATCAATGATGTGCCCCTGGGATGACCTCTGGACACTGTTGGGGCCCGCTACGATACCTTCTACCCCTGCTCTGGCCGCAGGAGGCCCATCAGTTTTACCACTCCAGTTTGGGAGGCGGTGGCAAAGGTGGTCAGTGCCAACGCTGCACAGAAGATGTTGGCGATCCAGTGCAGAAAAAAGATGAATGATCTCATCCGTGCCACCAGGGTAAGGCAACCATCTCATCACTCTCACCTCACAAAGCTATCACATTCCTCTTGCCCATTTCCAGCTCAAGGGACATCACCACTCACTATCTCACACACACTGTCACATCTCCATCTGGCCTCATCTCCTTTGAAGGCTGGCTCCTCAGCGCTCGACCTCTTAAGGTCACTTGCACTGATCAACATGTGCCCCCACACACACCCTGGGTCACCCTTCTTCCCCAGTACAGCCCCCGCCCTGCAGCCTCTTCCCTTCCCCAAGCAAGTCATAGCTCTGCAGCCGTTGAAAAGCCACCCTCATCTCACGGCCGGTCTTGTAAGTATAGTCCTGCCCACCTAAGAGTGATATGGTGCTGCCTGCGAAGCCTGGCGCTGATGACTGCGGGTGCTGCCCGAAGCAAGGTAGGTAAACAAGCATCAAAGTCCCAAGCGAAGTGCAGCTCGCCAAGTGCATGTTACTTATGTTCAGTTGTGAAACACTGCATGCTGACTTGCTCAGATGATCCAGCGTGTGAGGATGATTCCAGCGAGCTGGACTTATAATGATGTGCAGCAGGAAACGTGGCCCGCCATTGACGGGCAGAGCAAACGATTGCAAACTGGTTTCGCAACGGTGTGAAACCAATTTTTGGCCTTCCTGCCATACTGACACGCCCTCCATGATGCCTGACACCAGCGGGCATGGAAAATTCTGCCTATAAAGCTTGATTCCCAACCCCCATTCTGTGTCTGCACTATGCTGGTCTCTGTTTCACAGTGCAGTCCTGCCTGAGACCTGCAGCACACATTGAGCACTGTCCTCCTAGAGAACAGAGGCACCCACTGTGAGCAGACCAACCCTACACCCTCACCAGCGTGGCATAACACTGGCATTGCTGAGAAACTGGAGCAGCACTATAGAGCTGAGTGTAACATTCAAACCCTCCCTCCAAAGTCACGAGCAAAGTAGAGTGGACAGCTGCATGCCTCTTATATCCGGTCATGATTTAGACCAGTCTAATTTCCTACTGGTGTGGCACGTATTTGGGAGGGGGAATGTGATTCCAGCGAGTAGTGTTCTTAATGAGCATTCATGACATAGTATGCCTGCAACTGGCATTCCTGACATGGATCAGCGGGAAACCCAACCCGGCAAGAGCCTGCAATGAAAGTGGTGAGGGGAAAATTCCAAATTGATTTCACGCTGGCGGGATTCCGACTTTTGGCCACTCTCCGAATTTTCCCCTCCTGCTCGCCACCAAACCTGATGCTGGCAGGACTGGAAAATTCTTCGCTATGCCTTTTTCTTTCAAAAAAAGCACATCCTTGTAACAGTCTCTCATGGGTATAGACTGTACCATCCTCTCTCCGGAGTGTCTAGCATATGACTCCTGATGTCACTGTTAAATTATGGTCTACATTACTCATTACCATAACTATTCTATTAATCTGTTACACAGCACGAAGCAAGGGAGAAAATTGAAGTAGAGAAAGAAACTTTTTATGACAGTCCACCTCTCCAGATTCTAGAGGACACAATCAATTGTTTTCAAATAACCATTCTGTTCTAAACTTTCCACACTCCACATTTTTGTAGAAATAAATATTTCACTTGCTAAACCGCAGAATTACCAGGTAGTTCAATATTTAACACTGAATTTAACACTTGCAGAGACATGGCTGCATAGACAACTTGGGCCCAAGGTATGACAGCTCAGTGGTCAGGAACTTCTGTGGAGCTGCTCCTGCTCTGCCACAATAACATCACCAGAAGTCTGACTGAAACCCCATCTGCCGGCACAAAGGGGTTTCTGCTGATCTTCTGGCGAAGCTGCAAATTGGCAGCAATACTAAAAATCAAATCCAGTGCAAACCCTCTCTGACCACTGGTGAGGTGCCAGAGGACTGGAGGACTGCTAACATTTGCCATTATTAAAAAAGGGAGGAAGGGATAGACCAGGAAATTACAGGCCAGTCAGTCTAACCTCGGTGGTGGGCAAGTTACTAGAAAGAATTCTGAGGGACAGAATATATCTGCACTTGGAGGTAGTCAGCATGGATTTGTTAAGGGAAGGTCGTGTTTGACAAATTTTATTGAATTTTTTGAGGAGGTAACCAGGAGTGTTGATGAGGTTAATGCATTTGATGTGGTTGACATGGACTTTAGCAAGGCTTTTGATAAGGTCCCTCATGGTAGACTGGTCAAGAAAGTAAGAGCCCATGGGATCCAAGGCGAAGTGGCAGGTTGGATCCAAAATTGGCTGAGAGGCAGGAAGCAGAGTGTGATGGTAGAGGGATGTTTCTGTGACTGGGAGTCTGTTTACAGTGGGGTCCTGCAGGGCTCTGTGCTGGGGCCTTTGCTGTTTGTGGTGTACATAAATTGTTTGGACTTAAATGTAGGGGGTATGATCAAGAAGTTTGCGGATGACATGAAAATTGGTAGGGTGGTAAATAATGAGGAGGATAGACGTAAACTGCAGGAGGATATTAATGGACTGATCAGGTGGGCAGAGCAGTGACAAATGGACTTCAACCCAGAAAAGTGTGAGGTAATGCACTTGGGGAGGGCTAACAAGGCAAGGGATTACACTATGAATGGCAGGACCCTGGAAAGTACTGAAGATCAGAGGGACCTTGGTGTGCACATCCACAGATCCCTGAAGGTAGCAGGGCTGGTAGATAAGGTGGTTAAGAAGGCATATGGGATACTTGCCTTTATTAGCCAAGGCATAGAATACAAGAGCAAGGAGGTTATGCTGGAACTGTATAAAACGCTGGTTAGGCCACAACTGTAGTATTGAGTGCAGTTCTGGTCACCACATTACAAGAAGGATGTGATTACAATGGAGGTGATGCTGCCTGGGCTGGAGGATCTGAGCTATGAGGATAGATTGGATGGGCTGGGGTTGTTTTCCTTGGAGAAGCGAAGGTTGAGAGGGGACCTGATAGATGTGTATAAGGTTAAGAGGGGCATAGATAGGGTGGGTAGGAAGGCACTTTTTCCATTAGTAGAGGGGTCAATAACCAGGGAGAATAAAATTAAGGTAAGAGGTAGAAGGCTATGAGGGGAGTTGAGGAGAAATTATTTCACCCAGAGGGTGGTAGGAGTCTGGAACTCACTGTCAGCAAGGGTGGTTAAGTCAGAAACACTCGTCACATTTAATAAGTATTTAGATATTCACTTGTGTTGCCAGAGCCTCCAGGGCTATGGGCCAAAGCACTGGAAAATGGGATTAGTGTAGTCAGATCTTTGTTTATCGGCGTGGATATGATGGGCCGAATGACCTCCTTCTGTGCTGCAAACGCCTGAGCCTATGGGCAGGATTTTTCAGTCGGTGTGCGGGAGCGAGCCCGACACACCGACACATAAAATGACGTGCGATGACGTCAGGCATGCGTCCCGACATCATCGCACTGTGTTGCGATGTTTCGTTCAGCGGGCATGCACCAGAGTTGGCTGTGAGCCCGCCGATATGTAAACGGCCTATTAAGGCCATTAAGGAAGTGATTAAGGTCATTGTTAACCCTGCCTGTCCAACCTAACGGTTGGCGGGCAGGCGAAAAGGCCAAGCGGCCTTCACGTTTTTTAAGAAACCTCATCTACGAGCGGGATGAGGTTTCCTAAAGCTTTTATTAAATAAATTTTTAAAATTTCATAAATATAAAAACATGTCCCATCTCATGTGGCACAGTCATGAGGGGATATGTTTAAATACATTTTTAAAACTTCTATTTAATAATTTCAAAAGCCCTTCAATCTCCCTGAGGCAGCTCTGTGCCTCAGGGAGATTGAAGCGCTCTTTTGCGCACATGTGCGAAGGTGCGCTGGCCCCAACTCTCCCTCCTCCTCCCCGCCCGCACAGGTAGCGCTGAGCCCACCCGCCACCTGAAAAATTCAGGCCTATGAGTCTGAAATTTTGTGGCCAATACATTTCTGAAGACTGGTTTTTACTAACGGGCTGTATCGCAAATGTTATGCAATCCCCGTGAAACTTATATTTTTAAATCGCAAGGTGGTGAGGTAGAAAGTGAAATTTGGGTAAGCCACATTCATTGATAGAAATCAAGAGTCTTTCCAGGTTTTTAGAGAGTGAACTTGTATGATTCAATGTACTGTCAGGAGTAAATTACCATGTCTGCCAATTTACATGGTTATAAACATGAATGGTCAAAGTACACACTATTTACCCCATTTTTTACTTCATAGCTTTACATTTTTTTCCTGTTTTCCTGCCTTGGGACAGATCTTGAAGGCAGGGAGAGCAAAGTTGGAGCAATGGAAATGGGCTGGGAAGCAGAAAGGAAACTGAAGTAGGGTTTGAAGAAAGACTACAGTACGTAGAAACAAGTAGGCCTAAAGTCCACAAAAGCAGGGAAGAAGAGGCAACAGCCAAGTGGGAAAAAAAGTGGGCCAGAAGGGGAAGCGGAACACAGGAGAAATAAGGGTATGAACAGAGAGCAAGGAAGAAAGTGGAATAAAGCCTAAGTAGGAGCAACCCAAGGCAGCCCAAAGTGAAAACCAGAGGCAGAGTCAAGAAGGGAGGCAGGAGTATTCCTGGAATGATTAGAATTATAGGGTGTCAAGTGGGGCCAGATACCTCTGTAGCCCGTAGAAATGAGTTGGAAGAATGGGCAGTAAGGTGCAATGTCATTGTCCAGTGTTGAAAGCCTGCAATTACACTAATGGGCAAATAAAATGTTGGCATCAGAATTTCTCATTATAGGCGGGATCAATATCATGGGGATTCTCCCCTTCTTCCACCATGACATCCGTGCAAAAGTAATGGAAACCACAAAGCAATGTAAAAGCCATTGTGTGCATGTCTGTGCCACCAAAGTTATAGTGAATGACCTCAGAAGTGGCACCATAAAAAACGTTTCACTCAAAAGTCATGAAATAGGAAGCAAGTAATATTGACATTAAGTGCACATTAAATGCAATATTTAAAAAAAAAAAGTACTTTCAGGTGCCCAGGGCATTGTAAATAGGATATCAAAGAACATGCTGTTCTTTTATCAGTGGGTTGGTCTGCAGAGGAACTGCCAGTCCAACTCCTCCCATTACCACCCTCACTCTCACCACCCTCCCCACAATTTAGTCAGGCTAAAATACTATAGAAGTCAAGGAACACAAGAAATAGGGGCAGAAGTAGACCATATGGCCTGTTGGGCATGCTTCACCATTCAATGTGACCTTTGAAACCTTGAAAAATCCCTCCAAAAACAAGGGTTGACTTATATGTCCAGTATAAAAATGAGCTGCTGTTGTGGTTGTGGGTGTGAAATTACATTTGCATCTGACCCAAGAGTGGGCATGTCTTAAACTCCACATCTTCGCAACACAGTCTGAATCGCCTGCTGCTATCTTGCGCTTGGTTATAAAGTACTTATAAAAGAAGTAAAACATGCATTTGTAGGGTGACAAATTGAGGCTGACTACTAATGCAAGTATAGCATGTTGTGGCTGAAAAGGGGGATTGATTTATACACCAAGAATATACAAAAACATGATTTTTGGAGCTGGAAAAATGGGGTCGTCCTATTAGCCGGGTCGACTTACAGGCCATGAGTTATGGTATCTTCCTTGACATTAATCACAGGATGTAATGGAGATCAGTTAAGATTTCATACAAATTACTTACTGAGAGGATAGAAAAAACATGAGAGAAATTTTATGGAGTTGACCAATGATCAAGTTGAAGGTTTCCCATAGCTAAATACACAACTCTATATCCCTTTTTTAGCATTTTAATTTCCACCTGGTCCAGCAGAATTCCAGCTTACAACACTCATCTTCCGACTAGGCACTTTACAGACTTCCGGGCTGAATATTGAATTCAACAACTTTAGATCTTAAACTCCCTCCCCCATCCCCACTCCCTTTCTGTTTCTTCCCCCTCCCTTTTGTTTTTTCCAATAATTTATATAGATTTTTCTTTTCCCACCTATTTCCATTATTTTTAAATCTATAACTGTAATACCCTGTTAGTCTTTCCACCCCTCCCCCACTAGAGCTGTACCTTGAGTGTCCTGCCATCCATTCTTAATTAGCACATTTTCTTAGATAATATCACCACCTTCAACACGTCTTTGTTCCTTTTGTCTGTGACATCTTTTGATTATCTGCTCCTATCACTGCTTGTCCCTACAACCACCAGCCCCCCCACAACTTCTCTCCCCCCACCTTAAACCAGCTTATATTTCACCCCTCTCCTAACTTTACTCAGTTCTGCTGAAGGGTCATGAGGACTCGAAACGTCAACTCTTTTCTTCTCCGCCAATGCTGCCAGACCTGCTGAGTTTTTCCAGGTAATTCTGTTTTTGTTTTACAACACTAGTTGTCCAGGGAATTTCCACAGGTAGAATTTGTGTGGGAAGCTTGATCAATGGAACTACATTCTTCTTTCTTGGGCTGACATATAATACTAAAATCAAACAAGAGCTCACATATACTTGGATTAAACACTAGTGCCGGGAAGTTCCCATCACAGCAAAGATACAACTTCAGTGGATCTCCCGCTCAGGGACCATACTGCAGCCCTTACGTAATTCACAAAGTCCTTCATACCTCTAACTATGCACTTGAAAATCGTCTTAGAATTACTGGAGTTGATAATAGGGAACTACATGAAGAAACAATGCCCAGCCATTTTCATTGTCCCATGTTTCTCAGTTACTCATAATGTATGGGTTTTTCACCAAAGCTGTAGCACATCATTATTTCAAAGCAGGATTATGAGAGACCATGAATGTACAGTTACCACTGACAAAGGAGACATGTCTAAGCCATGATCTTGTTGAATGGCGGAGCAGGCTCGAGAGGACAAAAGACCTACTCCTGCTCATAATTCATATGTTCGTTATGTTCCATTTTGATCACTAATATAAGGCCTCAGCAAAATTCATGCTGGTGAGAGCGGTGATGAATCTTGTTGTGACCTCTTGAAAGGCTCTATACCTTAGTTGAGCCTACCAAGCAAAGAAGCAGAATGTTTGTAATTGAAGAGAGTTTAATACATGGATCCACTTGAAGATAATATATGAAAAGTCAATAGTTACTGTTCAAAGCTGACAAACAAATGAAGTTCTCCTTTTTTGGACCACAGATTAAGAACAATCCAAATTGGAAGTCTTGTAACGGTTAGGCTAATTCATTGGTCATTTTTTGTTGTTTCCATGATGTTTAGTTCAATTCCTGTGGAGATTCTGAACTCAGTGAATCGTTGGTTGTTTCTTTGACTCTGGTATATAGACTTCTTAATTTCAAAGTAGGATTATGTGAGATTGTGAATGTGATTCTGAAGCGTTAATTTCTCTCACCATTGAAATAGATTTTCAACTTCTGCCTGGGGCAGCAAATATGTAATGCCAGTTGAAATCCAGCCACATAGAGCTTTTTCTAAATTTTGGTTAATGACACTATGGCAAAAAACTGAGGCATTTTTGTCGACATTGGAATATTTATTGGATCCTTTAGTCTAATACACAACATTAAATTAGATTCTTCAGATTGAAGTGGCCATTTTGCTTTGTGGTGCATCTGCCCCTTTAAAGTTTCTTGCTGTCTCTTTTGGTATCACTCCTACTGCAACCACTGGGATTTTCCTCTGTTGCAATGGGAGGCCTCCTTTTGAAACCAGGAACTCTGTTGGGAGCCCATGTGCATTTGAAATGGCCCAGCGAGGAAACTGAGCTGTGTTGCACTGGTGGTAGTGGCACAATTTGGCAGCACAAAACTATCACAACGACACCTAACGCATGAGTATGAAAGTGCTTGTCAGCTATTTTAACAGAGGCATCACCCAGTTAAAAATAAGGAGACTGACCCCACCACTACAATATTGTTTGTATAGCAATATCACATAGGATAATTTGTTTGTTTGGATCACATTTGTAAGCTCTATGAACTCTTGGTTCTGATGTATTGAAAGCAGTATGAATCACCTTCACAAAGTTATAACAATGATATTTCCTTGGATTTATATTTAGACTG
Organism: Cetorhinus maximus; assembly: GCF_964194155.1. Taxonomy (NCBI): domain Eukaryota; kingdom Metazoa; phylum Chordata; class Chondrichthyes; order Lamniformes; family Cetorhinidae; genus Cetorhinus; species Cetorhinus maximus. The sequence goes on along the minus strand of NC_135881.1, from coordinate 125,228,475 downwards.
TCTGCTGTTTTGGTGGCACGAAGTGCTGTCCAACAGATTTCAAAGGTGATTTCTCTCCATCATCTACGGCACTGAAGTATCAGACCATTCCAGCGGAAAACAAGATGCTCGAAATGGAGGCAAATGCTCTGAGCAACAGTGTTAGCAGTGACAGCTCCATAATTTACTGCGATAAGTTACATTACTGTCCAAATGGATATACCTGCTGTAGAACACAGAACGGAGGTTGGAGCTGCTGTCCACATACTTCGGTATGTTACATACTGTATTACTAAAATATAAATTATGAATTTACATTTATATTTTCTTAAGTTGTCCAAATCCCCACAGTGAAAGGGAACTAACTTTACATTACGTCCTCACTCTAATTATATTAAGCACATTTTGCAATTTTCCTGATTCTGTGACCGGAGACTGGAAATGGAGGAAAATGCAATCAACTGATATTCTCATTGCTTGCAATGGTACACTCTGATATGGAGCTGGTGATTTTATCGTGACCACTAGCATGAATGGCTTCAATCTGCATTGACCCTGAATGGATTTTCCCTGCAGCGCATTTAAGCGTGGGTACAATATATTAATACAGCAAAAATCGATTTCAGATAATGTATTTGTATTTGTTTCCAGATTTCTTGAAGTCAACTGCTGGAACCCTCTTTTAACCTACAACAGTTACCAGGATAAAAAAGGACTTTGGTCCTTTTGACACCCTTATGTGTTCACCTTTCCATACTGCCCTCAATTCCATTTTTGTTATGCTTTGCACGCCAATGTTGTAAATTCTCAAGGTCACCCCTACCTGACTGTAAAGCAAAGTGCACCCAGATGTGGTACATTATCTTTTGAGTGGGACAGGGAACACCCAGGGATGGTAATGGAGGAATTTGGGGCATTGCCTCAGAGCTGTGGTTCTGTGAAATGACTATGTCAAGCCATTGCTTCACTATGTTGTTGTCCCAAGTTGATTATCAGTTCCATATAACGATTTTTCCAGGTCAACTCGGGTTGTCAACACTCCAGGATTGTCCTGGAGTCTCCAGGAATTAAAGATCAATCTCCAGGACATTGCTGTGTGCTACACTGGAGAAATATCATCAGGGCATTAAAAAGTTTGGGGTTTTTTTTGTCATTTTCTTTGAACATTTTTCTTTACTAGATACAAAGATATTGAAAATAGAGGGGGAAAAGGCTGTTTTTTCACAGTCAAACATCATTCAATTGGGTAATGAATCTTTTTGATTACCAATTGGAGTAGGAAGGCAGTGCCTCACATAGATGGATGTGTTGACCAACAAATAGCTGGAGCATGGGGGCAGTCATGTATTCCTGGAGATTTCATCACATTTAATCAGAGTTGGCAACCCTAGTGTCAACCTGTCTGAGACTGTCTAAATCACTCCCTATGCCATTGATGATTAGTTGCTAGGAATGTTGGCAGTAGATCTATTCAACCTTTATTATGATTGAGTTAACTACATAATATTGGATTGGAATCATGTGTAGGCCAGACCAGTGGAGTGGAAGGGGTGGGGGGAATGGGGTGGGGGGGAGCAGTTTCCTTTCCATGAAATACATTAGCGGATCAGTTAGCATTTATGATGGCGGGTTATCATGGTTAAATATTTTGATGTCAGTCTGCAAATTAACAGATTTATTGAATTCAATTTCATAATTTGGATTTGACCTCACCTTTGGGTTGCTAGTTCAGTTCTATGAGCACTATATTACCATTTCTGGTACAATGCAATGATTTGCTACTGTTGGTCCAGAAGCTTTAATACTTATAACATCTTTGTTTTGGAGGGGCAGGTAGTGTTGAACTTGTTTAAAATAAAAGCAAAAAACTGCGGATGCTGGAAATCCAAAACAAAAATAAAAATACCTGGAAAAACTCAGCAGGTCTGGCAGCATCTGCGGAGAGGAACACAGTTAACGTTTCGAGTCTGTATGACTCTTCAACCGAACTAAGGAAAAATAGAAAAAAGGTGAAATATAAGCTGGGTTAAGGGGGGGTGGGACAAGTAGAGATGGATAGAGGGCCAGTGATAGGTGGAGATCACCAAAAGATGTCACAGACAAAAGGACAAAGAGGTGTTGAAGGTGGTGATATTATCTAAGGAATGTGTTAATAGGTGACATTAAGGGTAGAAAGCAGGACGAGCAAGGTACAGATAGCCCTAGTGGGGGTGAGGTGGGGGGAAGGGATTGAAATAGGCTAAAAGATAGAGATAAAACAATGGATGGAAATACATTTAAAATAATGGAAATAGGTGGGAAAAGAAAAATCTATATAAATTATTGGAAAAAAGGGGGTTCGGAAAGTGGATGGGGATGGAGGAGAGAGTTCATGATCTAAAATTGTTGAACTCCATATTCAGTCCGGAAGGCTGTAAAGTGCCTAGTCGGAAGATGAGGTGCTGTTCCTCTAGTTTACGTTGAGCTTCACTGGAACATTGCGGCAGGCCAAGGACAGACATATGGGCATGAGAGCAGGGTGGAGTGTTGAAATGGCAAGCGACAGGGAGGTCTGGGTCATGCTTGCGGACAGACCGAAGGTGTTCCACAAAGCGATCACCCAGTCTTCGTTTGGTCTCTCCAATGTAGAGGAAACCGCATTGGGAGCAGCAAGTGCAGTAGACTAAATTGAGGGAAGTGCAAGTGAAATACTGCTTCACTTGAAAGGAGTGTTTGGGCCCTTGGACGGTGAGGAAAGGGGAAGTAAAGGGGCAGATGTGCACCTTCTGCGGTTGCATGGGAAGGTGCCCTGGGAGGGGGATGAGGTGTAGGGGGTGATGGAGGAGTGGACCAGGGTGTCCCAGAGGGAACGATCCCTGCGGAATGCCGCCCGGGAGAGGTGAAGGGAAGATGTGTTTGGTGGTGGCATCATGCTGGAGTTGGCGGAAATGGCGGAGGATGATCCTTTGAATGTGGAGGCTGGTGGGGTGATAAGTGAGGACAAAGGGGACCCTATCATGGTTCTGGGAGGGAGAGGAAGGTGTGAGGGCAGATGCGCGGGAGATGGGCCGGACACGGTTGAAGACCCTGGGAAACCTCGGTTAAGGAAGAAGGAAGACATGTCAGAGGAACTGTTTTTGAAAGTGGCATCATCAGAACAGATGGGACGGAGGCAAAGGAGCTGAGAGAATGGGATGGAGTCCTTACAGGAAGCGAGGTGTGAGGAGCTGTAGTCAAGGTAGCTGTGGGAGTCGGTAGGTTTGTAATGAATATTGGTGGACAGTCTATCACCAGAAATTGAGACAGAGAGATCAAGGAAGGGAAGGGAAGTGTCAGAGATGGACCATGTGAAAATGATGGAAGAGTGGAAATTGGAAGCAAAATTAATAAATTTTTCCAGGTCCAGATGAGAGCATGAAGCAGCACCGAAGCAATCATCGATGTACCGGAGAAAGAGTTGTGGGAGGGGGCCGGAGTAGGACTGGAACAAGGAATGTTCCACATACCACATAAAGAGACAGGCATAACTGGGGCCCATGCGGGTACCCATAGCCACATCTTTTATTTGGAGGAAGTGCGACTAAACTTGGTGTTCATTAAGGTGAAAGTTTTATGTATGGTAGGAAGGAATGAGCAATTTTTCATATTGTCATCCAATATCAACATTGAGCATTCTCACTCAAGTCATAAATAACCACTTGAGAACTGAAACCCTCTCCACTATGTTTCAACAAAGCCTTAATTCCAATCTCAGCAATGAGTCTCCTGGACCAATGTGAATCTTCCTGCTTCACGGCCGTCTGTTTAAGAGAAGTTCTATGCTGGTCCACACCAAAACTTGATATTGACAGCCTAAGTTCACTTGAAATAAAATTCTGACAAGTGACAGAGAGAAGTCTTTACCTTTAGATATTCTTTCTTTCGGCTGTTTGCTGCTCAACTGGTGTCCACTACTATCCAAATGGTCTCTGATCTATTGGCACCTTTACTGGGCAATGCCAAAGTGCAGGTTTGAGTTTCTCGCAGAATCCTACTACCCCATACTCTGGCCAAAGCCAACAATAAAATAAAATTAGTAGTGGTAAACATGGCAGTGCTAAGTGCCACTGTCCGCAGCAACCTCTCACTTGTTTACTGCGGTGGGCACTTGAGGAGAATAAACTTGCAGAGCAACAGGATAGAGTTGGGGAATTACACTGACTCTACAAAGAACCGACATGGGCTGATGGGCCAAACGGCTTTCTTCTGTGCCAATAAGATTCTATGACACTCCCTTTCCTTAATGTTTTTACAAACAATTTTTTAGTGAAAGTTACCTGCTTTACTTGTGAAATAACTCTTTGGTCTTTATTTCCAATTAGGCCGTTTGTTGTAAAGATGGTGTCCACTGCTGTCCTCATGGCACTAAATGTGATATTCAAAGGTTAAGGTGTATAATGGATAGTAACAGTATCCCATGGCTTGTGAAGAAACCTGCTCAGATTGTGTCAGAAGATCTACAGAATAATCTCAGCAGTGATGGCCCACTGGTTTATTGTGATGACACCCATGTTTGTAAAGCTGGAAGCACGTGCTGCAAGATGTGGTCTAAAGGATGGGGATGTTGCCCATTTCCTAATGTAAGTCACTATTGATGACATGGACTGTGTATTTGTTAAAACACTACTTGTTTATCTCAGTCATTTGAATCTGAAGAGTCATGCAGTGTCCACATCAGAAACAGTTTAATTGAAAAATACTATTGCAACATACAAAGGCCACTTTACAATTCTGAGTGAATTATGAATCAATTCATTGTTACAATGATATAGGCACCAATCACTCAAAAGGGATTTGGTAAACACGTTATGAGTTTGTTTATTTAAGCTAGGCACATGAGAACAGCGATACAAAGGTAAAAAAGTTGAAGACATCAGCAGCAGAGCTGTGTGTGTGTGCTCTGTCCAAAGGCAAAAGCGAAACTTGTGGTATTAAGATAAGACCACTCAAATCTGTAAGTTTCTAGTAAGCAAAGGTTTTATTCAAGCATATGTTGGGAGGACACAGCCTGGTTCTACAGTGTGTCTCTCTCCGATATAAAGGCTGCGTAGCATATTTATATCTTTTAGTTATCACATTTCACTATACTGCCTAGTACAACCTCCAGTCACATATATTACAAGCAGAATTATTCAAGCTGCAGATATCTGTTATTTCACTGGGAGGCTGGGAAATGCCTCGGTTCTAACACCTCCTAGTCTGTGCTCTTATCACCCTAACATTTGTTTACCCGTCCTGTGAAGGTCATTAAGTTTTATGACTTGTGTTTGTAAGTTGGGTTCCCAAAGTACCATATCCATCGCCTATGTGTTGGCTATATCTCCCATCATGCTTAGAAAGAGGTCTCATGGCTGCACTGGTCTACTTTAAAGCTGCTAATATTCATACTACATTTGCCTATTTTTTTAAGCTGTTAATGCACATCTTAATATCAGTCTGAATATCTATTTATTTCATTATCCCACTTCAGACCCTCCTTTTCAACCTCTGGACAGGCACTAACTGGCCCAGGAGGGACATTCCCCCAGATCCTCTGCTCACCAGAAAACTCTAGGGATCCTACTAGAGTCCGGTCTGCTACTCTACTGTTGTCTTACGGGCTTTGCCTAAGTCCTACCGACCTAAACTAGGCCCAGAACCACCATTTCATTAAATTGTGAAATGCTCATAAACATTCCCAATTTTTGTATTCCCTGGGAGGGGAACTTCAGTTGCCGTGGATACCGAGGTCTACCCTTTATTGGCCAGCATTACCATCCACACTGCTTGGAATACCATCAGGCTCTGATAACAGCAAATACAGAGACTAACTATTAAGACTGCAACAGACGCAACGGTTGCTGTCACCCTCCCTACTTCCCAGCAGTTATACTGCATCCTTGCCCTAACATTTGTTTACCCATCCTGTGAAGATTATTAAGTTTTATAACTTGTGATTGTCAATTGGGTTCCTACAGTACCATATCCATCATTTCTATGTGCTAGCTATATTTCCATCAGGCTTAGAAAGAGCTTTCATGGTTGCCCTGGTCTATGTTAAAGCTTTTAATATTCATACTACATTTGCCTATTTTTTTAAGCTGTTAATACACGTCTTAATATCAGTTTTAATATCTAATTATTTCATTACTCCACTTCAAAGCTAAGACTGGATTGCATGACACGCTTCCCTGCTAGTGATGCCATGCTACTATCTCTTAGAGGCATATTACAACATTCCCTTTTCTTTTTAAAGATAAGTTCCCTCCTTCCAAAGAAGTATAACTATTTACAATATGTGTTAATGTTTATCACCATTACATAAGTGCATAGAATAGATGAATCTATGGGTCCCTAAAGCGTAGAGGTAATCTGCTCGTACGCCTTGATCTTGTAATGGTAATAAAGACAAAAAGTGTTGGAAAAACTCAGCAGCTGGCAGCATCTGTGGAGAGAGAAACAGAGTTAGCGTTTCAAGTCTGTATGATTCTTCTTCAGAGGATTTGGTATGGCCTTAACATCCTCTATTTTGCTTGGATTGGGATGTGCACCAGCACTGGAATAAATAGAATGGAAGAAATTGATCTGCTGCACATTGGCACATTTCAGAATGTTGGACACTAATTCTTCATTATGTGCCGCTTACACCAATAAGTGTAGATTATGGTTATGTTCTTGCTTAGTTCTACCCACAACAGCAATGTCATCAGCAATGCAGATGCACCCTGGCACAGTGCATGTAATGTGGTCCATCTAACTTTGAAAGAGACCCTGGTTAACACAGCCCAAAAAGAAGTTGTTGAAAACAGTATCGCCTGAATGAGGTATGGAATGTAGTAAGCACTTGGGTCTTCACTGCAAGATGTACTGACCAGTAGCCATGCTTGGCATCAATCTTTGAGAAGAATTTTACACCTGCAAATCTCATATTTAACTCTTCAAATTGGGCATTTTGTAAGGACAACATTTCAAATCTGCGTTTAACCGTAGTGGATCGAGGCATACTCTCAATTATCTGTCCTTCTTTATGACATGTGATTGAGCTGTACCAATCTTTGTGCTCTTGCACTCTTCTAACAGTACCATATTTCTCCATTTTGTCTAGTGCGGCCTTCAATTTGTCTTGTAAGTGGATGCTGTACTTAAATATCTGAATGTTAGGTCATGAACAGAGATGATAGGAGTAGTTTTCGGGGTTGATCTGCCTTGTGAAGTCTGATTGATTTCATGCATTCTGACTAGTACGAGGTCACAGCATGCCAGTAGACCTACAATACCTGGGCCTTTAGTTTCCATGATGTAGACCATCAAAGACACGATCAATCCTCCAGGGCATTAGTACTCCAGGACTATTGAACCTGCACATGGACTTAGTGAATGGTTGTATGCTGAAACTTTCACAGTAGTAGGTTTCACCATAGCCTTCCATGTCTGTGGATACATGTCTTTTGGAATTCGCAGGGGTAGTATGTTGGCACTTGCCCTTGTGTCAATCTTGGCCAATAATGAGTAGTAACCAACTTTCTTAGGGCAGCTAATTTGAATCTTGGCAAACACTTCAGATATTGAGATGGCATCTATGTTTTCCACGAGATTGACAGTGTGAAACATGTTTTCAATGCTCTTTGTCTCATCGTGCACAGCATCGTCATTTTCTGGTTCATCAGTCACCTCATTTATATGTTTCTGATGGGATACCAGATGGTTATTCATTTTGCTGGATGGATACTGGATGGTCATTCTTATTGCTTGAAAGTACCCATTATGTACAGTCTGTTTGGATAAGTACACAACTTTTAGCTGCATCAGCTTTTGCCCAAGTGCACTGCCACTGCCAATGGCCCTTTCAGCCACATGCCTTGCAGAATTGCTGGAAAGCCGGGCATTTCCTTGGTGCACGCAGAAGGCCACACCTTCCACATGTCTTGCTAGGTTTGGGTGTTCTAATAAGTGCATCAACAATTGGGTAGTACTTAGGACATGTAAGCTTCATTGACCTGCAAGGATCATTTCATACTTACCTTCATCCTTGAGTAGTTCTTCGATGCTATATGTTTTGGGTTTGTCCAGCAGGTCTTTCTGGGATGCTTCCATGGGAGTGGATGTGATCACCAACTCAACAATTCTGTTTGCTAGCTCTGCATTTGAAAAATCACAGTATGTGCACTGTTCTCTGCGTCTGCAAGCTGTTGTCGAAATGACATGAACTCTAGTCGATGAATGTGGAAGTTTGACGTGATTCTGAACTGGACTTCCAATGTCGTCCATATCTTTTGGGGATCCTTTGGTCTTCTGCTGTTAATCATGACATGTTCAGCCTGTTTCCAACTCATTCCCAATTACTAGATGAAGTTTTGTGGCTTGTTTGTCTGATTCAAACATACCTGAATCAAGAAGGTTGGAGGTTTTCTCATGCTGTGTAGCATGCTCTAGGTTCTGTTCACCATGTTGTACCTGTGCTTAATCTTGCTGCCAGGATGTTTGACCACTGCTGAGCACCATGTTGTGTTGTTATAATGATAAGGGCTCCAATCGTTCATAAGGGATCGGGTAAACATGTTGTGCATTCATTTATTTAGATTAGGCACAAGAGAAGTGATATAAAGGTAGAAAGCTTGCAGAGCTGTGTGTGTGTGTGTGTGTGTGTGCTCTGCCCAAAGACAAAAGTGAAACTAAGACTGGATCGCATGACACACTTCCCTTTTGGTGATGTCATGCTGCTATCCCTTAAAGACATTTTACAACACAATGTGTTATCATATATATTGCTCTAATTGATCATTGAATATGTAAAAGTAATAAAGATGAAATCCAATTTGTTTTTATAAAAATACTTTCAATGATTTAGAAGCGCGACAGGCCAACTTTCTTGTTTTCATTGTCACAAATATAAATCTGTTTTACCAAAACTACGTTCTGCTTAGCTAGGGTATATTTATTGTAAACATAACATCCCGGATCAAAGAATCCATTTATTTATAAGCTTTCTTTATTTTAATCATTCAACTGTAATTTTATCTCATTGGTATTTCCTGCATTTCCTTCTCAGGCTCATTGTTGCTGGGATGGGCTACACTGCTGCCCCAGATTCCACTACTGTGATTCGAAAAGACATCTCTGCAAACGTTTTTTCTTTCCATACAACAAATTCCAGTTCTCATCAGCCAAAAATGCAGAAGAATCTGAAAATTTTTAAAGCTGTCCTGCGCACGTAGTGCTGCTGAATTTAAGTTCACAGAGAAGTCGTTCTATTTTGCAGCTACAGATGTGGAAACAGCATCAATTTTGTTAACTTGCTATTTGTTTCTTTTTGTTAGATACTTTCAGTAATCAGATTTTTTTCAAAAATCATTCTTTATTTGGCTACTTTACTAGAATTTGTCTAAAGGAATATAATCAGCTTGTCAAATTTGTTTTTCTTTTGTTTTAAGGCAACTCTTCATTGGCTTTTAGCAGCGAACACATGTATCTTATTAATCACAATTAAACAAGCATCAAAAATGTGGCAGAAGGATTTATTTATTATGTTAATTGAAAAATATTAATTTTCTTTATTTGGAAATGGAAACTATCTACTCTGTCTCTTCTCTTATTCATACTATATATAAATGATTAAATTAAAAATCACCAAAGTGAGATTAAAACCATTCAAAGAGATGACATAGAATTTGAATAACAGCACAGAAACAAGCCACCAAATCTCCACCAGTGTTATTCTTCACATGGTCCATCTAATCTCATGTTTGCTCATCATACCCTTTAATGTTCCTCTCATTTTTAAGCAACTTTTAAAGAAACATGAACTGGGAAATTTCCTTTGAGCTGATCCTGCCCTGTGGTTGTAGCTTCACTGGTTGTGTGGCACAAACTTTGGCCAGATTTTGTGGACGTGGGAGGTTGATATAGCGATCTGTCAATGTTCACTGTCATTAATGATCTGAAATTGACCGCAATTTCAGGATCCCAGGCAAAAAGAGATTAGCATAGCAATCCTGAAGTTGCTAACTGTTACTCAGGGTTCCAACACAGGCTGCATTGTGATCGCTGCACCCTGCTCCCCCAACCCCTTCCAGCAGAGTTGGCAAGAACTGAAATCAGTGAGAAATTCAACTTTCCCCCACCCATATCGCTACCTGAAACTCCAATAAAAGTTCCACCTTGTTTAAATTGGTGTGACTGGATTTTTAACAGCAATGTGATTAACAAAATGTGATGAATAACTTGCACTGCAAAACAAAATTGCAGAATCATTGAGTGCTGTGAAATAATAGATTTTTGAAAGCTACTTTCTCAAATAGTTTCTTTTTTAAAGATTTTTCTCAATATTTGAGCTTTTACCTTCACCCCAGTATGTCCCAATCTTTAATGTGCTCTCTGTCAGTATTTTTAAAAGTGATTTTACTTTGGTGCTTTTTGTTTCCTGTCTGGGTGCTGTGAAAACCCTTTCAGGGATTGGCTACTCCACACTAGGAATGCCCAATAAAGAATGCTGCAATCAGTTGCAGTATTGCACAGCTGTAGAGATGAAATTCTGAACAGAGAGATCATCACAATGCTCAGTGAAACTTATTTCAAGGTCAGCAGTGATTGTCTTTGCTTCATCATTGACCACAAACTCCAATCCTATTATAGCAGTGCAGTAGGAGCAGCTCAAAGGAAATTTCCAGCTGTGGATTCTGCTGCAATGGTGATTCATGGTCAAAATTTCCACATGCCAAACACTTCCTTCGAAGATTTTAAAAAATCTTTCTTTGATTATTTTTCTGATTATTTTAACTTTATGGCCTCCCACCAGTCAGTGATCTTATCTTAACCTCCTATAATCCTAACATAACCTCTTATAATATTTAAAGATTGCTATCAGGTCACACCATAATCTTCTCACCTTCTCAGTTCAATTGAAAAATCTTTCTCAAATCCTGCTTCATTTTAGTAACCTTGGTAATCTGGAGTGTATTTATGCTGCATTTTGATTCCTTCATCTCATGGTGTGCCCAAAATGGCTCACAATGCATCAGCTGTGGCCTAAGGTCTTGCTAAAATTCAACATTGCTTTCTTGCTTTTGTATTCTATGCCCTTGATTCCCAGGGGAGTTTTTAAAACTAATTTCAGATGGTTTCAAAATTGAAGGGAGCATGAAGTTTGGTGAGAATATTTTACCATTTCCTGCCCACAAAATTGTTTGCAAGTTTTCACCCAAAGCCGTAGTGGGAAAGGCAGCACCTGTTCAAATGTAATTAGAAAAAGTTAAATAATGAAGTGCTGCTGGTCAAACATTTAATTTTGCAATTTGATACCCACAGTGAGAATGCAGCATAAACCTGGCATCCAGCATTGCTAGGCAGTTATATTAAGGCATTTCTTAACTTTTTTTGTTTTGCTACTGCCATCACTACCAAAGGGTTAAATTATGAGGAAAGGTTACATAATTCTCTTTACAGGCTGGGCCTGTACCCATTGGCATTTAGAAGATTGAGAGGTGATCTTATTAAAACATATAAGGTACTGAGGGCACTTGACAGGGTGGATGCTGAAAGGATGTTTCCCCTTGTGGGAAAGACTAGAACTAGGGGACACAGTTCAAAAATAAGGGGTCTCCCATTTAAGATGGAGATGAGAAGAAATTTTTTCTCTTCAGGGTTTTGAATCTTTGGAACACTCTTCCCCAGAAATCGGTGGAGGCAGGGTCAATGAATATTTTTAAGGCAGAGGTAGATAGATTCGTGACGAACAAGGGAGTCAAAGGTTATTGGGGGTAAGCGGAATGTGGAGTTGAGGCCAGAATCAGATCAGCCATGATCTTATTGAATGGTGGAGCAGGCTCAAAGATCCGAATGGCCTACTCCTGTATCTAATTTGCATGTTCGTGTGGATGTTCACATGTAAACTAGGCTTGAATTCCACAGAATATAAAAGATTAAGGGGTGACCTAATTGAGGTGTTTAAGATGATTAAAGAATTTGATCAGGTAGATAAAGTATTTCCTCTGATGAAAGAGTCAAGAACAAAGTGGCAAAACCTTAATATTAGAATTGGACTGTGCATCAGGAAGCACTTCTTTACACAAAGGATAGTGGAACTTTGCAACTCTCTGCCCCAAAATGCTGCCGCGTTCTCCACCATCGGATGTCGGGAACGTCATTGTAATACATCAGCATGTCATTATAAGACCAGCCTGCTGGACTTATCTCCCCACTACTGGATCATCCGCCCATGTTGGCAGGAAAACACAGCAACATGTTTCACAGCAGCACATAAGTGACCAGTCCAGTCTCTTCCCACCTACATCCGCGATTCCTCTCACGCCCTACATCATATCAACAATTTCCAGTTCCCTGGCCCCAACTGCCTCCTCTTCACCATGGACGTCCAATCCCTCTACTCCTCCATCCCCCACCTGGATGGCCTGAGGGCTTTCCGCTTCTTCCTTGAACAGAAGCCTGAACAATCCCCATCCACCACTACTCTCCTCCATCTGGCTGAACTTATTCTCTCATTGAACAATTTCTCCTTAAACTCATCTCACGTCCTCCAAATAAAAGGTGTGGCTATGGGTACCCACATGGGCCCCAGTTATGCCTGTCTCTTTATGGGGTATGTGGAACATTCCTTGTTCCAGTCCTTCTCAGGCCCCCTCCCACAACTCTTTCTCCAGTATATCGATGACTGTTTCAGTGCCGCTTCATGCTCCCGTCTGGACCTGGAAAAATTTATTAATTTTACTTCCAATTTCCACCCCTCCATCACTTTCTTATGGTCCGTCTCTGACACTTCCCTTCCCTTCCTTGACCTCTCTGTCTCAATTTGTGGTGATAGGCTGTCCACCAGTATTCAATACAAGCTCACCGACTCCCACAGCTACCTCGACTACAGCACCTCACACCCCGCTTCCTGTAAGGACTCCATCCCATTCTCTCAGTTCCTTCGCCTCTGTCGTATCTGTTCCAATGCCACTTTCCAAATCAGTGCTTCTGACACGTCTTCCTTCTTCCTTAATCGAGGTTTCCTACCCGTGGTGGTTGACAGGGCCCTCAACTATGTCTGACCCATCTCCTGCGCTTCTGCCCACACACCTTCCTCTCCCTCCCAGAACCATGATAAGGTCCCCCTTGTCCTCACTTTTCACCCCACCAGCCTCCGCATTCAAAGGATCATCCTCCGCCATTTCCGCCAACTCCAACATGATGCTACCACCAAACACATCTTCCCTTCACCCCGCTGGTGGCATTCCCTCCGGGACACCCTGGTCCACTCCTCCATCACCCCCAACACCTCAACCCCCTTCCACAGCACCTTCCCATGTAATCGCAGAAGGTGCAACACCTGCCCCTTTACTTCCCCCCTCCTCACCGTCCAAGGGCCCAAACACTCCTTTCAAGTGAAGCAGCACTTCACTTGCACTTCCCTCAATTTAGTCTACTGCATTCGCTGCCCCCAATGCGGTTTCCTCTACATTGCAGAGACCAAATGCAGACTTCGGTCTGTCCGCAAGCATGACCCAGACTTTCCCGTCGCTTGCCATTTCAACACTCCACCCTGCTCTCATGCCTGTATGTCAGTCTTTGGCCTGCTGCAATGTTCCAGTGAAACTCGACACAAACTGGAAGAACAGCACCTCATCTTCCGACTAGGCACTTAACAGCCTTCCAGACTTGACATTGAGTTTAACAACTTCAGACCATGAGCTCTCTCCTCCATCCCCACCCCTTTTTGATCCGCTTTTTTCAAATATTCATTTTTATTTTAAATTTTTACATATATATATTTTTCCCACCTATTTTTATCATTATTATTTTTAAAAAATTATTTCCATTTTTATTCGTTGATTTATCCCCGCCTTTTAGCCTATTTTGATCTTTTTTCCCACCACTATCCTCCCCCCACCCCCGCCACCCCACCTCCATTAGGGCCATCTGACACTTGCTCATCCTGTTTTCTACACTTAATGTCACCATTTGCACCTCCTTTAGCCAGTATCACCACCATCAACACCCCTTTGACCTTCTGTTTATGACATCTTTTGCAATCCCTCCTTTGCCTCCACCTATCACTGGCCTTCTATCCAGCTTCACCTGTCCCACCCCCCTTATACAGTGTAAATTTCATCACATTTCTACTTCTCTTTAGTTCTGAAGAAGAGTCATACGGACTCAAAACGTTAACTCTGTCTTTCTTTCCACAGATGCTGTCAGACCTGCTGAGTTTTTCCAGCACTTTTTGTTTTTGTTTAAGTTTTCCAGCATCCGCAGCATTTTGCCTTTACATAAATGACATGCATCTGGTGGGCTGCACTTCACTTGGGACTTCAAGGTTTGTTTGCCTACCTTGCTTTGGTCAGCACTTACGGTCATCAGCACCAGACTTCACAAATAGCATCACATCACTTTTAGTGGGGCTCATGGCAGTCTCTACCTACCAGATCAGCCATAGGTGGGTGGCCTTTCAATGGCTGCAGGGCTAGAGCTTGCTTGGCGAAGGAGGATAACCAGGGTGTGTATTTGGCAGGCGGGGGGGCACATGTTGATCTGTGCAAGTGGCCTAAAGATGGTAAGGGCTGAGGAGGCAGTCTCCAGAGGAGATGAGGCCAGATGGACATGTGAGGGTGTGTGTGTGAGAAATCAAGATATTCCTTGAGCTGGCAGTGAGTGAGATACCAGTGAATGTATGATGGGCTTGAGTGTATGAGTTTAGAGTGATGAGATGGTTGTCATATCCTGGCTGTACGGATGCGATCATTCATCCTCTATCTGCATTGGATGGCCAACCTCTTATGTGCAGCATTGGCACTGATCACCACTGCCACTGCCTCCCAAGTCTGGTTGATCGTGCCACTGCCCATCCTGCCATCAGACCGGGGGTAGAGGACATCATAGCAGGTCTTCATGGCATCCAAAAGGCATTCCAGTGATGAGGCACTAAACCTGGGGGCTGCAGTCTTTTTGCCTTTCCTGGACAACTTCCCTGCAGTAGTGGTAGACTGGAAACACTGAGATGTGTGCGCGTGGCTGGATTTTAAATATGGCGCCCGGCATGAAGAAGTGGCAAGGTGATGGTGTGGTGGGCGAATGAGAGCCCACCCGCCATGGAAACGGCATGCTTCCCAGGAAAGTATAACAATGCAGTGGGTTTGGGACGGTATGGCGTAAAAACCCGTCATTGCAACTGGTGGGTAAAATGGCGTTTTACTGCTACTGCACTTAGTGCAAATCTGGGACGATTCCGCCCATACGGTCCATCCTGAAAAGATGCACAGGTGCCCATCTACAACATTAAACAATTAGATTTGCAAGGGGCACCAAATAAACTAAACATGTATTGTGATAGCCCATCAGTTTTTTCATGAACCCCTGGCACAAAGGTGACTTCTTTATTATATACAGAGGAACCTGCTTCATCAGTAATGTAGTATGGATCCAATCTTTTATATCCAAGATCATGTTCCAGAGAGGCAAATACCACAATTATCACCTGGTCTCCTAATCACCAATCATTTTCTCTGACCCCTTGTTCAACATATTCTTTTGCCTTTCTTTGAGATTTCTCCAACTCTTTGGCCTTAGATACTGGTTTAGTTCTGTGGCATAGTTCTTGGTGATAGCCTTGTTGCTGCTTGGTGTGAAGTACAGATATTCTGGAATTCTTATTTGCCATTACCTCAAAAGGAGAATATTTAGTAAATCGTTAGCCATCAAAACCATTGGTGTGCAACTGCCTCATGTTTTGTCGGTTAGGACTATGATTTAATTCAATATCATCTTAATGATTCTATTATTTTGTTCTACTTATTCAGATAATTATGGATAATAATTAATATGGGCCCCCCATATTTTTGGGGAGGCTGCAGGGGAGCTTGGTAGTGCAGGAGAAAACCCAGCAGGTTTGCAGATGAGAGTTCCTCTCGAATTTAACTTTCATCGGGCCCGAATGTCCGCGGAGTGGCGATCCGAGTCAGATTGCCACTCTGCTTCTACTTTTTTACCTTGCAATCTTTTCAATCCCTGTCACCTGACCTTACAACTCAGGCCAGGTAGAGAACTGTGCAGTGCAGCATGTTGCTGAAGACTTCAGTCGAGCGCGGATAAATCGGAGGCAAGGAGACCATGCCCCCTATGTTGAGGCACTGTCTGCTGTAAATCTGATAAGTTTAAAGGTCCAGCCAGAGAGAAGGTAGGTTTGTCAGGTACGTGGTTAGTATTTGTGGGGGTGCAGTGGGGGGGAAGACACTGGGGGAGGGCGTCAGGCAAGGGGGGACATGCATTGCCCAAGGGGGAGTTGGGGTGGGGGTGGGGGTGATGTCGGACACCACAGGACAGGGGGGATAGGCTGCAGTGGGGAAGGGGCAGGTGGTTGGGTGTGGGGCGGACAGTCGCGGGGTAGTGTTAGGTAGTCAGCGGGGGTGGGAGGTCAGGTCAGATTGGGTCGTCAGGTTGGGCCTTGAGGGGTTAATCGGGGGTTGGGGGGTGTACCAGGGTCGGGGGGTCAGTGGGAGCTTGGTGGGGGGGGTGGTGTCCCATGGTGGGGTAGTTGTGGGGTGTTCCCTGGGGGTTCAGGGATTGAGGGTGTCCCCTGGAGGGTGGGAAGAATCCTGTGGGGAGTGTAGTCTGGTGGGTGGGGGTAGTGGGGGTGGGGGGAATTTCCTGGGTGTTTGGGGATGTGGGGTGGGATCCTGTGGGGGGTTGATATGGGTCTGTGGGTAACTGTTGGTGTAAGACATTCGGAACCAAAAAAAGTTTACGATTTAATCCAAATTTTTGGATGGTTCCTAGTGCAGGGAAATTACACATCGGAAGTTTGCACTTCCCAGGCTATTGATGTTCCCTTACTTGGGAACCTCCGGGTGTGGTAGCAGCAGGGGGGCGGGGGGGGCGGACGGGGGGAGATTTTTTTTCTTTCTTTTTGAAAAATATACTTTATTCATAAAATATCTGAAAGAACATTACAAAATATTTCTAAATCGCCATCACAAAAAGTACAATCAGATTCAACTTTTACACCTGGATCACGAGGTGTTTCAATACAATCAATGGATATTACAATCATTTCAATATGGTCATTACAGACAGTCAGACAGTGCAGTGGGATTGGAGTTATCAACATACATCATGGTGCACTCTGAGGTGCTTCAATTATAATACAATTAGTATTCAATGCATACATTCATATATTCATTGTGAGCCGTACAGCCCAAGGGGTCTAAAGAATTCCCAGCCCCTCGGTGCACTGTGGCAGAAAGGTCTTTGACAGCGACCTTTCCCCATTGCGCCTTTGTGGCGGCTGCCCCAAGCTTTAGTGTGTCCCTCAGCACTTAGTCCTGGACCTTGGAGTGTGCCAGTCTGTAACACTTGGTCAGGGACAACTCTTTGCAATGGAAGACCAACAAGTTTCGGGCAGACCAAAGAGCGTCTTTCACCGAGTTGATGATCCTCCAGCTGCAGCTGATGTTTGTCTTGGTGTGTGTCCCTGGGAACAGCCCGTAGAGCACAGAGTCCTGTGTTACCGCGCTGTTCAGGATGAACCTCGACAGAAACCACTGCATCTCTCTCCAGACCTTCTTTGCAAAGGCACAATCCACAAGGAGGTGTATGGGGGGTGATGGAAAGCGAGGTTATTGCTGCAGGGAAGAAGCAAAAGATTGGGTATTAGGATTTTCAGGATTGAAAGAGTTAATGTGTAGGGCTGGAGAAACAGTACCGCCCACATGATGATGCAAGAGACAGATACATGAGCAAGAGTCAAAAAGGAGAAAGCTTATGGCTTAGACTAAGTAACATCTGTAGTCTTGTTTATCTGTATATAGTTATGTACATCCAATATACCAGTTATTGTTCAGGCATATTGATGTCTCTGCAATCGTTCCTTAGCTAGTCATAAACAACATACAACAGTGGGGGAGGAGGTGGGCTATTACTGTAGGGAGGGAGCAAGAGATTGGGGCTCATGGTAGTGGGGAGGGAGGCCATTGTGCAAGAGGGAGATGGGAGACTGAAGACTCTTATTGACCCAAGAGGAGCGTTGTAAAGGGCTTGTACCTCACAAAGGGCAAAGCAGCCCACTTGATTGGCACCCCCATCCACAAACATTCACTCCCTCTACCACCGACGCACAGTGGCAGTAGTGTGTACCATTTACAAAATGCACTGCAGCAACTCACCAAGCCTCTTTAGATAGCAGGTCCAAACCCGTCTAGGAGGACAAGGACAGCAGACACATGGGAACCGCCACCTGGAAGTTCCCCTCCAAGCCACTCAACATCCTGACTTGGAAATATATCACCGTTCCTTCACTGTCGCTGGGTCAAAATCCTGGAACTCCCTTCCTAACAGCACTGTGGGTGTACCTGTACCACATGGACTGCAGATGTTCAAAAAGTCGGCTCAACACCATCTTCTCAAGGGCAATTAGGGATGGGCAATAAATGTTGGCCTAGCCAGTGGTGCCACATCCCATGAATGAATAAAAACAAACTACTGCTTCCTTTTTACTGCCAGGTTTCCCAAACCCTGGGAAACCCACTAGGCACTGTTCAATTTAAATCAAGCTCCCAATTGAACTGTGGAGGACTCGACAGCAGTATACTTGCACACCACAAGTCCACAAAACTTGCTGCTGTGAAAACGAGTGCCTATGCTGCAAGTCGGGGACATGTTTCCCATTCTTTTACTTTTAATCCCACTCTCACAGCCTCATTTTCCTGACATAGAGAGTTTAATAATGAGGACATGAAATTTCCATTCCAAATCCTGCAAGCAAGATTTTATTATCTGCCCATGAAATGTGTCACTATGGACAAAGTGAGATTCTACCCGGTGAAAACTGTTCCATTAGGATGCAAGCAGTACTAGGTGTGGTACTATTTTGCATTAAGAAAGCCTCCTTCTAGTAATAAAACAAATTGGTAATCATTAGAGTATGTGGGAATGAAGACTTACCTCAACTACGCTTGGGAGGTCATTGAATCTTACAAAGATTTTTGATAGACAATGGTCAAGGGTTATGGGAGTTAGGAAAGTGGAGTTAAGGCCATAGTCAGATCGGCCATGATCTTATTAAACGGCGGAAGTGGCTCGAGTGGCCAAATTGCCTATCCTGCTCCTACTTCTTACTGCACAGTGTGCCAATTCTCAGAATGGTGGAAATTGCACTGGCAGCTTCTGTCACCTTCCTCCATATATACTGGACCTCCCTTAAAGGGATTTTTTTGTATCTTAGTATCTAACATTTTTTTCCTTTTGACCCTGATTTCTGCCTGCTATACTTTCTCAAATGCATTTGAAAATTTGAGATTCTCTGCTGCTGAGGAGCCTCCCCATTGCTTCTACTCCTTGATGTCTTGGACAAAGGTTGTCCTAACTGGCTGCAACTGTTTGGCTGAAGTTTGACTAAAGTTTGACTGTTTGACTAAAAATTAGTCCCCTCTGCCACTAATCTGCTAATGACATAGGGTAGAAGAAATTGAGGTTGACATTGCCATGATATACTGCAACACCCAAGTATTAGCATGTAGCCCAGTTATAGTGATTACATGAATATGAACAACTTACATTTAGATAATGTATTTAATGTCATTAGACAAGACATTAAACATGAGAAATATCAATAAAGGTGTTTTGACACTGAGCCAGAGAAGGAGATGTCAGGAAAGGTGACAATAAGTTTGATCAAAGAGGTAGGTTTTAAAAAGTTTCTTAAAAGAGGGGAGAGGTAGAGAGGCAAAGACAGTTTAGGAAGAGAATTCCAGGGCCAGAATTTTTCGCTGATTGGGCGGGCGCTTGCCTGACCCGCTCGAGTGTAAAATGATGATGATGTCAGGCAAGCGTCCTGACGTCATTGCACGATATTTCAGTCGGTGGGCACACGCTAAACTCGGAAGCACACCCGCCAACAATTAAGGGGGCTATTAAGCTCATTAATGGCGCAATTAAGTGGGACTTTTTGCTGCCTGTCCAACGTTACAGTTGGCGAGCAGGCGAATCGGCCAAGCGGCCTTTGCATTCTTCAGGAAACCTCATCCAAGGACAGGATCCGTTATTAAAAAAAAACCTATGCATAGAGTTTTTATGATGTCTATGCTCAGGTGACTGCTTGTGTTGCGTGGACATTTCTTTCTGAATTTAAAAATCTTTAATACTTTTGAGGTCTTCAGCTCCCTGAGAAAGTTCTCTGCCTTCAGGGAGCTTTCTGTGAGTGCTTCCCCATGCCTGCGCTGACTTCAGCGCTAGCCCTCCTCCTGCCCCCAGCCCAGGCAGCGCTGATCATATCAGCGTGTGCAACAGGCTGGCTGGCTGTTAACTGGCCAGCCAGCGTGAAATTGTGGTTGGGGGTTGATCGCTGGTGGCGTTCCGTTCCCCGGATGCTCCCAGGCCCGCTGATCGCGCCCGTACACCGACCAAAGAATCTTGTCCCAGAGATTATTGTCTAGACAGCTGAAAACACAGCTGCTAATGGCAGAGCCATTAAAATCAGGGATGTGCAAGAGCCAGAGTTGGAGTTGCACAGTCACCTCAAAGGCTTGTAGAGCTTGAGGAGGCTACAGACTTGGTTGAGGGGAGGGGAGCAGAGTGTGGTGGGGGTTGTCATGGAAGGATTTTAAAACATAGATGATGATCTTAAAATTGAAGTCTGGCAGCCAGTGAAGGGCAATAACACAGTTGTGATGGTTGAACAAAATTTGTAAAAAGTTAAGGTGTAGGTAGCAGAGTTTTGGATGAACACAAGTTTACATGCTGTGGAAGATGGGAGATCGGCCAGGAGAGAATTGGAATAGCTAAATTTAAAGGTAACATAGGCATGGTGGAGGGTTTTAGCAGCAGATGAGTTGAGGTGGAGTTAGCGGTCTGCCCGTGTAGACAGCGCCTCTGCCGGTACAGGCGCTCTGCCCGTGTAGACAGCGCGAGTGATTCACTCTTCCGGAGGCCCAGCCTGACGTCACCAATAGCTGCGTGCGCAGCCGCCGTCCTCGCTGTTTTCTATTGGGCCGCGTCTCCCGGCGTTACCAAGGTTACAGTCGGCGTTGGTCACAGAGACGAGGAGGTGGTCGAGTTAGTGAGGGACGGGTTAGAGGAACCGGAGCAGCAATGTCGAGGATACGGCCATTAGACATGAGCAGAAAGCAGTACCAGCAGCTGGCCGACACGCTCTGCAAACTCACCAAGCGCTGTAAGTGAGGAAGGGACCGCGGGCCGCGCATTGGACAGCGGGGGCTGAGTATTACCCCGCGCTGGCCCGAAGACCGACCTCATGATCCAAGGAGGCGGCAGCATCACCTGTACAATTATGGATCCTATTAGGGGCCTTTAAGTCGGGCTGCTTGCATTTTTTTTCCGATGGCGGAGCGGTCCCTGTCGAGAACCCTGGAGGGCACCGACCCTGAGACAGCCGGGAATTGCTCCATTCCCCCAGAGAGGGGCCCGCGGGCACGGAAGGCTGGGCCTGTGGTCCCAAGGATCCTTCTCGAGAGCTTTCCCCTCCGTTCGGCAGCATCTTCCATCATGAGTTTTAAATTATACCTGACTGTCCAAGGGAGGGGCTGGGGGGCTCTCCATGTTAAGATGCCCTCTCGATCTCCTATCTGCCTCAGCAATGTCCATCTTTAGAGTTGCTGGTCCCTCTGACTGAGTCAAGAGCACCGAGAGCCCGCCCGCCGTCCTTAATTGGATGGTGGGCCCAGAGGCAGCCAATGAGGCAGTAAAATTCCTGGGGTTACTGTTCGCGTACATGGATTCATGATCCCATTTGGCCCCGACAGCCGAGTCCTGGAGTCCGTGGTAATAATCACCTATGACAGAGAGAAGAGCAGCCCAATTCGTCTGTGCCAGTATTTACGCTCTACAATACTCTCTTCCCACTCCTCCAGTCTGTTGACTCTGTTTCTCACTCTGCAAATGCTGCCAGACCTGCTGAGTATTCACAGCATTTTCTGTTTTCATTTTAGCTTTCCAGCATCTGCATTATTTTACTTTTTTTTACATAATCAAGTGTTAGGCACTTTCAACACAAGAAATAAGCACAGGAGTAAACCATATGACCCATTGAGCCTGCTCCACAATTCAATACAATCATGGCTGATCTTGAACTTTAACTCCATTTTCCTTGTCTACCCTATCAAGATCCATCAGAATTTTGTAGGTTTCAATGAGATCGCCTCTCATTCTTCTAAACTCCAGATAATATAAGCCCAATTTACTTAGCTTCTCATCATAAGACAACCGCCTCATCCCAGGCACCAAGCAATATGGTGCTGCTTTTGAAGTTCAAATATTTTAAGAATTTAAAACAATATTGGAATCTATTGTCACAGCAATGGTAAATATTAGGTAGGAAGATGTCTTTGCACTTAATTGACTGAGGGACGTAGCTGCTAAAGGAGCTGTCAATATTTGACATCATGACTGTTGGATATTCAGTTCTAAGCCATACTATCAGCCATAGCCTTGCATGAAAAAGCGGATGGTAAAAGCTGTTTCTGTCACATGGAATGGAAAGAACAGCCAAGTGATTGTAATATATTCTTTCTCTTTCACTTTCCTTTCTCATTCTCTGTTTTCCCCTTTGTCTGTTTCTTTTTTTACATTCCTACCACCCCCTCCCTGCCATGCCTGTAAGCTTTGCTAATATTTTTGCTGAATAAGAGAATGCTGTGGAGCTGAGGCTAAATCCAAAGGACAAGAAGAAGCCTTCTATTAAAACTATGGAGTTTTTAATTATAAAAATATAAGCTGGATGACGCCTGGAAATTTCAGCACGTGATGGCATAAGAGTACAATGTTGAGATGGGAGAGTAGGTTATCACAGTAAGATTCCCCTAAGTGAGGGCAATTTGGCAACTTCAGTGTTAATAAAATAATAAAAGGTGTGGCTATAGGTACCCGCATGGGCCCCAGCTATGCCTGTCTCTTTATGGGGTATGTGGAACATTCCTTGTTCCAGCCCTACTCCGGCCCCCTCCCACAACTCTTTCTCCGGTACATCGATGATTACTTCGGTGCGGCTTCAACCTGGAAAAATTTGTTATTTTTGCTTCCAATTTCCACCCCTCCATCATTTTCACATGGTCCATCCCTTCCTTGACCTCTCTGTCTCAATTTCTGATGATAGACTGTCCACCAATATCTATTACAAGCCTACAGACTCCCACAGCTACCTCGACTACAGCTCCTCACACCCCGCTTCCTGTAAGGACTCCATCCCATTCTCTCAGTTCCTTCGCCTCCGTCGCATCTGTTCTGATGACGCTACCTTCAAAAACAGTTCCTCTGACATGTCCTCCTTCTTCCTTAACCGAGGTTTTCCACCCACGGTCGTTGACAGGGCCCTCAACCGTGTCTGGCCCATCTCCCGCGCATCTGCCCTCACGCCTTCTCCTCCCTCCCAGAAACATGATAGGGTCCCCCTTGTCCTCACTTATCACCCCGCCAGCCTCCGCATTCAAAGGATCATCCTCCGCCATTTCCGCCAACTCCAGCATGATGCCGCCACCAAACACATCTTCCCTTCACCACCCCTGGCAGCATTCCGTAGGGATCATTCCCTCCGGGACACTCTGGTCCACTACTCCATCACCCCCTACTCCTCAACCCCCACCTGTGGCACCTCCCCATGCCCACGCAGAAGATGCAACACCTGCCCCTTCACTTCCTCTCTCCTCACCATCCAAGGGCCCAAACACTCCTTTCAAGTGAAGCAGCAATTCACTTGCATTTCCCCTAACTTAGTCTACTGCATTCGTTGCTCCCAATGCGGTCTCCACTTCATTGGAGAGACCAAACGCAAACTGGGCGACCGCTTTGCAGAACACCTGCGGTCTGTCCGCAAGAAAGACCGAAACCTCCCTGTCGCTTGCCATTTTAACACTCCACCCTGCTCTCTTGCCCACATGTCTGTCCTTGGCTTGCTGCATTGTTCCAGTGAAGCCCAACGCAAACTGGAGGAACAGCACCTCATCTTCCAACTAGGCACTTTACAGCCTTCCGAGCTGAATATTGAATTCAACAACTTTAGATCTTGAACTCCCTCCCCCCATCCCCACCCCGTTTCTTCCCCCTCCCTTTTGTTTTTTTCAATAATTTATATAGATTTTTCTTTTCCCACCTATTTCCATTATTTTTAAATCTACAACTAATACCTTGTCAGTCTTTCCACCCCATCCCCACTAGAGCTGTACCTTGAGTGTCCTGCCATCCATTCTTAATTAGCACATTATCTTAGATAATATCACCACCTTCAACACGTCTTTGATCCTTTTGTCTGTGACATCTTTTGATTATCTGCTCCTATCACTGCTTGCTTGTCCCTACAACCCCCCCCACCAACTCTCTCTCTCTCTCTCTCTCTCTCTCTCCCCCCCCCCCCCCCCCCCCCC
The DNA here is from genome assembly GCF_964194155.1 of Cetorhinus maximus. Lineage (NCBI taxonomy): Eukaryota > Metazoa > Chordata > Chondrichthyes > Lamniformes > Cetorhinidae > Cetorhinus > Cetorhinus maximus. The sequence continues at coordinate 125,204,140 of NC_135881.1, read as the reverse complement.
CACAACCTTAAACCAGCTTATATTTCACCCCTCTCCTAACTATACTCAGTTCTGTTGAAGGGTCGTGAGGACTCGAAACGTCAACTCTTTTCTTCTCCGCCGATGCTGCCAGACCTGCTGAGTTTTTCCAGGTAATTGTGTTTTTGTTTTGGATTTCCAGCATCCGCAGTAGTTTTTTTGTTTTTAACTTCAGTGTTATCCTACTTTAGAATTACTGGTTAGAGGCAGCCTAACAGCTGACACAAACTCTCCTTGTGTAACATAAAGTTTTGTCCAATGACACTGTGATTGGAGATGGAGGATTATGAGTTGTACTTCCATTAGATAATGTCACTGGAGCAAAACTTGTGATGTCTTATGAAAGAGCATTCGCAACAAGATTTGCTTTCAGGCTGTCCCTCACCAAGTAGCTCTGAAGCAAAAAAAAAACCTGGTAATGAAAGGAAACTGAAAAGTAAGTAGCAATTTCCCTTTAACTTCAGTTTAGTAACAACTCAGATTGCATAGCAATTTCAATAATCTTCCTACTAAAGACCAGGAGTAGATATTACAAAAAAGACATGCACTTTTTCATGTCTTACTTTAAGAAACATTTTTTCTGTGCATATGTTGCAGTCAACAGACATGAGGTGCAGTGTTTGATGAAAGTCTTCAGTACACTTGTTGCCACTTTTCCTGAGCAGCGTATCGGAATTGGACTGGATCGAAACAAATTCAGAAACATTCTGCACACCACATTTGGCATGACTGATGATATGATCATGGACAGAGGTGAGAGTTACAGTATATTGCAGATGTGGTATGTTTTCTTGAAACGTAAATCTGTGAATTGAGCAGTACAAGCTGGAGCCATTGTAGAACTGTGCATGTGTGCTTATGTACAAAAACATATACAGAGCTGTGTGCACTAACTTTCAAATGCTAGGTAAATTTTTAAATGTTCCAAATGAGCCAGTGGCTGCATCACTTCTTTACTTAGGTTGCAATGGGTTTGGAAGCTAATTTTAAAGAAGATTTCCACACAAGTGCAATAGATTGTCTTGTGAATTTTTATACCCTTGAGTTTGAATCAAACTGCAGTCATCTGATAGTGGGGATGGCTTCACACCTCTTGCCTTTAGTATTGTTCACAGTTCCATCGACAGTCATCACTGTTCTAATAGCTAGAAAGAAAGTTTGCTGTACTGTTGGCTAAATGTCAATTAAAAATGTGTAGCAAATTCCTGTGCTGTGCCTCAGAAGTAAGATATGTGGGGAGGATTTTTCTTTGGACTTCAGGACACCACTGTCAGGCTCAAGTGGGAGTCAGAAGCTTGCACTGTGTGCGAAACAGTTAACCAAATTGGTGAAAATTGCCATTGATTATTTAGTGGCCAGAGGTGGGCTGGCCATCCAGTTAATAATGGTGAAGGGCTCTCAAAGCTGAGGGGGTGGTGTGGTGGAAAATAAGGCCTTTTAGTTTGAAAGCAGGATGACCTGGCAGGTAAGTGAGAGAGAGTGTGTCCCAAAATGAAGGCAGCCTTTCTCCATCTTTTTTTCAAAAAGCCTTTTGCACCTGGGCCACCACTGTCAGGGTCTCGACTTGGGATGACCTGTGGCTGCTGCATGACCCCAGGCAGGCAGGGAAGGGAATTAAGCCTGCTTGTAGTGCAGGACCCCTATTCTGCCACCAGTAGATCACCTCTAGGCAGCTGTAATATCCCCGCTGCTTGTGGGGACCTGGATGCTGACTAGAAAGTCCCAGTTGGCCTTCAACACCAGGCCTCAATAGACCTTTAATTATTTCAACTGTCTACCTGCCACTTGAGGGAAAGTAGCCCTGCCGGCAATCCCCCACCCCCCCCAAACCTCTGGCCCAGGGTGGGATGGAGCCAGGAACCAGCAGTCCAGCCGACGGCATTATTTTTAGTGCCCACCTGCCTCTGTTCCTGGCCCCGGATGAGGCTAAAATCCTGGTCATGGATTTCTGAAGTATTAACAGAGCTCCCAATCTGCATCATATTGTAGAGAAGATATGACAAATAGAGGCTAGGTAGTGTCTTATGGGTTGGGTTGGTTCGGGTCTTCTTGTAAATTTTTTTTAAAAATGACTCCACTTCTTCCAAGCAAGAGACTAGCTGGCCGAGCTCTGCCATGAATTATTTTGGGATATTTGGATATTCCTACTACTCTAAAAGACACAAATCCATGAAATGTTGACCCATCTTCTCCCTGATGAAAGACAGCCTGCATACTGACTGTTTGGCGCTTGGTGACACAACTTTAATTTCTCCAGATCCTCTGTTCACCCCAGCTTATCAGCTGCCCAAAAACTGTGCCTCTTTACCTGTAGGCTCTGCTTTCAGCACTTTAGGCGTAAGCCATGGCTCAGTGAGTCAGAAGGTTGTTGATTCAAGTCCCAATGCAGGACTTGAGCATAACAGTTTAGGCTGACAATCTAATCAGTGCTGGGGGAGTGCTGCACTGTTGGAGCAGTGGTCTTTCAGATGAGATGTTAAACCGTGGCCCCATCTGCCCTCTCAGATGGTCTTAAAAGCTCCCATGCTATTATTTCGAAAATGAGCAAGGGATTATCCCCAGTGCCCTGGCCAATATTTATCCCACAACCACCATCACAAAAACAAATGATCTATTCATTATCGTATTGCTGTTTGTGGGAGTTTGCTGTGTGCAGTGAGTTACTGTGTTTCCTATTCTACAACAGTGATTACACTTCAAAAGTACTTCATTGGTTTTAAAGTGTTTTGGAACATCTGGTGGTCATGAAAGACGCTATACAAATACAAATCTTTTTGTTTGTTGCTTGTTGGTCATTGTTTTTGATCCAGACTTTTGCTAGAAAAATTGATGTTGCTGCTGTTTATACCTTCCTGCTGTTCCAGACCTTGGGTGAAAAAATGGTGCCCTACAAAAAATATCAGTGTCACAGATCCTTGCCCAGTCAGGACTGTCAGGAGAGGGACCAGCAGCCCCAGAGCAATGCTGGTACATAATTTTTTGGAGGCAGAGACCAGCCAGTGTCTAGTTAGTAGCAGCACAACTGCCTGAATGTGTTCGGCGCTATGATCCACGTTTGGCATGCATGCATTTTTTTTTTATTTGCTCAGTATACTGCGGCCACTAAGTATGATCAATGACAGTATTGTGTTAAGTAACCAGGTACATGTATGCTACAGTTACCAGTATAACAGGAGAACCCAAGACAGTTGACTCAAGAGTTGTTCAGAGCAACTCTTAAAATTCTAAAATAATGCAGCATTTTTAAAAGCTGGACCAAATTTCATCAGTGAGTAGAGGGAAGCTAAAGTTTATGTTTTCAGGGTATCTGCTCTCTTTGATCCATACATGGTTTAGATCTTGGACTTGATTTTAATAACGAGTAGTTTGTCAAAAAATCAAATGTGATGAGTGTTTTTAGGCTGTCCGACTTGTTTACTTGTTCTTGGGATATGGGTGACATTGGTAAGACTACATTTGTTAGCCATCTCCAGTTGTCCTGAAAAAGTGTTGGTGTGCTGCCTTCTTGAACTGTTGCAATAAAAACAGCATGCATTTATGCAATGCTTTTAATGTAGAAAAGTGGCCCACAATGCTTGGCAAAATCACGATAACGATCAAGCAATGGTGAAATAACAATGAAAGCATTGGGCAGAATTTGCCAGTGCCCAGAAGATGTGCTGGGAGGTAGGGTGGCCAGTAAAATCAAGGAGAGATGGGTCAGGACACCACCGGGACATTTTACCAGCGGCAGGACTGGATGAAGGCTGCTTGCCCCAGAGGTGGGCAGCCGATTACCAAAATTAAAGGTCCAATCAAATGCCCCTGGCATTTTGCTGATGGCGGGGCGACACCCGTGCCCCATGGGGAGGCTGTCAGCTAATTGGAGATGGCCTTTGTGCAGCAACCCTGAGAGTGCCAGACTTGATGGCCCAAAGAGAGGGCTGTGGGCAGGGAATTCAGCCCCCGCAGCACCAGTTATCTTCCTGGAAGGGTTTCCCCTCCAACCATTGGACCCTGAATTTTTTAATTTTCTTTACGCTTACTGGCCCGGCTCCCAAAGCTTCTGACCCATTTCAGCAGCATCCACCTTTTCCCAATGGCACTCCTAAGGCTTCAGAGCTTCTGGCCCTCTGATTGGGCTGGCAGCGTCAGGAGCCCGCTAGCTGTCTTTAATTGAATATTGGGTGCACAAGTGGCAATTTGGTCGTCTGTGATAAAATTGCTGAGGCTGTCCCAGCTGCCAGCAAGCGTGGGCTTAGGATCCGCTTTTCACCCTCGTGTCAGGGTTTCAACGATGCCTGTGGTAAAATTTAGACCATTGTGTCAGATATACGAGATCAGTCGAAGCCAGCACACTTCATATCCAGGTAGGATAGGCATCTGTGAGATCCTTAGCAAGCTTGATGTGTTTTTGGAAGGGATGAAATTATCTGAATTCTAGGTGCTGGTGCGTACTTAGCCACATAGTGCACTGTTGCGTATGGTAAACCTTTTCAAGTTTGGAAAGTTTGCGAGACTGCCTAAGGATTTCTGACATTCAGATACATCAGTGGGTGAATCAGCACAGAAAATGTATGATGTTTTATGCCTCTGAAAATGCAAAGACAAACATCAAAAGCCAACACTTGGACAAAAAAAAACAGAGAATTTGTATGGAAGTTTTCTCAATCTTCCACTTCAGTGAAAGGTCAGTGAAAACAATGAAGGAGCGGTGTAAATGACTTAAATTGTGGCAGGTGATTGAGAAAACTCCTGCAGAAATTCATCCCCGTAGTTTCACATGGCTGCAGAAGAAGCTCAGTTGTTGTAAGGGGAACAACCAAGAAATAAGAAATGAAAAATGCGGCCTTTCACCCCTGATGGCTCAGTGATGACTCAAAATAGATGATAGACTGGGAAATTTCCAGGTTCAATCACTAATGTATGCTGGATTAGAACAGTTAGCTGCTGGGGCTTTGGTAGGGACACCAAATTGGCTTCAGCAGCCCCAGGTTTCCTTTCATGATCAGTGACTCTTACTGGAAGTGTACCTGTGTAGACATCTGGTGTGGATGGGTTTGATCTTGGCTGTAATGCCTCCTGCTGTTGAAAACAGTCACTTACTGCCAGGGTCTAGTTGAAATTTGTAATTTTGGAGAGCCTGGAATGTTGGTCAAGGATGCACACCAGAAAGGAGTCAGTATCCCAAGGACAGAAAAAGGAGAAGGGAGAAAATGGTTAAAAAGAAGTGAGAGATAAAAAGTGCAAACTCCTGGAGATCGTCCAATAAATCCTGTTGGGTTTGCCAGCAGTTTACTTAGGGAGGGGGTCCCTCTTTCAAAGACACTTACTGCCCAATCGGAGCCGGCATCGAGAAGTGGGGGTTGGGGGGGGGGGGGGGGGCGGGGTTGGAGGGGGGAAGGGGTGCTCATTGAGAACAACTCCGTTCCCTTGCATCCAACCCCTCCCCTCTCCTCCCCCCTCACTGACAACCCAATCCCGGCGACCCCCAATCTTCCTCACTCGCTTCTCTCCAGGAATTACATGATAATCTCTGGTGAAGGCCTCGCTGTAGTATGGACAGTGGCTATCACTCCTGGTGGTGCTGCAGGTGGACAGAGGTTGTCACTCCTATAATAAAAACATGATTCTGAAAACACTCAGCAGGTCTAGCAGCATTTTTGGAGAGAGAAACAGAGTTAACATTTTGAGTCCAATATAACTCTTCTTTGGAATTGAAGAGAGGTAGAAATCTTATGCTGTTGTAAAAGGTGGGGAGGGTCAGGTGGAGCAAAAAAGGTCAGGAATAGGTTAGACGGAGGGAGAGATTAAATAACAAAAATGTCATGGAACAAGAGGCAAAGGGAGTGATAATGGGTGTACTGAAGAAACTAAGCATTGGTCCAGTGTATATGTTAATGGCAGAATACAGCACCCTGTATAAGTGCTGACGTGAAGACCTACGTGAGAATTTCCCAGGAAATTTAAACCTCCAATGGGATACTCCCCGCGACCCTCCACGAATAGCTTCGACTCGGACAGTTCTGCAGTACTTGCCTGTAAAGTTATCCAGGAAAAGTTAAACAGATTAGAACCTAGTCTAACTCCTGGGTAACTACACAACTTATCCCAACCACCTGGCTACCCCCCTGACCTCTTGACTACCACCCCCCCCACCTCCCCCACGCACACGCACACATACACACACACAACTACCACACTTGAGCTCTCTCCGACTGTCCGGCAATCACCCACCTAACCACCAACCCGACTACCCCCCAACCACCCAGCCCGACTACCCTCCGACCACCAAACTACCCCTCCCAACCCGATCCAACTACCCACCGACCACCCAAGTACCCCTCCTGACCAGATCTAACTAACCCCCTGACCCAACCCATCTACCCCCCAACCTGACCAGCTCACCCACCTACCCACCTCACCCAATGACCTATGCCATTTGCCCACCTCATCCACTTGCCACCTACATGCTTCACCCACCCTATTCACTTACCCACCAACCTACCTCACCCACTTCTCCTTAACTCATTCAACCATTCACCCATTCATTTATCCATTCTCTATCTTTCAAAGACTAGACCTTTAAACTTACCTTATGGCAGCTACTGCCATAAAAAGGGAGCATGTGCTCTCTTCCCCCGACTCTGCTCTGCTCTGACAGAGGTCCCGAGTGACGATGCGCTGCGTATTTCTCTGCCAGCTGGGATCGGAAGACCCTGGAAAAAATGCACAGCAGCATCAGGTAGGGAGCATTTATGAGCGCAGCAGCAACCATTTGTCATTGCCCGGATCTTCTGAGCAGGGGCAATGTTGTGCTAATTAGAAGATGAGATGCTGTTCACTGGAATATTGCAGCAGGCTGAAGACATAAATGTGAGCATGAGAGCAAGGTGGTGAATGAAAATGGCAAGCAACTGGAATGTCGGGGTCTTGTTTGCAGACTGATCGGAGCTGTTTTGCAAACGGCCACACAATCTGCATTTGCTCCCCACCCAGTGTAGAGGAGACTGCATTGTGAGCAGTGAATGCAGTATACTAAATTGAAAGAAGTACAAGTGCTGCTTCACCTGGAAGGAGTGTTTGGGGCCTAGAGGTAAAAGGGCAGGTGTTACATCTCTTGTGATTGCATGAGAAGATGCCATGGGAAGGAAACAATGTATTGGGGGTGATATAGGGGTGAACCAGGGTGTTGCGGAGGCAACGGTCCCTTTGGAATGCTAACAGGAGAGGGGTGGGGAATATCTGGCGGTCATTCCTATGTTTAGCTGTTGTTCCACCCTCCCTCACCATTACTTTATTCATTTGGTAGGACCGCTGACGCTCCATGGCTCCTGGAAGAAGGACAATTAGAAAGCTGCCTCTGGAAAAACTGGCGATGTGGTCCCTCTGCCTGCCTGTGCAGGCTCAGGACCCCATATAGTGCTGATGTTGGGACTCCCCCCATCCCACCCCCAATTAAAATTCAGCCCCAAGTGTTGTTCTGCAAATCAGAAGCTGTCCCTATTTGCTATTCAAACACACAATAACCAGCAATCTAGATGCTGTCCTGTGCACATATTTATTTGGTAACTGACACTTACATTATCATGTGGCAATGTTAATAATATCCTAACCAGGTGACTATTTTATGTTTTCAGAAGAATATTAATAATTATATGCTTTTTACACTGAAGGAATACATAAGTTAAAGAATAGTACTTCCATCTTGTCACTAGAGTTTTAGCAGTAGGATGTAATACATGTTTTACTTTTTTCTCTTAATTGCTACTGGAGAGGAGGCCAGGACTTACTGGTAGTTTCTAATTCACAGTTCACTTTGTTCTTGATTAAATATTTCAGTGTTGGTTTATCCTATTATGTATTTTATGAATACAATAACTGGATTGTAACTCATACAAAGTTTAAACTCTTTGGGATTCACCATCTAAAAGTAAACCAGCTAAAGACTTATACAGGCCTTTACTATAAACTGAAAAACTTTAATGTGAGTTTTTTTTTACAGTTTTTCGTGCGTTTGACAAAGACAATGATAGCTATGTCAACATGAGGGAATGGATTGAAGGACTATCAATATTCCTCCGTGGGACTTTGGATGAAAAAATTAAATGTAGGATTATTTATATGTTTATTGAATTATATAAAATATATGTAAATATTTGGATGTTAATTAATAAACTAAAAGTTATTTCTTGATTTATTTTGATTCAGTCTGTTTTGACGTTTTTGATCTGAATGGAGATGGGTTCATTTCACGAGAGGAGATGTTTCATATGCTCAAAAGCAGCCTAATCAAACAACCAACAGAAGAAGATCCTGATGAGGGAGTTAAAGACTTGGTAGAGATAGCACTGAAAAAGATGGTGAGAAAACTGCATGAAGAATCAGACATGCCCTTCTAGGATAGTTTTTTCTCTAAAGAGCAGCCTCTGCACAATACACTTCCATCCAGCTGTTCCCTCAGAGTAGGGATTCAAATAGGGATATTCCCTTCTCGTGCCTTTAGGGCAAAAATAAACTAACCAGTAATGAGAAAGATCACACAGGCGTGATGTCGCAAAATATTTTAAAGGGAGGTCCTGGTTTTGTAATTTTCTATAATCCTGGTCCAGTCCAGAAAATTGTAGGAAATGCTCATGAGGAAAATGATGACCCCACAACATAGGTAATATTTTCCTTTTTACACAAAGGAGAAGGAAGAAAATTCAGTATGATTTATTGCCTTATCATATCAAAACATCTCAAAACATTTACAAATTGATTATATTTCTGCTGTTTGCCATTTCACCAATGTGACACTTATCAAAAAAGCTATTCAAGAATTGGGATGCACCTGTGGGACATTTGATAGTAAGACAAAAACAGTTACTCTAACCTTTTATAGATTATACTGGGAAGGCTACATTGTTTGCAGATGTACCTCAAAGCACTTTACAGCCAATTTCTTTTGAAATTGAAAGACCTTTGAAATGGTCGCTGTGGTAATGTAGGAAACATGGCAGCCAATTTCCAACAGCTATCTCCCACAAACAGCAGTGTGATGCTGACTAGATAATCTGATTTTGTGATGTTGATTGAGGGGTAAATATTGGCCAGGACACAGGGGATAACTGCCCTGCCCTTTTCCAAAATAATACTATGGGATCTTTTACATCCACATGAGGAGGCATACAGGACTCAGTTTAATGTCTCATTTGAAAGTCAGCATCTCCGACAGTGCAACACTCCCTCAGCCTAGATTTCCGTGCTCAAGTCCTGGAGTGGGACTTGAATCTCCAACTTCTGACATTGAGGTGCTATCGACTTAGCCACAGGAAGAACAAGGTGAATCTGACACTTAGGATTCAGCTTTGAAAAGAGACTGATAAAAAATTAATTTATTTTATTAAACAGATGAATTGAAGGATTCTTCTCAAAAGCTGAGAAAAATTGATAGTTTAGTTGTAAACAAGTTATTTGATGTGAGCATGCTGAACTAAAGGATTAATGCAGAACTAACAAATCTCAAGAAAACTGAGATTGAAAGGATGGTTTTCCGTCAGAGATTAATGGATATTAGTACAATGTTGATGAGTTCCCCTTTTAAAAAAGAGCTGGATTAACAGAATTGAGTTACAAGAACGTGTAAAGGTAGCAATGGTTAAATATGTGGAACATAATATTTCTAAAGGCTTATCTTGAAAACGTAGTGTTCAAGTAAAGCAACTGAACAAGACTTAATGATGTAGGACGGAAGCACAGATAGATATTCTGAGGACTCGCTTTCTCTACCTTTTGAGGGGCAGAAATATTGGGCAAAACTTTACCAGCCTGGTAGCAGCAGGAGCAGAGGTGGATGGAGGGGTGCTGGTAAGTGGTATGGGATCACATCAGGACGGCTCCCCAACATAATTCTGCCACTGAGCATTTTATGAAATGTGGGTGTTGCAACAAGTCGGTAGCTGACAGATCAGGGCAGCTAATTAAGGCTGTTGCATAGCCAATTGTCTAGGATTTGCAAGCTTTTTCCAATTTTGTGAAGGATTCCTCAGAGGCTCAGCATGAGTAAATGAGATCTGAGTGGCAGCTGAGTGGTGGAGAAAAGTGGCAAGCATTGTTTGGAAATTTCTGTTGAGACAGGCAGGCTGTTTGTTGAAGGCGCAAGGGCTATCAAAATTGGTGACACTGCAGAGAGCTTAACTTAAGTGCTGTTTGTGGAAGGCACCTCCCAGGTCCACAGCAGCCACTGGAAGGTAGTACAAGGTTCTCGAGCGGTTCATCACGTTTGGCTATGGAGGTCTATGCTTTCAGATTCTGCCTCCTCCAGTGTGGAGGAGAGTGGCAGCGAGTGGGGATGTAGCCACATGGAGTGGTTGTACTGCAGCCAAGAGGATCCAGCAAGTTTGGAAGCCATTGGACGCGGGTAAGGGTCAAGAGGGCAACCTTATTAAACCAGAAGGCACTGCTTCGCTCAAAGGGTCCCGTCAGAGGTTCAGCTTCATGGAGATGTCTGAGCACTAGTGAGTTGTAAAGATTGTATCCCTCCAGGCAGGTAGTGATGCAGCAGTGTGTTATGCTAGAACAGGAGTCAATGCCGTTGTGAAGTGGCAGACACCAAATGCCAATAGCCTTAAAGGTGACATTAGCACTCAACTTTTTTGCCTGTGGTTTGTTCCAGGGATTGTCTGGAAATCTATGTGGCATCTCTCAGTCAGGAGCCCATCACTGGATGTCATGTACTGTCGTACTAGACAATATGTCGTTCACAACCGATCAGGCCGAAAGGGCAAACAGCTTTAGGGCCATGGCTGGATTCCCAGATGCACAGATTTATTGGCTGTATTCGTGCAACCATCAAGGCTTCCTTAGAGCAGCCAGGCGCCTTTGCGAAAGAAAGAGGTTGACTCTCTGAATATTCAAGTCGTCTGTGACCACTGTAAACGGATCATGCAGGGTTTTTGGGAAGCCACCATGATTCATACTTCTTTAGACAGACCCAAGAGCCTCAGTTATTCAGGCCACCTGAAAGCGTTTGTGGCTGGATCCTGAGAAATGAGGTACCTACTGAAAACATGATGCCTGACCCCTCTATGCAATGCAAACACAAAGTGGAGGGCACATATAACTGTTACCATCTGACTACTAGGGCCACAGGCAGGTCTTTGGCCTTCTGAAGATGAGGTTTAGATGCTTTGATAGATCTAGGGGAGCCCTGCATAATACCCCATCTAGGGTATCCTCCATCATTGTTGTCTGTTGTGCATTACACGACCTGGTGCTCCAGGCGAGTAACTCTGGAGCCAGAGGGAGACACCGAACGAGTAGCATCTTCAGAAGAGGAGGATAAGCATGAGGCGCCAATGAAGATGGTGCAGGGGGGCCCAGCTACGTCACCAAGCAGTGACATATCTGGCAGGGAGATTCATGACTGAATTGCAGACACTTCACATGAGGGACCACCACAGCAAGAAGTTCTCTCCCAGAAGCGGCTTTACTGTCATTTCATAACAGGTCCTTACCATCTCTCTGCAGCACTATATGTCAAGTCCTTCTGTCAACATAGGTGCTCACCTTTATACACCGACCATATATTTGATTCCACACCTGACTACTGCCAGCTGGTACACAAAATAAATATACCAGCTGTTATGTTTTGCATCACAAGACAATTAACTCTCATAACACATTAATAACTTCTGCATTGAATAAATAATTATCACCCAGTGAAATCCCAAGTACTAGTTCATGCATTTTCCTGCTCTTTTATGGTTACTTCTGTGGGGTGCTATCCCAGCACCTGGAATTAATGTGGGGGCAGACTACTGCCATTCTTGTTCAGGTATTGTAGATGGCCATAACCAAGGGATCTAGCCTGGGAAAAATGGAACCGGAGACTAATTGGATAAACTGTAACAGAACAATGGATAATCTTTAAGAAAGAGATGCTTCAGGTACAGCCTGGGTACATTCCAATAAGGGTGAAAGGTAAGGGAGTCAAAAATGGGGCTGCTTGGATGCTGAGGGAGATAGGGGGATGATGAAACAAAAAAAGGAGGGTGTAGGTCTTCAAGTTCAAAATGAGGTCAAACACAGTAGATTAAGAAGGAAGGTGAAGAGGAAAATTAAATTGGCAGAGAGAGAGTTTGAGAAGAGAATGGCAGTCAACATAAAAGAGAACCCAAAAATTGTCTTTAAGTATGTAAATAGTAAGCTGGTAGTAAGAGATGGAGTGGGTCCCATTATGAGCAAAGAGGATGATATGCTTAGAGGTGCAGGGCAAGGCTAGAATATTTAATGAGTTTTTTGTATCAGTGTTTACTAAGGAAGAGGAATCTGACAAAGTATTGGTAGAAGCAGAGATAGTGGGGGCAATGGATAGTGTGAAAATTGAAAAAAAGGCGGCACTGCAAAGGCTAGCTATACTTAGAGTTAATAAGTCACTTGGTCCGGATGACTTGCATTCCAGATTGCTAAAGGAAGTTTGGGTGGAGATAGCAGAAAGCTGTACCTTTAATCTTTCAAACCTTCTCTAGATATGGGGTACGTGCTGGAGGCTTGGAGAGTGGCAAATGTGACACCCTTATTAAAGAAAGGGTGCAAGGACAGTCCTAGCAACTACAGTTAGTTGAACATCAGTGATTTTTAAGGTTTTAGAATCCTTAATTGGGGGAAAAAAATCAACAGGTGCTTAGAGACATTTCAGTTAATTAAGGAGAACTGATTGTACAGGGACTATGGGGCACAGATTTACGATTTTGGGCAAGAGATGCAGGGAGAATTTTTTCTTTATTCATTCATGGGATGTGGGCGTCGAGGGCTAGGCTAGCATTTATTGCCCATCCCTGTTTGCCTATGAGAAGGTGGTGGTGGCCTTCTTGAACCGCTGCAGTCCATGTGGTGTAGCTACATGCACAGTGCTGTTAGGAAGGGAGTTCTAGGATTTTCACAGCAACAGTGAAAAAACAGATATATTTCCAAGTCAGGATGGTTTGTGGCTTGGAGGAAACTTCCAAGTGGTGGTGTCCCATGCATCTGCTGCCCTTGTCCTTCTAGATGGTATTGGTTGTGGGTTTGGAAGATGCTAGCTAAGGAGGCTTGGTGAGTTCCTGCAGTGCATCTTGTAGATGGTACGCACTGATGATGACACACACTGTGTGTCAATGGCGGAGGAGTGAATGTTTGTGGATGTGGTGCCAATCAAATGGGCTGCTTTGCCTTGGATGGTGCCAAGTCTCTTGAGTGCTGTTGGAGCTGCACTCATCCAGGTAAGTGGAGAGTATTCCATCACACTCCTGATTTGTGCCTTGAAGATGGTGGACTGGCTTTGGGGAGTCAGGAGGTGAGTTACTTGCCACAGGATTCCTAGCCTCTGACCTGCTCTTGTAGCTACAGTATTTATATGGCTAGCCCAGTTCAGTTTCTGGTCAATGGTAACCACTAGGATGTTGATAGTGCGGGATTGTGTGAAGGTAATGCATTGAATATCAAGAGGCGATGGTTAGATTGATGGTTAGAATATGAGGAAGAACTTTTTTTACGCAGCGAGTGGTAATAACCTGGAACTCGCTACTCACAAGGGTGATAGATGTGGAAACAATCAATGATTTCAAAGGAAAATTAAATTGTGCATTCATAGGAAGTAAACTTGTCGGACTATGGGGACCGAGCAGGGGAGTGAACTGACTGGATTGCTGTGCCGGGAGCCAGCATGGACTTGATGGGCTGAATCACTTGCTCCTTTGCCATAAATGATTCTATGACTCTGGTGGTTGAGCTCTACTGGAGGCTGGCACTTTCGGGGCCACCTTATTCATCAGCTCAGTATGCAGCTTTGATGTCATCGTCAAAGGTGCCGAGGATCACAGTGATCAACGCGCCTTGAGAGAAGCACCTATTGACTTCGGCCTGCCTCACCTCAGCCCTTTCAGGCCCCACATCCACTCGTGTGCTAACTACAGTTTGTCATCTCCTGGGGATGTGTGGCTGACCTATTTTACTCACCCACCAGTCTATACATCTCATGGATGAGTCCATGCTATGGAGATTGTGTGTACCACTGCACTAGCTGCTTTGCACCATGTTCCCCACTCTCTGATGGAGGATGCCATGCGCTCACATGCCAGTAAATAGGCACCACTCATGGCATGGATGGACTGCTCCATCATTTGCGCATGGGAGTGCACTGCCTGTTGACACTCAACAGATGTTCGCACATTTCACGCTGCGACTGAAATATCTGCCACTTTGCTAATGACACCTGAGGTTTGCCATCTGCATGAACCTGAACACTTTGGACCTTTCCTAACTCCTCCTAGGAGAAGTGGCCACAGCGGTCACTGCCTTCATTATCTCCTCCTGCGCAGTGCTCACCAGATTGTGTCACCCATTCTGCATGCACAACAAAGCCCACCATTGTAAGTGAGGCTGCCTGGCACTGAAGTGATGCAGTGTCCTGTGATGGCAGTGCACCCACTGAGCTTTCCGTTGAACCAGGAGCACTTGTCTGTTCCTCATCTGTTGTGCCTGCTGAAGAGACATGATTTAAATTAAACAGCTGCTCCTTCAACAAACCACTGGTGTGTCCTTTAATCAGAAGTTTTCTATAGTGTTAAAGGTGGTTCCACAGCTCACACATTCGAGGGAATGTTGGGATCTACCTTGCCGCGACCCATTTGAAGTCCATGACCTTTTCCTCCATTGACATCACCATGGTGATGAATGGCACTTATCTCCATTGTGGATGCACTTCTGCAAACACAAATATATGTAGTGTCACTCCTGTCCCTGGCCCATCTGTGCTGATCATTGAGGCACTGTAAATGTGCAGCCCCGTGCCACCGGGATGGCATTGTGATGCAGTCATTCAGACATCTAAATACATTGTTCACCTATCATTTACTATGGGATATGGATGCCTCATATTTCATGGGCACCTAATAATTCATGCTGAGTTTCCAGCTTCTAATTCTAAATGCCAGTCACATTTCCAGACTGCACCAAGTCATTAAATCTCTTCCGGCACTGGATCCACACCCCAGTAACCACCCTCAGCTACTGACTATCTCCGTCACCACCAGCCATGACTTCTTTGTTAGGCTTGTTGGCCTCCTCCTCTTGGAATCAGGACATCTCCCCTTTGCCTTGCTGTCTGTAGGTGCACTTCTAGGGAGGCTGAATCATGGAGCGACACTTCCACATGATAAAACCCCATTCTTCTGTGGCTTCCATTGATAGAAACCTTTTCCTTTGTAACCTGTGTCTGCAGCCTGCCTTTGAAAATGGCACCCAATCATGAGCTGCCAGTGCTAGGCCCCGCCTGCTATCCTTAACTGTCTGGCAACCCTGCCTGCCGGCCCTTAATTGGCTCTTCCTCGTAAAATTGCCGAGGAAGTCGTACCACACGCCTGTGGGTGTCATTGACCTGATATCACCCCAACATCAGGTTGTCCACCTGATCAGCAAAATTCTTCCCCTTTCCCTAAGGAATAATCTTTCCTTAAGAGGTGAATAGGTTGGGTAGAGTGCATTACAGTGGATTAGAGATGTTCTGTGAAAGAAATGAGTTGGTAAACCTCTCATGGTTGTTCAGCCTCTTATTTCATACTTGTATGTTCTTAACTATATCAGAGTTCCATTTTATTTTCTTTTATCAGATAATTGAAGTACAGGTTTTTTTAAAATTTAAGAATGTTTTAAAGTAAAATCCAAGAGATTCTATTCATTAAGCAATGTGCAACTTTTTATTTCTCTTAGTTCTAGAAAAAAATATTGAGAATATTTTCCAGCTCTAGAGTCAAGAAAAAACATGTCTAAAGACAAATGACAAAAACCAATGTTGTAACCTGTCACAGTGCTTCCCTTTTAGTTTGTTTTTATCAATTTTCTTATGTCAAATTTTTGATCTACAAGGTAGTCAATGGTTATCAGGGGCCTGCAGGAGAAAGTGAAGTTAAGGCCACAATCAGATCAACCATGATCTTATTGAATGGTGGAGCAGGCTTGAGGAGCTGAATTCCTACTCCTGTTCCTATTTCTTATGATCTTATAGTTCCACTTCTTCTCTTGAAAGCATTGACTTATTGCAAGGATACTGTTCAGTGGATCAGTTCATCACTGAGACTGACTACCATCTTTGAAACATTGTCTTTCTCTATCACTATCTCATTTCCAGCTGAAACTCCCATCCATTTCTTTGTTACCTCCTACTCAACCTTGCCAAAAACCTTTCTCACTGGTCTTTCAAGCTCCACGATTCGTGATTTCCAGCTCAGCCAGAGCTCCACCTTGTTATCACAAAATCTCCCTCACCTATTACCTATCTCATTTATGAACGTAATTGGCTCTAAATAGCTTTCTTCATCCACTTCATTATCTATATTGTCCTCTTAAAATTCTTAGCCTTCCTTACCTTTAAAACCTCCAATCCTATGCCCCTGCCCACACACTCCATTTTCCAGAGTGCCATTACCACTCTACTAAATGAGATAGATTTCTCTGTTTGTGCCACATTCTCCCCATCATCTGCTCTACCATATATGCAGAACTGGCTTGCTGCAACTTCCAGAACTTCCCCCTCAAACATCTCCTTGCTATAGCTCTCCACACTTTGAAGAGCCTCCTTAAAACCTATCCCTTTGGTGCTGTTGGGGTACCTCCTCTAACCCCTTTCCTAAATCTGCTTAGGTCTAACCTGCAACAATGACGTACTGAAGGACGAGTTACAAAGTTAATGCACAATGTAAATTTAATTTGTTGTTTTAAATTTATTTTGGGATAGTTTCAGTTGCAGTATATCCCCTTCTTTCATTCTGTAAAAACAAAATATAATCTCAAATATTTTAACAGTCATTATAAACTACCCTTTTGCATAGCATGGAATATTGTAATGTTTTCAGATGAATCTTTTCCTAAATGTTTGCTGTTTATTAAGGCGAAGGATGCCAGATGCTGAAGAATGGAAGATATTGCCATTCTAAGAAACATAAGGGGTTAATTTTCATGGGGGTCTCCTGTTTGTCCCATGTAACTTTGGCAGAAGAAACACAATTTCTCCAGTGTTTTTGCAATTTTTCCACCAAAGTTTTGGAGAATTCATGTGGACGTTCTCCCCTTAATATTCAACAAGTATTTCTAGATCAGGAATAGTAAAGCAAGTTAACCAGTAAAGCACCTGTTATTTTTCCTCAACCACCTAGTCCTCCAGTTGAAATTTCCAGTTCCCACAACACCTATCGTTATGATCTTTTTAAATGAGGTTGACAATTTGAACTAAAGTATGAGCCCATAAAAACTAGCTTTTAACTGCCTAAATAAATCTTTTGTAGGACCGTTACTGTTGGAAGAGTGTTGGAAGAGGGCACCAAGTGCTAAAGGTGAATGGATAATGTGGTAATTTACTATACCACTCAATTGCTCCATGTGGTCTAATTCTATATGATTAATTATTGTTGCAAAATGTGTCCTTTTAATTACTAGGACTACGATCATGATAACAAAGTTTCATATGTAGACTTTGAGAAGGCAGTAAAGGTTGAAAACCTTTTGTTGGAAGCTTTTGGACCATGCCTACCAGATTCAAAGGTAGGCTGCTTTATGGTGCAATTTAAATGTTGCTTAAATTGTCATATAAAGTGTATTATCACTCTATTTCCAGCATTATTTTGGCGTATAGTCAAAGAGTGCAATATAATCAATGCATAGAATATGATGTACACCAGTGTATAAGAAAAGCACAAATAAGTACCTTCCCTACTATCGGGAAGCAGTGGAATTTAAATTCAGTTAATAAATCTGGAATTAAAAAGCTAGTCTTGGTCATAGTGACAACGAAACCATTGTCGTAAATACCCATCTGGTTCACTAATGTCCATGCCTGGTCTGGCCTACATGTGACTCCAGACCAGACCCACAGCAATGTGGTTGGTTCTTAAATGCCCTCTGAAATGGCCAAGCAAGCCACCGAGTTGTATATCAAACCACTACGAAGCTTACCAAAAGGAATGAAACTGGACGGATCACCCGGCATCGACCTAGGCACTGGGAACAACAATGGCAAACCCAGCCCTGTCAAACGTGCAAACTCCTCCTGACTAACATTTGGGGGCTTGTGCCAAAATGGGGAGACCTGTCCCATAGACTAATCAAGCAACAGCCTGATATAGTCATACTCACGGAATCATACCTTACAGACAATGTTCCAGACACCACCATCACCATTCCTGGTTATGTTCTATCCCACTGACAGGACAGACCCAGCAGAGGTGGTGGCACAGTGATATACAGTTGGGAGGGAGTTTCCCTGGGAGTTCTCAAACATCAACTCTGGACCCCATTAAGTTCCCCCTCTTCCCACCACCCCCCACCCCTCCCCAGTTCAGCTGATAAATCAGTACTCCTCCATGTTGAACACCACTTGGAGGAAGCACTGACAGTGGCAAGGGCACAGAATGCACTCTGGGTGGGGGACTTCAATGTACATCATTAAAAGTGGCTCAGTAGCACCACCACTGACCAAGCTAGCTATGTCCTAAAGGACATAGCTGCTAGACTGGGTCTGCGGCAGGTGATGAGGGAACTAACAAGAGGGAAAAACCTACTTCACCTCACCCTTACCAATCTACCAGTTGCACATGCATCTGTCATGAAAGTTTTGGTAGGAGTCCTTGTGAAGACGAAGTCCCGTCTTCACGTTTAAGGTACCCTCCATCGTGTTGTGTGGCACTATCACTCTGCTAAATGGGTTAGATTTTGAACAAATCTAGCAATTTAAAACTGGGCATCTGTGAGGCACTGCATGTGGGCCATCAGCAGCAACAGAATTATATACAACCACAATCTGTAACCTTATGGCCTAGCATGTCCCTTACTCTACCATTACCATCAAACTGGGAAATCAATCCTGGTTCAATGAAGAGTGCAGGAGGACATGCCAAGTGCAGCACCAGGCATACCTAAACATGAGGTGTCAACCTGGTGAAGCTACAACACCGGACTACTTGCATGCCAAGCAATGAAAGCAGCATGTGATAGAGCTAAGTGATCCCACAACCAAAGGATCAGATCTAAGCTCTGCGGTCCTGCCACATCCAGTCGTGAACGGTGGTGGATAATTAAACAACTAACTGGAGGAGGATGCTCCACAAATATCCACATCCTCAATGATGGGGGAGCTTGGCAAGTCGCTGCAAAGGACAAAGCTGAAGCATTTGCAACACTCTTCAGCCAGAAATGCGAGTGGATGAACCACCTCGGCCTCCTCCTGAGGTCCCCAGCATCAAAGGTGCCAGTCTTCAGCCAATTCGGTTCACTCCACGAGAGATCAAGAAATGGTGGAAGGCACTGGATACTGCAAAGGCTATGGGCCCTGACAATATTCTGGCAATAGTACTGAAGATTTGTGCTCCAAAACTAACTGTGCCCTTAGCCAAACTGTTCCAGTACAGCTACAACGGTAGCATCTACCCGGCAATGTGGAAAACTGCCTAGGTATGTCCTGTACACAAAGCAGAGCAAATCCAACTCGGCCAACTGGTGTCCCATCAATTTACTCTCGATCATCAGCAAAATGATGGAAGGGGTCATCAATAGTGTTATCAAGCGGCACTTACTCAGCAATAACCTGCTCAATGACGGTCAGTTTGGGTTCCGCCAGGGCTACTCAACTCCTGGCCTCATTACAGCTTAGTTCAAACATGGACAAAAAGCTGAACTCAAGAGGTGAGGTGAGAGTGACTGCCCTTGACATCAAGGCAGCATTTAACCTAGTGTGGCATCAAGGAGTCCTAGCAAAACTGGAATCAATGGGAATTAAGGGGAAAACTCCCAAGGGGCTGGAGTCATACCTAGCACGCAGGAAGATGGTTGTGGTTGTTGGAGGTCAAACATCTCAGTCCCAGGACATCACTGTAGGAATTCCTGGGGGTAGTGTCCTAGGCCCAATCATCTTCAGCTGCTTCATCAAAGATCTTCCCTCCATCATAAGGTCAGAAGCGGGGATGTTCACTGATGAATGCACAATGTTCAGCACCGCTCCCGAATCCTCAGATACTGAAGCAGTCCGTACCCATATGCAGCAAGACCTGGTCAACATTCAGGCTTGGGCTGATAAATGGAAATTAACATTCATGCCACACAAGTGCCATTTCATGACCATCTCCAACCAGAGAGAATCCAACCATTTTCCCTTGACATTCAATGGCATTACCATCACTGAACCCCCCACTATCAACATCCTGGGGGTTATCATTGACCAGAAACTGAACTGGACGAGCCATATAAATACTGTGGCTGCAAGAGCAGGTCAGAGGCTGGGAATTCTGTGGAGAGTAACTCACCTCCTGACTCCCCAGAGCCTGTCTACCATCTATCTACAAGGCACAAGTCAGGAGTGTGATGGAATACTCTCCACTTGCCTAGATGAGTATAGCTCCAGAAACACTCAAGAAGCTCAACACCATGCAGAATAAAGCAGCCTGCTTGATTGGCACCCCATTCGCCACCTTTAACATCCACTCTCTCCACCACCGATGCACAGTGGCAGCAGTGTGTACCATCTACAAGATGTATTGCGGCAAATCACCAAGGCTCATTCTATAGCACCTTCTAAATTCGCAACCTCTACCACCTAGAAGGACAAGGGCAGCAGATGCAAGGGAGCACAACAGCCTTCAAGTTCCCCTCCAAGCCACTCACCATCCTGACTTGGAAATATATGTTTCTTCACTTGCTGTAAAAATCCAGAACTCCCTCCCAACAGCACTGTGGGTGTACCTACACCACATGGACTGCAGCGGTTCAAGAAGGCAGCTCACCACCACCTTCTCAAGGGCAATTAGAGATGGACAATAAAAATGCTGGCTGGCCCTGAAAAGATTTTTTAAGAAGTCAGACATTGATAACCATTTGCTAGTTTAAACAGTATAAACTTTAGGAAATGTAAATTTTAAATGCGCTTTACATGTGTAATTGTTCACAGTGGTAAATGAGAATCAGATTTAGAAATTAATCTAATCTTGTTTTGCCACTACAAAAGTACTTAAGAACTACTGCTACCCAGTAAGATACCGTTCCTCTCCCTTGTTAGGTAATCCAATTATCAAGAGTAGTTTTGTCACAATTCTGTAAAGCTTGCTTTATGGATGCGGAATTCGTGTATACTCAATTTACATCTTGCTTTCACATCACCAAGTGGTGCAGCACTAGGAGCATTACATGAAGTTAGGTAACTGTCACCACTTTCAAATTGGGTAAGGTACAGGTTTGCCCATTCTTACTAAAATCATGTGCGTAGTTCTGTTCATTGGCTCCTTACTTTGTGATGTTTCTAAAGTTAGAAAGAGCTGACACGAAAGCAAGCTCTTTTCGATAATAAGAAACTTAAGCTATTCAGTGGACTGACATTATTTAATTTCATTTCTAGTGGTTCAAGATTGTTGTACCAAACCTCAGGTTCTTGGAAAATGACAGTATTGCCTGATTTTTAAAAATTCATTAATGGAATGTGAGCATCGCTGGCAAGGCCAGCATTTGTTGTCCATCTCTAATTGCCTTTGAGAAGGTGGTGGTGAACTGCCTTCCAGAACCGCTGCAGTCCATATAGTATGGGGACACCCATGGTGCTGTTAGGAAGAGGTTCCTGGTTTTTGACCAAGTGATATAATTCCATGTCATGAAGGTGTGTGGCTTGGAGAGGAACTTGCAGGTGGTGAAGTTCCCATACGGCTGCTGCCCTTGTCCTTCTTCGACAGGGGTCAGTAACCTTAGTAACAAGAAGAGTCATTTTTAAAATTAGGTCAAAAACGCAGTATCTTGAGAGCTGCAACACTGTTACTCAAATACCAATAATAATGAAAAACAAGATAAAGTCATATCATGGATTTCTATGCAACACCTTTTTTACTTTGCTCATAAATGTACATGTATAAATATCAATGAAAGAAGGTATTTGATTATCAACATTTTGAAGATTTTTACAAAAGTTAATTGAATGAAACTTTCTCAAAGCACATTGTTAATAAAAGTTGAAAAAAATATATTGAATTATCATCAACCCCCTCAAGTTTCCTGATTTTTTTGTAGCAAAACAGTCTCAAAACAAGGGCCAGTCAATTCCTTTATTGGTGTATACGTCTACATCTGAGTGACTTGCCTGATCATCTAGTGGGCAATACATAATCCATTAACATAATGGTGTATGACATCATTTTGCTTGGCAAAACACTGCAACTGTAACTTATGACCTTTGATTCAAGCAAATTTTTTGATAGAATTTCATATTTGTGATTAAACATTTCACAAGTTTTCGCTGTTACCTGTCAAAATATCCATTGCCAAGTAGATTTTTAGATGATATTTTAAAATTAGACATTTAAATAACTATATTCTAGAAGTCGATAATGAGAAAAAACGGGTTAGATCAACCAAAGTTGGTAGCTGCAGGCTGCAAATTCCTGTTCCAGATGGCAGAGGTCATGGGTTTGGAAGGTGCTGTCAAACAAAGGAGGCTTGGTGAGTTGCTATGGCGAATCTTGTAGATGGTACACACTGCTGCCATTGTGTCATCGATGGAAGAAATGCATATTTAAGGTGGTGAATGGAGTGCCAGTGATTGAAATCAATGGTGTAAAATGTTGTGCTATACTAATGCCAAAGTTGTAGTATAATTTAGGCATTTGTAAGTAAAGACAGACTTGATATACTGAAATGACTGGCAAAACATAACTTTTACATTCAGCTTGAATGATAGCATAACATACGTATTATTAATAACCTGATAAATAGGTTGCGTTTCACTTTGTGCATTTCAATTATTTCATTAAGCACAAAAGTATATTGCAAGTTGTTAATACTGTCCTATACCTGATTCTTTCCATATATCATGTCACCTAATGTAAACTGTAGCTTCTACCTGATAAACAAAATATTACAACTGAAATAAACAAATGTGATTGTAGAAAATTGAAGCATATAAGCATCTACTGTAATGGTGGCACTGGATAACTGGCAAAAACCATCTTTTTGAACTAGTGAGAAACTGAGGTCAATAATTATGCTTATTATCTCTACCTGTAGAGTGCACATGCATTTGAAGAACAGGCCTTCAAGAAATCCAAGGATGATTAATTTTTGTCTACACTTCGTAAGATTGCATCGTCATTATTTTCATAATGGTCAACTAAACTCTTACTTCATCATTCATTACCAGTAGCTCATGCACTAAGGAATTTATTAAATCAAGCATTGTGCAATTGGTTAGGTGTTTTTCTCACATCACCTGTGTAAAATAAGTCTTCCTGTTGCACCAACTCAATAACCTTTGCATTAATTATATGGAATGACTGGTACAATACAGAAAATACAAATTGTTATTTTTATAAAAACATCTAAATGTTGAAGCTAATAAGTATTTAACATTGCAAAATAAATCTACTTCCAGTTCTCAATTTTTCTTTAAAAATTGCTGGAGCATATATGAAAGCTTGTATTGGGAAAGGCCACGAGGCCACTTTTTGAAAATCCTTTGATAAGACATTTTGTACAATACTTGCAGGACATTCTGTGTGTCAAAAATTGTCTTACAATTTTAAAAAGAATAGAAAGATTCTTTTTTATATGTTTAAGAAAACAATGTACATTTTATGTATAAAAGATAAAGATGTTTAAATTTGATTATGGACGATGCACCTCAATATTGTAAACTTTTGCCAATACCAGTTTTGCCTATGTCTGTATAATTAATAGCATAAACTCACTATATTAAACAAACACTTTTTGAATGTTAGTAATTTGATTTGTTTACAAGGGTCTATACATTCACTAAAAGATTTTGATAATTTCATACCCAACGGAAAAGAAAATTGGATGGAATGGGTAGCCGATTCTATGGCTCATGACCAATTTCATCAACTTTGGCTCTCTTCTTAACCTCCATTCAAACAAGGCTGCATTACAATGGCAGCTGTGGTAAGTGACTGAGTGGAACTGGGATTTTCAGCATTGCAGTAATTGTTTCCATAAATTGATAATTTAGTTGAAATTGTGTTCACAGATTCTAAATAGAATTATAGGAGTAAAGAACTAATTGAGAAATAGAGAAAAAGTAAATCTAATCCAATAATAAAATTCAATAGGGGCTATTTTTGTCATTGTTGTGCTTGAAGAATGCTCAATTCCAGTAACGAAGAGCAGAAGGAGACCCAACATGAAGCCCTGGCACTTTTGTGGAGAGCTGCAATTGGACGTTGACAACCTACACCTAAAATAGTTGCACAGTATTATTTTAAAATGAGATGGGAAGCGGTATTCTTGGCCCTTCTGCCTCACTTTCATTGCAATGCCTTTGGAACAACCTAATAGCTAGTCCTGGGGGCCTCTCCAATGGTGTGCAGAAAGCCCAAAACTGATGGTTGAGTGCAATTGCAGTTATACAGCTTCGCTATGCACCCCACCAACCACATTTTTGCCTTCTCTTCATGCATGTCCTGCCAGGTACATTGTGCCTGTCTAATGCTATGAGAGAATGAGAATATATTTTCTAGAATGCCCACTGCATCATTGTGTTAGCTCTTGCAATTTTTTTCCACTGTAGACTCACCTTTATTAGCCAAGACAAGTAAGACAAATCTACAATATCCTGTCTAATTTTTGAATTTTTAATCAGCTTTAGATGGTATAAATATGAACTGAAACTGGGTGCACATTTACCTGCAATTCTTAGGAATGTTTGAAGTGTCATTTTCCAGAAGAGTGCTTCTAGTTTAGTTATACTTACTGGATATTTAAAAAACCTCATGTGATCATTCAAAAGCTGCACTGCAAGAATTCTATTTCCAAATAAGAAATGTATGCAATATTTTAGAGTGGCAGCATCATATTTTAAAATAGTACTGCTAAATTGATCTATTGAACTGGTTGTAATAGAGTCTACCTAAAAGGAAAACAAGTCCAAAAATAATTTCTATTTTAACATTGATTTTTTATTATTCAATTAAAGGCAATTTTCAGTGTATATTTTTCTAGTGACCAAGCATTAATACATTAATATAAATAATCATATGCACAAGTCACACAATTACATTAGACTGAATGACAGAAATTTAGTGGTCATTTGGGTTTGGAGTACAGGTTGGCACAGAAATTTCATTTCTTATTGAGTGCCTATGAAAATCAGTATCTAGAATTCAGTGTATTTCAGCTAGCAATGCAACATTAGTTGCTGCTTAATCTCTACACAGGAAATGCTAATAACTTTCAGTAAAAAAATGGGAATAAAAGCACATGGCCTGCAAATCAGTACCTCTACATAAGATAGAGTGCAAAAGCAAAGTTACTGTAGGAACACAGACTGCTACAATAGGTTCTCTATCCTGTTACTTTCCATTATTACCCTGAATGTTTGATACATATCTCTCCCCACCTTAAAGAATGCATAAAGAAAAACAGACAGGTGCACAAAAAAAAATCAAAAAAACACATAATCGCAACAGATTCACTATCAGCTACATGAGAATGATACAGGCACAACAGAATGTGAATAATATAAGCAAAGTCATTGGAGATCCACTAGTACATTTACAATTGTGTATTCTAATATTTCATTAAAAAACCTCTCTGTGAACTCTACCACCATGAATAAATACAGCAAATTCATTAAACACTATCAGTTCTAAGCTCTCCACCATCCCCAGCTGGGCACATATCCTAATTCCTTCACTGGCACCAAGTTGATATTCTACAATTCCCTATTATAAATCACTATCACCACAGGATTGCAGCCATTCAAGAAGGCTCACCACCACATATGCATGGCAACTAGCAACTATGGATGGACAGTAAATGCCACCTTACCAACATCATCCATATCCTAAGAACAAATAATAAATGTATACACATTTTTTCAATCCATTAAACCAGTTCCTCTCTCCCATCAGCAAATGATCCATTTCATTGACCCATCTCTATTTTAGAAGGTTATGGGAAAATCACACAATTAGCAACAAAAAAAAATGGTGTATACATTTCTAAACTCATTAGCAGTTTCGGGGCAAAAAATAAAAAAGATTCACTGTTTTGGTTGTTTTAAAATGCAGCTATCTCCAGTGACACTGGCTTCTATGCGGAAATGAAAATGTGCCTATCTTCAAGAAAGCAACCTCTTCCTCTTGTATGTCTTTCACACTGTATAACTGCAGACATTTTCTTGCTTTTGTATTGGTGCACGATTCTATTTTTTTTTCATGTTGTTACCCACCATCTCACTCTCTTTTTGCACCTTACATGCATTTTGTGCCTTTGGTTCTCTCTCTATTTATATGTTTTTCTTTGTTCTTCATTATGTTCACCATTCTGAACTTATGTTAAACTCCTTTTATTGCATACACTCTAATTTTCTAAGTCTGGCCTCATGACATCAATTGGTAGAGTGTCGGAACTTGAATATATTATCTAAGCTGACATTCCAGGGCATTATTGAAGGATTGCTGTGTTGGTGAAGATATGATACTTCTGATGAGGCACTGCATTGAAGCTGCTTCTGCCTGTTCTAGCAGACATTAAAGATCATATAGTGCTGTTTGAAAAGTGGAAGCTCTGTCGATATCTGTGGGCAACCTTCCTCTCCTAACTTAAAAGTTGTTATTGTTCATCTCAATTCACCTGTGGTCTTTGTGGAGTCAGTCACCTTCTGCATAAAATAGGCTGGTGTCTTTGCCTACATAGCAAGAGCGACTTCTGTTCAAAGTGATACATTGTATGTGAGATGTTTGAGATGTGACAAGACATTATGATAGCAAGACCATTCTTTTTTTCATCTTTCAGGGAGTTCAACTTTAGATTCTTCGACGTTGCTTTGGTGGTTTTATTTGAGATACTTCAGCTTCTGTTGTAGAAACGGACAACACCTTGTGAAAGCAACAAGAAAAAATATCTTTTAAATGGTAAACTCTCATCAATTTTTTTCCCAACATGTTAGTTTTAAACAAAATACTCAGAGCGCCAATATATCTTAATTATTCTTTTTAAATGTGCTTTTCAGGTTCACCAATCAGGCTCTTGCTTTAAAAAAAAACAAGCAAGTAGTTTGTTTCCAGATCTCTGCCTACTCCATTCGTAAACTAACCATTATGGAGCAACAACTCCTGAACACTATTTCAGAACACTAGCCTCCTCTCTCTCTCTGCCTGGATGGAAATGCCCATGTGCCACTTGGTGCTTGCTTTCCTGGAAAAAGGGGAGAACTTGTCACATGGGAAAACCACAGTTAAACCAATTTTCAAACCTCTTTTGCTATGTAAAAATAAAGCACTGTAAGATCTTCATTTAGTTCTTAAAATACAGGAGTACATGGTATTTACAACATGGAAAAGGCCATTCATCCCAATAAGTCCATGTTGATGATTACCCCCCAATCTGTGCAAATAAGCCTGAAATTTTGTGTGTGTGTGTGTATGCATGAGCAATCTGGGTGCAGACAAATCAAGTATGGAGATTTGGATATGTTACGTTCCTAAGTGCAATACACCCAAATCTCTTTGATTTTTTACAATTGATTATTGATCCCTCTGCCCAAATACATCTTTGGCTACAGTAATGGCCCTGCTCTAGAAGTTATAGCTTCATAAGTGCATTTCCACAATTGCTCTTGCTCAGTGGCTCTCCAAATTGCAGTTAAAGTTTCAGGCACAAGAGGAAGCAAGGGTAATTCTTCTGACGTTTTACTGCCTTTTATTGAGCAGCTTTAAAAAAAAATCCTCACAGAAACCAGCTCTATGTTTCCTGAATAGATTTTTATGGCATTACTTCAAGTCATTCTGAAATTTACAAGCTACCCTGATTGAAGGTTCTTAAACATGCTGTGTCTAATGTGTATGAATGATGGTTGAGTAAGTATAAACGTTAAAGTTCCAACTCAAAGAGGAAAGATACCATGCGAGTTCGGCCTTTTCCTTGTGACCCGATTGTGTATGTTGCTTTACGTCCATTTTATGTTAAGGTATGTTCTATTTAGATTTGCAGGAAATTTGAGTGCAAATCAGCAATGGCAATATCAATGTGAGAATGGGTGCATTTTTGAGTCCCTAACTTTCAGGCTACGCCCAAGGAGGAGATTCCACGTCATTGTTCTCATCACATTTTGCTATCTTGTTCCCAATATTTTACCATAGGCTTAACATTGTATAAAGCATACCTCTGTAAGTTTATTTCTGATCAAAGTAGCAGAGACATTTAAGGAATTATCCCCCATGTCCACCTTTGGCATTTCTGGAAGTTTTGGTCCTAATACCACAGTAGTACTATCAGTATCGAATCCATCAAATATATTAATGTTCATTTGTTGATTTATTTTCTTCCTGTCCTGCAGTTGAGCCATCCTGGGAACAAATCTGGAGACACAAGTCCTAACATTAGGGACCCGGCTTTCTCTTTCTGAAGTCCGAGACCCCTTAGAATCACAAGATTTGTCCAAATGCTGGTTGTGAAAACAAGGTAATTCAGATTCAAAACATGATGAGTTTTCTGTATAAAGAGGAATGTCTTTCGGCATTATTCCATGTGATGAAGATATTTGAGAATGTTCTTGTCTGACCCTTGATATGGATGAAGATACTTGATTGTTTGGTTGTGGTGGAGGCAATAACATTGGGTAACCATACATGGAACCTGTATTCCACTCCTGCTGGTTGGGTTCCAAACTTTCACAATGCTCATATTTTTCAGAAAATGCTTCCCTTGTGATATTTGGTAATGTGACTGGATTTCCAACTTTCTTTTCTGCCTTGTACAGGTCTATATCTAAAAGGACAAATGTGAAAAAGTATGATAAATAAATACTTGTTTTAAGTTGGCTAATAAGTTTCCTCAGATATGTACAATCATACTGTATATGCAACATGGATGACAAGCTTCATTGTGAAATAGTAGCATATCACAACACAAGATATTATGGTAAAAATTGTCACTGTTGTACTTCAACATAAACTGACACACCATAGGTTCACTATTCTCATTAGATTAAGGATTTTAAGGCTCAGCTGGTAGCACTCTTTAACAGTTGGTAACTGGTAGATTTGAGCCTTATTCCAGGATTGGAGTACAGAATCTAAACCAAAGCTGGAGTGCAATACAGGGGAGAGATGTTAAGCCAAGGCCCTTCAGCCCTCTCAAGTGGATGTAAAAGTTCCTGTGGCATTCTTTTGAAGAGTTCTACCCAACATCCTGGCCAATATTTATCCCAACCACATCACTATAAGACACTATCTGATCGTTCTCTCATTGCTATTTATGGGATCTTGTGTGCAAATTGTTGTAATATTTGAAACTAAGCAGCCAATGTCTATCGTTCAAAAGCACTTCATTGGCTGTGAAGTGCATTGAGACATTGAGGTGGTGCATGAATGCAAATTCTTCCCTTTTCTTACAGCTAATTTAATGCACTCTATTTGTTAATTTCGTGGATTAAAATAGTGTTACTCATAATCAGAATCATAGAATGATATAATAGAGAAGGCAGCCATTCAGCCTATCACATATAAGAAGTACACAATTAGTCCCACTACCGATTGCTGATAGATTTTCCCATTCAAGTATTTATTCTTTTCTCTTTGAAAGTTATTAATGAAACTGCTTCCACGACCTTTCAGGCAGTGCATTTCAGATCACAACTCATTGAATATTTTTTTTCCTTCAAGTCACCTCAAGTTTTATGGCCAGTTACCTTAAATCTGTTTACTCTGATTACCAAACTTCCTGCCACTGGAAGCAGTTCCTCCTTATTTACTCTTGTCAAAACCCTTCATGATTTTGCAGATCTATCAAATCTCCTTAAACTTCTCTGCTCTAAGGAGAAGAATGCAGTTGCTCCTGTAATGTCTTTTATCCTAAGTACCATTCCAATAAATCATCTTTGCACCCCAAGGTCTTGACATTCTTCCTAAAGTGTAATGCCCAGAATTGGCCACAATAACCCAGCTGTGGCCTAACCAGTGTTCTATAAAGATTTAGCCAGGCTTTCTTGCTTTTTTACTCCATTTCTATTTATAAAACCAAGGATTTTGTATGTCTTTTTAACAGCCTTCTCAACTTGTCCTCCCACCTTAAAAGACTTGCATACACATATCACCATGTCTCTTTTATCCTGCATCCTTTAAAATTGTACCATTTAGTTTATATTGCATCTCATTCTTCCAACTAAAATGAATCACTCCGCTCTGGAGTTAAATATCATCTGCTGTATCAGCCATGTGTCCTCCTGAAGCCTGTAACCATCCTCCTCACTGGTTTACATTTCCAAGTACGCTGGTTATGGATGACATTTTATCAGAACAGAAATCTAACATTTTACAAAATGTTAAAAATAATTTCAAGTTTACAATTTAACCCAAAGCAAATGAGCCTATTATACTAAACACTAAAATACATTTAATGCATGTTGCTGAAAAAAAGAGGCACGCTGTCAAACCTTTTCATCTTGCATTCATCACAATATTTTAGTAAAGGGAGAAACAATTTATACTGCAAGAGAAGGGGGTGCTGGTTGATTGGCAAGCAAACTCTGATTGTTAGAGGCATTGCCATGGAGAATGCACCAGGGAACACTCAACTGCTAAACTTTTTGTTCAAATTCAAAACAGGCAGGTCAACTCTGATTGGTTCATCTCATGGCAATGCCTTGACCAGGGAACGGCTGTCTCACAAGCTATTATTTAGTTGGAAAAGATGCAATGCGTGGACATGCTCCTTCAGTCTGCAAAGGACCGGGACCTGTGTGTGAATATATGTGGCTCTAGTATGCGTAAATGAATTACATTGCGAGCCCGACTGATAATAAATTGGTTTTCTGTGTAATTCTTGGCACAATCTGGATTGTTTGGCAAGTGTTGTCCAATCACGGAATCACATCTAACGTTGGACACTGCTGAGTTTTGCAAGCACTGGCTAGTTGGGTACAGTCTGTACTTTGCCTGTTGCAAGCATCCGAAAGGACGTGCTGCTTGATAAGATTCCTTGGGACGTACGGCCTACATACCTGGCATCATACCGGCACTGAAATTCATATACAACATTACTCATTTGTAATAGGCAGAACATCTTTTTGATTTGACAGCAGCATCCTGTTAGTGGAGAATACTACTTGTGCTGCTACTGCATAATAACAGCGTGAAACGATTGGCTTCACCTCAAATTTTTGAGACATCTTACTCTTCCAGGGTAATCTGAGGTAGAGTGAGCACTTTTCAAGACTGAATGTGGCGGCCTTAGGCCCATTCATGAGTTTGCGCAATATACAGCAAGCATTGATCTGATTAGGGTAACCATTATCCTGCAGGATGGCTTTGATGCATCCAATTTCAGCATCAAGCTTGCATGGTACGTAAATGGCTTTACATTTATGCACATAAACTTTTCTCTGTTGGTTACAGTATTTTAAATTTTGTGAGTTCAGAGGATTGGAAAAAACTGCTCTACCCTATCTAGATGTGGCCAAGTGCATCTGCCCATCTGCTCCAAAAAGAACATCTCTGCACTTCTGATCTCCTGAATTGCTCTTGATAAGTCAGAAAATGTATTAGACCATAAAACATGCCATAGTGTATTACTCTGCTGCTAGGGTGCTCTCTTAGATGGCACAATTGCAAGTGCTGTGAAAAGAAACATTGAATTCATTTACACATTACTTGCTGTTGTTGAAGGAAGTTTGTAGAACAACAGCTGGTCTTGGAAATCAACAAAAAATGTTAATTTTCACTGCTAACTCTTCAGTTGTTATCACTTCATGAATATAGTACTTGAGCCGAGCGTTACACTTGCATATGACACTTTCAAATATTGCAAACAATAGATATAACAACTTTTTATTTTTAGCACTGGAATACCTATAATTGTATTCAGAATGTCTGAAGCATGCAAACTTTAATGCTTTGCAATGGAAAGATTAATGTGTTCTTTATAAATTGAAAAGACTAACTACATTTTCATGTTAAGAAATAAATAAACTACTTTTTGGCTTTGTTGTAAGATGACAAAAGGGAAGTTACATAAATGAAAAAGAATTCTGTGAACAAACCTTTGTTACTTGTTGCTCTCATTATGTACTTTCTCCTCTCTTTTAATTTTTCTCTGGTATCCTCCACTGTTTCGAACTCTGGGGCATAACACACATGAAGCAAGCTACCAAAGAAACTTCGCTCATCCTGTTTGCGTTTTGCTATTCTGAGAAATGGTTTAAACATATAGTTAAATACTGTTCTTAAGCATTAGAGTATACTTTCTGAAAGTGAACTTTGTTTATACAAAAATAAAATACAGAAATGATTATATGAAATTGTATTTTCAAGAAAACACACATTTATCTATTCCTCTTTCCAGATTATTTATTATCCAGTAACATTTTTACAAAAACAAAATATTTTTAAATAGCCAAGAACAACTAAAAATATAGAATTTTAAGTGTCTTAAAAGAAGTGTTTTAAGAGTCAAAATACAATACAAAATACAATTGCACACTTGCACAATTTTCATTTTTAAAATTCATTTATGGGGTGTGTGGGCGTCGCTGGCTGGGCCAACATTTATTGCCCATCCCTAATTGCCCCTGTTCAGAGGGCATTTAAGACTCAACCACATTGCCAGACCAGGTAAGGACGGCAGATCCCTAAAGGACATTAGTGAGCCAGATGGGTTTTTACAACAACCCACAATGGTTTCATGGTCATCTTTTAATTCCAGATTTTTACTGAATTCAAATTCCACCATCTGCCGTGACAGGATTTGAACCCCAGAGCATTACACTGGGTTTCTAGATTACAGCGACAATACCACTACGCCATTGCCTCCCTATCTTGTTGCAAGATTCCCAGTTGGACTAAAGATATGGTTAAAATTACCAGAGATTTGAAATTGAATTTTATCAATCTTGTACATTAATTGTACAAAGTAGCAGAGAAAAAAGTAGTAACTCTAAATTATTTGGCAAATGGATTTTGCTTGTACCTGGGAGATGCTACATTCGTCATAATGAAAACTAGCTATATTTCATTTAAAATGAAGTAAATTTGATACACACTACTACCGACAGCATATCTTTTACCTGTAAGATTTTCAAACATGAAATTTTAGGCTATACCCAAGACTGAACCACAGACTAAGGTTGCACACCACCCAGTGTCCAATTTACTGCCTTGAATGGAAAAGCATTTTGTACAGTATTCCTAAATACACTTTGAATGACTCAGACACTTAAATAAAAATAAAACTGATAATTTGTTACTTTGGCTTGTCTCCTAATGAAGTAAGTTCATAACAAAAATAATTTAACTGTGATTAAGGTACAAAACAAAATAACAACATGCTTAATTGTTTTCACACCAATAAATGATCCTAGTTCATTACCTCGCATTCTGTAATCTTTGGTATTTGATATGATAAACTTCTGTGAACTCCTCAGCTGGGTACTCATGCAACACAGAATACTCTTCAATGGTTCCATATAAAGCAAAGAGTTC
Source organism: Cetorhinus maximus (assembly GCF_964194155.1). Lineage (NCBI taxonomy): Eukaryota > Metazoa > Chordata > Chondrichthyes > Lamniformes > Cetorhinidae > Cetorhinus > Cetorhinus maximus. The sequence goes on along the minus strand of NC_135881.1, from coordinate 125,170,667 downwards.
AATCAGCTCCTTCATGACTCCCACAGCTGGCACTCCTTGTATTAGCAGGTGTCTTGATTCCAGATTTATAGTGTACACCTAGATCATTGTGAAACATTATTGTGAGGGAAACATAAAGCTGCTGACCTAATAATTGCTAATGTTATTGCATTGCTTTAGACTGATAACATGGTCAGACAACAGAACAGAAGCCAACACTATTTATACTTCCAGGAGTTTTTCTTTAATATCTGATAAATAACGTTTAACATTAATGTGTTTAACCAGTATTCTTACATTATCCTGTGAAAGTCAATATTACACTCCAAATACATTACATTTTTGCTTTAGGTATTGAATTGATCTTGTTGTACAATGCTCAGCATGCTCCACCTGGAATGAGCACAACCAAGTAATAAATTTGCAAAGAAGAATGAACCTTTATTCATAAAGTACTTTTCACAACCACAGGACAGCCCAAAGTGGTTCACAATTAGAAAAATACTTATGAAGTATAGCAACTGTGTACTGTAGAGCAGTCAACTTGTGTACAGCAAGGCCCCACAAACAGCACTAAGATAAATAAAAAAATAATCTGTTCTGGTGACGTTGGTTGATGGCCACCAGAACGCCTCTGCTCTTCTTCGAATACTGCCACTATATCTTTTACAACTAACTGAAAGGGCAGATTTGATTGAAAGTCTCATCTGAAAGTCAGCATCTCTGACAGTATTTTTACACTGCACTGAGTGCTATTTTTGATTATGGCCCAGATTTTGCTGTACTTAACAATAGTGAGGCTGTTTGCACTTACTGTTGTCAGAGGGGAAAACAAAGCAACTTCTGGCATTTGAGGAAGATGGTGTGATCAGCCATGTCAAAGGCTGCAGATAGGTTGGGAAGGATTAGGAGAGAAAGTTTTTCTTTGTCACAGTCACTTATGACTTTGATAAGAGCCATTTCAGTACTTTTGGCAAGGTCTGATTTGGGGGGGGATTCAAACATGGAGGAGCAGGAAAGATGAGCACAGATTTGGGAGGCAACAGCACATTCAAGGAATTGAGAAGAAAGGAAGATTGAAGATGGCTTGGTAGATTGCATGGACAGAGATGCCAAGGTTGTTCTTTTGAGTAGAGGGATGATAATGGCAGATTCAAAGGAGGGGTGATAGTACCTGAGGAGGGAGAACTTTAACAATGTTAGCTAACAGAAAAGCCAGAAGGGAAGTTGGACAATCAACAATTTAGTGGGATTAGGACTGAAGATCAAAATGAGCTCAGAGAGGGCTGGGAACTTTAAATGGAGAGATTAAGGGAGCCTCGGAGGGCAGTGAACTCAGGGGAAAGAGAGCATGACGAGATGGAGGTTGAAATCAGCAAGGGTAAGTTGTCAGTTGTCACTTGATTCAGAGACAAGAAACTATGAGCGAGGAATACCAGGGTGCACAAAGTACTGTGAGGGACAGAAAGCACTAGTATTGAGAATAGTAAGTTAATAGGTAAAGTCAGGGCAAGGGAGAAAGTAACAAAATCTAAATCAGGGTTACTATGCATGTATGTGAATGCGCCGAGTACAGTAAATAGGATTGGGGAGTTACAGGCACAGATTGCCACGTGGAAATATGATGTTGTGGTGATAACAGAGATCTGGCTCAAGGAAGGGCAGAACTGGGTGTTAAATATTCCCAGGTACAAGGTGTTCAGAAAAGATAGGAAAGGAAGGAATGGAGGAGGGGTGGCAGTATTGGTTAGGGAGAGCATTGCAGTGCTGGAGAAATAGGATGTCCCAGAGGATTCAAGGACAGAATCAATTTGGCTAGAGCTAAGGAACAAAAAGGGTGCAATTACATTGCTCGGTGTAGTTTATAGACTGCCAAATAGTGAGAAGGACATAGAAGAACAAATCTTCAGGGGAAATTGCAGAGAGATGCAGGCATATCAGAGTAGTTACAATGGGGGACTTTAATTGCTCGAACGTAGACTGGGACAGTGGTAGTGTCAAGGGTGGAGAGAGACAAAAGTTCCTAGATTGTGTTCAGGAGAATTCCCTACAGCAGTATGTGTCCAATCCAACAAGAAAAGATGCATTGTTGGACCTGGTTCTTGGAAATGAGGTAGGCCAAGTAGATCAAGTGTCAGTGGGGGAACATTTAGGAGACAAGTGATCATGGTATTGTACGTTTTAGGATGATGATAGAAAAGGATGATAGGCAATCCAGAGTAAGAAAAATTAACTAGACAAGAGCCGACTTTGATGGGGCAAGAACGGAGCTGGGACAGATAGACTGGGATGGAAGATTGGCAGGGAAAACTGCAGCTGAACAATGGGCTACCTTCAAAAAAGAATTGGTTTGGGCACAGTCAAGGTATATTCTATTGAAAGGGAAAGGTAAGGCAGACAAATCCAGAGCTCCCTGGATGAAAAAGGAGATTGAAATTAAGATAAAGGAGAAAAAGTGTGCTTATGATAGGTGTCAGGTAGAAAATACAATTGAGAACCAAGAGGAATACAGAAGGGTCAGAGGGAGGTGAAAAAGCATATTTGAGAAGTGAAGGGGGGTTATAAGAAAAGACTGGCAGCTAACATGAAGGAGAATCCCTAAGTTTTCTAGACATATAAATAGTAAAAGGTGGTAAAAGAAAGAGTAGGGCTGATTAGGGACCGAAAAGGGAATTTACACATTGACGAAGGGGCCGTGGCTGAGGTATTAAATTGCATCTGTCTTTACCAAGGAGGTAGATGCTACCCAGGCCACGGTGAGAGGAGAGGAAATTGTCACTAGAAGGGTTCAAAATTGACAAGGAGGGAGTGTTGAATAGACTGTCAGTGCTTAAAGTTGACAAGGCACCGGTACCACATGAGATGCATCCAAGGATATTGAAGGAAGTGAGAGTAGAAATTGCAGGGGTGCTGGCCATAATCTTTCAGTCTTCCCCAGACTCAGGGGGTGGTGCCAGAGGACTGGAGAATTGCAAACATTATGCCCTTGTTCAAAAAAGGTTGTAAGGATAAGCCTAGTAATTACAGAACAATCAGCTTAAGTTCAGTGGTGGGCAAGATTCTAGAAACAATTATTTGCGATAGAATTAGTAGTCACATGGAAAAATATGGGTTTATAAGGAAGAGCCAGCATGGATTTCTAAAGGGAAAATCGCGTTTAACTAACTTGGAGTTATTTGAAGAGGTAACAGAAAAGGTCAATGAGGGGAATGCTGTTGATGTGGTGTACATGAACTTTCAAAAGGCATTTGACACAGTGCCACACTTGTGAGAAAAGTTATTGCTCATGGAATAAAAGGGACAGTAGCAACGCGGATACAAAATTGGCTGAAAAATAGAAAGCAGAGAGTAATGGTCAATGGATATTTTTCGGGCTGGAGGAAGATTTGTAGTGGAGTTCCACAGGGGTCGGTATTGGGACCCTTGCTTTTCCTGATATATATTAAGATCTAGATCTTGGTGTGTAGGGGACAATTTCAAAGTTTGCAGATGATGCGAAGCTTGAGAGTGTTGTGAACTGCGAGGAAGATGGTGTGGAACTTCAAGAGGACATTGACAAGTTGGTGGAGTGGGCAGATAGGTGGCAGATGAAGTTCAATGTAGAAAAGTGTAAGGTGATGCATTTTGGTAGGAAGAACATGGACAGACAATACAAAATAAGGGGTGAAATTTTGAAGGGGGTGCAGGAGCAGAAAGACTTGGGTGTATATGTGCATAGATCATTGAAGGTGGCAGGACAGGTGGAGAGAGCAGTTAATAAAGCATATTTTATCTGGACTTTATTAATAGGGGCACAGGGTACAAGAGCAGGGAGGTTATGCTGAATTTATATAAGACACTCGTTAGACCTCAGCTGGAATACTGTGTACAACTCTGGGTGCCACATTATAGGAAGGATGTGAACACATTGGAGAGACCAGAAGAGGTTTACAAGAATGGTTCCAGGAATGAGAAACTTCAGTTATGAGGATAGACTGGAGAGGTTGGGGCTAAGAGGAGATTTGATAGAGATATTCAAAATCATGAGGGGGGTTGGACAGAGTAGATAGGGAGAAAATGTTCCTGCTCGTAAAAGGATCAAGAACGAGAGGGCACAGATTTAAAGTAATTTGCAAAAGAAGTGAATGTGACGTGAGAAAAACTTTTTCACACAACGAGTGGTTCGGGTCTGGAATGCACTGCCCGGAAATATGGTGGAGGCAGGTTCAATCGAGGCATTCAAGAGGGCATTAAATTATTATTTGAATAGAAACAATGTGCATGGGTACAGGGAAAAGGCAAGGCAACGGCACTAAATCATAATTTGGAAAGCCGGTGCAGACACAATGGGCTGAATAGCCTCCTTCTGTGCCGTTAAAATCCTGTGAAGACAGGAAAGCAGTGAAACTATCTTGGTCAAAAAACTGACATAGTACTTGGTTGGGCGGTTAGTGAGTGAAATTTTAAATGAGAGGCGAGAATGCTCAAGACAAAACAATTGCCAAAAGAGTAGGGGTACAGACCAATGTGTGATTTAGTGATACCATCATTGCAGCAGTATGGACAAAGAAAAGTGGCGGTTATAACCAGATGGGAAGGCTTCATCAACACTTCAGTTAAGTTTCCATTCAGGCCATGATGTTGGTGCAATCATCCACAATGAGTTCATAAATGATAAATTTGTGTTCACAAGTGAATGGACATCCTAGGGGAAGAGGGGTGTTGTAGCTAACCAACTGGCAGAATCCACAGAGTCAGCTCTGGGAGGGGCAGGTTGGACAGGGAAGTGTTTGGAAAACAGCTCCCAGCAGGTTTGCTGGGAAGAAAGGTCAGCGAGAGAGTAGGACAATTGGAGGTTGCTTTTGTAAAGAGTTGGCGACAAGGGCCCCTCTGTCCGTCAGAGGATGCCAAGAGAGGCACAGATGGAAGTTGCAGACTTACCTCAGCAGGAGTTAAGCCTCCAAGGGTAGGAAGTTCAAGGAGTACTGAAGGTTTGGGTTAGGGATTTGGGAAAGCAGAGTACCTGAAGGAAGAGAAAAGAAATGATGCATGACTACAGGGTCAAGGGGTCTAGACAGGGTAAAGAGAAAAGCAAAAAGTGACAGAGTAAACAGTAGAAATAGAACTGATGGGCTCAGGTCTCCGGCAGCAGCCAAAAAAACACATAAGACAGAGACACAGGGAAAACTCAAGTTACATAAGAAACAGGAGCAAGTAGGCCATTTGGCCCGAGCCTGCTCCGTCATTCAACTTCTACCTCAATGCCAATTTTCCACATCCCCATATCTGTTGATATCTTTAATATCTAGAAATCTATCAATCTCCAACTTAAATATACTCAACGACTGGCCTCCACAGCCCTCTGGGTAGAGAATTCGAAGAATCACCACCCTCAGTGAAGAAATTCCTGCTCATTTCATTCCTAAATGATCTCCTATTCTGAGACTATGTCCCTTGTTCTAGACCCGCCCCCAGACAGGGGAAACATCCTTTCTGCATCTACCTGTTGAGGTCTGGAATTAGTCTGGTGAACCTTCATTGAACTCCCTCTATGGTAGGGAGACCAAACTGTTCGTAATACTCCAGGTACGGTCTCACCAAGGCTCTATCCAACTGCAGCAAGACAACTTTACTCCTGTACTCAAATCCTCTTGTAATAAAGGCCAACATACCATTTACCTTCCTAACTGCTTGCTGCACCTGCATGTTAGCTTTCATTGACTTATGATCAAGGATACCCAGATCCTTTTGGACATCAACACTTCCCAATCTCTCACCATTCAAGAAATACACTGCATTTCTGTTTTTCCTACCATTTTTTCACATTATATTCCATCTGCAATGTTCTTGTCCACTTGCTTAGCCAGTCTAAATCCCCCTGAAGTCTCTTTGCATCCTCCTCACAACTCAGATGCCCATCTAGTTTTGGCATCAGCAAATAGGCCCATTTATGCAGGTATTATTTGGATAGAGATATCCTGGTAGCAAGAAGACAACAGGAGGGAATCAACATTTAAAGCCAGGGGTCCTGGGATGGGATAAAGTTAAAGTAGGTAGGGCGAACCTGGCATATCCAAGTTCAGAGGTGTGTGTTGGGAGAATTAAGTCCAGAAGCTACTTGATGGATAGTGTGTTAGATGACGTACTGATGATGGTATTACCAAGGGAAATTAAGATATAGGTATGCAGAATCAGTTGTACTGCAGAAAAAAAATGAAGCTGGAAGTCACCGTCAGATCCCATAGCAACAGCAATTTTTTCTTCTTCTTTTGTGGTATGAGAGCATTGCTGGTTAGGCCAACTTTGGTTATCCATCCCTATTTGCCCTTAAGAAGTTGGTGGCAAGTTGCCTTCTTAAACCATTGCAGTCCATGTGGTGTAGGTACCACCCACAGTGGTGTCAGGAATGGAGTTCCAGGATTTTGACCCAGCAACAGTGAAAGAATGGCAATATAGTTCCAAGTCAGAATGGTGTTTGATTTGTAGGGAAAGTTGCAGGTGGTGGTGTTCCTCTGCATCTGCAGCCTTTGTCCTTCTAAGTTGGTGGATGGGGTACTGATCAAGCGGATTGCTTGAGTAATTGTACTTCAGCCCAGGACAATGAATCTCTGGTGAAGGATCAAAACTATTCCAGAGTTTAGAGGGTTAAATTGAGACCGGGATTATACTCTCTTACGTTTATAAGGTGATCGAAGGGATTTGCAAAGATGAAGGGATCAGATTGAGAAAAGACGGAGAAACAATTTCCTTTTGTGGGGAATCCAGTACAAAGTAAATGTTACCATTCAAACTTAGCCATTTAATAGTGAAATTAAGAAGCATTTTCCAACACAAAGAGGAGATTTGGAACAGGCTCAATCTCTTGAGATGAAAACGATAAATAATCTCCAGCGATGATCCAAGAAAAACTAAAATATTCGCAACTTTCCACAAGATGTTTCCAGGGGCCCTGGCAGCCATGTTGTAACTACCATTATACAAGTTATATTGAATTCAATCAGAGACGCAACAGTTTTTTCTACGCTGAGCGTGAAGCTGTTACTGAAAAACTGGGATAAAAACAAAAAACTACTGCGGATGCTGGAAATCCAAAACAAAAACAGAATTACCTGGAAAAACTCAGCAGGTCTGGCAGCATCGGCGGAGAAGAAAAGAGTTGACGTTTCGAGTCATGAATCCTACCCCCACCTTAAACCAGCTTATATTACACCGCTCTCCTAATATTACTCAGTTCTGTTGAAGGGTCGTGAGGACTCGAAACGTCAACTCTTTTCTTCTCCACCGATGCTGCCAGACCTGCTGAGTTTTTCCAGGTAATTCTGTTTTTGTACTGAAAAACTGGGGCCAATTGCTCGTCCCACTCATAGACTGTACCAAGCACCAAATACTCAGGCAATACTTACTTTAACAGCCCTCAGCCTTCGACCCTCTCGGTACTTGGGCCGTGTAAAACAGACATTTTCCTGTTGATGGTGTTTCAACAACTCCGGAGCTTGGGCAGCCATCTTCAACCGGAAAGCAGGCGACCGCAATCAAACACCGACCACTCGATGACTCGCAACTCCACAGCCCTTTGGAGAAGCCCCGCCTTCCTTGAGCGTCTATTGGGCGCCCTATTCCCCTCCTCGGGAAGTGATAAGCCGGTTAGATGTCAATCAAAGGGTTTGGTTGCCATCAGTGAGTGGTCTCGAAGTTGGCGGATGCCTGACTTCAGGAATGCAGGTTGAATTCGAATCTATCCTGCGGCTAACGGAATAAGCGAGGGGGCGGCGCGAGGCTCTGCTCGCGGAACCGTTGGCCAGCGTGGGGCCGGTGTGCGATTGGGAGGCCGGGCCGGCGGACGGAATGCTGGGGGTCGGGGCCGTGTGTGTGCAGCTCAGGCTCAGCAACACCAAGGACTGCTTCCTGCACCTGGCATCGCAGCGAGCGTCGCAACTTCACCTGGAGGAGGTGATGGCCGCCGCCAATGGCAGCTTCTCTCTCTACTCTTTCTCCCGACTGTCTTACTTTACACCTGGTTGCCCTGAAATAGTGGTGGTGATGGGTCCGTGGGTAGTGGCCACTTCCTGGGCCATTTAAGAGGTCAGCTGAGCTAATAGTCAACCACGTTGTTGTGGGGTTAGAGCCACATATAGGCCACACTGGGTAAAGACGGCAGATTTCGTTCCCTGAAAAGGACATTAGTGAAATGGTTGGATATTTACATTAGCCCAGATCCTTCCCGTCTCTGGATTGTTGAAGACCGGACATACGACTTAAGAGGTGCTACGGGATCCCTCAGAAGTCCCATTATGCAGGCCTCCTTGGGAATTGCCGGGGAAGATTGAACTTCCAATGCGCAATTCCCATACTCCACGGGACTCAAAATTTACTGTAACAGATGGCTAAAAGCACTATTGACTAAACATTTTATTTTTGTATGCAGCTTCTCCTTTAAACTACAGGGAGTAACAGTCCACTTTTATGTTTATAACCCATCGTACTCTCCACAGAATTACAGCCCTTTTAATAAACAGTCCACAGTTGCTCCCAGCTTGCAATGTGTTCTGGTATCCTGATTTTTGTCGAGTCGTAACTCAAGTGACTGTCTCCGGGTGCTTTCTTATGTTTTTGGAAAGTTCCTTAAATCCAGCTCCAGCAGTAAAGTCTGTCCTGATGATTCTACCTGCTGGCCATGTCAGGATTAATCTCCTGGAAACCTTAGATGACTGCAGGATGCATTTCTTTGACTGGAGACCATCTCCCTCTTGCATCTGGCTGTGGTAGCTCGCAAAGCCAAGCATCCTTTCCTCTCTGCTGACCACATAGAACCTCTGTTGCCTTTGTGTGATAGTTATTGATTTGTAGGGAAGCCTGTAATCTAATCTCAAAATGGCTTCCCAATGGCAATGTGCAACACATTAACCTTGCATCCTGGTAGAAATGCTAATTAGCTATCCTTGATCTCAACTCCCTTTTATCCTAGAAGTAAATGGACAATCTACAACACAACTGTTTACAGCCCAATACCAACAACACCTTCCTGGGACTTTACGAGACTCATTGTCGACTCATTGTAAACTCAGAGACTGCTGCCATTGTCTTCAAGCATAAATACTGTGCACGTTCTCAGTAAAGCAATCTAAGCCTTCCTTTGATCTCTGACAATTAAGCACCCAGGCTTACTGTCGGGCAGAATTCAGAACAGGTCACTTGACCCCCCCCCCCCCCCACACCTCCTTCATTTATCCTAAATTTAAGGTACTGTCCTAAAAATAATCAGCTTATAAACCTCATAATTGTAACAGAATCTAGAGCCAAGGGGTGCAGTTTAAAAATAAGGGATCTCCCATTTAAGATGGAAATGAGGAGGAGCTGAGTTAGACAGAATTTTGATTGGTAAGGGTGTTAAAGGGTTTTGGGGGACAAGCAAGAAAATTGAGTTATGGCCACAATCAGATTAGCCATGATCTTGTCAAATGGCAGAACAGGCTCAATGGGCCAATAGTCCTACTCCTGTTACTCATAATGAAATAATTCTAATTTCTCCCCCTTTATTTAAAAAAAAATCATCCTTTGCTGGTTTCTAAAATTTTCCGAATCATCTGGGCTATCACTAATCTTCGCAGCATTTTGCTACATTTCTTTCAATTATGTACGATCCTTAACTTTAGTTAGCCATAGATTGTTCATCCTTTTCATAGAGGTGAGTCAGAATCAGATCATCCATAATCTATTGAATGGCACAACAGGCTCCTATTTATTATGTAGAAAAAAATTAAATTTACAAACTGCCATGGTGAGATTTGAACTTATGTTCTTCTCTAGTTTTAGATCATGACTCTAATTCAGTGACATAATCACTACCATATCCTCACTATGTTTCCATCTCAAGCTCAATGATGCAAGGTTGTGTCTGGAATCAAATCTGATCCCTTGTTCAATGTTATACTGTTTGCAGTATTTAAAAAATGGCAGCATAAGTACATCCTGAGGCAAGAGGTTTGAGACCAGCTGGAGGTGTAATGTCTCATCACTTGGTTTTCGCCTGGTATAGTATGACTCCAGTTGAATCAGAGCTGCATTTAAAAAGTTACTTTTAAACTTTTGTAAAAAATAAGTAGCTATCTGAATCTAATTTGTATACTTGTGAACAAGTATCTGTGCATGCACATAAACTTTCCTGAATGTAGTTCCTTTTTCAGTAACTTGGAAATGTTGGCGCCTCATCATCACGGCAATGTAGTAAACTTTCCTGTAGGATTATGAATATGTGTGGAGATACACATACTTAATGATTTCCAGCTTTGTTGCTGGAACTTCATAATATATATTCCAATGTTTTATCCTGGTTAATGATAGATTACCATTTAAACTTATACTGTTTCAGTTGTAATCATTAAATCCTCCTTTGTTAATGTCTGAATTTATAGAAAAAGTCCAGTAGATAACTTTGGATTGGTTGTATATAAATGATGAATCAGCATTTATTGCAGAGGAAATCATGGAAAAGTACCTTTTTATTGGTAAAAATGCCAATACATTGTAATAGTTGTTTATTAACAATTTGTCTTAAAGAAAGATAACTTGCAATCATATAGTGCCTTTCATCACCTTAGGATGTCCCAAAACCCCCTACAAACATTGAGGTACTTTGAAGTGTAGTCACTGTTGTAATGTTGGAATTGTGATGGGAAGAATTGTGCACTGCAAGGCCTTACAGACGGCAAAGTGTTAATGACAAGATCATCTGTTTTAGTGATGTTGTTAGAGAGATAAATGTTGACCAGGATACAAGATTTGAGCCCAAAACCAGAACTTGAACTTGTAACCTAGACTGACTTCTCTATAATGTTGAGTTAGTATGGTGGTGTTTCAGGCGTGCCATCCATTCTTGGGGCAGAATTTTACGCTGATTGGGCAGGTGCGCGCCCGACCTGATCCAGTGTGAAATCGTGTGAGATGGCATCGGGCGAATGTCCTGACGTCATGCTGCGTTCACGCAATATTTCGGTCAACGGGTGCACTTCTGACTTCTGCGCGCACCTGCCGACAATTAAGAGGGAAATTAAACCCATTAGCAGCGCAGTTGTCTTCAATTTTTCATTGCCCGTCCAACCTTATGGTTGGCGGATGGGCGAATTGGCCAGGCAGCCTTTACATTTTTCATCAAACCTCATCCACGGGTGGGATAAGGTTTCTGTAATGAAATAAAATATAAATAAAGTTCTGTGGACAGCGTTTTCTGTAGCTAAATTTTCAGGTGATTTATTATGATGCATGGACACTTTCTTTCAGCTTTTGAAACCTTTATTTTTGATCTTTCAGGACTTCAGCTCCCTGAGGCAACTCTCTGCCTTCAGGGAGCTCTCTCTCAGCGCTGGCCCGTGCCCACGTCGATGTCAGTGCCTGCCCTTCTCCCACCCCCACCCTGGCAGTGCTGAGCTACTCAGTGCATGCTTCACGCTGGCTGGCCATTAATTGGCCAGCCAGCGTGAAATTGTGCTCGGGGGGTCGATCGCAGTCAGTGGTCCGTTCCCCGGCCGATCCTGGGCTCACTGATCGTGCCCGCCTGCCGACCTAAAAATTCAGGCCTTAGAGTTGGATAGCTCTGCAGTGGCTCTCAGGTCAGTTTGAAGTTGCGTCATACTGTCCCTCAGTATTCCAGATGTCCTTGTTCAAAAAAGGATGTAAGTATAAACCCAGCAACTTAAAGGAGGTCAGTTTAACCTCGTTGGTAGAAAAGCAATTAGAAACGATAATCTGGGACAAAATTAACAATCACTTGGATAATGTGAATTAATTAAGGAAATCCAGGGATGGTTTGTTGAAGGCGAATCATGTTTAATTAATTTGATAACATTTTTTGATAAGTTAACAAGAGGGTTGTTGATAATGCAGTTGATGTTTTTATGGATTTCTAAAAGGTGTTTGACAAAGTGCCACATAATGGATGTACCAGCAAAGTTGAAGCCCGTGGAATAAAAGGGACAGTGGCAACATGGATACAAAGTTGGCTGAGTGACAGGATACAGAGCAGTGGTGAACGGTTGTTTTTCGGGCTGGAGGAAGGTATACATTGGGATACTCCAGGGGCCAGTACTAAGACCACTGCTTTTCTTGATCTATATTAATGACCCACACTTGGGTGTAGAATTTCAAAATTTGCAGATGACAAAATTAGAAAGTATTTTGAACTGTGAGGAGAATAGTGATAGGCTTCAAGAGGACATAGATTGGTGCAATGGTGGACATGCATGGCGGATGAAATTTACTGTTGCAAGTGTGAAATGATGGGTCAGAACTTCCACGGAGTGGCAATCAGAGCCAGATTGCCACTCCGCTTCTAGTTTCTTACCTCGAAATCCAGGTGATCTTTTCTTGCCCGACCTTCCGACTCAAGCCAGGTGAGAAATGTGTAGGACATTGCGCCCCTGAGGTAATTGCCAGGCAAACCTTACCTGGGGACTTCCTGCGGTGGGGAGGGTTCCGCAGCGCATCTTTGCGGTACCCCCCATTTACGGCTTCCAGAAATTCAGAAGTTATGGGCTGATATTTTGGTAGGAAGAATGAGGAGAGGTACAGTTCTAAAGTTCACAATTCAGGAAGGCTTTAGAGAGATTGCAGAAAAAAATCAATGGTTTCAGAGAAGAGGGACTTGAGTTACATGGAAGATTGGAGAAGCTTGAGTTCTTGGAAAAGAGGAGTCTTGATAAAGGCATATGAGGGTATAGACAATGTAGATAGAAGCAGTGTCCATTGGTAGAAGGGTTGAGAACCAAAGGACACCAATTTAAGGTAATTGGCAAAAGAGCCAGAGGCAACATGAATAAAAATGCTTTCATGCAACAAGTGGTTAGAGTCTGGAATTCACTGCCTGAGAGTGTGCTGGAGGCAAATTCAATTATGGCTTCAATAGGGGATTGGATAAACACCTGAAAGAAGAAAATTTGTGGGGCTATGAGGAACAGGCTGGGGGGTGAGGCTCACTGAAAAAGAGGCATAACCTCAAAATTAGAACTAGGTTATTCACAGGTGATGTCAGGAAGCATTTCTTTACACAAAGGGTAGTGGAAAAGTACTAAACTGCCTTTTCACATTTAAAATTTAAAATTCTATTGCAGCTAGGCCAAAACTGGAATATTATGAAATTCAGGTGATCTTGGTCTACTGAAAAAATTGGTGAATCAGTAACTGGTCAATGAGATTAAAGCAATGTTATATTGGTCATATTGACTTAATGGAACATGAAAACCCAACACACTAGTGTTAGCTGGCTACATAACTGCCACATTAAAAACCACTGATGTACACTTGCTTTCCTTTAATTATTCTGTGTGGGGAATTCTTGTCCTAACTTCCAAATGACTATGACCGCTAATGTGAGAAAATGGTGCTAGCTTTGCAGAAAATGTTTGACTGTCGCTATACAGTTATAGAATGAATACTTATATAAGTTAACAAGTGCAGCATTTCCTGATCTGTCAGCCTCTTGCGATGCCCTCACTGAGCAACTGAGGTACAAGGATCCAAGTTTGAAAAGATCCAGCGATATGTTGTTTAAACATTTATGAAAGAACGTTATTGCATAATCACACAATCTTGCCTTTTAAGAGCAGGCCACTGGCAAATGCAATTTCCTCCAAATTTTGAAAAATTAGCTTTTTGCCCTAACTCTTAAGTATATTCAGAGCCAAATTCAGCTGAATTAGATGTTTGAAGAATATTGTAAAACAAAAGCAAACAAAAATTACTTTTAAAGATAATCCATCCACTTTACTCTGTTATTTTGGTGACTTAGTTTTTGACCAATGTCAAGAAGTAAACTTTACTGCTAGAATTATTTAAATCTAGACATACACTTTCAGAATTGTCCACAAGGTGGGGTTATTGATTGGAATGTTTTTTTAAAACAAATCTTGAGAGCAGTAATTGACACTAATGCCTGATTTTGTGCTGAGGTTCTTCCAGTCTCCCACCATAATACATCAGTGGAAACTCCAGAGAAATGGTGCTGAAATTATGACAGAAGGTTGGGAGAACTACCGTATAAATTTCACCTAGGTCTCCATTTTAATAACAATTTTGTTTTGTAAGTATTTACAAAACAATTTTTCTACATTAAAGATAGAATGGAAATATGAGTTGTAGTTGTATTTATCTTTATGGTCTTTGAGCTGGATCTTGCAGTCAGCGATAAAACAACCGCACTTGCTGCTGACTTTGAAAAAAACTGCTTAAAATGGTTTAGAGATCTCTGGTATGGATTTCCCCTTTCATAATAGCATTTTAAATCTGGCACCAAGTCGAAGGGATCTCCATATCCCCAACGTCAGTGATGTCAGCAAGTAGTGTACACAGCCAATCAGATTGAAGCATTCCTACAAACACCATACCGGGAAGTTAAAAGCAGTTATTATTATCACTTTTAAAGTAAATATTCAGATAGTAAAATAAATAATATTTTAATCTGTATCTTATTCTAATAATATAATCTTAAAAAAATATTAGATTTTTAAAATATTATAATGGAGAAATTTGACATTCCAAAAATATAAAATTAGCTTTTCAGTAAGTGTATTTAGCTGCTATTCTAAACCTGATTGCACTGTTTAAAAATCCCATTACACCTCATTCAACAATGTGTAACGCTTTTCAAGGGTTTTTATAGAGAGGCTAACAGCATGGACGTGTCAGCATTCATCAATTCACTGCTTAAGGATTGCACTCTGGGGGTGGAGGAACTTTCAACAACAGACTGACTGGAGAAGCATAGAATCACAGACAGCAACTTCTGGATTTCCTTGTAATTCTGCGTGTGTGTGTGGACTCCCAAAGTTGCTCTCAGTTTCAGTGGACTAAAAATGACTAATGCTGACAGTTTTTCCATCATTACTACTGCAAAAGCTGGGATGATCTCTGTCTTACACTATCTCTGGTTATTGGGTGGGTTAATATCCTAGTCCCTCGGCACTTTCAGGATTATATCTTGCTGCTAGAAGTGCATGTGTAACCAAGAATTACTTGACTTTGGCATCTCATCACAATGGCTACGCTGATGTTGTTTAATTCTTTATGGGTGTAAAGGTGTGTGGCTTATTCTAAGGCATAGCTGGTGGAATTCTGGTGCTGCGCAATTGTATAACTCTTTTATGGTGATTAGACTATTGAGTATTCATACTATTTAGTTTTCTATCCAAGCAATGCTTATAATTATCTGTACATTTTTTTTTGTATTACATTTAGTGCCAAGCAATTGAAATATCCTGGGGTCTTCAGCAGTCAGCATTTCTAAGTTGGGTAGAACGGAGACATACTGGATTTGAAGGAGAAAACATTGCAGAGATCAATAGGCAACTGGGAGAAAAACTTGGGCTCCAAAATGGAGAACAGGTCTGTAAGGCAGTGACTTTCCAATTTACATTTTTTAATTGCTTAGTAATCACTTACTTAAAGATGAGTATTTTTTGGATTATCTATCTCCTCCACTTTGCTTGTAATATTTTACCTATTGGTTCTAATTATAATCTCTGATTTAACTCATTATTATTGAAAATATTTCAATCCTTGCTTTTTAAGATCTTCTCGTACACTAACCCAGTAGTTTTCAACCTTTTATAAAAATAAAATACTGCAGGATGCTGGAGATCTGAAATAAAAACAGAAAGTGCTGGAAAACTTCAGCAGATCTGATAGCACTTGTGGAAAGAGAAGCAGAGTTAATGTTTCAAGTCCAAAATGACTCTTCTTCGGAACTCAACCTTTTTTTGGTAAAGGAGCCCTATAATATGCTGTGAAATTCTGTGGAATCCCAACCCTCTCTCCCTCCTCTGCTCTCACTGTCTTTCATACGAGGGTTTCCAATCTCTACTCTTGAAGAACTCGCTTTGGAATCTTCTCCCAAATGACGCTTTCTCTCAGACGCCTTTCACAAAGGTCCATCTCCAGGGTTTCGAACACTCCTTCTGGTGATCCTCTCCCCTGGATCGCCACATGCAGTCAAGCTTCCTTCCACGCATCCTCTCTTATATCCTCAGCTGTGCCACTGAATGTGCTTCACATGCCCATAGCAAAGAGTTACAGACCTTTGGCTGTCTTCTTGGATCTTCTGGCTTCTCACAAGCCTATTATGCTTTAAATATGTGCCCTACAGCTTTCTCCCTTTAAACTTGGAGCCTTTCTCTGCTCCTCACTCTTCACATAACAGGACCTCTTCCAGATTCCTGTTCTTTCCCTTTGACTAGAAGGTCTTCTCGAGATCCCCGTCTTCTGTTCTTTGGGGAAACCTTCTTCCTTCTGTTCCCTCCCGTCCAACTTCTTGCTCCTGTTTCCAACTTTAGTTTGGGACTTGCTATCTGCCCCTCTCCTATGCTGCTTCTGCTGGCAACTCCTTTCAGCTGAACTAAAACTACTTTTTCTGTTTTTCCCTGTCTCTGTGTGGGCCTCCTGTTGCTCAGCAACAGCCCAGTTTTTTCTGACTCGTGTTTGTTTTAACTCCCCTTCATTATGATGCAGGCATCTTTTAAAGTGAAACTAACACTCAAGTTCCCCCCTTAACACACCGTTACAGGAACACAAATTAAACTTAAACTAAAAGCTAAAACTCATTCCTAACACCCACAAATACAAATATAACTTACTTAAACTATCTCTAATACAAGCATACTTTAGCTTTGCTGCTTTCTTTTCTGCTATCAAAAGTTGTCTTTAAACTGCTAACCCTGTTTCTTTTGTTTTCTGTTTGCTGTCCAACATCCTGTTAAGTTCTCTCTGATTGGTATAATGTAAAAGCATTGTGTTTTTAGTTTTGTGATGAAACAATTAATTTAAATTTGTTTTCTGTGATTCAGGTATTTCTTAGGCCCTGTGCACAAGTCTCCTCATGTCAACAAGCTGTGGTGGAACCCCTTTCACCTAGTGACTGGGAAATATTGGTACTGTATTATTTTTTTAACTGCTTTTTACAAAAGATAATCCGATAATGTGCAGTTTATAAAGATACATGTATATGATACTACATTTTAGATTTATTCCACACATTCTAAATAGGAGATATACAATGGATTTCCCTAGTTTGAGACTACTAAAACTGCAGATATTTGGAAATCATTGGAAGGACACATGTTTAGTCACAATGCTATGTAATTCTCATAGTTCAAATGGATGCAGTATGAAATTTCACAAGCCCAGCATTATCCTGTACTGAAGCTACAATGAAAACACCTGGTTTAACATTTTCTTTTTATTTCTTTAGTTCACTTAAACTTATTCATATTGGTACTATTTGCTACAAAGTGGAATATTTGCTTTTTAAATTTTTTATGATGATTGCTTACAGTCAAATACCATACAGATAATAATCCCGGACTACTCTTCCGTGATTTTTGCAGGAGCTGCATAGTACATCACTTGAAAGGCATATTATGGACCAGATCAGAATAGTCTTTCCTGGAGGAATATTTCCAATATGGGTAGGGAAGCATACTGTGATATATATTGAAGTTGGTAAGTAAGTTAAATGTAAATCAATGAAAAATGGTGTTGCTTCATTATTTATATTCATATGCCTTATTAAGCTAGTATAGTGACAGTAGTGCCAACCCCACCATCCCATAAATAAAAAGCTAAACTCTGAATTTCAAGAGATTTGGCTGCCTACGTGAATCTTGGAAAGCATGTTGCCTCCGTGGTGCCAAGGTCAAGGATGTCACTGAGTGGCTGCAGAGCGCTCTGAAAGGTTAGGGTGAATAACCAGAGGTCGTGATCCAAATTGGTACCAACGACATAGATAGGAAGAGGGATAAGGTCCTGCAGGCAGCTAGGAAAGCTAGGGGAAAAAGACTAGCAAGCAGGACCTCAAAGGTAGTAATCCCTGCATTACACCTGGTGCCACGTTCTAGTGAGTATGGAAATAGGAAGATAGAGCAGATGAATGCGTGACTGGATGGTACAGGAGGGAGGGCTTTAAATTCCTGGGACAATGGGACAGGTTCTGAGGGAGATGAAAGTTGTACAGGCTAGATGGATTGCACCTGAACAAGTGAGTAGCAGACTGAATATAGAAAGTTCAAAGGGGAAATTAAAAAAAAATAAGAGAAGCAAAGATAGTTTGACAAGAGGCTAACAGCTAACATGATAGGAAACCAAAATTTTCTATAGACATATACATAGTAAAAGGGTGGTAAATAGAGGAGTGGAGCCAATTAGGGATCAAGAAGGAGATTTATGCATGGAGACAGAGAGCATGTTGAGGTACTAAATGAATACTTTGAACCTGCCTTTCCCAAGGAAGCAATGTCATTGCATGATGGGTTGCTAGTGTTTGGGGAGGGTTTAAACTAACTTGGCAGGGGGGATGGGATCCAGGAGGTAGCATTAGAGAGGAAAAACAAGGTGCTCAAAGAATTGGGAGAGACAAATAATACTAGAGTAAGAAATAGTGGGGTCAGAGTAAGAGGGAATGCAATAAGGCATAAATTAGGTTTACTGTGCATGTATGTGAACAAAGTGTGGTAAATAAGGTTGGTGAACTGCAAGTGCAGATAGCCAAGTGGGAATATGATGCTGTGATAAGGGAACTGGCTCAAAAAAGAATACTAAATATTCCTGGATACAAGGTGTTCAGGAAAGATAGTGAAAGGAAGAAAGGAGGGGTTTGGAAATATTGACTAAGGAGAATATTACAGTGCTAGAGTGAGAGGATGTCCTAGAGGGGTCAAGAACAGAATCTATTTAATTAGAGTTTAAAAATTGCTGGGTGCATTCTATAGGCCACTAACTATTGGGAAGGATATAGGGGAGCACCTTTGCTAGGAAATTAGCATAGTTATAATTGGGGACTGGAATTATCCTAATATAGACTGGGATAATACTAGTGTAAATGACAGAGGGAAAATAGTTTCTTAAGTGTGTTCAGGAGAATTTTCTAGATCAGTATGCTTCTGGTCCAATGAGGAAGAAGGCATTGCTGGATAGGTGCTAGGGAATGAGGTTGGTCAGGTGGATCAAATGTCACTAGCGGAACATTTAGGAGACAGTGATCTTAGTATCATAAGATTTAGGTTAGCTATGGAAAAGGACAAGGAACAATCCAGAGTAGAAATAATTAATTGGAGATGGGTCAATTTCAGTGGTGTGAAAACAAAATCAGGCCCAGGGTAAATTGGAATCAGAGATTGGCAGGCAAAATTGTAATGGAAAGAGGGTATAGTTCAGTATGGTTGAGGTACATTCCCACACGGAGGAAAGGTAGGACAAACAAAGTCAAAGCACCCTAGATGATGAAGGTAAGATGAAGCAGAAAAAAATGCATATGACACATGTCAGGTTGATAATACAAGTGAGAAGCAGACAATCTAGAAAGTTCAAAGGGGAAGTGAAAATGCAATAAGGTAAGCAAAGAGATTATAAGAAGTGATTGACAGCTAACAGAAACCATAAGTCTTCTATAGGCATATAAATTGTAAAACGGTGGTAAATGGCCAATTCGGGACCAAGGACGAGATTTATGCACAGAATGGGGGGCATAGCTGAAGTACTAAATTACAACTTTGCCAAAGAAGGGGATGCTTCCAATGTAATAGTGAAAGAGCAGATAGTTGAGACACTGGATGGGCTAAATATTGGTAAAGTGGGAGTATTAGAACGGCTGCCTATACTTAAAAGTTGATAAATCACCAGGAGCAGATCAGATACATCTGAGGAAACTGCAGGATGCAAGGCTGGAAATTGTAGAGGCATTGCCATAATCTTCCAATCCTCCATAGATACAGGGATACTGCCAGAGGACTGGAGAATTGCAAATATGTTCTTGTTCAAAAAAGAGTGTAAAGATAAGATCAACAATTACAGGCCAGTCAGTTTAATCTTGGTGGTGGGAAAGCTTTTAGAAATGATAATCCAGGATAAAATTAATAATCACTTGGAGAAATGTGGATTGATTAAGGAAAGTTAGCATGGATTTGTTACGGGTCAATGATATTTAGCTAACTTGATTTGAGTTTTTTGGTAAATTAAAGGAGAGGATTGATGAGGGTAATGCTTCTGTTGTGATGTACATGGACTCCTAAAAGGTGTTTGATAAATTACCATACAAGAGGCTTGATAGCAAATTTAAAGCCTATGGACTAAAAGGAACAGTGACAGCATGGATACAAATTGATAGGAAAGAGGGAGTAGTGGTAAATGGTTGCTTTTTGGACTGGAGGAAGGTATGTATTGGAGTTTCCCAAGAATCTGTATTAGGACCACTGCTTTTCATGATCTCTATTAATGACCTAGACTTGGGTGTGCAGGGCTCAATTTCAAATTTTGGGAATGACAAAACTTGGAAGTATTATGATCTGTGAGGAGGGCAATGAGGACATTGACAGGCTGCTGGAATGGGTGGACATGTGGCAGATTAAATTTAATGCAGAGAAGGGTGAAGTGTTACATTTTGGGAGAAAAAACAAGAAGTGGCAATATAAACTAAAGGATACAATTCTAAAAGGGGTGCAACAGCAGAGGGATGTGAAGGTATATGTGGACAAGTCATTGAAGGTGGCAAGGCAGGTTGAGAAAGTGGTTAATAATGTATTCTGGATCCCGGGCTTTATAAATAAAAGTATAAAGTACAAAAGCAAGCAAGTTGTGGTGAACCTTTATAAATCACTGGGGTACAACTGGAGTCGCCACAGGCAGGAATTATACAGTAAATGGCAGAACCCTTAAGTGCATTGACGGGCAGAGGGATCTGGGTGTATAGGTCCACAGGTCACTGAAAGTGACAACACAGGTGGATAAGGTAGTCAGGAAAGCATATGGCAGGCTTGCCTTCATCGGCAGGGGTATTGAGTATAAAAGCTGGGAAGTCATGCTGCAGCTGTATAGAACCTTGGTTAGGCCACACTTGGAATATTGTGTGCAATTCTGGTCGCCACATTACCAGAAGGATATGGAGGCGTTGGAGAGGGTGCAGAGGAGGTTTACCAGGATGCTGCCTGGTCTGGAGGTTATTAGCTATGAGGAGAGGTTGGAGAAACTCGGATTGTTCTCACTAGAACAACGGAGATTGAGGGGCGACTTGATAGAAGTTTACAAAATTATGAGTGGCATGGACAGAGTAGATAGTCAGAAGCTTTTTCCCAGGGTGGAAGAGTCAATTACTAGGGGACATAGATTTAAGGTGAGAGGAGAAAACTATAGAGGAGATGTGCGGGGCAAGTTTTTTACGCAGAGGGTAGTGAGTGTCTGGAATTCGCTGCCAGAGGTGGTGGAAGCAGGTACGATAGTGGTGTTTAAGAGGCAGCTTGACAAATACATGAATAGGATGGGAATATGACGGGTAATATGATCGGCGCAGGCTTGGAAGGCCGAAGGGCCTGTTCCTGTGCTGTACTTTTCTTTGTTCTTTGTTCTTGTTCTAATATGTCCACTTCTGGGTGCCACACTTTAGGAAGGATGTGGAGGCATTAGAGTGGGTGCAGAAAAGGTTTACAAGAATTGTCCCAGGGATGAGAGACTTCATTTATTAGAGAAACCAGGACTCTTCTCCCTAGAGAAGGGAAGGTTGTGAGGAGATTTAATAGAGGTGTTCAAGATCATGAAGGTTCTGGACAGAGTAGATAGGGAGAAACTGTTCCCATTGGCAGAAGTGGTAAGAACCAGAGGATACCATGATGACCTCAGCTGAGTTTACCCCTGGACAAGCCTGATCCCAGGGTGGAAACGTTACTTTTATTTTTGTATAGATATGTGGAGAGTAGCTGTTGAACAGAGTCACAGGAGTCAGCTGATGAACTTTTAACAAAAGAATAAAACATTTATTCAACAAGAAAAGATGAACTATATTACAATACTCCTTCACCCATAACTATACCTTTAAAGATATATACAGATTTGTAGGGATAACACAAGTTACAAAAGCTATCTTATACTTTAATATTCACAGTAAATACACAGTCCATGTAAACCTATGGCAACCTGTGGTCAGACTAACCATACACTGAAACTAAGTGACAGATACCACCTCAACCAGATGCTGTGGATCTCTCATCAACTACGCCCCCACCCCCCAGACGCTTGTCACACCGTGAGCCAACTGGTCTCACCGAACTCCATCTTTCACACGAGGGTTTCCAATCTCCAGTTTCCAAGAGCTCACCTTGGAATCTTCTCCGAAACCGATGCTTTCTCTCAGATGCCTTTCACAAGGGTTCGGCTCCTAGGTTTCGAACTCTCCTCCTGACTGTTCCTCCCCCTGGGTGACCACATGCATTCAAGCTGTCTTTCATGCACTCTCTCTCACTGACCCAGCCGTTAACAGTACACCATTGCTTCACATGCCCAGTCACAGACCTTCAGTTGTCTCTTTGGACCTACTAGTCTCTTACAAGCTGTACTCGCTTTAGATCTGCTCTCTGCAGCTTTTGTCTCTTTAAATCTGAAGCTTCAAGCCTTTCTCTCTGCCCCTCACTCTTAACTTCCCTTAACAGGACCTTTTCCAGATTCCAGTCCTTCCTCTGACTAGAAGGTTTTCTTGGGACTTTATCCTGTTCCACTCCCCTGGATTTTGGGGTCTTTTCTTTAGCTTGGGACTGGCTATCTGTCCCCTTTGCTCCAGCCTCTCCTGGCAGTTTCAAAACCAACTGAACTCAAACAGCCTCCAAAATCAAACTGCTGTTTCCCTTCTGTGTGTGTGTCTGTCGAGGAGGCCAGTCACTTTGATGTCCCTTCCTCCTGTAGTCTTCAGTGGCTGACTAATCCACTCCGACTGCAGCCCTGAGTCCTGGGAGCAGTGTCTCTTTAAGTCAAATTTCTGGCTCCATCCAGCCTTTCGAGACTTAGTTCACATTTTCTCAAAACAATGATTCTGGAAAAACATGAATCCTTATCATTTCTCCTCACAGGCTCTGCAAGGCTTTGATGACTTCACAATCCTAGCTGTTAACACATCTTTTGATGGTGTCTTCCCTTCTGCCATCAGGTTGTAGTCCATCAAACAAACTCCATCTCCTGTTGCACCCTCATGTAAGGCCACTCTTGTCTTGGCATGTAGTTCAAGGGTCATTGGGGTCAAAATACAGTAAGAACAGTTCCTCTTTTTAAGCAATGAAAAAATCTCTTTTTTTAGTGGCATATCTAGAAAAAACAATGTTCAGTCAAAACAACACCTGTGTGATAATGACACGCAAGGAAAAAAAATCCTTTGGGGAAAAAGTCCAAATCTATATAATAATATTACTGATTATATAATTTATCAATATTCAAAGCACAATCACATCTAGGTTTAAATTAATGTCTACAAAGTATGTTTTTGAATATTGAATAACTTTAAATATTCAACAAAGGCTTAAAAGCAAGAGCAAAGCAGAAATAAAATGCAAAAATATAAAATTGCAAAAATTAGTGGCTGTAGGCCCCAGGCTTGCAAACGATGGGACATGGGTCTTCATCTATGTTCCCACACCGAGCTTCTGATTTCAATTATTTCATTGTGGGCTGTTTAAAGGTGGAGGCCAATCATCTTCTACAGGGAGGAAAAGGAGAAAAAAGAATTATTGCACCGATAATATTTTAAAGGGACCATTTCAGTATTGTGGAAGCTAGGATAGTCCTACCTCCGCAGAGTCAGGACGTTATGAGTTCAAATTCCGCTGTAGAGAATTGAGCACAAAATTTAGACTAATACTCCAGCTCATTATAGAGGGAATACTGCACTGTCAGAGGTACCATCTTTCAGATAAGATGTTAACCTGAGGCTCTGTCTGCGCCCTCAGGTGGATTTAAAAGATCCCATGGCACTATTTTGAAGAAGAGAAGGGGAGTTCTCCCTGGTGTCCTGGTCAATATTTATTCCTTAACCAAGACCACTAATAACTGATTATCTTGTCATTATTACATTGTTGTTTGTGGGACTTTGCTGTGCACAAATTGTTTTTTTTTTAAAACATTACAGCAGTAACTATACTTCAAAAGAACTTAATTGGCTGTAAAGTGCCTTTGGGTGGCCTTGCGTCATAACAGTGCAATATAAATGCATTTTTTTTTCTTTCATGTGAATTATATATCTTTCTTTTCTTGGTCTAGGTTCCCTAATGCCTGCTGCTGCATATGGAAGGTTAGAGCCCTTCACTGAACTCATTGTGTCACCTAAACTGCGGCAAATTGAAGGAAATTCTTTTGTTGGAAACAGTATTTTAAATAAAGAGCTTAACTTGGGCAGCAACAAAATGCATAATGAAAATTTAGAAAAACCTAGGATTGAGCATCCTTCCAAGGGGCCACATAATCAACACAGAATGAATGAAAAACATGTAACGGAAAATCAAGACTTTTTTAACAGAAGCATCATGTCAAATCTATGGCATATGATAAAAAATCTTCTCTTGGTAAACTCAGATGTTCCAGAACAACTTCCTTCCAAAGCTGTTTGCAAAGACACTTTTTTAAACACTATTTCCATGTCCTTTGAAATAGACTCAACATTCAGAGTGTGTAAGAGATTCCCTTATAACTTAGAAATATACAGCTCAGTACCGTGGAATCAAAGGCAGCCTGATACAGTTCATATCTTTCCTTGGCATCAAGATATGCTTACTCTGGATAACAGTGATACACAGATTATTTATGGAAAACTGACAAAACTTTTGTCATATAGACAACAAAAAGAAATATCCAAGCAAAATCTACAAACAGAGAAGAAAAATATTGTCCGTGTTGGAAGTGACACAAAAACAGGAGTTAGTGAAGCAGAAGATGAATCCTGCATCATTAAAATAATCTGTCACGGGTGTGAACATTTAAAGTGTACTAAGTCTGCAGGTTTTCACAGTGGAAAAGTTTGGGTTAGTATTGCATGTTGAGAATTGTGTTGCAATGTGTGTATCAGTTTGTGCCTGGTTTTACTATTAATGATCAAATAGGCCTTCTACAAAGTGCTTGATCCTAATAAAGCAGCTCTAGAACAATTATATGGTATAAACATCTTTACTTCATGTATTATGACCACAAAAATTGAGGGGTTTTATGTAATTAAATATGGTTGGTATTTCAGTTTCTCAATTACCAGTCTTTGGCTAATTTCTTTTTTTGTATTGTTGGCTTGTAGTCTTCTATAAAGTACAGGAC
Organism: Cetorhinus maximus; assembly: GCF_964194155.1. Lineage (NCBI taxonomy): Eukaryota > Metazoa > Chordata > Chondrichthyes > Lamniformes > Cetorhinidae > Cetorhinus > Cetorhinus maximus. The sequence continues at coordinate 125,145,620 of NC_135881.1, read as the reverse complement.
AGGACAGCCTTGTCCACAAACCTTATGAATATCATAAGTGTTGTAGTCTTTTACGGTGTTCAGTGTTGGACCATAGGTCGTGGGATTGAACCCCATCCCAGCATTTGAATTCATAATTTAGGCTGACACTCCAGTGCAGTAATCAGAGCGCTGCATTTTTAGACATCCAATCTTTTGTTTGTACTCACCTGTTCAGTTGACAAGAAGATTGCTAAATAGCCTTATGACACTTCCTGCAGAAGAATGCAGAGTTTTGATGCCCTAGACATTCAGAACCATCAATGAAACCAAGCAACTAGTTATTTGTTTCATTGTTGGTAGTAAGTTGTGCTGCATTTGACAACATAATTATTTGTTATGTGAAGCTTTTGAGATGTTTTGGCATAAGATTGTACAGAAATGCAAATATATATTCTCTTTCCCCACTCTCATCCCTAAAATGAGATTTTTGGATGTGATCTTACAAACCTATCTGAATTACTGAGTTCAAAAGTAATTCACAGCTGGTGCTTGAATCAGCATTATAGTCAGTGTTGAACTGCTAAATTTACAGTTTAAAATTATATAAACATAATTAGAATATTTGATAATGGAATACATTTTCTATGTTCTTTTCCCATAATATCATTCTAAATATACTCGATGGATACATTTGGTTGTGTAATACTTATTACATAAGGTTTCTGCTTCTGAAAGCCCCTTGAGGACATTTAGAACTTGAGCATTAAACACTTTTATATTATGTGTTTAATATATATAAGTGGAAATGGAAAGCAACTATCTAATCAATTGAATGAAAACCATCACTTGTTTAACGGCCTTTAATATTAGCATTTTACAGATTATGTAAAAGAAATAAATATTAACCATAAAGAAATACTGCAACATGTTGCTGTTTGTTTCACTATTAGTCTCTTGTCAGATTCCAGATAGATTAAGAAAGAAGTTGAACATCGAAGTATCTGCTGCAGTCAGGATAAATTCGTTAAAATTAGATCCTTCCCTTCCGGCCAGAATTCAATTGCAACCCTTACAAACACTGGTGAGTTTTTTAGATTTATTCTTTCTCGGGATTTGGGTGTCTCTGAGAAGACCAGCACTTATTGCCCATCCCTAATTGCCCTTGAAAAGATGGTGGTGAGCCGCCTTCTTGAATCGCTACAGTCCATGTGGTGTAGGTACACCCACAGTGCTGTCAGGAAGGCTTTTGCGACAGCAAAGGAATGGTGGTAAAGTTCCAAATCAGGATGGTGTGTGGCTTGGAGGTGTTCCCATGCATCTGCTGCCCTTGTCCTTCTAGGTGGTAGTGGTCGTGGGTTTAGAAGGTGCTGGCGTAGTGGCCTTGGTGAGTTACTGCAATGTATCTTGGAGATGGCACACATTGCTGCCACTTTGCATCAGTGGCGGAGGGAGTGCATGTTTAAGTTGGTGGGTAGGGTGCCAATTAAGCCTGCTGCTTTGTCCTGGATGGTGCTGAGCTTCCTGAGTGTTGTTGGAGCTGCACTCTTCCAGGCAAATGGAGAGTACTCCATTACATTTGTGATTTGTGCCTTGTAGATGGTGGACAGGCTTTGGAGAATCAGGAAATGAGTTACTTGCTGCAGGATTCATAGCCTCTGACCTGCTCTTGTAGCCACAGTATTTATATGGCTGGTCCAGTTCAGTTTCTGGTCAATGGTAACGTGCAAGATGTTGATAATGGGGGGTTCAATTAAGCTAATGCCATTGAATGTCAAGGGGAGGTGGTTAAATTCTCCCTTGTTGTCATGTAGCAAAAAAAAAGTAAATACTTTACTACCCATTTTTTAAAAATGATATCTGCTTCTTCTATCCACTTCATTCTATAAGTGAGAGGAAAAGAAGAGGACATATTCCCCAGTACCTGCTGTTTCTATTTTTGGGCCGGTCCTAGGAACATTGAATACCTTTACTCACTATGAGGAATTTATAGAACAATTACCTAGAAGTGACTTTTTGAAAAGAAAATTACATGCATTTCTTGCATATTATCACTGTGCTGCAAAGCCACAATTATAACCTGAGTCTCAATTGCTGATAGGTCTACATACAAGACCAAATTAAGCTATTCTTATCTCGTTTTGTCACATTACTCTGAATTGTGAATTTGTGATTTTTTTGGGGGATGGGGTGTTCAACTAAGCCTGCGTTATTTTGCACTGTTTTGATCTATTTTGTAAGTTGCCCAAAATGTTATATGGTAACACTCCTGGCAATTGTGAAAACATTGCACATACGGTGGGAATTGACCGTAAGTTAAGTCTATGTGAAGAGGTATTGCAGTGAGTAATCTTAAGCTTAGAGGAAAAATGTTGAATCAGATTGGGGGAAAAAAATCTTATTTTATAAGGATGGATGCATATTGGAACATAATTCAGATAAACACTCAAGGGAGAGACAATTGTCGAGCTTTAGCCTTAAATTGCAGCATGTCTGAAGTCAGTAGTTAACTTATTTTAAGTAGAAAGTATATTCAATAAATCATACAAATTAAAATTAAATTATTTAACTTTTTAAGCATTCAAATATACTCTTTAGAAAGCAGTGGATTAAAAATTTTTTCCTCTTGTTCAGCCCCAGGATATTAAAGAAGATGATATTAAATCCTCCTTTCTTTCCTGGCTTAATGTTGTGAGCTCTGAGGAATTGCCATATTTTGCAACATTATCAAACCTTGTACAAATACCAATCGCTGAACGTAAGTGATGAATAATGGCACTGCATCAATTTGTGGTTTTGGTGTGTTTGCAAATTACTTATGTACTAAATACATTAATCTTGCATTCTTCTAGTAGTAATTGACTTGTAGGAAGATATGTTATTCTTAACAATGAAAAACAATGTGTTTAAGAGTTTCTCTTTTATGATGCTAAATGCTATTGATAGAGTTAAATGACTGACCTGAAGTTATTGCAGTTGTTATTACTACTGAACATAACGTCCCAGGATTCACGTGATTATTTATGTATTGGGTATGCTGCAAAACAATTACTTCAGAGTTCAAGACAACCAGCTAATCTTTAGCACAGACTATTGAAATAATTTATTGGTTATTTCTACAAATTGTTTAGTCTTGTTTTAGATTCAAATTTTTCTAACCATCCTTTTTGAAGTGGGAGTTAAGCAGGGTCTTTTTGGGGTCAAGCTGATGACTCAGTTATTGTTACTTTTTAGAAATATGATTTTTTTTGTTTGGTGTTAAAACTAAAAATAGTATTTAGTGGATACTAAAACAATTATTTTGTGTTGCAGGAGAGATCGAGTTTATGCTGTTTGTAGAACAACTTGTAGCAAAGTCAAAAATTGAAGGGAACGTATGTTTTTTATTGTATCCCTATTTGGTTAAAGAAATATCTATAGAGGTAAATATACTGTAACCTCAAATTATTGATCATCGCTAATTATTCTTTTACAGTGCTACAGTCACTTTTTTGTTGGTAGAACCTAATGTTATTACATATTGCACTGAATGTTAATCAACCCCACCTACTGAGTAGTACTTATGTTGGTGTGGTGTGGGATGGATGCAGATCCAGTGTTGCTATTATTGACTTACATGCAAAGATACTTTTCTACCACTTTCTTTTCATTTACCAGCTTCTTCTCATACTGGCTGCTATTTTGTGCACACATGTACGGAGGCAATTGTGCTTTTTTTTAGAAAAGAATAAAATGTGTTAATATTTCCCTGTATACTAATATAAATGAGACAGCTCCGCTAATAATCTGTCCCCTAATAGATGAAAATATGGTACCACCAAAGATCATGGCGCACAGGTCGATTCGGCATATAAGACGACCCCATTTTTTGGAACCAAAAATCACGCTTTTGCACAAATTCGATGCAGAAGTTGCCCCCCCACCTTTTGAGCTATCAAATGCTATGCTCGTATTAGCAGTTGGCCTCAATTTTTTTCCCCAGAAATGTATAATTTACTTACCTTATACTGTAAATCGGCACATGAAATCAAGCAGGCAATGCGGACTGTGTTGCGAAGCTGATGCACAAGAGTTTAAGATATGCCCACACAGAGCAGACTGCACATGGAATGGCAAGTGGTGAACAGAAATAGGTCTTCCAGCAAAACGAAACTGCTTTGAAGCTAAGAGTTGTAACATTTGCTAACTCGCCAAAAAACTGCTGCAGCGAGGTAATTTGGTATGGTTGAAAAACTGGTGCAAAAATGGAAGAAGAAGGAACCCGCCCTGAAAAAGATGCCCAAGATCAAATGTGCCATCAGAACAGGAACCAGCCACTAACTTGATATTGAGAAATATGTATCGGAATGGTTACATTGTCACCAGAAATACAATGTGTGTATATATATATATATATGCATTTAAGTGGGCCAAATCAAAACCTGAGCCCAGCACAGGTTTCAGACCAATAGCTAGCTGGTGTAGCTGCTTTGTGGAATGCAACGGTATAGTGTTGTGGCAGAAGACCAAGATTGCTCAGAGACTACTAAAAGACCTTGATGCCAAAATTACCAGTTTCCAGCGATTCGTCATGAGACAGTTACAAAAAACACTAGGGGAAGAATTTTCGGGTCGGCGAGCGGGGGCGGGGCCCGTTCGCCAGCGCGTAAAATTATGCACGGTAACATCGGATGGGCGTCCCGATGTCACAGTGGGTCGTTTAGATTTTTAGTTTGGCGGGCATGCAGTCGACTCGGCTGCGTGCCCGCTGAACTGTCAAAGTCCTATTAAGGCCATTAAGAAAGCAATTAAAGTAGTTAGGAATGCTGCCCGTCCAACCTTAAGGTTAGCTGGCAGGCGAAGAGCCCAGGCGGCCTTCACATTTTTCATGAAACCTCATCCATGGGCGGGATGAGGTTTCATGAAGGGTTTATTAATTAAATTTAAAAATTTCAAACATTTGATAAACATGACCCAGCTCATGTGACGCTGTCACATGAGGAGACATGTCTAAATAATTTTTCTCTGTCTTTAATAACAACTTTCATTCTGAACTTAATCTCCCTGAGGCAGCTCTGCGCCTCAGGGAGATTTCTGTGTTTTTTCGCACGCATGCGCGAAAGAGCGCAGGCCCCGACTCAGGGAATCCCCCCCCCCCCCCCCCCCCCCCCGCCCGCACAGGGAGCACTCAGCGCTTCCTGGCGCCCATCACGCTTGCCGGGCCTTAATTGGCCCACTCATGTAAAATGGCTGCGTGGCCCCGATCAGGTTTGCACCTGCCCCCGGACAACGACCCCAATGGGGGCAAATTTCTGCCCTAGGAACCATACAATCACATCGGCAACATGGATGTAACGCCCTTGAGTTTCGATGTGCCCAGCAGCCATACTGTGGGGTGGAAAGGTTCCAAAACAGTTGTGTGCGTTTTCATATCAAATTATGGAATGCTATTAGTGCACCAAGTGTCATCAGATCGTTCAAAAATTGCAGATTTTCCAATTCACTGGATGGAGAGGCAGATGATTTTTTTGTTCTGCAGGGATGATTCTGAAACTGAAAGGACCATGTCTGCTCTAGACAGGGATCCTTACAATGATACCATAGCTAATGTGACTTAATGAATTCAATGAACTCTTTGCGTTGAGTGCCAAAGACAATGAATTTGACGGTTTTAAAACACATTGATTATGGTTAAATGTATCTGTGTACAATTAATTCATTCAATAAACCGTGCCACATTAATTTAATATGAATTACCAGTGTTATGATTTTTTCATTTTTCAAAATGGTGACCATCCACACCGGCACTTCACATTTTATGCTCTTCATTTAAGTCAACCTCAATTTTTGGAAGGTTTCAAAAGTTGACTTATATATTGTGATCTACAATAGTATTCTGCATGAACAAGGTATTAATTTAAAACTCTGCCTTATTGTTAATTTTATGTCTGATGGCTGCTTGTGAAGATTGTTTGAGTGTTTCCCCATCTTTAAAAAGCTCTTTAAAGCCTTCCTCTTTGACCATGCTTTTGATCTCCTTCCCTAATATCTCTTTAATTAAATACATTAAATATGCTATAAAAAGGCAAGTTATTCCTCATTGTTCTCTGAATGATGGGGAGCATTATTCTCTTGATGCTTTACTGTGACATTCACTTAATTAATATTATCTTGCCAAATTATTTGATAGTTGGAATTACCTGGTTCATTTCTAAATATTAATTATCACATTTATTCTACTAATTAATGAAGACATAAAAATGTTTTATCACTTTGGATGCATGTAATTTATTGTCATACTTAAATTGTATCTTGCCTTTTTTATAATTCAGTAACATGACTAACTGCTGTGCTGCTTTCTGCAAAGGTGGTTATGCATCCTGCAACTGTAGACTCCAATGTGGTAAAGACTGTGGATGATATTGACCAGATTCTGCCATATTACAAATTGAACTGTTTGGGGTAAGGAAATGATTCTGATTTATAAAATAATTTTGCATATATAAAACTGCAGGCCTGATGTCTGAAGTCCGGCACCCTCAGGACCAGTCTGTGCCAGATTTCAGATTATCTGCCATTGGATTGGAGAGGCAGACACATGTTTACGGTTGTCACATAACTTTATTCAAGTGAGTGCAGGACTGAGACCTGATCTGGAATTCATAAAGCAGCATTGCCAGAGGCTCACTGCTGCTCAGTAGAATCTTGCACCCCCTTCATGTGATCCATTCACTGGGATTTAGTGAAAATGAATACAGGTAGATCCCAGTTTTGATTGGACGGAATGAATGGACCCAGCTCCATTCGCAGCAGGGTTATTTACAAACATTACCGAATGAGTTGACTAACACTCTTTTATAATGGAAAACAGTGCACAGGATATGTATTGCAGCTCCATCGCTCTGACTCTAATTGTGAGTTCCCCAGGGCTGCAGACCCTTGTGGAAAGAGCCTCTGATTTTATCTTGCTGGGCAGCTTTGTCTCTGGAGAATGGGGACGGCTGGGGGGAGGCAGATCTTAAAGCACTGCAATGGACTCTGGTCCTGTGTGTGCACAACTCTTTGCTGATTCTGACCTCTGAGCTGAGCCTGAGAATTGCCTCTATATTCTCAGACTTGCTCTATTCTGGGAGCGATGGCCAGATCTCCCAAGAGGAAAATGTCTCTTTTTGGACAATTTCGGTTTGTGGATAGCCAGATTTTGGATAATGTACCTGTACTATGGAGTCTTAGATCAGTGGTTCTTGGAAATAAAAGGAATCTTTTGTGTTGATACCAACTGTTGAATTTTCAGTACCCATTCACCTGCATATGAATATCCAGATTTGTTCACTGCTCTGGCATTAAGTTGTAGAATTTGTCTTCCATGTTGACCCTTAATTTTTTTTAAAGAGAAGTCTCCTGTATTTCATATAAATAGAACATTCCTAATACGTTTCCAGTTCTATGTTTATCATAACCACACTTATAGAAGATTCATTTTGAAGTTTAATAAAAACTAAGGTAGATGACACATATCTTCAGACTAAAGATCTTACTTAGCAATTCCTTCTGCATCTAACACCATCTTCCCCACCACCACCAAGTAACTTTCTGTTTTTACAACCCTACATCCACTACAACCCCACCTGCAGCATACTTGCTCCAATAGTAAAAACCTAGTCAGTGCTTTAAAGCAGTGGTTCTGAAGCTGGGGTTGGTGGAACACTGGGGACCAGAGAGAGTTCCCAGGGATCCATGAAATGATGCATTGGGATCTGTTACTGGCGGTGTCCCGGTGGCAGGAATGCTGCAGGTCAAGCAGCGTTTCAGCATATTCTGGTGCAGGTAGGGCAGTAAACAACAGATGGGTTGGGTGATGGAGTAGCCATGTTCCTAGCAGGATCCATTGAGCATGTTGCTGAACCTTTCGGTTTACCTTTCAACTGAACAGAGGATAGAAGTTTCCACATCATTAATCACATGAATATTCGCTATATTGGACAGCCCTGGCAAAGCTTCATGTAAGTCTCTTTAACAGAATAATGATGAATTTTACATTCAGAAATGTAAAAGGAGATTTTTTTTATAATTTAGATGGTTGGGGGAGGGTGGGTGTCTGTGATTAACCCATTCGAAAAGGGAGATTTTTTTTTTATTCATTCATGGGATGTGGGCTTCGTTGGCTGGGCCAGCATTTATTGCCCATCCATAGTTGACCTTGAGAAGGGGAGATCCACTTCTTTAAACTACAAGCCAGTTCCCAGGTCACAGCACTCTTTCCAGGGCAAGACACTTGTATTTTGGCACTAAGCTGTGTTTTGGTTTTAGCTGCATTTTGTGCATATACTCAGGGACAGACATACAGTGTGCACTATAATAAGAATACTTGCACTAACTTTGAACTCAGCCATGATTTCTTCTTAGTGGCAAGAAAACATATGTTAAAACTTAAGGGGTGGGGTTGGGAAACTCCAGAAAGAATACAGTCTGTATTTTCCCCTGCTTTTTCTCTCTCCAAATTACTACCAGAACCCAGATGCCTCAAGTATTGCCACATCTCTGGTCCTCCCTCAATAACTCCAGGTCAAAAACCCCTCAAACTAATATCTCTTTCCACGCAATCATCGCCCTTTCTAATGGTCTTGGTATTTTTGCATGCATGAACCACCTTCCCCAGTGATTTAAAGCCCAAGACTCTGGGCAGGATTTTCCACCCCCACCCACTGCTGGGATTGTCCGGTCCCACTGAAAGTCAGTGGACTTTTGGCTGGGCTGCTGAATCTTCTGCCATGACAGGGCAAGAAAATCCCAGTCCCTGTCTGCTGCTTCCATACCAGACCACTTTCTATTGCTCTAAGACTAGTGCTCCCAGACACTGCACTCTTTTCCTAACATTTCCACACCACAAAATCATCTTCCTTACCACTTCCACACTAGCATCATAAAAATCCCAGACCCTGGAACCATCTGCTGCTCCAAGGCCCAAAGTGCAGTACTTCCAGACCACAGTATCCGTCAGTTCCTTTCAAACCCACCATCCTGTTCCAAGATTCCAGGATAGCCCTCCAGTGCAACTAAACCACATTGCTCTTTGCAATCTGGAGAAACTAGCCCAGCAGTCTGAATCTTTGTACAGCCGTTTCCAGTTGACATTATCAATCATATCTTTTTATAAATTCAGTCAAATCTCTTTTTTGCCATCTTTTATCAGCATGCAATTGATTTCAAGAATGCAAATCTGTGATCTTTCTATCCTTAAAGGGGGCACACAACAGCACGATAGCAGATAATACAAATGTGTCGAATTTCATGTGTCTGAAAACAGGAGCTAGCAGTTCTGAAATTAAACAACTATTTTAAATGCTGAACAAGCCGTCCATCTCAGTTTTCGAGTAGACTTCCATTCTAGTGGTTGGAGCTCCTGTTAGAAGCAGGCAGGAGCTCATATATGTTTGTAAAAATTGAGATCAAAAGATGCAGTTAGCCCTCCTGGTGCCATTAAGACTCTTGACATCATTTTTATCTCTGTCTGCCTGAAGACTGCCATTTCTTGCTCTTGCCCTCCAATAATAGGCAGTGTAAGTCAGGAGATGGCCATTTCCAGCTGCACACATTCTGAGCTGCAGTTGGGCAGCCACATGGAGTTTTGAGGGAAAGATTTATGGTAGTCCACCTGTGAGTTTTGCATCATAAAAGCTTTTAAATTGAAAATAGTTACTGCTGTAGGCTCTGCAAATATTTTGCCGGTTGCCCCAAAGATTTATTTTTCAATCTTAGCACCAATTAAGCAGCTAATGCCTACCCATTGCACGTTATTTCCCTGTTCCAAATTAGTGAACTCTGATTTGGGAGCACGTGTCATGCTGGCAGTTTGCTGACCACATTACAATGAGGATATTTCATTAGACTTGTATCAATTGTTAAAATACAGTGGCTAATTGGAAAAGGTGCTGTTTTTTCCAGAGATAAGCTGCACTAACAGGATAATTAAGCAACGATTCCACTCCCCTACAGCATTGCAAGCCAGTTTTATTTACTTTTAAATACCCAATATATTGAAAGTGCTTTCGTTGACAAGCAAGCACAGCTTAGTCATGTTTTGCTTATATCATCTCAATTATGTGATTTTTAAAATTTATCTGCCCTGAAAGAAACACACTATAAAAGATATACTCAGGCTCGTTTATATTTTGAACATTATCTTCTAGCCTAACATTGAAGAGTTTTCTTTTCTCGTCCCCTGGGAAACCTATTTGTTTTACTTCATTGTTCATTTGCAGTATGGAAAGTCAAGTTGCCATGCTTGACTTGAACATTTCAGCTGAGGGAGATAATGTTTTTTTACCTCAAGCTGTGGAATAACTGGCTGCAAGGATCTGGTTGAGGGAGGCCAGCTCCAGGTTTTTCATCAGATGTGCTGCACTCCAGTGCATGTGCACCAGTGAATCTGTGTTGCTTGCATTGAAAAGATGTATTAATTTTTTTTCAATGTCAGTAAAGAATACATTTTATGTGGAGAGAATTTATCAACTTGGTCATTAATATACTTATTGGTTTTTTATGTATGGATATTTGCAGTAGGTGATTTTTTTTCTTTTCATAACCTAGTTATGTAAGTGCATTATGATATATTGAAATATAATGTATTGCAGAGGGGTTCGTGAGCTTGCCGTGTCAACTTTTGAGCACATCTCTCTCAGCCTATTAGGCCACCCGCTTTCATGGGAAATTGCTTCAGTTGCACAGGGCCTCCGAAGTGGAGGAGTACTGCTTACAGGAGTAAAGGTAACTGGCCTACAAACTTTTGCTACAGAATTCCTATTGAGAAACTGCCACACAACATTTTGTTTTAGTATTTGACAGCTTTTAAATACAATGGCCCAGAATTTGCTGGCCAGTGATAGTTCTGAATTAAATTTTCCTTTTCCTCATCTTTCATATGATATTAACTTTGCGCCTCAAATTGCTGGAAATGTGAATTGATATTAGTACCCCAAAGTTGTGGCATCTGGGATCTCATGAATGTTTGGTTACAGAGCTATACCCATTATACCCATGAAATTAAGGATATAGAAAGATATAGAGGGAACAACAGAAGAAAATAAGATGAATTAGAGTTAAATTAGATACAGAAGGAAAAATAAAGTTAGGGAAAGAAAGATTGGGTTGAGAGAGAGCAAAGGAAAACCAAGAGGAAATTAAATAAAACTTAAAAAACCTCAATTTACAACATCCAAGAGAATCAATTATTTCCTATCTGAACCTCCAAGGTTAAGCATCTTGTTAGGACCATAAATCACCTAATTAACAGTGCCCTTACAACATGGAATAATACCCTAAAAGCCTGCAGTGAAACTCCCTTGTATTTGGGTCAAAAATTCTGCAATTTCTTAATGCTCACTGGGAGGTTGAGGGCAAGCTCCCATTTTTGCAAGGATAACATCACAAATCAGTCAGCAGAGAGCAAGGCTTGAACGGTGATTAGCAGGAAGGGAGCAGAAGAAAGATCAGGTTGGATGTGGGGAATGGGGACAAGGGGGCAATGAGGTTGAAAATCAGGAGGGTAGGAAGTTCTGGTCAGTGAATGATAGAGGTGTGGAGGAGGGAACAATTTCCAGCCGGGAGATGGGGAGTTCTGGTGGGCATTCTTTTTTTTCCTTCTCTTTCTTTCTCTGCATTTGCTCTCTCTCTCTCTCTCTTTCTCTCCTCTCTCTCTCCTCTCTCATTCTCACCTTCGCCTACCCTCTCCCTCGCTCGCCCGCACCCCCCCCTTCGTTTTTTTCCTCCCCACCTCCCCTCTGCCTGCCCCAGACCTGAGGTTAATGGTAATCTCTTGTTAGGCAATGAGGAAAAGATGGAGGTAAGTAGCTGGCATGCTTAATGTAGTGCATTCCTTAGACAGTCTCTTCTGAATTTGTAAAATTATTAAGCTGAGTGAATCAGGCATGGAGTTGTGCTGCCGAAGCTGACTGCCTTCGCCACCACCTTCCCTGCGGTTCAGCACTTTTTTTCTGGTTGTTTTTAATTCAGTCCCAACCAGAGCCTTCCTCTCTCTTTACTTGTATTGTTGCCTTTGAAAACTTACAGACCTATGATGACACAGCAACGGTCTCAAGCAAGAAGAAATCTACAAAGATTTTTCATACTGCTCTCAAAAGACCAGTTCAGTGATAATACCTAGTTCTTTAAGTGGCTGCAGGCTTTAAAATTCTGTAGCAGTATATTTCTTGCCCCATGAGTTCCCAAATGGAATGTTTCTAACAACTAAACTCATCCATAATTTTCAAATTAAGCTGATTCTAGAACCTTCCCTAGGGTTAGTCAATAGGACAGCCACATAGGCAGCAGTTGCACACTTGTAGGCTGTAGCTTCATTGATTATTTAGACTGTAATTGTTGATCTTTTTCAGGGACTCTGTAGAGGCGATTTCTAGTTTACTGTTGTAATCTAATGTTTTGTATTCTCTGTTTACCCTTTTCATCCCTTGCACCCCTGCCTCCAATCATTCCTCTCCATCCTTACCCTACACTCTTTATAGATTTTGTTTATGGAACTTGCTGTCTTGCTACTTCATGGCTGAAAAAGCACAGTAAATAGCCTATAGGGATTCTCGAAAAGGCTAAATAGGGCAAATGAAAAAAAAAATCTTACCTAGGTCTTCAAGGCAGGCAGGCTGAATGCAAACTAAATGAAGGTAGCAATTTTCTTTTCCTTCACTGGCTGTGCAAAACCTGAATATTGGGAGTTGGAGTCCTATGACCATTAACGCTATTACAAACAAATCTTATGTTTCACCTTCATTAGGCCTAAGGCCTTCCTGATCTGCATGGTTCATTTGCTTGCTAAGGATTGGGGAATCTCTTTGATGAACAGTCAAACAGAATAAAGTATCTTCAAAGAAAATGTACATGAAGTGGATGTTTATGCATTTTTGTTGTTAATAAGTAATTAAGCATCTTGGAAAAAGAAATGTGTTCATAATCTCTGTCATTTATAAAAGTTAATATATGGTATTGGAAATTTAACTTTTATAGGGCAGTGGGAAAACTACTTTAGCAAAGGCCATTTGCAGAGAGGCATCAGATAAACTGGAAGCACATGTGGAAATTATTGACTGTAAAACCTTGCGAGGTAAGAATAACTTACAATTACAGTGCCCATAATGAGACTAATAGCAACGAATGATTAAATGTTTGCATGTTCAATAGAAAAAAGTAATCTTAGTAGGCTCTTCTAAAGATACAAAGTGTGCTTCAAAATATTTCTGATTGAAATTGGAAAATAATGGTCTTAAACGCTAGCCTTGAAGACATTTCACTTTTTAAAAATTGGGGCCTCAAAATTTGGCTCCGTATCACCTCTGGCTTTGGCATAACAGCAGCTGGGTGACAAAAATAAATAGCAGGGGCGGTCTACTTCCAACCATTTCTGGCCATGTTTTGAAAGGTGGGAGCATTGGTATCCCGTTCATGCACCAAAATAATCCAAAATGGGCAGATTGTGACATCTGATAGCTTGCAACATTGGCAAGGTGCCCGACCTGGCATTTTGGACTTTGCTGGTCCTGTTGACGCCCTTTCTTAAACCCTCACAGCTGGACATGTGTTCAGTTGCACGAGGGACCCCGGCACCACTACTATTCGCCTCTCTCCCCGCCCCCCCCAAAACCAGCTCACTGATGGTCAGGGGTCTAGCTGTCAGGCCTGGGCTTCCCCCAAACACTGACCAGCTCTTCAAGGCTGCCTCAGCATTGAGCTGCCCTCATCCTGGAACAGCAGCCTCAGCGATGGCCACCACTAGCGGTAGTACTGCTGAGCTGTTGGTCCTCTGATTGGGCCATTAGCTCTTGGGGAGCAGGCCTCCGTCCATATTTGGATGGCAGCAATATGCTGCCCAAGTTTGCACTCTGAAGTGGGGTCACCTCCCACTTTTGTCTCCAGTGGTAGGATTTCCAGGTAGGCATCAAATTTCAAACTCCTTTCTTTTCGACCAAACTTTTGGTCATCTGTGGTAATATCCACCATGTGGCTTGGTTTCAAATTTTGTTTGCCAACACTTGTGTGACAGACTTTTGGATCTTTTATTACATTAAAGACACTAAGCAAATGCATATTGTTGTTGTTGTAAAGTCAAATATATTTGAAGACAGTTGAATAACTGGATTCAGGCTGGGAGGGCTGGTGTTGGAATGACCCTCTGCTCCAGGCAGGAACTGGTCTAGTTCACTTTTGGAGTTTCTGCTGCACAAGCAACTTATTCCACAGGTCTGCTATCCTCATGGGAAAGAAGAACTATCTAACATCTAATCCAGCCCTAGATGTGCTTAACTTATACGCATGATCCCTGGTCTCCCCCAAACAATCAATAGAAACACAATCTAGCCCTTTAAATATTTTATATACCTCTACCAAATAACCTTGACTTCTGTGCTTCTCTGAATGAATATGCCTAGCTTTTTAAGCTCATCTGCATATCAAAATATGGAAATCATCCCAATTCTCTCTCCTGTGAAATTTCTCAAGTCTTTATATTATCCATCATATTAGGGGATCGAAAGTGGATGCAGTATTCTGAATATGGTTTAACCAACATCTTTGACATGCTCCAACTCAGTGGCAGATGAGGATTTACTCTTTAACAGGGGAAGAAGGACAGTGGAGTTTATGCTCCATTGTGGAGAAAATAGTTCAGAGAGTTATGTCAAAATTTTAAGGATTAGTCTTGGAATTATTGTTCTGAATTTTCTCCAAATCTTTACTGTTAGAATCATCATCTTCAATCTCTCAACAGCCTGCTGTGTGCTGTGGAACTGAAATTGCATCAATTACAGAACAGTGGAATAAATGGGCCCCGAGTACCAGAATCTCACCAGAGCACTGGGGCATAGAATAGATTCAGAGAAACTGAGACCATACAACCATACACAATGTCCCACCTCAGCTATGATAAATTAATATTAAATATTAGCAATTAATTGATTCAATTAACAATTTATTGCGTTAAGTTAGATGCTAAGACCTCATGATTCTTACCAATCCAGAACATCTCCACCGTGGTTTCTGTTCCTGCCCCTGCGCTATTACAACTGGAGTTCCCCAAGAATCGATTCTTGGTCCTCTACTCATCCTCACCTACATTCTACCTCTTGGCAACGTCATTTGTAGACATCAGGCCTGGTTCCGCGTGTATGCTGATGGCAGCCAGCTCCACCTTTCCCATCACCCCTCTCAACCTTCCTGGGCAGAATCGTCCCGGATTTGCACTAAGTGCCGTAGTGGGTGAGTAAAACGATGTTTCCATGGTGGATGAGCTCTCATTCGCCTGCCCACCATCACTTTGCCACTTCATCACGCCGGGCGCTATATTTAAAGTCCAGCTGCACGCACACATCTCAGTGCTTCCAGCTCACGACCGATGTAGGGAAGATGTCCGCAAAAGGCAAAAAGACTGCAGCCCCCAGATTAAGCAACGTGTCACTGGAACGCCTTTTGGATGCTGTGGAGTTCCGCCGGGATGTCTTCTACCCCAGCTCTGGCCTCAGGGTGGGCAGCGGCATGACCAACCAGGCAGCCACCCAATGCCACAAGAGGATGAATGATTTTCTCTGTTCCGCCAGGGTAAGGCACTCTTCTCGTCACTCTCAACTCACACACTCACAAACCCATCATACATCCACAGGGCCCTCACTCTCTGCCAGCTCAAGGGACATCACCATTCATTCTCTCACACTCTCCATCATTGTCCTTATCCCGTCCATGGGACCATTCACCACCCACACAGACCAGGCATACTTACTTGGCCTGGCGGGCTTCCACACTTTCTCCATCTCTATTGATGCAGGACAAGCTGGCACACAACAGGAAGACGTTGCAGACCGGTGGAGGAATGCCTGAAATCAAAGTCCTCATGGACTTTAAAAACAGAGCCATCCAGTTGACTGGTGACAATCTGGACCAGTCCTGTGATGATGGTGACTTCGATGGTGCTCTACCTAGTGATGGTCCAGCAGTGCAACATCCATCAGAAAACCGTGCTGTGAGTGATGTGTCCTGTTTCACAGGCCACGGCCATACACTAATTATCTCCCCTTGCTTCCACAGGCACATCTGGAAAACAGCCGATGGAGTCCATGACCCAGGGCCTCCAGTCAAGCCCCCAAGAAACCTCTGAAGAGGAATTTGGTGGCACCCTCCTTGAAGTCCCATCACAGCACACACCCACACCCTACACCAGCGTAGAGACACGCACCTTGGTGGGACCTAGCTTTAGAATAGCCTCGGGATCACAATCTGATAAGCACTGTCTGATCCACAGCAGGTGGCGGCAGGAACTTCCCTGGTATCCGGCACTCGGAGGACTGCTGGAGGTCAGAAATTTGCTGAGAGAGTCAGATGACGTGCCTCTGGACTCGGTCATGTCACAGTTGCTGGAGCTGCAAAGGCAAGCTCAGGAACATCAGGAAGGGATGTCTACTGCATTCCTCAGATTGCAAGGCATGATGGAGGAGTCCTTCCGCCTTCACTCTGAGATGATAGCGCCAGCATGCCAACGTACCGAGGTCAACTCTGGTAGGATGGCGACCGCCATGGAGACCTTGGTCAAGGACATTGGTCCTGCACTGCTGCATAGGCTCAACTCCATCGCTAATGCCATAGTTGGCCTTCAACAGTGTATACATGAGAGGGGTGCGGGGCAGCTCGATCTTACTCCAGCTACCCCTTCTCCTCAAGGAGTCAGCCAGGAGCTCTCAGGCATCCATAGGGAGGAGGATCAGCAGGTGCACGCCCCAGGGCCATTCATCTGGGAGTGTCTGGCCCATCCGAATCCTCTCTTCCTGTGATCTCAGTGGCTGCAGTTACACAGGAGGAGGAGGGTGCCACTGCCACAGCAGGACCCCGAAAGGCCGGGGCCCTCCAAATCTCGGCCTTTCAGGGGACGCCCGCCAAGGTCATCACAGACGGGGCGTCACAGTCAGCAAATCCACTTCCTCTGTGGATGTCTGGGGAGCTTCAAGACGTAATAGCAGGGTTAGGAAAGTTAAGAAGAATTAGTTGCACAGCCTGGGCATGGGTGTTAATCACTTGTACATACTGATCACCATTGTCAATAAACTTCCAAGAATGTCTCCCTGCCTATGGCTCCTTGTTCTGATGAGCAATGTTCTTGTCATTCAGATGTGAAATCTTTCTGCATAAGATAAAGGCAGATGTCTCAGCCCAGGGCCTCTTCCCTGTGCAACCTTCGGACCAAAGTGATGGTCCTGGACACACTACTGATGCATGCACCTCAGCGGTGCTTGTCAGTGCTCCCAGAATGTAGTGCGCAGGTGCCACAGAGTTCCGTCATTCTCTCTGTGTGCTGTCAACACTTTTTAAAGTGGGTCTGGCCACAATCTCTTCAGCATCTGTGACCAGTGATGCTGTGCTCTTGAAGGGCTCGGGTGCTAAAGGCGGGCAAAGGATCAGATACTTCTAAAGTTTCATGATTGCGTTTCTATGATATGACTCTGATTACAGAGTGCAAGTGAGCTGCTCGCGGCCAGATAGGAATCAGACATTCTCAGAGGCTATGTGATCGAACGACTATTAGGGCCTCCACTGTGTCTCCATGACAGGAGCATTCTCACTGAGGGTATTTGCACTGCCATAAGCCAGACTGGAGTGAAACATTCACAGATGTGAGGATCTGTGGGGTTACCTCATTGTATGTCGTCATCATCCTCCACAAATCTAGCAGCTATGAGGGTCTCTCGAGCGTGCCTGCCTTGTCCAGCCAGTGTGAGGGCCTCATCCCCATCATCGTCGCCTTTGAGGATCTCTTCACCCTCACCCCTGTCGGTGTCCTCCTCATCAGAGGAAACCTCCAGCTGCTCCACTTTCTCAGCCAGCTCATCTCCCCGTTGCAGCACCAGGTTGTAAAGGGCGTAGTAGAAAACGACGATGCGTGACACCCGATGTGGACTGCATTGCAGGGCTCCACCAGACTGGTCCAGGCAACCTCATCTTCAGCATCCCGATGCTCCAGCAAGTTGCGAGCTGCAGCATGAGCCTCATTATAGCGTCGCTCTGGTGCAGTCTGAGGCCGCCGTATCATCAGCTACGGCCTCTGTGGGTAGCCCTTGTCCCCGAGGAGCCACCCCTGCAGTTTCTATGGACCCTGGAAGACTTTTGGGATCTGTGACCAACTGAGGATGTAAAAGTTGTGCACATCCCTGGAAACTGTGTGCACACCTGCAGGAAGCATTTCTGGTGGTCGCATACCAGCTACACATTCAGCGAGTGGAATCCCTTGTGGTTGATGTAGTCGACCGCATGTTGTGACGGAGATCTGGGCGCCATGTGAGTGCAGTTGATCGCACCCTGCACCTGTGGGAAATCTGAAATCTGGGCAAATCTAATCGCTCTTGCATCCTGGCTATCCTGGACGCAGCGAAATGCACAAAGTTGTATGCCCTTGCAAAGACGACATCCGTGACCTCACTGGATGCATTTGTGGGTGGAGGCATGTGATATCTCACAGAGATCACCTGTGGAGCCCTGACAGGAGCCACCGGCATAGAAATTGTGCACCGCGATCACTTTCATGGTCACTGGCAGTGGATGCCCTCCATGTCACTGTGGCACCAAATCCTGTAGTAGCTGGCAGATGTGGCCGACCAGTTCCCTAGACATGCGCAGTCTTCAGCGACACTGGTTCTCTGTCTTCTGCAATAATGAAAGGTGGTGTCTATAGACCCTGTGTGTTGCTAGGTGCCGACCAATGATGGCTCGCTGTTGCGTTTTGGTGGCGTGTGCGGGAGCCCCAGCCGCCCCTTCTTCTTGAGGTTGCTGTTCCTCCCTCTGCGCAACCAGGAGCCTCAGTTGCTCTCTCCTCCATTGTCCTCATTCTCTGTAGGCCATCAGTCATACAGCTAGTTCACTAGGCTCCATGATCCTGCTGTACACCACCTGCAGGATGAACAACAGAGACATGCGGGTTAGCATAGGTGTACTAAGAACCTGTCCTGGTTAAATGTGAAGGCCCCTTAATACTTCCCGGAAAGTGCTGGCCACCACTTGGATGGCCAGAGATTAGTCTGCGTGGTGGCCCGAAACCCCACCCACCTCTACCCCACTCCACTCAACTGATTGGTGGCAGCTTTGCCCACTGGACTGCATGCTGTGCTCTCAGCTCAGTGCAGGCATTCTCCTAACCCGCGCTGCAAGGCTGCACTGTTAGCTTGAACCATAAGGGAGACTGGTCCAAACCGGGATGCTGACCTTGCAAGGTGCTGTGAGCACCTCCAGCAGTGACTGCTCCACGGCCAGCTTTAGCGAGGAGACTGTACAACGTGCCCAGTCATCCAACTGTTCTGCAGCCCACTAAAACGCTCATGACTTTGCAGTCTGTGCTGGGGGGTGGGGGAGCTTTGGAGCACTTGGTGGCACTTTGATTCCTCTGCATTGCTTGTGTGGCAGGAAACCTTAGTCCAATCATATCAATACCTGAGTTTTTCCAGCATTTTCTGTTTTTATTTCAGATTTCCAGCATCTATAGTATTTTGCTTTTATCCAATCATATCAATGTGGCTGTGCCTGAACTGTCTCAGCTGCAGAGGAATGGTCACTTTATACAGGTTTCCCTAAAGCGTGGCTGCTTCCCTCGACCTCCCTACCCGCCCACCCCCTCCCACAAGGCATTATATTCAACGGCAGGGATGCCCTTGCCCTCCCCCCACAAGTTGCCTCAATGGCAGGGCTGCCCTTGACCCGCACCCCAACATTTCTCAAGCTGTGCACACTTAGTGGAATATTTGCGCACACCTGCAGGATGCGTTTCTGGTGGTCGCACACCAGCTGCACATTCAGTGAGTGGAATCCCTTGCGGTTGATGTAGCTCACCATGTGTTGTGACAGAGATCTGAGCGCCACATGAGTGCAGTTGAACACACCCAGCACTTGTGGGAAACCTGAGATCTGGGCGAATCCAATCACTCTTGCACCCTGTCTGCCCTGGGAGCTGGACGCTGCACAACGTTACTGTGTACTTGCCTCTGAGTTCCCCTCAAAATGCAGCCTGCCAAGTGCACATCTTTTATATGCTATTGTGAAACATGTTGGCGTGCTTTCCTGCCGATGTGGACAGGCGATTGCATGGGTGGGTGGGAGGGAAACGCACACGATTCTGGCGGGCTGGCTTAATAATGATATGTAGATGTATTACAATGAGGTTCCCGACCTCCGATGGCAGGAAACGCGGCCCACTATTGGCAGGCTGAGCGGACAATCGCAAACTGGTTTCATGCTATCATGAAACCAATCGTGCCATACTGTCCACTCACTCCACCGAGCATGCCCAATGCCAACGGGCATGGAAAATCCCAGCCCCTGTTTCTATGCTGTTAGGCAACTAGTCCGACATCCAACCTTACCCTGTCTCTGTTTTTAGGCAGCTTGTCTGACATCCAATCTTGGATAAACCACAATCTCCTCCATTTAAACTTTGAGAAGATCAAAGCTACTGTCTTCAGCTCCTGTGGCAAACTTCATATCCTTGTTACTGATTCCATCCTTCCTATTCAATTCAGAGCTCAACTTTCGACTAACATCTTTTCTATCGTAAAAAAACTACCTGCTTCTCCCTCTAACATTCCCTGCCTCCACCTCTAACTCAGACTACCTGCTGCTGAAGTTTTCATCCATGCCTTTTACGCCTCCAGACTCAACTATTCCAATGCTTTCCCACCAGTCTCCTAGACTCCATTCTTCACCTTCCATAAACTTCAGCTCATCGTAAACTTGCTGACTGCTATCCACCGCCAAATCCTGGTCAGTCATTCCTTCTTTCCTTATTAACCATTGGTTCCCTGTTACTCAACATTTCCAATCATCCATGGTCATGCCCCTCCCTCTGCATGTAAGCTCCTGAAGCCCTGAAAACCCCCATCCCACCCTTTAGAACTATGTTCTTCTGACTCTGGCCTCTAATGGCCTTCCCTTTCCCCTACCATTGGTGACTATGCCTTCAACCATCAATGCCCAATGTCTGGCATATGCTCCTTAAAGTCCTCTGCCTCTCCACTTCCTTTCTTCTGCTTTGAAGACCTTCCTTAAGGCTTATCTATGACTTTAGTCTGATTGCATCTCTGAAACACCTTGGGATGATGTTCTACATTAAAGGAGCTAAATAAATATCTTGTTTGTTCAATGTAGCAAAAATATTTTGTTTGTGTTTGCATGAGTAACTTGCTTGATTAATTCTATATTCTCATGACTCACTGTATGAATCATCTGGAACAGTGCCTTCTGTTCTTTTGCCTGAGGCTTTATTTTCATTAAGGTGGGTTCAAATAGCGAGAATGTATAGAAAACTGTCAAATGTTGCTTTTTTTAAAAAAAATCTTTGATATTAAGTTAACTTTTATATGCTTAAAGAAATTGAATTAAAGATTATGTTTTGGACAAAAATGTTGAAAGAAGACTGGTTTGTGTGTAATTATGATTATAAATTGTGTTAATTTATTTAATTTATTTTAATATCTAGGTAAAAGGGCTGAAAATATCCGTAAGAAATGGGAAGATGCTTTCACAGAGGCAGCGTGGAGACAGCCTTCTATTGTTCTTTTGGATGACTTAGATCATATTGCTGGAGCTGTCTCTACTCCAGAACATGAACATAGTGCCGAGGCTATTCTTAGCAAACAGCTTTCTCAAAGTAATTGCTTTGATTTAAAAACTTTTATTGCGTATCAGGTAACAGGTCAATAACATTAAATGGAGTGATATTTCTCCAAAACTCCAACGCGCTAATGAATTGTTGAAAATAAATTGTCTGATTCACTTGAGCGCAGAAAAAGTGATATAATACTTATATCTCACAGCAATTAGATTTACTAGAACCATTGGTAGTCAATATGGGCGTAGAACATTGGAAACGCAACAACAGAGGTTTAAGTTTGGATATTCTGTATTGGAGAGATGGATGCCTTCCATATGCATTGTACACAACTGGACAATATAACTTGAGCAGCTTGGTTGATATGTATTTTCTTATTTACAATTAAGATAATTGGAAAACCCTTGCAATGTCCCTCTGGTATGGGCAGTTTAATCTTTGGAGCATGTTAAGAATGTAATTACGTAAAGACTTGTTATTGTTTCCCAAAAAAATACTGTTGGTATGCGAGTCAGCTTTTTGTTAGCTATTTATTTGAGTACTTTATCTCTGCTACCCTTAAGCCAGCCACTAGGAAGTGCAAAAGATCTGAGCAAGCTGACTTGCCCTATACTATGCCTTTTTCAACTGAGATCAGGAAGAGGAAGCTTGAGGATATTTTCTGTCATAGCTGCTCTCTCAGGTGCGTGATACCAGATACTCTGCTCTGATTGCAGATAATTGTCCACATCCTAACGTGATATGATGTGGTATCATGGTATACTAATGCCGCATTTATTTTGGGGAAGACTACCTAGTTCTCACTACTGTAGAAATTGCGCTGTCTTGTTTTGGGGATGACTTCTGTAGCACGTAAAGCAACTTTTAAAATAACTGCTTGTGCATGTTTGTGCCAGAGAATTTTTTTTTTTTTTTAAGAGTCTTAATTAGCAAATATTATACTATTGCCAGTATAATTTTACCTTCGTTGGGCGGGCTTGGTGGGAGCAGGTGGGGGCGGTTGGGAAGCTGACTGCCGCCTGCGATTGGCTCTGCTCTGTAATTTCATGGGGACAGGCCAATTAAGGCCCGCCCTGCGTGGATTGCGTGCGGCATGCTGTGCGCTGCCTGTGCGGCCGGGGGAGGAGGGAGAGCCGGGCCTAGCGCACAGTTTGCGCATGCACATGAAAGAGCGCTTCAATCTCCCTGAGGCATGGAGCTGCCTCAGAGATTGAAGCGCTTTTTGAAAGAATTAATAAATACAATAAAAATTTAATGAAACATGTCCCCTCATGTGACTGCGTCACATTAGATGGGACATGTTTTTAATTGCAAAATGAAGTTTTTATATAATTTGTATTAGTTTTAGGAAACCTCATCCCGCTCGTGGATGAGGTTTCCTAAAAAATGTAAAGGCTGCTTGGCCTTTTCGCCTGTCTGCCAGCCGTTAGGTTGTACAGCAGCGTAAGTTTCAAGTTAATTACTTTGTTAATGGCCTTAATAGACCTTTCAGTTATCGGCGGGTGTGCAGCCGACTCTGGTGCGTGCCCGCTGAACAAAATATCGCACAAGTGCATGATGACATCAGGACCCATGCCCGACATCATCGTGCGTCATATTACGTTTGGGCGTGTCGGGTGTGTGCCCACATGCTGAAGGTAAAATCCTGGCCTTGGTGTAGAAGAACCATTGCTGCTGCCATTACATTTGTTGCTAAATTTGGAGTTGCTATCGTAGATGGAATACAAATACTGTAAATTGGCTCCTCTTTACTGGACTGAGATGATAAAGCAAATTTAATTTCTATTTCACTCCCCTGAGCGTGCATAAGTTTTTTGACTGTTATAGAATCTTCTGAAACTGGGCAGTGTTAGAAGCAAATTAGAAAAACAAGTTGGGCAACATATGATAATATATTTGAACTACTATATAATTATAAAAAACATCCTGAGTGGTAGGATTTAATTTACATTTTAATCGTGATTGATTGGAGAATATATTCTTTGGTTGCTATGTAAAATGTGCAATACGCTGGATGATTTTGAATACCTTAAATGATTCTGTTAGCTAATCATTCAGAATACAAAAGCATAATACTACATGTTGGTAAGTGCAGTGAATTATTTTATTTTTATTTAATTGCATTACTAACATGGTGACCTGTGCAATCCCTTTATTTCAGTTTTGAAGAATTTGATTGCTGTGGCAGTTTCACAAGGGACTCTTATTGCATTGATAGCCACCAGCATTTCTGAATATACTCTACATCCCTCTCTTGTTTGTGCTGAAGGATCTCACATATTTCAATGCATTCAGGATATTTCACTTCCAAACCAGGTAAATCAACTTCCCAAGTACTTCAAACCAATTCACACGACATCACAGGCAGGATTTTTAGGTTGGCGTGTGGGCATGATCAGCGGGCCCGGGAGCGGCTGGGGAATGGACCCCTACCCACAGTTTTACGTTGGCTGGCCAATTAACGGCCAGCCAGCATGAAACACATGCTGAAATACTCAGCGCTGCCGGGGTAGGGGCAGGAGGAGGGCGGGCGCTGATTGAAAGCTCCCTGAAGGCAGGGTGCTGCCTCAGGGAGCTGAAGACTTCAAAACACTTCAATAAAGATTTTAAAATCTGGAAAAAAATCAGTCAACTGACATCAGAATCAGTCACCTGAACATATACGTGATGAAAATTCTGCACATACAATTTTTGTTTTATTTAATAATGTAAACCTCATCCCTCCCTTGGATGAGGTTTCATCAAAAATGCAAAGTCTGTCTGACAGATTCGCTCGTCCGCCAACTGTAAGGTTGGACGGACCACGAAAAATCGGGGACAATTGGAACCTTGACAACTTTAATTGTCATCTCAATTGTCGGCCGGTATGCTTCCGACACTCGCATGCTCCCGCCGACTGAAATATCGCCTGAATACGGAATGACATCGGGACACTTGTCTGACCTCATCACGTGCGATTTTGCATCTGATTGGGTTGGGCGCACACCCACACGCCAACCTAAAAATTCTGCCCTATTATTTGAATCATAGGATTGAATTTTTCTCTATAAATGTTCTGTATCTTTGGATGATTAGCATATCATTGGTAACAGAGTTAAATTATTAACATATTTTAAAAAATACTATAAATTGAAGGAAAACCAATTCTAATGTTTTGAATGTTTAATATTTCAGGTTCCTATTTTAAGTTTTGAAGATGAGCTATGTGATGTCTCAAATAGTAAATCAACTGTGTCTAATTTGAGGGAGCTGTAGAATATCCCCACATAGATTTCACTCGTCTGTTTTAAAACCAATAGAAACTTGGAAGGGAGGGGAAGGCAAGGGGCTATTTGTTGTCTCCATTCCTTTTCCATGCTGCCGAATACTGGTTTATTTTCTGCCTGTAATGTTTTTTGAGGAAAGAGAATCCATCCATTTTTGTACAAAGCAATGAATTCTGTTAAAATCATAGTGCTGTTCTGAGCTGAAGCAAAATTGTTATGTAAACTGGCACTGGAGTAACTCTGAGGGAAGTTGAGACCAAAAATACTGTAGGATAATTAACTTCAGTTTTGTCTTTTTAAAGAAATAGAATCTAATAGTTTGTATATATTAGACCTTTACCCAATTTGTATCCTAATTATATTTAAATTCCTGTCATTTCTCCTTAAAGTAGGTATTGTTTGTGTACAACCATAAATTAAAACCTGAACTTTTAGTGATTTTATCATTGGGCTCCTAGACATTTGTGGTTTGGGCTAAGAAATACTGGATTTCATGGAAGTATAATGTTCATGTTTGAAATTAGTAAATATTTGGAAAGGTATGCATTGCAAAGATTTCTCTTTGGTTACCAGGATCAGCGAGTACAACTCTTAACTTCTGTAATTCAAAATAAAATCATTGTACCATTGGAGACATTACAAAACATTGACCTTCAAGGACTGGCTAAAGCAACCGAAGGCTTTGTAGCAAGAGATTTTGTCATATTGATGGAACGGGCTATGCACTCCCATGTACTAACTAGTAAAAACATCAGAGAACAAGGTATGGCTGTAAGTACAGACCTAACTGGCAATAGCATAAAGGACAATACAGTTACCAGGCTGTACATTGCTGTAATAAAGAATGAAGTTAACCGGAAACCTTTCTGGCTATCTTTATAATCTTTATTCTCTATAATTCTAGTACAAGTATTACAATTGGTTCTGGTCTTGTCATCTTTTGTCATTTTTTGTTTGTTAACCAATTATAGCCATAAGCCAATGTATCTAAGAACATTGAATATTTATAATACATTGCAAAAATTATAGCTGCCTGCACTTCCTGTAACAACTTTACTCCCTGACAGGAAAATATTAATTTCTATGTCCCTATTTGATTGAAAACTGCCCATGTAACCTTGTTGCTCTGGAATCCTTGTGTTCTCTTTTTTCAATTTCTTACCCTCTCTCTGTTTTTATTCTTTCCTTCTTTCCTCCCTTTTTATTTCTTTCTGTGTCTCCATTTACTATTTTATCTGAGGCCATCAAAAGCACCTGGGCTTAAAGCTGTGCACACACATCTGTGTGTTACACTCCCCAAGTGATCATTAGTAACTATGTTAACCTAACCTTCTGGCATTGACTAGCTGACCCTTATAGGGCAGGAAGGCCCCTGGTTTGACCCTCAGTCTGTGCTGAGTTAACTAGAGTATTGTGCCCAATCCTGGGCGCTACATCTTAGGATGGATATCAAAGCCCTGGAGAGGGCACAGAAGAGATATGCTAGAATGATACCAGGGGTGTGGGACTGCAGTTATGTGGCGAGATTAGAGAAGCTGGGATTTCCCTCCTTAGAGCAGCAAAGGTTAAAGGGCCATTTGATTGAGCTGTTCAGAATTCTGAACGGTTTTAATAGAGTAAATAAGGATGAATCCTTTCCAGCGCAGAAAGGTCAGTCACTAGAGGAGATGGATTTAAGGCAATTGGCAAAAGAACCATCAGCGAGATTAAATTTTTTTTTAACACTAAGTTATGATCTGTAATACACTGCCTGAAAGGGCAGTGGAAGCAGATTTAAAAATAACTTACAAAAGGATATTTGGGTAGATACTTGAAGGGGAAAATTTGTAGGGCTATGTGTAAAGAACAGGGAAGTAAGGCTGAATGGTAGCTGTTTAAAAGAACTGGCATGGGCACAATGGGCTGAATGGTCTCCTGTGATGTCATTCTAGGATTCTAAGACTTTTAAAAAATAACCAGGTCAAACTTTGACGCGATGTTTTGGACTGACATTCAGAAGTCAAAACATGGCATATGTCATAAAAATGTTTTAATGGAGTAGAGTACTGTTGTTGAGATAAATTTGTCATGGAAACTTAAAGGGTTAATATTTTATATTTAGTTTCATAAAGTAATAAATCAGGTTAGCTCAGGAGCAATATAATTTGAACTCTGAGTTTTCTAAGCAAATAACTGCATGACAAAAGCTAGTTCACCTCCAGTATATGTGTAAAGGTAGTAGTAAACGGTTTGAATCCAGTAGGAAATAAGAACCAGTAATCGATTGGCAAATTCACGCCCTCTTTGCCAAATTGAAGACAAACTATTACATGCTAAGCTTCTGAAATTCAAAAACAAGCACTTTGTAATTTTTCTATTTGCAGAACTATATTTGACAACATTGGACTTCCAGCGGGCTCTTGAGGGATTTACACCTACTTCTCTAAGAAATGCCAAGTTAAACAAACCAAAAGATTTGGGTTGGGACAAAGTGGGAGGGCTACATGAAGTAAAACAAATTCTTATGGATACCATACAATTATCTGTCAAGGTATGAGATCAAACTGTTGTGCAGTGAAATAATTTTCATTTAAAGTTGGAAGACTAAAGATATCGCATGGGGAATATATTTGATGTAGTGTATTATTCAAAAGTAAAAATACTGGCAGTGTTTCCTGTGTCATTGGAGGTTGGTAATGGATTGTAAAGTTTTGTTCTGTTAAATTTCATGGAAACGCAAAAGCCAAGAACCCTGTTGCCTTAATTTCGTTTGAATCACTTACCCGTTAAGGTTGCTTTCTAAACTTTGAAAATTGAAGGAGAAAAATTAGATATTCCCAGAGAAATCAATAAATGGATATCTGAAATGATGAGTAGTCTCAAGATTTCGAAAAGTGCTGTGCCTAGTTGCAGTGTGAAGGTACTGTCACATGATTAATTGAAAATAATGGGGCAACACATTATTGTGAACAGTTTGAAAAATTCACTCTTCAATGAGAGCAATTTCTTGGCACTTGTGCTAGAAACACATTCCCTCATAATGCCTGCCCCATACACTGTCTATTCATTCCTGAAGAACACAAGAAGCACATTTACATCCCTCCTACAATGACTGATATTTACTGGATCTCCTATCAAATGCCTATCATACATCCTCCAACTCCCTCTGCTTAACAAAACTTCTGGTGTGTGACCAAATTTCCAAATTAATCTCCTTTCTAAACTGAGTACATAGGGACAGGACTTCATTTATCTGATCTTCCTACTCTACTGAGCACTGAAGATGCAATACTTGTAGGTGTAGATCTGTGGTGCTGCTCCTCAAGCAAACAGCATTCATTGGTATAACACCTTCAATAAAGAAGAACATTGTAAGGTGCCTGACGACCACAATAAGACACACACACCAAGCCAAAGATAGAGAGTAACCAAAAGTTTGTCAGCAAGACGGATTTTAAGTTGGGTCTCAAAGGAGAAGAGGGAGGTGGGATGGAGGTGTAGGGAACTTGTGCCCTAAGTGACTAACAGCATGGCTGCTAATGGTGGAGCAGACAGATTTTTGATGTGCAGGAGGCCAGGATCAAGGAATGCACAGTTGCCAGAGGATAGTGGAGTTGGAGATAGGGAGGGATGAGCTCATGAAGGAATTTGAATAAGAGGATGAGAATTTCCAAGAGGATGAGACTTCCTTTTGAGGTGTTGTGGGACCAGGCACCAATGCAGTTCATTGAGCACAGGGGTGATGGATGAGCTGAAGTTTATGGAGGATGAAGGATACAAGGCTGACCTGGATAACATCAGATTAGTTAAGTCTGGAGGTGATAAAGGCATGAATGAGAGTTTTGGCAGGTAGCAATAATGAGTTATGACAGTACTGCCTTAGAGATGTGAAAATTTGAGAGATGTGTTTATCAGTATACTTTGTCCCACGATTTTCTCGGTATGTTTTGCTTACTGTTACTCAACATTGAACGCTTTGAGCTAATTTCGAGTATATTGGGAATAAAATCGTGTAGACCAGAAAAATTGTGGCGCTTCAGCTAAAGGTAAAAAAAAAATCAAAGGTGAAATCGTTCTGTTAACTTCATAACCAAATTTATACTTCATAGCACATTGGAAATTGTTTTTTTTAAACCAAATTGGATAATATAGGACTTCCTAATTTAAACAGGTTCAGGTAACAGCAGCAATAACTTGATTTATACAGCACATTTAAGGTAGTAAAACATCCCTAGGCACTTTAGAGGAGCAGAATCAGGCAAAAATGAAATGACACCAAACCAAGAAAGGAAGACATGATAGGTGACCACAGACTTGATCAAAGAAGTAGGTTTAGGTTAAAGAAGGAGACGTCCAGGGAGGGAATCCAGTGCTTAGGGCCAGGTCGCTAAAAGCTGCCAAAGCTGGGGCGAAGAAAGTTGGGGATGCCCAAGAGGCCAGAATTGGAGGAACACAGAGTTCTCAGAAGGCTGTAGAGCTGGAGAAGTTTACAAAGATAGAGATGGGCGATGTCATGGAAAGATTTGAACACAGAGATGGGAATGTTAAATTTGAGGCTTTTAAATTTGAGGTAGACCACGAGCCATTCTAGGTCAGCAACTGCAGGGTGATTGCTGAAGGCAGAGGGAAAATTCAATGAAAGATTAGCAAAGCACAAACTGAATTTTAAACCATATGAAAATGTATCTCGAGACTATGATCTGTGCAGTGTGAATTAGGTAGCCTACTTCGCAAAGGAATGAGGAGCCTTGCAGTCAAGCTTGAAAAGATAATTTGGCAAGAATGCAGATTTATTTTTTCCCTAGAGCAATGAATAAATTAAAATCTATGAAACAAGTATGTAATGCACTTTTGAATATTATGGAGTCGTGTAGAATGACTTGTATCATTTTATCCTTTTAGTATCCACAGCTGTTTGTAAAACTACCTATACGACAGCGATCTGGAATCCTGTTGTATGGGGCACCAGGAACTGGAAAGACATTATTAGCAGGTGTCATCACCAGAGAAAGTGGATTGAACTTTATTAGTATTAAGGTATGATCATTGTTATTACAATGTAGTTGAACATCCTCGCTAGCGACTTTAAACTGGAAATATTGTGCTCGTTTGCATAAAATTTCTGATTCTTACTGCCACTAATATAATTTTAAAGAACATATATTGGTGGTCTAATCATGTGTGATTTTTTCACTTCTCTCACTTGCCAAGAACATTTTATATTTCTTTGACTGCTTACTTAATTTCCAGATCGAATGATAAATAACCAAAATTTAACAATAATCAAAGAATGAGGAATACCTGCAGTTGATGAACTAAATTGTTGACTATCCACCCAAGGTGCTGATTAAGAAATCCAGGTCCCTAAACACCTTAAATTTAGTATACTTATTTGTGTTTAGATCTCTTGATGGCTTTGTCCTTCCCGCCCCTATAATCTTCAGCAATACACCTCTTCCTTCCCTGAACACCCTTCCCACTGATTCCAACCTCTTATGTATTATTCCTTCATTTTCCCCACCATGTTTTCAGTTACCATGGGTGTGCACTCTAGAATTCCATCTCAAAACCCTTCCATCTCTCTATCTCTCTCCTCCTTTAAGACTGTCCTTAAAACCCATTCCTTAGACAAAACTTCTGGTCAATGCACCTGGTCTCTTCCTCTTTAGGCATCTGTAAAGTGCCCCGGGACAGATTTTTAGTTTTTTATTTGCTCATGGAATGTGGGCGTCACTGGCTAGGCCAGCATTTATTGCCCATCCCTAATTGCTTTTGGGAAGATGATGTTGAGCCGCCGCCTTCAGCTACTGCCGTCCTTGTGATATAGGTACACCTGCAGTGCAGTTATGGAGGGAGTTCTGAGATTTTGACCCATCAATGGTGAAGGAATGGCGATTTAGTTCCAAATCTGAATGGTGTGTGGCGTGGAGGGGAACTTGCAGATGGTTGTGCTCCCATGCATCTGTTTGTCCTTGTTCTTTTAGATGGTAGAGGTCGTGGATTTGGGAGCTGCTATTGAAGGTTCCTTGGCGAGTTGCTGCAGTGCATCTTGTAAATGGTGCCATTGTGTGCCAATGATGGATAGGGTGCCAATCAAGCTGTCTGCTTTGTCCTGGATGGTGTTGAGCTTCTTGAGTGGTGTTGGAGCTACACTCATCCAGACAAGTAGGGAGTATTCCATCAAACTCCTGATTTGTGCTTGATGGACAGGGCTTTGGGGAGTCAGGAGGTGAGTTACTTGCCACAGAATTCCTTGCCTCTGACGTACTCTTGTAGCCACAGTATTTATATGGCTGGTCCAGAAAGTTTCTGGCCAAAGGTAACTCTCAGGATGTTGATAGTGGGAGATTCAGCGATGGAAATGCCATTGCGTGTTAAGAGGTGATGGTTAGATTCTTCCTCGTTGAAGATGGTCATTGCCCCACACTTGGGTGGCGTGAATATTGTTTACCACTTATCAGCCCAAACCTGAATGTTGTCCAGGTCTTGCTGCCTGTGGGCATGGGCTGTTTCATTATCTGCAGAGTTACAAATGGAACTGTACACTGTGCAATCATCAGCAAACATCCCCACTTCTGATCTTATGATTGAGGGAATGCCATTTTTGAAGCAGCTGAAGATGTTTTGGCCTAGGACACCGTCCTGAAGAACCCCTGGAACAATGTTGTGGGGCTGAGATGTTTGGCCTCCAACAACCATGACTATCTTCATTTGTGCTAGGAATGACTCCTGCCAGTGGATAAATTTCTTCTGATGCTCATTGATATAATTTTACCAGGGCTTCTTGATACCACACTTGGTCAAATGCTGCCTTGATGTCAAAGGCAGTCACTCCCACCTGGAATTCAACTCTTTGTCCATATTTGGACTAAGACTGTAAAGAGATCTGGAACTGAATGGCTGTGGCAGAACCCAAACTGAGTGTTAGTGAGCAGGTTATTGCTGAATCATTGCCACTTGATAGTACTGTCAACAACACCTTCCATCGCATTACTGATGATTGAGAGAGTAGATTGGTGGGACAGTAATTTGCTGGATTTGATTTGTCCTTTTTTGTGAACAGGACATATCTGGGCAATGTTCCACACTACAGCACTATAGTGGGAATGTTATCAGGGCCCATAGCCTTTGCTGGACCTGTTTCTTAATATCACATGGAACAAATCGAATTGGCTGGCATCTGTGATGCTGGGGACCCTTGGAGGAGGCCAAGAAGGATCCATCACTCGACACTTCTGACTGAAGATGCTTGCAAAAGCTTCAGCCTTGTCTTTTGCATTCATGCTGGGCTCTGCCATCATTCAGGATGGGAATGTTTTATGGAGCTGCCTCTTCCTGTTGATTAATTGACCATCGCTGTTCACAAATAGATGTGGCTGTACTTTGAACTTTGATCTTATCTGGTGTTTGTGGGATCATTTAGCCCTGTCTATAGCATGTTGCTTCTTATGCTTGTAGTCTTGCGTTGTACTTCATTTTTAGGTATACCTGGTGCTGCTCCTGGCATACTGTTCTACAGTAATTAAACCTCGGTGGATCCCTTGGCTTGATGGTAATAGCACAATGAGGGCTATGCTGGTCCATGAGATTATAGATTGACAGCCCACAGTGCCTCATGGATGCCAGTTTTGAGCTGCTAGACCTGATCTGAATTTATCCCTTTTAGCACAGTGGTAATGCCACATAACAGAATAGATGGTGTCCTCAGTGTGAAGATGAGACTTTGTCTCCACAGGGACAATGCAATGGTCACTCCTGTCAATAGAATCATAGACAAATGCATCTACAAAAGGTAAAATTGTGAGAACGAGGTCAAGTAGGTTTCCCCCCCAACCCCATGTTCTCTCACCATTTGGAGCAGGTTCTTTCTGACAGCTATGTCCTTCAAGACTCGGTCAGTAGTGATGCTACCGAGTCACTCTTGGTGCTGGACATTCAAGTCCCCTACCCAGAATATATTCTGCACCCTTGCTGCCTTCCATGCTTCTCCCAAGTGCTGTTCTAGATGGAGGAGCACTGATTCATCAGTGCAGGAGAGTGGTAGATGCGAATTAGAAGAAGGTTTCCTTGCTCATGTTTGACCTGCTTCTATGAGACTTTATGGGACCCAAAGTGAAGGCTCCTGGGACCATTCCATCCTGACTGTATACCACTGTGCTGCCACCTCTGGTTGGTGTGCCCTGTTGGTGGGACATACCCAGGGATGGCAACGGAAGAGCCTGGGACATTGGCTGTAAGGCATCTTGACTAGTCTTTGGGACCGCTCACCCAATTTTGGCAGAAGCCCCTAGATGTTAGTGAGGAGGACTTTGCAGGGCCAACTGGGGATGGGTATGCTTTTTCCATACCTGATAAGTTGCTACTGGGTGACCTGACCTGTTTATTTTTATTTGACTTTTCTGTAGCAACTTGCTACAACTGAGTGGTTTTCTCAGCCATTTCAGAGGGTAGTTAAGAGCCCACCACATTACTGGGGTCTGGAGTCATGCGTAGGCCAAATCGGGTAAAGATGGCAGATTTCCTTCCCTAAAGGACATTAATCAAGCAGATAGATTTTTACAGTAATCCGGTAGCTTCGTGGTCACCATACCTGAGAAGCACTTTTTATTCCAGATTTATTTAATTAATTGAATTTAGATTTACCCATTGGCCATGGTGTGATTTGAATGCTTGTCTCTGGAGCATTAATGTAGGTTTTTGGATTAACTAGTTTAAATAACATTGCCACTATTCTACAGTTCCCATTTATTGAACCGATATCTAAATACAAGTTTTAATACAAGGAGCAGGAGAAGACCTGTTCCTAGCGTAGACATTGGTACTCCATAATCAGCCATTAAGATTAAAAGCTTGTGTTTATATAGCACCTTCCATGACCCATGGGCATTCCAAAGCACTTTACAGCCAATTAAGTCTTTTGAAGTGTAGTCACTGTTGTAGGAAACACAAAAGCTAATTTGCATATAGGACAGTCCCACAAAGCAATGAGATAATTATCTATTTTTGTGGTGTGGTTAGGGGGATAAATATTGGTTAGGACATCAGGAAAAACTCTTATGCTTTTCTTTGTTTAGTGTTGTGAAATCTTTATATCCATCTAAAGGCGAAGTCAGTTTAACATCTAACCCAAAAGTTATCATGTCTAATTGTGCGGCATTCCCTCAATACTGCGCTGAAGTGTCAGCCCAAATTATGTACTCAATTCTTTGGAATTGGACTTAAATCCAACAGCCCTCTGACTCAAAGGACAAGAGTGCTACCACTGAGCCAAGACCAGCGTTTGACTGGATGTGTGAAGAACAGCCCATAATATTTTTCCTCCTCTTCTGTTATCCCCATTGTGCATGTGGAGATCTGCTTGCCTTTTCTTTAAGGTGAAGAACCCAGCATGGCATTTGGTTCTAAACAGTATAAAGTAACTAACTGAATTAAAATAATTTAACTGATTTCCAGCCTTTTTCTTTCACAGGGTCCGGAACTACTGAGTAAATACATTGGTGCAAGCGAACAGGCAATTCGAGATGTTTTCAGCAAGTATGTTATATCTGACCAACTATATTGATTACTGCAGTTTGGTGATTTCCAGAGAAGTGACAAAAGCCAATATTTTTCCTTCATAAATTATAGCCTTCAGATTTCATTTCATTTTTCTCTGGCATGATGGCTGCATCAACCGAGAAAGAGAGAGAAAATTGCTTATGTAAAATCCTTGATTCCAGGAATTACCTTTAGCTTCTACTT
This sequence comes from Cetorhinus maximus, assembly GCF_964194155.1. Classification (NCBI taxonomy): domain Eukaryota; kingdom Metazoa; phylum Chordata; class Chondrichthyes; order Lamniformes; family Cetorhinidae; genus Cetorhinus; species Cetorhinus maximus. Next base: position 125,111,060 of record NC_135881.1, on the reverse strand, counting down.
CTAGGTTAGTTTCTGACTTGGGGGTTTCTTGTAATCCAGAGAAATCTCTGTGCATGCAGAGAACAAAATCTTTGTCCAGAGAGGTTGTGGGCAAAGAGATGAATTTTGTTGCCATATCTACTCTGCAATGGGGTTGAGAATTAGGACCTGAAATAGAAAAGGGCTGGAGGAGTGGGCTCAAGGGGCAAGGGCAAGGGAATGGAGTGGCCTGGGGCCAGAGGAAGCTGGAGGGCTCAGACCTCTGTCTTATGTAACCTGTTCTCCTCGGGGTCCAGACCCAATGGTAGCGATGAACTGATTTCAGCTCTGACTGAAGAAGTTCTGCAATGCCAGCTGATGCAGACAGGGGTTCTCATTGATCTGGTGGCTTAGTGGCTTTTATGTGACCATGTTTAGAAATGTCATGTTACTGGAAAAATCTTTGCTGTAGTGCCTTGAAGGAGCTTTACTGAGCATATCGCTTTTCTGGCTGTGTTTGATCACGTTAAATAATAAAGTTTTTTAAAAAACTACGTGCCAAGGCTGAATGTACTGCACTTCTGTAAGTGCTAAATTGTCACAAGTAGGTTAAATATGTCAGTTATTGGAAAGTGATTTTAGAAAATGTGAATTCTAAAGAATAACACAATTCTTTCCGTGTAATGCATTTCGATCTCTAGGGCACAGGCGGCTAAACCTTGCATCCTTTTCTTTGATGAGTTTGATTCCATTGCACCTCGCCGTGGTCATGATAACACTGGTGTAACTGACAGAGTTGTTAATCAACTACTTACACAATTGGATGGAGTAGAAGGTTTACAAGGTATTGTAAATTATGGGGTGATTTAATAGAAATTAAAGTTATGGTAGGATGGGACTCGGTCGATAGAAACATACTGTTTCCAGTAGTTGAGGGATCTACATAGAATAAGGGGCGTAGATAAGATTAGGCATAAGAGATTTAATAATGGGTTGTAGGAGGAGCTTTTCCAGAGGGTGCTTTTCCAGAGGCTCTAGAATGCGCAATGGAATTGGTGATTGAAGCAGATTGTTGTCAGCTGTGGCTCAGTGGAAGCACTCAAGAGTCAAGTTCTGGGTTCAAGTCCCACATCACCGACTTGAGCAAAAAATCTAGTCTGGCACGCTCGTGCAGTACTGAAGCTCCAGTGTTGGAGATGCATCTTTTGGATGAGAAAAGATTGCATGGCACTCTATGAAGAAGAATGAGTCCTGGTCAACATTTATCCCTCAAAGTACATCACTAAAAACAAATTATCTGGTTATTATCACACTGCTACCTTACTGTGTGTGCATATTGGCTGCCATGTTTCCTGCATTATTTCAAAAGCATTTAATTAGCTATAAAGTGTTTTGGGATATCCCGAGGTTGCGAAAGACACTATATAATTGCAAGTTTTTTCTTTATTTTCAATTTGAGAACTTCTCTTTGTAGGTCAATGGATATGCTCTTTGTCTAAAAATAAATCAAAACTAGTCAGTGGATTAATTGCAGTGAGCTGTCAGTGATAGATCTTGCCGAAGTACACCTTCATTATTTTGTTGAGCAAATGTTGGTTGAGCTATTATGAACTCTCAAACTGGGATACTTTATAAAATGAGAATTGGGGAGGAATTTTTAAAAAATAGTATTAATTCATACTGCTTACCTCCAAGAGTTTTCTTTTTTGATCAGGCCAAAATAGAAATTATCTAATAATTACCCAACAATGTTGTCTACAGGGGTTTATGTGTTGGCTGCCACAAGTCGCCCCGATTTGATTGATCCTGCTCTACTGAGGCCAGGTCGACTAGATAAATCTGTGTACTGCCCTCCTCCAGATCAGGTATTAAAATTGTACAGTATTTAGGGTGTAGTCAGTAAAATAAATTTGCTTATACAAATGAGATTTTTTGGGTTTAATTATTTATTGATTTATTTAAAAATAAAACTTGATTGGTAAGTTCAAAACTTTGCAGTATTTCAGATATTTGATCAGTTGGGTGTCTGATGCATTCCCATATTCAAGTAAACGCAGCAAGTTACTGAAAGTTCTACATCCATGTGTAGAGGTTCTGTTTGCCCAACATGGAATGTACACTATCTCCCTGTAGAAATGGACCTGGCTTGCTTACGTCAAGCGAACATAGGCACAGCTTAGCAGAACTGAGGCTTAGAGCCCACTAACAATCCCAAGAGTGCTCTAGGTGTTTAACCAGATTATCCTGCGCAGCTTCCTGGAACTGCTGCTTGTCTAGCTTGATGAGTAGGTTTATTTGGAGTTCTTTGAGAAGAATTTTGGCCCCCCAGTGATGGGTCTACATCTCCTAAGCTCCATAAGTAAGCTAAGCTGGCTGTTCAATTAACAGTGCCCTTGGTATGGACCTGCCTGGTGCAAGTTTTGGTGCATCAAAACTGCCAGAGAGTTTTTCTTTGTCCAAGCTATCATTGCCAGATTAGCTACTTTGGAGCTATCTCGAGCCCAAAGAGACCCTGTTGAATTTCTGCTCCTTCTTCCCCTCAGAGGATGATGCACACTGTGCATATAAAAATCAAATAAATATAATTAACTTACCCTAATTGGGATATAGCAGAATGCTGTAACAAATAAAGAAAAAAACACTTCATTTTTGTTCATAGTATCCTCCAAAACTCTTCCAATTCTACCTCTACTGATTATTCATACTATTCAAAATATTAAAAGCAAACGGATATTGGGCTACATTTTACTTATGCAGCGTGCTTGGTGTCAAAAACATCAGGATATTGCTATGCTGCTTCTCAGTTTCTGACCTGGACTTAACATAAGGAAGATGCTTCCATTTAAAATAAAGAATACAAAATGTACATTATCCAAGTTTTTGACAAATTTGCCTTGTGATCAGGTTCATGCATATAGTACACACCTCATCAATCTATTCTAATACACTGTACATTTTGTAGCTGAATTTTTGAATTTGTTCAGATTGAAAATAAAATAGATGTCTCATTCTTCCTCTCCTGCTTCAGGTGGCACGCTATGAGATATTGAAAGCTTTGAGCCAGTCTTTACCTTTAGCAGATGATGTTGACTTCCAACAAATTGCAACTATGACTGAATACTTTACCGGAGCTGACCTAAAGGCTTTACTCTACAATGCCCAGCTGGATACAGTCCACAACACTCTGTCCTCCAGTGTATTCCGGGTATGTGCATCAAGTACAAGAATATTTAATTCGAAGATATTACAATATAATTTTTTCCTGTGTCTATGGGTGAATCTATATTTCAAGCTTAGTTGGTGTGAACTACATTCTGCTGCAGACTGACAATAAATTTGCAGTGCAAATCTGGTATTGGGATTCAAATTCACCCTGACAGAAGGTGGAGTGGGTATGCTGTGACAGTCATCCAAACTGCTTGTTTAACAATGCATGGATTGTAAGTTTGTTGCAATATTCAATCTAATTTGCAAAATAGTTGGGATGATTTGGACTTCCTGGACACTTTTTAAATGTGTCTTGTTTCAGTTAAGAGCAGGCTTGTCCAATCTTTCCGCTAGGGGGGGCCACATCTGCACATTTTTCTCACTCAAGAAGCCGATGAACAAGTTTTGGAAATATGAGGTTTGGCGCACCGATTAAATGAATTTCAAGAAAAAAAGGTTAAGTTTTAAGGAAAGAAACAATTGCTGAGCAAAAGTACAGCAATGTCATAGCAATAAATTGTTAAGTTAAAAAAAGAGTAATAAAAAATGAAGTGTGTGTATGGCTCACTCACTCACTCACCCTCACCCCCTGTGAGTGGGTGGGTGTATATGTGTTGGTATGTGCTGGTGAGAATGAGTGAGAAACCTGAGACTGGACACTCACCCGCACACACTCACTCAGTCTCTCACACTCACCCCCCCACCCCACACTCACTCAGTCTCTCGCACTCACCCCCCCCCCCCCCACACACACTCACTCAGACTCTCGCACTCACCCCCCCCCACCACACACTCACTCAGTGTCTCGCACTCGCCCCTCCCAACACACTCACTCAGTCTCTCGCACTCACCCCCCCCACACACTCAATCAGTCTCTCACACTCACCCCCCCAACACACACACTCAGTCTCTCGCACTCACCCACCCCCCCAACACACTCACTCAGTTTCTCGCACTCACCCCCCCCAACACACTCACTCAGTCTCTCGCACTCCCCTCCACATACTGAGTCCCTCACTCTCACTTCCACACACACACTTACTCAGTCACTCTCTCACTGCCACACACTCAGTCTCTCTCATTCCCACATTCTCAGTCGCTCACTCTCACTCCCCCACACACATTCAGCCAGTCTCTTGCTCCCCCCACCACACACAAACACACACACAGATAGACACAGACTCTCACTCTCTCATACTCACCAAGGCACCGTCTCCTCCCCGGTCCCGACGCGGCTCCGCCCTGCCCGGTCCCGACGCGGCTCCGCCCTGCCCGGTCCCGACGCGGCTCCGTGCAGAATCTTCCATTGAAACTCGCCTGTTTGACCAGAATTTTGAAAATTGGCTCCGGGTGCTGCATAGAGAGGGGCTGCCCTTGGCTCATACGTTGGACAAGCCTGGCTAAGAGCTTTGTGAGAAGAAATTCTCCTGTTCGCACTTTTAATTTTTGTTACCTTTTGAGGGTCAGCTCAGCACAATCTAAACAGGAGAGTTAAGTTTCACCAGGCTGGAACCAAGTAACATAACCACTGTTTTGCTTGCGTACACACTTTTTATTTTGCCTCTCTTGTTGATGATCCCATTTTTGTAAATTGGCTAAGTTTATATTTTGCATTTCAGAAGTAATACGATCAACGCAAAAAAAAAACTTGCATCTTTATTACATATCACTTTGAAGACCACTGGCATGTCGTAAATTTGCTTATTAGACCTCCACTAGCTCTGCTGTCAGACGCTTGTCTAACATCTAGTCTTTGAAGAACCATTTCCTCCAGATACTCATTGAGTAGTAGTACATGGACTTATATAGAATATACAGCAGAGGTAGTTTGACCAAACCAGTCCATTCTCTTATTTATGCTCCACTCAAAACTCCTCCCATTCTTTCTCATCTATCTATCAGCATAACCCTCTTTTCCCTCCTTCCTCATTTGTCAATCTGGCTTCCCCTTAAGTGCATCCATACTATTTGGCTCAATCAGTCCCATTGGTAGCAACTACCACATTCTCATGATTCTCTGGGTCAAGTTGTTTCTTCTGAATATCTGAATATCGTCTTGACTATCATATTGATGGTCTCTAGCTTTGATCTTCACCATAAGTATAAATGCTTTTTCAGTGTCGATTCTACCAAACCTTTCATAATTTTAAAGATGTCTCTTACAAGGTCACCTCTCAACCTTTTATTTTCAAGTGAAAGGAAACCTAGTTTTTTCATCCTTTCCTGATAGGTTTGACAAGTTATTTATTATCTTAGTAAATTTTTTTTTTAGCTTTCTCACCAGTACCTCTGAATCTTTTTTATAGTATGGAGACCAGAACTGTATGTACACAGTGCTGTAAATGTGGTCTAACAAAGGTTCGATGCAGATTTAGCATAACTTCTTCAGTTTTGCAGATGCAGCAAGCAGTTAAGAAGGCAAACAGTATGTTGACCTTCATTGCGAGAGGACTTGAGTACAGGAGCAAGGATGTCTTGCTGCAGCTATACAGGGCCTTGGTGAGACCACACCTGGAGTATTGTGCGGTTTTGGTCTCCCTCCCTAAGAAAGGATATACTTGCCATAGAGGGACTGCAGCCAAAGTTCACCAGACTGATTCCTGGGATGGCAGGATTGTTGTATGAGGAGAGATTGGGCCGACTAGGCCTGTATTCACTGGAGTTTAGAAGAATGAGAGGAGATCTCATTGAAACATATAAAATTCTGACAGGGATGGACAGACTGGATGCAGGGATAATATTTTCTCTGGCTGGGGGTTCTAGAACAAGAGGTCACAGTCTCAGAATACGGGGTAGATCATTTAGGACTGAGAGGAGGAGAAACTTCTTCACTCAGAGGGTGGTGAACCTATGGAATTCTCTATCACAGAAGGCTGTGGAGGTCAAGTCACTGAATATATTTAAGAAGGATATGGATAGGTTTCTGGACTCTAAAGGCATCAAGGGGTATGGGGAGAGCGCAGGAATACGGTGTTGAGATAGAGGATCAGCCATGATCATATTCAATGGCTAAGCAAGCTCGAAGGACCGGATGACCTACTCCTGCTCCTGTTTTCTATGTTTCTAGTTCTATCCTCTTAAAAATAAACCCTAGTGCTTGGTTGGCTTTTTAAAATGCTTAAATCACCAAAAATAGTAACACAGGTTAATAATGTATTTTACTTCAAGATCCGTTTTGCTCCTCTACCTCACTTAGATTCTAATTTCCAACTACTATTTGACCACCTAATGTTTTGTACCAGAATGTAATATTTCCCATTCATCTGTGTTGAAATTAATTTGCCAATCATATGTTCACTTAAAGTTCATTAATGTCCTCTTTTAATTTGTTGCAGCCAGCCTCAGTATTGACTATCACAATTTCATGATGTCTGCACATTTAGAAATTGTATTTTTGATTCCAAAACCTAAATTGTTAATATAAGTGAAGAATAACAGTGGTCCCAGCACTGATCCTTGTGGATCCCACTTCCCAACTTATCCCACTCTATCACTTTTACTATTCTATCTACTATCTTGCAGCCAGAAAGCTGTCCAATTCATCTACTTATACCCTGATTCCACATGCTCTGACCTTCATTCGTTTGATTATTGTGTCATCGTTGGATGTCCCTCGATTCAACGATGACATCTACTCAGGGTCACACATTTCTGCCATGGGTCTTCATGCAGCTGGGCAAGCCGATTTTCAACCTTTAGATCTTTGGGCACAAAGGACGGGACATCCACAAGGGGTTGGGATCTGGAGTGAAGGATTTACTTCCTTTTCTTTCCTTCCTTGCCATCGCCCTATCTCATCATTAAGGCATTGGGACTTGAAGTGTAATGTAGCTTGATGGACAGATTGTTGCAATTCTGAGCGATTGGTAGCATGTTCCTCTCAGTAATTGAAGTCAATATGGCCATGCTTTAGGGAGAGCTTCAGAGAAACAGTTGTTTCAAAGAAATAATTCAGAATGTTCAACAAAAATAGATTCCATTCAAAAACAAAAATTCAGCAAGAAATATCCACCTATAGCGTACTTAAGGAGGTTAAGGAGTAACAGATTAAAAGAAGGTTATAATGTTGCAAGGAATAAGTCTGAGCATTGGAAGTTTTTTGGAGACCAGCAAAGGGCCACCACAGCGTTGATGAAAAGGGAAAAAATAAATAAGAGTAAACTAGCTAGGAATATAAAGACTGATTGTAAGAGCTTTTCCAGGTATATAAAAAGGAAGATAGTAGCTAAAGGAAATGTTGGCTCCTTAGAAGCAGAGACAGGAGAAATTATCATGGGGAATGAGGAAATGGCAGAGATATTGAACACATATTTTGTGTCTGTCTTCACAGTAGAAGACACAAGTTTCATGCCAGAAAGAGAAGGTAACCTAGAGGCTAAAAAAGAGTGATGCAATTAAGGTAATTAATATCAGCAGAGATAAAGTACTGGAAGAACTTAGACTAAAATCTGACAAATCCCCAGAACTTGATTGCTTACATCCTATGGTTCGAAAAGAGATACCTGCAGAGATATTGGATGCACTGGCAATGATTTTTGAAAATTCTCTAGATTCTGGAATGGTCCCAACAGATTGAAAGTTAGCAAATGCAACACCGCTATTCAAGAAAGGAGGGAGAGAGAAAACAGATCAGCTGGCTGGAAATCAATGATCAGGAAAGTGCTGGAATCTATTATTAAGGAAGTATTAACAATGCATTTAGGCATAGTATGATCAGATAACGTCAATATGGTTTCACGAAAGGGAAATCGTGTTTGACGAGGTTATTAGAGCTAATTGAGAATGTAACTAGCAGTGTAAATAAAGGGGAAACAGCAACTGTGGTGAACTTAGATTTCCAAAAGGCATTTGATTTGGTGCCATACAAAAGGTTAATATTGCACAAGAGCTCATGAAGTTGAACTAATATATTAGCATGGATAGAGGATTGGTTAATGGACAAGAAGCAAAGAGTGGAGAAAAATGAGGCATTTTCAAGTTGACAAGCTGTGACTAGTGGAGTGCTGCATGGATCAGTGCTGGAGCCTTAGCTATTTATAATTTATATTAATGACTTGGACGAAGAGACAGCGTAATATATCTAAGTTTGCTGATGATACAAAGCTGGGTGGAAATGCAAGCTGTGAGGAGGACACAAAAAAACGGTAAAGGGTTAAGTGAGTGGGCAACAAAGTGGCAGATAGAGTGTAATGTGAATATATTTTAAAAGGCGTGAAACTTCTAAATGCTTGGGTGTCCTCGTATAAGGGACACTGAAAGTTAACATGCAGGTACACAAAGCAATTAGGAAGACAAAGGGAATGTTGACCTTTATTGCAGTGGGTTTGGAGTATAAGAATAAACAAGTCTTGCTACAATTTTACAAGGCTTTGGTGAGACCACACTTTGAATACTATGTGCAGTTTTGGTCTCCTTATTCAAGGAAGGATATACTTGCTCTGGAGGCAGTACAGCAAAGGTTTACTAGATTGGTCCCTGGGATGAGAAGGCTGTCTTATGATGAGAGGTTGAGTAAATTGGCCTATATTCTCTGGAGTTTAGAAGAAAGAGCGGTGATCTCATTGAAGGATACAAGATTCTGCAGAGGCTTGACATAGTCGGCACTGAGAGGTTGTTTCCCTTTGCTGGGGAATCTAGAACATGGGAACACAGTCTCGGGATAAGTAGACAAGTCACTTAGGACTGAGATTTGTTTTTTTTAATTCATTCATGGGATGTGGGCGTCACTGGCTGGGCCAGCATTTATTGCCCATCCCTAGTTGCCCTTGAGAAGGTGGTTGTGAGCTGCCCTGTTGAACCACTGCAGTCCATGTGGCGTAGGTACACACACAGTGCTGTTAAGAAGGGAGTTCCAGGATTTTTAACCCAGCGACAGTGAAGGAACGGTGATATATTTCCAAGTCAGAATGGTGAGTGACTTGGAGAAGAACTTAAGGTGGTGGTGTTCCCATCTATCTGCTGCCCTTGTCCCTTGTCCTTCTAGATGGTAGTGGTTGTGGGTTTGGAAGTTGTTGTCTAAGGAGCCTTGGTGGAATCTTTTCACTTAGCAGCTTGTGAATCTTTGGAATTCTCTACCCCAGAGGTTTGTGGATGCTGCATTTTTGTCTATCTCAGCCTTAAATATGTTCAGATTTTTAGTATTATTATGACACAACTGATGGCAAAGGCTGACTTGTTCAAATCCCAGAGGGAAAGTTGAAACAGCTGTCATAACCCGTTTTTGCAATTTGTATGTTTCGAGATACAGGCTTTGAAATCAGTAGTAATAAGACCCCACCAAGTCTCAAAAGGTTTTTTATAAAACTAAATTAAACATTTATTAATACAAGAAAGATTGTAAGCACATACATATGTCTACAAAATTACTGCTATAATATCTACAAAAATCCCCTAATTAATCTGATTCTCAGTTAGACCCCTGGTAAGGCAACAGTAAAACACACAGATTTAAACAGACCCCTGGCAAAGCACATCCTGGACAGTCACATTCAAAATGAGTTTCTTTCAGCTCTGGGTCCTTGCAGACAGACTTGAGGTTTACAGGCTGGAGGCTTTTGATCTTAGAATCCCTCCTCCTTTTACCAACAGCCTTCTCTTCCTTTATACAAGTTTTACTCTTTGAATGCAAATTCTCATTGTCACTAGGTTTTTTTTTAAACTTTAAATCTTCTAACAATAAAACCCTTTCATAACACCCACTTTACTAGTAAGCTTTAAAAAAAACTAAACACATTGTTTGTGAGTTTCACCCGGTTAGGTGTAACATTTCACCTGCTCTTTTGAATGGTCTATTTAAAAATGCAAATTGCCCTCTTTACATCTCACCTTCTATTTCCCTATGTTTATCTAATTACCATTTCAAACCTACTCCTGTTCTATACATCAAAGCCTCTAGACCAGCTGGCTTTAATGTAATTAAGACATACACACACACAGACACTACTAAACTCTATTTTAAAATAATTTCCAGTAACATTATAGACGTTATCATATCTTCTTGACAGTATCTCAGGGAATCAAGAGATATAGGGAGTAGGTGTGAAAGTGGAGTTGAAGCTGAAGACCTGCCATAATCATGTTGAATGGCAGAGCAAGCTCAACGGGCTGTATAGTCTAGTCCTGCTGCTATTTCTTATATTTTTAATCCCTCAATCAACATCACAAAAATGATTTATCTGGTTGTTATCACATTACTGTTTATGGGAGTTTGCTGTGTGCAAATTGGATGCTATATTTCTTACATTAGAACAGTGACTACACTTCAAAAGTACTTCATTAGCTGTAAATTGCTTTGACCCATCCAATGTTCCTGATAAGTGCTATATAAATGCAAGTCCTTCTTTTCTTTGTTGTAGCTACTATTACTGGCCTCCACACAAGGCATGGAGTTGAATGCTGGTGTTGAGTTTCAAACTGTTCATGATTGCTTTTTCATTCACTTATGTGTTGTAGCTGCGTCACAACTTGCAGGTTGTAGATGCAGTTGGCTAATTTGAAGTTCCTACTCCAGGCACTCATCGCCTGAAGCTGTTGCTAGTTTTCTGGAGGTGCCTGGCCCTCAACATTGACCAATCATAGGTAGTGCCATCTATTATTATTATAGTAGCAGGTTTTAACACCTGATTTGACTGGAATTATTAACATAAAATACTTTTGAATAATGACTTTCAGATACTTCAAATTAGGACAGGGGCTATAGTGGAGGGTGGAAAGTGGAGTGTGAGGCATATAAACAGTAAGTTATATTTCAAGTATAAGCCAAGCTATATATGGAATTTATCCCATTTTCACCTTATTTGTTTATCGTTCTCATTCCAGAAGATTTTGAATGTAGTATCAGAATAGAAATGGGCTTTCTTTGACCTGATGTTAAAAGGCTTGTGTTAAAGCTTGGAAGCGAAAGGAAAAATCACATTTTTGCAAGACTTCAAGTGTAAAACCGCTGGATGGTCATTGTCCTAATTACTTTCTGTTGCCAGAAGAATAAGGTTATCCAACCTGTTTGTGATCTTCCTCATTTATAGCTTCTTTTCCTCAGATATGCATAAAATTATTCAATCAGCATTTCTGTGCCAGTAAGAATATTTTTCCAAATGTTAATTTTTCCAGTTTATTTTGCTCTAGTAATGTTAACAATGCTATCATATGGGATGGGCCAATATACAGTGCAATAACCAAATACAATTCTGCTGTTTTGTTGTAGGATGCAGGTTCAGGTTCCGATAGTGATATGAGTGTATCTTCCATGATCTTCTTGAATCACAGCAATGGTTCTGATGAGTCTGTAGGGGACATAGAAAGATGGTCAGAACATTCTCCAGTTTACCTGGATACCAGTGAAATATTACCTGATGATCCATGCCCCAACATCTGGCGCCTTTACTTTGGTAGCTCTTGCGAATCAGAACTGGGAACTGGAACGTCTTCAGAACAGGTCAGCATTTTTTTAAACTGCTGTAATTAATAAATCTTCTTTTGATTAGCATTTTCAAAAGTGTTATTATTTTCTGAGACTAATTTTGCTGTCCTAACACCACATGGATGATACTCACCTGTACATGTCTTAGGCCTCCTTGGAAATAGCAGCTGTGGAAAGATTACATTATTTATTGAAGCAAACTGATTTAATCTGACCACTACTATATTACTGTTAGTTTAAGTTATGATGAATGTAGAAGTTTGTATTTAATGTTATTAGCTTAAGTTATTGTGAATGTAGAAGTTGTATATAATGTTATTAATTTTGCCTTCCGAGTTGAAGGACAGTTGATGAACTGAACCAGGAAGGAAATATTGAAGGGAAATTCTAGAAATAACATAGATGTAGATTAGGTGTGTGGCATTGTAGGTATCTACTTGCCTTAGTAAAAGCCAAATCGAAGTCTGATCCTTAGATTGTCAGAAGGGAAAAATGCTATATCCATTATTAAAACAGAATTGTGTTCAGAATTACTGATCTGCCAGATTTCTCGATTGTTGAACATCTGTATGGAAATTAATAATTCTTTATCAATCATGAAACCACTGTAGAATCTCCTTTTAAGTGTATGCTGCAGTACAAGAACAATCTTGTTTTAATATTAAGAAGGCTGTGTTGCCTGCCTGGTGCCAGGGTTCAGAACATGCGCTCAGGGCTGGAGGGGAACTTGCAGTGGGAGGGGGAGTATCCAGTTGTTGCAGTTCACATGGATATCAACAATATGGATGCCACTAGGAAAGAGGTTCTGCTTAATGATTATGAGTAGCTAGGGGATAAATTGAAAAGCACAAAAGTAACAAACACTGGATTACTACCTGCACTACGAACAAATTGGCGTATGGTAAATAAGATCAGAGAGTTGCATGTATGGCTCAAAAATTGGTGTGGGAGAAATGGGTTTCGATTCATGAGGCACTGGCACTAATACTGGGGAAAGCAGGAGCTGTACCATTGGAGTGGTCTTCACCTGAATCGTGCTGGGACCAGTGTTGTGGCAAATCGTATAACTAGGGCAGTAGAGAGGGCTTTAAACTAAATGGGGGTGAGATGTGGAAGATTAAAGAGAAAGGGCAAGGCAATAGAGCAGAGTGGCGATTATGGGTAGCAATGACCAGTGTGTGGCAGGAAGGGACAAACCATATAAACTTAAGAATGTACCAGCAGATAAGGCCAGAGTTTGCAAGAATGGTAAAAAGACAGAATTAAAGGCTCTGTATCTGAATGTGTGCAGCATTTGTAATGAAACATATGAATTGTTAGCACAAATAGAAATAAGTATTATGACCCAATAGTCATTTCAGAGACGTGATTGCAAGGTGACCAGGGCTGGGACCTAAATATTCAAGGGTATTTGACATTTCAGAAGGACAAGAGGCTAGGAAAAGGTGGCGGTGTAGCTCTGTTAATTACGGATGACATTAGAGTGTCCAGTAACAGATGACCTAAGTTTAGAAGCTCAAGATGTAAAATCATGTTTGGGTAGAGATAAAAAATAGCAAAAATGTTAAGTCACTTGTGGGAGTAGGTTGTAGGCCCCCTAACAGTAGCTACACTGAAGGACAGAGTTTACAAGAAGAAATAACATGGGCTTGTAAGAAAGGGACTGCAACAATCATGGGTTATTTTAATCTTCATGTAGATTGGACAAATCAGATTGGCAAAGGTAGCCTAGAAGAGGAGTTCATAGAGTGTATTTGGGAGAATTTCTTAAGAACAGTAAGTTCTCATGCAAACCAGGGAGCAGGCTATTTCAGATCTGGTAATATGTCATGAGACAGGATTAATTAATGGCCTCACATTAAGGGAGCCTCTAGGTGTCTGATCATAATATGATAGAATTTCACATTCAGTTTGAGGGTGAGAAGTGTGGATCTACTGGGAAATAGGTTAAAAGGTAGGACAGTAGAGAAACAGTGGCAGACATTTAAGGAAATATTTCGTAACTCTCAGCAAAGATATATTCCATTGAGAAAAACTTATGAAAAGGATGCACCATCTGTTGCTAACTAAGGAAGTTAAGGATAGCATCAAATTGAAAAGAAAAGGGTGCAATACTACGAAGATTAGTGGAAGGCCAGAAGATTGGACAGATTTTAGAAACCAGCAAAGAATGACTAAAACAATAATGAGAGAGAAATTAGAGTATGAGAGAAAGCTAGCTGGTAATATAAACAGATAGCAAGAGGCCACAATCAGATCAGCCATGATGTTATCGAATGGCAGAGCAGGCTTGAGGGACCAAATGGTCTACTCCTGCTTCCAATTCTTGTGTGTTCTTGTGCTGTTAGAATTTACTTTTAATTGAATAAATATATTTCTTTTAATTAAAACTATACATTATGTGGATTGATTTGGAAGAGTCAGCATGATTTTGTGAAAGGAAAATCGTGTCTAACTGACTTGGAGTATTTTGAAGAGGTAACAGATGGTTGATTGAGGGCAAGGCCATTGATGTGGTGTATATGGACTTCAAAAAAGGCGTTTGATACAGTGCCTTACAACATACTTGTGAGGAAAGTTATAGGTCATGGAATAAAAGGGGCAGTAGCAACATGGATATAAAATTGGCTGAGGGATAGGAAACACAGAGTAATGGTTAATGGGTATTTTTCGGGCTGGAAGAAGGTTTGTAGTGGAGTTCCCCAGGTGTCGGCATTAGGACCCTTGCTCTTATAAGTATAAAATAAGGGATACCATTCTAAAGGGTGTGCAGGAGCAGAGAGACCTGGTTGTACACAGGCATAAGTCATTAAAGGTGGCAGGACAGGTAGAGAGAGCTGTTTTGAAAGCATGCAGTATTCTAGGCTTCATTAAAGGGGGCATAGAGTACAAGAGCAGGAGGTTATGATGAACTTGTATAAGACTGGCTAGACCTCAGGTGGAGTATTGTGTACAGTTCTGGGCGCCACACTATAGGAACGATGTGAACACATTGGAGAGAGTGCAGAAGAGATTTATGAAAATGGTTTCAGAGATGAGACACTTCAGTAATGAGGACAGATTGGAGAAGTTGGAGCTGTTTTCCTTGGAGAGGAGAAGGCTGAGAGGAGACTTGATAGAAGTTTTCAAAATCATAAGGAGCCTGGACACAGTAGATAGGGAGAAACTGTTCCCACTCATAAACAGATCGAGAACCAGAGGGCACAGTTTTAAAGTGTTTTGCAAAAGGAACAAATGTGAGGTGAGAAAAATACTTTTTCACACAGCGAGTAGTTAGGGTTTGGAATGCACTGCTTGGGAGTGTGGTGGAGGCAGGTTCAATTGAGGCATTCAAGAGGGTGTTGGATGTTTATCTAAATAGAAACAATGTGCAGAGTTACGGGGAAAAGGCAGGAGATTGGCACTAAGTTAAAGTGGTCAGACCATAAGATGTAGGAGCAGAAGTAAGCCATTCGGCACATTGAGTCTGCTCCGCCATTCAATGAGATCATGGCTGATTTGATAATCCTCAACTCCACTTTCCTGCCTTTTCCCAATAACCCTTGATTCCCTTTCTGATTAAAATCTGTCTATCTCCGCCTTGAATATACTTAACGACCCAGCTTCTACAGCCCTCTGCGGTAAGGAATCCCCCAGATTATCTACCCTCAGAGAAGAAATTCCTCCTCATCTCTGTTTTAAATGGGTGACCCCTTACTCTGAAATTATGCCCTCTGCTCCTAGACTCGCTCACAAGGGGAAACAACCTCTCAGGATCTACCCTGTTAAGCCCCCTAAGAATCTTATATGTTTCAATAAGGTCACATCTCGTTCTTCTAAACTCCAATGAGCACAGGCCCAACCTACTCAGCTTTCCCTTATAAGAAAATCCCTCCATACCTGGAATCAACCTAGTGAACCTTCCCTGGACTGCCCTCCAATGCCAGTATATCTTTCCTTAGTTAAGGTGACCAAAACAGTTCATAGTATTCTATGTGTGGTCTTACTAGTGCTTTAAATAGTTTTCGCAAGACTTCCCTATTTTTATACTCCATTCCCTTTGAAATAAAGGCCAACATTCCATTTGCCTTCCCTATTACCTGTTGAACTTGTATGTTAGCTTTTTGGGATTCATGCACAAGGACCCCCAAATCCCTCTCTGCTGCAGACTTCTGCAGTTTTTCTCCATTTAAATAATATTCAGCCCCTCTGTTCTTCCTGTCAGAGTGCATAACCTCACATTTTCCCACATTATATTCCATCTGCCACTTTTTTGCCCACTCACTTAACCTGTCTATATCCCTCTGCAGACTCCTTGTGTCATCTTCACCACTTGCCTTCCCACCTATTTTTGTATCATCTACAAATTTGGCAATAGTACATTCACTTCCTTCATCCAAGTTATTAATATATATTGTAAACAACTGAGGCCCCAGCACTGATCCCTGTGGCACACTCCACCAGTTACAGTTTGCCATCCTGAAAACGCCCCCCTTATCCCAACTCTGTCTTCTATTATTTAGCCAATCCTCTATCCATGCTAATTTACTACCCGCAACACCATGGACCTTATTAAGTACATGCGGTACCTTATCGAACACCTTTCGGAAATCCAAATATATTACATCCACTGGTTCCCCTTTATCCTGCTAGTTACCTCCTTAAAGAATTCTAATAAATTTGTCAGGCATGATTTCTCCTTCATGAAGCCATGCTGACTCTGCTTGATTATATTATGTATTTCTAAATGCTCTGCTATTACATCCTTTGTAAAAGACTCTTAACATTTTCCCAATGACAGACGTTAAACTAACTGGCCTATAGTTACCTGTTTTTTGTCTCCCTTTTTGAATAAGGATGTTACATTGGCAGTTTTCCAATCCTCTGGGACTTCTCCAGAATCTAAGAATTCTGGGAAGAATACTATCAGTGCATCCACTATCTCTGTAGCAAATTCCTTTAATATCCTAGGATGCAAGCCATCAGGTCCAGGGAACTTATTGGCCGTTAGCCCCATTAATTAGTTTCCCTAGTACTTCTTCTCTGGTGATAATGATTGTATTTATTTCCTCCCCCTCTTTTGCCCCTTGATTATTCAGTATTGAAATGGTATTAGTAACTTCCACTGTGAAGACTGAAGCAAAGTATTTATTCAACTCCTCTGCCATTTCCTGGTTCCCCATTATTTCCCTAGCCTCATCCTGTAAGGGGCCTATGTTCATTTTGGTCTCTCTCTTCCTTTTCATATATTTAAAGAAGCTCTTACTGTCTGTTTTTTTTATTATTCGCTAGTTTACCCTCAAAGTTTATTTCCTCCCTCTTTATTTTTTTGGTCTCAGAGAGCTGGTGCTGATACGACGGGCCGAATGGCCTCCTTCTACACCTTAATAATTATGTGATTTACAATAGTAACTACACATCAAAATGTATTTTGTTGGCAGTAAAACACTTTGAGAAGTCTGCTAGCCGTAAAAGATGCTACATAAATATGTCTTTTTTCTTTTATCAGAACTCTCAATGTTTGTCTGGACCAAATTCAATGACCCTTGATCACATGATCACATCTGTTAGAGACACCATATCTTCTCACCCCCCTGCTTACATGATGTCATTGCAAGAAGGATACCAAGAACTTACTCAGGAGCAAGTGGAACGTCTACAGATTGAACTAAACATTATCAAAGCAAATACAAGGAAGAAGAACATGGTAATGTTAGTTAGCTTCTTTCTGTATTGATAAAGATTCTTGTGCTATGCAATAAGTATTTAAGAACACTTTCTGAGTTGTTACCTACATGGGTATTCTTCCTGTCTGTGTTCTGCATTGGAATTAGTAAGGTTTAAGGAATGTGTGCTGTACAAGGTTTTAAAATTTAGTCAAGGGGTTAATGTTATTCAATTTTCTTTTCTCTTTGCGGCAGTTTTTTGTTTTACTGACCACAGGCTTGCAACCTACTCAAGTTTCTGTTAATGCTACTGTATTGGGGCTGCACGTCAATTTTTAAATTATGTGGGGCAGCTGCCTCTCCTTCGAATGCATGACTCAGACCAGAAAACTGAAAATGTGGGTACATCATGGATACAGATCCATGGGCAGAATTTTACATTCGGCAATTGGGGGCGGGCCCGACACGCTGGAACGTAGAATGACGCGCGATGATGTCAGGCATGCATCCTGACATCACCGCGCACCATTGCGATATTTCGGTAGGTGGGCGTGCTACGAGGACAGAGGTGCACCCGCCATTAATTAACGGGCCAGTTAAGGCTCTTGAGGCACCAATTGTCTTTGATTTTACGCAACCCGTGCGATTTTCAGGGATCGCACGGGTGCAACGGGCAGGAGGGTAGGCCACGTTTTCAAAAACCTCATCCATGGGTGGGATAAGAGAGGTAAATGGGCTCACTAATGCGAGTTGTTAGTACTTTAGATTATAACTTACTGCTGCTTGTGTGAACAGGACAACTTCATTTCGCTTCAGAGCTGCCTTGACAGAAATAACAGGCTTCTGTACAGCATTCTGGAGGAATCATAACACTTGGGGCCTTCCAGGTATCAGACAGCCTTCCCTCACCCTGGGAATGGGGATTGTGCTCTCCATTGGAGGCACCTCCTCTGAGGGGGAAGAGAGGACCAGAAGGGGGAGGAGGCCAGGTGTCCCTATTCAGCCTCCAGGGGAGGGAGGAAAGGCGCAGGCACAAGGGGCGCAGGGCCAACAGGAAGTCCAAAGCGGAAGGGGCCGCAGAAGATGCCACTATCCTGCTGCCAGGAGTTACAGGCAGTGATGCAGCTACCTCAATATGTCTAAGGTGCAATGCTGAAGGAGGCTCCACCTCTCAAGGGAGACTATGACCTCCATCTGTCAGATAATTGGCCCTGAGATCAGCTCCAACAGTTTGGGTGGACACCCAATGCCAGTGGCGCTGAAGGTCACAGTGGCCCACAACTTCTATGCCTCTGGCTCTTTCCAGGGGTCGGTGGGTGATCTTTGTGGAGTCTCCTAATCAGCTGTCCACAGTTGTGTCAAATAGGTGATAGACGCTCTGTTCAGGCGTGCATTGACTTTCATTCACTACTACACGGACGAGGCCAGCCAGGCAGAGAGAGCCAGAGGTTTTGCCCCAATTACTGGGCCCCCTGCATCCAGAGTGCAATCGGCTGCACACGTGGCCATCAAGGCGCCAGCGGGTCAGCTGGGTGCCTTTATCAACAGGAAGGGATTCCACTCCATGAACGTGCAGATAGTGTGTGACCATAGGATGCAGATTCTGCAAGTCTGTGCAAAGTACCCAGACAACTCCCATGATGCTTACATCCTGAGACACTTCCAGGTGCTGAGGCTCTTCAGTGCTCCAGCCCAGCTGGATGGATGACTGCTGGGCAACAAGGGCTATCCCATCAAAAGGTTGCTCATGACGCCTCTTGCCCATCCAAGAACAGAGGCTGAGCAGCGGTACAATAGGAGCCGTGCCTCCACAAGGGCGGTGGTAGAGAGAACCATCGGTCTTCTCAAGATGTGCTTCCGATGCCTGGACCATTCAGGGGGTGCACTCCAGTACCCTCCAGATCATGTGTCACTGGTAGTGGTTGCATGCTGCGCTCTCCACATTCTGGCGCTGTATAGGGGGGGACGCAGCTGCTCTGGCAGCGGACGATGAGCTTAGTAGTGAGGACAAGCACGCTCAGGAGATCACTGAGGGGATAGATGCTGACTTGGGCAACCTCCAGGGAGGCAGGGACACCTGGGAGGCTTTGATCCAACGCTCCTTCAGCTAGCCTACCAAAAATGGACCACCGCCACATACCAGGGCTGCAGGCTCCATACTTGATCCCTGACAGGAACATTTACTTGGTGAACAAGATGCACTATGTGTCATTTCCATAAAGTTCAATGACAAACAAGTCACTCATAACATCATGGGTTATCCTTCACCTGCAGAACTAATGAAGCATCCAGAGGCTTGTTGAACACAAACACATTTAATGGTGTGGTGCCTGGCATACATAAAACAAATTAAATGGGAAGGTGTTCTCCATCACACCTACTCATAATTTAAAAGTGGGGGAAAAAAATATCACCAGTGATACGCCAATGTTGTGCTTAAGGCGCTTTACGTTTTTGCTTGTGGGTGCTACATCTAGGTGCTCCCCCCTCGCTGGCACCGGCATTGGAGACAGCCTGTTCACACTGCTGTCCTGTTGGCCTTGATGACCTTGGGTGTCCTCCGGCCTGTGGAGCCTGTGCTGACCACGCCTGGGAGGGAGCTGCCAGTGGCTTGCCATTGCCAGTGGCCGCAGCCTCATCGGATGCCACGGTCACTGGCAGAGGGGTGGAGGAGCTGCTGCCCTCATCCGGAACGCCCTGAGAGGAGCCTGCAGAGACGACAAGCAGCTCGTGTGCCAACGTCAGGTAGCTTTGGACCAACCTTCTCAGCATTGATGGATGGGCACCTAGTTGGGATACTGGATGCCCAATCCATCTCCCACACTGAGGTCATTGCCAGTGTGAGGCGATGCAGGTCCGAGCGCATCCCCAGGAAGCCCGGATTGAGCTCCTGGAGGAGTCTCTCCATGAGAGTCACCACTCTCTCCATGGAGGAGGCTCCTCCAGAAGCTTGGCCATGAGGGTCATTGCATTGCTTGTGCTCCACGTGGACTCCTCCGCGACAGAGACCATGGCACGCGTTCCCTCATGTATCTCTGCCATATCCTCCCACAGACTCTGCTGGACTTGCAGCATCTGCTGCCTCAGGAACGACTCCAGAGGCACATCATCAGCCACCAACTGAGCATTGTCCTGTTCCCCAGCAGTCCTCTGACTGCCGAGGCCCTGGGCACTTTCTGCCTCCAATGCACCTCAAGCGAGTGTGAAGTGCCTTCACCGCTGCGCACCAAGATACTATGTGTCGTCTAATGCCCACCGAGGTGCTGCTAGGTGATTGACCTAGGCGCATGGCGCCTCTCCAGCTCCAGTGCCTCCTGCTCGTATCTGGATAAGATTAGAAGGTGGATCGGTCTTGTTGTGGGATGTCTTCTCCTGAAAGGAGAGTGGAGTATTGATCAGTCCACCCTGCATTGCCATTGCAGCCTGGCTAACCCCATGTGAGGAACACTTCGCAGGACTCAGACAATTCGTGACCCTGGAGCCGCAAGACACTCATTCCAAGTAGCCAAGGCTCAACCCCTTGCCTAGATGCTGCCTCATTAACATTTGCCACTCACTCACAATCTAAGAACTCTGAGGCCCAGGCGGCCACTCCTAACTGCTGTGCTGTGACCCATGCCAACACGGTACTCACACTTCCCAATTGCAGATCATCATTGAACTGCTTATGGCACTGCACCTATGTGCACCTCACCACATCATGGGATCTGACCCTGGATGCCATCTCCTCACAGGCATTTTTGGCGAGGCAGGGGGGACCTCCTCCTCCCATCCCTGGGGACAAGTACATCCTGGCATGCTGCCACCTCCTCCAGGAGGGCAGCGAGACACTTGTCGGAAAACTGTGGGGCCGACCTGCCCTCCCACCTGCCGTGTTCAGCACTGACATTCTCTACGACTGCGGCCCTCCGAGTCAGTGGCAGCCTTCGCATAGCTGCCACGGCCGCTTTTGAATCTGCCGCTGGGTCGCCATTGGATCCGGCAGACATTGAGCTCCCACCCCCGCCCGTCCCTTCTTGCAGATGCCGGAGTTGCGCGTTACGCTAGGTGGCCCTTAATTGGCCCATCCGCTTAAAATGGTGGTGTGGAGCTGATCGCAGGCGTTGGTTGGGTTCCTGACCACCTGCTCCCGCCGAGCCCGCCCAACTAATGTAAAACCCTGGCCCATATTTTTCCACTGCAAAGTGACACCATACAGCTCCATCAGCCACAATGTATTCTACTTCAATGTCATTAAAATGCACAGGAAAAAGTGAAGATGTACTGAAATGTCTTTTGATGATAATCTGTCCTGAGGGTTAATATTTCAACAGGGAAATCTTCACTGTTTGCCATTGTATACTTTAGATAAAATAAGATGGGGCTTTCTCATGCTGTGTTTTCCTTGTCTTTAAAACCTAAATTATTGAACTAGCAATCACTTATGCACAAGTGGCTGAATATTTTCATTTAAACATACTCATTATCGTCATACTTATATGATAAACCACCATTCAGATCTGCCAATTTTCTAGACTATTTCAGGAAATAAATAGGCTATTTGGCCCAAAACAAAAACAGAATTGCCTGGAAAAACTCAGCAGGTCTGGCAGCATCGGCAGAGAAGAAAAGAGTTGACGTTTCGAGTCCTCATGACCCTTCAACAGAACTGAGTAATATTAGGAGAGGGGTGAAATATGAGCTGGTTTAAGGTGGGGGGGTGGGGGGAGAGAAGTTGGGGGGGGTGGTTGTAGGGACAAGCAAGCAGTGATAGGAGCAGATAATCAAAAGATGTCACAGACAAAGGAACAAAGAGGTGTTGAAGGTGGTGATATTATCTAAACGAATGTGCTAATTAAGAATGGATGGCAGGACACTCAAGGTACAGCTCTAGTCGGGGTGGGGTGGAAAGACTAACAGGGCATTAAAGGTATAGATTTAAAAATAATGGAAATAGGTGGGAAAAGAAAAATCTATATAAATTATTGGAAAAAACAAAAGGGAGGGGGAAGAAATGAAAAGGGGGTGGGGATGGAGGAGGGAGTTCAAGATCTAAAGTTGTTGAATTCAATATTCAGTCCGGAAGGCTGTAAAGTGCCTAGTCGGAAGATGAGGTGCTGTTCCTCCAGTTTGCGTTGGGCTTCACTGGAACAATGCAGCAAGCCAAGGACAGACATGTGGGCAAGAGAGCAGGGTGGAGTGTTAAAATGGCAAGCGACAGGGAGGTTTGGGTCTTTCTTGCGGACAGACCGCAGGTGTTCTGCAAAGCGGTCGCCCAGTTTACGTTTGGTCTCTCCAATGTAGAGGAGACCGCATTGGGAGCAACAAATGCAGTAGACTAAGTTAGGGGAAATGCAAGTGAAATGCTGCTTCACTTGAAAGGAGTGTTTGGGCCCTTGGACGATGAGGAGAGAGGAAGTGAAGGGGCAGGTGTTGCATCTTTTGCGTGGGCATGGGGAGGTGCCATAGGTGGGAGTTGAGGAGTAGGGGTGATGGAGGAGTGGACCAGGGTGTCCCGGAGGGAACGATCCCTATGGAATGCCGCCAGGGGTGGTGAAGGGAAGATGTGTTTGGTGGTGGCATCATGCTGGAGTTGGCGGAAATGGCGGAGGATGATCCTTTGAATGCGGAGGCTGGTGGGGTGATAAGTGAGGACAAGGGGGACCCTATTATGTTTCTGGGAGGGAGGAGAAGGCGTGAGGGTGGATGCGCGGGAGATGGGCCGGATACGGTTGAAGGCCCTGTCAACGACCGTGGGTGGAAAACCTCGGTTAAGGAAGAAGGAGGACATATCAGAGGAACTGTTTTTGAAGGTAGCATCATCAGAACAGATGCGACGGAGGCGAAGGAACTGAGAGAATGGGATGGAGTCCTTACAGGAAGCGGGGTGTGAGGAGCTGTAGTCGAGGTAGCTGTGGGAGTCGGTAGGCTTGTAATGGATATTGGTGGACAGTCTATCATCAGAAATTGAGACAGAGAGGTCAAGGAAGGGATGGACCATGTGAAAATGATGGAGGGGTGGAGATTGGAAGCAAAATTAATAAATTTTTCCAGGTCCAAACGAGAGCATGAAGCTGCACCGAAGTAATCATCGATGTACCGGAGAAAGAGTTGTGGGAGGGGGCTGGAGTAGGACTGGAACAAGGAATGTTCCACATACCCCAAAAAGAGACAGGCATAGGCTATTTGGACCGTCGGGTCAGTTAGTGTTTTTTTGTCTGAGTCACCTACTCCAATCCCACTATCCTTTAATATTTCTCTTTTTCAAACAATTATAAAATTCACCTGTAGCAGAATGTATGGACTTTGCTTCCATCATGCATTTATCACAAATAATTCCATGTTCTAACTACCTTAAGTAACTTATTTCTGACGTTTTTAAGCTTTTTCTTAAATTTGTGCCTTGCAATCAGTTGAAGCTAGCCGTCATTATTTACTGAATCATGATCTTTCATTAATCTTGGAGACCTATTCAATCATTTGCTCAGCTCTGTGGAAGAATCCTAACTTCTCATATGTCTTCGCAACTGTTGGCCTCACCCCATAATGTACATGCATGAGAGATTATTTGTAAACAGTACACCTTGTGCATGCAATTTAAATGACTTCTCCACATGAGCAATGTGTTAATTACTAAGGATAGTATAACTAATTTTTATCAGCTATCCTTTTCTCTAAAACTAGAATTATTTTATTAAAATTGATGTCCTATTTCATTCACTATAAAGTAATTCTATATGGTTGCTATTAGATGCTGTCTATATAAGTGGTATTCTCCTTTTGTAGCATTTTACATGTGACATTAGGATAAGGTTAGATAACCCAGCAAAAATAATTACAGGAATGGCACTCCTTTAAAAGTATAGAATGTAGGTACTGGTGCATTGTTGTTATTTCTCATGTCATACAAAAACTCTTCTCAGCATAGTTCATTCTATTTTCTTGTAGTTAGTTCTAAATTCCACCTTGTGCTCACATCAGTTCAAGCCTCTTGACATTTTCTTAATGCCTGAAACAGTAATAAAAACTAGTAAATTTCCTGTGGTATTGCATATGAGAAGTCAAGACTAAGTGACCTCCAGATATTTAAAAGAGCTGGAGAGTTTTTTTTTAAAAGCAAAACACTGTGAATGCTGGAGATCTGAAATAATAAATAAGTGCTGGAAAAAATCAGCAGGTCTATCAGCATCTGTGGAGAGAGAAATAGAATTAACATTTCGAGTCCAAAATGACTCTGTTTTGGAACTCGGAATCCTGAGTTTTTTAAATTTGATCATAGAATGTGGGCATGTATTGCCTACTCTAATTGTCCTTGCGAAGGTGGTTGTGAGCCACCTTCTTGAGGCACTGAGTCCATGTGGTCTAATGACGACTCCTGCACTGTTGTTGGGCACAGATTTTGATCCAGTGATGATGGAGGAATAGTGATATATTTCAAAGTCAGGATGGTGTGTGATTTGGAGGGAAAGTTGCAAATGATATGTTCCCATTTGCCTGCTGCCCTTGTCCTTTTGTGCACTAGAGGTTGTGGGAAAAGGACATGCTAATATAATTCAGTTCCCATTTTAAAGTCGGTCCTTAATTTTGGGCCAGAACTTTTGGATTTTACTTACCTTAGACGGGAGCTGCATGTTTCTCGCAGTGGGTTCCCGAGGCCTTCAGTCTACAGCAGTGGTGTCGGGGAGGAGTGAAGCCACAGCCCCTTTTTTACGGTGCTAGCTGCTGTAAAGCAAGTTTAAAGGTTCCAGGCACTTTGAGAAGCCAGGAGAAGGTAAGCGGGTGGGGTAGGATGGGTCAGGGGTAGTCTGGGGGTCCAGTGGGGAGTCGTGGGGGAGGGTCAGTACTATAGTTACCCAGGAATTAGAAGTGATTTTAATCACTCTAAATGTGCCTGGGTAACTACTCAGGTCAGAGTCTGAACCATCCGAAGTCTCCAATTTAAATCGGAATATTGGATGGCTCCCAGTGCTGGGTAATTGCCATGCAGTCCTTGCGTGGGGACCTCTGGTGGGTCCCTCAGCATATCTTCTGGAGTACCTCCCAGGGAAAGCTCCACGGAGTTTGGAAGTTCTGGGCTTTTATGTAATATTTGATTTGATATTATCCATTTCTACATTAAAATATTGCCTGTGTACTTCTCTTCATTTTCTAAAATTATAAATATGAACATTGTCAGTTTCCATTATAAATGTAAGTTACATTTGCAAGTTTACAGCCTCAATCTCTGATTTTCAATTTTATTTCTGTGGGTCAGCTGTCTCTTGTTAACCACTGATACTGAATTATAGGGATAAGTTCAAAATGTTTGCACTGTCGCAGCTTATTTAAGCAGCTGGCTCAGCATCCTGCTTATCCTAGGCAGAACCATAAATCAAAAGGGTTATTCACCTATATAATGGTTAAAGCACTTTGAAACAAATTATTTTGTGTGAAGTGCAATTGAGATATTATAAAAGAATGCAAATTTCTTTACTGGTTGTCTAAGCTTATCCTTGTGTGGGAGATTTTATTCAAAAACATGAACACCCTTCAAGATAGTAAATAAGATAACACAACCCTCTGTCTTGCTGTATACCAAATATGACTGCAGTGAGAAGCAGGTTATTGTTTAATGAGGAAGATATTTGGAATTTAATACATGCTGTAAAAAGGAATATAAATTTTAAGTACCACAACTGATGCAAAATTAGTGTTCTTCCCTGACCTACAATATTGTAAAATATAAGTTTGACTTTTATCTTGCATGGAACATTGAAGGGGCTGATAATCTGATTACAGTTACCTTTATAGAACATTAATTACTATGTCATGACTTAATTATGATGATTAGCAGAGCAATATCCTGAATGGGTTCACTTATCTTGTGTATTTGATGACTCAAATGGATAATTACAGAATGAGAGAATTTCTGTAAATGAAACTTGGGGAAATGCTGTGGTTAAGTACCTGTCAGTCCTTGGCAATCTATCTTCCTGATTACTTATTTTCAATATCTATTCCAACAGGAGGTATCTTACAGAATACCACTTGTAAAGGATTATTTTGTAACCTTAATAAAATGTTTTTATTTTTGCAGTTTTCATTGTATTGTTCATGCTAATTTGCCATGTTACGTTTCTAATATTACAAATATACATTATGGATATAAGCTTTTAAAACATATGCATCAGCTGTGCATATTAAATACCAGTATTTCTCAAATTTTGTTTGATATGAATCTTTCTTTCCAGGAAGGTATTTCCCACAATCAGTCAGCACCCATGAACTCTTCACAATTTATTTGTCAATCCCACCTACTGACAGCACTGAAAAATACAAGACCCTCTATTAGTCAGCAAGAATGGCATAACTTCATAGAACTGTGAGTAGAAATTCTAAATTAAAGTTGAAAATAAATCTTAAGAACTACATTAGGTTTCACTGTACTACCAAATACATGGAATTACATGGTCCAACTACTGCATATTTATCTATAATTCAAATGAAAGCTTGTGTAATATTCCTTAGAATTAGCCAGCAAATAAATGTGTGGCCTTTACTGCATTTAAAACACTATTATTTCTACTATCAGGAGTGAACATCTAATATCCTGTAAGATCTTAAAATGGAGCACTGTTGAATTATGAACAAGTTTGGGCTATCTTAACCCAGAGAAAGCATTTTTATATTGGGTGGTATGGAATTTCCACTTTATTAGTCTTTGAGGAACTGTCAACAGCTTTAAGTTTGCACCATTTTTCTGCTAAGATAGAAGATGCTATAAAGCTGATTTTAAAATGTGCAAAATTGGCTTAGTTGTAGGAGGCAGAGGGTGATGACAGAAGGATGCTTTAGTGACTGGAAGCCAGTGTCCAGTGGCGTACCACAGGGATCTGTGCTCGGTCCCCTATTATTTGTCATTTATATAAACGGCATAGATGACTACGTGGGGGGTAGGGTTAGTAGGTTTGCAGATGACGCAAAGATTGGCCGGGTGGTTAACAGTGAGGTTGAGTGTCTTGGGCTACAGGAAGATATAGATGGGATGGTCAAATGGGCAGATAAGTGGCAGATGGAATTTAACCCTGAAAAGTGTGAGGTGATACACTTTGGAAGGAGTAATTTGACAAGGAAGTATTCAATGAATAGCATGACACTAGGAAGTTCTGAGGAACAAAGGGACCTTGGCGTGTGTGTCTGTAGATCTCTGAAGGCAGAGGGGCATGTTAGTGGGGTGGTGAAAAAGGCATATGGGACACTTGCCTTTATCAATCAAGGCATAGATTACAAAAATAGGGAGGTCATGTTGGAGTTGTATAGAACCTTAGTGAGGCCACAGCTGGAGTACTATGTGCAGTTCTGGTCGCCACATTATAGGAAGGATGTGATTGCACTGGAGGGGGTGCAGAGGAGATTCACCAGGATGTTGTCTGGGATGAAACATTTAAGTTATGAAGAGAGGTTGGATAGGCTTGGGTTGTTTTCGTTGGAGCAGAGAAGACTGAGGGGCGACCTGATTGAGGTGTACAAGATTGTGAGGGGCATGGACAGGGTGGATAGGGAGCAGCTGTTCCCCTTAGTTGAAGGGTCAGTCACAAGGGGGCATAAGTTCAAGGTGAGGGGCAGGAGGTTAAGGGGGGATGTGAGGAAAAACTTTTTTTACCCAGAGGGTGGTGACGGTCTGGAATGCGCTGCCTGGGAGGGTGGTGGAGGCAGGTTTCTTCACATCCTTCAAAAAGTACCTGGATGAGCACTTGGCGTGTCATAACATTAAAGGCAATGGGCCAAGTGCTGGTAAATGGGATTAGGTAGGTCAGGTGTTTCTCACGTGTCGGTGTAGACTCGATGGGCCAAAGGGCCTCTTCTGCACTGTGATTCTGTGAACTGAAGAAGTACCTTTCAAACAGGTCTAAGTTTACAAGCTTTCCTGAATTCAGCAGGCCACAAAATCAATTGTCAATATTTTGATCATTTTTTTGTTTCTGAATCTTACAATTTCACACA
Organism: Cetorhinus maximus; assembly: GCF_964194155.1. Lineage (NCBI taxonomy): Eukaryota > Metazoa > Chordata > Chondrichthyes > Lamniformes > Cetorhinidae > Cetorhinus > Cetorhinus maximus. Next base: position 125,082,869 of record NC_135881.1, on the reverse strand, counting down.
AATTATGAAAATTAAAAATGGGGATTACTTGAAAATAGACACAAAATGGTTAATTCTAAGTGATATTGGAGATTAATTAAAATCTACATTACAGTAATTTAAGTCAATGAAGGTTTCAGTAACTTTAATCACACAGAGCTATCCTATCACTCTTGCATCTCTACTTTTAGTTATGGAACTTGTTCAGCTTGAATATTCCAGTTTTATGTATCAGTCCTCAGTATGGCTTTAAGCATGCCTGTTCCACTGGTAATCCTTACACCTGCTACACTGAATGTTTTCAGTTGTTGCCCTTGACAAGTTTTGACCCTACACACTTCTAAGAAAGTTACCATTATGAGGTATTTTATCAACTTACTGTCACCCATCAGTACTTGTCAACAACAATTTGTATGCTGTTACAATCCTTGGCCAGACTCCCAAGTTTCTGGTAAGATCTGGTTAGGCACCAATAACATTTTGTTTAAAGTAGACAAAGGTTGAGATTCAAGACACTTGCTAATAGAATAAAGCCACAAGATTCTACTGGTTTTGAACAAACAAAAATAAACTTTATTTTACAAGGTCAGAAAGCTGAAACAATTTACAATATCTATCTTGTACTCTAACATTCAGGATTAATATGAGGTACATATGAATTAACAGACAAACTGTGGTCGAACACACCACACTACACAATAAATGGCAAAGCGACCAAAACAGAGTCCATGGATTTCTCAATAACCCACCCAGAATTCAGTAAACAATGAGTCGATCAATCTCACTGAAACTCTAACTCTGTCACGAGGGATTCCAGTCTTCACCTTCGAAGATCTCCCCTTGGAATTCTCTCAACAAGTCATCCAACTCAGAAGGCATCAACAACGGCCCATCTCACAGGGTTTCAGTCTCGCCTCCTAAGGTTCCATTCCCCTGGATTCCTGAGTATGCACTCAAGTACCAACTCACAAGCACAACTTCAGCTCTTGGCTGCACCAAGCAGAATACTACTGTTCCAAAGGGGTACCTTTGCCCCAACGGCCCACACCAAGGAGTCACCAGCTTTTGGTTGCCATTTTCACTTGAAGTCTGCTCCCCATAGCCCTTTTCTTGCTTGGAGCCCATTTCTTTGCTCCTCTCTTTTTTACTGAACTGGGACTTTATATCACCAAGGTTGGTTACAGTACTGTTTAGCCTCTGACAATTGTCAAAGAGAGAGGGCATAGGTGGCTCGGAATGTAGTTTGTGGTGGAGACCGAAGCTAATGGCTTTGTAGTCCCAGTACTTAGTTCAGGGAATTTGTGCTCATCCAGTATTGGATGTCTGACAAGCAGTCTCGTAATTTGAGAAGCAGTGGAGGGATCAAGAGAGATGGTGGTGAGGGAAAGGTGGATGTTGACAGCATGCAAGCAGACACTGACACTAAGTTACCCTGTAGTATTACCCAGCTGATGAGGATGGTGATGTCAATCATATCAAGAGTTGGCAACAGATCGAAAAAGATGAGAAAAGCTAGTTTACCTGCCACAGTGACATTACAGGATAGCATTTGCGACTTTGAGAGTTGTTTCAGTGTTGTGGCAAGGGTGGAAACCTGTTTGGAGGGAGTTAAACACAGTTCTGGGAAAGATGGGTCCAGATTTGAGAGAATAGCCTGTTCAAAGAGGTTGGAAATAGGGTGGTAGTTTGCAAGGACAGAGAAGTCAAGGATCATGTGTTTTGAGGAAATTGCTGGTAACGGTAGATTTGATTATGGCTAGTTAGTTGCTTCCCAGATGTCTCCGATGTATTTGTTAGTTTTGCTGCCATAGATTTGTAAACAATAAGGTAATCCAGGAAAGTTGAGTTGAGGCCAAGATCAGATCAGCCATGATCTTATTGAATGGCAGAACAGGCTTGAAGGCAGATGGCCTACTCTATGTTCTTCTGTTCTCTCTCCCACTAACTTGGAGGCTTCCCAGGGTTCTGTACTGTTTTGTTTATTCATAAGCAATTACCACTCAATTTATCAACTTGTATAATTTTTGAAAATTCTACAAAGGAAAGTTGTCTCTGAAAGCATGAGTAGCAGCAATTGTGTCTCCCTTCCAAAAATGGAAACTTAAGTAAGAGGAATTGTAGGCCAATTGGCAGAAGACTACTTGGAGTAAGTTATTATCATCACTGCTTGGGCAGTAATCTGGTGGAGCAGATTATCGGTTGCCTGCTTATTGGCGAACTCACCTAATTTCATTCCATTAAAATTAGTAAAATGAAACTGGGTTCTGTAGGTGAAATTGGATGAAATTATTAAACATCAAGTGCAGTCAGCACAGATTTCAAAAAGGCATTATTAAAAAAATCTCTACAAAGTTAATTAAAGAAGTAAAGAATAAAGGAAATGCAGTGGAAATGGTTTATATGGATTTTCAAAATACATGACATGCATTTAGAATTCAGCATTCTAACCTCTCCAAATTATTCCTGATTTTGGATTATTTCCACTGCTAATGTAATAAGACACATTACTATTAATTTCACTGCAACTCTTCAGAAACTCAGGTTACTCCTTATTACCCTTTACAGCTATGCAGCTGTAAATGCTGTTATAGGAAAGAGTACAGTATAGATTCACTGGGATTTTACTAAGATTGAAATTGGATTTTTTAAAATTAGAGTTGGAAAGATTACAGGTAAACCTAGAAGTACTTTAAAATTATGAAGGGTTTTGTAATTTAAAATAAATGATGCATCCCACACCTCACCCTCCCCCCCACCCCCCAAAGTCATCTGTGCTAATGTGAAGACACATTTAAGATAAACAGAAATAATTTGGGATGGTTAGAGAAAAATCTTCAGACGATGGTTAAAATATGGAATTCCCTGTTCACAAACTGTTGTTGAAGAAGAGTCCATCCATTGTTAAAATGGAATTAAATAGTTTCTTGAAAAAGAGAACTATTAAAGGTATGAAGATTGAGCAGGAGATTAGGGTTAGACTAATTGAGGAAGCTGTCGGTGCAGGATAGGAAAGCTGAATTTTCCATACTGTAACACCATGAGAATCTTTGCAGTATAATTGATTAATCGCATGTTGTCTTCAGTATGATGATGAAACACCCTTCTAATAATTCTCCAAAGACTGGGGTAGATTTCTACCTAGGCATAAAGCATTGCCTGTGCAGAGTGCCGCTGAATGGAAGACAATGGAAGTTATTTTTATTTAAAAAGAAAAAGTAATTTCCTTCAATATGTGAACATTAATGGTTCAGTTTTGCTTTTTGTCTTATAAGGTATGATGGCTTTCAGAAATCTAGAGACACCAAGAGGCAGAGTGGAGTCATTATTAAGGCTGGACAGAGAGTTACCTTGGCATAAGAGATTTCTTTTGACAACTCAAATATGTAAGATAAATTTGTTGCACTACTAGTACAATCTGACTTTTTTTTTATTCCAGGATATATAATGTTATCTGAAGTGGACTAGAAACAAAATCTTGAAGAATGTATTTTACAAATATGTCAATTATCCTTGAAACTGTGATCAACTTTAACTCTATTATGTTCATATCATAGCTACTTTACCCAATAAAAAAGTACATTTTTAAATCAATGTGCAGACAGTATTTATTGAGCTTTAAATTTAAATTTAATTTAAACTGTTTGTACTTGTTAAAAAATGTAATAAATGCAACTTTGTTGGTTGTCAAATAAATATTCACTAGAGCAAAATACCAATTTGAGCTCATAATCTTATACACAGCAGACTCCAGGGCTACATTGGCAGTAGTAAACGAGTAGGTTAACAGTATGCTAGCTACCTAAGGAGTAACATGTATACTAGCAAATGGAAAAGTGCTTCCCTACACAAAGCACTTGGATGAATTTTAACATTTACTTAACTTTAGAACATTAGTTAGTGTTTTGTTCATCCCTTTATAAACTGTTTAATTATGACCCAACAGTCAAGACTATTATTCCAAAAACAACTTCATTCACACGAGCCTAATATGAAAACTAGCTATGGAAAAATGTTGCTTTGTGGCATGGTCTCTTCTAAGTATGGAATTCTCTAAGCTTGGGGAATATTTTGCTGAGAAGTAACAGCTCTAAGGAATCTAAAAAATTCCCCTATAGTACTATGAGGTGTCTTTAAGTCACCAAGGTACTGAGCTGAGAACTTAATTCTGTATCTTCAGAGAAATTAGAACTGATCAGAAAATATGTAAAGTTTGACCCAATGACCCAAGAGATAACCGCATCTAAGTTTTTCTAATTTTATCAATATGGCAGTGAAGCTGAACTAAGCCCAAGTGGAAATTTTAAAGCAGTCCATGAGGGAATTTTTTCATATTTCAGATATGTATCATTATTTTACTCATTTGTCCTCTACAGATTGCCAACTGATTTTACTGTTGGCAGCCCTGGTCTGTCACCATTTCCTGATATTCTCTTCCATTCACTTCTCAATTCAATACAGCTTCAGCCTGTTCGTTCCTGGATAATTTCAACACTTCTATCTGGACATAGATTTTCAATGTCCGTTGGAATGAAAATTTGTTAGAATTTGTTTACAGCAAAATTCTGTAACATTTATAGAGTACAGTAGAAATAGGTTTAGCTGTATTTATTTAGTGTAATACAATAGCAATCCAGCTCGGCTTTTAATGGCAAGAACCACCAAGTATTTTGGGAATTTTAAGTGTTGATTTTCCACTTTTTACAAGGTTTGATTTTGCTGTAATTGCTTGGGTACAGCAGAACTTCTTGAGTCAGCCATGTGTCTTGCATTCAGGGATATGTTGGTACTGTCCAGCATCTAATTTATATTCATGACCCACAGTTGGACCTCCTTGTGATGTGAACTGGATATAGTGGCCTGGAGTTTCTGCTAGGTTGTGCTGGGTTTTTTTGCCCCAAGCACAATTTGCCTGAAATCTACAAAACCACAGCAAAAGATTACAAGCACAAATAATGTGAGATCTTTTGAGCTAGTTAATTAACATTGGCCTGGAAGATGGCCCCATCCACCAAACTAGCCATGCCCAGATCAAATTAAACACTTCTGGATTTCCTCTAATTGCACCTTTTTGCAGATCTTTGGACTCTTAAAATGAGTTATTTTAGGTGAAATTTACTTAAGAAACTAGTTCTATTTAAAGATTGTAGTCATTTTCAATGATTTTAAAATTAGGTTACCTGAGTGCTGGACTAGACACATTAAAAATGCTTGTGCTATGATAAATCCATTTTCAGCTGTACTAATGAAACCACAGTAGTTTACCACTTTCAAATATGGCAAGGAATTTTTTTTAGATGTAACAAAAAATAAGTTCTAAAAGGCTGCTTGATTACACTGATTCATGGGAACATTTTATGTTGGTAATATGCAAATGACTGAGCAGAAACATAAGCAAAAAGAACTTTAAAAATTATGGATTGCCAATTGTGCCCAGATAGAAACTCTACTCCAATGACTTTTGCAATTGCCCTCTAATATTTGGGAGCAGTCTGAGAAAGACTTGGGGAGGCAAGGCCAAATAAGAATTGCTTTGTTTTACTGACGTTAAATGCAGGAACAGACTAACAAATGTATTCAAATCTTAACTTGCTTAAACCAACTACGGAAATTCTTAAGAACAAGAATAATAAAAATGTACTATATAAAGAAGGCTGCAGTTTATATCGTGCCTTTCACAACCTTAGGACATCCCCCAAAGCACTTCATCCAATGAAGTACAGTATAGTCACTGTTGTACTGTAGGAAATATGACAGCCATTTTGCACACAAGCTCACCATAATGAAGTACATGTCTTGATAATTTGTTCTACTAATGTTGGTTAATGCTGTGGAATCTTACAGCCACCCGAGGAGGTTGACAGAGCCTCTGTTTAACATCTCATCTGAAAGAGAGAACCTCTGACTGTATGGCATTCCCTCAGTACTATGCACAAGTCTCAGCCTGGATTAATGTACTCAAGTCTCTGGAGTGGAACTTGAACTAACTCAGAGATCTACGAGAAGGCAAATCCTATTAGTAGGTTAGCTTTTCCAAGTCCATCTTCTGGATCTGGGTTTAACGTGAATGCGTTTACCCTTGATAAAATCGGTCTTCCTCTTCAGACCATGCTAACTGACTAATGGCTATATTTGTTTTCTTTGTTTATCCATCCAGTAGGGAAGCTATCCCTCTGTCTCTTTCCCCAATCAGCAATCCCATCCACAAGATGGTGGGTTCAAATAAAACATATTTTTTCAAAATAAGGGATATGCTGGCTAATGGGCCTGGAATGAGAAAACCTGCCACTTCTTATAGAATTCCTACAGCACAGAAGCAGGCCATTCAGCCCATTTTGTCTGTGCTGGTTCTCTATGCAAGAGCTACCCATTTGATAGGGAAGTCTGAGAAGCCATGTTGTTTTACAAAAGTCAAGACACTATCCATGCAGTACAAGGCTAACAAAACCACCTGGATGACCAGCATTTTTGAGGCATGGATCAGGAAAGTGGACAAAACATATCAGTGAAAGAAAAGGAAGATTGTCATCATTACAGACAACAGGCCTCAGGAACATCAAGCTGATGTTCTTGCCTCCCAACACCATGGCCAAGCTCCAGCTCAGTTTACCACTGGACAAGCCTGACCCCAGTGTGGAACCCAGCTCGATAGATCCTAACTTTTATTCGTTTATCGTGGAGAGAGGCTACTGAACAGAGTCACAGGAGTCAGCTAATGAAGTTTTAACAAAAGAATAAAACATTTATTAAACAAGAAAAGATGAACTATATTACAATACTCCTTCACCCACAACTATACCTTTACAGAAATATACAGATTTGTAAGGTTAACACAAGTTACAAAGGCTATCTTATATTATAATGTTCACAGTAAGTACAGCCCATGTAAACCAATTAACAACCTGTGGTCAGACACAACGTATTCTGAAACCAAGTGACATGCCACCCCAGTCAGATGCTATGGATTTCTCCCCAACTCCACCCCCACCCCCCGATGCTTGTTACACCATGACCCAACCAGCTTCACTGAACTCCATCTTTCACACGAGGGTTTCCAATCTCCACTTTCCAAGAACTCACCTTGGAATCTTCTCCAAAACCGAGTTTCTCTTGGATGCCTTCTGCAAGGGTTCACCTCCAGGGTTTCGAACACTCCTTCCGATGTTTCTCTCCCCTGGGTCACCACATGCATTCAAGCTTTCTTCCACGCACTCTCACCAACTCAGCAATCTCAACAATACACCACTGCTTCACATGCCTATAGCAAAGAGTTACAGACCTTCAGTTGCCTCTTTGGACCTTCTGACTTCTCACAAGCCTTTATATCACTTTGACTCTGCTTCCTGCAGCTTGGACTTCACTTAATAGGACCTTTTCCAGGTTCCTGTCCTTCCTTTGACTAGCAGGTCTACTTGGGACTGTCTCCTGTTCCACTCCCCTGGATTCTTGGGGACTTTCTTCTTTAGCTTGAGACTGGCTATTTTGGCCCTTTTGCTCCAGTCTCTCCCTGGCAGGTACTTTCAACCAACTTTAGCTTGGAACTAGCTATCTGCTAGGCTGCTTCTGCCTAGCAGCTGTCTTCAATACTGAACTCAAAAACTGCTGTTCTAGTTTCTTGTGTGCCTGGCTGTGGGAGGGACCTGCCTCTCTGGACCCCTATTGCTAGGCAACAGCCCAGTTTCTCTACTTCTCTTAGTCGTAAACTCTCTTTAGAAAAGCAGGCACCTTTTAAAGTGAAATTAAAACTCAACTTGTATTAACACAGATACAGAAATACAAATCAAACTTAAACAAAGCTAATACTCATTCCTAATGCCCACAAATACCAATATAACTTTCTTAAACTATCTCTCTTTCCTAACACAGCCAATGGATCAGGGGTTGAATAGGAACCTGAAAACCCACGACTGCTGGCAATTGATCTTTAAGGTCATCGAGGCCATCAATAAGGAGTACAATCCAACTGTTCTAGAGACCTTGCTCATGATGAAGGTGACAGACGATGGTGACGGAAGCTACAATTGCCAACTGTTTCCACCGTGCTGGGTTCAAGCAGTCTATGACTGCACAAGACATCGAAGACAGGAACAGCCACCTGATGATGAGGGACTACTCACTTGCCTATGGGAGGCTGGCATGGAAATTCCAGTGGAGCAACTATGGAAACTTACACGGTGATATATGATGCAGTACATTCTCCAGCCAAGCAACCCAATAACCCTGAAGAGTTTAACGAATGCCCACCTTCTTGCCTGCCTGTTTCCCTAGCCAATGCCACAAAGGCCGTTAATTGCTCCAGGATTTCACACTGTAGCATGAAAACACTGAAAACATGTTTGATTGCATTGATGACTTGTGAATTGTATCACACATGCCTGAAGACAACATACTAAGCAGAGAAAGATTAGAGTTTTTCCGAACCTAACTCCCACCACTTTTCAATGCAAAGCCTTTTACAAGGTCAGGCCATTGTAAGGTGTGAATAAAAGCTTTTTCATACATTTGCTGCTTTACTGTGTTTTGATTTGGTATTTAAATCGGTTGTTTTGACGTAGATCACATTTATAGGTATATCAGGTTACATAGAGAAGCATTCATGTGGGAACAGGGCCTCCTCAGCTATCATGAAGCTCAGCTTAGTACAAATTTGTTGGCAGTTCAATTTCTGGTAATGGTAATCCCAGGATGTTGATAGTGGGGGATTCAGTGATAGTAATGCCATTGAACATCAAGGAGCAATGGTTGTATTCTCTCCTGTAGGAGATGGTCATTGCCTTGTGTGGCACGAATGTCACTTGCCACTTGTCAGCCCAACACTGGATATTGTCCATGTCATGCTGCATTTGGACCTCACCACTCAAAGGGATGGCCTTTTCTCATTCCATGCTCTTTTTCTGAGGAAGAAATCCGCTTTTTTGATTATTTAACAAATAGTTTAAGGCTGTAACTATAATGTGCAGAAACACTTCCTAAAGTCTTAATAATCCACTCAAAAGGAACTTCAGGATTAAAGTTCTTTCTTTGCATAGAGATTCAATGTATATACTGCCTTCATGATTTCAGCATGTCTCAAAATACTTCATACTACTCCTGGAACCAATGAAATGACAGAATGAAGCTGCTGCCAGAATTCAGTTCAACAGTTATTTACTATTAAAGATTTTCCAAACGGAAGTAAAGCAGCCACACAATGGCTCCAAAATGCTCTGGCAGCCAAAAACAACCATCAAGAGACTTACCTGAGCGAAAGTGGAGCTCCTTTTAAATAGTGTTGCTTCAACCTTTTTCTTCTGTATTCTTGAAAGGTTTTTCTGGGTGTGAAGTAATCAAATCAAACACTCCCTGGCACTAATTTGACAAAATAGCCCAAATACAAAACCTTTAGCAAAATATTTAATGGGCCCAGCATTCATTTCAGGCAGCCACCAGATACTTCCAAGGAGCACATAAAACAATATGGCAGTAGCTGCATTTTGTGTACACTTCTGGTGTGGGTCATCGTACCACGTGATTGGTATGTGGAATGCAAATTTAGCACCTGAAACTGAGCAACACACCATTATATTTCTACCCTCTATCTTGTGCCTTTTCACATTTTGGGGACATGTCTAGTCAACATCAAACCACCTGTTGCTTGAAAGTTGCCCATTGTTTTGGGCCTGTTTTATCTGCTAATCTTATATCTGGACGAGTTCCCTTTCTAGCTCACTGAAAATAGCTTTTTCCAATCAAGTATCTTGATTTTTGAGTATTTCTTTTTCTTTATATTGAAACTAATCACGATGGTCACCGTTTTCATTGATATTCCACAATTACATTGCCTACTTACCCCATTCCTTTGGCTGTATCTAGCATTTCCTCTTTGCAGCCCTCAGGCCTTAATGTTGACAACTTCAGAAATTAACCTTCTTTAGCAACGAGTGTTGGCAATGTGGTATTTCAGGACGAATAAACCCCACTCCCTGCCCCACCAAAATCAGTGTCAACCTGCTTTATCACCTTCTCCCAGACTCCAGTACTCTTGAAGCCTACTCCTGCTTTCATTCCATGCAGGTAGGGCTTAAGCTCAATTTGGATTTCATGAGGGGAAAAAATGCAACATTGCCTAGTTTGAAGCTAGTGGAAAAATCTAGTGGTCCTCAAAAATCTTGTGGCAAAAAAAAAGTAACCAGCATATTTGCTTGGAAATATTGAGAAAGTAACCATAACAAGGGACTAAGGCATCCAAGGCCGGTAGGGGGGTGGGCGGGGTGCATAGCACGTGTGTGTATTAACTACAATGTTTGTTTCATTTGTTCTATCCACAATAAAGTTTGTGTTTTGTTTAAAAACATGAAATTTTGTGGCATAGTTCTATTGGTTAAATCAATGGGTGTTCAGATTTTTCTTTAGAGGTTAACAGTCCCCTACTGGATCATAGCGCTATTTTTCCTTGTGTACCTCTTTTCTCTGCTCTTGCAGAGGATATTTAAGTCAACCATATTGGGACTAAAGTCAAAAGAAGCCAGAGCTGGTAAGAATAGAAGATTACCTTCACTAAAAGAATAGTAGTGAAACAATTGATTCTTATGACAATCTCACAGCATCATGGTCGTTTTTACTGATAGCAGATTTTTATTCTTTTTTATTAAACTCAACTTCAATTTCTCAAAATGCCATGGTGAGCTTTGACTAGATCAGTAACATAACCACTGCTCCACTGTACCCTATTCTTTCACTGTTGGACAGTCCAATTTTTCCCCAGGATAATCATTGTTTGATTTCTTAACTGAAACTAAATATTAGATTTTGCACCATCTCTGTTCTATACAGAATTCCAGATCAGCATTACCATCCTTCCCCCCACTTTTCTGTATTCTATCGCATCAAAACTTTGAAACCAAGATTGTTCGGCTCCCAGGCCTAGCCACATTTTTGGTTAACACTTTCTAATCCCACAAAAATTTGCACATCCAACTCAAATTTTAATTTATTTTATCCTTCAGTGTCAGTTTGGCAGACTCTCTCATTTTGATCCTTATTCTGACTTGTTCTTTATAAATTTCTTATTTTTCTTTTATCTTTCCTACATATCTCAACCTTTCTGCTCCCCACCAATATCAGTTTAAACCTTCGCTCACAGCACTGGCTACTCACCCAGTGGGGACATAAGGTCTCAGACCTGCTCAGGTTAAACTTGTCCATCCTGTACAAGATAATACTACCCCAGAACTGGTCCCAATGGGCTAGGAATATGAACCCTTCTCTCCTGCATCATTTCTCCTTTTTCTTACAATTTATGTATTAATTAGTGTATCACACTTTAAATAGTCTAAAGATCATGTCATTGAACATTATCTCCTAATTACTGAAATGACTTTACAGGGCCTTGATTTGTTCAAACAACCACAATCTAACTATTCTCCTTCCCTCTCCAAAATAATTTGTATCCACCCAATGATATTACAGTACTTTCAAACCTAATCATTAATTAACACTCATGAAGTAGTATTTGTTTGAACCCTAGCCTTCACCTGGAAATCTTTCTTCATTCACATCCTTACAAGCATTCAGCCTGAAAGAATCTTTCCACTTAATGGACAAGACTATTGAATGTAAATTTCATAAAACCCACTATAAGCTTTGATGTTAACTGCATGTGTTAACAACTGCAATTTCTTTGCCTTTTATCTCCCTGCAGCAGAAGACAGTCATTCTAGCTCAGTTAACAAGCTTTTTTTTAAATGTTAAGGGGAAAGAAATGTGGTGAATGCACATTAGCAATCTGAGTTGAGAATCCTGGATTCTCATCTAAACTATGCCTAAGATGAATAGGTGGGGAAAACAAGAAAAACATACAAACACTAAGACAGAAAACAACGCTTCAGATAAAATATAAAAAGAACAACTTTACAATTTAGAAAGGTAAGTTAACAAATATGCCTCAACACAGAACAAACTCATCCATAACGTAATCACTAGCACAATTCATTGACAGAATATTTTAAAGTAACTGTAGCTAAAATTAACATCCTTATCTCAATCACACATTCAAAATGTGCTTAAAATCACCACAACTAAACAAATCAAACAAAAATACAAATACTGGAATCCTTGAAATACTAAAATATTTCTCTGTGTAAACTTTGTAGGAAGAGTGAAAGCTTTCCATTTCCTCCTTTCACTTGTTTCCATGTTTCAGGTCAAATATTTAAAAGATCTAGCAATGGGCAATAAGTTACATAACAGTTCTAGTAGCAACAGAGAATGTACAAAAGGTTTCATTTTATAACAAATCTGCAGTTGCAAAACCTTTTTTAAAAAAAATCAGTAGGAACAGTCTGATCTGGCAAAGGAAGCTGCAATACAGCTATAAATATTAAGGGCAATCAGTGGAGCCCAGAGATGGTCGAATAACCTCATTAAATTGATTATAGGGATGCAAGTTCTTATATACCATATTGCCTTCATTTGAGTGGAGTCATGCAAAAAGAGCAGAGTTGATGGAGAACAAATAAAGCTACAGTCTATTCCATTCAAGTGTGTAACTAGAAGCCCAAATTGGTTTCAATTAACAACCAGTAAAAACCAATAAAAATTATTTTAAAAATGGACACCATTGGAGAGGTAGTTGTGGGCCAATCCTGACTGAGGAAATAGATTTATTTTTAAAATTCTCAAAAACCACATTCTATGGAGAAGCTTATACTGATTATATTTTTAGAAAAAAATCTGTAGAACCAATCTTGGCAATAAAATAGCAATTCCAGCCTTGCTGCAATATTAAGGACTTCCAAATCACACCGCCAATCAACATGTGAAGTTGAGTGGCGACTAAGGCCCAGTTTATAATCCTACAGGGAACTGCTACAGAAACAACTGAATTAAATGTAAGGTCAGATTGCTGAGAGAAGCTAGTACAGCTGTAAAAGATCCATTTTTGTAATACGCAGTCTCAGGTTGGGGGGGTGGGTGCTGGTAATAACACAAGTAATTTAAGTGACTAGTAAGGGTGGCAAGCTCTGGTTTTAATTTTGGTGCTGCAAGGGCACAAACAGCCAACTGTATTTTACATTACATGTAAGGAAATCCTGGATCATAATTGTGAAAATAATTATAGTAATAAAGAAGTACACTGTGGGAAGGAATAAAGACCTGGGTTCAAATCTCACATGATTTCTACTTCCTTCCAAGTAAACAACCAAACGTTATCATTTTTGGTAAGGTTACCCATCATAGATCCAAGTAAAATGGAGAAATTAAATGCTAGGAATTCACCTAGGATTGATATTATTAACCTTTACTGGGTAGCCACAGTAGTCTTAACATGAGTATGGAAATGTTAGCAGTCATTCACCTCTCAGTGCTTTTCATAACTAGCACAATAGGCTCTTGTAAAATGCCTTGGGGCATTTTACTATATTAAAGGTGCGGTGTAAATGCAAGTTGTTGTTGACAAAGAAGGGATAAAGGGAATGATACATCCTTACCATAGAAAATATAATCAGCAATATAAAATTGTCGTCGCAACTTAGTATGCTTGAGGATGGACTAGTGTGTTTATTTCGATTACTTTCGCAGCAGGAGGTAGCTAAACCCAACTTAAAGCTGAATGGTGCAGTGCAGAGCTGAAGGTGGATGTGCTGGAATGTAAAGAAAAAAAAATTCCAGGTTGACCAGATGAGGCCACTAACATCAAGTTTATACATTCTTTTCAAATGTGTAATGGCACTATACACTTCAGGAATAGACTGAAGCTGTGTGTTAACCCTTTCAACAAAGCAGTGTAGACATATTAAACTCCAGAAAGTCATATTCCATTACTCTGTATCGATTACAGAAACAACATATTATACATCATCCTGATGCAAAGCTTCAGTTGAAATGTACAATGGAGGCTTAGTTAACAAGTTACAGCTTTGGAATATGAAAAAAGAAACTTTACTTTGCATCAAAATGCTTGGAACTTGAATATATGTCTTTAAACTAGGTATTTGAAGGCAAACATTTTTTTAAAAATGAAAAAAAGGTTTTTCTTGCAACTTATTTTCCTTCACTTGATATGTATGGATACAAAGATCGTTCGTAAAAAGTTAGAAAAATTAAAATAAATTACATTTATAAGAACACTTTCCCTTCAGTTATTTATATAAAAAGCCAAAATAGTGTACTATAAACAGAACCTACAAAGAATATAAAGGCATGAGATACAATGGAGCTTTCCTGCCTCTGCATCTGTTCTGCCACGTTTGACATTGTTATTCAATTTTTCATTTATTCACACACCAAAAAATGGTTTAATCTTCAATTTACTAGTATACCCAATTAACTGGGACCCACTGTGGCTCTATAAAGAGCTTCTCTATTGCAGTCTGTAACTTCTGAAAAGCTTTGTCCAAGTTATCATTGACAATGGTCAAATCAAAGTAGTGGCTGTACGCTCGTTGAATTCGAGCACTTTCATCAACTGTTTTTTTCAAATCTGTATCCTGTTGATAAATAAATAGAAAATTGATGCATGCAGAAGGAATCATTTACATGTTAATATTTTAGCTAAGGCTGTGCATTAGAATTAATAGAAAGAAAAGGCATGGAGAACGCGAGCTATGCTGAAGGCAGTCATGAAGAGATAAGACCACAGCAACAAAAAATGGAGCCACAGGAGGAGAAAATAACAAAGGAAATAAACCCAAAGACAGGAACTGAGGGAAAAATATGGCTACACAACTCAATAATTAACAAATTGTTAAAGGTAGCTGATGATTAGAAAGTTAACACAAAGCACCATATTGCTATATTAATAGTATTACTTCATTATGGATTGCAATCAATATCATCAGCAAACAGTATTTTCTGGTTTAACCAAAAATGTGAAAACAATTAATAATTTAAGTCCAGTATTTTATCATTCAAAGCTGTAAAAATTTAAAGGCTCCTTACTGTCAGAAGTTTAGTTGTGATTCCAGCATCAATGACAGCTTTGTGCATGGCGCGTAGTGTTTCTAATTCAGGAGCAGCAACAAACACAATATACGGCATAAATTCAGCTGTCTTCAGTATCTTCAGTGCCTATAAGACATAGATAATGAGCAAGGATGTACTGGCAGCAGGACATAAATATTAAAAACACACCATAAGATATATAATAAAGCATGGGGTCAGGGACATCCCAAGCCATACAAACCAGAGGGCCTCACTCTAATGTCCAGTTTTTGCTGAATTAGCTGAGTTCAAAAGATGTGCAAAGAGGGGTAATACAATTTGCTTCAATATCCCTGTGCTAGGGAAAAGGGTAGGGGTGGGAAGAGAAGAGAAATTAGCTGAGGATATTGTCCTTAAATGCTACCCAGAAGAACAGGATCTGGATCAACTGTGATGCCTTCCATTTTCCAACAACCTGCAAGTACTCATTGGCCAGGTTCTCACATGAAGAGCAGCTGCTTGGGAGAGGTACTGTGCCAATAAAAACTCTTCTGCAGTAGCAATGGCTTCAGGAGGAAAGAAGAGGGGCAATTAAAAAAAGAGGTGAAACACTGAGTTGAGAAAAGGACTTTCTGTCCCACCAATTCCACTTGCATCTACATAATTTCTTACCCTCTGCTCATGAACTGATTTCAACCCATTTCAATCCTAGAGGAAAAGTCTGAAACAATTTTGCCCTAAGTATATGCAAAATAACAGCCTTGAATGCCCTCTTAATAGAACATTCTTCTATTCAAATTTCTTTTGGAATCATTTAATTATCATTCAAAAATACACAATTAGCTGAATCTGCATAAGCATAACAACTGGTAATGTGGATGGGAAGCAAAGGATGAATTGCTAAGTTAAGGGGAGTGGCAGTTTGGACTGAAATGCATTAAAAGGAACAGACATCCTATTGAGATGTAAGAGCAACAACAGAAAATGTTGCTAAAAGGTCTAACTTCTAAAAATTCTAAAACTTAATTGTATTATGCTAAATTAAAATTCCTAAATTATACCAAGCAGACCTCACAATAAGCAATTAATCTAGTCATCAAATTGCCTTATTCATGACCTGTTACTCTACCTGTGGATTAATATCCAAAATGCACATTCTTCCCGTACTAACAACTTCATGGATTGAGTCGATCTTTGTCCCATAGAGATTTCCTTCATATTCTCCATGTTCCAGGTATCTGCTGCTCTTTATGTCCATTTCCATTTCCACCCTTGACACAAATCTGTAGGCGTGTCCATCCAGTTCATCATCTCTCGGTTTTCTTGAAGTAACTGCAATAAATACAAGAATATAAAAAACATTTGAAAATGCATCAAAAATAATTTCTAACTTTTTTTTCTGTAGGCAATTTTTGACATGTATCTATATTTGTGGAATGCTTTCAATTGTAAATGTTGATGATCCACAAAGGGCCTTGACAAATCTGCCAAAGGTGGAATAAAAGGAAAATTAACAAAATGGTTCAACCACCAAAGCCATCAACCTACAACCACCAAACCTAAAAACATTTTTTCAACAGTCATGTTCTAACTGGTTTGCATTTCTGTACATCTGAATTTTTTATGTTCAAAGACTGCTTTAAAAAGCAGCAGTATAACTCAATAACTCATGTGAGGAGCTCATTTAGATTTCTTTATCAATAAGATCATCTTGAGATAATGTGTTCAGCTGCTTCTCCCCTTCCTTTAGTCCACTAAGCCAGTTCTCTGCAAGAGTAAAAGCAAAAAACTGCGGATGCTGGAAATCCAAAATAAAAATAAAGATACCTGGAAAAACTCAGCAGGTCTGACAGCATCTGCGGAGAGGAACACAGTTAACGTTTCGAGTCCGTATGACTCTTCAACAGAACAGTTCTGTTGAAGTTTTTCCAGGTATTTTTATCTCTGCCAGAGTACTTCAGCTAGTCCCACTCCCAGCCCTTTTCATGCAAACTTTCTCTCCTCAGGCCCTATCCAATTCCCTTTTGAATGTCTTGATTGAACCTGCCTCTACTACATTCCGAGGCAGTGCATTCCAGATTCTAATCAGCTGCTGAGTAAAAATGGCCGGGATTTTTGTGC
The DNA here is from genome assembly GCF_964194155.1 of Cetorhinus maximus. Taxonomy (NCBI): domain Eukaryota; kingdom Metazoa; phylum Chordata; class Chondrichthyes; order Lamniformes; family Cetorhinidae; genus Cetorhinus; species Cetorhinus maximus. The sequence goes on along the minus strand of NC_135881.1, from coordinate 125,065,871 downwards.
AGGACCGGAAATTCCCACCGAAAGTCAGTGGACGTTTTGCTGGGTTGCTGAATTTTCTGTCCCGCCCGCAATGGGTCCCACCCGAAAAATCCAGGCCAATGATTTTCCATAGGTCACCATTGGTCCTTATGTTAATTACCTTAAATCAGTACCCTTGGGTTCTTGACCCTTCCGCCAATGGTAACAGTTTCTCCTCATCCACTCAGTCTAGACCCCTCATGATTTTGAATATCTCTATCAAATCTTCTCTCAAACCTCTCTAAGAGAACAGCCCCTGTTTCTACAATCTATCCACATAACTGAAGTTCTTCATTCGTGGAACCATTCTTGTAAATCCTTTCTGCATCCTCTCTTATGCCTTAATTCACATCCTTCCTAAAGTGTGGTTCCTGGAATTGGACACAATATTCTAGTTGAGGCCACACCAGTGTTTCATAACAGTTAATTATCAGTTCCTTTTGTACTCTATTTATTAAAGCCAGGATTCCCTATGCCCCTTTAACCACTTTCTCAACCTGCCCTGCCACCTTCAACGATTTGTGTCCAAGGCCTCCCTGTTCCTGCACCCCTGCACCCTTTATTTTATATCCCTTCTCCTCACTCTTCCAACAAAAATGTATCACCTCACACCTCTTTTGGAACATTTTAATGCTAAGAGACACCATACATAAATGCAAGTTTTTGTTGTTAAATTGCAATTCACTAACATAACTGCAGGTAGAAAGTACAGTCTTCTCATATTTATCAAAGCATTCAGATTCATTAGAACCAGAAAAGTTAACCCACAAAAATTCAATGTTGTTAGATCACAATTCATAAATTCAAAACTAATTTTGCCTAATCTGAAGATTTTTGTAGGCATTAGACCATTCCAGTACCAAGTTATTTAATGAAGTGCCATTTAATGAAGGATTTCCCTGTGGGGATGAGAGAAATATATCCTAGAATAAATTATTCTGAAAATACAACTTTCCTAATCTTTGTGGCCGAGAAACACATTTCCAAGATACTGAACTTTATACCTATTCCCAATAATCCTTGAGTAGATCAGAATATTGCAGCAGGGTTGGTGTTTCAGCTGTTGTCTATATAAACCTAAAGATTTTGGTTAATTGACATATTTTAATAAGTATACAGACCAAGATGATCCCAAGTTCAGTCTGTGGTCTGAGTGGGGTTAGCTGATCTTCAATACAGAAGTGGAGGCGAATAGATTGGAGAGTGGATCTAAGAGTCCCCTTGAGCCCAGATTTGGGAGAGAGGTTGCCTTTCTTATTAACTGTATGTAAGTGTGGGTATTGGGCAAAGGTTGCAAGGGACTGTTTAAGCCCCAACATATTGCACCAAGTGGTAGGACAGAGATTCAGTTATTGCTAACTTTGTGATCTCAGCCAAAAGATTACGGTGCAACTCTTGGCAAAGACTACAGTACCTTCTACCTTACCTTAGTCACTTTATCCCACTTGTACAATTCACTTGATGGACAGTTCCCCAGCAACACTGTCCTGGAAACTGATGACTATGCGCTCTTAACTCCAGTAGGAAGGAGAAAAAGAATATTCATCCCAAACAAAAACATAATTTCTGCCAGTTTCAAACAAAAAACTTACATGGGACTGTTGTTCCAAATCGCATGGGATTCATTACGATGAGCCTGTTTTTCAAACTCCGTCGTCCCACACCTTGAGCTCCTATCAACACCAGGGTCTTTCTCTGAAAAGGTGGCATCCTTGCTACTTCCTCATAGATCATGATTTCATGTCGATCAAATTCTTGATGTGAATCCAGTAAAAATATTAGAAACAAATATTCTTCACAATGTAAAATTCTAATAATATGGAAGACATTTTAATTTTAATCAGTTGGATTTAGTCAGCAAGCAGGAACAAAATTCAAAACAAAAAAATTACTTTATGCAATGAAAAGCACACTGATTTTATATTGAAGTTAGCAACTTGAAAGTTCTTGAGGTCTTGTGAAACTAGACTGAATAAAATCATTCAACTTGTATTAGCTTGCCTCAGTTGATCAGAGTCAGAAAGCTGTGGGTTTAAGCCACATATCAGGGCTCGAGTGTGTAACTTAGGCTGACACATCAGTGCAGCACCGAGAGAGTACTGTCTTTCCAGAGCTATTTTCCTTTAGATGAGACATTGTAGCGGGGCCCTAACGGTTCCGCAGACTCCTTTCAAGGATGAAAGACTAAATCTGCCCAGTCTTTTCTTGTAACTCAATTCCCTAATGGGGAGATCAATCTTGGGGCTTTTGTTAGAATTGCTTCAGAATCTTGAATGTTTGACTTGTGTTTCAGTGATACAGTTCTTCAAATATACTCTGGAGGTGGTTTAACATGTCAGCCTCAGCTCAGTGAGTGTTCTTACCTGCAAATCAGAAGGTTATGCATTCAGGTTGCACACAGAAGTATAGAACACAAGGCTGACACTTTGGTGCAGTACTGAGGAAGTGCTGCCCCGTCAGATTGTAAAAGGTCCCATAGCAGTTTTGAAAGAGTAGTAGGAGAGATCTCCCAGTTTTCTAGTCAATATTCATCCCTTAACTAGCATCACTGAAATAAAAATCTGGGACAGAATATCATATTCGGTATGCGGGCACGCGCCCGACACGCCCAAGCATAAAATGACGTGTGATGATGCCGGGCGTGCATCCTGACATCATCGCACACTCGCGCGATATTTCGTTTAGAGGGTGCGTGCCGGAGTCGGCTAATTAAAAGGGCTATTAAGGCCATTAACAAGCTAATTAAATTCAAATCTATGCTGCCCATCCAACCTAATGGTTGGCGGGCAGGCAAAAAGGCCAAGTAGCCTTTACATTTTTTAGGAAACCTCATCCACGAGCAGGATGAGGTTTCCTAAAGCAAATAAACATTAAATGAAAACTTTATTTTGGAATTAAAAACATGTTCCATCTCATGTGACAGAGTCACACGAGGGGACATGTTTTAATAAAAAAAATTAATGAAGACAGTAAGAATTTAAGTGCTTCAATCTCCGAGGCAGCTCAATGCTTCAGGGAGATTGAAGCGCTCTTTCACACGCTAGGACCAGCTCTCCCTCCTTTCCCCACCCACACAGGCAGCAGTGCCGCTTGCGTTCCACGCAGGGCGAGCCTTAATTGGCCTGCCCATGTGAAATTGTGGTGTGGAGCCGAGCGCAGGCGGCGGTTGGCTGCCCAACACCCACCCCCAACCAAGGGCAAAATCCTGCCCCTGGTCTTTTATTTCATTGCTGTTTGTGGGACCTTGCTGAGTGCAAATTGGTTGCCATACTTCCTTACGTTACTACTGAATACACTTCCAAAGTAATCCATTGCCTGTGAAATGCTTTGCAATGTTGTGAAAGGCCCATATAAATTCAAGTTCTTTCTTTGATCAGAATACTATCCAGTTTAAGCATGACTACTGTTTTGGTTAGATAGTTCAATATTCTATTTGCATTGCTTATTGCTGTTTTGCAGTACAGCTATCCCTTGTTTAGCACGCCTAATTTGTTCCCAAAAAACGGTGTGCCAAACGAAAAAGTATAAACGAAAAACACTCTTCCGTAAGAGTGGGTCATGTATTTTGATGTAAACAGTATCTTGAAGGGAAAAGAGAATCCATTCCATTCTAAAGTAGAATTTACTTTTTCATGCAGGTGAGGAATGCCTGTGTTGAACAGTAAAAAGTGAGGACCTGTGCATTTCCTCCAACAACACTACAGATTTTGGACCAACACAGTCAGGCTGGTAAATCTTAGCCAGATTTTGGTTCCTAATAAATTGTACACTGTGGGTAATCCACACACTGCTTGGTTAACCCTCATGCACAGCAAAGAAAATCCAAAGGTTTGGGTGATGCGGGTGGGAAGGGTCAGCAAGACTTCTTTGAAAAGGAAGTGGATCTCCTTTTATAGCTTGGGTCTCACTCACCATCAATAGTGTCACTCCCAATGACTGAGTCCTTACTGCCTTCATGGATTAGGTTCATGAGATAACTAAGCAGTATGTACACAGAATATTGGCATGCTTCTTCACATATGCACAGTGATGAGTTACCAAACGCACTTCTTGACACATGCGTAGTAACTGCGCTAAATCAAGAATTGAGGTTGGACTGGCAGTGCTATTCCAGAAAGTTCACTTATTTTAAAACTGCTGTAAAACAATATGTTCTAAACCAGAGATATCTGTTTTTGGGCGTGTCAAATGTTAAGTGCTAGACCCCCAAGATCTCTGTTCCAAATTTTGGTCTCGCCTTAGATAGTTTCTCAGTTTGTAACAGACTAATAGTCACAGGTATGCTGGATGCTCCTGTAAGTAGTCTAACTTTGTTGCATTTAGGGATATGCCTACACCATCCAATATTGAACTATATGCAGCATAACTTAGGAAGTGCCAACAGTAGTACCTCCTGGTGATCTAAACTAGATATTCATGTATTTTGCAGATGCTACTTCAATCTCTCTAGAGCTGGGCTGAGAAAATGTCATGGTTATCTTACTGCACTAGTAATCCAAAGACTTAGGCTAACAAACCAGTAGAACATCCCATCACGTCTCTTCAGCAATTTGTATTCAATTAAAAATCATTTTTAAAAACAAGTCAGTATATAAAAAGCTGGTATCACAAAGGAAAAGAGAACAAGTAATTGAATTATCTTAAATAGCCAACTGGTTCACCACTTTTCTTCAGGAAAGAAAAACTGTCGTCCTTACCCAGTCTATCTTATATGCAACTCCAGTTCCATACCAATGTGCCCTCTGAAGTGGTCTAGCAAGCCACTCAGGTGTATGAAACAGGTGGGGAAGTTTTATTATTTGTTGCAGTTTGGTGGAGTATTGTGGGATATCAATACATGGACTGCAGCAGTTCAAGAATGTGGCCCACCACCATCTTCCCAGAACAATTAGGAATGGGCAATCAATGGCAGCCTTGCCAGTGAAGCTCACATTCAAAGAATAAAAATAACATTTGGTAAGACAAGTCAAAAACAAATAATTAAGATGAGCCACAATTATGATCAGACTCAGTTAATTCAAACCTTACAACTTTTCTTCAAGTAAACCATGTATTTATGCACACACCATGGTTCCCCAGATCAATGAATCACACTGTGACAAACAAAACAAGTTCTAGCCTTTTACATTCCCCTTCACGTCCCATCATTTGATACCCTCTCAGTTTTCAGTTTTACCATGTGGTTGCTTTTATAGTCTTCCCTAGAATTTGACTAGCTGCCTATGAATCGGAATGTGTTTTTTCCTTATTCTTCCCAGAGAGGACAGCGTGGCCCATACAAAAGTGCCTAGCAACCTGGGATGAGGAAGATCCTAGCAGAATAAGTGTGTGTTTTTTTAACAGATCTTTAAAACAGAAGCTGTCGCTAAGTCAAAATCATGGAACTCTCTCCCTAGCAGCACTTGGACTGCAACAGTACTGGAAGGCAGCTAATCACCACCTTCTCAAGGGCAATTAGGAATCAGCAACAAATGCTGGCCTTGGCAGTGACACCCCCATCCCATGAACGTATTTTAAAAACAACTGCATATGGTTTACACCATACGAGACCCATCTCCAGCTCCCTTGATCCTATTCTCACTAAACTGATCACCCAACTTCCCCTCCTGGTCCTCATGTTAGCTGATATTGTTAAAGGCTCTCCCCTCTTTAGCTGCCTTTCTCCCTTAAATCTGCCATCATCACCCCTCTTCTCAAAATACCAAACCTTGGCCCCACCATCCTTGCAAACTATCACCCATCTCCAACCTCCCTCTCCTAAGTCCTTGAATGTGTTGTCACCTCCCAAATCCGTGCTCATCTTTCATAGAACTCCATGGTTGAATCCCTCCAATCTGATTTCAGCCACTGTCACCATACAGAAACAGATCTTATTAAAGTCACAAATGACATCCTATGTGACTGGGACAAAGGTCAGCATTGCTTCATTGTCCTTCTTGACCAATCTGCAGCCTTGGACATGATTGACTTCACCATCCCCCAATATCTCTCTCCTGTTGTCCAGTTGTATGGGACTGCACTTGCCTGGTTCCATTCTTATTTGTTTAATGTTACAATCCCTGTGGGATCTGTAAACCAAAATAACCAAATTTATGGCAGGAAGCAGCTTCTGCATAAAGAGGGCTCTGCCCATGCAATCTTCCCTATATGGCAAACTTCTTTCCAGAGGCTTCTCAACTCTCAGCTCCTGTCGGTTGTGGTGGTGTAGCTTTACCAGAACTGCTTTGACCTTCGCGCACTGTATGTTTGATTCTGGGCATTCAATCACTTGGAAGTGAAAGAAACAATGGTAGCAAATCCTAACTGCCCTTTCCCACTGCTCAGGAATCCAGTTCTCCGATTTGGCTTGTTGACCGCCTCTTCTCTCTCCAGTTCTTTCCTTTCTTCTTCTTGCCTAGCTGCCACACAGCTTCTGTGTTTTAACTTTCTGTTGGTACTGCTTCCCGGTCAAGGATCTCCATTTCACATGGACCAGTATTTCTCATTATCCAAAATTACAATTGATCCAACTCTTAAAAATCTTATTCAAACATTTTTAAAATTAATTACAAATTGCCCTTACTATTACTGCTTTTGAGTCAAAGGCTGCCACACTAACCATAGTCAGACTATCACTTGCAATGGTTTCTCTTCCTGCTTCTGCACAGTTACCTCCGGTGTCCCCCAAGGAGCTATCTTGGGACCTTATTTGGACCAGACTGTTTGCAACCCTGGTGTCTTATCTGACCCCAAGATGAGCTTCCAATCACATATCCACGGCACCACTAAGACTGCTTATTTCCGCTTCCATAATATCACCCAACTTTGCCCCATCTAAACTTATCTGCTGCTGAAACCCTTATCCATGCTTTTATCACCTCTAGACGTGACTTTTCCAATGCGTTCATGGCTGGTCTCCCACATTCTATCCTCTGTAAACTTGAGGTCATCCAAAGCTCTGCTACTCTTTTCTTAGACCAGGCTTTTAGCTACCTGCCCTAATATTCTATCATGAGGCTTGGTTTCTAATTTTGTTTTGTAACACCCCTATGAAGCACCTTTGGATGTTCTACTATGTTAATAACGCTATATAAATAAAACTTCTTGTTGCTATAATCATTGGAGAAAACAACTCCATTAGCACGTTAACCACATTTCAGCTATCCACTTTTCAAAATGTGTGGAAACACCTTGCTTTAAAATCCTAATACTGGAAATGCAGCTCTTCTTCCAAATCTTGAGAGAAATTGATCATAAATCTCAAAAGTTGAACCATTCAGCTTCACAGCTTTTTCAAAGAGTTTTTTAATGTATGTGTGGCTCACTTATTTCTCCTACCTTGCTGGTGTCCCAAGCCAGGGCATTAGATGCCTCATTTTGAGCTCCATTTACCCATCATCCTGATGGCTGAGCATTCAGCCTTCTCAGCCTTACTCAACTCCCTCGCTAAATCCCTTTACCTTTAAAAATTTCCTCAAAAGCCATCTTTTTCACTGCCACTGCGACTAGTATTTTGCCAGTCGTTTGCACTAATTTTTGCCATTTCCCCATGGATATTTAAAAACATTAAATGTCATTATTGGCTTATTTAGCAATAATTAAATCAGTTAAATTTCCAAAGTGGAAAAGGTGAAATACTTGAGCTTTTGATCTCAACGAAAAACAGTATAACTATTAAAAGCACCTTACCTGCATTTTTGGTTGTGAGGTACATCATTTTTTTCTTCTTTTTACCAATTATTGTTCCACAAAATGGTACTGATCAAAGAACAAAACAGAATTTGAAACATTAAATATATTTTTTCTATTCCATCCACAAGTGTCTTTAAGCAAGCTACATCAACTTTAGAAACACTGAACAGCTTACCAGATGAACCTGAAAAATCCCAGTCCCGTTTAACGAAGGCTTTCCTCTTTTCTTCTAACATCTGACTGGGAATTAAACCTGCACTTCCTCCTCCCTTCATTTGATAAGCCTGAAATTAAACACAACTACTCCAATTATCTCTCGCCAGTCATGACGTTTATTCATGTACACCTTATTCTGAGGAAAGAGTAATCCCTTATATCTTTCCAAGTGCACCATATTATTGCCTTACTTTCTGAAATTACGGAACATGTTCACTGATTCACAAATAGCCCTTTATCTTGAAAGATCAGACCAATCCAGGGTTGCAAAAATGGTTTTCAGCAAGACTGTTTCACTAGTGATCTTAATTCTCATGTTGCAGACAACTAAAACAGTACTGTTGAACACTTACGGATCATCTGTTTTTTGATGAGATCTGGCATGATGTATTTTTATACAAACTGACAGATGACCCATCATCAAAAGCTGAGTTTACTAAAATCCAGCTTCACTTCAGTTCAATCTGATCTGTAATTGATGGCTCATCCTGTGACTCATTTTCCATTAACTCATGGCTTCTTGAGGAGGCCCGCTCTTTCATTCTGCACTTGCTTCATACTAGTGGTTTGTTAGTCATCACTCAACCCTATCCGTTCCTCCAGACCTACTGCACTCTACGTTCAACACCTTCATGTTATAATACTGTTTATACGCTAAATCTGCACTTCTCAGTACAGTGAATAAACAAGGATCCTATGGGAGGGAGAGAGCGTTGTAGGTTGCTATGGAAAGATAAGCTAGGAACATGCAGTAATCTTGTATTATGTAAAGGTTATTGATTGCCATGTTGTTCTGCCAAAATTGTAATTACTTCATTCATTCATTATTATGACACAGACAATGGTAAAGGCTAAGTTGCTCAAAGCCCAGAGGGAAACTTGAAATAGCTGTCATAACCTATTTTGCAATTTGTATATTTTGAGATACAGACTTTAAATTCAGTAGTAATAAGACCACCAAGTCTCAAGAGATTTTTTTATAAAACTAAATTAAACATTTATTAATACAAGAAAAATTGTAAGCGCATACATATGTCTACAAATTAACTGCTATAGTAACTACAAAAATCCCCTAATTAATCTGACTCTCAGTTACACCCCTGTTAAGGCAACAGTAAAACTCAGATTTAAAAAGATCCCAGGCAAAGCACATTTGATCTTACGAATTGAAAATGAGGTTCCTTGCAGACACAGTTGGAGGTGTACAGGCTGGTTAGGTCTTAAATGCCTCTGCCTTACACACACAAACACCTTTCTGTTTATACCTAGCTGTTCCTTTGAATGTAAATTTTCCATTGTATCACTAGGCTTTAAACATTACATCTTCTAACATTAATATCCTTTCATTCCACCAATTTCATTAGCAAGCTGCAAAAATAAACACATTGTTTGGTGTCTTCTAGCTAGGTGCAAGATTTCACCCATTCTTTTGAATGGTGTATTCTACAAATGCAAATGTACAGTTTACTTTTTAACTTCCTTACTGTTTCCCCAATTAACATCTCAAAACTACTACACATCAAAGCACCCAGACTAGCTGGTTTTAATCCAATTAAGACACACACATAGGCACAGACACCACTAAGCTCTATTTTAAAAAAAATAATTTCCAATAATATTATAGGCATTAATCTCTCAATGACATCCATCAACCACAGCTCAAACATTAAATGCGAATGTGCATCGCACATTTTCAGCGCAAACAGCTCAAGCATGCATTAAAAAGGTAAAAGGCTCAAACTTGAGTAAAACCACTAAAGAATTACACTTAATACTTAAAAAGACACTCGCACCCTGTAATCATTTCATGCCAGAAATGCAAACTTTTGAACAAGGTTACTTAACACCGCAATTGTCTCATCACTGCAGTTTGTTCTATTACCCTTAACTATTTGCATTAGTCTTGAAGCCAAAACATTTTATAGAACTTCATATTGGATTTGGAGTGCAGTGCCTTGTAAAGACAAACATAACAGGCAGTCTGGGAAGAACAGACCCCTCGGGATCAATCCAAACTCATTTGGAAGGAGGATTTGAAGAGATGGCGAGGAGAAGGGGGGAGAAGAGGAGCAGCAGGTAGGATAGCGGGAGCTGCTGAATGTACTAACGTTCCCAAGGCTGGGAATGCTGTTCAGTGGCAGGGGATGGTGGCGAACAGAAGAGAAACTGGTACAAATATGGTGGCAATGCTGCTTAGAGGGAACATGGAAGAGAACTTTGGTTTTGTGCTCTTTGGTGTGTTCAATGCAGAAAATGATGTTCACTGGGGAGCAGCCTTGCATCTTGGAAATAGTGTCCAAGGATGTTTCCATGGGAATGACAGTAGGTGGAGTTAGTGGCCATGTCTAATAAAATTCCAGCTAGAGAAAAGGAGCAGACAAGGTCTTGGGTTGCAATGGGGCTGCTGTGCAAGAAAACACCTAACAACATGGCCAAAAATATGCACAATTTTTTTGAGCAATACCACAAGAAAACCACTGTATATTCAATCTAAAAAGCCACGTCATGGTGAACCTGTACAATTAAGTTCATACAAATGTATTAATTTAACTGCTTGATTCTCAAAGTCTACAAGTGTCAACAGTACTTTGAGCATAAAGTGAAACAAAATTGAATGCAAATTGAATAATGGGCCAGATTTTGCCGTAGAAATAACGGTGAAGCTAACAGTGCTCACGATTAGTCAAGTGTGAATCAAACAGTAACTTCTAGCAACAGTACATGCACAATTAAATGCAGTTATCAGGAATACAAAAGCAAAATACTGCAGATGATGGAAACCTGAAACAAAAACATAAAATGCTGGAACTACTCAGAAATGAACATTCAGCTGATAAAATGTCAAAGTCCTAAAACGTTAACTTTAATGTTCTCTGAACAGATGCTTCCTGAGTATTTCCAGCATTTTCTGTTTTCATTGCAGAAATCAGGAGTTGCTTTGAGTTGCTCTACTCTTCCAGAGGCTTTGCTGCAATGGTATCTCGTCAAAGGACTCAACATTGGAATGCTGCTCAGCACACGGAATGGCATGAAGTTGCAGCACTTATGTGATAGGTATACAAATTCACCAGAAAACTCACCAGGAGTTGTCTATTCCAGCATAAGCAAATTTTTAATGACACAAGAAGTCTTAATTACTGAAAAACCAAGCACTCTGGTACTGAAAATTAACTTTTACAAGTGTGGGGTCTCATTCCTTCACATTAAAAAACTTTAAAATTCATCTTTGTCTCCTATCTCTTCCTCTCTCAATTCCATCTTTTCTTTCCCTCTCTATTTCACTTTCTGTGAATGATTTGATACAGAATTAAATACTGACTGACACATACTAATCAGAGTCTGCAGTCATAATTAGCAATTCTTCAATCTGAATGGTTAGGAGATATATAGCTAGCTGTTTGCCATGTTTACATGGTTTCTAGTTGCTCTATAGAGGGCATTGTACTGAAATAGTTTTCAATTACAGTGGGTTCCAGTGCACAGAAAATCTGTGGGTAAAAGAAAGTATAATAGGTTAGTGCTGTTTGATCTCCACTGAAACCAAATTCCAGCCCAATAACATGCAGCTTTGTGCTACCCTAACTGGTACAATTATTAGTCGCTATTACTTAAAAACATCAAAAATTGTCAAATCTGACAGAAAATCTACAATGAAAAACTGGAAGTCTTGTCTGTAATATTAATAGTCCCAAAATTGTTGTGTATTTATAATATGAATCAGGTAAAGAAAAGTAAAGAAACATATATATTTTGAATGCTGTAAAAATAAAAAATAGTGTTATTGTACAGGAATGAGACAAGTGCCACAGAAAAGGTATATTAAATTGATACCAGGAATTAGAGATTATGGGTAAAGAAAATCTCAATGGCTGATGCTTTTTACTGAAAGATGTCAAGAGGATCAAATGGAGGTTTTCAAGATTCTGAGAAGTTAAGAAAATACCGAGAGTCTTTCCCAGTAATTGTGGATCAGTAATGGAGAGAATTGAAAAAGGATCATGACTAGAAGGCTAAAAGGGAAAGTCAAAAATATTCTTCCAGCAGATGTCAATGGAACATGGAAAGCTCTACCAAAGGTGGCTATTGTGGCAGAAAATGACAGCATAATTTTTTAAAAATTGAATACACATACGATAAGGAAGAGTATAAAGGATTATTGGGGAAGGAATTCCAGCAGACAATTACAAATGAAGAGCTAGTACCAGCATAGGTCTGAGACACTAAGTGTCCTTTTGTGCTGCAGCTTCTGTTATTTGGATTCAGTTTATTATTAGTGGCAAGGTCAATAATAATCCAATTCAATCAAACAAAACAAAAAATAAATCAAGCAGCATAGTATCATCTGATAAAAAATCATATTATTTCTGGCTAACTTTAGTCTGTAATCTTTCCATTCACCGGTAACAATACTGACAGATTGAATATTAAATTTTCCATTTTAATGGCAAAGTGAGTGTTATACAATCACGATTGGGGATCGAGGCCTTAAATCCAAATTCATCATGTCAGTTAAACCTACCCTTAATAAACAATAAAAATTAGGATGCATAATCAAGTTCGATAGGATGCATGGGATGATTAGATTGCTAACAAGTGACATCACAAATGTGTTCTAGAGGGAGGCGATGGTGTAGTGGTACTGTCGTTGGACTAGTAATCCAGAGACCCAGGGTAACGTTCTGGGGATCTGGGTTCGAATCCCACCATGGCAGATGGTGGAATTTGAATCGAATAAAAATCTGGAATTAAAAGTCTAATGATGGCCATGAAACCATTGTCGATTGTTGTAAAAACCCATCTGGTTCACTAGTGTACTTTAGGGAAGGAAAGCTGTTGTCCTTATCTGGTCTGGCCTACATGAGACCCCAGACCCACCGCAATGTGTTTGACTCTTAAAATGCTCTCTGAAATGGCCTAGCAAGCCACTCAGTTGTATCAAACCACTACAAAGCCTATAAGGAATGGGACTGGACAGACCATTCTGCATCAACTTAGACACCGGAAATGATAACGGCAAACTCAGCCCTGTCTTCCCTGCAAAGCCCACCTCCTTGGGAGTCCATCGACTCTGGCCCCCATGAAGTCTCATGGCATTAGGTCCAACGTGGACATGCTGCTCATTACCATGTACCGCAGCAGCCCCCTCAGCTGATCAGTTGGTACTCCTCCATGTTGAACACCACATGAAGGAAGTGCAGAGGGTGGCAAGGGCGCAGAAAGTACACTGGGCGGGGTGGGGGGCCTCAATGACCATTACCAAGAATGGCACGCTAGCACCACTACTGACCAAGCAAGCCAAGTCCTAAAGGACTGAGCTGCTAAACTGGGTCTGCAGCAGTTAGTGAGGGAACCAACAAGGGAAAAACATACTTGACATTATCCTCACCAATCTGCCTGTCCATAACAGCATTGGTAAGAGTAGCTACCGCACAGTCCTTGTGGAGATGAAGTCCCATCTTCACTTTGAGTACACCTTCCATCGAGTTGTGTGGCTCTACCACTGTGCTAAGTGGGATAGATTTCGAACAGATCTAACAACTCAAGTCTAGGCATCCATGTGATGCTGTGGGCCATCAGCAGAATTGTGTCCAACAACCATCTGATGGCCTGACATATCCACCAGTCTACCATTACCACTAAGAAAGGGGATCAACCCTGGCTCAATGAAGAGCAGAGGAGGGCATTTCAGGAACAGCACCAAGCCTACCTAAAAATGAGGTGTCAACATGGTGAAGCTACAACTCAGGACTACTTGAGTGCCAAACAGTGTCAGCAGCATGTGATAGACAGAGCTAAGCAATCCCATGATCAACAGATTAGATCCAAGCTCTGCAGTCATGCCACATCCAGTCGTGAACGGTGGTGGACAATTAAATAACTCACTGGAGGAGGAGGCTCCACAAATATCCCCATCCTCAATAATGAGGGAAGCTCAGCACATCAGTGCAAAAGATAAAGCTGAAGCATTGGCAAGAATCTTCAACCAGAAGTGCCGAGTGGATGATCCATCTCGGCCTCCTCCGGAGGTCCCCAGCATCACAGATCTTCAGCCAACTCGATTCACTCCATGCAATATCAAGAAACAGCTGCACTGGATACTGCAAAGACAATGGGCCCTGACAATATTCCAGCAATAGTACTGAAGACTTGTGCTCCAGAACTTGCTGCGCCCCTAGCCAAGTTGTTTCAGTACAGCTACAACACTGGCATCTACTCGGCAATATGGAAAATTGCCCAGGTATGTCCTGTGCACAAAAAGCAAAACAAATCGAAATTGACCAATTACCGCCCCATCAGTCTACTCTCGATCATCAGTAAAGTGATGGAAGGTGTCATCAACAGTGCTATCAAGCAGCACTTGTTTAGAAATAACCTGCTCACTGATGTACTTTTTGGGTTCTGCCAGGATCACTCAGCTCCTGACCTCATTACAGCCTTGCTTCAAATATGGACAAAAGAGCTGAGCTCCAGGGGTGAGGTGAGAGTGACTGCCCTTGACATCAAGGTAGCATTTGGCTGAGTGTAGCATCAAGAAGCCATAGCAAAATTGGAGTCAAAGGGATTCAGGGAAAAAACTCTCCACTGGCTAGAGTCATATCTAGCACAAAGGAAAATGGTTGTGGTTGTTGGAGGTCAATCATCTCAGTTCCAGGACATCACTGCAGGAGTTCCTCAAGGTAGTGTACTAGGCCCAGCCATCTTCAGCTGCTTCATCAATGACCTTCCTTCCATCATAAGGTCAGAAGTGAGGATGTTCGCGGATGATTGCACAATGTTCAGCACTATTTGTGACTCCTCAGGTACTGAAGCAGTCCATGTACAAATGCAGCAAGACCAATATTCAGGCCTAGGCTGACAAGTGGCAAGTAACAATCATGTCACACAAGTGCTAGGCAATGACCATTTCTAACAAGAGAGAATTTAACCATCGCTTCTTTACATTCAATCATTACCATCATTGAATCCTCCATTGTCAACATCCTGAGGGTTACCATTGACCAGAATCCGAACTGGACAAGCCATATAAATACTGTGGTTACAAGAGGAAGTCAGAGGCTAGAAAACCTGCAGTGAGTAACTCACTTCCTGACTCCCTCTGTCCACCTTCTACAAGGCACAAGTCAGGAGTGTGATGGAATACTCTCCACTTACCTGGATGAGTGCAGCTCCAGCAACACTCAAGAAGCTTGACACCATCTAGGACAAAGCAGCCCACTTGATTGGCACCCCTTCTACAAACATTCACTCCCTCCACCACCGATGCACAGTGGCAGCAGTGTGTACCATCTACACAATGCACTGCAGAAACTCACCAAGCCTCCCTAGACAGCACCTTCCAAACCCACAACCACTACAATCTAGAAGGACAAGGGCAGCAGATACATGGGAACACCGCCACCTGGAAGTTCCCCTTGAAGCCGCTCACTATCCTGACTTGGAAATTTATTGCTATTCCTTCACTATCACTGGATCAAAACCTGGAACACTTTCTAACAGCACTGTGGGTGTACCTACACCACATGGACCGCAGTGGTTCAGGAAGCCACCTTCTTAAGGGCAAATGGGGATGGGCAATAATTGCTTGCCTGGCCTGCGATGCCTACATCCCATGAATGAGTAAAAAAATAGTCAAGACTAAAAAAGAAAAATAATTATATCCCCCGAGTTTTCACATTACCATATAAATTGACTACATTCTTAACAAGCGAGATAAAGAGCTGTTCAAATTTTGTGATCATATTTGGAACATAAGAACAAAGTTAATTTAGGCCAATACGCTTGTTCCTTTTAGATTTCTTGAACCCCAATCTAGTTGCAAGTTAACACTTATACTGCTTACTTCAGTGAGCTATTTTGGTGATCTATTCCATAAGTTAATCATATTTCAAGGCTGCCCTGTATAGTTTCAATTTGCTAAGCTGCATCCCTTGATATTTTAATAATTTAGGATAGTGAACCATTTGCACAAGTCAATTTTGAATATCCTGTTTGTTTTCATTATTCTTCCTCTCCAAAATTGATTCCATTCTATTTAAAGGCAACCAATTTTTGAGTTGTTCTGCAGTCTGGGTATTTATGTAATGAATTTTCAACACAATTTTAAAGGAAAAAAACTAGTCCATGTACTGATGTAATCTTAAAATATGAAATCCATTCACAAAACTACATTTTGTTATTGCATTCTGAATTTTCTCCCTCTGCAGATTACATAAAGCCACATTGCTGTATGTGAAAATAAACCACTTGGTGGTTGGTTAGGAACAAAATTAAAAACTAAATTTCATCCAGATTATGTCAAAGTTTTCAAAGCCTAAAACCAAATAAAAATCAATTGGGCAGATTTCTTTTTCTCTTCAAATCTCAACCTGGAAAACATAATACTCCACAATCTGTGGCAAAAGTACCCAAATGCCTGTATTTTCCCCCTTCGGTCAAGATGACAAAAATAAAAAAAACAAAATGTTACTTCCCTCTGCATTTAAGACCACAGGCTCAAATCTTGCAAGCACCAAAAATTGCCATATCATCAGAAAATTTTGCACATTGTTTATTGCTCAACATCATGGATGATAAAGGTTTCACTTCAGGAGCACCTATTTGGAAAACCTGCAGTGTAGTGTCAGGTTCACAGCAACATGAAATGAAAACGCATCTGCCAGGCAGCCTAAATGCAGTCTTGTTTCACCTTTCAGCATGAGATATTTCCAAACCCAAGGATATGGTTAGAGAGTCTGCAGACTCAATATGGGTCAACAAATGGTTATTTTACTCCCCACATTTAAAAACCAGTCAGCCAAAGCTTCATTTAAAAAAAAAATCCATTCTCAGGATTTGAGCGTCTTCACTGTCGCTGGGTCAAAATCTTGGAACCCCCTCCCTAAAAGCACTGTGGGTGTACTTAGAGCACATAGACTGCAGCGGTTCAAGAAGGCAGCTTACCATCACCTTTTCAAGGGCAATTAGGGATGGGCAATAAATACTGGCCTAGCCAGCGATGCTCACATCCCGTGAAAGAACAAATGAAAAATAAAATTGTCTTATAATTAGCAGAAATAAAAAACTTGAATTATGATGAAAAGATTCATGCTGTCAAAACTTTTTGTATTGCACTCAGTACAAATGCAAGAGATAAAAAAACTTTCAGTCACAATGTAGAAAGGTTGAACCAACCTGCCACCAATTGAGATCTTCTCGATTCACAACTTGAAGGATGTCCCCTCTGGAAAACTTCAATCCTGCCTCTTTGCAGGGGATTAAGCTGTCATTGGCTGGATTGTAATCAAAATGGCATTTCACAAACACCTGCAACAGATTGGAGCATCTTAGAAAACAATCGTGCTAAAAAGATTAGCATTACTGAAAGTTGGTAAGTCACCAGGTTTGGATAGAATACATTGTAGGTTTCTCAAAGAAGTAACCAGAGAAAGAACAGAAGTATTGATCGCAATCTTTCAATCTCATTGGATACAGAAGTAGCGCCAGAGGATTAGAGGGGTTGCAAACGTTATATCACTATTCAAAAAAAATGGGAGAGGGATAAACATTTCTTCTACTCTAACCAAGAAGTATTTATCAGAGAGACATGCTGAACATTGAACTTCCAAGCAGTGCACAACCTGTTCCATGCAAGAACTCCAGGACACTACTTGTGTGCTGGGCAATCAAATACACCGGAAGTATCATCAGTTGGAGCAACTCGAGCTCAGAATTTCATAGCTTGAGCGGCAGCTGGCAACACTGCAGTGCATTCACAAGGTTGAGAGCTACATGGATAACGTGTTACTGGATGTGGTCACCCCACAGCTGAAGGGTATGACGGCAGAATGGGAATGGGTGACCTCCAGGCAATCAAGGAGGACCAAGGAGATAGTGTAAGAATCGCCCAAGTACATCTTGTTCTCCAGTCAGTATTCAGTTCTGAATATTGATGAGAATGATGGTTCTTCTGGGGAGTGGAGCCAGAGCCAAGTCTACAGGTGACTCAGCTGTACGGTTGGGGGAGGGAGGGGGGAGAGCGGGGGGCGGGGGGTGTATGGTGCAGGAGGAATATTGGGAAAGTAATAGCGCAAGCAGATTCTACAGTTCCGGCAGGTGTTTCTGCAGCTGCAGACTTGACATGTTCCTTCCCTGGTGCTAGGGTCAAGGAGGTCACTGAGCAGCTGCAAAGCACTTTTTAAAATTTAATTTATGGGATGTGGGCTTTGCTGGCTGGGTCAGCATTTAATGCCCATCCCTAATTGCTGCAGAGAAGATGGTGGTAAGCTGCCTTCCTGAACTGCTGCAGTTCCTGTGATATGGGTACACCCACCTTGCTGTTAGGGAGGGAGTTCCAGGATTTTGATCCAGCAACAGTGAAGGAACAGCGATATGTTTCCAAGTCAGGATGGTGAGTAGTTTGGAGGAGAACTTCCAGCTGGTGGTGTTCCCATGTATCTGCTGCCCTTGTCCTTCTAGATGGCAGTGGTCGTGGGTTTGGAAGGTGCTGCCTAAGGAGCCTTGGTGAGTTTCTGCAATGCATCTTGTACATGGTACATAGAGCTGCCACTGTTGTCGGTGGTGGGGGGAGTGAATGTTTTTGGAAGGTGTGCCAATCAAGCAGGCTGCTTTGTCCTGGATGGTGTCAAGCTTCTTGAGTGTTGTTGGAGCTGTACTCATCGAGGCAAGTGGGGAATATTCCATCACACTCCTGATTTATGCCTTGGTGGAATGACTTTGGGGAGTCAGGTGGTGAGTTATTTGTCGAAGGATTCCTAGCCTCTGACCTGCTCTTGTAGCCACAGTATTTATATGGCTAGTCCAGTTCAGTTTTTGGTTAGTGGTAGCCCCCAGGATGTTGAGAATGGGGGATTCAACGATGGTAATGCCATTAAATGTCATGGGGCGATGGCTAGCTTCTTTCTTGTTCGAAATGGTCATTGCCTGGCACTTGTGTTGCACAAATGTTACTTGCCACTTATCAGTCTAAGCCTGGATATTGTACAGGTTGTCCTTCTAGATGGCAGTGGTCGTGGGTTTGGAAGGTGCTGCCTAAGGAGCCTTGGTGAGTTTCTGCAATGCATCTTGTACATGGTACATAGAGCTGCCACTGTTCGTCGGTGGTAGGGGGATTTGGACATGGATAGCTGCAGTATCTGAGGAGTCACGAATGGTGCTGAACATTGTGCTGTCATCAGCAAACATCCCCACTTCTGACCTTATGATGGAAGGAACACTGATGAAGCAGCTGAAGATGGTTGGGCCTAGGACACTACCCCGAGGAACTCCTGCAGTGATTCCTGGAACTGAGGTGATTGAACTCCAACAACCACAGCCACCTTCCTTTGGGCTAGGTATGACTCCACCCATCAGAGAATTTTCCCCGATTCCCATCGACTCCAGTTTTACTAGGTCTCCTTGATGCCATACACTGTCAAATGCTGCCTTGGTGTCAAGGGCAGTCACTCTCATCTCATCTCTGGAGTTCAGCTCTTTTGTCCATGTTTGAACCAATGAGGTCAGGGGCTGAGTGCTCTTGGCGGAACCCAGACTGAGTGTCAGTGAGCAGGTTATTGCTAAGAAAGTGCCGCTTGATAGCACTGTTGATGACACCTACTATCACTTCACTGATGATCAAGAGTAGACTGATAGGGCGGTAATTGGCTGGGTTGGATTTGTCCTATTTTTTGTGTATGGGACATGGCTGGGCAATTTTCCATATTGCCGAGTAGATGTCAGTGTTGTAGCTGTACTGAAACAGCTTTGGCTAGGAGCGCGGCAAGTTCTGGAGCACAAGTCATCGTACTATTGCCGGAATGTTGTCAGGGCATATAGCCTTTGCAATACCCAGTACCTTCAGCTATTTTTTGATAATATGTGGAGTGAATGGAATTGGCTGAAGACTGGCATCTGTGATGCTGGGGACCTCCAGAGGAGGCCAAGATGGATCATCCACTCGGCACTTCTGGCTGAAGATTGTTGTGAATGCTTCAGCCTTATCTTTTGCACTGATATGCTGGGCTCCTGAGGATGGGGATATTTGTGGAGCCTCCTCTTCCAGTGAGCTCTTTAATTGTCCACAACTGGATGTGGCAGGACTGCAGAGCTTAGATCTAATCTGTTGGTCGTGGGATTGCTTAGCTCTGTCTATCGCATGCTGCTTGACAGTCAAGTAGTCCTGTGTTCTAGTTTCACCAGATTGACATCTCATTCTTAGGGATGCCTGGTGCTGCTCCTGGCATGCCCTCCTCCACTCTTCATTGAACCAGGGTTGATCCCATGGCTTGGCGGTAATGTTAGAGTGGGGATATGCCGGGCCATGAGTTTGCAGATTGTCATTGAATACAATTCTGCTGATGGCCCACAGCGCCTCATGGATGCCCAGTCTTGAGTTGTTAGATCTGTTCAAAATCTAATCCATTTAGCATAGTGGTAGTGCCACACAACACAATAGGGGCATCCTCTATGTGAAGACGGGGCTTCGTCTCCATGAGGATTGTGCAGTAGTCACTCCTATTGATGCTGTCATGGACAGATGCACTGTGGGCAAGGAAGTCAAACTGCTAAAAAGTCAATAAAAAGGAATGAAACCAGGCGGACCACGCGGCATCGACATAGGCACCATAAAAGAAAAAGGCAGCCCAGTTTGTACATGCTTGCACTGTAAACTAAATTTAGACCTTTTTGCATTCCATCTTACTCAAACCCCAACTAATACCTTATTTTATACTATGCTATCTGTGTTTCTCAATCTGTTTTCCATCTGGTTTCTCCTTTCTAATGCTACATCTAGTTCCCAACCTCTTTCAAGTTATGTTTTACCATTCCAATAGCAGTAGCAAACCACCACGAGATATGCAACCCAACCGACCTGTACAAGGTCCCACCTCCCCCAGGACCAGTCCCAATGTCCCAGGAATCTAAAAACCCTCCTGTCTACCCAATCTTTCCAGCCACACATTCATCTGCTCTATCCTCCTATTTCTCCAGGTGTCATGCACTAGTGAGTAATCTGGATATTCACTACATTTTGAGGTCCTACTTGCTAGTTTCTTTCCTAGCTCCCTAAAATCTACCTGCAGGGCCTTTCCCTCTTTCTGCCCATGTCATTGGTTTAAATATGGAACAGTGGTAGTGTTGTGATATTGTCACCGGACTGGGTATTCCAGAGACCCAGAGTAATCATCTGGGGACCCGGGTTCGAATCCCACCATAGCAGATGGTGAAATTTGAATTCAATAAAAATCTGGAATTTAAAGTCTAATGATATCCATGAAACCATTGTTGATTCTCTTAAAAACACATCTGGTTCACTAATGTCCTTTGGGAAGGAAATCTGTCTACATGTGACTCCAGATCTGCAGTAATGTGGTTGACTCTTAAATGCCCTCCTAAATGGGCTAGCAAGCCACTCAGTTGAATCAAACTGATAAAAAGGAATAAAACTGGATGGGCCATCTGGTATTGACCTAGGCACCAGAAATGACAAATACAAGCCTAACCCTGTCGATCCTGCAAAGTCCTCCTTACTAGGGGGCTTGTACCAAAATTACTGAGGGCTTGAACCAAAATTTGGAGAGGTGTCTCGCAGACAGGTCAAGCAACAATCCAACACAGTCATACTCACGGAATCATATCTTACAGGTAACTTCCCAGACACCACCATCACCATCCCTGGGTATGTCCTGTCCCACCGGCAGGAAAGGCCCAGCAGAGGTGGCGGCACAGTGGTATACAGTGGGAGTGAGTTGCCCTGTGAGTTCTCAACATCAACTCCAACCCCATGAAGTCTCACAGCATCAGGTCAAATATGTGCAAGGAAATCTCCTGCTGATTACCAAGTACCGCCCGTCCTCAGCTGATGAATTAGTGCTCCTCCATGTTGAACACCACTTAGAGGAAGCACTGACAATAGCAAGGGCACAGAATGTACTCTGGGTGGGGGACTTCAATGTCTATCACCAAAAGTGGCTTGGTAGCACCACCAACCAAGTTGGTCGAGTCCTAAAGGACAGAGCTACTAGACTGGGTCTGCAGCAGGGGGTGAGGGAACCAACAAGATGGAAAAACATACTTGACCCCATCCTCAACAGCACCTCATTTCTGCCCCAGGGACACCCCCCCTTTACAAGAATCAACAATGGTTTCACAATCATCAATAGACTTATAATTCCAGATTTTTATTGAATTCAAGTTTCACCATCTGCCATGGTGGGATTCGAACCCGGGTCCCCAGATGATTACTCTGGGTCTCTGGAATACCCAGTCCCGTGACAATATCACAACACTACCACTGGCCCATATTGGTACCAACAACATGGGCAGAAAGAGGGAAAGGCCCTGCAGGTAGATTTTAGGGAGCTTGGAAAAAAACTAGCAAGTAGGGCCTCAAAATGTAGTGAATCTCCAGATTACTCACTAGTGCATGACACAATAGGAGGATAGAGCAGATGAATGTGTGGCTGGAAAGATTGGGTAGACAGGAGGGTTTTTAGATTGCTGGTACATTAGGACTAGTTCTGGGGGAGGTGGGACTGGGTTGATTAGGTTGCATCTCTCATGGTGGTTTGCTACTGCTATTGGGAATGGTAAAAAATAACTTGGCGGAGGTTGGGAACCAGGATGTAGCATTAGAAAGGAGAAACAAGATGCAAAACAGATTGGGAGACACAAATAGCATAGTATAAAATAAGGTATTAGCTGGAGTTAGAGTAAGATGGAATGCAATAAGTTCTAAATTAAGTTTACAGCACACGCATGCAAAGGCACAAAGCAAGGTAAATAAAGTTGGTGTGGTGAGGTGCAGGTGCAGATAGTCGTATGGGAATATGATGCTGTGATAAAGGAGGCTCAAAAAAGGACAGAACTGAGTACTAAATATTCCTGGATACAAGTTCTTCAGGAAAGATGGGAAGGAAAGAAAGGAGGAGGGATGGCAGTATTAAGGAGAATATTACAGAGAGGGCTGTCCTAAAGGGTCAAAGACAGAGCTATTTGGTTCTATCGGGTAAAAAACAACAAAGGAACCATTACACTGCTCTATGTATTCTATAGGAAACAAAGCAGTGGTAAAAGATATAGAAGAGCCCATTTGCAGGGAAAGTACAATTAGATGCAAAAACAGCAGTGGTGGTGGGGACTTTAATTCTAATACAAACTGGGATAGTAATAGTATAAAGGGGAGAAAGGGGGAGGAATTTTTTTGGAAGTGTTTCCAGAGGAATTTTCTAGAACAGTGTGGGCTGGATCTAAGGGGCATCGCAGCCCCTGCCCTCCTGGCTGAAAAGTCATATGATACCAATGGCAGCCCAACGACAGGAGCAGCTTTATTGCTTTAAGGTGAGACTTCCACCCCTTTCTCAGGAGGAAGTCCTGCCTCTGAGAGCTGTCCACCAATTGGATAGCCGGCAGGTTTGTAGTCCCTGCAGTACCAACTGGGAACGGTGGTCACTGCTGGGACTACAGACAGTCCCATCACACCGAGGAGCCCAGGTTAAGTCAGAGGTTGGGGGTCTCAGCAAGGAGGGTTGGGGGCCAGATTCAAGAGACCTGGGGAGAGATAAAGAAAAGGATGGGAGGGAGGATGACCTTGAGGGGTGGAGAACCTCACCTCCACCAACACCAGTCTACACAGCTAAAACTGCCGAGCTTCACGCAAGGCACAGGCCTCATCCCACTGTGGGTAAAATACCAGCATTAACTTGATACTTAAAGGCCTCAATAGGGGGCAAGGGCAGGCAGGCCACCTGATACTTCCCCCGCCCCCATAAAATTTCAGACAGGTCAAGGGCAGGCGAGTAGATGGAGGAAAGGTCACACACTGTATTTTATGTGCCCCCACCCACTTCAAACCCACCGGCGAGGACGCATAAAATCCAGTCCTGTGTTTTCAACCGAATGAGGAAGGCGGCCTTGCTGCATCTGGTTCTGGGGACTGAAGTGACTCAAGTGGATCAAATGTCAGGAGGAGAATTTCAGGAACTAGTGATCATAGTATCATAAGGTTTAGGTTAGCTATGGAAAATGGCAAGGAGAAATCTAAAGCAAAAATACTAAATCGGAGGAGAGCCAATTTCAGTTGGGTGAGAACATAATTGTCCCAGATAAACTGGAATTATACCAGCAAAACTGTAACAGAACAACGGGCTGCCTTTAAAGAGAAAATGGTTTGGGTACAGTTGAGATAAATTTCCACTAGTGGGAAAGGCAGGGCAAAAAGCCAGAGCTTCCTTGATGACAAGAGAGATATAGAGTCAGAAGCAGCAGAAAAAGGTTGCAAATGACAGATGCCAGGTTGATAATACAAGTGAGAACCAGATTGAATACAGAAAGTTCAGAGGGACAGTGAGAAAGGAAATAAGAGGGTAAAGAGAGCGTATGAAAATAGACCAGCAACTAACATAAAATGGAATCCAGAAGCCTTCAATAGGCATATAATAGTAAAAGGTGGTAAAGGAAGGATGGAGCTGATTAGGAACCAAAAAAAGGATTTATACCGAGGTAGAGGGCATGGTTGAGGTGTTAAATGAGTACTTAGTATCTGATTTTACCAAAGAATATGAGGCAAGATGTGTCAAGTGAAAGAGGAAGTAGTCGAGACATTGGACGGGCTGCAAGTTTATAAAGAGGTATTAGAAAGGCTGGCTGTACTTAAAGTTGATAAGTCACCAGGACCAGATGGGAATCATCCGAGGATACTGAGGGAAGTTAAGGGAAGAAATTGCAGAGGCACTGCCCATTATCTTCTAATCATTACTAGGTACAGGGATAGTGCAACAGTACTGGAGATACTCTTGTTACATACTCTTGTTACACCCTTGTTCAAAGAAGATTTTAAGGGCAAATCCAGCAACCACAGGTCAGTCAACTTAACCTCAGTGGGGGGAAAGCTTTAGAAACAATCATCCAGGGTAAAATTAACAATCACTTGGGCAAGTGTGGATGAATCAAGGAATGCCAGTAAGGATTTGTCAAAGGCAAATCATGTTTAACTAACTTGTTTTGAATATTTTTGACAAGGTAACAAAGGAGGCTGATGAGCATGATGCAGCTGATGTGGCATACACAGACTTTTAAAAGGTGTTTGATAAAGTGTTACATAATAGACTTGCCAGGAAAGTTGAAGCCCAGTGAATAAAAGGGTCGGTGGCAGCACGGATACAAAGTTGGCTGAGTGACAACAGAGTAGTGGTGAACAGTTATTTTTAAGACTGGAAGAAGATATCGAGTGTGATTCCCCAGAGGTCAGTACTAGAAACCCCTTCCTTTTCTTGATCCATATTATTGACCTGGAGCTGGTGTACAGGATACAATTTTAAAATTTTCAGGTAACACAAAACTTGGAAAGTATTGTGAACTGTGAAGAGGATAATGATAAGACTTCAAGAGGAATGAGTGGAATGGTCGAATGAGCAGGCAGATGAAGTTTATTGAAGAGAAGTATAAAGTGATACATTTTGATAGGAAGAATAAGAAGCATTTTAAAATAAAGGGTGCAAATCTAAAGGGGGTGCAGCAAAACAGAGAGACCTAGGAATAAATGCATTGAAGGTTGCAGAGCAGGTTGAGAAAGTGGTTAGAAAGTCACACAGGATCCTAGGATTTATAAATAGAGGGACAGAATACAAAATTAAATTATATTGGACCGTTATAAAACATGGTTCGGCCTGAACTGGAGCGGTGTTTCCAAGCCTGGGCACCACACTTCACAAGAATCTAAAGGCCTTAGAGAGGGTGCAGAAAAGATTCACAAGAATGTCTCCAGGGATGAGGGAGTTCAGTTTTGTGGTAGATTGGAGAAGCTGAGGTTGTTCTTAGAGAAGAGAAGGTTGAGAGGAGATTTGATAAAAGGTGTTCAAAATTATGAGGGGTCTAAACAGAATACAGAGAAACTGTTCCTACTGCCACAAGAATTGAGAACTAGAGGACACTAATGTCAGGTAAATTGCTAAAAAAAATAAGCCAACATGAGGAAAAACCTTTTTTATGCAGCTGGTAATTAGGACCTGGAATGCACTGCCTGAGTGTGTGGTGGAGGCAGATTCAATATGGACTCTCTAAAGGTATTGGATAAGCAATTCAAGAGAGAAAATGTGCAGGGCTACAGGGAAAAAGCGGTGAGTGGGACCAGCTATGCTGCTGCTACAGACAGCTGGCATGGACACACCCTTCTGAGCTGTAAGCAATCTATGATCCTACTAAAGATAGATTACAGCATCCTCCAAATGAACCATCATGTCTGAATTTTATATTATATCTCAATCTAATCGGTGTCTGTGATTCGTCTAATATAGCAGAAACGCAATTAAATAAGTTGTTCAACACCATAATACTACAAACTGATGTTAGAAATCGGAATCCCAGCTTTAAATGAATCACAGTCAAGACATCGATAGAAAGTCATTTCAACATTGCTCAAGTCAGAAGCCCATCATGTGCTGCCCAAGGGTGCCATCTGATGCCACAAAGTACATTCTGAAAATGGTGCACGTTGGGAAATAAAGCAAACATTCATGCTGACAGAGAATGCCAAAAGATTAAACAGCACAGTATTTCAGCAGAATAAATGATGCTCGGTTCATTTAAATTGCAGCACACTAATGGGAGAGCATGTCTGCTAGCAACCAAAGCCAAGTATGCCTCATAATTTGGAACAGGGAGCAGGATCCATGTCACACCAGTAAGTGAGCTACATATGATTAAGTTACTGAGTCAGGCAGAATCATGACTAAACATCATGTACAACTCACAATCCAATTTGTTTCTCATGCAGTGCTTGGGCTACAGCTTCTCCCTTCCTCTCCGGAGAATAATTATACATCTGCACAACCTACCACCCCCACCTAACAATTTTCTATGCTCGCTTTTCCTTGGTCTTTTTTATTTACTAGTCTCATCTGTTTACCTCAGTTGCCACCATCAGGGAAGATAGTTTCAGAAGTTAGATGGTCAGGTTAGAGACAGCAGTAAAGGCGGTTCTAGGGTTGGGTGGCAAGGTTTATTCAACAAGTTACATGGAGTAAGCCCAACTGGACAGTCTCCAATCATAAGTCTAGACGGGATGTCAATAGGCCATGCAACTCTGGGGGTGAAGAACAAAATCACAAATAAAGCAGAAACTGTTCATGTCAGACAACTTTCACATATAGTCCCTTTTCATTAAGCATCACCAGCAAAGAGCGGGCTCATTTTCCTTTCCTTAGCTTGAAGAGGCTGAGGCCAAGGCCTACCATAACAACTAACTGAGATAATATCATTCAGCCAAGACCAGTGATTGCAAATGTAAACTGTTTCATCTATAAAGTGCATTATTCAATAAAGCATAATGATCATGGGAGCCATAAAACTTTACAATTTTAGGAACTGCTCTTAAAATTTACAGTTTTCTGGCTTACAATTCTAGGTCTTATCTCTAAATTATCTTGATGGTCCTGGTTCTCATGTTCCATTCAATTTCCAATCCAGCACCAACCCAATAGTACATCCTCACTTAAATCTGTAGGCCAAACTACAAAATAAATCCTAACCTTGGATTGTATAGGAAGTGCATACAGGAGCTGACCAGACACCATAAAGCAGAGCAAGACTCACAGGGTGGGGATTGGTGCTCTGCTTAGAGTCAGTTTGGACTTTCATCCTTAACTTATACCCTGAAAATTAAAATCAATGTAAAGCTGCTTCAGCTTCAAAGCTACACAAATCTTGTGCCATGTCAAGGCATCATGAGATATTCCATGTGCCTCTCTGCCAGCTTGCCATCCAAATCACCAGTATTTTCCAACTAATTTCCTGACTGAATCAGAGTTCAAAGCAATTTCAACTTTTCACTTGTTAAATAATCCATTAGATGATTTGAAGACTCACTTTAATTATGGATTTAATGGATTATTCATTATGGATTTTATTATTATAGAAAGCAATTATGTAGCTGCTCAAATAGTCAACATTAAATAGTATCAGGATAATAGAAAGTGCAACAGGTTCGAGGATCAAACATATAACATGATGCTCAACGGAAAAATACTTTTTCCTAAGAAGCATATGTTCAATGAAATGTAAGTTCTACTTATCCAAGGCAATCAGTTTAATTGTTATAGAATAAACTATTATGTTAAATACTTACTAATCAGTACCTCTGCAATATCTCTTACCTGCAGGGGCAAAGGAGTTTCTTTGTAGCTGGGCAAGATCTTAAATGTGATGCCACCACTGCAATCCTTTAATATTTCTTGCAGTACTTTTGGGTCAGACCCGACTTCTCTGCCATTTACTTCTTTAATGATATCACCTGCATGGAGAAGACCTTGCCGGTCAATCATACCACCGTGGAGGATCCTTGCAATTACCAGTTCATTATTCTCCACCCTAAAGGTAACACCCTACAAAAAAAAGATAACTGAAGCTTATTTGATGTTGATGCTTCCTCAGCAAAATCAGAAGAAAAGCAACCACTTAGGCAATTGGAGTTAAGTGTGAAAATCGGTTGCAAAATTCATCCCGGCAAATGAGAAAACAGTAAACATTTCCCTTTCCACTACTGCCTCATGGTAGTCATATCATACTTTTTGGCACTCTCCATATAACAGGATAAGACTGACTTTTCTTTCTGTACAAAGATAAAAATAATTATGTTATAAAATATACTCATAATACAATATAATGGCAGCTGAGACTTTACTTTAGAACAGTTGCCTTCACAAATGTGACGCTTAATCTCTACTTAATTTTTTTAGTCTGCCTGCCAACCATATCAGAAGGGAGGCAACTGGTATAGCACTTTGGGAATTAAAAGCATCTTCTACGCATTTAATCACCACAGAACAGACTAAATACCACACAGCATAGCAGGAGGCCATTCAGCCTGTCGTGTCCGCGCCAGCTCTCTACAAGAGTAACTTAACTAATCCCACTTCCCTGCCCCTTTCCCATAGCTCTGAAAATTTCTCTCAATCAATTCTCTTTTGAGGATCATGATTGAATCTGCCTTCATTACACACTCAAACAGTGCACTCAAATCCTAACCACTCAATGCAAAAATAGTTTCCCTTATGTCACCACTGGTTCTTTTGATAATAACCTTGAAATCGATATCCTCTGGTTCCTGATCCCTGTCAATAGAAGGAATTTTTACTGATCCAATCTGTCTAGACCCCTCCGATTTTGAACACTTCTATTAAATCTCCTCTCAACCATTTTTTTCTCTTTAGAAACAACAACCCCCGCTTCTACAATCTACCAACATAACTGAAGTCCCTCATCCTTGGAATCATTCTCGTAAATCTTTTCTGCATCCTCTCTAATGCTTTCACATCCTTCCTAAGGTTTGATGCCCAGAATTGGACACAATACTCTGGCTAAGGTCAAGCCAGAGGTTTAGAAAGGTTCATCATAATTTCCTTGCTTTTGTTCTCTATGCCTCTATTTATATTTATTTACATCCAGGATCCCATATGCCTTTTTAACCACTTTCTCAATCTGCCTGGTCACTTTCAACAATTTGAGCACATTTACCTGCACTTCATTTAGAATTGTATCTTTTATTTTGCATTGCCTCTCTTTGTTCTTCTGCCCTAAAGGTATCACTTCACACCTCTCTGCATTAAATTTCATCTGCCAGGTGTCCACACATTCCACTAACTTATGTCCTCCTTGCACTATTTTCCTCATAGTTCACAATGCTTCCAAAGTTTTGTCCTCTGCGAATTTTGAAATTATTTCTCTTCTATTTTCAATATTCAGAAAGAGAAAAGGGAGGATTCCTTCCCCTTCCACAAAACAATTCATGACTAGTCTCTATATCAATTTTATGAAGCCAACATGTTCCTAGCTATTCTCACCTGAAGCTATCACAGTACGTTCACTTGTGCCAAACAAAATGAAGGGTACACATTGGTCCAAAAACTTATAAGTTAGAGGAGTACTTCTGTATGGAATTGTCATCTCTATTATACTTATAGCTGAAGTGACCATATCAATAAATAGTGAAAGCCACATAGAGAAAAGTGAACCGAACTATGATCCTCTGCCTGTGTTGAATTAGCTGATCTTGGCTGGAACAGTGGTAGGGACACTATAATTGGCTTCTGCATCTATGTTATAGAGGGCAAAATCAACAATAGTTTCTGATTATGCAACAAGCTCGGCTGGAAACATGCAGGTGATTGATTGATCATCACAGACATGCCGAGACAAATAGCAAGATCGCCATGTAGTTTGGTTTCACATGACAAAAAGGCAACTTGGCATGAGGTATCACACAATTACTGGCACCTGCAGAGCTAGAACCCAGCAAGATATTAGGAGAGGAAAAGAGAAAACTGGTAGAAAAAGGAAACAAAAAAATCTTGCATTCACCTTTAAAGTTTTTTTTTTCTTTTATGTCAGTATTCTAAGCTCATCCAGCCCTGGTTCAGACTGCAACCTCTCAAGCCTGTGCCTAAATGCTAAACTAGTTCAGACCCATGAGTACTCAGGAATGGGGAGTTGCCCAGGTAGCAGTTCTAGGATTAGTGTGATCTAAAGTGGCTTGATGATTGCAGGAACTCTGCAACACTACAAACAGAAGAATCCAATTTATAAATAAGCAAATACCCATGATGAGTCCATCACCAACTCTGAAATAAAAACTAAATGCTTACCAAAGGCTCCATGGCCTTCTTTTGAATTCCAATCATGCGAACAGCATCTCCTGATGCTGTCTGGTTGCTCAAGATTTCATTTAGCAGACTGGGGCTGGAGGGTGGTGTTTCATAACACTTCGATGCAACCAAATCATGGGCTTCCAAAAGTGACTGCAAACATGAAGGAAAAAACATTATTTCCTAAATACTGATGCAGAATCTATTTAACAAAGTGATCCCCAATTTCAGTGGAAATGTTCTACTTCATTGTAATCACACCATAAACCTCAGGCCCTCATTAATTAATATAACACATTCCTAACACTGACCACTCATATACTGTGTTAATTATATATCTGCCTCTGCTTCCCAATATTCTTAGTAGTTCCGTCCCACATTACAGTTGTTTTGAATCCATGGCATGCAGTCTGCCTACTACTGCTCCAAAATACTGCTTATTAACTAACAAGTGGTGCCACTTTGTAAAGCAAAACTGTTTTTTCCAGATTTTCCCTCATTTAAATTATTACTGCCTCATTCAGTATAAGTGACATTGACATTTGTTTGAAGACAGACACACTGGGACACTTTTGATGGTTAAAGATGGTCATGATTTAGACAAGGTGGGAATGGAGGGGTAGGGAGGGAAAGTGGCAACATGGTTGCAGTTAGGGCAACCCTTTGTTAACCAGCAATTCCCAATTTAATACTGAATGCATGGGGTTGATTTTGTCATTTGGGCAATCAAATGGTAGAACATGCTGGCCTGTTGCCTGTAACTGCAGCAGAGGCAGCCACAATATTCAGGCACCAAGGTCCTAGGGTCATGATGATTTGCATGTTGAAATGGATATACTACCTAAAAGATAGGCCAAATTCAAAACATTGGCAGAGGTGCACCAGGGTTAATGGGGCAGTAAAGATAGAGCCCCAATGAGGTGACCAGCCCCTTAATGTCTAGTGAAATAAGTAAAACCGATTTCCGCACATTGGTAGATTCCAAGGATGTTTTTTTTTTGTAAGGTGACGATCCGAATTCTCACTATTCTGGGTCACTCTCCCTAACCTCCCCCTTTTTCTTCCGCCTGCTGCCACCACCCCCATCTCACATAACTTTCATAAAATAAACATGGGGTCATGGGCTCCACGGTGGTAATGAGGATGAAATGCAAAATTGACAGTTTGATGGGTTACAAAGTTAACCTGATTGAGTAGATGCCATTAAGTTAAAAAGGTCACAGATGGCTGCAGTGGGCCTTATAACAATGATTTGCATTTATATAAAGTTTGAAGGTAGAAAGCATTCACAAATGCTTCACACAGGAGTAAATCATTTGAATTTCCAAATAGCCTTCACCAAGATACTAGACAGTAGATTCAAGACCAAGGTCAGAAAATGTGGAATCAGGGACAATTAGCAAAGTGAATACCAAGATGGCTAAAAAAATGAACAGAGAGTCAGGGTTAAAGGTATTTACACAGATTGGCATAAGCTAGGAAATGGTGTTCTACAAGGATCAATCCTGGAACCGCTGCTGTTCACTAATTAGACTCAGGAATCAGAAATACAATTTAAAATTTGGACTTAATATAATACATATATTAATACAAATACAGGAAGACGTGAATGAACTTGCAGAACAGGCGTGCAATTGGCAAATGATTTTCAATACAGGTAAGTGTGAGATGGTCCATTTTGGTAGGAGTAATGAGGCCACATACTTCTTGGAAAATAAAGTAGAGAAGCAGCGAGATTTGGGTACTCAATAAACAAACTACTAAAACAGCAACACGGGTTAATAAGGCCATTTAAAAAAAAAGGCAAACCAAGCACTGGGGTTCATTTCTAAACGGACAGAATTGAAAAGCAGAGAAGTTTAAGTTAAACTTGCATGTAACCTTGATTAGACTATCCTTGGGGTACGGTGAAGAATTTTGGTCTTGTTATATAAAGGATTAGTTTCTTCTTATGTAGTCCTGTGGGATAGAGGGTGTCTTGCTTCCACTCTGGTTTGATCAATTATGAGCTGGCTGCTAAGTCCAACGTACAATCTGCAGACTCTGCCACATGTGGGACAAGTGGTGCTTGAAGAGTTGTGTAGATGGGTTGTTTTTTTAGCTTTCCCTCTGACACCTTGACTTTGCCTCAGCAAGTTCCTGATGAAGCCTTTCAATGTATTTGATGCCTCACAGATGAGCCTTCTCCATTTTGATCAGTCACAAGCCAGGGACCCCCAATAGTCGACAGGGCTGTTTGACCTCTTGAGGGATGCTTTGAGGACATCCCTAAAGCATTACTGCTGTCCTCCTGGGAGACTCCTGCCACAACCAAGTTCTAGGCAGAGCAATCACTTCAGGAGTCTGGTGTCAGCCATATGGAAATCTGGACAACCTACAGCAGGTGCCTCAAAGCACTGGAAAAGTACCACCAGCGGTGCCTTCACAAGATCTTCCAAATCTAGTGGCAAGAAAGGCAGCCCAACAGCCACGTCCTCTCCCAAGCAATCTATTGTTACAGTACAAAAGCACTAATCACTCAAAGCCAGCTCCACTGGGCAAGACATATAGTTCATGTTAATTGTGAATCCTTAAGGAGTATCCTCCTTAAATTTGGCTGCCCTCTGAAATTTATCAGCATCCTCCGCCTACTCCATGATGACATACAAGCCATAATGCTCACCAACGAAACCACCACAAACCCTATCTCAGTGAAGACTGGGGTCAAACAAGGCTGTGTCATTGCACTGACTCTCCTTCTCCATTTGTCATTGTAATGCTGCACCTCACCTCCTGCTAATATGCAGGTGTGGAGATAATCTACAGAACAGATGGGAAACTGTTCAATCTATGCCACCTTCGATCAAGAACCAAAACCACACCAACCTCAGTCACAGAGCTTCAGTATGCAAATGACGTTTGTGTGCGTGCTCACTCAAAAACTGAGCTCCAGGTCATTGTCGATTCCTTCTCCAAAGCATATGAGAAAGTGGGTCTTTCACGAAACACTTTGAAGACTAAAGTCCTCTTCCAACCAGCTCCCACATTACTACACCTCTCCCCACTGATTAAGACCAATGGCGAGATCCTGCAAAATGTGGACCATCTTGGGAGCCTCCTCTCAATGAAGGCGGACATAGACGATGCAATTCCTCAGCGCCTCCAACGTGCCAGCTCAGCCTTCGGCCAATTAAGAAATAGAGTATTTGAGGACTAAGATCTCAAACCCTAAAAGGTGGTCATGGTTTACCAGGCAGCAGTGAGCCCCGTGCTCCTATAAGAAGAATACATTGATGGGGTCAGGTCAAAAGGATGGGAGGAGACTCATGTTAAGTAGAAACACTGAATTGGATCTGTTGGGCCAAGTGGCCTATCTTTGTGCTGTAAATTACTATGTAATATTATGACTGTAATCAGACAAAAATGGGTGTCAAGCCAAAGGAGAAAGTATTATGAAGGGTGACCAAAACCTTAGTCAAAGAGATAGGTTTTAAGGAAGGCCTTAAATGGAAGAGGAGGAGGAGGTAGAAAGGTGATCTAGATGGCACAAAGAGCCGATGGTAAGGCAAAAGGGAAGCACCAAAAGTCAGAATCAGTGGAACAGTATGGAAGATGGTGGATTAAGAGGCTGGAATTATAAATTACATTTTTGCTGTTCCCACATACAGAAGTCATATTAAAGCAATCAATGAAAAAGAAGCACGTACAACCTAAAACTGTACTCTCCCTTCTAAAACGAAAACAGAAAACCAAAGAACTAATCAGCAGATCTGGCAGGATCTGTGGAGAGCGAAACAGAGTTAACGTTTCAAATCATCAGACCCTCCATTCTAACCCCTCTCTGCAAGCAGCAACTACACTCTTGGCTTCTCCACTCAAATCATAACACAAGGCTAAACAGGTTTAAAGCAGAATTTAAAAAACACACCCACCACCTGGGCCCCAGTCCTATTGTAATTTAAATGTTAACACACAGAAAATTTCTGAAGTTAAGAAGCATTTTGCGAGTTGTTATCTAGCTCTTGCCAGAAACAGTGAAACACAACCAAGAACAATTAAAATGCAGCAGACCCAATGAAAGGTTAAGATATCAAACTGCAAAAGGAAACAAGTCTTTACATGTATAAAGGAACATGTGTTATTTTATTAAACTGTGTTCAATACCAAGCACGGTTTTATCAATCCTCACTTCACGGACAGAACCAATAAATCAATGTATGTTGAAAGGCAAAGACAACTAAGGGGTAGATTGTACAAAGTCATGTTCCCAACTTAAAATATTGCCTGCCAGGTGTTCACATCAGGAATCCATGTATATGTGCCATGACTTTTCATCCAGTAACTTCCATGCTTGTAAAATTGTGGGGTGATTCCTCTCTAAAGTCCAAACATAGACCAGTGTGCTCTCAAGTCATGTGTATAATGAGAATATTTGCTACCTGCCTGATGCCTTTGAAAATGATAAAGAAATACATGAGACCAAGGCTAAAAGCGTCAGTTTTAGAAGCATAAAAAAAATGTTCAGATCAAGACAATTTTGCAGCCCATGCTCCAGCTCAAATAGAAGCTCGTTTGGTGTATGGCGGTGGTGGGAGAAGGGGTGGGGGTTGGGGGGCAATTCCTTTGTGCTTCATCTACCATGAATTAACAGTGAGATCTTAAGACAAATCAGAAAACCAACAGCCTCAAACTTACCAATAATGTGTTATATTTGGATCATATTCAAAATTCTCAATTAGATCATAATTAGATCTCAATCAGACAAAATATATTTTTAAAAATTAATTTTGAGAGAAGTAGGAGAACATGAGGAAGTTTTTTTAATCTAAAACTCAATCCAGTTTAACATTTCCAACTCCAGAGTATAATGGATGATGCACACCAGCCGTTACCATATTTCTAATACCATCTGTTTTTAATGTTTATTGTCTAATAGAAATGAAATGGAAAACAGATCATATCCCAATGCAAAAGCATTAATTGAAAACAGGGAAGTCAGACCCTTAAACCATCACTATTAGCTGCTTAACTCAATTTTCATCAGAAAACCCCAAAAGAATTATAGCCATTAGAAAATTACTCTAAATGGACAGTACTCGCTCAACGTCGCCGTAATTTATTTGGCAGAATTTCAGAAATGCACACCATCCACACTACAACAGCAATTCAAATACAAAAGATTTAAGCTGCAATTTGTTTCGGCCATATGTCGAAAACAAGACACTTGGCACAGCTACAGCGACAAGGACACTAGGTCCATCTCCAAAATTCAAAACTGTATGCGCCAGATAAAATATGCAATCTTGGCAATGGACTCACTCTCACATCATCATTGTAAGAATAAAATCTAACAGAAATCACTAACTCTGCTCAGAGTACCTTAAAATATTAAATGTTAGATGAGAACAAAAACTAGGTTACAGCTTTAAATAAAACTGGTTTATTAAGCTTTCCTGGCACAGTAGCAGTCACAGTAGAGGATTATAAAGATTAC
Source organism: Cetorhinus maximus (assembly GCF_964194155.1). Lineage (NCBI taxonomy): Eukaryota > Metazoa > Chordata > Chondrichthyes > Lamniformes > Cetorhinidae > Cetorhinus > Cetorhinus maximus. Next base: position 125,029,880 of record NC_135881.1, on the reverse strand, counting down.
GCTGCTAAAATCTTTTACACAGATGTCTCATCAATAGAGGTTTTACATTGGAAGAAGTGATAATAAACAAAACAGGTTCATGAAAATTTAGTGGAAATCCCTTGTTTAAGCAGCTTTGGTAAATAAAAATAGTTAAATGCTTAATATCAAAATAAAAACTTCCTAAATTTCAAAACACCAGGGGTTTTTGAAGCTCCATAGCTAGATCTTTATGTATGTAGGATTTAATGAAGTTGCTGGCTCCTCAGTAGATCATAGGACTTTAAAATTAAACTGGCTATTTGGAAAATGACATCACAAGTCTGACTGTAAAACCCACAGCAAGTTTGTTGGCCCACTTAAAAAGCAATATTTATATTATTTAAAATTTATCACAATTCAAAATTTCAGATATTTTGCAACATTAGCCAAATATCCATTGTGTAAACAATACATTAGTGATGTATCTTTAGAGAGGCATTTCTGGCGAATTCCTGCTTCTATCAATGTCAGTGCTTCATGACTACCCTTAAACATGAGTTAACTCAAAGACTAGATCTGATTGTTATAGAGAAGTTATGCTGTTGAGACACTTTATTCTAGGAGTTAACAGTGCTCAATAAAGTTAATAAGCCTCAAATTAATTTAGGAACACTTCAAATTTGTGCAATTTTTTAAGAAATAAATTCCTCTCAAATTCCTTTTGTGAATCTGGACAAAAGGTTTACCTTCACTGAGTCCTCTTGCAAGAGGAACAATGTAGCTGCTCAATGTGTCATCTTAAAATTGTACCTCAGGGCATCCGAAAGATGTTGTAAAAAAACAGAAAATTCTGCAGTCATTCAATGACCTTTTCTCGAACCCAGTTTGGTCTAATGGTTAGGAGAATATGCTGTAAGCGAAAGACATGTTCGCTTCTGAATTTGGTTTGTGTGGATGTTTACCAATGATAAAACCAATTACACATTGAGGAATTATTTAGACCAAAGTATCAAAACGAACGTTTCTCCTTCCCAACTATTTTTAGCTATTGAGAATATTATTCTTATAGAGAAGATATAAGACGACAGAGAGAGGTATTTCAATTCAGTAATCCAAGACAGAACCAACCCCGTGAGCTGGTCAAAAATAAAAACAGAAAATGCTGGAAAAACTCAGAAGGTCTGGCAGCATCTGTGGAGAGAGAGAGACAGAGTTAACATTTCAAGTAACGTTTCTGTATGATTCTTTGAGTTAGCATCTTTCCTTAAGTTACCAATTACAAGTCCCCCTTCATTTCAACATTTGTTAGCATTCATTGACAAAGTTATTATTGGTCTACCTTGTTTATCTCAGAAACCCAAAGGAAAAGCTGTACAACTGCAGCCTGTACCTGAAAGTGTGGCTCCTTCAGAATTTTGGCCAACTCTGTGGCAGTGTCATTATGATCGACTATGCAGCTGATGTCTTCAAGAATTTGCTTCACAAGGTCCACGTTATTCTCTCTCACAGCTTCCAGTTTGGTTTCTTCAAGTCGCTCATGAGCCTGTAGCAGGCAAACACAGTAACACATGCAATTTCTCACAGCACATTAACCTACAGGGTATAGGTACAGCAGCAGTAATCGTACAGAAAGTACAAGCAGACAAAGGATCTCACTTGACCACAAGAACAAAACTCATCAGAATTGCTCTGGAGACAATTTTTAGATAAGCAATAGGTAAAACTTGAAATATTTAATGAACCTCAAGCCACAGAACTAATCAAAATCTATCAGGCTATTTTACATTAAAAAATCCATCTTTACAGTTATTCAGTATCACTGATTCAATAGAATTATATACTAGTAAAAACAGGCAAATTAAACATGAGAAGTTTCTGCTAAAATATATACTGTATTCTGCCCAACATAGCTCTCTCATTACTTAAAGATAACTGATTAAACTTGAAACATCTGAATAGAAAGAAAGGCAATCAAGTTAATATAGCTGATAACTGAATGTACTATACCCATTCTTTTCTGCTCCCAAATTTTGTTAATGTTTGGAAGGAGAATATTTCCTACTTTGAATCTAGTTATAAAGAAAAAAAACACTCCCAGTTCCGGAACCACAAAGATCAAATGTAAAGTTCCCTATATACTGTTCCAACAATGGACTTTATTCTTAACCTCTTTTATAAGTTACATTAATCACAGTTTTAAGTCAGTTCTGAACAAATGACATTAAAAATGTGATGGGTGCTAGTTAAATGTTTTGAACTGAAGTCTTCATTATTTTTTCCTTCTAAGTTCCTCCCATTTCCCTCTCCATTTTTTTCACTATATGTCCAATGAGCAAAACATATGCATGTCTACACAATACCAAATTAATAAGGAAGAACATTTCCTATTCATTCCTGAGTCAAATGCCTGTGTTCACCTTATACTTCCACTCAAATAATGAGATGTTCTTGGAAATGTAATAAGTTTAGTTAATGCCAATAAGCATTGCACTCTGGACTAATTACTGTTCAAATCTTTCATTGTTAAAAATTGCAAAATTTTAGGTTATAACCAAAGGCAGATATGTGTGTTGAAAATTAAGCCAGCCTGTGGTGGGTTTGTACTTGTAACACATTTGCCATGAATGCTCATTAAGGTGAAACAGTTTTCAATAACATCCTACCCTCAAGACAAAGTCAATGGTGCACGAGAATCTTGTGGCATTCGGTTCACACTCATTTAAAGGTGACATGCACTGTGAGCTTCGTGCAGTTGTGATTTTCCTTGTTTAACTCTAAGGCACGTAGGAGAAAAGTAGAATGGGCTCTCGCATGGAGGCTCGGGACCGGCAAGGGTGATTCAGTGGTGAGGGGGTTTTTGGAGTGGGGTTGAGGGCATGGAGGGGTGGATGAGGGATCCAGTGGAGGGCAGAGAATGGAATCAGGGCATGGATGCCCCCAACTCGATTCGTGCCAACAATGAGGCCCTCTGACTCAGCCAGTAAATAATGATGATGCACACATGAATAAAGTGAAAGCAATGTACTGTGAAATATTTGCAAGTGAAATTTAATTTTGAACAACACCTACACCACCTGTTTGCTCTCAGTAAGTCTTATGTTAATGGCAATGCAGTTAGGCAGGAAATTGGCCGTGATGCAGAGCCTCTATGTTTGACCAGGGAGGTCAATAGGCTGCCTGTAGATGCAGCATTGACAACTGACGGCAGTTTTCACCTATGTAAAGCACCCCCTGCTGCCAAATCAAATGTGTTTTGCATGTAGGCCAATGGCGCTTGGAATTATAATTTTTCAGAAAAGGGCAAAAAGAGGGAAAGCGGAAGTGGCACTCAGTTCCGATAATGACATCAGGAATGACAGCTGTTGACAAAATCTCAGCCACTGTGTAGTAAGGAAGATTACCATCATCCAATTGCCACAGACCATATAACTTGTATTTTAACAGTGCCTTTAATGGAGTAAAACATCCCACGGTGCAAAAACCTTTGGAGAAAAGCCTAGCTTGATTGGTTTGGGAAACCACATGCTTATCACATGTTAAATACCCTCATGAAATTGCAGGTAGACAGCACTGAACATGGTTTCACACCAGGATGCGGAGAAACATAGAAATATACAAACTAGGAGCAGGAGGGCATTCGGCCCTTCGAGCCTGCTCTGCCATTCATTATGATCATGGCTGATCATCCAACTCAATAGTCTACTCCCACTTTCTCCCCATATCCTTTAACCCCTTTTGCCCCAAGAGCTATATCTAACTCCTTCTTGAAAACATACAATGTTATGGCCTCAACTACTTTCTGTGGTAACGAATTCCACAGGCTCACCGCTCTTTGGGTGAAGAAATTTCTCCTCATCTCAGTCCTAAATGGTCTACCCCATATCCTCAGGCTGTGATCCCTGGTTCTGGACTCCCCCACCATCAAGAACATCCTTCCTGCATCTACCCTGTTTAGTCCTGTTAGAATTTTATAGGTTTCTATGAGATCCCCCCTCATTCTTCTGAACTCCAGCGAATATAATCCTAACCGACTTAATCTCTCCTCATAGGTCAGTCCCGCCATCCCAGGAATCAGTCTGGTAAACTTTTGCTGTGCTCCCTCAATAGCAAGAACATCCTTCCTCAGATAAGGAGACCAAAACTGCACACAATATTCCAGGCGTGGTCTCACCAAGGCCCTGTACAATTGCAGCAAGACATCCCTGTTCCTGTACTAGAATCCTCTGGCTATGAAGGCCAACATACCATTTGCCTTCTTTACCGCCTGCTGCACCTGCATGCTTACCTTCAGCGACTGGTGTACGAAAACTCCCAGGTCTCGTTGCACATTCCCCTCTCAATTTATAGCCATTCAGATAATGTCTTCCTGTTTTTGCCACCAAAGTGGATAACCTCACATTTATCCACATTATACTGCATCTGCCATGCATTTGCCCACTCACTCAGCTTGTCCAAATCACACAGAGTCTCTGCATCCTCCTCACATCTCACCCTCTCACCTAGCTTTGTGTCATCTGCAAATTTGGAGATATTACATTTAATTCCCTCATCTAAATCATTAATATATATTGTGAATAACTGGGGTCCCAGCGCCGATCCCTGCGGTACCCCACTAGTCACCGTCTGCCATTCGGAAAAAGACCCGTTTATTCCTACTCTTTGTTTCCTGTCTGACAACCAGTTTTCTATCCATCTTAATACACTACCCCCAATCCCATGTGCTTTAATTTTACACGCCAATTTCTTATGTGGGACTTTGTCGAAAGCCTTCTAAAAGTCCAAATAAACCACATTCACTGGCTCCCCCTCATCAACTCTACTAGTTACATCCTCGAAAAATTCCAATAAATTTGATAAGCATGATTTCCCTTTCCTAAATCCATGCTGACTCTGTCTGATTCTGCCACTGTTTTCCACGTGCTCAGCTATTAAGTCTTTTATAATGGACTCCAGAATTTTCCCCACTACCGATGTCAGGCTGACTGGTCTATAATTCCGTGTTTTCTCTCTACCTCCCTTTTTAAATAGTGGGGTTATATTAGCTACCCTCAAATCCGTAGGAACTGTTCCAGAGTCTATTGAATCTCGGAAGATGACCACCAATGCATCCACTATTTCTAGGGCCACTTCCTTAAGTACTCTGGGATGTAGATTATCAGGCCCTGGGGATTTATCAGCCTTCAATCCCATCAATTTCCCCAACACCATTTCCCTACTAATACTGATTTCTTTCAGTTCCTCCCTCTCACTAAACCCTATTGTCCCCAATATTTCTGGTATGTTATTTGTGTCTTCCTTTGTGAAGACAGAACCAAAGTATGTATTTAGTTGGTCAGCCATTTCTTTGTTTCCCATTATAAATTCCCCTGTTTCTGACTGTAAGGGACCTACATTTGTCTTCCCCAATCTTTTTCTCTTCACATACCTATAGAAACTTTTATAGAGTCAGTTTTTATGTTCCCTGCAAGCTTACTCTTGTACTCTATTTTCCCCTTCTTAATCAATCTCTTGGTTCTCCTTTGCTGAATTCTAAACTGCTCCCAATTCTCAGGCCTGTTACATTTTCTGGCCAATTTGTATGCCCCTTCCTTGCATCTAATAATATCTCTAATTTCCCTTGTAAGCCATGGTTTGGCCACCTTTCCTGTTTTACTTTTGCACCAGGCAAGAATAAACGATTGTTGCAGTTCACCCATGCGCTCTTTGAATGTTTGCCATTGCCTATCCACCGTCATCCCTTTAAGGATGTATATCAACTGAAGGTAGGTAATCTTTCTTTTTCATCAAACATTCTACATACACCAGGAAAGTCACAGAACTTTCTACCTGCTTCAGCTGTGCCCACCATCAAGGTGGCTGAGGCTGCTATGCTCAACTCATTTAAAAGGCACCTGGATCTGCATCTGAAGTGCAGTATACTGCAAGGCTACAAACCAGGTCTTGAAAGTGGGATTAGAACAAGTGGCTGTTTCTTTCCTCTCTTTTTAGCCTATGCATACACAATGGGCTGAATGGCCTCTTTCTGTACCGTAACCTCTCTATGGTTCTGATCTACATAGTCCTATTCCCCTAGTCCTTCCTTATACTCTCACATTATTCTCTTCAAATTTTTTAAAAGCTTTTTTGGATTTTTCTTCCACCTCTATTTCAGGTAGGACATTCTTTCTTTTAACAACCAAATTATGAAATCTAATGGATTACATGATGGTGTATTTTGTGCAGAAATTTTTCCCCAAGAGGTGCCTTTCTTTCCCCTTATAATTATCCCTGTTTTACAATAAAAGTGCAAGTGAGAGAATTGGAAATAGTTTTCTTACCACTGTACTTGTACTGTGGCTGCCACCCACTATATTTTGGGCTCAGGTACTGGACTTATAATTATGTTATCATTCACTCGGAAAAATTACAAAGCATTGCATAGAAATTAAGGCACAGAAACCAGCTACATGGCCCAATTGGTCTCCGCCGTTGTTTATGCTCCACATAAGCCTCCTTCCACCCCATTTCATCTAACCCCATCAGCATATTCTTCTATTCTTTTCTCCCTCATGTACTTAGTTAGCTTCCTCTTGAATACATCTATGCTATTCACCTCAACTGCCCAGAGTGTGGTTAGAATATGGTACTCACTACCATGTGGAGTAAAGAAATTTGTCTTAAATTCTTTATTAGATTTATTCGTGACCATCTTTTTATAGTTCCTAGTCTCAGACTCCCCAGAAGTGGAACATCTTCTCTACATCTACTGTATCAAACCCCTTCAAATTTTACACACCTTCATTAGGTCACCCTGCTTTTTTTTTAAATTAGAGAAGAGACCCTTTCTTGATGGTTATAACTTCTCAGTTCATCCTTGTGAATCTCTTTACATCATCTCCAATGCCTCCTCCAGAGGCGAGGCAAGAGAAGCAATGAGCACAATCTTGTTAGCTGGGGGAACAAATGGTGGAACTTGGTTGCATGCAGGAGCAGGAGACCGTATGCAGTATCAACAGTCTATAATACTATGCTAGAGGTGTATGTGTTACTCACATGGTAGCGCCAGACCAAATCAAGCTGGCTCAACTCTAATGTTGAACGCAATGTGCTTAAATAATAACAAATGCAACTTATGTTTGAACAGCCAGGATTTATATGCTAATGGTGTGCCCATCAGATCACCCATGGCATTCTCCACACAAAATGAGATAATACACTGACTTAGAATTGTAATGTTGTGCCATGTGCACACAATACCTCAGGGCCTCTGGTTCAAAATAAATTACAATCAAATTTTAGTATTAATACATTCTTTAAAAAATATGTTTTGAGGATCAAATTCCACAGGTTTGAAAAACATATATAAACAGCCTTGATCATATGTTTCTTCACCTGTATAATTATCGCTTACTCTAAAGCGAAAGGACCAGGATACACAAGATGATATGCAACATGTAGCACTTTGGAGGTAGGTATTATTGTATAATAATAATAATAGCAGAGAGGAAAAGTTTCAGGTGGTTCTGGGAAAAGCAGTATTGTGGGGGGGGGCAAACCTACCATCCAATAGCACTGGAGAAGTAAAATATAGGAGATGTAATCCATGCATGGAACCATGGTTATGCACATTTATAATTATTACATACATGTACCCATCTACAATTGGCAGAATTTCATCTGCACAGATCTATGCCAACAGATAAACAATATTAAACAAATTCCAGGTATTTTTCACTTACATTAAAGCAGTTGAAACAAATAATATTGCTACATTAATCTGGTGCTAGTGTTGTCTGATTTGAACAGCAGAAGTCATTGGTAAGCAATGTAATTATAAAAGAGCTAAAACGATTGTTACTTTTACGGTAAACTGATAAATAACCTGTCATTGCGGCATTCCAGTAAACATTTCAAGTTCTCCAAGGGCTATATACAAACAGTTTCAGACCCTCGGTACTTTGAAGCAATAGCTTCCCTCTTTTTTTTAAAAAAGATGAAGTTTTGCCAATCCTGTAGATTTTAAATGCAGCTTCCATATTCATAATTTGTTTCAGTATTAGATTGAACAACACAGATAATAGCTCTGTTAACCGCCATTGACACAAGGCTGTGCTTCAGACCTCGTTTCCTCCTCATCACAAACATTGCTTATTTTCATCCCAAACCTGACTACTCCAGCAGCCTCCTTTTTAGCCACCCTCTTTAAATCCAACTTGTCCAAAATCTTGGTACAAGTAACCTATCCACACTAAGTCTTATTCACCCATCACCTTGACTTTGCTGACCTGTATTAACTTCCTGTCTCCAACAAAGTGGCTGCTACTGAACTAACAATCCATCTTAGACCAATGATCTGTCATAATAGCTGACTGTGGTTGTGGACACCAGTATTAGATATTATAAGGTACTCTGTACTATATAGAGGGTTACCTGACCTGGCGATCGAAGGTCAAATAGCACATGTTGCAGCCTGTCTTGATAGAGTTCAGACACTGCGGGTATGTGTTCATGTTAGGAAAATGTGTTATCGATGAAGTTAGCTCAGCTACAATGTCGACGGCCTGTGTGCATCATTAAAAAAATGAACAAGAAACAAGGCGGTGTCAGAGGTAAACTAAATGTAACAATGGAGATTGTGAAACCACCAACAGAGCTCAGTTTGGAGGGCAATCTCACAGAAGGGGGAGGAGGTGGCTCCGAGAGTGATTCGAGCTGTACCCCACAACAATGGGCAGTGATAAAAAGAAAAAGACCCTCAGGTACAGGATTCCATCTTTCTTCATATGCAGGGGAAGAAGCTCTCGAAGTCTATAACACATTCACATTTGAAAGTGATGAGAAATTAAATGACTTGAAAGAAATAATGGAAAAATTCGAAGCTTACTACAACCCTAACAAAAATACCACGTATGAAAGATGCCGATTTTTTACGTGCATTCAAGGCAGTGACAACATTAGTCAGTACATTACTGAGTTAAGGAAACGAGCTCAATCGTGTGAAGTTGGAGAACTTGAAGAATCACTGATCGGAAATAGAATAATTGGCAGGATCGCAAATGACTCTCTGAGAGAATGGCTTTTGAGAGAAGTTGATCTCATGCTGGAGAAAGCAATAAATATCTGCAGAGCAGCAGAGACAACAAAATCCAGATTAAACAGATGATAGAAGATGATAAACTGTACATGGTCAAGCAGTTAGTTGCAGTTAATTGGAAATAGTCCTGGGAAAGAACAAATAGGCAGCCTGAAGGTAAAAAGAACAAAACTGCTATTAAAACATTTAAATGCAGCGGATGTGGAACAGGGCATTTACCACGTTGCTGTCCAGCCTATGGAAAGCAGTGTAAGAACTGTAATAAACTAAACCACTTTGCCAGGATGTGTAAATCAAAGAAAGTGCACACGATTGCACATGATGACACAGACACTGAAACTGAACTTTTCACTGGTGCAGAACAACAAAGTCCAAAGACGACAAAGGAAGGTTGATTTAAAAATTACTAACATAATGATGAATTTCAAGATTGACACAGGTGCACACGCAAATGTCACTCCCATCAGCCTGTATCATAACATAAGCTAAGAAAAACAGCTAACTAAAACAAAAGGTGAAGCTGTCTACAGGTGAAAAAATTGCTGTAGAAAGCAAGTGCACACTTAAAGTGAACTACAAAAAACAGTCTCAGCACTTCCATTCATAGTGGGGAAAACTGATGCAAAACCCATTCTTGGAATCAAAGATTGTGAAAATCTGAAGCTAATCAAGAGAATAATGACTGTCACCACTGATGACATCCTGAGCGAGTATAAAGATGTGTTCCAAGGGATTGGCTGCCTAAAAGGAGAACTCACCATTAAGATTGACGAAACTGTGATACCCAAAATACACCCACCCAGGAAAATACCAGTAATGCTGAGAGATCGACTGAAAGCAGAGTTGGACGGAATGGAGAAATGTCACATCATCAAGAAAATTGAAGAACCGACAAAGTGGATTAATCCAATTGTAATGGTAGAAAAATTAGATGGGAATCTGCGAGTCTGTCTGGATCCCAGAGACCTAAACCAGGCAGTACAAAGTGAGCATTAGCAGCTGCCTACAGTAGAAGAGATCACATGTAAGCTAGCCGATGCTAAATACTATTCAGTCTTGGATGCGAGTTCAGGCTTCTGGCAGATCAAACTGGATGAACGCAGCTCCTATCTCCATATCTTCAACACACCATACAGGCAATACAGGCTTTTACACTTATCTTTTGGTATTAATTCAGCTCCAGAGGTGTTCCACAGAACAGTGAAGCAGCTGTTTGAAGGGTTAGAGTGTGTGGAAACAAATATCGATGATGTGCTGGTTTGGGGAGCCTCACGAGAAGAACATGACCACAGACTGAGGCAGGTGCTGGCCAGAGCTAGAGAAAGGAACCTCAAGTTGAAGAAGGAAAAGTGCAAAACTGGTCATGAAATCAAGTACTTGGGGCATGTGCTAACAAATGAGGGACTGAAGCCGGACCCAAGTAAAATCTAAGCAGTTGTGAACATGCCAAACCCAGAATGTAAGGAAAGACTTGGAGAGGTTTTTGGGAATGGTGACCTATCTTGGGAAATTCATTCCAAACATGTCAGACCTGACAGCAACTCCCAAAGAGCTTCTCAAAATGACGTAAAATGGTACTCGGAACAAATTCACCAGGGAGCTTTGACCAGTCTGAAGAGAACACTGACCCAGATTTCCTTCCCTAAAGGACATTGGTGAACCAGATGGGTTTTTACAACATGGTCATCATTAGACTTTTAATTCCAGATTTTTATTGAATTCACCAAGGCTCCTTAGACAGCACCTTCCCAACCCACAATCACTACCACCTAGAAGGACAAGGGCAACAGATAGATGGGAACACCACCACCTGCAGGTTCCCCTCCAAGTAACTCACCATCCTGACTTGGAAATATATCGCCATTCCTTCACTGTCGCTGGATCAAAATCCTGGAACTCCCTTCCTAACAGCACTGGGAGTGTACCTACACCACATGGACTGCAGCAATTCAAGAAGGCAGCTCAGCACCACCTTCTCAAGGGCAACTAGGGATGGGCAATAAATGATGGCCCAGCCAGCGAAGCCCACATTCCGTGAATGAATAATAAAAAATAGGCACCAGTGTTATAGTATTATGACGTCAGTCAGCCGGTCAAGATCTCAGTGGACGCTTCAAAGATTGGCCTGGGAGCTGTCCTCTTGCAAAATGAGGCACCAGTGCCACACACTTCAAAGGCAATGACTGAAACACAGCAGTGGTGTGTCCAAATAGAGAAAGAAATGCTAGCAATTGTGTTTGGCCTAGAACTTTTCCACCAGTTTGTCTATGGCAAGGACGTGGAGGTAGAGTGTGACTATATGCCTTCGGAAGCTATACTTAAAAAGCCCCTAAACTGTGCACCACCAAGAATCCAAAGATCACTAATGCGCCTGCAGAAGTATCAGATCAGAGTTAAATACAAACCGGGCAAGGAAATGTACATCGCAGATACTCTGTCATGTGCATACCTACCCATCATGGAGGAAGAGGATAAAGAAATGGAAGCACAGGTTCACATGCTGATAAAAACTTACCTGTGGCTGTAACCAAACCGAATGAGATCAGGGAAGTGACCAAGAACAACACCACCCTGAGAAAACTGCAGCAGATTGTACAAACTGGCAGCCCACACATCAGAGCGCAGCCCCTTCTGATGTACAAGAGTACTGGAACTTCTGTGAGGAACTTCATTTAGCAGAAGGAACACTTTTCAAGGGAGAAAAGATCATAATCCTACAACACCAAGGAAAGAAATGCTGCAGCGCATACATCAAAGTCACTTCGGCATAGAAACATGCAGAAGAGCTCGAGGTGTAATATATTGGCCTGGAATGGGGGCACAAATCGGGGAAATGGTGAATGAATGTGCAGTGTGCCAGAAGTACTGTAAATCACGACAAAAAGAATCACTTCAACCACAGTGTTCCAGAGGGGCCCTGGCAGAAAATTAGAGTGAACTTATTCACATTTGACAACAGTGAATACCTACTAGCAGTAGATTATTACTCAAAGTTTTTTGAGTCTGTGCTGCTGAGAAATGATAGTAAGGGCATCACTGTAATAAATCATTTAAAATCAATTTTTGCTCGCCACAGCATACCTGAAGTGCTCATCTCAGATAACGGTCCACAATTCTCAGGCACTGAGTTTCGCAAATTTGCACAGGACTGGGAGTTTTGCCACACATTACATAAAGTCCCAAATATCCATAATCCAATGGAATGGTGGAACGTACTGTGCAGACCTTAAAACACCTGTTGAAGAAGGCAAAGGCGCACGGAAGAGACCCCTAATTGGCTATCCTGGATTTCTGGAATACTCCATCAGAGGGCATTGAATCATCTCCAGCACAGCACCTGATGGGGAGAAGACTAAGAACTAAGCTTCCAACTGCGCCCCAACTGTTATTTCTATAGCCAGTGAGCTGCAGCATGCAGAACCTGCTCAAACTGAGACAGAAGCAGAAGCAGAAACAGTACTTTGATCGAGGTGCCCGACCTCTGCCTGACCTGAACATGGGAGAGACAGTGAGGATTCAGCATGAAGGGATCTGGAATCCTGCTTTTGTCGCAGGAATCACAGGAGAACCAAGGTCTTACACAGTGCAGACTCTAAACGGACAACAGTACCGGAAAAAACGGAAATTCTTAAGGAAAACAAAATGGAATGCAACCCTGCTCTGAACCAGAAAGTGTAGATGAAGATCAAAAATCAGAATGCGCCAATGAAGCAACAGATAACCAGACAAAGTCTGAGATTCTGAAAACTATCCAAGGGATGACAGTGACACAGAGCTGAAGAAGGCCCTTTGTCCTCCAAAATCACCTCTGTCACCATTCAGAACATCCAGTGGAGGAATTGTGAAAAAAAGAGATAAAGAGAGGAGTAAAAGACAAAACAGACTGATCAAAACAGAGTGAGAAAGAATAGATGAGAGACTTTGTGTACTTGAGTTGTATAAAAGATTTTTTTTAAAAGGAGAAATGTCATGATAATAGCTGATTGTGGTTGTGGACTCCAGTTTTAGATATTATACAGTACTCTGTACTACATATGGGGTCACCTTACCTGGAGGGGGTTGAAGGTCAGATAGCACATGTTGGAGCCTGTCTTAATAGAGTACAGACACTGCAGATATGTGTTCATGTTAGGAAAACGTGTTATCAATAAAGTTAGCTCAGCTACAATGTCGACGGCCTGTGTGCATCATTAAAGAAGCAAGAAACAAGGCACAAGACATGATCTGGAGACAGGAGTTCAAATCCCACCATTGCAACGGGGGAACTTAAATTCAGTTAATTAAATAAAGCTGGAATTTTAAAAAGTTAACATCAGTAATTGTGACTATGGAACTACTAGGTTGTTGTAAAAAAACCTCTCTCGTTCACTAATCTCCTTCAGGTAAAGAAATCTGCCGTCTTTACCCATGCTGGCCTATATGTGATTCCAGATCCATAGCAATGTGGTAGATTCTTGACTGACCTCTGAAATAGTCAAGCAAGCCATTCAGTTGTACCCAAGAAATGGCTCACCACCAACTTCGAGGGCAATTAGAGATGGGCAATAAATGCCGGCCTTATCAGCAATGCCCACATCCCATGACTTAATCAATTTTTAAATGAACCAAGTGTTTAAAATTCTCATCTTTATCTTTAAATCCCTCAATGGCTTTACCCCACCCTCTTTCATCCTCTTTAAAACCCCTAAACCCACTCATTAACACTGACCACTTATGTATTCTCTCCCTACCCATCACTTGCAGCAAAGCCTATTCTCATTTTTGTCCCCAAATTTCTTCTTCAAAAACTTGCTTAATCCATCTCTTTAACAAAGCCTTTCAGCACCTCTACTATCTGCTTTAGTGTCAGTTTTTCCTACATAGTGTGTGAAACACCTGAGGATATATTTTATGCTGATTATATAAATTAACGTCACTGTGGTGAATAAGCCCTTATAAAGTATTTAAAAGAACTGCAAATACAGTACCTTGGCAAGAGATCTGACAATAGGACTCTCCATTATTCCTTTGAGGAAGATGAGGTCTATCTCCTTAGCTCCTGTAGAGATGGGCAACTCATTGAGGTTGTCCAATACCTGCTGCATTGCTGCTGAGGAAATATGAAAGTAAACTAAAATTCAGCACCAATTAGTGAAACTGCCATAAGCAACCACAATCACAGCTGACAATTTTAAACTTATTTCCATTCAGATTATTTTATGCAGATATCAGGCTTCATTAGTGGATGGCATATATTAAAAAATCAAAATTGATTTGAGTTATTCATGAACATAAGGAGATTCCCAAGGCACAATTTTTTTCTGATAAATTGTAACTGCACTGCTTTGCAAGTTCAATTCAAGTGCAAAGTCTCACACATATTCTATCTAGAAATGGAAACCCATGGGCAAAACAAATGTGAAGTTACCACATATTCAGCACACTGCATTAGACAAAAAAGCAGAAAAAAAAAGTAGTAATGGAGAGGAGAAACTGAATTTGGCAGAAAAGAGAGGCATGTCGCTGAAGCTTTTCATCATGCACTCATCAGGGACAAATGCGAGAATACCAAATTTCACACTATCATAATTTATACTACAAGAGAAAAGGGTACTGATTGGTTAGCAAGTTGACTGACTGGCCACAGCATTGGCAGGGAGAGGAAAAGCTATGATTGAAGTGTAGGCAGATTGGACTGAGCAGCCCAGGAAAGAAAAATGTCAAAGATTATAGACAGAACAGGTTACAGTCTACTAGTCACTTAATTTAAACTACAGAATAATTTGAACTTGTATGAGCTCAAATTGCCTCCTGTGCCATTTTATTTCAATTGCTTATTTTGCATTATTAGATCATTTATATTTTTAGTGCAAAAAAACAACTTTGGATTAATTATTCTGAGTGGAAGAGGGAAGAGAACATAAGGAGACTCTCTAATGCCACATAAAGTGAGTCTAGAATGAGAACAAAACAAACCCTCTCACAATTCTGCTCCCCAACCACCCCCCCCACACCACCCCCTACCCTAAATATTGTTGTTAAGATATCAACCACATCATTTTTTTTTAAACCCACCATAAAGGCACAATCAAACTGCTTGCTTAGTGGTCTCCAAATCATACTCTCGTCAATCTTTTCAGTATCTTGGGTACATGACAGACGAACAAGGATGATAGTGCATAGTTCCAGTTAATGCTCCCAAATTTGGAATGCAATTTAGAGACCACTAAACAAAAAGAACTTAATTGAAAGCACCCCAAGAACCACAAAAGCTATAAACACCAGAAAGCTGTTGAGAAAAAAATCCCTGTGCATTGATGGGAGTCTCAATGCTCTGTAACAACCAGAATCGTTCCAATTTCAAGGGTTCCATCCAGCATCTTTCATGGAGGATATCACCTGTAGGTCTGCCTAAAGTGTAATCTGTTCCCTTTCTTCCCAGTTAAATATTTACTCCACCTAATTTTATAATTTGTGGTGCCTCCTCCGAATCTACTGCCTCTCCTAGTTTGATACCATCTCCAAATATGAACAATTTGCATAGAGTTTTTGAATTAATCATTGATGTAAATTATAAACATTAATCTCTGGGGCATTTTGTCCCTCTCTCTTAACGCAACATCACCACCATCAAATCCTCAATTGTTTTCTACCCTACAGCAAATCTATTATACAATTCCCAGAAAATTTGCATTTATGTCAGATCTTTCATGATTCATGTGAATGAATTATTCTAAAGTTCGCTGAAGCCAATTTACACACAGGAAGATCTCACATACAACAATAGAGATGAATAAGCAGTTAACCTGTTTTGGTGACAAGGTTGAGAAAGAAATATTGGCCAAGACACAGAACTCCCTGCTCTTCTTCAAAGTACCATGGGATCTACTGATATCACCTACATGGGCAGAACGGGTACCAACTAAGAGTATAAAGTTGGCACTGAGCCAGTTATACAGAGAGCAATAACTGATGCTGCCTTAGTTGTAGCAATCCTTGACGTCAGACAGCCATGCACCTGACAGAGCCTCTTGCTTGAGGGTTACACTGGATTCAACGGGTGCGGCCAGGATCAATCAGGATGCATTCCCCTAGACTCAGTGCTACATTCTGTAGCATTGGAGAATTACACCTATTGCACGTGGTCATCAATGGGAGTCCTAAACCGTATCTTGAGAACATGCATTCGTAGTATCAAAGACTTGCAGCCATTTGATTCTATAGAAGGATAGGAAAACAACCTTTTCAAAAGCCAACCTTGTGTCAATTACATTTCCCCATCTGTCCCGGAGCAGTGCATCAATATAATACAAGAAAAGGTGCCAAGTGGGCACCTTAAAAAGACTACACTCTCCTCCCAGCTGCATCTGGCTGGGATTTTCTACATCAACATTGTGCAATACATGAAGGATGTTCGGAACAAGTAAGCATTTCAAGCTACTACAGCTAATGTGAAATTAAGCTGCAGTGCAAGCTTCAAATCCTACAGGTTTTAATGATGGTATTAGAATTCACAAATTGCCTCAATTAGCCATCGTCAATGCTATCTTCAAAAAATTCCAACATAAATTAAACTTACTTGCTCAGTTTAGCTCCAAGTGTTAATCAAAAGTAAAGAGGTTGGTAAATAAACTGCAAATAAGCTGTACTGTAGCTAAATCTGTGATTAGAGCAGAATGCACTGTATTTAGCAGTCATTGGGAGCTGGAAAAATAAAGTTTGAGGCAAAAAACTAAGTAGGGCAGCCCAGCCCTTGCAAACCCTCCTGTCCTCTACTAAAATATTCAGAACACTTTCCTTCCCTGCACCAAATCCTTCTCCACCAATCACAAGAGGACATTGGATCAACTCTTCTTATTCCAATCATGTTCACACCTGGTGCTTGCTGCCTTCACAACAGGCTCTAGCAACATTCCGTCTTCACCTGGTAACAAATGCTAAACATTGAACTCCTCTGATAAATGTTTTCTCATTTCACAGTCCAGCTACTTTATTTCCATTGAGCACCTCCCCATCTTGCTTGCAAATTGCCACTTTGTGCTCTCAAACATCGCATGGAAGCCCCACATATACGCACATCCCTTTTTGAAAGCCACTCACCAACTCACTCTCTTTTCTACAGGATGAGATGGCTCACTACACAAGCAAGACAAGCAACAACCAGTGGAGGGCCGACTTGCATCCAACTCCACTAGCTTTTTCTCAGCGGACTCAGCTCTGGTACTTTGAATTCTGTATTTTAACTGTAACAGGATCCTAATGACATAATTTACATTATGCATGTAGCAACGAGGCTCCTGCCTGTTTCACACAGTGCTTCAGGCACCCAAAAAGAAATTTGTGCCATTAAGATGGTGGTAGATGGGAACAGGGAGGGAAGTTCTCCAATGCGATTTCATCTCCTCTGCATTAGGAGTGATTTCAACTCGCCACCCAGCATGAAATGGCTGAATGTTAAAAATCACCTCTAACGCTATGAAATCCACCGCCAAGTTAAATACTGGATAACTACATTGTTACTGATTATATCACTTTTACATTGCAGAGCATGGTTAAATATCCATGGCAGTTTTTTTTAAATTGTGCTCATCAAGGCGTAGCTGGGGAATGAACTTTTCCCATTGCAGACACCCAGTGTGGTCAGCAAGCACTCTCAATTCAGGCACAACATATCCAGGTGTAGTGTCAAGCTCCTTTCTCTCGGCCTTTACACGTCCCAGCCTTCAGAAAATCACCCTCGATTGCACCAATGTGACTGTTTGCCACAGGCCCCTGAATTTGCTTTGAATTGTAGAATCATACATCACAGGAGGCGGCAATTTGGCCCATTGTGCCTGTGCCAGTTCTTTAAAAGAACTATTCAATTAGTCTCACTGCCTTGTTTTTTCCCCATAGCTGTGCAATTCTTCTGCCCCTTCACAATTTTAGCCAAGTTTTGAAAGTTACTCACCCAAAAGGTGAAAGGCCTCATCTAACCCACCAGTTCTGTTCCGATTTTGGTTTAAATATTTCCCAGAATAATCTTGAAAATAGCTGACCAGCACAATTTTACCAAACGTGAACCAGAAAGGAAACGCTGTTCAGTGCCTTTTTTCAGTATTCCGGTTTTAAAATGCCAAATACAAACTTATTTTTCATTAATATACAGTTCATTTCGATCAGATTGAAGCATTTAGCTTCTGCTGAATAAAAGTGGTAGATTTAAAAATGCCTTTTTCCCTCACGTGTTTCAGTTTATTCCTTTAACTAATTTAATGCATGTTTAATTGCATCTTGTTCAGTTCTTACAATGTAAACATTGCATGTTACCTAAGCAACAAGAGCATCACGACAACCACTTTTTAAAAAAAGGTTAACACACAGACAGGTTTTGCATATTCCATTTCATTATTCTGGACAGAGACCATCACAAAGAAATAACATATGGCATCTAACTTTTACACATTTGGATATGGGTTATCCTGTGGTTTATAGCCACAGCCCATTATTTGAATTAATCCATAAGTTCAGAATTAAGATATGAATTTATTAGTAAGTGTCAGGGTGGGAGGGAGGGAGAGAAAACACTAAAGTGTATCATTAATTGGTCAAAGAGGAATTCTAATCACATTATCTAGGAGTTCCTTTTGCCTCTATTCTTTTGCTGAGCCAAAGCTCTTTAATCATCCAAAACTAAATCGATTCTTAATGTTAGGAATCAATTGTATTTTTTTTCTGTAGATAAACACTAGAAAGGGGGAAGGGGTGAGGGGGAGAAGCAGATTAAAACATGAAGATGAAAATATAGATGTGAAATGCCTACAGCACACACCTCATGGCAATGGATCTAAGAGTGGTTTTGGCATAAGCCCACAAGTCCTATCTCCAAAATCTCATCCCAGGAGCAGCATGTGATTCAAATGTCTCCAACATATTGTACTTTAGTCCCTCTCAAATGGAAAAAGAACTAATCTGTGGAAATATTTGCTTATCCCAGTTAACAAGATTCTACAATCCCAACACCAAGACAGTCCTTTAAGTTTCAGACTAAAGGTAGGGCTGTCAACTCTGGCTGGACATATTCCAGGAGACATCAGCGGAAGTGATGTTACAGAATGCCAGCAGTGTGGTGGGAGCAGGTCTGGAAATGCTCGAAATACCAATTCATTCCCAGAATCATCTCTGTCCAAAATACATCCCTGCCCAAAGAAATTAACATGAAAAGTGCGTATTATTCTGTTAAGCCCCCTCCCCTGGTTTTGTGTTGTCCTGGGTGAAGGAGGATCCAACCTGCAAACTCCCAGCTCCAGTTGCCCTTGGATCATTTAAAAGTCCTGAGCCGAAGAACTGTTGTGACCAGAGCCACAGCGCTTCAATGTTGTACTTTTGGAAACGAAGTATCCGCATCCAATCAGCTGGAGTGTCTGAACGTTTGGCAAGCACCGGAGGCATAGCCGCAGGCTCCACATCTGCGCACCAGTGTCAGCTGCCTGCATTAAAGATGGTGCAGATCTAACAAACACAGATGGCAAGTATGGTCTGTGCACCTGCTCCCTTTGCCACTGACCTCGCAACCTAAAATTTCCTGGAAGGCTTTTTTTTGGCCAACGGGAGATTAATGTCGATTCCAGGAGACTCCCAGCCATTCCGGTGAGTTGGCTATCCTATCTAAAGGCGGCATAAATTCTTCTAACCACACCTCCCCCAATTTTCTGATTAATGCAGAATTCCATTAAGGAAAGCATTACAGTTTCACAATTAATTGTGCTGGATCCAGAGATACTGAAAACAATTCTAAGAATGTTGAGCATACACAGAGAAACGTCACATCTTGATTTAAGGCTGCAAAATCTCTCTCATTAATGACTGCACACATAATTAAATCTCTCATATCACTAAGGGTGAGCTTAAGTTCTTCCTCTGTACGTGCATGTGCTATTACTCATGCTCCATAGTATGCAATTAACATGACTCAGAATCTTTATTGTCTCTATATGCAATGCAATACCTAATATCTAAATTGTACAATGTGTGCTACTATTTAGAAGTGATTATAGTGTTGTCAAGGACAAGACAGTAAAAGAAAATACGTTGGTACACAGTTTGTATCTGCACTGGTTTCCCAAATCTTAATAAGTTGCAGTTAAAATGACAGGCATTAGTTCTGCATCTAAAACAGGAACCATGCTTTCCTGGTCAACTGAGATGGCATGGCTGGTGACTGCAATGTTACAAAAGAAAACAAAGCTGTGATATTGAAGAAAACGTGACCAGTGGTTTGTAGTTCTATTCAGACAGCAGTCTGAATTTCCTCGGAAGGCATTAATATATAACTGCTTTCCATTCCATATATTTTGATGGATTTGGGATTGGATATGTAATGTGTACACAATAAACACACCCAACACTAAAGCAAATATTAGTTGCACAATGACCTGCATAAATCAACATGTTCTTCCCCCACCCACTCCCCACCTCTCACACTCATAGCTCAAACTTCAGCAAGCAAGGAAAGGGAGGAAAGAAGCAAGGTCCAATAATACATAAATAAAACATTGTAATGACAACAGAAAATGCAGGACTTATTCAGCAGGTCTGACAGCATCTGTGGAAAGTAAACATTTCAAGTCAATTACTTTTTATCAGAAGATGAAGTCAGAAATGTGCCTGTTTTTAAGCAAGTACAGAGGCAAAGAGATCGTTGGGAGTTGGGTGGGGGGCAGAAAGAGGGAGTGGAGAACAAGGAAAACAAAAAGGAAGATCTGTGATAGGGTGGAAAACAGGAGTGATTGAATGACAAATAGAATGATGGTGCAAAGCAAAACAAGGTGGAAATGGAAGTGAAGAAACTAAAAAGGTGAACCTAGAAGTGTAAATGATAAAAACAGAACCATCACAAGTACCTGTTGTCTGAAAAATGGAAGCAGTAACTATGGCCTGAATCTTCTGGTCAGCGTGCAAGGGCAGGCCCCGCTCGCCAACGTATAAAATGACGCGTGGTGATGTCAGGCGTGCGTCCTGACGTCACCGCATGTCATTCCGATCCTCAGTTCGATGGGCACTGTCAAAGGCCTATTAAGACCATTAATTAACTAATTAAACTGATTCACAGGGCTGCCTGTCCAACCTTAAGGTTGGTGGGCAGGCAAAGAGCCCAGGCGGCCTTCACATTTTTCATGGAACCTCATCCACGGGCAGGATGAGGTTTCAAGAAGGTTTTATAACTTTAATAAAATTCATAGGCATGTCCCAGCTCATGTGACACTATTACATGAGGGGACATGTCCAAATAATTTTTTCAAATTTTTTTTTCAGGCTTTCACAATGAAATTAAACTCTGAGGCAGCTCCACGCCTCAGAGATTTCAGCGTGCTGGCCCCAACTCTCCCTCTTCCTCCCCCACCCCGCCCGCACAGGGAGCGCTGAGCGCTTTTGGGTGCATGTCACGCTGGGCGGGCCTTAATTGGTCCGCCCACGTAAAATGGTGGGCGTGCAGCCAATCACGGGTGGCGATCGGCTGTGCGCCTGTCCCCGCCCAGCCCGCACGACGGGAAGAAAATTCTCCCGTGTTCTGAAATTGTTAAATTCAATGTTGAGTCACAAAGGATGTAGCATGCAGAATTGGAAGAGGAGATGTGGTTCCTTGAGCTTATGTAGGAGGAGGATGAAGATAGAGTGGTCAAAGTGGGAGTGGAACCTAGAATTAAAAAAGCAAGCAACTGGAGGTTCATGGTCACATCTGCAGCCTGAACAGTGGTGTTAAGCAAAGCAATCACCCAATCTCCAATGTATTGTCTTTGCTGCTCAAAACATCTAAACTAAATTGAAAGTAACACAAATATATTACTGGATTCATGTTGAAGCAGTGTTTGGGGCCCTGGACGGTGGAGAGGTGGTGAAAGGGTAGGATTTTTTCTTTTTAAAAAAAATGCATTTATAGGATAAGAGTTGCCCTCCAGAAGGTGGCAGTGAGCATGCTTCTTGAATCAATGCAGGCCATCTGGTGTACCTATGCCCACAGTGCTGTTCCAGGAATTTGACCCAGTGACAGTGACAGAACAGCGATATAGTTCCAAGTCAGAGTGGTGTGTGGCCTTCAAGAGGAATCTGCAGGTGATGGTGTTCCCATGCATCTCCTGCCCTTGTCCTTCTAGGTGCTAGATGTTGCGCGTTTGAGCATCGGTATGGAGAGAGTGAATGTTTAAGGTGATGGATGGGCTGCCAATCAAGCGGGCTACTTTGTCCTGGATGCTGTCAAGCTTCTTGAGTGTTGTTGACTTGCATTCATACAGGAAAGTGGAGAGTATTCCATCACACTCTTGACTTGTGCCTTGTAGGTGGTGGACAGGCTTTGGGGAGTCAGGAGGTGAGTTTCTTACTACAGAATTCACATCATCTGAACTGCTCTGTGCTCAGAATATTTATATGGCTGATCAAGTTACTTCATTGACTTTAGGACATCAGATGTCATAAAAGACGTTATATAAATGCATGTTTGTTTACTGGAAGACGGCCTGTCCCTACAGAATCACACCTAGTAAGGTCAGCAGCTTCAGGAAAGTGGAGGTGTGTGACTCGTATCTAAAAGGAATCACAGACCAAAAACATTTAGGAGAACTGTGGGACAGTTAGCAATGGTAATGAGCACATCTGACAGAATGAAAATTTAACCTGAAACGGAGGAAGATTGTGTGTGGGTGAAATCTGTGACAGCAAGGAAAATAATTGACACTAGAACAAAATATGAATTATTTAAGCAAAACGAGCATTGTAAATGGGTACCAATTATATGCTATTTGAATAAACCTGAAATTCAGTGGTATAACGGTGGGGTATCTTTAAGGAGGAGATGTAAACTAACAAGAGCTGGCTCATGATTGTGTACTGATAGGATTTTAATAAGGAAGTGGGGAAGCGTACTGCCCACATTTAATATTTGGTGGTGAGCGAGGGGTAGATAAGTGTTGCTAAACAACATGAAAACACCAGTGATAAGATCATACAATTCATCACAAACAAGCAATGCAGCCAAAAAAACAATGGCAGTGCTGTACCACTGCTCTGCACACATGTCCCACAGAATTAACTTGCCACACAATTTCCTATCATCGCACATTCTATGAAAAGCAATAAAGACACAAACCCTACTGTCAATCCATGCCAAAGCCCACTGTCAAGCTATCTTTTCCAAAGTTAACTGGCCCAATCCTTTCTGCTAAAGCTGCTCAGATTCCAACGTTGTTCTTTTTTTGCTTTAAAGCAAAATACTGCAGATGCAAAAAAACCACTGAAATAAAAGCAGAAAATACTGGAACTGCTCAACAGATCAGGAGAGAGAAACAAAGTTAATGTTTCAGGTTGGTGACCTTTCATCAGAACTCTTTCTGAAAGGATTGGGAGGGGTGAAAATACAGGGAGAGAAACAGCTGATAACTGCCTTAACCAAATTCCGTGTATTTGCCCTTTGAGTTGTTAATCATCGAGGGTTGGAAATTAAACCTACCCTTGAAAAAACTGTCCGTTTTCCATTACTCAATGAAGTCAGAATAGTTGCCTATCAACACTGACTGAAAACTATCTTTGCCAATCACCTAGGCTGCGTCAAAGAAAGGCGATTTTAGCTAGTCCCTGGGATTGCCCCATTAGCCTAAATATGCAGAGAAAACAAATCCGTTTCACAGCAGGTCACTCTTTGTGTAGTTAATTTATATTTCAAATCATCGAGACCAGCAGCCAAAATTCCTGTCTGACGTTTAACAGAGTCCAAAATATTGGATATAACATTATAGCTAAGTTGTGGCACTAAGTAATTACAATGCAGCACACAAAATCGAGTAGCCTGGGAAAACAAGCCATCTTCAACCCAACTGATGCAATTTCGCATTGGAGCGAACTTTTGTTATATGTCTAGTGTCCCTTCAAAGAGCTCAACGGAAGCAAATTTGATAAAATGTGCACTAACAAGCACCAAAACTGCGGCTGTCAGGTGCGTGTGTTGCACCTCTACATGCAAGACTGCCCATTTCTTCCACAGCTTCATTTGAGCATCATCTTTATAGACAGGTTTCTTCCTGCACATAAAATGTGGGAATGTCAAAGAGCATGCACAGGCATGATGGGCCAAATGGGCCTTCTGTACTGTAAGATTTTATGATGCAAGGACATGGGTAAGTACAGAAGATGCCAATGCCCCAGTGTAGCACTCTTCATCTGATCCTCCTCCAAAAGTAAAAGGAAAGACCAAAGAATTTCCATACAGACAGCAGCGGATGAAATACCCCTGGAGAAAAGAAGTCTGAGCAGGCAGATGTAGTACAGTTTTAAGAAGCTTGCTGCACTGATACAAATCTCTCTGGTTGAGCAGCAAAACAGACAAGGAAAGCAACTATCGCACTGTGCAGTATGTTATCGTAGGAAACAAAACTTAAGCACACAATAATAGGATGTCCATTTCAGCACCAATTTCAAATGCTGCTCAAGCACTGACATCTGCATTATGTATTAACACAAAGTAGTTATCAGTCTCCATATTTTACAAATTTACCTTCATAAAATGATAGAAGAAACATCAAGCAAAAATTAAATCAATGTAGGATCCATTCAGCTGCACCTGTCACTGCCACCCCCACTAAAACATCCTCCCCGGTAACCCCTCAAATCGCATTTTATTCTAGTTTCTCTCCAATCTCCCCTCGTCCTTTTCATCTTCTCTATCAGATCCACATTTTGCCCTATAACCCCATTCCTACCAAACTGCTGTTCACCCAACTTCCCTTCTTGGGTCTGCTAGTTGACATTGTAAACAGTGGTCTCTCCTCTGTTAATGTACCCCTCGCACCAACATCATTCCATCCCCACAACTCTCAAAAATCTTATTAGCTCCACCTTCCTTACAACCTACAACTCGATCTGCAACATCCTTTTCCATTCCAAGTTCTTGAACATGCCACCCCCACAATCTGCTCCCATCTTTCCTGCTACTCCAAATGTGAATTTCTCAATCAGGTTTCTGCTCCTGTTAAGGCATCAAGGTAGCGCTAAGTGGCACATACAATATCCTCCATTGCTGTAATTATGGTGCATCTTCCCTACTTGTCCTCCTTGACCTCACTGCAACTTTTGACAAGGTTTACCATACCATCCTCTTCCAACAGTTTACCTCCATTTCCCAGTTCCGTGGAATTTCCCTTGCTTGTTTACTTAAGTATAACAAAGGCTTCTCTCTGCCATTATCTCCAAGTCAGTCAAGGATCTATGCTTGGTCCCTTCCTCCCACATTTACAGGCTGCCCCTTGGCAACATTATCGACCTAGGATCAACTTCCATATGGACAACACCCAAACCAACCTCTTCAATTCAACCCCTACACTGCCTGACTTATCAAACTGTTTGTCCAGAAGCTAGCCCACCCACCTCCCTAGCCACAAACTCAATCTGAAGCATGACTGTTCGCAATCTGGCAGTACAATTCAACCCAGAGATAAACTTTCAATACCTTATTCATCTCCATGACAAAATCCACCTACTTCCATTTATGAGCCTTCCTCCACCCTTACTTCAACTCATCTGCCACTAAAACCCCCACTCATGCCATTTTACCTCCAGATTCGACTGCTGTCAGCTATGACTGAATGGTAGCACTCTTACATCTGAGTTAGAAAACTGTGGGTTCAAGCCCCACTTCAGCAACTTGAGGATTAAATCTCGACTTGCATTTGTGCATGAGTGAGCGCTATGCTATTGAAGGTGCTGTCTTTTGGATGAGATATTAAATCAAGACCCCCATCTGCCCTCTCATATAGATGCAAAAGATTACACGGCATTATTCATAGAGCAGAAGGGGGGCCGTGTCATATGTTCTGGCCAATATTTATTCCTCAACCAACATCTAAAGTAGATGAACTGGTTAATTATTTCACTGCTGTTTGTACAACCTCATTGTGCATATATTGCAAGGCATTTTTCCTACATTTTAACTGTGATTACAAACAACAAAATACTTGAAGTGTAAAGTGCTTTGCAACATCCCGAGGTCATGAAAGGTGCCATATGAATATAAGTTCTTTCTTCTTTCCTTCTATTTCAATTATGTCCCAGCTGATCTCCTGGTATCTATCCCATCCTGCGTCAGGTCCTGCTCACCTATTACCAGTCGCTACCCCCCTGGATTAACTCCAAGTCCACCAATGTCTTTAATTTGAAATTCTCATCCCTCACCTTCTCTAGGGCTACAGTCCCCTCTCAAACTCTGTTTGCCCAATTCTGACCTTTTGTGCAAACCAATTTCTTCACCACACTCTTCGGGGCCATGGCTTCAGTCATCACATTACAACCTTGGGAATTCCTTGTTTAAGCCCCTCCACCTTACACTCTTTCCAGAACCTCCTTCGAACATATTTACTCTCCTATCTCCTCCTTTGTGTTGACACTCAATTTTTCTATCTGGTTTTGTCTCTGAAGTGCCTTACGATGTTGTTTTACATTAAAGAACAATTTAACCTCGAGCTGTTCTTCCAGAAAGAATGCAAAAGAATGATTAATTTCACACTAACTTTGTATGGTATATCATTAATTCCTATAATTAAAAGAGATAATAGCAAGCAAAAGCAACTGGGGAATATACAAAAACAACAAAAGGCTTTAGTAAAGAAAAATTAAAAATGAAATCACAGGAACATTAGGTTGAAATCAAATATTCCTTTTGCTCCAAATATTATACAAAGCTTGATTAACAAAGAGAATTTAATGAAAATCGTGGGCAGAATTTTTTGCTCGGCATGCGGGCGCGCGCCCGACCTGCTCAAACATGAAATAGCACGTGATGACATCAGGCAAGCATCCTAACGTCATCGCACACTCACGCTATATTTTGCACAAGAGTCAGTAGTGTGCCTGCTGACAATTAAGAGGCCTATTAAAGCCATTAACATAATCATCAATGGTGATTTTTCATTGCCCATCCAACGTTACGGTTGGCGGGCAGGCGAATCAGCCAGACGGCCTTTGCCTTTTTGAGGAAACCTCATCCAAGGACAGGATGAGGCTTCCAATATTAATTTAAAATGAAATCACAGGATTAAAAATTTGAAAAAAGATAAAAATGTTTGGACAGAATTTACATCGACCATATGTTCAGGTGACTGATCCTGATGTGTGGACATTTTTTTTGGCATTTGAAAATCTTTGTTCATGGCTTTGAATTCTTCAGCTCCCTGAGGCAGCTCTCTGCTTTCAGGGAGCTGTGAGCGCTCCCCTGTGCCCACGCTGACCATAAGACATAGGAGCAGAAATTAGGCCATTCGGCCCATCGAGTCTGCTCCGCCATTCAATCATGGCTGATAAGTTTCTCAACCCCATTCTCCCGCCTTCTCCCCGTAACCTTTGATCCCCTTACCAATCAAGAACCTATCTATCTCGGTCTTAAATACACTCAATGACCTGGCCTCCACAGCCTTCTGTGCCAATGAATTCCATAGATTCACCACACCCTGGCTAAAGAAGTTTCTCCTCATCTCTGTTCTAAAAGGTCTTCCCTTTACTCTGAGGCTGTGCCCTTGGGTCCTAGTCTCTCCTACTAATGGAAACATCTTCCCCACGTCCACTCTATCCAGACCTTTCAGTATTCTGTAAGTTTCAATCAGATCCCCCCCTCATCCTTCTAAACTCCATCGAGTATAGACCCAGAGTCCTCAAGCGTTCCTCATATGTTAAGCCTTTCATTCCTAGGATCATTCTTGTGAACCTCCTCTGGACCCTCTCCAGGGCCAGCACATCCTTCCTGAGATACGGGGCCCAAAATTGCTCACAATATTCTAAATGTGGTCTGACCAGAGCCTTATAAAGCCTCAGCAGCACATCCTTGCTTTTATATTCTAGTCCTCTCAAAATAAATGCCAACATTGCATTTGCCTTCCTAACTACCGACTCAACCTGCAAGTTAACCTTAAGAGAACCCTGGACTACGACTCCCAAGTCCCTTTGCACTCCAGATTTCTGAATTCTCTCCCCATTTAGAAAATAGTCTGTGCCTCTATTCTTCCTACCAAAGTGCATGACCTCACACTTCCCCACGTTGTATTCCATCTGCCACTTCTTTGCCCATTCTCCTAACCTGTCCAAATCCTTCTGCAGCCTCCCCGCCTCCTCAATACTACCTGTCCCTCCACCTATCTTTGTATCATCTGCAAACTTAGCCAGGATGCCCTCAGTTCCTTCATCTAGATCATTAATGTTTAAAGTGAAAAGTTGTGGTCCCAACACTGACCCCTGCGGAACTCCACTAGTCACCGGCCGCCATCCTGAGAAGGACCCCCTTATCTCCACTCTCTGCCTCCTGCCAGACAGCCAATCTTCTATCCATGCTAGTACCTTGCCTCTAACACCATGAGCTCTTATCTTACTGAGCAGCCTCCAGTGTGGCACCTTGTCAAAGGCCTTCTGGAAGTCCAAGTAGATAACATCCATAACATCCAACTGACTTCAGCACTTGTCCCTCTCCCGCCCCCACCCCAGCAGCGCTGAGCATTTCAGCTCGTTTTTTATGCTGACTGGCCGTTAATTGGCCAGCCAGTGTGAAATCGCAGTTGGGGGGCGATCACGGGCAGCGCCCGTTTCCCAGCCGCTCCTGGGCCCGCTGACTGCGCCCGCACACCAAACTCAAAATCCTGCTCCATGGGATTTAAATTTTCAGCTTTTGCTGATTTCCCCTGTGCTCATTGCCAAGTGCAAATGACCTTTCATGAACTAGAATGTTCCTTATACTCCAGATGTCTATAGTGCATCAGCCCAGGGATCAAAACAGTATTTAGCTTCCTGGATATGTCATTAGTCACCTTGCAATTGCCTAAACTTCAGAAGGTGGTAGGACAAATAACATTAGACTCCAATTCAGCCCAGTAAACGACTGAACAGGTTTATTTAAAACAGTTAAGCAACAACAGTTTGAGATATTTTTAAACAAACTCTTAACTTGTGTTTCCTCCCCAGTAGCAAACCTGGACTGGCATTTGTGCTGCACTTCTTTACATGGAGATTTATATAACCTGGAGGCAACTCGTAATTTCCATGTGTACAGTGATACGAGAAGTGGTGGTGAAGTATCAGCACACTGTTTAAATATACCCCTAACACATTTTGAAATTTGTTTAGGAGAAAAGGACATTAAAAATGTTCACACTTGTACAACACTATCAAATATCCACAGGAATTAAAAATAAATATACTTGCTTGCTAACAGGTACACACCTCTTTTCCCCTTTAAAGTTAAAAGCTGGGATATAAGAAAACAAGTTGCATCAACTTAATTTCCTTCAGATGAGAAGACTGCCCATGTGTATATGCTGCCAAGAGCCCCATTATTGTCTGCTGAAGTATTGGAGGGTGTAACTATTCCAACTGATCTGGAGGATTTAAGAGCCATCCCAAATCCATAGACATAACGAATGAATACCAGAATGAGTACCAGAAAATAACTAAATGAGGACACACTTTAATCTCACTATCAAGGTCAAATTTTTCACACACCATAATTTCATGCAGCAACAGCGCAAGAAGGCTTGAAACATTTGTGGCCACCCACCAAGAGGAAGAGGGCAAGTTAGACAAGGATGACAGAGTTAAGTAAATTAGCCATTTGTGATTTGAATTACACTGTTGGATTCAGAAAATAGCCAAGAAAGATCAATCTTAAACTTAACAGATCAAATTTGTGATCAGTAAATTCTTGAGGCATCAATTTCTGAATATTAATTCCTGCCTGATTGTGTTTCAGGCCTTGCAATGCAATGTAAAATAAACCAAAGAATTCTCAATGATGAGAAGTCCTACAGCAACCACCTGTGTAACTCCTTGCACCATCACTGCTACAACCAGCCAGTTGCTGGCATCTGTTATTACTGCTGGGGAGCCGATATAATGCTGGGACAGCACAATTCCATTTCATTGAAAAGCTGATTAACTCAAGAGTATTTTTCCTGAGAAGATTGTCATTAGCTTTTGCTTCAGTTGCAATTTGTCATCTGTTTAATTCTCTCAGCAAGGTCAGCTCCATCTTATCTGTGAAAATCAATGTGTTTCCCTATAAAGTGATGCTACATATTACACATTTCTCCAAGTACAAAAGTCTTTGAAGGTTCCAGCACAGGAGTAGGATTTGGCATTTAAAATACTGCACAGAACAAAGTCCAATTGTTCATCCTATCAGTAAGCCATGCATCCTGTGCCAAACTTTCTGATGAGAATATCCACTGCCATAAAATATATGAGAAGAACTTTGAAACAGCCAAGCCCCAATGTTTAAAAATTGGACATAATATTCTGAAAGATTACAAAGCTTACACAATATGCATAATAGAAAAGATCTTTAGCACAATCTACTCATTACTGTTTTTATATTGTATTAACCAACTGTACATGAATTCAATACAAGTGTCTCAGCCACTACTGCAGGATAGCTCAGATTTATCCTGATCCTACCACACCATGTGAACCTGACAGTGGATTTACAAGTTCACCATAATCTTCCTCTCCAAAAGCTGTGAGATGAGAGATTCTACATTCACACATTAACAAACTGATTTTCGACCATCATTACAAGGCTCAGCTACATTAAACTATCATAGCAGGTAACACCTGATCCTAAAAGTACAATGAACTAAGGTGGCCTCCCCAATCCCTGCTACAGGCAGCAATTAATTTCATGCGCCATTTTGAAAGGTGCCTACTGATGGGTGTTAGAAGTGCCTGCCCGTTACAGGCAGTAAAGCCTGTTTCAATATGCCAGTCTGGTTCCCAAAAACATACAAGTAGTATCTTTTAGGAGGCTTGTAGAGGCAGGGAGAGGGGGAGGTGACAAGACAGGTGAATCTAGAGAGGCAAATTCAAGACAGGAGTGTAGTCATCAATGTGAAGCAGAGGGCTGAAGAACAAAAAGTAGCCTGGTGTCACAGGAACATAAAAGGATATTTGGCTAGTACTGAAGAGAATTCAATCTCCAGAGCCAATTTTCTATCCTCAGTATTTGATGCCTTCAAATCTGAACTTGAAATCTCAGACTGTATGTAAACATAATATACATAGATCAGGAACCAAAGGGGCAAATTTTAGTAGGGCCAAGAAAAGTTAAATTGCCAAAAACAACCCTCAACTATTTCTGCTTTAGTTGTGTCAGCATCACAGATATCATATCTGTATTCCACCAACTTGTATGGGTAGCGCTAGCTAAGCCAGGCATGACCTGCTGAGATGGTAGCCCCAATAATGAAAACATTTAAATGGAAATAGGTCTTGAAGATTTCAAGTGATGGAGCTGTGACTGTTTCCTTTGGCAGCTTCTGGGGCTGTCCTCGGGAAGAAAAATCGTTGATATGCTGTCCTGGAAGCAAATGGTCTTTGTAGTTTGTGTGGATGACTACCTCGTGTTCTGTCATTGCCAGAGGACACCAGATACTGGTTTCTGTCAATTCCCAGCAGTCCATTCCATATTTTAGAGAACACGGTCAGTCTATTTTTTTTCCCCTCCTTTGCTGTAGTGAATCCCATTCCAAATCTTTGATCAAGGATGTGACACCGGTGTGTTTCCCATGCCAATTCATGCAGAAGCATAAAGCATGTCTTTGGACTGCATTAGTGTGCCTTTTCATGTGTATTTTTTCAATCTTACTGGAAACTGAGCATGTGCTTGGTGATACAGCGGCTAAACGTACAACACAACATCTATGATCAGAAATACAAGAATGAGGAACACGCCACACTTCTAACTGCTCCTTCAGTATTTCTGACTTTGGTCTCTTGGCATTGCAGCGTTCTCATTTAAAATTTTACATAGTATGCAGTTTCAAAAAGCTTCTCTGTCACCCTGCATTCCAGCTTCTATCTTATATCTCAGTTCACAGTCAAGAAAGGGAACAATGACTGTCCAAATATAATGGATGTGAGAAGTATTATATCAATGCAAGAAGTTTTACAATTCCTGAGTCAAGCTAAATATAACACTGCACATCATTAAGTGACGGTGGAAACATCAAAGCTAGATAATTGTACTACCCAGAAATTAGAAGGCTAATGCGTAATGTGATTTAAGTTTTTAGGATTTTGAAAGAAATTTATAGGGTAGATAAAGTAAAACTTTTTCCATTGGTGGGGGAGCCTAGGACAAGGGGACATAATCTCTAATTCAGATCAAGGCTATACAGTAACGAAATTGGGAAACACTTCTACATGCAAAAGGTGGATTAGGAGACGCTAGCTCAATTAATAATTTTAAATCTGGGATAGAATTTTAAACTAGGGTATGAAAGGATTGTGGAACCAAGGCGGGTGGATGGAATTAAGATACAGATCAGCCACAATCTCACTGAATAGTGGAACAGTCTCAAGGGGCTGAATGGCCAACTGCTATGTTCCTATTAATATCTAAACTGATGTCTGTCTCAGCTTACTCTTAAACTTGTCCAATTACACCATGCCCTGACTGTGGCTCTAACATGAGTGACTAAAATGTCTTCAATCCAGCATTTGAACAACTGCCTTCAAGGTTGAGATTTGTAATTTTATATAGTGCTGCCAGGTAAACTGAGAATTCTCCTCAATCCAGGACGCGAGGTCTTATAGGAAGTAATCAAGGTACACAGACCATTTTTTTTTAAACAATTAGAGCATCAAGTCCTTGGAAGCAAACATGATTGGGCCAGAGATTTATCTCTTGGAAGCACATTATTGTAGAAAGCACAAAATAGTTTCAAGTCACCACAGCCTTTTCCCCCTGTATAGAAAAGTTATAACTAATTATTCATAGATCAGTTTTCAAACTTATTAAATCTTAAGCAGAGCTGATCAAGATTTTCTATAATCGCAGTGCACACACTTTTCTTTCAATATCATTAGTTTACATCCATTAGCTGATGGCTAATTTAGTTAAAAACCAGGGTAAAAATAGAAAGAAAACTGTGGATTCATTAACAAATTGGAAAAAAAGGGGACAGGAAAGATATCTAATGATGATGGTAAAGTCATAAGCATTTTGTAAAGAACAGGTTTAGAATTTTTGTTACACAATGTACGAAAAAAAATATTCCCTTGACCTCCACTTTCTAACAATTAGATTTCTAATGTAAAAAATTGGTTTGAAGGTTTCATTTTAAACATTTACACCAACGTATTTCACTAGAAGAATGGAAAAAAAAAACTGTTTTTAATACTAAACCAAATGCTTTTAGCCCTATTCTGTACAGAGGAAGAACCTTGCTCCATGAACAAAAAATGCTGAAAAAACCAACAGGTCTGGCAGCGATTGTGGAGAGAAACAGTTAAAGTTTCAGGTCAATGACCTTTCGTCAGAGTTGAAGATAGAAATGGTTAAGAGTTGTGGAAGGGGGTGGTTGGTGGTGGTGGTGTGAGTAGGAGAACAACAAAAGAGAGGGTGAGTGACAGGGTGGAGGCCAGACGAGTTTAAATAAAAGATTTTGTGATGCAACAGTCAAGTTTGAAAGTGGCAATGGATATAGTAAAGAAGCAAATGTTGTGTCCAAATGGTGTGTGAATTGCCATATAAAAATTCTCAATGCAACATGAAGGGATGAAGCAAAAAAACCAGACACAAGATCAACCCAGCAAAACAAAACGAAAAAAAATATGGAACAGGGTGGGTGCAAAGGTTATGATCTAAAAGTTGTTGAACTCAATGTTGAGTCCAGAAGGGTTAAGAGTACCGAGTCAAAAGATAAGGTGCTGTTCCTG
Organism: Cetorhinus maximus; assembly: GCF_964194155.1. Taxonomy (NCBI): domain Eukaryota; kingdom Metazoa; phylum Chordata; class Chondrichthyes; order Lamniformes; family Cetorhinidae; genus Cetorhinus; species Cetorhinus maximus. The sequence continues at coordinate 124,996,153 of NC_135881.1, read as the reverse complement.
GAGCTTGTGTTGATCTTCATTGGAATGCTGGAGTAGGCCATGGACAGAAAGGTCAGCATAGGAGCAAGGTGAAGTCTTAAATGACAAGTGACAGGAAGCTCGGGGTCGTGAATGCAGACTGAACGGCGGTGTTCCGCAAAGAGGTCACCCAGTCTGCATTTGGTCTCCTCAATGCAGAGGATACCACATTGTGTGCAGCAAATACAGAATACTAACTTGAGAAGTACAAGTAAATCATTGCTTCATTTGGAAGGAATGTTTGGGGCCTTAAACAGTGAGAAGGGAGCAGGTGAAAGATAGGTGTTGCATCTCCTGTGCTTGCATAGGAAAGTGCCGTAGGGAAGGGAGGGGGTGTTTGAGGTGACTGAGTACATAACCAGAGTGTCTCAGAAATAATGGCCCCTAAGTAATGCTGGAAGGGGAGGGCAGGGGAAGATGTGTTTGGTGGTGGCATGGGGTGGAAGGTGAAGACGAGGGGAACCCTATCTTGGTTCTGGAAGGGAGGGAAAGGGGTGAGAGCAGAGTGCCTGAAATGGATTGGACACAGCGGAGGGCCCTGTCAACCACGCTGGGTGGGAATCCTTGGTTGAGGAAAAAGGAAGACACATTGTAAGCGCCGGTGTGGAAGGATGCATCAAGGGAACAAATGCACTAGAGATGGAGAAACTGGGAGAATATAATGGAGTCCTTACAGGAATATTGCTGAAAAAAGAGACATGTTGAAGCTTTTCGTCTTACACTCATCAGAACACTTCACAAGAATGCCAATTTAAGAGAAAAATAACAATTTATACTGTATGTGAAGAGAGTGCTAATTGGTTGGCAAGTGGACTCTGGTTGGTAGAGGTGTTGCCATGGAGAATGCATCAATGATGGTGACTGACCCTGCGTATTAATATATGTAGCTTCCAGTACCGCACTGCGAGCTCGATTGAATCTTAAATTGGTTGTCAGCGTAATTCTTAGCACACTGAAGATTATTTAGCAAATGTTGTCCAATCGCAAAATCACATCTAATGCTGGACACTGTTTCCAGTTTTGCAAGCACCAGCTGGTTGGGTACGGTCTGTACCTTGCCATTCCAAACAGCGTCTGAGACATGCTGTTTGATATGATCTGCAAGTTTTTGGGACATAGGGCCTACATACTTAGCATCACGTTAGCACTGAAATTCATACACCACATTACTCATTTGTGATAGGGAGAATGTCCTTATGGCTTGATGACAACATCCTGTTAGTGGCAAATACTACTTGTGTTGCTACTGCATAGCAGCAGTATGAAACAGCTAGTTTCACCTGTTTCTCAAATTCTGAGGTACCTTGCCCTTCCAAGGTAATCTGAAGTAGACTGGGCATTTTTCAGGGCCAAAAGCAACAGCCATAGGCCCGCTCATGAGTTTGCAAGTTTTAGTGCGAAGTGATCTGATCAGGGAAGTCACTGTCCCACAGGATGCCTTTAATGCGCTCTATTTCAGCATCAAGCTTGCATGCTGAGAAAATAGATCAGGCCTTATTTACAAGGTTGCTAATAAGGCCAATCTTATAGCATGTGGAACTGTAAGAATCCCAACACGTATATTGACAACTGAAGGGTGCCTTGCGGTAGACCGTGGTAGAGAACCCATGGCAGATTTCTCAACTAGTATGTCAAGGAAGGGGAGTCCATTTGACTGCTCCATTTCAAAGGTAAATTTGAGCACAAGCAGAAAGAACGTGTACACACGTTGCACCTGTTTCAGCTAAACAGGTACTGACTGTTACCTCAGGGCAATGCCTTGACCAGTGTCAAGCTGCCTAGTTTAAATTTCAAAACGCTTGGCAGTTAACTTTCAGTCACCGTCGCATTCTCCACGGCAACGCCTCTACAAATTAGAGCCCACTTGCCAACCAATCAGCACACTCTTCACGTACAGTATAAACTGTTGTTTTCCCCTTATACTGATATTCTTGCAAAGTGTCCTGATGAGTGCAAGATGAAAAGCTTCAACATGTCTCTTTTCAGCAATACTCAAGTTCTGTACTATCAAATGACAACTTCTTACAGGAAGCAGGCTTTGAGGGAGTATAGTTGAGCTAGCTGTGGGAGTCCATAGGCTATCTATTAAGGTTCACCTCAAGCCTATCTCCAGAAATGGAGACAGAAAAGTCAAGGAAAGGAAAGAAAGAGTCAGAGATGGACCAGGTGAAAGTGAGGGAAGGATGGAAATTGGTAACAAAAATCAATAACATTTTCCAGTTCATGGCGAGAGCAAGAGGCAATTCCAATACAGCCATCAATATACCAGCAAAAGAGATGAGGAAGGAGGGCCTGAGTAGGACTTGAATAATGAATATTCACATATCCCACAAAAAGGCAGGCATAATTTGGATCCAAACAAAAATAAAAACAAAAAAACTACTGCGGATGCCGGAAATCCAAAACAAAAACAAAATTACCTGGAAAAACTCAGCAGGTTTGGCAGCATCAGCGAAGAAAAGAGTCGACGTTTCGAGTCCTCATGACCCTTCAACAGAACTGAGTATAGCTATACTATACTCAGTTCTGTTGAAGGGTCATGAGGACTCGAAACATCGACTCTTTTCTTCTCCGCCGATGCTGCCAGACCTGCTGAGTTTTTCCAGGTAATTCTGTTATAATTTGGATCCATGTGGGTATCCATAGCGACACCTTTTATTTGAAGGAAGTGAGTGGAGTTAACGGGGAAGTAGTTCAGGGTGAGAACAAACTTAGCCAGACGGCAGAGGATGGTGGCGAATGGGGATTGGTTGGGCCTCCATTTGAGGAAGAAGTGGAGAGCTCCAAGACCATTCTTGTGGGAGATGGAGATGTAGAGGAATTGGATGTCCATGGTGAAGAAGGGGCAGTTAGCCAGGTAACTGGAAACTTTGGAAGTGATGTAGGGAATCAAAAGAGTTGCGGATGTAGGCAGAAAGAGACTGTACAAGGGGAGGAAAAGTTGAGTGCAGAATGAAAGAAAAGTTCAGTGGGGCAGGAACAGGCTAAAACAATGGGTCAATGGGGGCAGTCTTGTTTAAGGATCTTGCAGCAAGCTGTTTAGATTTAGGGAACTATGAGGTTGGGGGCAGTGGCAGGAAGATCTCCAGAGGAGATGAAGTCAATGACAGTCCTGGACACAATGGCTTGATGTTCAATGGTGGGGTCATGGTCCAGGGGGAGGCAAAAGGAAGTGCCAGAGTTGGCATTCAGCCTCTGCTAGGTAGAAGTCAGTACAGCAGCAGCACCCCCACCGCCCCCTTGTCAGCAGGTTTAATAACAAAGTTAGGGTTGGACCTGAGAGAACAGAGTGCAGCAAATTCAGAAGGAGACAGGTTAGAGTAGGTGAGGGGAGCAGAGAAAGAAAGACAGCCAATATCACACCAACAGTTATCAAGACCTAGAGAGGGTAAGAGGCCAGAGGGTAGGGATGCAGGTGGAGGGAGAATATTGGAAGTGGGTGAAAGGATCTGTTAAGCAGATGCAAAACTCCTGGTCAAAGAAGTGGGCATGGGGGCAGAGGCGAAAGAAGAAGAGCTTTAGTGTCGTGCCGAGCTCAAAATTCATTGAGGTGGGGACGTAAGGGGATAAAGCTGAAGCCTTTGTTAAGGGCAGTGCGTTCAGAGTCGGAGAGGGGAAGGTCAGAAGGTGTCATGAATACTTGGCAAGGGGTGAGATTGGAGGAAGTAATGGAGTCAAAGGGAAGGATCCAGATGGGTGCTGGTACCCATGAGTTAGTTAAGCTTACAATCCTTCTCACACACCTGAAAAGGAAGATAAAAAGTTTTTTGTTAAAGCGCCAAATGACTAAGGATGAAAAAGCTGGGGTCCAGAACAGCTGTAATAGGGCGAGTCGGTGTTGCTTAAAGGAAAGGTCAAGGTTGCGCATGTGGTGGCGCATGGCATTGAGAATGCATTTTAGGTTGTGGCAAGGACAATAGTTCAAGGGTTTGAACTTTGTTCTGTCTTTGTTGCAAAAGCTAAACTTTTAAAAAGGAAGCTTTAAAATTAAAGTAACTTTCATTCTCAAGAGCAAGCGTAAACTGATAATTAGATTCATTGGTTTGCTTGAATGGCTACACATATGATATATGGAAAGCCATCTATAATCTGCTAATAAAGAAGCATTCTTGTTTAATCTCACTAATTCAATCCTAGTAACTTCAGCATGAAAGAACTATGATTTAAAACATCACTGACAATTCTGCAGGAGGCCTGTCCAAGTGAAGTGCAGAGGTAAATCTGAATGGCTCCACTATTCTGGTGCAATCAGGCTGAGGAGTAACTTAACAGCAGCTCAAATTGTAATGGACATCCATTATCAGTATCGAGAGAGCTGTAATGAAAATCCACTGGGAATCTTCGGAGAGGGAGCCTCCGACCTAGACTTTAGACAATCTTCACAGCAGCTGTGTTGTGACTGAAGCACGACCAGTAGCCATTACAATACAACATGCTGACCAGCTGTTCAGAGGATTGCTATGTGGAAAGTCCTAGGGAATTTTCACTACAGCCAAGTCTCCAAGCGCAGGCTGGGCGGCCGTTTTGCGGAACACCTGCGGTCTGTCCGCAGGAGGGACCCAGGCCTCCCTGTCGCTTGCCGTTTTGACGCTCCGCCCTGTTCTCTTGCCCACATGTCTGTCCTTGGCTTGCTGCGTTGTTCCGGTGGGGCCCGGCGCAGGCTGGGGGGGCGGCGCCTCGTCTTCCGACTGGGCACTTTACAGCCTTCTGGGCTGAATATTGAATTCAACAACTTTAGATCTTAAACTCCCCCTCCCCCCATCCCCACCCCGTTTCTTTCCCCCCCCCACCCGCCTTTTTTTTCAATAATCTATATAGATTCTTCTTTCCCCACCTATTTCCATTATTTTTAAATCTAAAACTAAAACCTTTAGTCTTTCCACCCCACCCCCACTAGAGCTGTACTTTGAATATCCTGTCTTGCATTCTTAATTAGCACTTTTCTCAGACAAAGACCACCACCTTCACTGACATCTTTTGATTATCTGCTCACACCACACCCTCAATGTGTCTCTTCCCCCCCACCCACCTTAAACCAATTTATATTTCTCCCTTGTTGAAACTATGCTTCAGTTCTGCTGAAGGGCCATGAGGGCTCGAAACGTTGACTGATTTCTTCTCCGCCGATGCTGCCAGACTTGCTGAGTTTTTCCAGGTAATTCTGTTTTTATTTTCTCCTTAAAGCTTAGTTTCCTGTTTATCACAACAATGAACAGTGTGAAGTAAAATTGTGATTATTCATTTCAGATCATGCTGTTATTTACTACTCGCAGCACCAAATTGTCATCTTTGGTGTCGCTCAAGTAGATCATGCATAAAGTAAACACATATGTTCATTAGAATGAGCCAAAAACTGTGCCAGACAAGAGACAATGCCTGGAATTAAGGAGATAGATGACCATGGTCAATGGGTTGGAGAGAAATACTGTGAGGTGGAGGAGGGGGTTATTGCAGAGGGTAGAGTTACCAACCCTCCAGGATTGCCCTGGAGTCTCTAGCAATTAAAAGATTAAGATCTTGGGCATTGCTGTTAAGAGATGTGGGGTGCAAAAAGGCTCTTTCACCGAGCAGAGTAGCTGAAGCAAGGATGTTATGTGAAAAAATACAATGAATATATTTAAATAGAATTAGCAGCCCTCTTTTTGGTGGGGGGGGGGGGAGGGGGTGGCATTGTGGAGAGAGGGAAAACAGAACGGAAACAGGAAACAGAAACAAACATTTTTTTAAAACAAAAAAACAAAAATTCTGGAAAACTCGGTTGTTAAGGCAACATCTGTGGAGTGAACTTAAATGCAAATTAGCCAGCCTTTCCTTTTTTCCCCAAAATTTAATTTATTCATAAAATATCTGAAAGAACGTAACAAGACATTTCAAAATGGCCATCACAGAAAGTGCAATAATATTCAACTTCTCTGCCTCGATCATGATGCAGCCTGAGGTGCTTCAATACAATTAAAAGGAACATTACAAAACGGTTACAGAAAGTGCAATGGTATTTAAGTTGTCAACATAGATCATGTTGCACTCTGAGTGATTGTGATACATGTAATATTCACTGCATACATTCAATCCCTTTCACAATCCTACAGCTTTCACGAGTGAAGCATGACCAATAACACAAGCTGCTCTTCACACACAAAAAATATTTGGCCTTCCACAAATGTGTTTCCAAATTTTACGTTTTTGTTTCAGACTTCTAGCACCAGTATTTTATTTTCAGTTCAGAATGTTTACATATCAAAATGTCTGCTCCAAAATCTGGAAGGAAGGAACAAACAAACTCAGGATCCAAAGCATGGTACAGCCAATGAACTGCTGTAATGTATGCAAATACATGCATTTATATACTACAAGGTCCCACAAGCCACAATGAAATAAAATTACCAGATAATCTGTTTTAGTGCTGTTGGCTGATGAAGGTCTGAATACGTGCATATAAAAAAAAAAACCAGGAGGGCTCCAAATTTTCTTCATTGAAGTGCTATCGAACAGAAGCCAATTTCCTTAGTTCCAACCAGTAGGTAGATGGGCCCAGCCTGAAACCCATCAACCCTCCTAGACATGATTGTTAAAACTTTTAGGCTTTGTTTTCCTAATCGTGGCTGATTAGTAGCAAAGTAGATTAACAAATTTTATATGAAATGAGAAAATCTGTGCTCCACTAGGGTTTGTGGAACATTAGGATCAAAAACAAAAACAGAATTACCTGGAAAAACTCAGCAGGTCTGGCAGCATCAGCGGAGAAGAAAAGAGTTGATGTTTCGAGTACTCATCTAGGATCAAACATTTACTCACAATTCTACTCATCGTAAACTCCAGGGCTGTGATTTTGCAGTCCTGAAACAGGACTACAAGAAGTCGGGATTTAGAAAAAATGGCTGCTGAGCAGCTAAGGCAGAAATCCTGCCTTCATTTCCATCTCTGGCTGTTTTTAGCTCAGCGGGAAAGAGGGTAGGCGGGCACCCCACACACATTGCTTTGGAAGTCGACAGTACCATCTTAAAATGCTCGGTTTAGAAATTCTGCGATCGTCCTCGAGGTGGCCATGTTTTCAAAGCCCTGCAGAATCACATCTGCACAGTTGTGTGGTGAACACTACAGGAGGCAAGTCAGAAGGTAAGAAAAGTTTGTGCAACCTTAACATTTTTCACTATAGGTGACTTTAAATCTTCAGAACTTTGCTTGAACTTGGGAGTTTCACAAGGGATGGGGGCGGGGGGAGAACAGGCAGGGTTCCTTGTCACCTCAGGGGCTGCATATATAACTGCCTCCAATGGGGGCATTTGGGCATTCAGCCAGGCTCTTGCCAATAAAACACGCAACAAAAAGAGCGCAGCTGGAAATGGGTGCAGCTCCCTCACACATTCAAGCTTTGAGGCAACACAGGAACAGTGTGTAATGCGTGGATGGGTCCCTGGGCAGCAGAAGGGCACGCCACAGGAGCCACTGCCAAGGAGGAGGAGGACCACTATAGGGTACCCAGAGCACAGGATATGCTGCAACAGTGAAGTTACCGGGAGCTGACCAAGCATCAATGCAGAATGAGACTGTGACTCTCCAGGTAGGTGGTGACGGACACCTGTGCCCTCGTCAATGACGAGCTCTCTTACACCACCCACAGACAGGCCCTGCCAGTAGCACTGAAGGTGACAGTGGCCCCAAATTTCTCCATGTTAGGCTCCTTCCAGGGCTCAGCTGCAGACCTGGGTGGGACCTCGCAGTTGGCTGCACACCAGTGTATCATCTCAGTTATAGACGCCCGCTTCATGAAGTTTGGCAACTACATCAGGTTCAGCACAGATACAGCCTCCCAATCACAGAGGGTCAAAGGATTTGCTATCGCTGGATTTCCTCAAGTGTAGGTATTATTGACTGCATCCACGTGGTCATCAGGACACCAACTGATTGACCTAACAGGCTCAAACAGGAAGACATAGCATTCACTCAACGGGCAGCTGGTATATGACCACAGGAAAATCGTCCGCCATGTCTGTGCACACTTTCCTGACAGCTGCCATGACTCATTCATTCTATATCAGTCAAACCCTCCACAGCTCTTTCATCCAATCCCCTAGGTATGCAGTTGGATCCTGGGTGACAAGAACTACCCCCTGAGGAGATGCCTCAAACTGAATCCCGGCGCCATTGGATGCACTTTTATTGCGTGGTGCTCTCTGCTGGCTTATTACAATACTCATCTGCTAGGGGTGTCTCACATAGTGGTCACGTGCTGCATGCTGCACAACGTGGTACATTAAAGAGGAGTGACGCTTGAAGAGGCAGGGTGCTGGGGGTCACATATCATCTGAAGATGTGAAGGAGCAGGATGAGGGAAATGAAGGGCCAGGAGATTCAGATGAAGAGTCTTCAGATGAGGAGGGTAGACTGGAGGAGCAAGGCAGTGGCCAGGCCCAGGGACAAGGAGCGAGCTCTCTTTGGGACATCATTGTTGCAAGGATTCTACTGATTCTGCGAAGGTTTAGCTAAGGAACCCTGCTGACAAAATAACAGAACATATGCCTGGCAATGCATTAAGCCTGAGCTTACATTAGGAGGGCAACCATGTGTTCAGTCTTCACAATCTTTCCGTCACAAACAGATGGGTTGCAGTTTCCACTAGCACCAGTGAGAACCTGTTGATATCTATGCACATTATGTAAAGTGATAATGCGTTATAAAGAGTATGCTAACCCTTGTAAAAAAAAAAAGCAGCTTCATTTACATCATCATTTGTTGTAATGTGCCAGGTGGACAAAATCCACAAGGGAAACTTGGCCACTCCATCACAACAGTTTTGCAATTTGTATTTATTATGAGAAGATTTGGGCACTGACTTCAGAAGTAATGAGTCCACTAACAATTGTAGAGATTTTAAAAATTAAATTAAAACGTTTATTAACAAAAGAAAATAATTCAAACACATACATAAGATTATACTTGATATTATAACAAATCCCAAAATTCCTAATTACCCTGATTCCCAACTACACACCCCCTTTAAGGCAGTCAAAAATAATTTTTTAATTTAAACAGGCAATCCAGCAAGGTATCCACTTGACACTGGAATTCCAAAGGCTTTTAATAAAAATTTAGTTACTGGAGCAGCATTTCTTCCAAGTGGCTAGAGGCTCCTTCCAAGCCTGTTTCACATGGGGTACCTTTCCAAGGCTTTACAAGGCCACAACCACATGGACTTCCATCCTTCTTTATATTTGTTTCTCTCTCTTTAATGTGTAAAATCCCATTGCTCTACATGTCTTTGGAAATTTACTTTTCCCATAATATAAAAATCTTTCATGTTGTCAATATGGTCTCTTCCTTTTGAGAAAAACGAACGTATTGCCTTGCCTCACTTATCTCACCAGTTGCAAATATTACACCGTCCCTTTGAAAATCAAACAACCCCTTCACTTAACCAAAAATGCAAATTTCACCCACGCCCTATAGGAACCCTCATCCTAGCTTATCCATCTCCATTTCAAAAGTCTACTTTAAACCTACCCTTTTGATAATTCCAATCTTGTAGTCTAAGCATATTCTAGTCTAAATCAGTCACACAGACAAAACCATCTACACTCATGCCCATAAGCCTACAATAATATCATGAAAATATGACAGTTTCGTGATACATTGAAATTATTTATATTCAACATATAGAAGACACCACAGTGACCCAGTCAGTGCTCTACACGACTCGCTGTCTCACGCTTTCTGACATTCAGTGCTTCCCTTGTTGCCTCACAGGTGGTGGAGGAAGCCTACTCACGTCTTTGATTTTGCAGCTCTGAGGATCATGGCATCGGTCACATCATGCAGGGACCCAGTGGGGCCCTTTCTGTAACTGCGCAGCCTGTAACTTTGCAGGAGCAGCCATCGTCACTGGGACCTACATCACAGATGTTCCCCCTATCAGAAGGGCCGGGGAAGCCAATGATGATCTGGGTGCCACAAGCTACACGGAACCTGCATCCTTCTCTTGAACACTCTTAACCCTTTGTAGGCTCTCTTATTGGCTTGAGGGGGGTCTGCTGCTGGGGTGTAGCAGGGTGTATTCCCTCCAGCCACATATGGGCCACCTGCGCAAGTATCCTGTTCAGTATCCTTAGCTCATGTATTCCATGGTCATCAGCCCTCAGAGCCTGACCTGACTGGGTCCAGGCTACAGAGAGCTGTGCACCATGCGCAGGGCATCATGTTGCTCTAACATGCATTCTGGTGCTGCTGTATGTGACTCTCCATGAGGGTGGCCACTCTCTCATGGGTGGAACTCATGCCCTTGAAATTCCTAGACATGGTCGAGATCATTGTTCCACAGACTCCATCGCAGGGTGCGAACTTGCACAGCCTCAGGAAACTGACAAATGGCCACACACCTGCAGCTCCAAACACTGAGGCCCAACATATTACTCCTGGGGCTCTTCCATATTGCCCAGTTAAGCATCATTGTGACTGTTCTCCCTACAAGGGGAATTGTCCACAGACATCTCTACCTCAGACACCTCCTCCTGCACATTAATACTGTGCTCCTCACTCAGTGCCACTGACTATTTGTGCGCATGGACACACCGAGGTCTAGTATCTGCGGTGCTGGATTTTTAAAAAAAAATTCATTCATTGGTTGTGGGCATCGCTGGCTAGGCCAGCATCTATTGCCCATCCCCGATTGCCCTTGAGAAGGTGGTGGTGAGCTGCCTTCCTAAGCCGCTGCAGTCCACGTGGTGTAGGTACGCCCACAGTGCTGTTAGGGAGTTCCAGGGTTTTGACACAGTGACAGTGAAGCAACAGAAATATATTTCCAAGTCAGGATGGTGAGTGACTTAGAGGGGAACTTCCAGGTGGTGCTGTTCCCATGTATCTGCTGCTCTTGTCCTTTTAGATTATATGGTTGTGGGTTTGGAAGGTGCTGTCCAAGGAAGCTTGGTGAGCTCCTGCAGTGCATCTTGTAGATGGTACACACTGCTGCCACTGTGCACCAGTGGTGGAGTGTGAGAATGTTTGTGGAAGGGGTGCCAATCAAGCAGGCTGCTTTGTTCTGGATGGTGTCAAGCTTCAGATGTTGTGGGAGCTGCAATTATCCTGGCAAGTGGAGAGTATTCCCTCTCACTCCTGACTTGTGCCTTGTAGATGGTGGAAATGGCTTTGGGGACGCAGAAGGTGAGTTATTTGTTGAAGGATTCCTAGCCTCTGGTCTGCTCTTGTAGCCACAGTAGTTATATGGCTAGTCCAGTTCAGTTTCTGGTCAATGGTAAACCCCAGGATGTTGAGTGGGGGATTCATCAAAGGTAGTGCCATTGAATGTCAAAGTGTGATGGTTAGATTTTCTCTTGTTGGAGATGGTCATTGCCTGGGACTTTTGTGGCACAAATGTAACTTGCCAGCCCAAGCCCGATTGTTGGCCATGTCTTGCTGCATGTGGACATGAACTGCTTCAGTCTCTGAGGAGTCGCGAATGATGCTGAACGCTGTGTAATCACCAGCGAACGTTCCCTCTTCTGACCTTGGAAGAAAGGTCATTGATGAAGCAGCTGAAAATGGTTGGGCTGAGGACACTGCTATGAGGAACTCCTGCAGTGAAGTCCTGGAACTGAGATGATTGACCTCCAACAACCACAACCATCTTCCTTTGTGCTAAGTATGACTCCAACCAGCAGAGTGTTTTCCCCCTGGTTCCCACTGACTCCAGTTTTACTGGAGTTCCTTGATGCCACACTAGGTCAAATGCTGCCTTGATGACCCCTTCCATCACTTTACTGATTACAATTTACAACAATGACTTAGACGAGGGGAGTGAAAGCATGGTAGCTAAATTTGCAGATGACACAAAGATAGGTAGGAAAGTACATTATGAAGCAGGCATAAGGAGTTTGCAGACAGATACAGATAAGTCGAGTTGGTGGGCAAAAATCTGGGCAGATAGAATATAATGTGGGCGAAAGTGAACAGCTTCACATTTGCAGGAAGAATAAAATAACAGTATTACTTAAATGGAGAACGACTGCAGAATTCGGAGGTGCCGAGGTATTCTCATGCAGGAGTCACAAAAAGTTAGCATGCAGATACAGCATGTCATCAGGAAGGCTAATGGATGCTATCCTTTATTACAAGAGGAATTGAACATAAAAGTAAGGATGTTATGCTTCAGTTATACTGGAGATTGGTGAGACCACATCTTGAATACTGTGTGCAGTTTTGGTCTATTTAAAGGACAATGTAAATGTACTGGAGGTGGTTCAAAGGAGGTTTACTAAGTTTGATACCTGGAATGTGCGGGTTTGTCTTATGAGGGTAGGTTGGACAGGCTGGGCTTTTTTCACTGGAGTTTAGAAGAGTGAGAGGTGATTTGATTGAAGCACATAAGATCTTGAATGATCTTGACAAGGTGCACGTGGAAAGGATGTTTCCTCTTGTGGGTGAATCCAGAACTAGGGGGCACTGTTTTAAAATTAGGGATTGCCCTTATAGGATAGAGATGGGGAGAAATTCTTTTTACTCAGAAGGTTGAGACACTTCGGAACTCTGTGCCTCAGGAGGCAGGGTCTCTGAATTTTTAAGGCAGAGGTGGATAGATACTTATTAGGCAAGGGAATCAAAGATTATCGGGGGTAGATGGGAATGTGGAATTCGAACATAAAGATCAACTATGATCTTATTGAATGGCACAGCAGGCTCGAGGGGCCAAATGACCTACTTCTGCTCCTATTTCGTATGCTCGTATCGAGAGTGGACTGATAGGGTGGTAATTGGCCGGGTTAGATATGTTCTGCTTTGTGTGTACAGGACATACCTGGGCAATTTTCCACATTACCGGGTAGATGCCAGTGTTGTAGCTGTACTGGAGCAACTTGGCTAGGGACGCAGCAAGCTCTGAAACACAAGTCTTCAGTACTATTGCTGGAATAATGTCAGGGCCCATGGCCTTTGCAGTATCCAGTGCCTTCAGCCGTTGCTTAATATCACGTGGAGTGAATCGAATTGGCCGAAAACTGGCATCTGTAATGCTGGGGGCCTCAGGAGGAGGTAAAGAGGTATCATCCTTTTGGCACTTCTGGCTGAAGATTCTTGCAAACGTTTCAGCCTTATCTTTTGCACTCATGTGCTGGGGCTCCCCCAACATTAATGATGGGGACATTTGTGGAGCCTCCTTCTCTGGTGAGTTGTTTAATCATCCATCAGCATTCACAATTGGATGTGGCAGGACTGCAGAGCTTAGATCTAATCTGTTGGTTGTGGGATCGCTTAGCTCTGTCTATCACTTGCTGCTAATGCTGTTTGGCATGCAAGTAGTCCGGAGTTGTAGCTTCACCAAGTTGACATTTCATTTTCAGTATGCTTGGTGCTGCTCCTGGTATGCCCTCCTGCCCTCTTCATTGAACCAGGGTTGATCCCCTGGCTTGGTGGCAATGGTAGACTGGGGGATATGCTGGGCCATGAGGTTACAGATTGTGATCGAGTACAATTCTGCTGCTGCTGATGGCCCACAGCACCTCATGGTTGCCCAGTGTCGAGTTGCTAGATCTGTTCAAAATCTATCCCATTTAACTCAGTGGTAGTGCCACACAACAAAATGGAGGGTATCCTCAATACGAAGACTGGACTTTCTCTCCACAAGGACTGTGCGGTAGTCACTCCTACCATAACTGTCATGGACAGATGCATCTGTGGCAGGCAGTTTGGTGAGGATGACGTCAAGTATGTTTTTCCCTCTTGCTGGTTCTCTCACCACTTGCCACAGACCAAGTCTAGCAGCTATGTCCTTTAGGACTTGGCCAGCTCATTCTCTAGTGGTGCTACTGAGCCACTCTTGGCAATGTACTTTGAAGTCCCCCACCCAGAGTACATTCTGTGTCCTTGCCACCCTCAGTGCTTCCTCCAAGTGGTGTTCAACATGGAGGAGCACTGATTCATCAGCTAAGTGGGTGGAGCGGTACATGGTAATCAGCAGGAAGTTTCCTTATCCATGTTTGACTTCATGGGGTCCAGAGTCGATGTTGAGAACTCCCAGGGCAACTTCCTCCTGACTGTATACCATTGTGCTGCCACCTCCGCTGAGTCTGTCCTGCCAGGACAGGACATACCCAGGGATGGTGATGGTGGTGTCTGGGACTTTATCTCTAAGAATGATTCCGTGAGTATGACTACGTCAGGCTGTTGCTTGAATAGTCTGTGAGATAGCTCTCTCAATTTTGGCACTCGCCCCCAGATGTTAGTTAGGAAGACTTTCCAGGGTCAGTGGAGCCAAGTTTGCCAGTCATTTTTCGATGCCTAGGTCAATGCCAGTTGGTTCATCCTGTTTCATTCCTTTTAGCTGTCGCCACCCAATCCCAGGAGCAATGGGCACTGCATGGGTGAGTGAGTGAGGGGAGTGTGATACAACTGCATTGTAAAAGTGGAAAAGTTTTCAAAAGTACAGAATAGATTTTCTACTGAATAAAGTGCTATTTTGCAATGTACAATATTAAAAGGCTAGCCCAGTGTGAAATCCAGAGCTAATTACATAAACTCCCTCTATGGCTTTTATTCATTCTTTGCAGATCAGGTATTTTTTTGGTGGTTTGGAAGCAATATCAGACGTATGAGCTTTTATTCATTCTATGCAGATCAGTTTAGCCATCTGTTTGGCTGTCTGCACGCTTTGACAGATGTATGAGCACATATGGATATTGAAGTGCAGAGTTTATTTTTACAGATCCCCTGGGGAATGCGCAATTGATGGCATGGCTGCCTTCAAAAGCACCAATGGATCCTGAAGTGCAGATTGTGTTTATCCAGCTCTCCCCAAGAATGAGAGTTTGATGGCTTTGACAGATTTACGAGATTCTGACGGTGATAAAGGTTTTCCAAGTGGCTTTTCAAATGATGCTTATTTTGACAGGTTTATGAGCTTTTAAAATGACTTTCAAATGTTATAGGGCTTGAGAGTCATTTTTATAAAGTGGATACTGGATGAGTGGATTGGGGAAGGTGAGGAGTGGGCGGGGGGGGGGTGTAATTAGGTCAGTGAGAGGGAAGGTGGCTTTACACTGATCTGAATAACTGGGCCAGTGTTCTGGAAACAGAGGTAGGTCTTTTGACCTGACACTTATACATTAACCTGCCTCAGCCCGGTCCCTCCAAGAGATGAAAATCCTGCCTGCTGGCACCACCAAGACAGAGGCAGGATTGCAACATCAGGATTAATTCCAACTTCCGCTTCTCACCTCCAGTGGAAAAGTTCTGACTCTAGTTAAAAATGTCAGGAGAAGGTACCAAGCAAAGGCCAGGCTTATTTCCACAGGCAAGTAAATTAAAAATGAAGCTACCTGTGTCATTCTCTCTCATCTCCACACAACAGGTTACAGAGAAACACTGCTAAACATACATAGCCAAAGAGATGAAGCAGCAACTCATCCTTATATACATTAAGTTTGAACCTGCAACATTGGCAACGAAAAGTCAAATCAAATTTTTTATTTTCCTTTCCATTTTTGGTAAAAAGATTCATATCCAACAGCGTGCTGTTTATATAGATTTGTTCTTAATACAATTGATATAAATTAACCCAATGGCAAAACAAAGAAACACATCTTCAGGTTATCAGGTTGTCCATCAATACTTCTGTAGTATCAACAATTTATAAAAAAGCAAAAAGGTAAGTAGAAACAGTTCCAAATCTGAGAAACCACCACCACCATGTGCGCCTTTGAATCAGAGGGTTGTGGGTTCATGTCCCACTCCCGGAAACCAAGAACTGTGATTGTACTCGAAAAGAGTTGCAATCTGTGACTGTTGATAACTCGAAAGAGTTTGAAAACATTCCACAAATGGGCAATCAGGAGAAGCTGCACCGTTCAATTATTTACCAAATACCCAGGCAATCTGAAAGCAACTGTTCTTGTACCTTTCCAAATTGGTTTGCTCATCACACAATTAAGTTGAAGAGTATTAAACATTTAAGCATTAATGAATACAATGATGACAGCCACTTTGATTGAAAAGCCAGGCTACCTGTCCATGGTTAGAATTTGCTAAACAACTTCAAGCTCCTCATAATAGTTTAATTTGCATAATATAAACACACACGTGCACTAGTCAATCTCCCGCTGACTTGCAGAGTCAACACTAAATATTGAAACAGTGCTAGAAGGGAGGGGTTAATTGGATCAGGGCATGGAAGTGTAATTCAACCATTTTAAAGTCATACATTTGTCATGTTTCCATTATAAACTTTTTTGTCCAAACTTATAATGGAAACTTGTCACATGGTAATTTCATCCTCTTGCCAGTGGCAGTGCTCCAGTAACTCAAGAAAAGAGTGCAAACGCAGTGTGAGAAGGTTACATAGTTTAGAAACAAAGCCCTGATGAAAACACTGATCAATGCAGGAAAATCTATATTTGCATAGTTAAAACCAGTGGAGGAAATTATGCTACAAGCCCTTAATTAAGGAAGAATTGTACCTAATTAGATTAGTCACCCAACATTAAGGCATCAGCAAGTAAAAGGGCATGATCCTCAAACCTCAACCCACGGGCAACACAACAGAAAATTGTCACCACTCACCATTTTTAATAATATAATGATAAATATAATCTAGAAGGCCAGAGATACAACAGCTTTGATTCAAGCTTCATTCTAAACTGGTATAAACATTGTCCAAGAGCATGATATCTTTTAGTGCTTGATCCATTAGAGTTGTTGTAGTTCAGAGAAAGCTGGATACACATACATTGTCCATTTTTTATGTTTCTTTAATGCTGTTGTATGGTTTATTTTTAAGCAGAATGGGAATAGATAAAGGAAGAGGAGTAAAATAAAAATCAAGCCATTTTTGAAAAGGAAATCATTAGGTCCTCTCATTAAAATCACCATTTCACATTCCAGTTAGGTGTTGCTAACTTGATGCAGTGGACAGTATTGTATGTATGTATATGTGCATCTGCCCTCCAAGAATGGTTTTATTTTAAATTGAGAAGGTAGGGGGTATTTGTAGTACCCAGAGAAAATTCTAGCTTTTTCTTTTTATTTATATATATATATATATTTTTGATGCCTTCACAGTTCAGTTACTGTGTGATAAAATGCTGACAAATGGATTCTCTTCTGTCCTGCAAAATATTCTACTGTGGCACAAATCTGAGATAATTAACCTACTCGTGCATATAAGATATTGCCAGCCAATTGTTTTCACTTCCAGAACATACCCATAGGTTGAACTGAAATTGTCCACAGGCAATTTTAAAATGTAATCAGTTGGAAGGTTTTTTTTTAAAAAATTCCATTTGTGAAGGCCTACAACAATGCTTCTACACCCCAGTAAGTTATAGAGTTGGAAAAGATTTTTAAAAATTGAAAATTATTGGGTCATTGGCTGAAATCCATCTTGTGCTATAGAGGTTGTGGTTTTTAATATCATATCTATTTAGCTGAAGAACCAAAGATAATAAACCACAATCTATATTCTCTTAACTCTATATGAGACTTACAGTGGAGTTTTGTTATATACTATCTCATGTCCAAAGACAAGATGAATTAATGATTCCCAGGAGTTTCCTTAACAGCAAGAAGAATTAGATCAGTGTGGACCAGATTTATAAGGAGGTTTGAAATGACTGGATGTTCTTGTAATACATTGCTCCCATTGCCCACTCCCCATTGGTTCCAGAATTTAAAAACAATCCACTACAAAATTGAGCTACCAACAAAATTCATAATATCTTTGATCTTACTGCTAACGAATCAATTATACTGAAAAAATAGCTTTCAAATACTTTAGAAGTCAAATGGATTTATGGATTTATCTGCAGGCTGCAAAACCAAGCTTGGAAAAGAGATGAGCACCACCATGTCCAACGCCTTCATTATATATTGTTTGCCTTGTAACAAGAAACAAGATACTAAAAAGATGAATCACAGCTTCAGGTGCACCTCATGATACAAGCTCCAGTTTTTCCATAAAAGGGAGAGATTTCAGAAGGGCATTTATATAACATCATTCTCATCTTTAGGACATCTCTAAGGACTTTACACCAATATATTTGTTCTCTACGGTAGTCACTTGCTTTGTAGGTAAACACGCAGGTTCCCACAAACAGCAATGACTAGACAATTTTTTTGGTAGTTGGCTTAAGGATAAATTTTGGTCACTATACCAGAAGTTCCCTGCTCTCTCAAAAGTGACATGGAATTTTCCATCCACCTGAACAAACAGACCATTTAGTACTGTATCTCATTCTACAACAGCACCTCTGAAGTGCAGCACTCCTTCAGTAGTGCACTGACACACACATACACAATACATATAAGTTCGATAATTATTCAAGTATGCATTTTCACGACAAAGACACTGAATTGAGAAGCCTCATGCTTCAAGATGAAAAACCATTTGCAGCACTAATTCATCATGGACACTTTTTCACAGAATGTGTTATAATATTAGTTACAAATTAGTTGCAAATTTGAAATCAAGTCAAGAACACTAAAGAACCAAAGGATCCTATAATAATACAGGTGCTGTTATTGAAAAGCCACATGGATCAGAATACTATTCTGTAACATTTGTGGATTTTTACACTAGATTTCTCTTTGGATGCAGAATCACTCTTGTAAATTGACCTTGAGCCAGGCCTTGACCTGTCTTATATCCACGAGATAAAGTGCTGCTCGATCTAGGCAAAAGCAAAATACTGCAGATGCAGGAAATCTGAAATAGAAACAGAAAATGCGGGAAATCTCACTAGGTCTGGCAGCATTTGTGGCAAGAGAAACAGAGCTAATGTTTTGAGTCCATATTACTCTTCTTCAGAGGTGAAGAGAGGGAGCAATGTGATGGGTTTTATACCTGTGGAAGAGAGAGAGCAAAATAGGTCAGGGTTAGGTGGGAGCTCAGGAGAGATTTGACAAAGGTGTCATGGGCACAAGATAAAGGGAGTGTTAATGATAGTGTTAAAGACTAAGGAAATTGCTAATAGTAGCCTAAAGGTCAGATGGCAAAACATGTTAATAGCAGAACAAGAGTCAGTGCTCTCTCAAAGCAAAACAGAAGAACAAGTTACAGACTGGCTCTGTGGGGGAAGGGGTTGGAGAAAGGAAAAGAAAAATAAATTTTTAAAAAACAACCAATTTGGAGGAGAGTCCATGGTCTGAAGTTGTTGAACTCATTGTTAAGTCCAGAAGGCTGTAAAGTGCCTAAACGGAAGATGAAGTACTGTTCTTCCAATTTGCGTTGGGCTTCAGTGGAACATTTCAGCAGGCTAAGGATGGAAATGTGACAATGAGAGCAAGATGGTGAATTGAAATGAAAAGCGACAGGAATTTTGGGGTCATGCTTATAGACTAAGCGAAGGTGTTCTGCAAAGTGAAATTTACTTTGATGCAACCAGCTTTCCAGATAAGCATTTTTTCACTAGTTCCAACTATAGTCACTTTGATAACAA
Source organism: Cetorhinus maximus (assembly GCF_964194155.1). NCBI lineage: Eukaryota > Metazoa > Chordata > Chondrichthyes > Lamniformes > Cetorhinidae > Cetorhinus > Cetorhinus maximus. The sequence continues at coordinate 124,976,723 of NC_135881.1, read as the reverse complement.
TTTGTTCCATTTAGAAGTGCAGTATAACAGATTTCATTTTTATACTGTACACAGAAATAATTTCAAACATCAGAGTCCCAACCTGAAAGGAGACACAATCCTGTCTGTAAAATAGTATCAAGCACTGCAGTGACTTTGAATTCTTAAAATTGCTGGCAAAATTCTAACAGTAGTAATCCAGGACATCATTGCAGGAGTTCCTCAGGGTAGTGTCCTCAGCTCAACCACCTTCAGCTGCTTCATCAATGACCTTCCTTCCATCATAAGGTCAGAAGTGGGGATATTCACTGATCACTGCACAACGTTCAGCACCATTTGCAACTCCTCAGATACTGAAGCAATCCATGTCCAAATGCAGCAAGACCTGGACAATATCCAGACTTGGGCTGACAAGTGGCAAGTAACATTCGCACCACACAAGTGTCAGTCAATGACCATCTCCATCAAGAGAGAACCTTAATGTTCAATGGCAATCCCATCACTGAATCCCTGACAATCAACATCCTGGGGGGTTACCATTGACCAGAAACTGAACTGGAGTAGCCAAATAAATACTGTGGCTACAAGAGCAGGTCAGGGGCTAGGAATAATGCGATAAGTAACCCACCTCCTGACTCCCCAAAGCCTGTCCACCATCTACGAGGCACAAGTCAGGAGTGTGATGGAATACTCCCCACTTGCCTGGATGAGTGCAGCTCCCACAACACTCAAGAAGCTTTACACCATCCAGGGCAAAGCAACCCGCTTGACTGGCACCACATCCATAAACATTCACTCCCTTCACCACCGACGCACAGTAGCAGCAGTGTATACCATCTACAAGATGCACTGCAGGAACTCACCAAGGCTCCTTCGACAGCACCTTCCAAACCCATGACCACTACCATCTGGAAGGACATGGGCAGCAGATTGATGGTAACACCACCACCTAGAAGTTCCCCTCCAAGTCACTCACCATCCTGACTTGGAAATATATCACCGTTTCTTCACTGTTGCTGGGACAAAATTCTGGAACTCCCTTCCTAACAGCACTGTGGGTACCCACACCACATGGACTGCAGTGGTTCAAAGCTGCTGCTCACCACCACCTTCTCGAGGGCAACTAGGGATGGGCAATAAATGCTGGCCCAGCCAGTGAAGCCCACATTCCATGAATGAGCAAAAAAATATATTAGCAGGGCAGAGAGTGGATTAGAATACTGCCCTTTCATCACAAGGGTGACATGGATTTGAATTTAAATCTGAGCCTTGCACTTTTGGATATATTAGAATAAGGTCAGCATAGAAAGGAGCATTATCCTGTACCTGAACTGAATTATAAACACCCTGGTTTCTTATGTTAACATATTACAAAAGTATGTAATATCCCTTTCCAAAATCTTTTTATATATACCCCCTACCCACCTAAAAGACTAGGAAAACTCAATTAAAACTCTGAATTTTTTTTTTCAGATTTTCTTCTCACTTCAGAACTCAGCAAGGGTAGACTTTTAAAATATTATAGGATGCAGCCAGATAATTAAAAAGATAAAAACAAAAAACTGCGGATGCTGAAAATCCAAAACAAAAACAGAATTACCTGGTAAAACTCAGCAAGTCTAGCAGCATCGGCGGAGAAGGAAAGAGTTGAAGTTTCGAGTCCTCATGACCCTTCAACAGAACTCAAAAGTTATCTTAAAAAGATAAGATTGCTGGAATCACAGAATGGCTGTATAAGGTATGTGCATCACAATTTTCTTATTGTCCAAAACTTACAAGTCCCAAGAAGCATATTTTAACTCTATTCCCTGAAACTTTCCCAATGAATGGAGACCCATGGCCAATCTCCAAAAATAAATTGGTGGGGGTGGGGGGGCAGAAGAAAAAGGGACTGTGCTAAGAAAATGCCAGAAATAAAGTAAAAGGCAAAAAAGGAATAAAAGTTAAATAAGTAGAGAAATCAGGTGGGGTTCCTGCTTGCTATCCAACATCACTTGTTCACATCTGTGCACTTCTAACATATGTCCCTCCAAATATTCCCAGGGTTAAATAAGCAGTTGATAGCCCAACATGAGGGGGTTGGGGGGGGGGGGGGGGGGGGGGGGGAATATAGTTGGAAAAAGGAAGAGCCAAAAACACCGTATTCCTTATGCAGTCCCAAGAAATGCCACTTTGCTTTCAACTGCAGGCCAACTGACCATTTCAAAAAGTAACATTTCATGTCAATTCTGTGATGTTTAAGTTATAAACATCTTTGATTTTTCTCCTGCTAAGAGACTAAACTTCGCTTGTAGTCATTCCCAGATAAAACTACAGCAGGTTATCAGCCAGATTGCATAGTACACTCACCTCTAAATCAAAAGGTTATGTTATGATCCCAGCTGAGAATACCCCTGGATAAGCTACCCAGGTGATAGGGAAGTCTAAGAAGCCACATTGTTTCACACTACCCATGCAGTACAAGGCTAACAAGTCCATCTGCATGACCTCCAGCATGCTTGAGGCATGGATCAGGAAAGTGGGCAAAACGTATCAGTGAAAGAAAAAGACAACTGTTATCATTACAGACAACTGGCCTCAAGAGCGTCAAGCTGATATACTTGCCTCCCAACACCATGGCCAAGCTCCAGCTGTTATGATCCCTAGCTGAGGTTACCACTGGACATGCCTGGCCCCAGGATGGAACCCAGCTTGATAAATCTTAACTTTTATTTTGTTTGTTTGTTTAGATACTTGGAGAATAGTTACTGAACAGAGTCACAGGGATCAGCTGTTGAACTTTTAACAAAAGAACATTTATTCAACAAGATATGACCTACATTACGATACTCCTTCACCCACAACTATACCTTTACAGATATATACAGATTTGTAAGGATAGCAAAAGCTCTCTTACACTTTATGTTCACAGTAAATACACAGTCCACAGAAACTTAAGGCGACCTGTGGTCAGACACACCACTCTGAAACCAAGTGGCAGATGCCACTTCAATCAGATGCTATGGATCCCTCAACTACCCCCAGACGCTTGTCACACCGTGAGCCAACTGGTCTCACACGAGGGTTTCCAATCTCCACTCTCCAAGAACTCACCTTGGAATCTTCTCCCAAACGATGCTTTCTCTCCGACACCTTCCGCAAGGCTTCACCTCCAGGGTTTCGAACTCTCCTTCCGATGTTCCTCTCCCCTGGGTCACCACATGCATTTAAGCTGTCTTCTACGCACTCTATCTCACTGACTCAGCCATCAACAGTACACCACTGCTTCACAAGCCTGCAGCAAAGAGTTACAGGCCTTCAGCCATCTCTTTGGACCTTCTTGCCTCTTGCAAGCTGTTCTCACTTTAAATCGGCTTTCTGCAGCTTTTGTCTCTTTAAATTTGAAGCTTGGAGCCTTTCTCTCTGCCCCTCACTCTTAATTTCACTAACAGGACCTTTCCCAGGTTCCTGTCCTTCCTTTGACTAGAAGGTCTGCTTGGGACTCTCTCTTGTTCCACTCCCCTAGACTTTGGGGTCTTCTTAGTTTGGACTGGCTATCTATCCCTTCTAAGTGGCTTTTGTTCAGCAGCTGTCTTCAAAACAGAACTCAACTGCTGGTTCCTTCGTTTTTGTGTGCGTGTCTGTGGGAGGGGCCTGCTTTTCTGGACCCTGTTGCTAGGCAACAGCACTGTTTTTTTTCTACTCTTGTTTGCTTAAGTCATAAAACTCTCATTAGAAATACAAGCAGCCTTTTAAAGTGAAACTAAAACTCCATTTGACCTTTCTTAACACATAAATACGAAATACAAATCAAACTTAAACATTAAAGCCAAAACTCATTCCTAACACCCACAAATACAACTTACTTAAACTATCTCTATTTCCTAACAATTGGCAGTTCAAACCCAATTCGATACATGGCCATTTAATCTAGGTTGACACTTAGTGCAACACTCCCTACATGATGAATTTATCAGAGGTGCCATCTTTTGGATGAGGCATTAAGTCAAGACCCTGTCTGTCCTCAGGTGATGTTTCTTGTTGAATAAATGCTTTATTGTTTTGTAAAAAGTTCACCAGCTGACTCCTCTGACTCTGTTCAGTAGCTACTCTCCATGTATTTAAACTTCAAGAATGATATCATGGGATTTCTTGGCGGTCAGTGGTGAGAAGCTTGGTCCCCTTAATATATATTAATGACCTAGACATTGGTGTACCAGGCACAATTTCAAAATTTGAAGAGGATACGAAACTTGGAAGTATTGTGAACTGTGAGGAGGACAGTGTTAAACTTCAAAACAGACAGGCTGATGGAATGGGCAGACAAGTGGCAGATTTAATGCAGAGAAGTGCGAAGTGATTCATTTTGGTAGAACAGGAAAAGGCAATGTGAAATAAACAGTGCAATTTTAAAGGAGGTGCAGGAGCATAAGAACCTGGGGAATATGTGCACAATTATTGAAGGTGGGAAGTTTGAGAGAGTAGTTTCAAAAAGCATACAGGATCCTGGGCTTTATAAATAGGGGCATAGAGTACAAAAGCCAGGAAGTTATGATAAACTTGTATAAAACATTGGTTCAGCCTCAACTGGAGAATTGTGTCCAGTTCTGGGCACCACACTCTAGGAAGGACGTGAAAGCATTAGAGGTAGTCCAGTGAAGATTTACGAGAATGCATTTCCTTATCTCTGTTACGTAGTTACGTAGATCAACTGCAGAAGCTGGGGCTATTTTCCTTTGAGAAGGCTGAGAGATTTGATAGAAATGTTCAAAATCATGAGGAGACTGAGTAGGTAGGGAGAAACTGTTCCCACTGGTAGAAGGATGACAACTAGAAGACAACTATTTAAGGCGATTGGCAAAGGAAGCAAGGTGACATGAGGAAAAGCCTTTTTTTTATATAAATGCAGCGTGGTTAGGATCTGGAAAGCAGTGCTTGAGAGTATGGTAGAGTGTTATGATCCCCAGCTGAGATTACCCCCGGGCATGCCTGATCCAAGGGTGGAACCCAGCCTGATAGACCCTAACTTTTAATTGTTTAAATACATGGAGAGTAGCTACTGAACAGAGTCAGAGGAGTCAGCTGGTGAACTTTTTACAAAACAATAAAACATTTATTCAACAAGAAAAGATGAACTATATTACAATACTCCTTCACCCACAACTATACCTTTACAGATTATATACAAATTTGTAAGGATAACACAACTTACAAAAACTCTTATACTTTAATGTCCACAGTAAGCACCCATGTACACCTATGATACCCTGTGGTCAGACACACCACACTCTGCAACCAAGTGACAGATGTCACCTCAACCAGATGCTATGGATCTCTCCTCAACTACCCCCAGACGCCTGTCATACCGTGAGCCAGCCAGTCTCACTGAATTCCATCCTTCACATCTCTACTCTCCAAGACGTCGCCTTGGAATCTTCTCCCAAAATGACATTTTCTCTCAGGCACCTTCCACAAGGGTTCACCTCCAGGGTTTCAAACTCTCCTTCTGATGTTCCTCTTCCCTGGGTCACCACATGCATTCACACTCTCTCACCAATTCAGCCTTAACAGTACACTACTGCTTCACATGCCCATAGCAAAGAATTACAGACCTTCAGTTGTCTCTTTGAAACTTCTTGCAAGCTGCTCTCACTTTGAATCTGAAGCATGGAGCCTGTTCTCACTTCGAATTTGAAGCTTGGAGCCTCTCGCTCTGCCCCTCGCTCTTAACTTCAGTTAACAGGACCTTTTCCCAGTTTCCTGTCCTTCCTTCGACTTCAGGGTCTCCTTTGGGCCTTCTCCTCTTTCCACTCTCCAGGATTTTTGGGTTTTTTCTTCGCTTGGGACCTTTGTTTTTTTGGGAAATCTGCAGTTCCCTCGACAAGTGTCCAGTCTCTCTGGGGTCCGAGCTTCAACGGAACTTAAAACTGCTGATTCCTTAGTTCTGTGTGTATGTTTGTGGGAGGAGCCTGCCTATCTGGCCACCCTGTTGCTAGTCAACAGCACTATTCTTTCTACTCTTGCGTGTTTACTTTATATGGGTCGGAAACTTCTCATTAGAAATGCAAGCAGCCTATTAAAGTGAAAGTAAAACTCCGTTTGACCTTTCTTAACACAGATACAGAAATAAAAATCAAACAAACTTCAAAGCTAAAACTCATTCCTAACACCCACAAATACCAATATAACTAACTTAAACTATCCCTATTTCCTAACATGGAGGCAGATTTAATTGTGGCTTTCAAAAGGAAATTAGATAATTTTCCGAAGAGGAAAAATTTGTGGTGCAAAAGGCAGAGCAGTAGCACTAGGTGAATTGCTCTTGCAGAGGGGCAGCACAGATATGGCAGGCTAAATGGCCTCCTTCTGTGCTGTAACAATTCTATGATTCTACAAACAATTGTCAAGTTTCCAAACTACAAACTGAAGTGCCCTTACACCCTTATTAAAAAAGTACCCTTATTAAAAAATAATTACCATGTTTTTCCCCTCAGTTTAATACACAAGCAAAAGAGAATTGAATCAGACTTTACGAAGAGGACCTCCTGCTGCAGAAAACAGATTCTCCGCGTGGCAAGTTGCTCACTTATACTGCTGTATTTGGTGCCATTAAAAACACAGTACATTCACACAAGCCGGAAGATAAATAAAACCAGAGGATTGCTTTTGCAAACCTCTTACCATGTTTAAAAAAACGATCCTTCACAATCTCCCACTCTCCAAAAAGGTGCAGGACTTGGAAATCCAGACAAGGCTTTTTATTGAAAAGTTGTAATGTGTTGGACATGCATGCATGGATTTATGTGCTGCAAACATTAGTTGATTTGTTTGACATCCAAAATCTGCAATCCCATTGCCCTTTATTACACCACTTCTGAATTTCTCAGTGCTAGTCCAACAGCTGTTTAGGTACTGAAAAGCTGTGTGTGTGTGGCTGGAGAACTGAATTGGAATCTATTTGTGGATGATGAAATTAAATCAAAATAGGCAGATTTCTCCATATTATTTAACAAAATCAGTTTATTGTCACTATCTCATTGGCACAATAAGTTTTTTTTAAACATAATAGCTCAAGTCATAAAGCAGGAAATATGTTATTTGTTACCAATGGTTAGTAAAATGGCTGGGACTTAAATACTCCAGTATTCGAGTCACCCATTAGCTCTGAAAGCAGCGTTCGAGTTGCTAGGATACATGCAGTAAAATAATTTTCAAACACTGAATCATATTTTTAATATAATTATGGTAAGGGCTCCACTGCAATAGCTTGGTGACTACATCAGCAAAGTATTTATTGGTAGTAAAAAAAATGGATTTAGTGTAATTAATTCCATGCATCAAAGGTAATCTATCAATGGTTGCCCTAGTGTATCAAAAGGGAATATGGTACATACTTGAAGTGGAAAGATTTACAGGGCTATGGGGATAGACCAGGGAAGGGAGACCAATTAGCTCGCTCTACCAAAAAGCTAGTACTGACATAATGGTCTGAATGGTCTCCTTGTGCTGGATGATTCTACGAACCTAAACGAGTAGCTGGACAGTGGAAAGGGAATAGAATTATTTGGTAGAGGGCAAAAGCATTAGCATGGTTTAGCACTTTTAGGCGGGATTCTGATTTAGAGGCTTTCAGTCATAATCCCACAGGTGGTAACTTCACACCATTGGCTCCTCAGCCAAGCACATACACCAAATGTCTGAACCTGCAGTTCCTGAGCTGAGCTGGATTACTACTGCAACAACACTTCCATCAGTAGGGTAAAACTAACCTGTCTCACGACGATCTAACCCCAGCTCACGTTCCCTATTAGTGGGCGAGCTATCCAATTAGTCCTCAATTCTGATTTGGAGGAAGCAGTGGTTCACCCACGAAGATGTGAGCCTGAATCTTCTAATAAGTTGAGTCGTTCGCCACTCCACATAAGTCGCTAATGCGCCTCGGGAACCTAAGACATCCCGACATGCATACACGCTTACCTGGGAAGTTTAAACTTTAAAATTGCCAGTCATATCCCACCCGGACTGCTGCACAATTCCCTAAGACACTGGGATAAGACTGCCAGAATCTAGGAGACATGGGCTGTTGCCACTATATTTACTCATGTTTTTACACAGGTTTACTGAAGAGCTTTTCTGAGCAATTGTAAAGCCTGCTGAGGAGGGCAACACGAAGTAAATCAGCTGGAGTGTCAAAGCACTCCAGCATCCCCGATACAGCTCAGTACCGCCCTCCCGATAATATTCAGCCCCTCAGCATTCTGAGGTGGGTGCACGAGGAGGAGGGAATGATCAGTGCTTGGTGGTGGTGGTTGGGGGGGGGGGGGGGGGGGGGAGAGAGAATAGGTTATGCAGTTTGAGGTTGACAGGTCCATCTAAAAACAGTGCAAGTCAATGAACTGAAGACAGACCTTAAAGGGACGAAAAGGGGACTTGGTTTCGCTGGAATTAAGCTTGCCACTTGGCCTCCCAACTCTTGCTCGTTGCTGGATTTAATCTGAAGCCAGGACCAGAAAGTGCAAAGGCTGCAACATCAAATGGTAAGTGGGCGGTGTACCCACTCTGCCACTGACCAAAAGGTCTGAGCCAGACAGAAAGTCTGACAACACACGGTGATTGAGGGATGATGCAGAAGTAGATCTGGGTGCCATCAACAATACAGATGAAAGCTGACTATGTGCCTGCACATGTTGTGGAGGGGCAGTTGAGAAAGAGGTGATTAAAAAGCGAGAATACCTTAGGAAACCTGAGGTAACATTCACGGGGCAGAAATAGAAAACACTTCTGGAGAGTGCAGTCACAAAGAGCAGTCCCAGGAAGCTGCACAGTAGAGAAAAGACAATGAACAGGTGCAGTCCACCATATAATAGACTGTGGAAAGGTTGAGGAGGACAAGGAAGAATAATGCACCATGGTCTGAGTCACAGAGGTAGTACGGTATATGTTTGCATAAAAGTAGAATTTTTGAGATAGGCTTTTTAAAATCCAAAAGTCGTGAGGCCAACTTTACATGGGTAATATTTTTGACATCGTTCTAGATTTGGGCCCTCCCCAAAAGAGGTCATGGCAATGGAATGAAGTAAAAACAAAACACTAGAGAATTCATACTAAGTACCTAGCCTTCTTGGCATGACACAAACTATATACATTTCATCCAACATAATAAGTATACACCATAAGAAATTAACTATAACACTTCACACCGTAATCCCTCCGATTACTGTTTGAATCACCGGACAATTCGCCCCAATCGCCTGGTTGCATAACATCAATATAAGGATCTTCGTCGTCGTTGTCATTTGTAGTGCCAGTAACTTCGGCATTATCATTCCACAAATATTCGTCCTCAGTGCAGACATGCACATTTGATATGTTGTATTTTAGAAAATATTGGGATCAAGTTCATTCCACACGTCTATGACCCATTGACAGAGTGTTGCTAGCGAAGGCGTTTGCATATTTCCACCTTTTGTGAATGTTTTTCAGCCTTCCAACATCCAATTGTTCCACATTCTTCAGATACAGTCCTTGAGAGGTTTATTTAGGCACACATTCAAGGGCTGAACAATACTTGTAAGACCACCAGGACTAATTGCCATGTCGATGTTGGTTCTTTTCACATCACAGACTACACGGTTGACAAGATGGGATCTGAACACGTTGTCCCAGATGGGAATTTTTTTGGGGTAATTACCACTTTGTCCTCCTGGTCTCAAATTCCAAACTTGCAGCCATCTTCATACATCTAGCCTTTCTCAAACACAGATGAGAACACCTTTCTGAAATTTCTCATTGGGGAGAGTTTTACACTTGAATATCACCATCAGCTTTAATTGTGTGCCATCCGCCAAACAAGATGAAACCACTGTGAATCACATCTTCTTGTGGCCAGTTATATTTACAAGGATGATTTTTCCACCAATCTTGGTAACAATCTTGTTGAAGTTCATCAGTGCTACGTCCATATTTTCAATGCAGGCCAATCACACATTTTTCTCTTGATTACGGAATACAAAATAGTGGAATTTGATGGTTTTATTGTCGAGTTCAGGTGGCAGGCCCTGTGAATTTTTTGTTTCCTGATGGAGTACCAAGTTTCATCTTTTCATGAATCTTGTGCACCACCTGGCACTGGCCTTGAATTCTGAAATGCTACCCTTCTTCTCTTCTCTGAGGGCATGGAGTCAGATGGCTCTGTGGGTGATATGGTCATTTTGCCAAATCTTGTTAACCCATTCTGCCACTTTTTTTCTCCAGTTTAAACTGAGCTACATACTTGTTATTCTTTTCCAAAGACATTGTGATAGGTCATGTGGTGCACATTAGTCTTGTCGATTGGTCGCGAAATTGCTGTTAGAATTGGTGGAGAGAAAAGGTTCCCACGCGAGCTTTTAAACTAATGAACCGTAGTGATTACAAGTAATTAATAAGCAAAACTCAGTTTGATCCCTGAAAAACTTGGGTCAACCTTTACATGAGGTATATGAAAAATTACATTTTTATGCTAAAAGTCATGGGACCGGCTTTTACACAAGTTCAATTTTTACGCGAGTATGATAGTTTGTAATTTTTGGCCAGTGCTGACTACAGTTTGAAAGCTATGGTCCGGATCTAACTTTATACAGAAGCATTTCTGAAGAAACATATCATATTACAACAGACTTTCTAAAAATTGAACTTCTTGAATAAAGGCAAACATTTGTTCAAGAGAATAGTTATTCTACATGTCCATGATCCACAGTCTCAGATGGACAAGTGGAAAGTCAGTCAGTAAAATGAGCCATTAAGAGAACATCAAAACAAGTCACGCTAAATACAGACAGACAGATCCCTCCAAACAAATGAAATTTATGTAAAATTGTGACCTTCATCAGAAACGCTGCCAAGTTTTGATTTAGAATTATATTGTTCCAGACTTTGATAACTTAATTCTTTTTTAAAAGTTGCATCTGATTAATTTTAAATGATGAAAAAGAAATTTGAATTATTTTTGACAATCCGTTCAGGAGTCAACCATTATCCTCTAATTTCCTCACTAATTTTTTTACAGAAACAACCAACATTTCAGAAAGAAATTAAGGTAATAGGCAAAGTTGTTATATGAATGTAACAAATTAGATCAGATTTGTTTAGTTCAGCAAAACAGAGAAATCATTCCCTTTTATAGAACTATTTAAAAAAAAGGTGGGGGGGGGCATCAGATCAGAAGAAACCCAAATCCATTGTATTCAGCCTAAATAAACAAAAAGGCTTCAAACAACCATAGATAAAAACAAAAAAACTGCGGATGCTGGAAATCCAAAACAAAAAATAAAAATTACCTGGAAAAACTCAGCAGGTCTGGCAGCATCGGCGGAGAAGAGCACAGTTGACGTTTCGAGTCCTCATGACTCTTCAACAGAACTAAGTAAAAATAGGGGAGCGGTGAAATATAAGCTGGTTTAGGGAGGGGGAGAGAAGGGGTGGGGGGGTGGTGGTTGTTGGGACAAGCAAGCAGTGATAGAAGGAGATAACCAAATGATGTCACAGACAAAAGAACAAAGAGGTGTTGAAGGTGGTGATATTATCTAAAAGAATGTGCTAATTAAGAGTGGATAGCAGGACAAGCAAGGTACAGATAGCTCTAGTGGGGGTGGGGTGAAATAAGACTAAAAGGGCATAAAAGGTATGGATAAATGATCGGTGGAATACATTAAAAATAATGGAAATAGGTGGGAAAAGAAAAAATCTATATAAATTATTGGAAAAAACAAGGAGGAGGGGGAACAAACGGAAAGGAGGTTGGGATGGAGGAGGGAGTTTATGATCTAAAATTGTTGAACTCAATATTCAGTCTGGAAGGCTGTAAAGTGCCTAGTCGGAAGATGAGGTGCTGTTCCTCCAGTTTGCGTTGAGCTTCACTGGAACAATGCAGCAAGCCAAGGACAGACATGTGGGCAAGAGAGCAGGGTGGAGTGTTAAAATGGCAAGCGACAGGGAGGTCTGGGTGATGCTTGCGGACAGACCGAAGGTGTTCCGCAAAGCGGTCACCCAGTCTGCGTTTGGTCTCTCCAATGTGGAGGAAACCACATTGGGAGCAACAAATGCAGTAGACTAAGTTGAAGGAAATGCAAGTGAAATGCAGCTTCACTTGAAAGAAGTGTTTGGGCCGTTGGACAGTGAGGAGAGAGGAAGTGAAGGGGCAGGTGTTGCATATCTTGCGTTCGCATGGGGAGGTGCCGTAGGAGGGGGTTGAGGAGTAGGGGGTGATGGAGGAGTGGACCAGGGTGTCACGGAGGGAACGATCCCTACGGAATGCCGCCGGGGGGGGGGGGGGTGAAGAGGATGAAGTTTCTTCCCCCTCCTCCTTGTTTTTTCCAATAATTTATATATATTTTTCTTTTCCACCTATTTCCATTATTTTTAATGTATTCCACTGATCATTTATCTATACCTTTTATGCCCTTTTAGTCTTATTTCGCCCCACCGCCCACTACAGCTACCTGTACCTTGCTTGTCCTGCTATCCATTCTTAATTAGCACATTCTTTTAGATAATATCACCAACTTCAACACCTTTTTGTTCTTTTGTCTGTGACATCTTTTGGTTATCTCCTTCTATCACTGCTTGCTTGTCCCAACAACCACCACCCCGCCCCCCCTTCTCTCCCCCTCCCTTAAACCAGCTTATATTTCACCGCTCCCCTATTTTTACTTAGTTCTGTTGAAGAGTTATGAGGACTCGAAACGTCAACTGCACTCTTCTCCGCCGATGCTGCCAGACCTGCTGAGTTTTTCCAGGTAATTTTTATTTTTTGTTTCAAACAACCATATTTGAGTCTTTGCGGGCCCTCAGCTTCCAACAGCCAAAAACCCAAGTATTCTGCTTTTTGTCTCTCTTCAATGGTTAATTAGCAGATACTTCAATTCAACCAAAATTATAACTGTGGAACACATAATTTATCAATACAAAAGTGATAGGGGCACCAAAACCATCAGCATTCGCCATCATTGCTCTGCTGAAATTGGCAGCAACTTCTGGAGTCCACGTATGCACAGAATAATGTGGAAGTCCAGGAATAACTAGAACATGGAATTGCTGTCAGTGATTCTACTCTTCTCTAAAGTGTCCGTAGCTGAAGCTCCTCTAAACTGCCATCAATGGGAATCAACTAAATTGATGAGAACTTCATTTTCATGTTGTTAATTTTGATGTGAAACTCTTGAAAAAAGTTAAATGTTGAATGAAATGTAACTGGGTTTATAAACAGCATAATTACACTAAACACCCTCATTGGCCCTATAAAACAAATTTTATATTTGCAGAGTGTCAAATTTCTCCATAATGATTAAAAGTTCCACTTTTTAAAAATAAGTTTTGACTTTTTTTAAAAAACCTTTGTTTTACCTTCTACCTTATCCCAATGATACTCATTCATTTCACTACCTGAAAATATTCTTCAGTTTTAACTGAAATTAAGTGCTTTTGACTGCCTGGTTTGCTATGTGTGAATTTATTAATATGTGATTAGCTGCCTATCTGCTTGCTGTCCTCACTGCTGCTGCATACCAAGACTTGCTGCCCAATTTAAACTGCCATTGGGAGAGGAGAAATCCATGCCACTGTGATCAGTAGATCTTTTGTGGGTAGCTTTCTTAGAGGTATTTCAATTCAACCAAAATTATAGCTGTGGAGCACATCATTTATCAATACAAAAGCAAAACGATAGTGGCATCAAAAGAGTCAGTATTCGCTGTCATTACTCCACTGAAACCGACAGCAACTTTTTTGTAGTTCATACATGCACAGACCGCCCTTGCTTCATTGCCAACTGCAAAATCCAGGCGGTCAGAAGAGAGAACTTCCAACAAGCAATGTCTTATTATTTATTTATTTATTTATTTATTTATTTATTTATTTAACACAGGCTATGCTATTGTGTAAACTTTACGAACATAACATTTAATTATTGAGCTAAAGACCATTTTTAAAGTAAAGAAACTGTTGGAAAGCTTTGCCTTAGCATTTTAATAGAAATTCTCTCAGCAAGTTTTATTTTCCTTCACGAGTAAAGCTTTCCGTGGATCACTCTGAATGGACAACGAGTAAAATTACCCAAGTTCTACCGATTTTGGGTTTAATAAACACATTTGCAAATAGCAACAGCCAGATTTCTAAAATGTTTTCCTAAAACTATTTTTGATAGACAGGCTATAAAATCTAGATATAACCTTTGAGATTTTTACAAAAAATAAATAAATCAATAAGCTAATAGCACTATTGTCAAGACCCCACCATCAACATCTTGGAAGCTTAACTGGATCAGCTATATTAACACCATGGCTGTAACAACAGGATAGAGATTGGGTACTCTATGACAGATCTAATGAGCAATCACTCATAAATCCCTCAAAAGACTCACCAGTTAAGCAGCTACTCAGGCCATTTAATCACTTCCCCTTCACTAGACACTAGCCACTGCAAGTGTCCTGTAACTACACTATGTACTAGGAACTTGCAAAAATTACTTCAACTTACCTCCCAGCCCTGTAACTGTAGAAAACACCATCACTGTCAAGTTGTATATAGACCACCATCCCTTCATAGCCACTGGCTCAAAAACACAGAACTCTCTACCATTGCAAGGCACCATCACCACAGGAATGCAATGGTTCAAGAAAAAAGCCTCTGCCCCTTCTTAGAGAAACTAGGGATGGACAGTAAATATAGCTTTGCTGGTGTTGCCCATCACCAGAAATAAAAAAAAGTAAAAATGTTTGTCATAAGGTCTCCAAACTGCTAGTCAGAAATATTCATAGTCTGTTTTTAATATTTTTTCCTCCATACACTCATGATAATTCAAGTTAATTTTCATGAAGCAAGGATAAATTGTTCAATAAATTAAACACAACGTAGCAAAATGGGGAACTGTCCTTTAAAAACATTGCACCAAGAGACTGTATCAGCACAGCCTGAGATCAATAGTGATTGTTGTAACACCGATAGAACTTAAGCATTTCTCCGGGTAGAATTAAGAGCTTGCTGAATTCCCATCAAGAGGAAGGTCTATTGCATCTCCAACAGGATATTCCATTATAGCCAAGAATGATTATGCCAAGCAGTGACATTTTCTGGCTTGGCACAGATTGAAATTATATTAAATTATATATTTTTTATGAATGATACAGAATAGGAAGTCTTCCCATGTTAATACAAAAGAAGATTGGGAAGCACGAGGTTAACACAAAAGTTCTTTTAAAGGCTTCTTCCCACCCCCTCTCCCCAACTTCAAAAAGAGAGGGCTCCCAAAACCAGCTTAGCAATGAGATATCAGTTTCCCGCAATCTGCATTAGCAGCACCTGCCTCCCGCAATATCCCAAAAGATTGTCCATTGCCTATACTCAGCGCTCAACTGGTGTTCGTCAACCCCCAAGCCACCATCCTTGAATGTCCCAAGCTTCCTTTTATCAATAACACTCACTTGATACTTACGCTTACAAAATATCTTGAACTCCAAGACCTGCACTGTAGGTCAGTGATTTGTACCTACACCACATGAATTGTAGCTGTTCAAGAAGACAGCTTACCACACCTCAAGGGCAATGAGGGATGGGCAATAAATGCTGGCCGAGCTAACGACGCCCACATCCCATGAATGAATGAAAAAAGGCTGCCTGAAAATTTGGACACATCTGGCACCCTCTGCTCCAACTTCTAAAAGATAGCAAGTTACCCAAAGGAAAACAGTACAAAATATAAACACAAATATGCCACTGTGGCAAACTAAATTCCCAGTCCAGAGCAGAAATATAAGAACTTTACAGATCTTTGGGATCACACATCATGGGCCCTCCAGGGTACAAAGGCCACAGATGATTTTGAAACCTATGTCATACGTAATGGCAAATGTTGCATAATTTGTCACAACCCAACAAGCATGAAAGCTTTTATTGAAATCAATAAAACTTTTAGTGGAGAAAAAAGCCATGTAAAATTTTAATATGTCCAGAAACCAGAGATCAAGTTTAGTCCAAAGAAAATATTACTGATATAATAGCGGATTCTCAGCTTTCAATGTTCAGGGCTACTACATGACTACTTCAAAGTTTAGTAGTCATGAACAAGGCTTAATACTGCTGTCACGATAGATTTAAAAAATGAACTTTGATTGAATTCCATGTTTCAGGCAGACTGTCTGAGGATCCAAGAATGACTGGTGTGAAAATGGATCTGTTTAAGCTGGAAATAAGGCACATTTCTCACACACAGTAGAGCACTTTGTTCTGTATCTGGTTAAATCAACCAAGAGTGTGGTTAACACTGCTTGTAATGAAATTGAAACCGTCTTATTTCAAAATTAAACTTAGGTCTATCAATATTGTTTGCTTCATCAAACCTTAAACATTTATTTATTTGCAAGTTTACGAAATGGATTAATTTCCTTAATGAAGAGAAAGTGTGTGAAAATCTTCTATTGCTTAGTAAAGAATAATTCTGCAATCATAAAAGGGCATGACTTAAAAAGTTTAAAAATAGCAAATTATGAGACTGTTGCAGGACATTTTTGCGGCACATGGCAACATTTCAGGCAAACAAAGTTTTGTTAGAGCTTGCAGTACTATTTTTAATTGCAGGTTTATTAAAAAAAACTAAACCGTGCAGAAATATTCAATGCAAGATAGCTTACTTAAGTGCTTACTAAGCCTGCCATTTTGTTGTCCTTTAACGCTCATGATAAAGATAGTAATACTGGGGAGCTTTTCCACTTTTGGTGTATTGCTGAAAAAACACTCCCATCTCAAGTACAAAATACAGTGAGATGCAGGATGAAGCTCCTTCTGCTCTACCCCAGTATCAGGACATCTGTTGAGCTCACTAGCACAATCTTTAAAGTTTCCAGACATCAATCATCCATATATACAATACACAGTTATGAGGAAGTCCTACGTCCCATCAGGCTAGGCTGGATTCAAATCCATGGGAAAAATTTCCCCCCCGTTGGGTGGAGGGGGGTGGGGGGGGGGGGGAGAGAAATGTGTGGGCGTGCGCCATTTTACGCGGGCGGGCCAATTAAGACACGCCCAGCATGATGTCCACCAGGAAGCGCTATGCGCTCCCTGTGTGGGCGGGGGGGGAGCGATTCCCTCAGCCGGGTGTGCACTCTATTGCGCATGAAAGCCTCAGGGAGATTTGTGCGCTCTAAGTGCTGCCTCAGGGAGATCGGCTCAGAATTAAAATTTTTAATAGAAATGAAAAAAACAATTTCCCTGACATGTCCCCTCATGTGACACTGTCACATGAGTTGGGACATGTCCATAATTTTTATTGAAAGATTTGATAAAAATTTAAGTACCCTCATGAAACCTCATCCTGCTCGTGGATGAGGTTTCAAGCTTTTTCCGAAGCCCGCCAGGGCTCCCGGCCTGCCCGCCAACCTTAAGGTTGGACGGGCAGGTCCATTAATGACCTTCAATTAGTTTTTCAATGGCCTCAATTGGCCATTGGCAGGTCGGCGGGCACGCAGCTGACTCGGCTGCGCCGCCACCAACCTGAAAACGGAAACGACACAGGGTGACGTCAGGAGTTCCATCCGACGTCATCCCGCATCATTTTATGCGACGGCGAGCAGGCCTCGCCCCCCACTCGCCAACCGGAAGATCCTGCCCCACATTTCAGAAATTGTAAAACATCCTGTAAATTGCTCCTCTCCTTTAATTACTTGTTCAGCAGCTGTAACCATCATCCTTATACATTCAACCAGTCTAAAAGGATAGTTCTAATTCCCCAATAACAATAATGCCAAAACTGAAAAAGCGGATGTACCACTTGTTGAATGCAGATAAAACCACCTAATTCAGCAGGATTCAGTGCCAGAAAATCTGTATTCGCTATTAATACAATGGAAACTAAAAAGCACTTCCACAGTTATACAATTTTTAAAAGCTGTTGCTCCTACACTGCAAGTCTTCACAAAGTGCCAGAAGCAAAATGTTCTTTTCAGGATCATTCCAATCATACAATCAAATGTTGTCTGGAAGAACAGGTCAGTTTCCTGTAGCTAGGCTTTCCCGGCATCAAGCAGTCATGGTGCAGATGTATATATATGGCTGCTGCAATAAGTTTGTAACGTGATTAACATTGCTGATTAATCCATGCTCACCACTAACCCCATAGATCAAATGGTTGGATTTTTAAAAAATTGAATGGGTAATTTATTAATCCACTCATTAACACCTTCCCAGACTGACTGCATCCTTGCTTCCACAATTGTTCCATGACACCGTGTCCAAAAGTAGCCTCTGGTCTGAGCGCTGTCACCTTCATACAGCCACCAGCTTTGGTCACAAAACTGGCCACTTCCCACACTTCCCTCCCTGAGTAGTTATTAGTGCCATTGTTGGGAGTTTCTTTCTAGAATTCAAGCTGATGCTCAAAATATTTAATTTTTGCACGACAAAAGATAGTTTCCTTAAGCAGGCCTTTTATAAATCAAAACATACAATTGTGTGTAATGAATAGGTTCCTTGGGCTAAGGGTCTGATATAACCCAGTGGTAAAATGCAGATATAGAATGGGCAGCCCACTGTACACAGAAATCTGATCTCTCCACTGGCAAAATGTGTTGCCAGACCACATATTTCAGGTTAAATTACAAGGAATATGCACCAAGATAAATTGTATCAGCGGATGAAAAGGTTATACAGGTAGAAGGCACAGCATTTTAAGATGGCACAAATGCAGCAGCAGTGAGCAGAGAAGACAGAGGAGGGACAGAGTAGCAAGTGAGGTCAAGGTATAGAGGTCTGTGAGCACTAATCAGCTAAAATAGTAAGCAATGAGCAAGCAGGCAGAGGGTGTGTATGAAGTGTTGGATGTTTTTGTCAAATTTATAGGTGTCAGAAAACAGCACAGAGAATGTTAAAGGTTCAAACTCGTGGTCTTTAGGAATGTTCAATACTGGAGAGTCACAAGGAATTAAAAAAATATTTTTCACGCATAGCTTGTTCAAGTTGTGACATGTGGATCTGGTCCCATGCTCCTGGAAATTTGACTTCTGTGTAATAAATTTCTGACTCCAATTTATTTTGAGATTAAGTCTTCCTCCCATGAACTTTTTATATAAGCACACACTTTTATGCTCACCATAATGTGGTTGACCACCGTGAACTGTGGGACCTGCACAAACATTTTCACATTTATCTCAGCCAGATATGCCTCCGGATACAAAATGATCACGTTGGAATGCCTGGAGCATAGAGATACAACATCAGGCCTCTCACGCCCAAAGAATTGTGAAACGCTGAGGAAAATGCATGCTTTAAATTTTCCAAATTTTGCAGAAGGATTTTTCACTTGAATTATTAATTTCTTCTCACCACAAATGCTGATGCCTCATCTGCCCCTCATCAGGTGACCGAGTAACGGGTCTCCTTTCTTATAGACAGGCTAACATCATTTTGAGTTGCGATCAAAGAAACAAAGTTTCTATCTTAACCTTAGTTCAGAATTATTCAGATTTCCCCCTTTATAACTGATGTTTGTTATAAAATGACGTATAAAAGCTCAGTTTTATAATTAATAAAATTGACAGGGCTTAGACTTCAGCACAATGCCCATTACATTACTTAATTAAAAGATGGATAAAGTGAATTTAATAATCATCAAGGCTCAACTAATTGCTGAGTGTAATGCCTGTTGCAATGCTGAGCCACAGACCAGGAAGATCAAAGGTTTTGTCCCTGGTCTGTACTGACTTAATCCAGCCCAGCTACAATACAACAGCAACATGCTTTTAAATAGCACCTTTATTATAATAAAACATCCCCAAGTGCTTCAAACTAAATCTGACATCAAGCCACTCAAGAAGATATTAAGGCAGGTGAGGTAGGTTTTAGGGAGCATGTTCAAGAAGAGAGAGCTGCAGATACAGAGAGGTTTTGGAAGAAAATTCCAGACCTTAGGGCTTTGGCAGCTGGAGGCACAGCCACCAATGGTAGTAATTAATATCAGATTTGAAGGAAGCCAGAATTGGAGAAGTGCGTGAAGCACAGCTTGGATAGAGTGTCACTGGTGCCAAAAATCTGTGGTGCTTTGCCCAAGGGGTTAATTATTTTGTGCTTAATGCTGAATGACTGGGGGTGGGCAGAGGACAATGTTCGGTGCTGCTAATGAGTGAGGAAAGCAGTGGATAGCAATCAGCATCGGAAATTTGTTTTAGCCCTCCAGTCCAGGGTATTGAGGTCTGTGCCTTAATGATTCCATCATCTCCCTGGCCACTGTCTGAGACACTTAGCAACCTTGAAGGTCTGTTTGACCATAAGATGAGATTCAAGAAAAAAAAAAGTGGAAAAGCAGATTTGTAAAAAGCATTCTAGCCAGAAGGTGGAATAAATGGCACACAACTCCCAGAACCAGATAAAGGTTATATCTCTTGCATTCGATTTTTACATATGTTTTATGTTTTCACCACTGCCCCCCTCCCACCCCCCAAGGAGTAGTTACATTCAGCAGAAATTGTAAAGGACTCAATGAAAATTTCTGCTAAAATAGGAAAAAAAATACTGTGTCTAATATACTTACACAATGGGCATAAGGACTTTTGAATCCAATCAGTGCCAGAATAGGTCTGCAGTCTCGAGTGTTAAGCAGCGATATTAATCCAGATGCAACCCCACATAAACCCATAACTGCATCTTAGGTACACTTGCACTATTCATTTCCTCATGGCAAATTCCAAATCTTAGGACTTCTGGAAGAGAATCCGCAGCACACTCCTAATGCAAGGTACTTACCCATTTGTGTTCTTGGTGGATGTGCTTACACCTGTGGATATCCAAAATGCACTCCAAATTCAGACTGCTTCACAACTTCATCCACCTTTGTCGGGAAGGAAAGGCAGAAAAGACAAAAGAAAACTGGGTTCAGCACTTACTCCATGTAGGCAGTGATCAGGTAGGTAAGTGTCACCTGTGTTGAGGCTTCTCAATTTTCATTCAAATAAATTATTTGGACACAAGGCACAAAAGGTGTTTCAGATACCAAAATTCAAGATCATTGCAAACAGGGAGGAAAAATGCAGGATAACAACAGTTACAGCTCAGACGGTTTAAGCGGGTTCAGAAAGGCAAAAATGCTGAGGGAATAGTTAGAAGGCATTTTGTTCAAGTTAAACAAGACTACCCACTGATGTAAGGTAGCAAAGTGTTCCTTATTTTGTATCAAGATAAACTGTACTAATTAAGTGGGTGCACTCATAACTACTGCTCTGTATTTAACTCAGAAATAAATAGCTTCAATGATTCATATTATGCTCCACCTCATCCAATGGCAAACCATGTCAAGGGGAAGATAGTGCTGGCTCAAGTAGGTTACTTTAAAATCACTTAGCATTAGCCTCTTTCGCTCCTTCATCCTCCATATTGAAATGAAGAGCTTCTCTTCATAAAGGTGGTGAATTCTGCTTTGCTTGAAGAGCTTTTGCAATCAGAGGAATCGTTTTTTTTAGTATAAATAGAACTATTCTTTTAATCAATGACTCATCTTCTACTACAATTATAGATGTATAAATTACAGGGCATAAAAAAAAACTGGGTGCACAAGGGCACAATTTCAAAATCTGCAGATGACACAAAACTTGGAAGCATTGTGAAATGTGGAGAGGATAGTGATAGGCTCCAAGGGCAAACAGGCAGGCTGGTGGAATGGTTGGACATGTGGCAGGTAAAGTTTAATGCAGAGAAGTGGAAAGTGTGAAGTGATACATTTTGGGAGGAAGAACAAGGAGGGGCAATTTAAAATGAAGGATACAATTCTAAAGGGGGTGCAGGAGCAGTGGGATGGGACACGGCAATGTGTGCGCAAAAATTGAAGGTGGCAGGGCAGGTTGAGAAAGCAGTTAATACAGCAAACAACATCCTTGGCTTTATAAATAGTGGCGCAAAGTACAAAAGCAAGTAGTTATGGCAAACAGGTGAACCTTTATAAAACACTGGTTTGGCCTCAACAGGAGTAGTGTGTCCAATTCTGGGCACCAAACTTTAGGAAGGATGTGAAGGCGTTAGAGAGGGTGCAGAAAAGATTTACAAAAATGGCTCTAAGAAGCAGGAACTTGGAGAAGCTGGGGGCTGTTCACCTTTGAGAATAGAAGGCAGAGGAGAAGATTTGATAGGTGTTCAAAATCACGAGGGGTCTGGACAGAGTAGATAGGGAGAAGCTGTCCCCATCGGTGGAAGGGCCAAGAAACAGAGGACACCAATTTAAAAGTGATTAGCAAGAGAACCAAAGGTGACATGAGGGGAAAAAAATTCTGAATGTATGTTAGGAATCGAAATGCACTGCCTGAGAGTATGGTGGAAGCAGATTCAATTGTGGCTTTCAAAAGTGAATTGGATAATTACCTGAAGAGAAAAAACTGCAGGATCATGAAGTAGGACAAGAGAGTGGGTACAGCCGAGTAGCATGCGCAGAGAACCGGCACGGAGGGGCACGACAGGCTGAATGGCCTCCTTCTGTGCTGTAACCATTCTATGATTCTAATTTGCACTAACACAAGACTAATCCAAAAGAAGTTATAGCACAGATAAATCAATATTTTGATTGAAATCATAATTTGTTTGACATCTCATTTGTGTAACTCAGCTACTGCCTCAGAAAAGAGCCTAAGCTTGGGAACCACCTTATCCACAATTAAACATTTGCCAAAAATTACCCACTATCATAAGTTTCCAATTTCTCTAAAGTAAAATCACAAGCTTCTAGACTACACGATTCTCTCCAGACATGCAACACATACTCCCTGCAAAGCAACCGTCTGACACAGTTATTACTTATCTCATCATCACAGGAGAACTTTAACTATATTTAAATGTCAATGCTCAAGCTGGAAGACGCTAGAGTCTCATTAAAACTATTAAGTACATTTTAATTTTATAAACCCGTCTCCTCCTCTCAGCTGAGACCGTACTGAAGAATAATTCAGCTCAAACCATGTGGAATGAAGTCCTACATTAATTTTGCCACATTAGGCAGAGGGAGTTGTGATACCAACCTGGTTTTCATTTTAATGAAAACAAGGATTGATATGATTTTCATCTCAGAGGCTTGATCCATCCCCTGTGAAGTGGGATAATATATTTTTGTCAGAAAGTGTCAATCTTGACTCAGTGATGGAGCTTGTACCTCAGAGTCAGAGTCATTTATGACAAAGGAGGACGACATTCGGCCCATCAAGTCCATGCCGGCTCCCCACAGAACAATCCAGTCACTCTCCTACTTGGTCCCCGTAGCCCTACAAGTTTATTTCTCATGAGTGCCCATCTAATTTCCTTCTGAAATCATTGATTGTTTCCGCATCTACTACCATCATGGGCAGGATGTTCCAGGTCATTACCACTCACTGCATAAAAAAGTTCTTCATATTCCCCCTCTTGGCCAAAAATCGTAAATCTGTGTCCCTTAATCCCTGTACAATCAGTTCTCCCGAATTAACTCAAACGTGTCCAAGCGCCTATTGATTTCCCACTCCACCCCCTCTTTGCCAGTCTAATTTTCCTCTTCACCTTCCCTCGCAACCTACTGCATTTGACCTAGTTTTCACTTGAAAACTTACACCCTCTTTTTTTGTTTCATTAACACCCTATCTCCCTCATCATTCAAGCAGCCCCATTTTTGGCTCCCTCACATTTCGCCTTTATTGGAATGTACCAGGCTATACCTGAAGCATTTCTTCCTTAAAGATCATCCATTGTTCTGTTACAGTTTTTCCTGTCAGTCTCCAGTTCTATTTTACCCTGGCTAGATCTCTTCTCATAGCATTGAACTTAGCCCTCTTCCAATTTAGAAGTTCTATATTAGATTGTTCCTTGCTCTCCTCATTACTAATGTAAACCTTATTATACGATGACCACTCTTATCCAAATATTTCCCCAAAGACACTTGGCCCACTTGCCCCTCCTCATTTCCCAGCACCAGATCTAACAATGCCTCCTTTCTAGTTAGCCTGATAACAGTGATCAAGGAAGTTCCTCCCCACTCCTTGCTCCTTACTCTAATACTATCCCATTCGATATTTCAGTAATTAAAGTCCCCCAGTATTACCACTCTATTGCTCTTGCGCACCTCTGATTTCCCGGTAAATTTGTTCCTCTATCTCTCTCACACCATTTGGAGGCCTATAGTATACCCTGAACCATGTGATCTGACCTTATTTGCTCCTCAACTCTAACCAAACAGATTCTGCTTTGCCCCATCAAGAGAATCCTCTGTTTCCATTACTACAATGTCTTCCCTAATCAATACTGCCACCCCACCTCTCTTTTTTCCAGACATTTTATATTCTTGTATGTTAATCGCCCAGTCCTCACCATTTTTAAGTCCCATTTCCATTATTGCCACTACATCATTTTGCCACATGGCCATTTGTGCCTGTAACTCACCAACCTTATTCACCACACTTGTACATTTACGTACATGCATTGTAGTCCTGTCTTTGCATTCCTCGCAGTCCTTTTTAGTCTGCTCCTATCTAATATGTTATTACTTCCTTCCCTAGTACTGTCTAACACTCTTACTTTATTCACCTTATTCTTGTTTTCCACTTCTATGTGCTGGTGCCCAATCCCTGCCAGTTTAGTTTAAACCCTCCCCAACCACACTAGTGAACCTCCCCACGATAACACTGGCTCCAATCCTGTTAAGGTGTAACCCATTCCTTTTGAATAGTTGCCTTCTGTCCCAAAACTGGTCCAATGTCTCAAGAACCTGAAGCCCTTCCTCTGCACCATGTTTCAAGCAAGCATTGATCCTCCCTATCTTCCTATTAATACTCTCAAGGTCTTACTTTTTAAACTTCATCCTTACCTCCTGAAAATCTGACCTTAGTACCTCAATATCTGGTCTATGTTGTTGGTACCAACATGTACCACAACTTCTGGCTCACTCCCTTCCCCCTGCAAATATCCCTCTCAGTGATGTCCATTTCCCTAGCATCACAATGATGGTTACAGAAATGCCTACCTCCCTACCACAGGATCTCCTAAAATGACTGCATTTCTACATTTTGCTGTTCCCTCCCATGCAGTCTCTTGCCCATTGATGCCATTGTCAGGAATGCACTCCTTCACGGCAGCGTCACTCTCAGCTGTCTCTAATATGGAGTATCTGTTTGGCAGCGACACTACGAAACGCCTGCACTACCTGCCTCTTCCTACTCGCCCTGATGGCCGCTCACCTACTATCCTGAACTCCCGCGGCCTGTTGATTGACCACCTCTTGGAATGTTTAATCCAGGAAACTCTCATCCTCCCTGACGTTCCACAGCAACTCCAGCTGCCATTCGAACTCAGAGACACTTCCTACAGACGTGGTCACCCAAGACGAGTGAAGTGTCCTGAAGTTCCCACATGGTGTAGGAATTGCAAGCAACAGGTCTCAAATGTGAAAAAAACACTATTCCCTCTTTAACAATTTAGTTAGTACCCTGTTTAAACTATTAATTTTAATTAATACCTCTGGACCTGCTCTACACTTATAATCAATTCATCTACTGCTGTACGAACCCCAATGCCTGATTTGAAACAACTGCCCTAGCTTAGAGAGAGAAAAGAGAAAAATACACACCAATCACTTACCTTCTTCTCTATGACAATACACTTTAATTTTCTTTAGAACACAGTAAGATTGCTCCGTTGTGCTCTCTCCCAGCCCTCTCCTTCATAGCTCTCTCGGGTCTCACTGTGCTCTCTCTCCCAGTCCACTCCTTCATAGCTCTCTCTGATCTCGCTCCTTCATAACTCTCTCTGATCTCGCTATGCTCTCTCCCAGGCCCACACTTTTACAGCTCTCTCAGAAGCCCTATTCCAAAGATTTGAGCACTTAGCCCAAAGGATACCTCGGTGCTGTACAGGGAGGAAGTTACATTGTTTGAGACGTGATCTTTTGAATAAGATGTTAAAGTGAGACCACATCTGCTGTCTCAGGTGGACGTGAAACATGCCAGAGCATTATCTGAAGAACTCTCCTGATGCCCCAGCCAACACTTTTCCCTCAATCACCAAACAGACCATGGTCATTTTTTGCATCTGCTTGTTGGATCTTACCATGCACAAACTTCAGTCTCATTTGTCTACATTGAAACAATGACTTCATTTCAGAATACTCTGTTGGATGTTAAACACCATGGGAGGTCCCGAGAATATGAAAGGCACGATATACATCCAGTTCTCTTTTCAATATGCCTGAAATGTCTTACAATCATGTTGATTTTCTGAAAAATCAGGAAAAGAGCAGCAGCTGGGATTGGAGGTGGGTGGGGGGGGGTCTGCTTGCTGACATTGTAGCCTAGAACTCTGTGCAAATTTGCTCGAGAGGGAGGAAAATGTTACAGTCACAGATTTTTCTTGTTATTATAAAAAGCAAGCACAAGATTGAACACTGCCAAATTGGGCTTCCTCCCCAAGTACAATAGAGATGACTTCCCAAAGTCATGCAGAAGTGACAGGGGAAAAGATAATCCAAAAAGCATCAAATGGTGTTAGCATTCAGAGGGTGTTCACAATTATCAAAAGAAACAAATATAGAAACAAAGATGAAAGTAAAATATTGCAGATGCTGGCAACCCGAAGTAAAAACAAAAAATGCTGGAAAAACTCAGGTCTGGCAGTATCTGTGGAGAAAGAAACAGAGTTAACGTTTCAAGTCCATAGGACTCTTCTTCAGGGCTAAAGAGAAGCAGGGATGTGATGGACTTTATACCGTTTAAGAAGGGCTGGATAAGATAGAAGGTCAGGGATAGGCGGAAGCTGAGGAGAGATTGACAAATTGTCATGGACACAAGGCAAAGGGAGTGTTAAAGGTAGTGGTAAAAGCTAAAGAAGATGCTGATAGTGGCATAAAGGTGAGATAGCAGAATGTATTAATAGCAGAACAAGGGTCAGCACCCTGGGAAAGCACAACATAGAAACCAGTGACAGATTGCCCTGTTGGGGGGAGGAACAAAGTCCTGGAATTGGGTTTTCCCAGGCATTTCACCAGTCACCAACACAGGGACCAGAGCACATGCAAATGTGGCAAGGATGACTGGAGCTGACATGCCATTTCATATATGTAACAATATGGTCTGTAGCACTACCAGTCCCTTTCTAATGTCAATAATAAAGAAGCTCAGCTGCCAACATTTTTTTTAGACCTGCTCACAAATTGAAAATCTACCCAGCCACATGAAGGAGAATTAAATGCTCCCAGGAATCTCAATTGATGTTACGATCCCTTCCTTGCCATGAAGACTCCTCAATCCCAGAATGGTTTAGTTAATTGACTTGCTGATGCCTGCTGCATAATTCTTCTGCTAAACTGCATGCGTCCCTTAAGGCTAAGAAATCTAATTGCTGCCAAGTAAAAGACTAAATCAGGTATTGGATGATCACAAACTGTAACAGGCAGGCAAAATGCTTAATGGGTATGATTGCCTAGTAGTTATGATCGTGGACTAGAAACCCAGGCATTGAGAGTTCAAACCCCAACCCAGGCATTGAGGGTTCAAACCCCACGCCTACTCATGACTTCAGGCCCACACTATGTGATTGACTCAATACCCTCAGGGCAGCTAGGATTGGGAAACATCCCAAAAGAAGGAAAGGTACAAATTTATAATGTTATATAGTACATCCCCCATAGCAAGATACTCTGACATTATGGTTTTTTTATTATTAGAAGTGGGCTTTGCTAGCAAGGCCTGCATTTATCGTCAATCCCCGTCAAGCACAACAGAAATCGAATTATGGAAATTTACTAAGCGAAAATGTGTTTTTATTTCAAAGCTTTGGAATGCACCAGTATTTCTGGATTTAGGATGAGGTAGTTATGCTCACATTTTTCTGGAAATTGTAAATCAGTAGCTCTCACTGTTCACATATATTTATTTAGTTAAATAATGAAATATGTTACAATCCCCCTAGGGGAACCGTGAACAAAAACAACAACATTTACTAAATGACCCCCCCCCCCAATTTACTGAAATGAGCCCCCTCAAATGAAATTACCAAGATTTCACTTTTTGTGACTTTTACTTTAACACAAATCAGAACCGACATAAATTAAACATCAGTTAACAGGCAAATGATATTTCAAATAAAAAAAAGGTAAATTTCACTTTAAATAATCGATATAATAAACATACATCTTACACAACCACAGCACCCATCTCACTCACTCCCTGCAGACTTTTGGCACCTTGTGCAATTCCAAAGTTCTCCAAATCAGCCTCTGGATCTCTTACTTTCACTCAATCAATTAATCCTCAAGTTGCATTCACCGGGAACCATAGTCTCCAGGCACCTTTGGGATGTCGTCACCTAAACAGCACACTCCTGCCGAACTTCCGTAGCTAGATTCACAAGAGTCTTGATAACGCAGCTTCCCAGAGACTCCTTTATCCATCCCTTTAATAAATCCCGTTAAATGGGCTGATCAGCTCTGGCAAAACTGAAGCAGCAGTAAAATTATCCAATTCACAATCCCTGCTCTAACTCTGTCTTTAGCTTTGTGTGTGTAATACAGTTAAACAGGACAAACAGCTCCTTGTAAACGTACCTTCTGTGTTCTCGCCTCTGCTGCAGCTCTTCTCTGTCTGCCAGCTTCTCATCTTAATTTCCCTCCTGTTGCTACTGCTTCCAGGTCAAGGGTCACCATGTCACATGGACCACTATTTATTAATATCCAAGAAAAATACAACTGATCCCTTTACAATTGATGCAAACTCTTAAAAATCCTTTTCAAACATTCTTAAAAACAATTACAGATTCCACAGGATTTTAGAAACTACAAATTTTCCTTACTGTACAGCTTCCAAGTCAAATGTTACATTTTGTAACATAACAATGTTACATTTCCAGAATCTATGAATAGCTGGTTGGTAGATGTTCTGGGATGCAGTCAGGTAAGAGTAATGGGATTTGGACATGATATATTTGATAGTATTTAAGTGCCATTCCAAGGATGTAGAAATATGAGGATGGGTCCTTTGAGACACAAATCGCAGGCCAAGGCAGTGAGAGATGGGGACAGACAGCATGAGATCATCATGTGACCAGTCCAATGTTAGTAGGCAGAAGTGAGTGATGCTGTAGACTCACTAGCAACATGTATAATACATTTTTAAGTGCAAAAGGCAGGCATGACAGAAGTAACATAGCCAAATAATGTTCCAGGAAGTGTGACACTTACAGAAATAGTACATGCAAGACTAAAATACAGACCACAGCATCAGTTCATTGGCATTTAGCTATTTAGGGATTCTAAATGAGGAGACCGGATTAACACCCAATTAAGCAATGTTGCTTTAGTCATCCAGTACCTCATACCATTGGACTCCAACTACTTTAAAATATTTCCTGCATCCAGCAAATATTAGGGTCCTTGAAATTTACTGAAAGCAGTTCTGTTTGCATGGTAGCATTGCACTATTGGGAGGTGCCACCTTGCAGGTGAGAAATTTAACAGAGGTCTCATCTACCTGCTTAGGTGGGTGCATAAGAATCTAACACTCGAAGAAGGGTAGGCAAATTCTCTGACCTGACCTTCAATCAACAGTGGCAAAACAATTATCTGGTCATTTACTTCTTTTGGTAGCCTGCTGTTCACAAATTTGTTGACAAATTTCTCTACATTATCAAGGTGATTGGCAAAAGAAGCAATGGTGACATGAGTGAAAACTACGCAGCACATGGTAGAACCTGGAATGCACACCAGGAAGTATGGAGGAGGCAGTTTCAATCGTGGCTTTCACAAGGCAATTGGATAAACACCTGAAGAGAACAAATCTGCATGGCCACAAGATAAGAACAGGGAAATGAGACTAGCAGAGTTGCTCTTGTAGAGAGCCAGCAAGGGCATGATGGGCCGAAGGTTTCCTTCTGTGCTGTAACCATTCTATTATTCTAAGATTATACTAGCAACTAAACTTCAGAAAAACAACCAATAGCTTTGAAGCATTTTTGGATCTCTTAAGTATAGATAAGGTGCTACGTAAATGCAAGTTCTTGTTATCTTGTTGTAGTCTCTTTCCAAGAATGAAAATTTGGCATTAAATGGAATGATAAACTTGTCTGA
Source organism: Cetorhinus maximus (assembly GCF_964194155.1). NCBI lineage: Eukaryota > Metazoa > Chordata > Chondrichthyes > Lamniformes > Cetorhinidae > Cetorhinus > Cetorhinus maximus. The sequence continues at coordinate 124,946,683 of NC_135881.1, read as the reverse complement.
CTCATTAGTCAAAAGCAACCCTCTGTAAAAAAAAAAAGAGTAGCATTACTCTGAATAAAAACTAGTTCAGCTGAACTACACTTTTCATCAGTCATAAACAGATTGAGATTTAGATTTTACCACCCCCACCCCTCCCCCCAACCAAAGAAAGCAACCTCAAGTCCTTGACAGGCAAGTCATCCAGTTGAGCAAGCAAGGGCTTGTAGTACAGACAGTGGTTTAAATATCCACGTTCCTGCAAATATACAAAGTGCTAAAAGCAAAAGGTGAGCACGTTAAGCACCAGCAATGCACAAAAACAGCCAGTATAATGGGCTGAAGGACTACTGCTCCTCTATTTTCAATATGACTCATGTACAAAACTTCCCCAGAAAATGGATAACTACTGGCAACCAAAAAGCAAGACTTAAGTAAAAAAAAAATCAACCAATTTCCTAAACACAAAGCAGTTACTCTCCTATTCTCTGGAAAATAGTAACATGATATCATAATTGCTTCATCACCCGGAGAGAAGCATCAGGCTACTCAAGCTGGTAGGAGCCATGACTTACATTTATATAGCACTTTTCATGACCTTTGTGAACTATTTTGAGACATTCAAATAAACTGCAATGAAGTGTAGTTGTAATGTAGGAAATATATGGATGTTGATTTGCACACAGCAAGGTCCCAAAAGGAGCTAGGGGATAATGACCAGATAAATCTATATTAGTCATGTTGGTTGAGGGGGTAAATGTTGGCCTGGACATCTGGAAGAACTCACCCGTTCTTCTTCGTATAATGCTGTTGGATCTTTCACATTCAATTAAGGGAGGAGACAGAGCCTCAGTTTAACAGCTCATCTGAAAGAAGGCACCTCCATTCGTGCAGCCCTCCCTCAGTGCTGCACTAAGTGTCAGCCTAGATTATCTGCTCAGGTCCCTGGGGTAGTTCAAAAGGAGCATTCTACTACTGAGCCACAGCAGACACCCAAAGGCAATTAGTTTCAGCCAGTGTTGCGTTCGGTTTAAGCATAATTTACAGTGAAAAGAGACTAAAAGAGAGAGCTCAAATTTGAGCTTTCACCAAAGCCTAGAAATCTACCCCACTGATGAGTTTCTGATGAGACTGACAAAGATCACTACATATGGAAAAGAGGAGACAGATATCAGCTGAATGGAAACAAAATCCCCGATGTCATCATGTTTGAAGTAGCTACTGGAGAACATGGGATGAGTATAAAAACTGCCTAACAACTTGGCTGAAAATTCTAATTAGTATTATCAAACAGGTCGGCAGACCTCCTCAATTCCAGACCCAGGTGGTAAGCAGTCCCAGGAAGTGTGTGGGTGTGGGTGTGTGGAGTGGTGGTTGGGGGGGTGGGGGGGGGTATTTCTTTTAAAGTAAAAGTAAGGTCTTTAGTTTGGGTTTAGATCTCTAGTCTTTTTTTTCCCTCTTTTTCTTAAAGATAGCTTGTTAAGTATAAGATCGATACTGGTGCGTATAAAAAATATAAAGTGTAAAGAGTGGGGATACTAGTGTAATTAATTAATAAATTTAATAAAATACAATAGCAATGGCAGGACAGCTGATGTGCTGCTACTGCAGCACGTGGGAGCTGCTGGACACTAAGGTGATCCAGGGTGAACACACCTGTACCAAGTGTTTGCAGCTCGACGAACTTCGGGTCCGAGTTAAGGAGCAGGGGTCCGAGGTGCAGACATTGCACCACATCAGGGAGGGAGAAAACTACCTGGACACTTTACTCCAGGAGGCGATCACACCCCTCAGATTAGGTAATTCAAATTTGGTCTGTGATCAGGGACAGGAGGGTGTGACTGCAGGTGATGCAGGTTTGGGGGCCCAAGAGGTAGCGTTTGAGGAGCCTCGGCCACTGCAATTGTCCAACATTCACAAGGTTCTTACAAGCTGTGTGGATGAGAGCAGAGACTGCAGGGAAGATGAGCGAACTGACCGTGGCACCGTGGTACAGAGAGCCATTCAAGTGGGGGGAGGAAATGGGAACGTAGTAGTGATAGGGGACATTATAATTAGGGGGATAGATACTGTCCAGGAGCTCCAGGGACTAAGTGCAGAAAGGGAAATCCAGTTAGCAGCCAAGAGCATGAGTCCCGAAGGCTGTGTTGCCTATCCGGTGCCAGGGTTAAGGACATTTCCTCAGGGCTAGAGAGCAACTTGGAGTGGGAGGGGAGGAATCCAGTTGGCGTCATCCATGTTGGTACCAACGACATTCATAGGACTAGAAAGGAGATTCTGCTGAAAGAATTTGAACAGTTAGGAGCCAAATTAAAAAGCAGAACCTCCAAGGTAACAATCTCGGGAATACTACCTGAGCCACGGGCAAACTGGCATAGGGTAAATAGAGTCAAGGAGTTAAAGGTGTGGCTCAGAGATTGGTGTGTGAGGAATAGGTTTTAGAACATGGGGCACTAGCACCAGTACTGGGGTAGAAGGGAGCTGTTCCAGTGGGACAGGCTTCACTTGAGCCGTGCAGGGACCAGTGTCCTGGCGAATCGAATAACTAGGGCTGTAGAGAGGGCTTTAAACTAGATGCGGGGAGGGGGGTTTTGGAAAGGAGATATATAGACTTACATGGCAGCCTTGCAGGCAGCTATTTAGGTAATGATACCCAGAGTGTGACAGGAAGGGACAGAGTGTACAACCATAAAAAAAAAGCACAAATAGAGTCAAAGGGAGAAAAAATGGTAAAAAGGCAAAATTAATGGCCCTTTAATTAAATGTACCTAGTATTCAGAACAAAATAAATGAATTAATGGTACAAATAGAGGTTAATAGATATGATCTTATAGCCAATACAGAGATGTGGTTACAAGGAGATCAAAACTGAGAGGAAATATTCAGGGGTGTGTGACTTTTCAAAAGGACAGGCAGGAAGGAAAGGGTGGTGGGGGAGCCTTGTTAGTATAAGATGGAATAAGTACGATAGCAAGTAAGGATTTTGGATCGGAAGGTGTAGAATCAATAAACTTTGAGGGTAAACTAGCAACTAATATAAATACAAATAGTAAGAGCTTCTTTAAATATATAAAAAGCAAGAGAGGCCAAAGTAAACATTGGCCGCTTAGAGAATGAAGCTGGGGAAATAATAATGGGGAACGAGGAAATGGCAGAGGAGTTAAATAAATACTGTGCTTCAGTCTTCACGGTAGAAGGTACTAATAGCATTCTAAATATACTAAATAATCAAGGGGAAAAAGGTGGCAGCAGTGAGCAGTGCCTAAAGGGAGAATGGGAAATGGTGAGCAGTGCCGAGAGGGAGACATGGGAGGCAGTGAGCAGTGCAGGGTGGTAGGCAATGGGATGCTGAGCAGTGTCAGGGGCTGGGGGAAAGAGGGGGAGTGAGCAATGCTGTGTTTGTGCTGCAGTTTTTTGACACGCCATCTGACTTTACTTAGAGCTGCGCTCCTGAGCAGGCTTACACCTGTTAGGTGCAGCTCTGAGTAAATCAGTGTAAAAACCAGGTAAATATAGGGCAAACTGCCTAAGTTTGCATACTTCCAGGTCCCAAGGGCTCCCACAGAGTCATTTCTGACGTATCCAAATTTCCTGGTTCCTGGTTTAACTGGCATAAATCAGCTCCTGGGAACATCCAATGCCTTGCAACTTTCAATAGCAGCGAAGATCTGAGTGTTCATTGTTATTGGGGTTGAAAGATCTTGGCCATATGGGGCTGTGTTTTATGCTCCCCCACCGGTGGGCTTAAAGGTGAAGGAGGGGGGCACATAAAATCCAGCAGGTGGCCTTCCTGCTGCTACCCACCCCCTCCCAACCTGTCTGTAGGTTTATTTTGGGGGGGGGGGGGGGGGGGGGGAGTGTGTGTGTGTGTGTAAAAGAGCCAGGTGACCCTCTTTTGTGGGCCCCCTGGGTTCTTCAGAGGCACCCCTGATGAGGTCTTCCCCACCTCCACCCCCTCCCTCTAACACTCCTCCCCCCACCTCCACCCCTGTTGACCCCTGACCCTGGACATACCTGGGACTCCTCAGCATGGCAGGGCTGCCTGGAGTCCCAGCAGTTGCCAGCATTCCCGCTGGTGCTGGTGTACCCACAGAGCTGTCAGCTATCCAAATGGCCGGCAGCTCTCTACAGCTGGACTTGCTCACAAGATAGGGCTGGAAGTTTTGCCTTAAAGCAATTAACTCTGCTCCCCACCCACCGTTTAGGGGGCAGGGGGAGGTGGAGACTGCAGAGCCCTATAAAATCCAATTCAGGCTCAGCCTGAATTGTTAAAACTACCGAAAGTGAAATGCTTACTGGCTTTTTGACAACATTGCAAGATTCTAATCAGGACTTAAAGCAGCGATACTAGCTCAAGCATTGAAATTATAAGTCACTATAGGCCACACATTGACAAATAATAAAAGAACATTTTGTGCAGCCTTCATCTGCCAGCACATTCATGCAAAATTAACTTTGCTAAGGCATTTGATTAACACTTCCTGAGCATCCACTGGCATTTCACCCATTCATTTTGATTCTTACATACAATTGTTCCTTGTTCTTCAAAGTATGTTTCTCTACCCTATGCTAGCAGATTGGGTTAATTATGGCAGTGCATATTTTGGGACACCTTGTGTCTTTCCCTATAAATTGCTCCTACTACTAAGGAGCTGTAAAATGCAATGACTTTCAGAAAGCAGAATACAATTATGTAGATGCAGAGGAACAAATTTGCAAGGAAATTACAGAGAGGTGCAAGAATTTTAGAGTACTTATAAATGGGGGACTTTAATTATCCGAATACAGACTGAGATAATAGTAATGTAAAGGACAGAAAGGGGCAAGCATTCCTACAGTGTGTTCAGAAAAGTTTTCTACAGCAGTACGAGAAAGGAAGCACTGCTATACCTGGTTCTTGGGAATGAGGTAGGCCAAATGGATCAAGTTCTCAGCAGGGGAACATTTAGGAGACAATGCTCATTGTATCATAAGGTTTAGGCTGGTTATGAAAAGGGACAAACAACAATCCAGAGTAAGGATAATTAACTGGGGGAAAGACAACTTCAATGTGTGTAAAAATGAGTCACAGGCAGATCAATTGGAATCAAAGATTGGCAGCAAAAATTCTAGCTGAGCAATGGGCTACCTTTAAAGGAGATAGTTTGGCACAATCATGGTATATTCCCATGAAAGGGAAAGGTACTGAAGAAAAAGTGTGCTTAAGACAGGTGTCAGATGGATAATACAATCGAGAGCCAGGCAAATATAGAAGGTTCAGAGGGGAAGTGAAAAAACATAACAGAAGCAAAGAGAGAGTATGAAAAGAAATTGGCAGTGAACAAAAAGGGAATCCCAAAGCCTTCTATAGGGTAATATGAGCATATAAATTAGGAGGAGTAGGCCCCTCAAGCCTACTCCACCATTTAATAAGATCATGGATTGCAACCTCAACTCCACATTCCTAACTACCCCCGATAACCTTTTACTCCCTTGCTTAACAAGAATCTACCTATCTCTGCCTTAAAAATATTCAAAGACTCTGCTTCCACCGCCTTTTCAGGAAAAGTTCCAAAGGCTCTCAACCTTCCGAGAGAAAATTTCTCTTCATTTTTGTCTTAAATGGGCGACCCCTAACTTTTAAACAGTCACCCCTAGTTCTAGATTCTTCCACAAGAGGAAACACCCTCTCCATAACCACCTTATCAAGATCCCTCAGGATCTTATGAATATAAAACATATATATAAATAGTAAAATGACAAGACAAGTGGGATCGATTAGGGACCAGTTGGAGGCAGGGGGAATAGCTGAAGTATTAAATTAACACTTTGCATCCGTCTTTCCCAAAGAAGAAAATGCTCCCAGGTCATGGTGAAAGAGGAGGTAATCAGACATTTGAGGGGTTTAAAATTGTTGAGGTAGTGGTATTGGATAAGCTGTCTGTACTTAAAAGTTGATTAGGCACCAGGACCAGATGGGATGCATCCAAGGATACTGAGGGGAGTGAGAGTCAAAATTATGGAGGCAAATGGCTATAATTTCCTAGTATTCCTTAGATTTGGGTGTGCCAGAGGACTGGAGAATTGCAATGTTACACCATTGTTCTGAAAAGGGTGTAAAGATAATTCCAACAACTACAGGCCAGTCAGTTTAACTTCAGTGGTGGGGAAGCTTCTAGAAACAATAATTCAGGACAAAATTATTAGCTACTTGAGCAAATGCAAGTTAATCTGGAATTTCTTGCCCAAAAGTGGAGGCAGGTTCAATCGAGGTATTCAAGAGGGAACCGATTATTATCTGAAAAAGGGAGAATGTACAGGGTTATGGGGAGAAAGCGGGAAATAGCACTAGGTGAATTATTCATTTGGAGAACAGCACAGACATATTGGACCAAATGGCCTCTTACTGTGCTGTAACAATTCCATGATTATGTCTAATTGGGAGCTCATTATCACTGTAGTTGGTACAAACTTGTGTTATGAAAGCATGAAAAGAAGCAATTTTTATTGAAAACATTGTATGACTTATACATCATGCATCATGTCAGTCACATTTGCATTTATTCTTCTTCTGCAAGCAACAAACAGCTTCCTTTTGAATAATCATTGCATCCTGGAGAATACTATTTTAAATGCCCCATTCTATATTTAAGAATTCTCAGAACAGTAGACATGAAGAATAGACAAAGCATTATTAATGCTAGTTTTTATGAAAAATTCAAAACCCTATACTTTTATTCAGAAAAACTACAACAGGTCAATAGCTGATTAATGTGGATGGACTTCCAAAAATATTAGTGAACACATTCATGCACCTTTCACTCAAAATACCTACAGTGGAGTATTAACACTCGCTTACTTTGTCAGTTAAAGAAATAATAAAAAGCTTCAACTTGTCCCCTAGCTCAGACTATTGTCCCTACAAACCCCAGCTTTGATTCCAGTTATTGATAAATCTTTGTCAAAGTTTCCCCTGGCGGTTGAATACTTTAATTTCCCATTAATAAGCGTCTCGAAAGAGCCAGCATGTCTGGCCAATTTGAGAGCATCTCATTTCAGGAGTAGCAGTCTATGGCAAATATAAATGTGTACACAATGTACCTCAATTAATTTCTAAAAAGCAAAGAAAACTACACACTGCATGGTGCTGTGGGGGGAGGAAGAAAAGAGAAGAAACTTAATGTTTCAAATATTATTGACAAGTGCAGTTTAAAGGGAAACCACGAGTTACCAGTGGCACATAATAATTGGTAAAACAGATTTGTAAAAAGTACATCAAAATATATTACATCTACAACAGGAACTGCCTTTAGTGGTCCCTCATTCAAGTTCCCTATCAAATTAGATGAATTCCAGCATGTTTTGTTTTCTTCCTATATGTCTGCTTGCTTGCTTTTTTCGCAAACTCCTTTTAGTCCTTCAATTTTGAACCATCATACCACAGAAGTGCAAAACCATGCAGTATTGGTTTAGAAAGCAGCTTCACAGAACTCCAAAAACAATTGCTGCATTATAAATACATTAAGTTGTGTATGTCGTTCTGCACAAAGACAATTTATACATATTTGTAGGTGAGCTTAATTTTGTCACAACAGCAATTGCTCTACTTTGAGTGCAGCTCCAATCAAGCAGTTGTACAGAAGGTGCAAAGCTGACCTTAGCCAAAGGCCATCAATTTCTTTTTCTTTTTAATTTGTAATTTATGAAAAAAAAGGACAAAATTGCAAATAAGAGTGCCAAAAATACCAATAAAAATTCCAGGAAATGTAACTCACGTGTCATAAAAAACAATATTTGAATTGCCATAAAGCAAAGAGCCTAATTATAAACAGCTGAATTCCAGAATGTGATCCCAAAATACTGGTAAAGGACCCAGCACAATAAAAATGAAACGTGTTCAGTCATTCCAAATCTGTAGTTATAGCTATAGTTTAAAATCCACCTGTCTCCAAACTGAAGAAAGCATAGGTGTTACTTCAAAAAGAATAGGCAGTTATTCAGCCTCCAATCCATCAGCAAATTTGTCAGCACCACTTTCAGAATATAATGAACCTGAAATGGGGAGCAGGATACCCCATTAAGAAGGTGGGATATGACCTATATCTTATTTTGATCTTTAGGTTAAGTCCAAATACATCCATTTACTATAAAAACTCTGCTGATTGCACTTACTCCAAATGATTCATGTATAGCTAGCAACCAGTTTCAACACTACAAAACACATCTCAAGATAGCTTCATTCTAATTCTCTGTAAAACAATATATGAAACATGATACTGCTCTCAGAGACACTGAAGTACTGAGGGAATGTTGCCATTTTGGAACCACCATCATTCAGATAAGATGTTAAATACAAGACCCCTTCTGATTGTTTTGGCTGATGTTAAAGGTTCCATGGCACTATTATGAAAAGTAAGGAGTTCTGTCAGTGCCCTAGTCATTGAAAATTCTTCCCTCAACAATCATTTAAGTTAATTAACCATTCATTCCATTTCTGATTGCGGGATCCTGGGACAGTAACGCAAATCAGGTGTCAGCGAATTGGCTGCTCATTTTACACTCAGCCTGACTGCAATAAAGAAAATTGGGCAGAGGGTAAAATGGGCTGCCCATGCCTCCCCTGTTTTGCCCTACCAAGCGGTAAGCACACTTCCATACATCTTCAGAACTAATCATTGTACACAATGGGATGTTTGAAAGTAGTGATTACTAAATCAGTCCTTTAAATTCCAATTCCACCCAATATTGCTCACCAGAAAATAGATGAAACTTGAAATAAAGCCCTCAAAGAGCAAATTTCAGATCCATAAGTTCTATACTTTGGACATTCTAGTAATTCCATCTCAAGAATAAGCTTCAGAGCAAAAATAGCTCAGACATGAGAAAAAACAGATTTGCAGTTGTATGTGCCCTTGCTAAAGGAGCTAGTTATCTTAGCATGCACCCAGCCTGCAAAACACGCAAAAATATAATTATGGTTATGCAGCAGCCCCACTGAACACCATGCAGCTTGCGATAAATCAAGAGCAAATTCCATCTGTCCAACAGAAAATATAATTCTTCTGTTGGATAGATAATTGGCTTTTAGCTGGACACTTTGTTCCTGAAAAAGCCTGTAGACAACCAATATATAATAACACATGATGCATCCATGTGATTTGATAATGACAAAGAACATGCATTAATTAATAACAACTTATACACCTTCCAATCTTTGTCAAAAACGCAGGCAATGTAATGACTGAGTTTGGTTAGTGGTCGAATCATGCCATATCAGATTAGTAGGACGTCTGGTGCACCCAAAAATCGTGGAGTAAAAGAGAACAGAAAGGAGATGAGGGAATAGAAGGGACTAGTCATCCAAGGCCATTTCGACTGGCTCAAATCAGAGGATTTTGCTTTATTTGAAAAAAAAACACATACACAAGGGATTACAGATCTATATTTACAAGTAATTTTGGAAGTACTGCTCACAATGTGCATACCCTCATTCTCTCACTATTTTATCATCCAAATAACCAGCAAATGAAATCAGAAAATGTCTTAAAATGTTAACTAGAGAAGCAGAGATGCCAGATCTGAGTATTTCCAGCATTTTTGCTCTTATTTCAGATTTCCATCATCTGCCATATTTTGCACTTGTTTACCTTCTCAGAATTAACCACTGAATACCTCTGTTCTCTTTAGCATGACATATATACACCAGCTAGCTGAGCAACGCATACAGAAGTGTTTAATTTTGAACACAAGACAAAGCTGGTGGATCACAACCAACACATTAGCCCTTTTTTCTCTCACAGATGCTGAGTCACTCCCTGTGCATTTCAGGATTTTTTATTGCAGCAGAATTGAGACTCACTTTATTCAATGTATACATAGCAACATGATACAGGTATTCAACTGAATAAGCAAACCCCTGATAAACATCAAGACTGAAAGGCATTCTCTATCCAAAGGCCTTGAATATAGACCACGTGGTCTATTTTTTTGTAAGTAGGGAAAATGAAGTAGATAGGGAGGCAAACTGCTCTAATTCAGACTATCAGTAGAAATTCTGTTTGCGTATTCGTATGTAAACTCCCAATGGTTTTAGTGCCATGTAAAACTTAAAGTCTGTTACCCAATAATTAGAGAGAAACAACCCAAACTTGTGCTATTGCTCCTCTGTTATAATCCTGGCACATCCCCCCTCCAGGAACATTATCTTCTGTAATGAATTAAGAGCTTAGCTCAATACTACTACAAGCTTCCCTTTCAATCAATGGGAATAAAAATAAAACTGCAAATTAGGTTTTGCAGTCTATACTTAACTGTAGACCCATACTTTCAGATACATATAATTTGCTTTAATATTTTCATGTAAAAAAATCAAATATTTAATTACTTCAGGGGAAGAGGAAAAAAAACAAGTGCTGCCCACAAAACAGAAATGGACATCTCTCAGCAATGAAAAATGCCCATTCATGAGAATAAGATGGGAACAGCTTACAACAATATACACAATCAAATGCAAGTACCAGACCCAAACAATTGTTGAACATTATAGAAGATCAAGTATGAATAAGTAGAAAGTAGGCTACAATTGACTATAAAAGCAGAGCTATCTAAATGCTACAATAGGATGACCATTCACTGCAGAAGCATCAAGATGAGCAACTGGATAAATTAGGCAGAAGAAAACTCAAAACGGGGTTATAATTTGACGGAGAGGTATGAATATTTGATATCATAGCAAGAACAAATTTTTCATGAAATAGTCCAGGGCAAAGAAAAGTTATTCAGAAACATAGCTTTCTCAACCAACAAATGACTTACAATAAGCCAGTGGCATAGTGCAATAACACCATACATATCCTCGGTGTAATTCCACAAACCGAAAGCTCTTGAGCTGTAAGATGCCAACTGGAATGAGACACTAATGAAATGAGTCTTTGCTGAAAGATAGGGACCACACAGGTAAATGAGATTTTGCTGTAATTAAATCTAGAGTAGCACAGAATTGTTACAGTGCAAGTGGAGGCCATTTGCACCATTGTGTCTGCACCAGTTCTCTGAATAAGCAACTCACCTACTGCCATTCCCCCACCTTCTCCCCATAACCCTGCACATTCTTCCTTTTCAGAAAATATCATTCCCTTTTCAGTGCCTTGATTGAACCTGCCTCTACCACACACTCGGGCAGTGCAGTCAAGACTTGCAAGTCAATTACTTGCTACATGAAAACATTTCTCCCCATGTCACATTTGCTTCTCTTACCAATTGCTTTAAATCTGTGCCCTCTCACAAATGGGAGCAGATTCTCTATCTATCATGATCTTGCCAATTTTTATCAAATTTCCCCTTAACCTTCTCTTCTCCAACTATCTTCGTAACTGAAGTTCCTCAGCCCTGGAACCATTCTCTGCACTCTCTCCAATGTCTTCATATCATTCCTAAAGTGCAGCCCCAGAACGGAATGCAATATTCCAGCTGAGGCTGAACTAACTAGTGTCTTATACAAGTTCAACATAACCTCCTTGCTCTTGTACTCTATGCCCCTATTAATAGAGCATAGGATACTGTATGCTTTATTAACCGCACCATCTTGGAGGAGATGGTAGCATAGTGTTCATGTCACTGGACTAGTAATCCAGAGGCCCAAGCTATGCTCTGGGGTCATGTGTTCAAATTCCACCATGGCAGCTGGTGGAACTTGAATTCAATTAATAAATCCAGAATGGAATTGAAAGCTAGTCTCAGTAATGAAACTATCAATCATCGATTGTTGTTAAGAGCCATCTAGTTCACTAATGTCCTTTGGGGGAGGGAATCTGCCACCCTTACCGGGTCTGGTCTGGCCTACATGTGACTTCAGACCCACATCAATGTGGCTGACTCTCAAATGCCCTCTGAAATGGCCTAGAAAGCCATTCAGTCTAAGGGCAATTAGGGATGGGAAACAAATGCTGGCCTTGCTAGTGACGTCCACATCCCAAAAAATGAATAAACCTGTCCTGCCACCTTCAATGGCTTACACATATATATGCCCAGATCCCTCTACTCCTGCACCCCCTATCGAATTGTACGTTTTATTTTATATTGTCTCCGTGTTCTTCCTACTAAAATGAATCACTTCCCATTTCTTCCCATTGAACTTCATCTGCCACTTGTCCAACAACTTGTCTTTGTGAAGTTCTATTCCATCCTCCCCACAGTTTATGATGCTTCAAGTTTCACATCATCCGCCATCAATACCTCATCATATTACCTAGAATGTAAAATAATCTAAAAAGGTTGCCAATTCAAATCTACAAAACTCAGGAAACAAAAAGATTAAGAACAGTTTAAGAATAAGGTGCGCCTTGGGAAGTTGAAGAGGGCAACGGTGAAGTATAATGTAACAGAATTATGGATAGAGCTCAGTAACGTTAGAGGTGAGGTAGCTAGGAGGGGGCAGATATGTTATGGATTGAACATGGGGTTTGAAGCTCAACTCATGTTTAAAGCTGCACAGTGATTAATTGAACCCAAGTGAATACCAAGGGGTGAGGATGGTGTTGGGGCAATGGTACAGATTGAGAAACTTCAGTTTTCCCTATGTTCAACTTGAGAAATTTATGGTTTACTGTCAGATAGGCAGTGTGTCAACACAGGGTGGCTCTTGAAGAAGGCAGCCATGATAAAGCAGACTTACTTTTTTTCAAAAGGACTGGACATATTTTTAATGTTTTTATGAGCCAGAAATTGAGATTACAGCAATGGCAGGCCTTGTGTAAAGATGAAGAAAAATAATTAATTTAGAATAATTGCATTACCAAACCACATTTATTCTTTGGCCAATTATAGGTTTCACTTACTTTCAGCTGTTTCCTTTTGTCCAGTATGGTCAAAGAATTCCCTCAACCGCAGCAAAACTGAAAAATTTATAATCTCCCATCTCATTGCAAGATGCAATCCCCTCATCAAGCTAAAAGGCCTTGAATATCTTGGTGTCAGGCAATAGAGGACAGGCTTAGATAGGTTGGGAAAGTAGGTTGATGAGTGCAAATGGCCTTTAATATGGAAGTAATAGGAGAAGGAAATAAACAGTGGGAGCATAAGCCAACTGGCCAGGTTACAGAGCACAACACAAAGGGGGTTTTGTTTGCCGGGGGGGGGGGGGGGGGGGGGGGGGGGGGGGTAGTGAAAATTAACTGGATCTTGGAGACGAACAAGCAGAGGGATTGAACAAGTCCCAAGAGATGATAATAAAGAAGGTTGGACAGAAAAGGGAGGGCAGTTTAAGACTCCTGAGCTGTGAGGAGAAACCAAGAGCTAAATTATTTACATTGAAGACAAAGCTCAGTAGACATTATTCAAAATTCTTAAAGAACAGATAAACTGAACATCAATAATATATTCAAGATTGACAAACAGAAGTAAAAGCTGAAGTTTGGGAGAGGCAAAAACATTAGATTTAACTACTTTGTGAAGAGTTAGGACAGACAGTAGAAACATACAATTCAGATAAAAAAAGAGCAATTAGATAAAAATTTAAAGAATGGACAACTGACAGTATGTGGCACCTTTTCCTACATAAAACAAACAACAGGGTTATGGGGTTGTTCGGACAGAGGAAACTTCCCATGCCTATCAACGCACGATGCTCTTGAATAAGTCCTAGCTGACCGATTACACAATATCAATTTGCCCAATTTGAGCAACAGCATTTATGCAGCAAAATATTTTAAGGGGCTTCATGAAGGAAAAGACGCCATGCAGAAATGGAAGAAAAACTGAAGAGATCACAAAAGGCACTGGTTTTGAAAGTGGAGATAAGTAGCAGGCAGCGGGGTTTAGAAGGAGCATTTCAGAGACCACAAAATAAAGGGTGAAGGACTTGCCATCTTAGACGCAATCATTGGGGCAGGAATGTATCAAAATGTATGCATTATACCCTCCAGTCTGAAAGTGCCCCACTATTCCTTGCCATCACCCCTGCCTCCGCAAATTTTTGAGAGTCCATAGAAGGATTGACAACCAGGGATAATTACAAGTATATGGTATATAAAATTAATAACCTACTGTACTAATCCGTTGCCCATTGGTAACAAAATTCAGTACAAGATTAAATACAAGTGAATGGATTATTAAGTATTTTGGGGAATCACATATTCCATCATTTAATAAAAATGCAAATCTGTGTCAATTCTAGTGATTTATTATATTTCCACAGAGTGGATTAAACTATGGTCTATTCAACATTAAATAACCCATTTGGCATAGAACAGGGAAGCTTTACGACTATCTTGTTAGAGTGAAACATGTCTGTTAAAACAAATGTCATAAAACTCATGGCATAGATAAACTTACGCTAACCTTTTAAATGACCACTGTAGGACAAAGCTTTCACATGGATGCGAACAATCTTTAGACTCCAATACAAGGTCATAAGTGTAACTTATAAGAATACTGTTCAATAGGATTGAGGCTCACCAAACTTGTGATGATCCAGTCACCATATTCTCCACATGATACAAAATATACGCAATATTAAATATATGCAATATTAATTAAATGTGCAATTCTCTGAAAACAAGTTTGAGACTGTAAACTATCAGTCAAGACCAATACACCAGTGCCAGAGCAACTTCAAAAGGGTTTTGCAATCCAACTGTTCCACAAACTAAGCCCACTGTACAAACTCTCAAAAAGGGTGGTGACAATCTGTTACCTGAAGTGTTCTGTTTCTGATAGTTTGCTTCAGTTAATACAAATTTCTTCAAGTGAAAACTGTCTATTTTATCAGAATTTATATATTAGGAGACTCAGGAAGAGAAAAGAATCAAATTTCTTTGTATTGGCTTCTGTACTTATTACTCTTACCTTGCTTACATTCTATCACCTGCCATTTCCAAACAGTTCAAAAATTTAATGGCTCATGACCAACCTCCCATAATCTCTCATTTGACGCCAAACAGTTAACTGGTTCATTCTCCATAGCAACACTTCTACCAATCAGAGTCCAATGGCCAACCAATCAGCACTCTCTTCTCATACAGTATAAAGCTGTTGTTTCCCATGACATTGATATTCTTGCGATGAGTGCAAGATGAAAAGCTTCAACAAAATGTCTTTTTTAGCAATAAACATTGGATTATTTTTCTCGTTTCATTGAGAAAATGACCATTCAGCTTCCAGGTCACTAAAAACCCGAGCTATATTCAGGTTCAGGACAATATAAAGCCTGAACTATGCTCTGAAAAACAAAGTTGCAGTCTGACTGATATGTGACTTCTGTCTAAATTAGGGACGGACAAATAGCTGTCAGTGAATGAGAACCACACTCATACCCATCACTGTAACTTTTAACAACAGCATTGTGTGGCTCTAAAAATGAACAGCATCAATTCACCACGTCTACGGTCAATTTGCTACATTTGGTGAGCGCATTGGACAACACTGCTCTAGTGCAACCTATATATTTAATTATAAATTGGAATCTCTATTAAAAATAAATGTTTTAATGCACAGCTCCATCAGTTTACTAATGCAATTTCCATCCTTTGACAATAATTATCTAAACATTTATAAAATATCTGCACAACTGGTTTGTATTGTATTTGAAGCACTAATAGAGGGCATGGCAATACATAGATCATTTTATTGCACTACTCCTCTATTCCTAATCATTGCTATGTTAAGTGGGCAACTGTCATGTAACGGCTGTAGTGTTTTAAATGGAGACAGGCAGGAATATCACTCTTGCAAACTTTCAGCAGCTCGCTAAAGAAGGTAATGGCAGAGGTCTGGAAACAGCCAACCTACTATCATCTGACAAGAGTTCAGAATACAATCTAAAATTGCAGCAGGAAGAAAATTATGGGTGCACATTTTTTAGCCTCCTCTCAATCCAAAAAGAGGGAGCTTTTAAAAATATAAAGGGAATGTAAATCTATCTCCAGATCTGAAAATGAGTCTGCTCCTGCGCACAGGTCAAACTTTGTGAAGTGGACTTGGCTTCCATAGAGAAGTGGCACTCTCAATCAAACACACCTTCACTTTAACTCATCAAACCAGAACAAAATATCAGATACAGAGAACTCAATACTACAGAAGCCTAGCAGTACAGAAATGCAGAAAGCCTAGGTGAATATAGAAAGTGCAGGGATGAAATTGAAAACTTAATTAGGAAAACAGAGGCCATGAAAAAACATTGGCAAGTAAAATCAAGGAAAACCCAAATATAATTTACAAATAAAGAGCAACAGGATAATTAAGAAAAAGGCCTAATAGTGGTCAACAGGTAACCTTTATGTGGAGACTGAAGACGTGGACATGGTTCTTAATGAATTCTTTGCATCTGTCTTCACAAAACAGGATGACGATACTGATGTTGTGGATGAGCTGAACTACTGGATGGGATAAACAGGGAGAAGAAATACTAAGGGGATTTAGCATCTTGGACAGTAGATAAATCAAGCCCTGGTGAAATATATCCCCGGCTGCTCAGAGAAGCAAGAGAGGAAATAGCAGAGGCTCTGACTGTCATTTTCAAATCATCACTGGCTACAACTTTGGTGACTAAGGACTTGCAGCTGCTAATGTACCATTATTTAAAAAGCAAGAAAGGAATAAACTGAGTAATTACAGGCCAGTCAGCTTAACCTCAGTGGTATGATGGACAGTATTGGTTGTCATTTAGAAAGGCACGGTATATTCAGGGCAGTCAGCGTGAATGTTAGATGAAGATCTTGTCTGACTAGCTTGATTGAGTTTTTCGAGGAACTAACAAGAAGGGTCAATGAGATAGTTCATTTGATGTGGTTTACATGGATTTTAGGTAGGTTTTGGACAAGGTCCCACAAAGTAGACTGTTACAATGTCAGAAATAACATTTTCAAACAATTCAGATCCTCAAAATTCAAACAGGACAAACCAAAGGAGAAATAAATTTAAATAGAATTGAGTTGCCTGGGTTTCTAGAAGAGGTATTGATATCTCGGCCTCGAGAGAGTAATTTGACTAGTGTAAATGTGATCATTAGTATTATCGAATTACCGGTTAAAGTGTTCGAGTTAAATTCGAAAGCGAATTTTCTTTTTCCACATTCTGCTACATGCAACAGGACAGGATCATCATCCAACATGCTGCACCACAGAATACTAACAAGACAGTTTGTAACATTTCTTCTGAACCTGTGAAATGTCTATCTCTAAGCAACTAACGCCAGCACCTCGCATCAACAGCAAAATCTGCAAAATGCCCTTCACTAAAATCAGAAAGCAATTCTACTACATATGGCCACCTTGCAAAACAACCAAGGGGTGTTTGGATCATATTTTAGGTACATCACTAACTACTACTACTGTGAAATCAGTAAGACACATTAAGCACACTGGTAAAGGCACGGCCTGACCACTTCATACAATAGGACGAGAAGTATAAAGGCGGGCAAGACAAATTAACATTAGCTTTGGTTTTACACGTGTATAAATCCCCACACACTATGTACGGAGATAGAGGGCAATCTATTTCCTCAATGAGGAAGCCCGCCTAGGAATTGCCTTACACACCCCCCTCCACTGCCCTAGTGACGGACATTAGTATTACTAACTGCACATTGCACACAATGACTGCAAGACGATTAAAGCAGTTAAAACATATTCGGCCAAATCACGATTCAGAACAGCAGACGTTACCCCAGAGCTGTGCTACAAACTTTCACATCAGAAGCACGAGCTTATTACAGTTGCCGGATTATTTCGTTCAATTAGAAAAAAACCGTCTTACAGTCAATACATCAAAATTTAAAATACAAGCAAAATTAAATGAAGGTGGAGAAGTGTGGAGCAGGGGAAGGTGAAGTCGCAAGTGTAGAAAGCACAAACCTGTGTGGAAGCGGCTCCCTTTCTCTCCCTCCGTGCGTGCGCGCGCGCACATGCGCGCCGTGTGTCAACAGAACGCGCGAGCCACAGGCCGAACGAAGCAGAGAACCGGCGCGTTCCAATTCCCAGCTCACACCTTCCACGGGCGGAACGTGACTGGCGGCGGAATTCCACACGGAAGTTGGGCTTCCCTTGGACAGAAGATGGCGAGGAGACAGCGGCACCGGGGGAGGAGAGGAGAGGAGAGGAGGAGGGGGGGGAATGATTGGCAGCGTCACGTGCCCGCCAGCGCGGACTGCGCAGCCCAACACCAGGAGACAGTCCGCATGCGTCAAACATGCACCCTTCGGAGCAGCTGCTGAGTCCGCTCCCACTTGGCTGACTTGATAAAGTGACCTGCGTCACTGTCAGAGGTGGGTGATGTTTGCTTTTTCTCATGTCCATTCTCAAGTGGGGGTTAATATTTCACTCAGCCACCTTGCACGATTTCTTTTTTTAAAAAAGCAGGAGGTGCTGCTAGTACTCAGCAGGTCAAGCAGCAGCTGTGGAGTGACAGAGTTCACGTTTCAGGTCGGGTGGATGACCTTCCAGCAGAGCCACGTTCAGATTCCCAGCATCCGCAGTTATTTTGTTTTTGCTTTATTAGGTCTTGCACAAACGCCGATTTGCCAGCGGGTCACGCCGTATCGGGTTTCCCGCTGGTAGTGAAGGTCTCCTATTTTGACGAGGGGTTGAACCTTATAATGAACAAGTGGAGTGTTTCAGCGCATGGATGAGTTGTTGGGGTTGCTGGAACTCTGACCGACTTAAGGAAAGGAAACAGCGGAGAGGGGCTGGCCTGTTTTGGGTGAAACAAAAGATGGCAATTGGAAATTGATTGTTGGAAACACGCCCCGAACTCAAGAAGAGTCATATTCGACTCCAAACGTTAACTCCGTTTCTCTCTCCTTAGATGCTGACAGACCTGCTGAGAATTTCTAGCACTTTCTGCTTTTATTCCAAGGTCAATCTAGTTCAGTTTCTACATTTTGATAATTGCACAAAAGTAACATTGTTAACTAAGTATGGCAATGCATTTTGCCCTGCCGTAAACATCTGCCCCTTTATCTCCTCCCTTCCCACCGTCCAGGGTCCCAAATATCACTACAGCTCAAACAACGATTTACTTGTACTTTCAATTTGGTTCACTGAATTTCCTGCCCTGTACATTGGGGAGATCAAACAGAAATTGGGTGATAGCTTTCAGGAATACCTCTGTTCAGTTTGAGAGTGTGACCCTGAGATTCCGGTCAGTTGTCATTTCAATTCTCCATCCCACTCTGACACCACTGTCTTCAAATTCCTACACTGTTCTAATGAAACACAACATAAGAAAACAAAGTCCATTAGACATTTTACAAACTGCCAGACTCAGCAGCACATTAAACAATTTCAGATCATAACCTCTGGCCCCTTTTTTTGAACAGTTGCTGCTGGTGATTCTACTATTCCTATTTAC